>NC_090940.1:199808788-201058788 GCF_040938575.1 Ambystoma mexicanum
GTGCATTGGTTCCCCGGATCCGGCGAGACGTGTTTTGCTGGATCTCGGATCCCAGACAATCCGGCCCAATGACCAGCGCTGTCTATTTGCTTTGCCTTTGCACCGCTGTAGCAATGTGTGCATGTGCCCGCTTGACCATTTGCCAAATATCCTCCTTTCACTGTATATATCTATCTCTCTATATGTCCCTCCGTCATTGTTTATCTGTCCACAGCGATGGGTCTGGCTGTAAGGTCTCCCTCTCTCAAAATGTCTCTTTCTGCCTAACTTCATATCTGTCTGTCTAGCGTTCTCTCTATCTTTCTATCGGTCTGCCTGTCTAGCTATCTATATATGTCTATACATACATGACCATCTTTGTATCTGTTTATATGTCTATCTTGTTATCTATCTGTCTAGCTACCATCTAGCTAGATGTCTCTCTGTATGTAGACCCATGTACATGTCTATCTTTATATCTACCTATACATATGTCTATATATCCATAGCTGTCTATCATCAGATCTATATATCTATTTGTCTGTCTCGCTTTCTAGCTATCTGCCTATATATATACCTATCTATATGTCTATCATTACATATATCTATCTGTCTAGCTATATGTCTCTCTCTCTCTCTCTCTATATATATATATATATATATATATACTTATCTATACCTGTCTATCATTATATCTATCCATTTGTCTATCTGTCTACCTTTCTAGCTATATGTCTATCTTTATATCTGTCTAATCTGTCTAGCTATATGCCTCTCTCTCTCTCTCTCTATATATACCTATCTATATGTCTATCACTATATCTAGCTATGTCTCTCTCTCTATATATACCTATCTATAGCTGTCTATCTATAGCTGTCTGTCATTATAGTTATCCATCTAGTTGTCTATCTGTCTGTCTAACTACCCATCTATATGCGTATGTTCAGGCGCCCAAAGGATCATGGGAGAGGGGGAATTTTGACGGGACTGCTTTTAATGTGGGGATATTCGCTCGGGTCCATAACTTGGGCCGTTTGCGACATGGTCAGTCCACCGCTGGGGGTAATATCGCCGTTAGCACCCATGTAGTTCCTGCGTGGGTGCTATTGGTGTCTTTTTAAAAAAAAAAAAAAAAAAGAAACGTACCTTTGCTGCGCAGCCCAACACCGCACAGTGTTGTTGTACCCTTAGTCCGTTTTCAATGTTGATGACTGATGTCGTGACATTGAAAACGGATTTCAGGGACGACAGCACGGTGCAACGCTGGCCACTGACTCAGCAAAGGTAGGTTTGTTTTTTTTGTTTTAAACACACTCTTATAGCACCTTGTGGGAACCTACACAGGTGCTCAGAGGTGAGGGGAAGAGGGAGCAGGGAAGGGAAGGGGGCGCTGGCTATCCAAGCTGCGCAGAAAAAATAACAGACTTGTACCATACAATACAGGCCGAGTTTCGAGCATCCTGGTGGGACAAGACCCCCTCCTTGGGTGCTACTAGAAAACATAACCGGATAGGTAATCTGCACCCCCCTCCCAGGCCCGTCACTCAAGCGGTGGCCTCAGCAGCCACATTTCTAATCAAGCGTGCATCGGGGAAGGGGGCAA
Source organism: Ambystoma mexicanum (assembly GCF_040938575.1). Lineage (NCBI taxonomy): Eukaryota > Metazoa > Chordata > Amphibia > Caudata > Ambystomatidae > Ambystoma > Ambystoma mexicanum. The sequence goes on from NC_090940.1 coordinate 199,810,372, forward strand.
AGATAATGTAATGTTGAGTCGTTTTGTACAGCGCAAAATGTCCCTTTTGGTCGCCTGTTGGCGCCATAATTAAGTATAATACCCACAGCATTTCCCCGAACTAAATAACGAAGGAACGACTATTTAAGCGAACTGAAATGCTACGTGTTCCCTTGTGAGCCTCCGCTGCGCTTAGAGAGCTGTGTGATACATATTTCGCGCTTTTCCACGGCCGGGTGTTGGGGGGCGAGGGGTTCTCTTATCTGTACGGTAAGGTTCCTCGTTGCACGATGGTCAGCTGGAGCCCCCACCCCCTTTCGGAGGAAATTTGGGGCGGTGCACACTCACCCACCACTCACCCACACACAGTGCATGCAGCGCCCGCAGGATACAAAAGGTCCGCGACAGCTGTGTTATGCCGAAGTGAGGTCCAACCAATGCTAACCCTTTTAATAAAGCGCCAAATATCTTTGCCCAGTCTCCAGGCGCTCCGATTGCCTGGCATTTCTTACAGCGGAGGGTTTAACGCTCGCCCCAGACATCTAATTCCAGCCCACACTCCAAATTGAATCCCGGCAGGCCTCCCTCACCCCTTCCTTCATCGTGTGCGCACACATGTGGGCAATGCTAGCAGATAACGTGGCAGCGCTTTGAAGTCGGAGGAATCCGGCGTTCGGCGCTACATCTAATACAGGTGTCAGCCAGTCCCTGGTTGCTTTGGGCCCAGTGAGGGGCTTCTTTAACGCGCAGCCTCCCGCCCTTTCCTCGCAGTGGAGGTGCGCTCGGGGGTGCAGCCGCGAGATGCCGCGAGACGTGTCGGCTTTAGCCTGTCCAGCTCATTTCCAGATAATGCCAGCGTTTGGAAAATGCCACGCGCGTCTGCGAAACACGCGTCCCCCGGGGCCCCTGTCAGCAACGGGAGCGCGGGGCGGCGCACGTGCACGGCGCCCGATGCAAAAAAGCAAGCCATCCTAGCACGTACACTGGCCGATGTGAAACCACGCGAGCACGCACGGCCTCTGCCCATTCCGCAAATAATACAACGATGCAAAATAGGAAAACCACGCTGAGCTAAAATAACGACGCACGCGCGTGCACTCTGCTCATTGCAAAACAACGCGACGCAGACACGCGCGTTGCCCACTGTACACACGATGGAACACACGGGCACTCTGACCACTGCACAAATAAAGCGGCACACCCAGGCAGCCCGGCCATTGTAACACAATAACAACACACGGGCACTCTGCCAACTCTAAAATTAACGCAACACACACAGCCTGCCTATTGTAACACTCTGCAAAAATGATGCAAAGCACAGCTGCACTCTGATCGCTGTAAAAAAATACACCACACCTGACTGGACACCAGCTGCAATAATGATGCAAAGCACAAATGCACTCTGCCAAATGTATAATACATAATACAGCACACCTAGACACCGGCTGCAACAATGCAAAGCACTCATGCACACTGCTTACTGCAAAAATAATCCACTACATGTGAACACGATCACCTGCAAACATAATGCAAAATGCACATGGCATCCGTGCAGCATACAAATAATGCACACATGTGCGCACTCCCTGCTGTAAGAAAAACACCGCATGTTTGCAAACAAAGCCACGCTCGTGCCAACTGCCCGCAATACAAAACAATAAATTACACATGCGCACCTCTTTTGCCCGCGCGCAATTCATGCATTGAAAATAATACGACAGATGCTTTATGTCTGAGGTGGAACTGTTATAGTAAAAAGGACAAAACTCGTGCTCACAATCCTGGGTAGAAATAAGGCAACAGACGTGCGCGAGTCTGGTGCGCAGCGCACACCACACGCACACATGCCGGGATGCGAAAAATACAGCAGGCGCGCTTCTCCGTCTGGGGAAGGCATGTTCCACCGGCCAGGGGACGGTCCGCCCGCCGCGGGAAAATATCCCCGGGAGCCAGGCTCGGATTACTGTCGGTGTAAAAGTGCAATACACAATTGAACAGCTTCTATTTAACATGTATGTCTGGCCATTTAACGTGTGTCGTACGCACTGCTGACTAGACATTCGGTGTTCTCCCTCTCTCCCTCGTAGTACCAGACTTTGTTTTGAATGCAATGCTTGGGTAGCGTTTACATTAGTATCACCTTTTTGGTGAACCGTTTTATATAGCGCTTTCTCCCGCTTCTTAGCGCTCCAATAGTAGGTGTTATTAATGTCCATGTGAATGGTAACCCGCAGGTTCCCACCCTGGTAAAGAGCGAGCCCTGCTTGTCTCTTGCAGGCTTGCGGGGGCGAGGCGAAGACCCGCGCCTTGGGCCCGGCGGCGCCGAGCCGAGCTCTCGTCCTCGGCTCCGCCGAGTGCCGCTCTTTCCCAGTATTTTATTTGTTTGCTTTTTTCCTTTAATTCCTTTTGTTCTTTGTTTTGGTTGTTGCTTTGGGCCCTTCCTTCCTTCTCTCTGTCCTGCCGCGTTCATTCATTCCCTCCCTCCCCTTTATTTCCTTCTTTTTCTTTTCTTTCTTCTTTCTTGATGTATTTCTTTCTTTCTTCTCTTTTTTCGTTCTCCTTCCTTCCCGCCATCTCCTTCTTTCCTTTCTCTGTCCCTCCCTCCTTCTCCTTCTTTCCTCTCTCTTTCTTTCTTCCCCGTCTCTCCCCCTTCCTCTCCTTCCTCCCCTCTCTTTCTTTTTCTTGCTTTCTTCTGTTCCAGCCTCTCTGTCCATCTCTTGACTGACTTTCTTTCTTTCTTTCTTTCTTTCTTTCTTTCTTTCTTTCTTTCTTTCTTTCTTTCTTTCTTTCTTTTTTTCTTTCTTGCTTCCCCTTCCTCTCCTTCCTCCCCTTCCTCGCTTTATCTTGCTTTCTTCCGTACCCACCCCTCGGTCCATCTCTTGATCTTTCTTTCTTTCTTTCTTTCTTTCTTTCTTTCTTTCTTTCTTTCTTTCTTTCTTTCTTCCTTCCCCGTCTCTCCCCCTTCCTCTCCTTCCTCCCCTCTCGTCTCCACCCCTTCCTCTCCTTCCTCCCCTCTCTTTCTTTTTCTTGCTTTCTTCCGTTCCCACCCCTCTGTCCTTCTCTTTTTCTTTCTTTCTTTCTTTCTTTCTTTCTTTCTTTCTTTCTTTCTTTCTTTCTTTCTTTCTTTTTTTCTTTCTTGCTTCTCCTTCCTCCCCTTCCTCGCTTTATCTTGCTTTCTTCCGTTCCCACCCCTCTGTCCATCTCTTGGTCTTTCTTTCTTTCTTTCTTTCTTTCTTTCTTTCTTCCTTCCCCGTCTCTCCCCCTTCCTCTCCTTCCTCCCCTCTCGTCTCCACCCCTTCCTCTCCTTCCTCCCCTCTCTTTCTTTTTCTTGCTTTCTTCCGTTCCCACCCCTCTGTCCATCTCTTGATCTTTCTTTCTTTCTTTCTTTCTTTCTTTCTTTCTTTCTTTCTTTCTTTCTTTCTTTCTTTCCTTTCCTCCTTCCTCCGTCCCTCCCGCCACCCGCGTTTTCCTCTTCCTTCTCCGAGGATTAACGCAGCAGCGGTCCCCCTCCACCCCAGGCAGGGGGCTCTGCGGATAGGACGGGGGCACACAGAAGGAGCAGAGCGCCAGGGATTTAGAGGTCACTGCCAGATTCGTTTGCATTTTCTAGTGGTGGTCTCCTAAACTGTTCCCGAGCAGGGCGCCAGCGTCCGCGCCTCCCGACTTCCGAGGCGCTCTTGTGTGGCGGCGCCGCACTTGAACTTGCGGAGCGCCGAGGCGGGCGTTCGCGCCGAGGCACACACACACACACTGCACAGTGCCGACGAGGACGACATGCAAGATGCCTTCCTCTTCCACCGCCGCACGGTCACACGGTCACACGAAGGCCTCACTTGCCATGCCAGCCCTCGCCAGATGGGCGTGCGTCTCTCACACAGCTCCACGGCGGCCCAGAGTACACGTCTACACGGTGTCTGTCGCTATACAGTATCAGCGGCTGCTCGCTCAGATGGAAACACAAAGACGCGATGCGATGCTCGCATGTGCGGACCGCCTGGGTCTGCAGGCTGCCGGATCCGTGCCTCACACATGCGGCGTGCGCCCATCACAACTGTCACCAGGACACCTACACGTGGGGGTCCATCAAACTCACAGCAGCGCTTGCAACTCAGCCTGCGCCCAGGGACCGAGGCAATATAGAATGGCAGGCAGGGAAGGCATTGCATTGTACGACCATTTATACCAAAACACACACGCCCACACAATAGCATTACTGAATAATGGACATTAATATGAGGATGACATATACAGCACGTTAAGAACACGTCCCTATTGCGAACTCTGCACACTGAAAGCACTTTAGTATTATACACTTTAACAGATTAGCTCTTTAAGAACATGCACTAATTGTAAAATGTGCCCACTTAAAGCACTTTAATATTATGCACCTTCATAGATTAGCACTTTAAGAACATGCACTAACTGTAAAATGGTCACACTGAAAGCACTTTAGTATTATAGACCTTCATGGATTAGCACTTTAAGAACATGCACTAATTGTAAAATGGGCATGCTGAAAGCACTTTAGTATTATGCACCTTCATAGATTAGCACTTTAAGAACATGCACTAATTGTAAAATGGGCACGCTGAGAGCACTTTAGTATTATGCACCTTCATAGATTAGCACTTTAAGAACATGCACTAACTGTAACATGGGCACACTGAAAGCACTTTAGTATTATAGATCTTCATGGATTAGCACTTTAAGAACATGCACTAATTGTAAAATGTGCACACTCTAAGAATTTTAGTATTGTACACCTTCACGGATTAGCACTTTAAAAACATGCCTTTATTGCGCAATTTGCACACTTAAAGCACTTTAGTATTATGCACCTTCATGGATTAGCACTTTAAGAACATGCACTAAATGCAACATTTTCACACTGAAAGCACTTTAGTATTATGCATCTTTACGGATTAGCACTCTAATGATGTGCACTTATTGCGAAATTAGCACACTGGGAGCACTTTAGTATTATGCACCTTCATGGATTAGCACTTTGCGAACGTGCAGGTATTGCGAAATGTGCACAATTAAAGCACCTTAGTATTATGCACCTTCATGGATTAGCACGTTAAGAACATGCATTTATTGCGAAATTTGCGCACTGAACGTACTTTAACACCATGCACTTTCAGGGCTTTGTTTAAAATCAAGCAGCCGAATTTGCACGCAGAGGCCCTGTGGGTTTTAACATGGAGGTTTAACATGTGAAAGATGGCACATGTCATTTGGATTCTCTTTATAGTAATGTGCAGGTCCGGAAAACAACGTGGATTTTATTGATGACGCACTCATGACTTTATGAATACTTTAATGAAATATTGCGCACTGTGGTGCCAGTCTGTGAAAAGGTATACCTAGAAAGCGCATTGGCATCATGTACCCTTATGGCATAGTTTTATAACACCTAGAGCGTGCACGTTTAGGCACTAAGCACTATAATGCTGGAGTATGAGACGGGAAAGATTGTACACAAGTCCTCACATTTATTGTGCAGGAAAATAATGTGGGTTTTACTTAAAGCGCTGTGCACTTTATGAATACTGCAATAGCACACCGCAGAGCAAAGCGATGCAGGGTCAAAAGTTACACATATGTCATGAAGCTCATGTATGAAGAAATCTCCCAGATTATTCTAAAGGGATCCTAAAACGTGGAATCAGGCACAGTGCATAACGTGTCTGCCAGAAATCATGCGGGTGTTGAGAAATGAGGCCCTATGTCTTAAAAACACGTGCCAGTATGTGCAGCAAGAAAACAGCACACAAAACAACAACAACAGATCTTATTGAAAGCACGATGCACTTTATCAGCAGTGAAATAACACAATATTACACACCGTGAAGAGGGAGGTTTTTAGAGTTGTGGTGCAATACAAACATGGGACTGGGAAAGCAGCGCAATGGATGGACACACGACGTTTGAGACGTTACAAGATGGCGCCCACTAATGGTGACGCAGTGGACCGGTGACCCAGACAGCGGAGAAACAAGCGCGGTGCTAGACACGCTTGGATTCATTGCAACCAAGCGCCCTGAACAGGGCGACTCCGATGAAGCCGGGAGAGGGCGAGGCGCTTGATAACATCAGGTGGGGAATCACAGATGGAGCGGAAGTCCAAGTGCTGTGATGGTAGCGCGGATGCTGTTCCAAAACATGGGGAGACCCAGAAGTATGGAAAGATATATGTATAGACGGGCTAAAGCACCCCCTCCCACATGTCGAATGGATATTGCACGTCAGCAAGGCATTCGGTGATAATGTTAGGAAACTCCAAGACTGCTTGCAGCATCCTTTCTAACCCATGAACGGTAAGGGGTATCTCATTCCCTATAACGCATGGACGGTAAGGGGTATCTCATTCCCTATAACGCATGGACGGTAAGGGGTATCTCATTCCCTATAACGCATGAACGGTAAGGGGTATCTCATTCCCTATAACGCATGGACGGTAAGGGGTGTCTCATTCCCTATAACGAATGAACGGTAAGGGGTATCTCATTCCCTATAAGGGGTATCTCATTCCCTATAATGCATGAACGGTAAGGGGTATCTCATTCCCTATAATGCATGAACGGTAAGGGGTAACTCATTCCCTATAAGGGGTATCTCATTCCCTATAATGCATGAACGGTAAGGGGTATCTCATTCCCTATAATGCATGAACGGTAAGGGGTATCTCATTCCCTATAACGCATGGACGGTAAGGGCGTCTTATTCCCTATAATGAATGAACGGTAAGGGGTATCTCATTCCCTATAACGCATGAACGGTAAGGGGTATCTCATTTCCTATAATGCATGAACGGTAAGGGGTATCTCATTCCCTATAATGCATGAACGGTAAGGGGTATCTCATCTCATTCCCTATAATGCATGAACGGTAAGGGGTGTCTTATTCCCTATAATGAATGAACGGTAAGGGGTATCTCATTCCCTATAATGCATGAACGGTAAGGGGTGTCTTATTCCCTATAATGAATGAACGGTAAGGGGTATCTCATTCCCTATAACGCATGGACGGTAAGGGGTATCTCATTCCCTATAACACATGGACGGTAAGGGGTGTCTTATTCCCTATAATGAATGAACGGTAAGGGGTATCTCATTCCCTATAACGCATGGGCGGTAAGGGGTGTCTTATTCCCTATAATGAATGAACGGTAAGGGGTATCTCATTCCCTATAATGCATGAACGGTAAGGGGTGTCTTATTCCCTATAATGCATGCACGGTAAGGGGTGTCTTATTCCCTATAATGAATGAACAGTAAGGGGTATCTCATTCCCTATAACGCATGGACGGTAAGGGGTGTCTTATTCCCTATAATGAATGAACGGTAAGGGGTATCTCATTCCCTATAAGGGGTATCTCATTCCCTATAAAGCATGGACAGTAAGGGGTGTCTTATTAAGTATAATGAATGAACGGTAAGGGGTATCTCATTCCCTATAACGCATGGACGGTAAGGGGTGTCTTATTACCTATAATGAATGAATGGTAAGGGGTATCTCATTCCCTATAATGAATGAATGGTAAGGGGTATCTCATTCCCTATAATGCATGAACGGTGAGGGGTATCTCATTCCCTATAATACATGAACGGTAAGGGGTATCTCATTATCTCATTCCCTATAACGCATGGACGGTAAGGGGTATCTCATTCCCTATAATGCATGAATGGTAAGGGGTATCTCATTCCCTATAATGAATGAACGGTAAGGGGTATCTCATTCCCTATAATGAATGAACGGTAAGGGGTATCTCATTCCCTATAACGCATGGACAGTAAGGGGTGTCTCATTCCCTATAATGCATGAACAGTAAGGGGTATCTCATTCCCTATAATGCATGAACGGTAAGGAGTATCTCATTCCCTATAATGCATGCACGGTAAGGGGTGTCTTATTCCCTATAATGAATGCATGGTAAGGGGTGTCTCATTCCCTATAATGCATGAACGGTAAGGGTTATCTCATTCCCTATAATGCATGCACGGTAAGGGGTATCTCATTCCCTATAATGAATGAACGGTAAGGGGTATCTCATTCCCTATAATGCATGCACGGTAAGGGGTATCTCATTCCATATAATGAAAGCACGGTAAGGGGTGTCTCATTCCTTATAATGAATGAACGGTAAGGGGTATCTCATTCCTTATAATGAATGCACGGTAAGGGGTGTCTTATTCCCTATAATGCATGAACGGTAAGGGGTATCTCATTCCCTATAATGGATGAACGGTAAGGGGTATCTCATTCCCTATACTGCATGCACGGTAAGGGGTATCTCATTCCCTATAATGAATGAACGGTAAGGGGTATCTCATTCCCTATAATGCATGCACGGTAAGGGGTATCTCATTCCATATAATGAATGCACGGTAAGGGGTGTCTCATTCCCTATAATGAATGAACGGTAAGGGGTATCTCATTCCTTATAATGGATGAACGGTAAGCGGTATCTCATTCCCTATAATGCATGAACGGTAAGGGGTGTTTTATCCCTATAATGAATGAACGGTAAGGAGTATCTCATTCCCTATAATGAATGAACGGTAAGGGGTATCTCTTTCCTTATAATGCATGAACGGTAAGGGGTATCTCATTCCCTATAATGCATGAACGGTAAGGGGTATCTCATCTCATTCCCTATAATGCATGAACGGTAAGGGGTGTCTTATTCCCTATAATGAATGAACGGTAAGGGGTATCTCATTCCCTATAATGCATGAACGGTAAGGGGTGTCTTATTCCCTATAATGAATGAACGGTAAGGGGTATCTCATTCCCTATAACGCATGGACGGTAAGGGGTATCTCATTCCCTATAACACATGGACGGTAAGGGGTGTCTTATTCCCTATAATGAATGAACGGTAAGGGGTATCTCATTCCCTATAACGCATGGGCGGTAAGGGGTGTCTTATTCCCTATAATGAATGAACGGTAAGGGGTATCTCATTCCCTATAATGCATGAACGGTAAGGGGTGTCTTATTCCCTATAATGCATGCACGGTAAGGGGTGTCTTATTCCCTATAATGAATGAACAGTAAGGGGTATCTCATTCCCTATAACGCATGGACGGTAAGGGGTGTCTTATTCCCTATAATGAATGAACGGTAAGGGGTATCTCATTCCCTATAAGGGGTATCTCATTCCCTATAAAGCATGGACAGTAAGGGGTGTCTTATTAAGTATAATGAATGAACGGTAAGGGGTATCTCATTCCCTATAACGCATGGACGGTAAGGGGTGTCTTATTACCTATAATGAATGAATGGTAAGGGGTATCTCATTCCCTATAATGAATGAATGGTAAGGGGTATCTCATTCCCTATAATACATGAACGGTAAGGGGTATCTCATTATCTCATTCCCTATAACGCATGGACGGTAAGGGGTATCTCATTCCCTATAATGCATGAATGGTAAGGGGTATCTCATTCCCTATAATGCATGAACGGTAAGGGGTATCTCATTCCCTATAATACATGAACGGTAAGGGGTATCTCATTCCCTATAATACATGAACGGTAAGGGGTATCTCATTCCCTATAATACATGAACGGTAAGGGGTATCTCATTATCTCATTCCCTATAACGCATGGACAGTAAGGAGTATCTCATTCCCTATAATGAATGCACGGTAAGGGGTATCTCATTCCCTATAATGCATGAACGGTAAGGGGTATCTCATTCCCTATAATGCATGAACGGTAAGGGGTATCTCATTCCCTATAATGCATGAACGGTAAGTGGTATCTCATTCCCTATAATGCATGAACGGTAAGTGGTATCTCATTCCCTATAATGCATGAACGGTAAGTGGTATCTCATTCCCTATAATGCATGAACGGTAAGTGGTATCTCATTCCCTATAATGCATGAACGGTAAGGGGTATCTCATTCCCTATAATGCATGAACGGTAAGTGGTATCTCATTCCCTATAACGCATGAACGGTAAGGGGTATCTCATTGCCTATAATGCATGGGTGCAAAAACATAACCCTTCTTTCAGCTTTTTCTTCCGGATGGGAGTTATAGCGAAAAGGTTTTAATTATAAACCATGCGCTTAATAAATAAAAAAATAAATTAAAAAAAAACCGTAACCTTTAATACTTGATCTCTTGCTTAGTCTAATGCGAGCGATCTTTCAGGTATTGATTCATGGAAACAATGCAGACTCTCATCAGATGAAAGAAACACTAATATTCAACGAATCCTAGTCCGAAAAGGCACCTGTGTTACGTTCCCGCAGTGCCTGAAATAAACCTTCTGCATACACACGTCTTTATCAGTGAAGGGCTGCAGAGTGTCACGGGAAGACATCTTGGAAGGCAGGAGCCTGGAAAGCTTGTCAGGTCTTTAATGAAGTGCTCCAGCGGCACCTGGAATTATGCTCTGCGCGGCCGAAGCGGCAGCCGGCACGGTGACGTCACAGCTCAACCGCCGCTCACAGGCGCAGTGGGGATGTCATGTTCTTTTTATAGGGGAGTAGCAATGTCACTACTGTGATATATGGGGTAACTACCACTTTATTTATTTATTTATTTTAACATTTATATAGCACACCAAACCCAAAGGTATCTAGGCGCTCACTGTATGTTATCCGACTACCTTTTTGTGGGCTTAGCAGGGTGTGGACAGGAGCCAGTGGCAGGAAAACCTTGATGCAAGATCAGACCAGGGAGGGAGTGGGCTCAGGTGGTGTAGGACCAAATGGGTAGTCATTTGCCCGATCTGGGGCCCCGGACCCTGGGATAGGTCAGTGATGAGGGCTGACTGCCTCTCCCTGGGGGCGTGGGGGGAGCTTAGGCCAGTAAGGATTTTGGGCACCGAGGTTTTGGATCAAAAGGCAGTCGGTATAGGTACGAAATATGGGGCCTCCTGGTACCGCCCCAAAGAGGGCATGGTAAAGAGTCCAGGGTGGGGGGTCTCCCGACCCTGCAACACCCAGGGTGCAGATGGACCACCGGGCACAATAAACATAAATAACGTGCTGGTCTTGTTTTCAGAGGGTAATGTTGACGGGTCGCATTTGAAGGTTTTTCTACTGTGGGAAAAATAAATGCGGCCATTAAATTGCAAAGAATTGCTGTCAAGCGTTCTTCCGCCTTTGTGCACTGCCACCTGTGCGCTTAAGCACATTACAATTTGCAGGCAGTCTTGCTCTCCCATGTTAAACTCCAGTATTGCACAGAGTAAACATACTACCATAAACGCTTCATTGACAATGAATCGCTGTGAAGCGTCACAGAGAGCTCTCAAAGGAAGTACTCGAAAAAGCTTGGCGCGGCTTTGATTAAATGTGGAAGTGGCAGCTGCAGTTCTGTCCTGTGCTGGCTCAAGTAGGACGCATTGTGACGCCACGACCAATTATAATAACTGACTACATAGTGATGCTGTGTTCTTATTACGGCCAATAGTGATGTCTCAACTAGCCTGTAATCCGAAGAATATTTACAGACATGTTTAATGGTATTGCAGACTGCCTTGAATTCTAAGGACAGCATGCAGGCTGCCATGCATCACCAGGAAATGATGTGCAGGCTCCTGTGGGGATGTAGCAGGCTTGCATGTATTATATATGCAAGCATGTTTCCTTATGTTTCTTCCACTAACAACACTGGTTTCACAATCCATCATTCATGAGGTTGATTCCATACTGTGAATTATTTTCCATAATTTGTAGCAAAGTTGTCCTTCCAGTGAACTCCGCTGAATTATGGAGTTCAACCAATGGGAATCTTAGAATATCAAACTGGTTAATTAGACTCGCTATTCACTCAGCACCTTAAATATTCAAAGCATAGAGCATAGCCACCTACGAGGCAAAGAGCTGGCCCTTGCTGCACAGTGAGAGGTGGCCATGCTGCACAGTGACAGATGGCCATTGCTGCACAGTGAGAGGTGGCCATTGATGCACAGTGAGAGGTGGTCATTGATGCACAGTGAGAGATGACCATTGCTGCACAGTGATGGATCGCCGTTGCTGCACAGTGAGAGGTGGCCATTGCTGCACAGTGAGAGGTGGCCATTGCTGCACAGTGAGAGGTGGCCATTGCTGCACAATGAGAGGTGGCCATTGCTGCACAGTGAGAGATGGCCATTGCTGCACAGTGAGAGGTGGTCATTGATGCACAGTGAGAGGTGGCCTTTGCTGCACAGTGGGAAATTTCCATTGCTGCACAGTGAGGTGGCCATTGCTGCACAGTGAGAGATGGCAATTGCTGCACACTGAGAGGTGGCCATTGCTGCACAGTGAGAGGTGGCCATTAATGCACAGTGAGAGGTGGCCATTGCTGCACAGTGGGACATGGCCATTGCTGAACAGTGAGTGGTGGCCATTGCTGCACAGTGAGAGATGGCCATTGCTGCACAATGAGAGGTGGCCATTGCTGCACAGTGAGAGGTGGCCATTGCTGCACACTGAGAGGTGGCCATGCCATGGCTGCCCTGTGAGAGGTGGCCATTGCAGGCAGCAGCCTACCTTCAAAGCAAAGGTAAACAAACTGGTAAGAGGAACCTACTTTCACACTGCATGTAAACAAACCTGTCACAATAAACGTCGTCATGGTCACTGCACCTCGCACTAAACAAATATGAAAAGTCAGTACTTCTGCAGAAAACAATTCTTTTAAAATCTGATGTTTGAAAGCGAAGAGACATCTTCAATAAAACCCTCAGATACTGAGTAACATATTTACTTATTGTCGATTTGTAAAGCGCAATCTGCAATACTACAAAATTACCTTGTGGCGCCCTGAGAATGGCGTGTTGGGGGGCAACAATTCCTGATGGGAAACATGCATAATAACAATAGTTTATTTTTTATATAGCGCTTTAATCTAAAGCGCTTCACATAGGATATCGTGACATACATTACTATTATCATCCAATCGAATTTGGTACTCATTCATCAACCTCAGAAGGATGAAAGGCTGAGTTATCCGTGCTGGAATTTGAACCTGCAGATCAAACAGATCACAGCAACAAGCGTTTAACCCGCTGAGCCATCTTACCGTTTCTTTTTGGTTGTTGTTGCTCTGCATGGATCTGCAATCTGCAGCTGTCCAGATGTGTCGGACTACACCTCCTATGCTTCCTCTGCATTCACTATGCTCAATTGGGCTCGTAGGAGCTGTCGTCAAAACAGCTGGCGTGCCAAAGGTTGCAGACCCGTGAATAGCCTAACTTAAATGATGCCACAGATTCCAATGCCTTCCAAATGCATCTTTTTCGTTCCACACTAAACTAAAAGAAGCCTTGCCATATCAAAAGGCAATGCCAGGCTGGCACGCCAACCATGGCACGTCACATTAAGTCATATCCCTTGTTAGCCTACCTTTTTTTATTGCATAACAGTGCCTCGATTTAAGGAATCTGTCTATTGTGTCACCCACACATTGCTGAACAAGTTATATGCAAATATATACCATGTTAGCATTTATTATGATACGAGTTGACGTCCCGGGAGGATAGCTCAGCGGCAGAGTGCCGGCTTGGAAGCAAGACGACACGAAGCAACAACAGGTTCGATCCCCCGAGTCTGCGCTTAGAAACCTCTGGGTGTTTAAGCGCATAATTCCTGTAACAGCGCCTAGCGCTTTATAAATAAATTTAAAAAACACTCTGCCATCGCCATGGTGGCATTACAGGACCATCATTGTAGTTAGATGTCACGTGTCAAAATGCTGAAAAAAGAAACCTTTTCAAATGGAGTTGATCCCAAACGTTACTGCTCCCCCAAGCCTCGCTTGCTTGTAAACGTGCAATGGATGTGGCCATTTCCGTGTACTTTTGTGCCATCGCAGCAGGCGTGCTTCCGGAGTAAAGGCTGTAGCCGGCGGTGTGCATGGCCCAGTGGAGTGTTTGCACCCATCTGGTAAGACAGCATGGCCGCAGTGTACGGCAATTCGTGTGGAGTTTTCATACGGTGACCGTGGGCCTGTGTGTTTTTTCCCGTGTGCTGTCTGAATGCCCAGCACGGCGTGTGTTTTCTCTAGTCCATGTTTCCGCTTCGTGTTTGACAGGCCGGGGGGGGGGGGGTAGCTCATGGCACTCACTCTCCCTGCGAACTAGCCACTCCGTGCAACAAGGCTCCTAGCCGCATTAAGTTTTAATTGCAATATAAATCACCAGGCAAAAATGTGTGCCTGTTTGCCACATGTTGTGTGAAATTGTGAGATGCCTGCCCTGGCAGGCACTTTCCCTTTTCCATTTGGTAAATTCCTCTCCTTTCCGCGTGTGGCTGAGTTGTTCCGCGTGTTGCGCACGTGCCTGAAGTGTGAGATGGCCCTAATGCCACCCTCTGAGGGCCCGATTCATGCACTTTTTTTGCAGGGTTCATTTATTTATTTTGGTTCAAAGTGACTTTGCACTCTGAAAAAAATGACTTTGCACTGCCGACAAAAACCCCGATTCATGGAATTGTGCAGTGTATTTTTGCAGTGCAAAGTCCATGCAAAGTCGTTTTGTACTGCAAAAATGACTATGCACTGACTGGCCAGACTTTGCTCTCCAAAAATATACTTTGCACAGTTCCATGAATCGGGGTTTGTGTCGGCAGTGCAAAAGTCACTTTTCAGCAGTCCAAAAGTCACTTTGAACCGTGCAAAATAATTCCATGAATCGGGCCCTGTGTGTTTCCCCCGCTTGTTTCCATTTTGTGTTTGTTTTTCATCCGTTTTGCGCGTGCATTTTCCGTCACTTGTGCGCATGGCCAAATTGTTAAGTGGTCAGTTGTGTTTTTCATTTCTGCCTCAAACATGTATGTGTGTTTTCTGCGGGGTGTGTGCATACCCCAAATACAAGTAATTGCTTCCGGTGCAGGCTTCGGTGTTTGTACATGAACTTTCCGTTTCCATACACGGTTGTGTTTTATTAGACACTTCTGCCAGTCCTACAATCAATAATCATAATTTACTAGAACAATTTGTATATAGAATTATTATTAACCAATAGAAAATGGTACTCAATTAAACACCTTGGAAGGATGAAAGGCTGAGTTGGTCTTGCCCTTATTCAGACCTATGACGAGCAGATCACACACAGACCTTAGCAGCGAGTGCTTAAACCTGCTGAGCTATCTCATCGGCTTCCTTGATATATAAATACATTATGATTTTTTTTTCAAACTCACAGTGTTCCGCCTTTTTAAATGTTCATTCAATTCCCCATTAGCTCGCAGCGAAAGCCAAACATCACAAAAACCAAGGTCGACAAATGATGAGCTATGTATCGAATAGATTTGTTTTTTTTAGATTAATAACAACCCCCGTGCAATGACATGCATTCAAAAACGTAATTTTCAACATGATACATAAAATGCTTTCAAATTTGATCATATGATAGTTCAGCGGGTTAGGCGCTCACTGCTGAGATCTCCATTAAATCTGTAGGAAGCAGGCTTGAATTCCAGCAAGGACAACTCCGATGTTGACCCTTCCGAGGTTGTTAAAGGAGTACTAACATAGGTTGAGTAATAATAATTCTGTACACAAATGTTCTAAGTAAAGCAGTTTGGCGCAAGCTCTGTATACATAACATATTGCTATTATAATATGTGTTCCGACGTGCCCATTCTGTTTTTGTGTCAAATTCCGTGAACTTTCATGGGCAGGTTAAACAATTGCACAGGAAAACGTGTTCCTGGGAAAAGGGCAACAAAACCCTAACTTGATAATGTTAACTATGGTTTTAAACTGTATTAAAAAATATATGTGCGCACATGTTTTCTTTAAAAAATGCACAAGTTTGCTTACCGTGACTGTCCTCATATTATTTGCTAAATAGATGCAGGTGCAAGGCTCAGACCAGGCTCTTCAACGGTGCATTGTACCCAATGCAAAAACAAACAAACACATACTAACAAAAACAATAACACATTTAATGAACAGTGTAGAAAGACTACCGTGTTGTTTGTGGTCGCTGGTACTGTAGTGTGTGTATATATAGTTCCCGACCCCATATGCTCGGGGCATGGAGCGCAGCACGGGGCTAGGCCGGGGGCCCTTTTTGAAGAAGTGTTTCCCTGGGTTCCTTGCCACCCCCGGGGAGCCCCACCACCCTCACATTTGAGGCCTCGGGCCTGACATTGTGTCTGAAAACAAAGTGCGCCCCGCGCCTCCAGCCCTGTGCTCTATTTGCTTATCGAAATTAGAAGCCTATTTTCATTAAACAAATGAAGGGAAGGCTGGCTCCAAGGCCCCCGCTCCCCTCCCTCTATCTCTTTTTTTGCAACAAAGAGGAAAATATTGTGTCAAAAGTGAGGTGAATTAGAGGGGAGGGGACGCGGAGCAGCTTTGGCGCATTCAGGCGGCGGGGGAGAAAGCTGCTTGAGCGCTTCCGCTTCTTTTGAGAGCGAGGGCGGCCCCGCTCGGGCCTGAATGGGGGGACTTGTCAGCCTCTGTGGGGCTGTCAAAGCGCTCAGGGTAATGAGCGCTAATGACGGGGCTCGAGTCCCGGCCACACAAAAGGGGGCTCGGAGTGGGCGGCCGGGGCTGAATGGGGAGCAAGGTTTTGGGGGCGCGGAGGGGCTGTCAGCAGATTGATTCTGCCAGGGGAAGAAAGGCCGGCCTGGGCCGGTGCAGCTGGGCGCGGAGGAGCCTCTTCAAAAGTGTGAAAATGGAGGGGGGGGGGGGGGGGGAGGTTCAGGCCAAGCGCAAAGGAGTCCTGACTGAGGAAGGTCCGGCGAGGGAAGGCGCCCGTCCCGCGCTGGGGCACGCACCCCCTTACCTTCCACTCCACCGCACAACACTCGAACAGCACCCCAGTTATGTAAGAATACTCTTAACCAATCAATTTGTGGGTTCCCCGACCTTCACTCAGTGCTGCTGCGGCGTTGACAGTGTTGTACCTGGGCCCCCAAGGTACTGGGGTCCGGGCTCATCATTGCTGGGGGTCACCCAGCCGACACTCAGAGGCAGGGGCACCCTGTTAGCTCATGGTCACGAGGGCACACCTTGGCCCAGGTGTACCCAGGGCATCACTGACCACGCAGCTAGAGTTGCCCAGCAGGGACTCTGCACTGCTAACCAAAGTCTAGCAGGGACAGTACAGGGACGGTGCTGCCTCGCAGGGGCCCTGCCATGGTGGAGGCCCTTGCAGGGCAGGCCCTCTGCCTGGAAACCAGCGCCAGCAGCAACCAGCGCCAGCACAGTGCTGCAAATAAGGACACACCAGTCTGGTGAAAGAGCGGGAAATCCCTCATCCCTTGTATTGTGTTGGTCACCTGGTCCCAGACATGTGACATTCGCACGAGCCCTGGCAGGGACTAATATTTTCTAAACCACACTTAGGGGGTCCAGAGGTCCCGGTTTTGCCGGGACTGTTCTGGAATTTGGTGCTCTGTCCCCCTTTCTCAAGATTATGTTCCCATTGGAATCTTCAGTGGTCCCGGTTTTTGGTAGTAGGTCTTCGTAGCTGGCATGCAGGAATGCAAAATCTCACACAGAAGAAATGCTGCATTTTATAATTTAGGGTGCTATTTTGTGATAAATTCATTATAATATGTGTTTATTTCAACAGTAACACTTAAACCCCTTTCTCCTCCAACCGCTACTGAAGTGTAGTTCCCGGACAGCCAATTTCAAGAGTTAGTCCTACTTTTATGTTAGTTGCCCTGTCCCGTTTTTTACTTTTTAAATCTGGTCACCCTAACCACACTCCTCCTTATTCATGACAAAACAAAAACAAAACCAACATCAATGGACATCACATTAAAGCAACAGTCGCAAACAGTATTGCTTGGTCCATTTGGGAGCCGTGGGGTAAATAACAGGTACATACATTAAGGCTCAGACTTTGTAGCCCTCACATGATGCACCATGAAATACAGTTCCAAACACCTCTGTCACATGTTATTTCTTTGACCACCTACGGTTTTGGCGTCAGTTGGTCCAAGTGCAGCAACACACCTAATAAAAAGGGACTTTTTAGGTAGATGGGCACTCCAACAGACAATAAAGTGGCCAGACACTGGGTCCCCTTTAAGCCTGCCAATAGTCGTAGCTTCAGACAATGACAATTACTGGGCCCACTTTGAGCATTTTAATAACATGCAGGCACCCAGCATCATGTACATCGTCACTGATTCCTCTTTAAGCACCTGCAGAGTTGCGGGAAACCAGCCTATATTTGCACACGCATCAGTTCAGGACGGTCCACACCACAGTCCAACGGCTGGCAAAGCCGCACCTGGGGGCACCAGGGGTCACATCGGCCTAGTCCATGGATATTGGGGGCAGGCACTGGCAGGGTCACAGGCCACTTGCTTGTTCAGCTACCCCAGGCAGGAGTATTAATGGCATGGGAACGGGCACACGCCCTCACGAGAGCGGCAACCCTCACATGCTAGCTACATTTCTCCTTTACCTTTTCACGGTTCTTGTAGGGTGGTGGGCTACACACGCACCATCATCTTCTTTTCTTTATTTTACTTCTTCCTCCATTTGACCACCGATGGGCGCGGCATCTGCAGGGGACCCGTACATTTTATTTTCACTGAGCCGTCGTGCAGCGCTTCACTTCTTTCACCGCCGAGCGGCCCGGAATCCAGGGTCGGACTGGGACAAGAAATCAGGCCGGGCCCCCCAAAAAAATGTGGCCCACCCCTTGCCTGCTTGGATATTCCACAATCTGAGGTATTTGCTGTTTTGTAGGAGGATGGGGGAATGCCACCATGCCATTGCAGCTGTACTATGTTGTACAATTTCATGCATGCAGCATGTGTGTTTTCTTGACGTTTACATAGCGTTAGCACTGCGAGATCAGGGTCAGACTGTCACTGGTGGGGCATATAATTGTTTTTCGGCACCAAATGAATGGCCCACAGTTGCAAATGACAATTCATTCCTTTTGTGGCAGACCGTTTGAGCAGTAACCCCAAGGGGGGAGTGTTTTGATAAAATGTGAAGCAAATTGTGCATTTTCAAGAGTATTTATGGCCCTCAAACCATCATCCATGAATCGCGTCAATTCACCACTTTACAGAAAATGCTACTTAGGCGGGTTAATGGTGTTTGTTGCATGTTATGTTTTGGGGAAACGCTTGAGAAAGTGATAACATTCCTTTTTTTCTTTAAAAAAAACAACAACATCCTCATCACACAGCTAAATACTTCTTTTGCAGAACTAGACTCAAGGCATGTCTACTCGTTGCCACCAGAAAAGGAAAATAGAGCTGGATTTAATAAGCAGTACAGCCAAATGATGACACCGGAAAGTACCTTGCCAGTTGTATTCATGCTCAAATATTACATTACAACACAACTCTTAACATAACATAATCTTGCATACTTACAGTTCTTTGACAGGGTCCAGAGCTCCAGGGCGCAGGAGTGGCATGTACCAACCACCCCCACTGCGGTTTTGGGACCTGCTGCAAGTCGATGCTTATACAGGGCTCTGCAACCCCAACAGGGAAGGAGGGTTAGGGTGACGATGGAGGAAAACCGAAATAATGTGGAGGGAGAGGTTATGAATAGGTTGGGGATGTTAGGGCAAGGTTTTGACCACTGCAATGATGTTGGAGATGGGGGTAGCAGTATGGTAGGGAGAAAAGTGATGCAGGGGCATATTCTGGTGTTTCGCCCTGGGCAATATGGTCTACAAACTGCCCTGAAAACAACGGCACAGCTTTTAACAGAAGATTTGCTGTGTTCCTATGGGCTCGGTATGAAACATTTCGACTACCACTGCGTAGCTAATGAAATAGCTCAGGTGCGAGTGCCTGCTGGCTGCAACAATCTGTGTGGAGCCTGCATGTGGCCATTTCAATGCGCCATTACCAAACGCCTAGGCTAGAGGCCGTTCAGTGTTGGTGCACAAAGCATTTATTTGGGCATTTTCTAAGGTGCCACCTATGTCGGCAGGCGGGCACTTCATGGGCAGTCAGCGAATGGTGGCTAGTAGTCGCGAATAGCGAGCAGGCTAGTGTGGCCCTGTTTTATTTCTCAATGTGTGCCACTTTTTCAGCCAATGTGAGAAGTTACTTCACAATCACCATGCGGCTAGTAGTTTTGACCACACTGAATAAATACTCTTGAAAAGGCACAGTTTGCTTCACATTTTATCAAAACACTCCCCCTTGTGGTTAGTGCTCAAACGGTCTGCCACAAAAGGAATACATTTCCATTTGTAACTGTGGGCCGTTAATTTGGTGCCGAAAAACAATTATATGCCCCACCAGTGACAGTCTGACCCTGATCTCGCAGTGCTAACGCTATGTAAACATCAAGAAAACACACATGCTGCATGCATGAAATTGTACAACATAGTACAGCTACAATGGCATGGTGGCATTCCCCCATCCTCCTACAAAACAGCAAATACCTCAGATTGTGGAATCTCCAAGCAGAGACTGCTGTGCGTGCAGGGGGATAGTGTGGGCAACGTTTTTTGTGCACGGTCTGTGGTCACTCACTACCCAGTACCCAATACTTAGCGCAGTATTTGTCCTCCGTCCTGACAGTTGACCTCCTCTCCGACTCGTCCTCGGCGGGCTGGGCCTGGGTCAGGTGCAGGCTGCCTGACAGTGCCTGTGTGCTGGTCACTGCTGCTGCAGCAGCCAGTCTGAGGCAGCTCGGCAGTTGGCCCATCGCTTGGCGCAGCCAGGCAGCATGGCACGGACGCACACCTGCTTTTCCTTTGACCAGAGCAAAGAGTGGTCTGGTCCACCTCCTGCTCCCTGAGTCCTTGTGTCCTACTTGCTGCCTGCCTCGTGGTGGCCGCAGACCCAGGCTCACGCTCACACCACCATGCGCATGACCCCTGGCCAGTCCAGCCACACAAACCTGATACTGACACAATAGGAAGTCACAACAACACGAGGAGGCACACGCTCAGTGGCCCGCACCCCTGGCCCACCAGGCCCCAGAACAATTGCACTTGCAAAGTTGCAAGCAACTTGCAAATGCAACTGACGAGTTGACTCGAGTATGTTGTTACAATTCGCGGGCCGGCTGCCTCAGCAGCCTCCTGATTGGCACTAGCCACACCGTGGCCAGCAGATGGGAGGCTTGGCTCAGGAGTACTGCCAGGCCAGTATGGCCCATTGTGATGCATTCATCAAAGAAAGGTAACACCTAGGTGTTACCTTTCTTTGATTAATTCATCCTGTCTGTGCCGTGAGCTGGCTGGCTGCTGAGCGGACCGCAGCACGCAGCCCGCACTCTGCGGGCAACTGAGGCAAGCAAAGTAACTTATGTTACTTAAAGTAATGTAAGTTACAGAAACATTGTTTTAACCTTAAATAACCCTCCCAGGGCGGTGGCTTGTTATGAAACCGGCTCCCAGGGCCTCCAAGTCATTTGGGCCAGGGCTGAATGCCCGATAGCCACAGTACGACCCTGCCGGGATGGCATGGCAGAGAGGGCCATTCCTTCCCTGTCCAGGAGGGAGCATGCCATTCACTATGCAGCCCCGGTCGCTGCATCATCCACTCTCTCCCCCAGGCGGGAGAACTCCAACAATTTAGGCGTCGGTCATTCTTCTTGGGGGCACATTTCCTTATCTTGACAGCTTGGGGCACGGGTGACCAAAAACTCCTTGTCACCATTGTTGTCCCTGGATCCCCAGGGCACAAGGGTCCAAGCTCATCATTGCTGGGGGTCACCCAGCTGACACTCAGTGGCAGGGGGCACCCTGTCAGCCCATGGTCACACAGGCGCACCGTGGCCTGGGGGCACCCAGGCCATCACTGATCACGCAGCTGGAGTTGTCCAGCAGGGGTGTCGGCATATACTTGCAAAGTTTCCCGGCAGGGGCTCTGCTAATAACGGTCTAGCCGGGGCACTGTGGCCTTGCAGGGACACTATTATGGTGGAGGGCCTTGCAGGGCAAGTCCTCTGCCTGGAAACGCAGCACCAGCACAGCTCTGCAAATAATGGCACACCAGGCAGGAGTCTGTTGACTCTGACTGATGAGCGGGAAACCGCTCATCCCTTTCATTGTGTTGGTCACCTGATCACAGACATGTGACATTCGCACAGACCCTGGCAGGCACTCATATTTTCTTAAAGGGGTGACACACCACATACAGGACACCCTTTAGTGACTTGGAAAAATCAGATTTAGCTGCAGAAACAGGGAGCCTATTGAGTACCTCTTGTCTAAACAGGAATCGGAAATAAATTAGGAGGGTGACATTTTTAAAACAAAGCATATCAAGTCAAGACATATCTATTTATTTTAGGCTGAAAAAATGTAACTCTCGTAGGAATAGGTGTGCCAATTAAGTATTGGTTCTGCTGGTGAGACGACAAGGACGGGTCAGAATAAACATCGGTAATGATTTACTCCCTATTTCTCGCTACAGTCTTCAATCCAGGACTGAGACTTGGAACTGCAATATTCTGCATAATCAAGAGTGTACCCAGTAATCAGAACACATTAATTTGCACTCTCTCCCTCTGACCGCTCTTAGAAAGGTTACTCACCCGCTCACTGTTCGTTGAAAGGCAAGAGCAGTCACCCATGTAATGTTTTTTTAGTTTTGGCTATTAGGTGGCCACCATAGGGCTTGCCAGTGTTATTTGTAAGCAGTCCTCTGAATTGTAATGTCTCAATTGCAGCTGTAAATTAGCTCCTGTTGTAATACAAATGGTGCCAGCACGGGAGCTGGGATAATTTCCCTTAAATAGGGCGGTGCCAGCCCCTGCTTGGGAGGGCTTAAGCCTCTCACTTTCAGGGTGTTGGAGGAAGAAAGTAGTGTTCTGCCTTGATGCCCAAGTACTAAGCCCTGGGCTCTGATGGGAAAGGGATGCTACCAAGATCCTGTCAGATTTCTCACCTGGGGGAGCAGACTATTTACATTTAAACATTTGTTAGCATGGCAGCATCAGCAAACATACAGTGGCAGAGGACAAAAGCCTGCCCAGGTGATATTAATACCCTATACCTATAATGACAAGCTTTCAAAACTGTCACCCACGTACCACTCGCAGCCCCCCCAAAAGGTAAGGCTGGCACCACCACAGGGGAGCTCTTCAAGGATCCTTGTGCTGGCTGGTGTCCTACGTGAAGGAAAAGCTCCCAGCACATACAGGAAGCTTTTCTGTCCTGAGGACCAGGACTGACCCAGGTTACTCCATCTGCTTAGAAAGACTTAGCATGAGAGTGAGTGCAGAAACAGCCAGTCTCACATCCCATTTGAAAGATGTCCAAATTGGTATATATGTCTTGCAAGTTACTAACTTTTTTGTTAGGGTGAGTATTGTGACCAAAACGAAACAGCAGAGTCCAACTTCCATTACTCGCTCATAAAGGTTTCTTGCTGAATCACTAACAGACATTTTTCAAATTTAAAATTGTGGCCATTCATAATAAGAATGGCTGCAATTTTAAATTTGAAACATGCATTTTGCATAAAAGCAAAGAGCATTTTGGGAACATAAGTATTTCTTATGTTCCCAAAATGCTCTTTGCTTAAATGCAAAAGGCCAGGTTTGGCCACCCTCCTCCTTCCCCAAGGAGCAGGGGGAGCCAAGAGTATGTTTGTGTATGCAGCAGAAGCATCCCTTTCCAACACTGTAGCGGAGAGCTTTTCACTTAAATAGGGAGCCGCAACCATGCCAGCTGGAGGAAGCCTTTCAAAGGCTGCCCTGTGCTGTTGTGGTATAGGCGCCCTCTTAAAGTGAAAAGCTTACCACTCCAGTACAGGAGCGCAGGGCACTTTTCACTTTAATAGGGTTCCCCTGCCACACCAGCTCCCGGAAGCCTTTCAAAAACATCATACATCTCTCGCTACCTCTCTACCTAAAAACCAGCCAAATCGGAAATCAAACAATGCACAAATAAGGACCCAGGTGATGTCAGAGGAAGTGCCATTACAGTACCCAGAACAAACCTCCCACAACCCCCCCGAACCACACAACGCAGAACATTCAAACCAAAAGACACCTCTAAGAATCAGAGCAAAACTGGAAACTCCCGCCACCAACACTCCTTTACTAACAACAGATTGGCAAACACGCTACTCAGACAATCAACCGTCCAACTACAATGACACAAAACAGAGATACCCATCACACAAATGACTGGAACTCCTCAACAAGGAGCAGATGATCTACTGCCACACCCAGAAATAACTGTCTCCACCCAACTGGTAAACAAATGACCCATACACCCCAGCCCCACTGGACCACCAGAAAAAGCATCCAACGATGAGTTATCCAAAATGCACATGCTACACTGAAGCCTGCTCAACACACAATCTTTGGCAAAACAGAAAACAAAGCTACGACCTCCTAAGCAAAGGTGGCATTGACGCTCTCTTCCTCACAGAAGCATGGCTATCAGACAACACCAAAGTAATTGCTCACAAAACCACACCCAGCAACTACAAACTAATACATTCTAGCAGAGAAAGCAGAAGAGAAGGAAGAATCGAAGTGGCACACAAAAAACACTTGAGCTCCACACTCCTACTTCAACAGAGATAGAAGACTGAAAATCACTACTAGTCAACCTTACACTCAGCGAACAAATCAATGTACTCTTCCTTCGTATCTACAGACCACCCGCCTACAACTCTAACTTGATGCCATAGCCAGCCTAGACATAACTCATGACATCATTCTTGGTGGTGTCAACATCTGGTTTGAAAGATAAAACAAAACCACAACTAACTCTCTCGTCGCTTTGCGGGAAATCCTCCATCCCACACAAATGGTGAACGGAGCACAAACAGAGCAGGACATACTCTTTTTGCAATCTTCTGCCGGGAGGAGCACTCGACTACCGACCCACCAGTACCAATAATCTGGAGTGACCATCTTATGATCCCTTCACCATGAGATGTCCAATCTATACAATACCCCAAAATAAAGCAAACAACAACAAATAAAACAAACTGCAAAAGGCTTGATAGACAAACATTAACCCAACTGCTAGAAAGCATCAAACCCGACACCTCACCACTAAACGAAATGCTGTCAGTCACTGAGGAAAAGAGCCTCCACACCTGGTCGGCAAATGCCTTAGACCAAGTGGCACTTTTAAAAACGTTCAAACCCACACCGAAAAAAAGTAGCAGCCAGGTGGTTCACAGAGGAACTAAGAGTACTCAAGAAAACGAACCATAAACTTGAAGAGGCATGAATAAAAAACTACAACCAACTGGACAGAATCAACTACCAATGACAAATTAGACCATGCAAATCATCCGTTTTGAAAGCCAAGAATGCATACTACGCCACAAGAAACCAATCAGCAACAAACCCACAAAAGCAAGGAAATAAAAAACCCAACCTCATGCGGCAAAAACACTGTACCCTCGCAAATGTTATGCAACAGCATTGCGGACCACCTTAGAGCAGAAATACACTCTATCGAAGGGGCCATAGACGTATCCAGTAAGACCACAAACAAGACCCGCCAAGAAACCAAAACCCCAACAAGTAGCACATCATTCAACTAGTTTTGGATGATTAAGTGAGGAAACCTTCAGCAACCTACCAAAAGAAACCTACATGGCCAGATCCACCAGTGACCCATGCCCACCGGAGATCTACAAACAGCTCCTCACCCATAAACCCAACTTCTATTGAACATATCTCTGAACACTTAAATAGTACCAAAATCACATAAATCAGCCTATATTCAACCACACAGAAAAAATAAAGCAGGAAAAACAGATGACCCTGTCTACTACAGACCTATGTCAAACCTTCTCTATCCGGTGATAATACTGGAGAACCACATGTACAAAGAACTGCTAAGGAACCTCATACAAACTCATGGACTGACATCCTACAACTATGTCGACAATACCCTACTCATTTTCAAGATGACTAACAATGACCCTGCCAATGTCCTTAATAAATACCTCACCGATATAAACACCTGAATGGCAAACAACAACCTTAAACTAAACCCAAACAAAATGGAAATAATGATATGCCCACTAGACAACAACCTAACAGAGACATCTCTCACCAGACCCCGGGTATGGGAACTCAACCAGAATCGTCAACAGTGATAAAAAACCTAGGAATACTCATTGACAATGGTCTCACAGGGCAATGCAATAGTAATAAAATGTTTCTACCATCTTCGACTAACAAGAGGGAGCCTTCTTTACCTCGATTTCCCACACCGAACCTTTGTTATCATTTCCTTGGTATTATCAAGAATATACTATGTAAATATTCTTTACCTAGGAATGGCCGAACACCTCAGCAAAAAACTACAACGCAAATAAAACACAGCTGCAAGTCTACTTCTGAGACTAAATAGAAGAGATCACATCACCCCAGTGTTGAGAAGTCTACACTGGCTACCAATAAAGAAACATACCAATTTCAAATCCCTCTGCATTGCCCATAAATCACTAAACAGACAAGGAGCCATAATCCTCCAAGTAAAAATCACCCAATACCAACCCAGAAGAACCTTAAGATCTAGCACCAACCTCCAAATAGAAACAAGGCACTATAAGAAATCTAAATTTCGTAGGAAATGCCTTCTCTATTTAATCTGGAAAACGGAAGACCACCGAACCTTCAGGAAATGGCTAAAAATGTGGCCAATTAACCAGCTGAGAAATAAATGGACCAACAACAACTGCACAACGAACATCCTCATGAGCAGGCCATTTCAACCCCATTCAATTCTACAGCCACATCCACTAAGGCATTGAAACTATAACCTGAGTAAAGGAACCGCAAGGTGAATGCCCTACAAAAAGAAACAATAGCATAGCTGCACACTATCCAGAGACCACCCAAAAACCTCCTTTTCTCTACCACATCCCCAACCACACACACCCAGATGGGCTAGCAAACCACCCTTCTAAACATCCAAACTGCACATCACCCTCAAACCATCTCACAAGCCCCAATAGCCTCCTACACCCAACAACACAAATACAGGATGCCGCCCATCCGGAAACAATAAGCCTTCAGTGTACAAAATAAAACACATCCAGAAAGTACACATGCACAGACACCAGTTACTCTTGGTTCTACACTCATCGACAGCTGAGCACAACACCTGTTTTTCCCTCTCTCACTGCCTAACCAACCCACCCCACCCCACTTTACCTTACAGAGCCACAAACGCACCTGTAAACCATCAAAATGGCATCAGTGCGTGGTATAAATCAACTTAACATACCATAACAGCACTGCCACCTGCCCACAGACCAGGACACACCATCTTTAAACACATCAAAATGATTAAAATTTGAGAAAGCAATTTTCACATAAGGAATACTGCCAAACAGAACAATTGCCGCGGCCAAAGAAAAGAACCTTGCTCCGCGCTGGGCGATTTGGCCCTGGAGCCAACAGAGCCTGCTGTGAAATCAAAAGGGTGAAACACATCTGCTTATTTGTCATGTGTGGGGGGGGGTGTTCTTTTCCCTTGGTGTTGTTCTGGGCTCCCACACTGCCATCGGGGATGAGTCTGAGTGGTACACACTGTGAAGGCATATTGAAATAAGACACAGATTACAGACTTACATTTCAAAATAAAATACTTTCTTAAATCGAATGTCAGGATGGTAGAAGCCCTAACTTGCCCTATGCTAAGGTGGGATTTCCCTACGTGAATGAAACTAAGAAACATCTGAGTCAAAGAGTTCCACTTAAAAGTCTCTCTGTGTCCAAAACCTATACTTGCCCTCACAACTAACGCTAAACAACAATGTGTAGGATGTCAATAATGAAAGAAATAGAGTTTAACTCACGGTTCGGAGCTTCTTCGAGCTCCCAGCTCCCTTTTAGCTCCCCTTCCCCAAGTGTAAGAAATTTCCATTAAAAAAGTCTCAAGATTACCTTTCTCCAGTTCAAGGCAATACAGTTCCAAACAATCACTGGGGTTCCTTTCCCCAAGTTCCAAGCAACACAGTTCAAAAACAAAAGATCTTGAGGCTCCCTTCTCAAGATAACACATGTGGTGTCCAAATCCCAGGGTTCCCTTCCGCAATACTTTATCTTTACCACTTATACCGCTTCAGTCTCCTCAAAAGGTTTCACACAACTCAGGGTCCACCTGACTCTCCTTCTGGCGTGCCTCAATAGTTCACTTACAGTGCTCTCATTGGTCTGTGTCACAATGTCTTAGTTTTCAGCTCGAAGGTCTAAGTGCAGTTGTCAGACTACACATTCTACCCATCCCAGGTCATGCAACCAGGGACCCTGGGCTCTTCAGCTCACACAGATTCTTTGGCACTGACTCCTGAGTACCCAATCACCTTCAGTTAGATCCTCCTTATTGGCCTCTTGGCTCTATGTGCTGTATTACACTCCTCTAGCTTCCATTTGTCAGCCTCATGGCTCTGCCATCATAAGTCCCACACCTCTTGCCAGTCTTCGGCCTTGCTGCACTGCATATACTCATACAAGTTCACTTTGGGGGTATTTTGTTATCTCCTACCCAACGGTTCGTGGCATTATCTTCCACTTGCATCATTTTATGTAATTTACTTTCACATGGGCACCTGGGTGGTTAACAGTTATCTGCTTAGCCCATAAGGTTTTATTCCATATAATATTCAATATGTTTAGTTTCAAGGTTTCAATCAATTCATTATTTAATATGTTCAGTATTCAATATGTACTTGTTTTCTTAATTTAAAGTTCCCATTTAGTTCGGTATTCAATGTGCATTTGTTTAGCTCAATTTAAAATTTCCATTTAGTTCGGTATTCAGTATGCATTTACTTTGTTTAGTTTCACAGACAGTTGCTTAATTTTGGTCTGCTAGGAGCGCCCCAGTGTTTGAGATTCCTCCGCGACACTCAGCGACTTCAGGTGCCTCCTCTCAATGGTTCCCGCTGCTTGCTCTGCACTTCTGAAGCCGGGGAAGTCCACCGCTCTGAGCAAAGCTCGTCTCCCGGGTGTTTCCTTCTGCAAGCTTGCAACCTGAATGCTTCTTCCCGGATGTGAGCGGTGTCCTTTCTTCACCTAGCGTTCTCGCAGCTCCTGCTGCTCTCACAGTATCACGGAGGCTCCCAGACCTGTGGCAATGACAAGACCCACTCATTCTGGGTCCCACAAGTCCTCTGGGATATATGCCTGAGTCCTGGCTCCTTCTACAGTCCCACCACAGCTGCCTCCTTGTATCAAGGGTCCCCTGCTGGTCTCTCCCCCACAGGCCTCACTTTTGTTCTCCTCTGTGTTCTCTGTCTCTCATTTTATACACATGCAATTAATTAATAGGTTTCAGATGTGCTCTTTCAATTGGGTCTGCCTGACTGTGATTAAGGGGACATGCCTGACTCTTACAACACTCTGCAGGCATCCTCTTCGTCTCAGTACCAGAGTTGTGAAATGGTATTGTGTTCGCTGCTCTTAGTCGCGTCTTCCTCGTCCCAGTATTATCAAGTGTCAGGTGTTGGGAAATGAGGGAAACAGCTTTATTGTAACCCATAAAGGTCAGGGGAGGATTAGGTTGGTCTTCAACAGGAAAAGGGGATACCATGTCTTATTTGTGTTTACCCCACTTCCAATCCCCATGGACCCTCCACCCAGGTGATCCTCCCTTGCTCCTCCACTCCTGTGGTCAGGATCCAAGGCAATGGTCTTTCCCTGGCCACTTGAGCAGAGGATCCAAGGGGAGTAGGAGTGAGAATACCATCAGGTTTCTCAAAGCACCCAAACACTGATCCAGCTTGGACCATCTCCCACTGTTGCCCCAGGCTTAGATGTCAATATATTGTGAGTTCTGCGAGTAAGCAAACCACCCATACAGCAAACCCCTGTCCTCCTTTCCAGAGGAAATAATTCACAGAATCTGCTAACAGTGCCACTTCCAGACTCAGTTCTTTCTTAATTATGATTAAATCACCCTGCCAAATCATAGCAACAAACCTGTCCCTTTACTCCCTTTTGCCCAAACCAGTCCCTAACAGTGCAAACCCTCACTCATACAAGAACGTTTCCACTCCAACATTACCGCTAAGGTGGGTGGGGAAAAAAAGGCTGCAGAACACTAATGGCCCATGGAAATGGAAATGCAGTGGAACAGACCATGCAGCTGTAGGTGCACCCTCTCAAGGCCATCTGGTCTCGTGTCTGCCAGGACCGCCAATTCTCAGACCCCGCCTCTGACGAACGACACCCCACTCTCACCAAAAAAGTAGGAATGGGGAATTTTACTATGGAGTTCATTTCACAGGCAACCTTGCTGCAGCTCTTTAAAAAATGGTGGTGATCACAGGGGTCTGCTCCTTCGAGAGAATGGCAGGAACACAAAAAGAAACAAGCATTAGCAAAGCCAATCGTTTAAAAGAAAATAGGTGTTACTGTTTGTTTATGGACTGATACAATTTTAGTTGGATGCATTTGATTGTGTGGATGTAGGATGATGAATAAGTTGATGAATGTGATACTTTAGATGGATGCTGTATGTTAATGGGGTGTGTGGGTGAACGTATTGGTTTGAGCAGTAAAGGATGGATGGGTGCGATTCTGGGAAGGATGAATGGGTATGATTGATGAATGGGTGAACATTGTATTTATGTATGGTGATGAATGGGTGTTTGAGCATGATTGGAATGGCGAATGGTTGAATGGTTGGATCCGGTAGCTGGAGATATGGGTGCAATTAGATGTATGAATGTGATTGTGTGATGGATTCATGGTTGTGAATATGTGGTTGATCTGTGGGGTTGTGAGGATTGGAGGTTGGCTAAAATATGATTCATGGGTGCATTTGGATGAATTGGTGTCTTTCGCAGGGTCCCCTAAATCTGTCTGCAGACATCCTCCCAGGTAAGCACTTTAGCGTGATTTAAGAATCAATTTAGTTTGTGAGTGAAGAGTTAATAATCTTTATTACTGCTCCAGAGAAAAGACATACGAGACAAATACAGCATGGATCTAGCAGCTGCCGGTCCAGGTCTTTGCCAATCAAATCACTGATGGACAACCTTTTGACTCTCTTTGGTTGAAAACACCACTTTCTTGGCTGTCCTTGAAACAAAATTAGCTATGCGACAATGTTCATATCTGGCCCACATTGGATGAGCAAGCAAGCCTCAAGAGTAAACCAGACATTTTCCTTGCAGGGATTGGTGAGTGTCCCCCAAGAAAAATCTAGAAAAATAGTGTCAAAAATGGTATTTTACAGAACTCTATTTAAAGGGCATGCGTTTTACAGGTAGAGTTGTCAGGAAACCAATGGAATAGTCCAAAACTCCATGCCTTTATTGGGTGTGTCCTCCTGTGACTGTATGTGCATGACTATACATTTGGTTATGTGCTAATGTGTAGATGAGTGTGGGGTTGTGTGTGTGTGTGTGTCAGTGTGTATATATATATATTCAAAGAACCTATGTACAATGGTACGCAAACGGATTGCAGTCCAAGAGCAGCTGGGGATTAAGTGTCCTTACAGCAAAAAAGAAGAGTCTCCACATTGAATCCGGACAGCACCAAATTCCTCTATTCATAAATGTGCCTGGGAGTAAGAAAACCGCATAAAAATACGACGCGTTTCGCGGTATTCCAACCTCTTGATCACGTGAGGAAAAGAGACACAGATGATGGACCAAGATATACACAGACAACTCTATGGTTATGCACAGAGTGTCAACATGTTAAAGGAGGTTAGCGGCTTAGTAATCCAGTCAGCCATTTTAAGATGCTGTGATGTGTGCCATTAGAGCCTATACTTAACATATTGCATCTATCAGGCTCATATTGTATCTGGTAAAAGATGAAGTGCTATGCAATTGGAGGTCAATTCTGAAAATTAATTCCACATCAAAAACTGGCGACGTAAATAGGTTATGAGAACGTTGATAATATATATATAATATTTCATGGCCAGTTCAAAATATGTGATCCTGCACGTATAATGCAATAATAGTATTTGGCACAAATGGCCATGTGCACGGAAAAGATCAGAATGAGCACAAGTGACGTGCTCATATTTGTCACAACTCTCAAAAAAAGAAAAGAATTGTGTTTATGGATAAGTTACATATGGAAAAAAAACATTGCAGATCTCAACCTTGCCCAGCACGGCAATCTCTCCCACACTAATGCGGAAAATGGTCATATCAATATATTTAAAGAGTACAACATATTTGCTCTTAAATAAGGCCCACAGCTTTTGCAGAATAGTTCATACATGTGCAAATAAGCAAATCAGCAGCATCATCAATGTGCAAAATTGAGCTCAAGCAGTAATCATAAAGTGCATAGTGCTCTCTGTCCATGCATACACCTCCATGGGATGGAAGGACATCAGTCCCATGTTTGTGGTAACTATAATGTAATAACATTTGCGAGGTATACAGCTGATTTCAGAATAAATTTTTATTTCACAGCAGTCATTTACCTAACAAGGTTTCCACATAAACAATACAGATGCATGCATGGGCTGCTAAAAAGATTCAATAATAAAGCGATGGTGCGTGCAAATATTGCTCATATAAAGTGCCTAGTGCTCCATTATAATTACAAACACTGCCTCTTAAGCTGATTCAAGTTGTCAATGACCTTAAGTCCATAACATATATGAGTAACCACATAGATGGCTCACAGCATCTGAACACCAAACTTCAGTATAAAAGGTCCATAATCTCTGTGTCATATGGAAATACTCCATCCCCAACTGTACAAGGTTTCGCTTATCTACTAAAATACTAACAGTCAGACAATTCATGTAAGGCATACTAAAAACCGTTTGTATATAAAAAAAATATATATAGGTGTGCATTCTCGATTAACCAAAATAATCTATTCATCTGTAGAGGAGGTGCCAAGCTCGATTCACACTCCAACCACCCATTTTGAAGTACCAGAAATGTTCACGCAGAAATATGTGACGTATGATGAACAAATAAACCAGCAGAGAGCCTCAGTTGGGCTTTGTCCAGTACCTATCAGAAGAACAGCACCTGTTGAAGTACCGACATCTAAGAAAACCTGGACAGTAAGGTACCCATTGAGGAAACCACATCGACACATGAGACAGAATGACAATTGTCAGAATGCAATCCCTGAAGAAGCTAAAAAGATACTGAAGGAAGACGAATGGTGACGTCACAAGAACCCGGACTGACTCACATATAGAAGATATGATGACCTGTGAATGATGAAAAGAGACGAAACACCATGGATAAGTGACATCCTGAGCCTAAAGTGAAACAATCTATGTCAAAGATATCAGAACTTATGCCACATGCGCGATGAAGATATTCAGTTAGTTTAAACGTGTACATATGCAAGGAACCGCAAGAAGCAAGGAATCGTGAGGCTTGCTTATGCTTAGTAGTAAAATAGATTGTGGCAAGTGCCACCTATACATATCTACCACAAAAGGAGCACTTTATATAAGCATACTTCAACTATGCACAAGAGCAGAATCAACCAAAGGTTACTAAAGGTCTCAAGAGGAGAACTTTGCAGCAAACAAATCCAGAATTAAAGATGCAGAGAAACTCAGATGAAGGTAAATCGTGCCAAGTAGCCAATGTCGTATCGGCTGAAATAGACCAACAGTGGATACAATTAATGAGAAGAAGAACAGAGTATCCTGTCCAGAAAGGTCAAGATAAGCCACAGATGGCCGATGGCTGGCAGAATTAAATCAAATATACGAAATTGCATGAAGAATAAAACGATTTCACTGTGTCAAAATCACGTGACCAGATGAGCAAGAAGGGATGAAACTTTCACACCTACGCATGGACTCTTGCCATGCCCAGATGTCTTAACTTTCCAGACCAAGAAGCAGTCTCGAGGCCAACTACAAAGAAATAATTGACACATGACCACCGAGGTGATGATTGATTGTAGCGATAATTGGAGGGAAGCTGGGGGTGCAGACATACTCCCTGCACCTGGCCGGATATTCTGCATGCTGCTAAGCAAGTGGAAAAGTATGAGTGGGGTTCATGCCAACCCAATCATAGTGGACCAAGTAATCTAGGGTCCTACAGTTAGTAGAACCAATGAGACTTCCTACTTTTAATGACATCTACAGTAGCCATTTTGAAGGAAGGGCTTAGATGCCCCACCTGACAGTGTTTATCCAATCCTCACTCCCCGTTACCATATACAGATATAGTGCCTATATTAAAGTTACCTTCTTTTGACCAATAGAGTTGCAAGCTAAAGTTTTGAGAGTTACACATCAGTGATGATGAGTTTTTGTTATAAGTTGAAGCGCGAAGGAAGATCGAACGATTGCTGATATTCATGAACTCCCCGTTTTTTGTACTTATCATTAAACAGACTCCCTTTGCCAAACTATCGAGTTGTCATTATTGATTTGATGCAAGAGTATTAATCTGCATCCCCATCCATCTCAAGGGTGCTGCTGCTCATCTTAAAGTGCTCTTGGGAAACCCCCAGTCCAATGGGCCGGCTGGGGTCCTACTGCACACATCAATTAGGAAAATAAATTCCATATTGTTGGGTGTCCTGACCCACGTATGGACTATTATGCTGCAACATTTGGTGCTGTGGGATTAGGAAATCCAAGAGGGCGGAAAAGCCCACATTTGCGCCAGAATCCTGGAGAACCGTGCAGTTTTGCGCACAGCAAAATGGTCCCCTGACCTGCCACCCACCAGTGCAAAGAAAGATGGTTCTGTTCACAACCCGTTTTTATTAATGTCAAAATTGCTAAGATCATGGGCCCAGAACCACCAAACAAAAATCCAACTATGGTTGAGTGTTTTACTTTACTCTACTACGGATCCACATCAATGCCATGCCCGCAAGGATCATATACTATCAAGTAAAATCCTTTCCTTTTGAAATGTATTAATTCAAGACAGCTGTCAAAAATAGGTGCAGTACCGGCATTGGACACTGACCGGCGCTGGTGCTCTATAAATCCTGACAGGAGAGGTGTCTTGAACAACTGTGCAGTGAACAGTAGGGGGTATTATGTAATTAAAAGTTCAAAAGACATGCCTTTCCTGAGAACTCTTAACACCCAAGAGACCCACACCAGGAGGCAGGATATCACATGGCGCTGTAAAATTGAGAGGGAGGGGTTTCTCCTCCAGCCTGCAGTACCCAACACAATAGTCTCTTTCAATTGAATGGGATATGCTGATTTGGCTGTGGACTGTAAACAGAGCTCTGCCTGGAAGAAGAGACATGTGATCCCTGACTCACCCAGTTCCTAGGGGCGGGCCAGACACTTTTTGTGAATTGAATTGAAGGCAAATATATGTTTTATAAAAACACTGATAACTAATTGTAACCATATGACAGGAATGTACGATTTGGAGATTCTAAAAATGGAAAATGTGCCTACAATTTGAGTCTAAACTCAATTCCGTACGATGTTCTGGGACTGAACCCCGCAATGTATTCATGTTGCAGATACTGGGTTTAAGCTAGAGACATGGAAATTTACTGGAATATGTGTAGAGAGACAGGGTACCTCTGTGTAAATTTGGGTAAAAGTCCAATATTGGGAAACCAACCAAAAAGCGCAAACTTTTGTCATTTCTTAATCCAAGCTCTTAGAAACATCAGAGTTGGAACAGAGACTACCTTATGTGATATATGATGTGTGTATGTAATTTCAACAAATTGTGTATTTGGGAAATATGTATTTGGATCAGAAATAGATTTGTGTGCAATTTGACAAGGGGAGGATCCTCTGACCATAAACCTACCTCATCACTCTGACTCACTGCTCCCTTCTCAAATCAGGTCAAAGAGAAATCCTTGACCTATCAAATCACGAGTGGGTTTGGCACAGAAAGTTAGAATACACACCCATTTTCAAAAGACATAAAAAGAGCCACTGGAAGCCAGACAGGGACATTCACTTTCCACTTCCTTGCGGGACGCTTTGCCGGGAGACTCCAGACTTCAAATCCATCAATCTCCAGAGACCAGAACTTTGAATCCAGACTCCAGAACTTGTAACGAGAGGCCCGAATCCACAAGCTGAATCCTTTTTCAGCAGGCCTCAAAATCATTTGCAAATTATTCAAACAGCCGGGCTGAGCTGTCGGATTCTGGCCTAGAACCCTGTGCCAGAAACACCCAGAAAGCAGAGCTGTATCCAGGACCGCAGACCGGACCCAGACCAGATCGCTGTGAGCAGAACCAGAGATCCAGAACAGACCAGACCACAACCAGAGATCCAGAACAAGAGAACCAGTACCAGAAACCGCCCAGAAGTCCAGTCCAACCTGTTGACCAAATCCGTGACGAGGCCCATTCCTTCCAAAATTAGGAGTGAGTACCAAGCTAGAACTGTGCAAAACCAATCTCTTAGCTTAAAATAATCTGATTCAAAACATTTAACCTGTCCAAAACTGCATCATAGAATCGGGTGTCCCTTCTCCGATTTTAAACCTGTAAAAGTGTCATTTTGCCATTTTGAATCATTATTTCATTTCTGAAAATCTACCTTCACGAAATCGTCCGTATTTCTTGAACTGTTTGTGCTAGAAGCGAGATTTAACTTTCATTATAAAGCTAAGATTCTAGGCTTTCCAACAAACCAACTTCCTATTCATTATACTTCTTTGGTAATCGCGCTCGACGCACTCAGAAAAAGTGCGATTTGGCTCAAATTGCTTCACTTGTCAAAATAGCAGCTTCTTGCTTTCCTTTGCTGAAATTCGTTTGCAACCTGACAATCATTCATAGAGCATTGGTAAAGTGATCCTGAACTAATTTGAAGTAGCTATCACCTACCCTGAATCTCTTATAGGGAATTAAAATCATTTTTAGTGTATTTTTTCCTTCTTTGCATACCACCTTTAAAGTACTTTGCCTGTGTTTAAAATCATCCCTGTTTCTCTAAGCTTGCTAGGGGGGAACTGAATTTGTATTGTACTGTGATTGTATTCATGAAGACTGTGTGTGTTACTTCCATCTCCTTACATTGCATAGGGGGGGGGAGTGAATTGTCAGAGAAAAAGTGATCATATTATCTTTTGCTGAAATCATATCAAGTTTATTTCTGTACTGCCTTTTATTCATCTTTGCATCTCCTTGAAACCATAAAGCATTCCCAGCTACCTTGTTCTTTCCATACCAACTCCTAAGTAATAAAATAAGTATGCTAGGGTAAGATTATCCATTGTTGATCAACATCATATTCTTAAGTGTGATATCAAATATTAATTTATTATAAAAGTGTGATATATATCTATTGTTTAATTTTTCAAATAAACCTTTTCAATTTGCA
This sequence comes from Ambystoma mexicanum, assembly GCF_040938575.1. Classification (NCBI taxonomy): domain Eukaryota; kingdom Metazoa; phylum Chordata; class Amphibia; order Caudata; family Ambystomatidae; genus Ambystoma; species Ambystoma mexicanum. The sequence goes on from NC_090940.1 coordinate 199,847,491, forward strand.
AAACAAACCTACTTCTTGGCTCAGTGGGGTCAGGGGGATTCTAAGAAAGGGGCGTTATACAAGGGTTCATCATCCAGATTATAACTTGTCATAAAAATATATAAATAAGGGCTTCCCTTGGGCGTCCCAGACGAGGCACTGACTCAGTGGGATTGCTGAATTGAAGTCACTTAACCGAGTGGGGGCTCGTCCGGGATTCTGGATTAGATCTATCACTTGTGCAGATTAATACAGTGTGCTGACAGGATATATAAATTCTGTTGGATCACCACGACGTGTTAAACTGTAAAAACACCCCTCAAAGGAACGCTCTAAGGAAACGGCCTGTTTTGCAAAATAAAATACAAACTTCTGTAAATCAGGAAGGAAATCAAGTTCCAGAATGACGACCTTGGTAGATATCAAAATAGCCAGAGAACACCTCTTACATAAGCTATTTGTGAGAAGTGAGTGGGCTCATCAGGACCAGGCGGTCTGGTTGCAGGCAATCGCACCCCAGATCACTGAAACAGGGTCAGATACATGGAGAGATCAGGGCCCCTTACATGTGGCTCTGAGTGAACTATATATGGCCCCTAAGGCCAACGATGAGCACAACAAGATTGCCAGGGTAGCGGCATATTTATATCTATATATGGGAGCCATGCAGGACAAATGTGCTGAAGGCCAAGATCTGGCGAGTAGGCAACTGCTGGCATTACAGAAGGCCCAATCTGATCTGGACTCTTCTGAGCAGAGGCTGCACAGAAGCCAGGAGTCCGAAAATGGGAGTAGACTGTACATCATTAAAATAAAGGAGGATATGGATATCCTGCAACAGGAAAAGGCTGACCAGGATACCAGAATTCTGGCCTTGCAGAAGGAGCACCAAGACAGTTTGGACTCCTTACTGCAGTGCCAGAAAAAGCTGGAGCAGCAGATCAATTTCAACAGGGCATGCACAGAGCAGGTAGCCACCCTGCAAATCAAACTAGACAGAGAGAAAGAGGAAAGCAATAAATTGATTTTGAAAGACCTGGATACCCAGGCAGAGTTTGATGAAGAGCGCCAGAAAGCTGGTGCCCTTCAATGGCAGAGGGACGACCTGGTGGCACAAATGCAGGCTCTTACTCAGGAAAGGGATACCTTAGGCCAGGAAGTCTGCCACTTAAAAAGAAAAATTCAAGAAAATCACTTGGCCCTCCAGGGACTGGGTGACCTCCAAAAAGAGCATCAGAACTTGTTAGAGCACACCAGGAGGGTGGAAGATGCTCTGACAAGAAAGGAGCAGGCCAGTAGGGACGGTGCCCAGGAGGTAACCACCCTGCAGCAAAGATTGGCCCAGTATTCCAGGACCAACCAGGAAGCACAGAGAGAAAATGAGGCTCTCTGTCAGCACAATGATAGGCTCCAGCAACAGGTGGCCATGCAGGAGAGACTGATAGAGTCTAGTAAGGCCTTAACTGAGGAACTGAAAGAGCAGGCTCTTGCATTGCAACAGTGAGCAGGGGCTGACAGAGATGAAGTTCGCTGGGAAAGGGAAACACCTGAGCATAACCTCAGGAGCCCTAGTACCAGAGGCCTTCATCTCTCCCAGTCCTTGGACTCTGCCACCCCCATGTCCCCTGGCGCACATGAGCACAGGGCCACAGGGAGGGCAGATTACTATCCAGCCAAAAGTATGGGGTTCATAGGCCAGTACCTCCCAGGAATGGATGGGCAGGCATCCGGGTATGGGCACCTAAGCACAGTGCAATTTAGTGGGGAACGCCAGGAGAGTAGGCCCACTAAGGGTATCCTGAAACCCTCTAACCAGTTAGGTCAATGGGGGGGGTACCCATCAAATCCTGGCAGCAAGGAGGGATCCGATGACTCCTCTGAGCAGCCCAGGACACAGGAGACCAGGTCCCCACATTCTGCCAGCCATTTCCAGGCTCGCAGAATCCGGGAGAGCCTGGAAGATCAGACGGGAACCTCTGGGAGCAGTGCTACTGAGTCAGAGGATGAATGGACCAGGGTTACCCGAACTAAAAAGGCCAATAAGGCAAAAAAGGGCCTTGCTTAAGGACCCCTTAAAGCAGATCAAGGCAATCAGTAGTGTCATCACGCCTTATCACAAGAACAGCAAGTATTCTGTTTGGGAACACTTGGAGCTCTATGAGCAAATGATGGAGACTTTCCATTTGATGGACAGCAGCAGCTGCATTCAGTATGTCAAATGGAAATTCTCCCCAGAATACTCCAGTTTCTTTGCGGGGCTGGAGGACCAAAACCATTCAAGATGGTCCACATATAGGCCGGCCATCTTGAAACATTTTTCTGTTCACTGGAATCCGCAAGAGGCTCGCAAGGCAGCCTACAATTTGCAATGTGGGGAGGATCAGGCCCCACAAGAATTCGTGCAAGAATTGAAGCGTGCCTTTGCGCAGACCACCAGAAGGGTGCGCACGGACAGCAGAGAATTCATCAACACATTTTTCCATGCACTCCCCAAATACATAATGACCCAGCTCGTGAGAGATTTTCACGAGAAAAGATCTTTAGACTGGGTCATTGAGCAAGCCACTCGCATCTATGAGATGCAGAAACCGGTGGAAAATAAGAATCAGCCCAAAACCCCCAAAACCAACAGCACCCCTGCTGCCAAGGTGGCAGAGGTAAAGGTTGCCCCCGTTTTAGATTTGGAGATGGGGGGCCTAAAAACCCACCTGCACCAAACAATTCACAGCCCAGAAGGCCCTCGGGCCAGTCACAGACAGGGAGTCAAGGAGGTAATCCCACAAATGGGGTCCCTCGCTCCCCTGACTATGTAAGTCCCCGCTACAAGGGAAACAGATCAATCCTGGGTTATGTGTGGACTCCTCCAGCCCAAGTGGGGGGATCCAGCCGAGCACCTGACCCAGGGAACTTCCCTCCTAACTTCCCACAGGAGGGCAGAAATTCCCCAAACACTGGGCAGAACTTTTTTCCCAGGTATCCACCCAATTTCCAACCCCAAAACCATCCATCCTTCTTTCCCTAATTCCCTGAGCCCAGACAACCTAATCCGGGAGAGGGGAGGCCAAGGGTGGAGGGGTACCCAAATCTTCCCAACCCAGGGTTAACCAGAGAAGGGATAGCTACCCTTCCTGGGATCAGCCCATGGGAGAAAACAGAACCCCATATTAGCCTGAGCGGGTTTCACAACTTGAGCGCCAGGTCTAAAATATGGCACGGGATCTGGGTCACATACTGAGGGCTCAACAGAACCCTCAGATGAGCATGCCACCGCAGAATGCCCAAAACTCTGGGCCTGGTGCTCCAGAACAATGACGGGGGCAGCACCCCGATAACCCACCGGTTCCCAGGGAGGTGGCACAAGGGCAAGAGGGGTGTAAAGCCTTGGAGGAAGCTTCCTTCCCAACTTGTACACAGCCCCTGGAAAACCAGGAACCGGAAACAAAATCTCCTACCCCTGGAAGTCTGCCACCCAAGGAGCAGAGAGGAGGTAGGAGAAACAAAGGACCCAAACAGACCCATTTTGTGGAGGAGGTACAGGTCTTCCAATATGAGGGAGAGGGATCCTCAGAGGATCCTGGGAAAAGGATCTTCTCCATCAGAGATGGGGGAACTCCTCCCAAGGAAAAATGGGTCCCAAGGGATTCCAACCTAGACTGGGTAGATGTGGGGATTGAGCTGTCGCCGCCCATCATTCTATCCCAGAACTAACAGCATCAAAATCCCCGGGTTCAAACCCGTTCTGGTGACTGCCTCCAAAAAGGGGGGGGGCGGCCCAGGTCCGGAACCAGGGGAACTCGAATATCCTCTTTCAAGTTGCCAACTTTTTCTTACAGATTCCCATGACTCTCCACAGAATTCTGGCCAAATCTCTTCTCTCGCAATGTCCAAAACCAGAAAATTAGCCCACCAGTTGTCCAAAAATGTGCATTATCTGTGCCCCCTTGAGGAGAAGGAGGGAAGATACTATGCCCCGGTACAAGAACAGGGGCAGGGTACAATTCTGGCACTGGTGGACACTGGATCCCAAGCTACCCTTCTGTCCAAAAGGGCCTTTGATGAACTAAATGCAGGAAGGGGGGAGAATTACCGTATTCCTCTCAGCTCTCTTCCTGGACAACTGCAGAACTTCGACGGGAAGGAAATTCCTGTTGAGGGGACTGCAGATTTGGACAACAAAATTGGGCGACACAAGGTGAAACACCTGGTCATAGTAGTGACTCCAGAGGGCACCCCTTGTTTACTAGGGAATGACCTCCTGAGAAGGTTGCCACCCCTAATAGATCACGTAAACAAGGTCCTCTGGACCCAGACTAGCCGACCAATAAAATTAAAACAGAGTGTCAACCATGTTAGTTTAAACGGCACCCGACACATGGTTGAACAAAAATCTGACCAAGTAGAATTTCACTTCCAGAACAACCAAATTCCAGATGTGACAGTAATAGCAGTCGGACAACAGACTGCTGATGGGGGGTCCTCTCTATTTCTGAAAATCAACCTTCCTTCCAGTTTAAGGTGGTATTCCAGACTGGAAGGAAATACTCTGAAATTCTTTACTAATCCACAATCAGACAATCCCACTCCGATAGTCCAGAAAAATGTGAAATCAGCTCAGAGCCTGGCTGATATTCAGCAAATTGGAGAGCAGTTGTTCATCCCTGTTCAGTTAAATGATGGGAAGGACTCTGTTCTCGCCCGAGTATGTGTGAACAAAGGTAAGAGCTTCATCAGCGAAGCCATGTTCCGCCAACTCCCATGACACCATTCCAATAGAGGTGGATAACAGCGACTTAAAGAGTATTACTCTAGCCGCAGGCACCGTTATTGGAATGGCGGTTGATGACCGACATTTCTCCATTGATTTAGGAAATGAACTGTTAGGACCAATCCCCAATGACTATTTTGACAGTGACAGTGATGACAATACAACACCAGACAGGATCTTTACCCGGCATGGGGGGAACTTCCTGGTGTACACTTCTTGCCCTTATGGTAAGGAAGATGTGACATGTGACTTCAGAGGGGATGAGGTGATTTTTCAGGTCCATGAGGGCTGCCTTTCCCACCTGAAGCCTCCTGTCCAAATCAGCACTCTGACCAGGGACTTCTCCACCCAGCTGGAGGAGGCCGATGAGAAAGCAAAACCAGAAGTCTTTCCAGGATTCAGGCAGATGGTGGAAGAGAGAGAGTCAACCTAGCTGATGCCTGTGTGAGTCTGGAACAGAAGCAAAAGTTGAAACAAGTTTTCTTGGATTTCCAAGATCTCTTTGCGGTAGACTCATATGACTGTGGTCGCACCGACATCCACACAACAACAATTCCCACGGACCCTGGCATGACTCCAGTGTTTGTGAAGCAATATCGTTTGCCTCTCGCATCCATGGAGTCCCTTACTGAAATAATTAAGAACCTTGAGTCCTGGGGGATAATCCGTCCAGTACACAGCACCTTCAATAATCTGGTGCTGGGAATATTGAAGCCAAACGGCCAGTAGAGACTCTGTGTCGACCTTAGGGAGCTCAACAAACGGGTCCATACTTCCCGATGGCCTCTGCCCTACATTGACCAAGGGCTGGCCCAGATTCAGGGGTCACAGGTATTCACTGCAATAGACCTGACCAATGGATACTGGACCGTGCCTGTCAGTAGGGAGGACCAATACAAACTGGCTTTTACCTTTGGGGGCCAGCAGTACACATGGACCCGGACTCCCTTCGGATACCTCAACTCCGGCAATGAATTCAACATTTTCCTACACAAGGCCATGCCCGACCTGGGTGCGAGGGGTAACCTGGCTTATGTAGATGATGTCCTCATCAAAAGCTCAACTGTTGAGCAACACATAGCGGGGATCTGTTATGTCCTGACCCAGTTGAGGGCCGCCGGAGCAAAACTTTCCTTCCAAAAAGCACAGTGGTGTAGAACACGTGTTAATTTCTTGGGGCATGAGATTACTCCTCAGGGTCTCTGTCCCCAGGAAAAGAAAGTGGAAGCACTCCAGAAACTAAAGGATCCCACAACTCTGCGGGAACTAAGGAGCCTCCTTGGACTGACTAATTACAGCAGAAAGTTCTTTGAGGGCTACGCAGAGATCACCAGACCCCTGATTCATCTTTTGAAGGGGTGGGTCAAGTGGGAATGGGGTCCAGAACAATCCGAGGCAGTAAGACAACTCAAAAGAAGCCTCTCACAAGCGCCTTGCCTAGCTTACCCTGTCAGAAACAAGGAGTTCTTCCTGGAGACAGGGTTCTCTAATACGTGCTTGACAGCAGTATTATACCAAAAGCATGAAAGGTCAATAAAGTAATCTCCTATGCGAGCAAAACTTTATCCTCTGTGGAGGAAAAATTCAACAATTGTGAGAAGGCATTCCTTGCAACGGCATGGGCATTGAAGAATTACCGCCCGTTCATCCGGGGGGAACACATCATAGTGGAGACTCCACACCAGCCTCTGCAATATCTCCAAAGTGACAGAATCCGAGCCGGAAATGTGATTAATTCCCGAATTACTTCCTGGATTTTGTCAATGCAAGGCTTTCCTGTGGATGTCAGATATGGCCAAAACAAGAAGAGTACCCTCGCGCAAGGTCTGGCTGACTTGCATGATTGTGCCAGAGAAAACTGTCTCGAGGACGAAAGTCTAAAAATCAAGGACAACATGGATGCATACCTTAATTCCCCACACAAAGTCTTTGAAGAGGACAAGTGTGAGGGAATGCCCACTGTCTATGTGGATGGATGCTCTTACCATGTTGACAACAACGGGGAAAAAGAACTGGTGTCCGGCGTAGGGAATGCATGGGTGAATGAGTCTCCAGAACCCTCCGCTGGGTACAAAATCGGTCCCCGAAGTAGTCAAGTAGCAGAGTTGATGGCTGTGCATCAAGCCATCCTCACTGCTGTCCAACATCAACTCCACGGACTGGTCATAATCACAGATTCAGATTATGTACGGAACGGGTTCGTGGAGCACCTGGTTAATTGGAAAACCATATGTGCTAATAACAAACCCCTGAAACATGGGAAGTTAATCCAAAATATTGATGATCTGGTCACATCAAATGGGATAACCATCTACTGGAAAAAGATCAAGGGTCATTCCAAAGTAGATGGACCAGACAAAACTGGAAATGACTTAGCTGATCAGCTGGCCAAAACCGGGGCCATCCAAGGGGATCTAATAGAGATTGAGTCCCTGTTGGGGGATCTCCAGGTCACTGCTATCACTAGGTCCCAGACAAATGCTCACAATGATCTTTCAACTGCACAATGGAGTAAGGAGACCCCTGATGCTGATTTAATTACGGATCAGAAGGGGGATCCAATAATTGGTAAGTTTTACCAACACATTGAGGACCCTGAGAACTTTCCCCTGACGGATACCGATTATATTGGGAAAGAGGACCTTAGAGTGTTGATGAAATGTCCAAAGATGTTCCGAATCCAAGACCGTTTGTTGGTAAGGAAATCTCAAGCTGGCCATGATCAGTGGGTGGTCCCTACCTCATTCCGAAGCCTGATGTTAAGTCACGCCCATGATGCGACCACCGCCGGTCATAGGGGGTTTCATACAACACTTGAGATCTTAAGAGAGGTTGCATACTGGCCACACATGGGGCAGGACCTCGACCAATACTTGAAGGGGTGTCTTGTGTGTGCACAATTTCAGCCATCATCCTTCACACACCGTGCGCCTCTCCAAAAGAGGGGGATGACACTGCCATGGTCAGATTTGCAAATCGACTTCGTAGGCCCTGTTATTCGCTCATCTAGGGGAAACAAGTACATGTTGACGGTCACATGCTTGTTTACCAAGTGGGTGGAATGTCTCCTGGCCCCAAACTGCAAGGCAGAAACAGCAGCTGCCCTGATGATTAACCACACCTTTTCCCGTTTTGGTCTACCTCAAAGGATTGAGTCAGACAGAGGTAGCCATCTTACCAGCGAAGTAATGACTAAAATGTGGGAGATACTGGGGGTCAAAAGGAAGCTACACATTGCTTACCGACCAGTTTCTTCTGGGGCAGTAGAACGCTATAACCGAACCATTGTGAGCATCTTAAAAAAGTTTGTGGCAGATTCTGGGCCAAGTTGGGATATCCGATTATCTCTGGTCCTAATGGCCATCAGATCTACCCCTTCATCTGCAACCAAAATGTCACCATTTGAGTTGATGACTGGATGCAAGATGGTGCTTCCCCAGCATTTGCTATACAGGACCCAAGAGCAGACGTTGATCAATGCCTCCACAACTCATGAGTATGTGGAGAATTTGAGGAAACACCTCCAACATGCTTTTGCCTACGCTCAGCGGAATCTAGAAAGATCAGCTGATAGCATGAAAACTCACTATGATTTGAAAACCACCAGGAAGAAATATAAGGTGGGGGACTGGGTCTATCTATACAATTTCCAAAGGAACCAGGCCAAACAGCGAACATTTTTGCCTACATGGAAGGGACCCTTTGAAATTATAGACAAGGTCTCCCCAGTTGCATACAAGATCCGCATCCCCAAAGGTAGTTTGGCAGAAGGGTAAGACAAGTGGGTCCATATAAATCAGCTAAAGTGTTGCCATCCCAGGCACACTCTGCAGCAACTGGAGGAATCCTCTGGAATCCCAGAGGGGGCTGCTCCAGAGTAATTCAGTTCCAACCCTAAAATATCCCGCATATAGTCTCTAAAATATCATGATTCTGGTATGAAAATGTTTCCTGTTATATCTTGTTTTTTAAAATAAGACTGCAAAATGTATCCGGATGTATAAAATGTATATGTTCGCCGCACCATTAATAGTGGTGGAAAAATGTCTAGGAATGTGTATTGCCGCTTTGCTTTATCATCCTAGGAGAGATGAAACCATGGAGACTGACCAAGGAGAACGACCCAGGGACCGGGAGCAAAGATCCGAGGGGCCTGGGGTACCGCCCAATATTCCCATCAGGACAGGCGAGGAAACCGATCGATCCAACCGGATGGAGGAAAAGATGCTGAACTGTGCCATCTGCAGAATTGGAAGAAGATGATGCGGCCATACCAGCGCGTGGATCAAAACATCCTTTGCACCCGACTCCCCCTCGACTCGAAATCAAAGCACAGTCGGGTGGGGGGGCTTGTTGGGTGTCCTGACCCATGTTTGGACTATTATGCTGCAACATTTGGTGCTGTGGGCTTAGGAAATCCAAGAGGGCGGAAAAGCCCACATTTGCGCCAGAATCCTAGAGAACCGTGCAGTTTTGCGCACAGCAAAATGGTCCCCTGACCTGCCACCCACCAGTGCAAAGAAAGATGGTTCTGTTCGAAACAGGTTTTACTAATGTCAAAAATTGTTAAGATCATCAACCACCAAACAAAAATCCAACTATGGTTGAGTGTTTTACTTTACTCTACTACAGATCCACATCAATGCCATGTCAAGCAAGGATCATATACTATCAAGTAAAATCCTTTCCTTTTGAAATGTATTAATTCAAGACAGCTGTCAAAAATGGGTGCAGTACCGGCATTGGACACTGACCGGCGCTGGCGCTCTATAAATCCTGACAGGAGCGCTGTCTTGCAGAACTGTGCAGTGAACAGAAGGGGGTCTTATGTAATTAAAAGTTCAAAAGACATGCCTTTCCTGAGAACTCTTAACACCCCAGAGACCCACACCAGGAGGCAGGATATCACATGGCCCTGTTAATTGAGAGGGAGGGGTTTCTCCTCCAGCCTGCAGGACCCAATACAATAGTCTCTTTCAATTGAATGGGATATGCTGATTTGGCTGTGGACTGTAAACTGAGCTCTGCCTGGAAGAAGACACATGTGATCCCTGACTCACCCAGTTGCTAGGGGCGGGCCAGACACTTTTTATTAATTGAATTGAAGGCAAATATATGTTTTATAAAAACAGTGATAACTAATTGTAACCAGATGACAGGAATGTACAATTTGGAGATCCTTAAAATGGAAACTGTATCTACAATTTGAGTCTAAACTCAATTCCGTACGATGTTCTGGGACCGAACCCTGCAATTTATTCATGTTGCAGACACTGGGTTTAAGCTAGAGACATGGAAATGTACTGGAATATGTGTAGAGAGACAGGGTACCTCTGTGTAAATTTGGGTACAATTGCAATATTGCGAAACCAACCAAAAAGCGCAAAACGTTGTCATTTCTTAATCCAAGCTCTTAGAAACATCAGAGTTGGAACAGAGACTACCTTATGTGATATATGATGTGTGTATGTAATTTCAACAAATTGTGTATCTGGGAAATATGTATTTGGATCAGAAATAGATGTGTGTGCAATTTGACAAGGGGAGGATCCTCTGACCATAAACCTACCTCATCACTCTGACACACTGCTCCCTTCTCAAATCAGGTCAAAGAGAAATCCTTTGTCGGGCTGAGCTGTTGGATTCTGGCCTAGAACCCTGTGCCAGAAACACCCAGAAAGCAGAGCTGTATCCAGGACCGCAGACCGGACCCAGACCAGATTGCTGTGCACGGAACCAGAGATCCAGAACAAACCAGACCAGAACCAGAGATCCAGAACCAGAGAACCAGTACCAGAAACCGCCCAGAAGTCCAGTCCAACCTGTTGACCAGATCCGTGACGAGGCCCATTCCTTCCAAAATTAGGAGTGAGTACCCAGCTAGAACTGTGCAAAACCAATCTCTTAGCTTAAAATAATCTGATTCAAAACATTTAACCTGTCCAAAACTGCATCATAGAATCGTGTGTCCCTTCTCCGATTTTAAACCTGTAAAAGTGTCATTTTGCCATTTTGAATCATTATTTAATTTCTGAAAATCTACCTTCACGAAATCGTCCATATCTCTTGAACTGTTTGTGCTAGAAGCAAGATTTACGATTTGGCTCAAATTGCTTCACTTGTCAAAATAGCAGCTTCTTGCTTTCCTTTGCTGAAATTCGTTTGCAACCTGACAATCATTCATAGAGCATTGCTAAAGTGATCCTGAACTAATTTGAAGTAGCTATCACCCACCCTGAATCTCTTATAGGGAATTAAAATCATTTTTAGCATATTTTTCCCTTCTTTGCATACCACCTTTAAAATACTTTGCCTGTGTTTAAAATCATCCCTGTTTCTCTAAGCTTGCTAGGGGGAACTGAATTTGTATTGTACTGTGATTGTATTCCTGAAGACTGTGTGTGTTACTTCCATCTCCTTACATTGCATAGGGGGGGGGTGAATTGTCAGAGAAAAAGTGATCATATTATCTTTTGCTGAAATCATATCAAGTTTATTTCTGAATTGCCTTTTATTCATCTTTGCATCTCCTTGAAACCATAAAGCATTCCCAGCTACCTTCTTCTTTCCATACCAACTCCTAAGTAATAAAATAAGTGTGCTAGGGTAAGATTATCCATTGTTGATCAACATCATATTCTTAAGTGTGATATCAAATATTAATTTATTATAAAAGTGTGATATATATCTATTGTTTAATTTTTCAAATAAACCTTTTCAATTTGCAAAACAAACCTACTTTTTGGCTCAGTAGGGTCAGGGGGATTCTAAGAAAGGGGCGTTATACAAGGGTTCATCATCCAGATTATAACTTGTCATAAAAATATATAAATAAGGGCTTCCCTTGGGGGTCCCAGACGAGGCACTGACTTAGTGGGATTGCTGAATTGAAGTCACTTAACACTATAACAAATTCAAAATTGGAGGTTCACTCAAACAATTATCTAATCATTATCCCAACTGCGTATGGTCCATATAATTAATTAGTACATGGTCCAAGGAACAGACTAGATATGTGCACTCACGTGCCTAAAAAGGTATAAAGTTCCTCATTGAGGTAGTGACCTTTAGGTTTTTTGGTTTTCAGATCAAGAATGCACTTTGTTTCCAGTTGTCTTAACAAGAGCTCTTGATTGCCTCCTATAGGTGATTTCAACACTGTGTGTATTCCAAAATAAGTAAAGCCCAACAATTTCCCTCCATATTCGGTTTTAAAATGGAGTGCTTTGGGATATGAAGGCTCAACATTTTTGATTGCCCGTATGTGTTGGAGCACTCTCAATTTCAATGTTCCTATTGTGCTCCCCACATACCATTTGTCACAAGGGCAATTTAACACATACACCACAGTCTCACATGTAATACATAACCTTATTTTGATATCTTTACCCAAAATTGGGTATTGGTAGCTAGCGGTGTTAACTGCATACCGGCAGGCCTTACATTTTGAACATTTTTGAAAACCTGGTGCTTTTGTATTAAGCCAGAAGCTACCCAATGCGTGCGTTAATGGACTCATAAAACTAGGTACCAAAATGTCTTTGAGCGAAATAGATCTACGGAATGTAATATTCATTTTTGCACGCAATATTTTGTTCAGGTGCTCGTCTAGTTTTAAAATATGCCAGTGTTTTTGCATGACCTGGCGAATGTTCTGTGCCCCATTTCCATACGTCAAAATAAGACGTTTGTCACTCATGTCTGTGTTGTTCTCTAAAACAGTGTTGGATACCAAAAGTGAGGTGCAATTAATGTCTCTGGCTTTCAAGAAGGCTCTTTTAAGTACTATTTTAGGATAGCCACAATGTTTAAACCTTTGTGCCATTTGGGCACATTCGCTGTCAAAAGTGTCAATTTTTGAACAGTTTCTACATTTGTGGATTAACTCCCCATATGGAATGCTCCACATTAGGGCTGTTGGGGGGTTGCTCTTTGCATGGAGTGGTATGTTGGAGCTGGTGGGCTTTCTATACACATTAGTTTCCAGTTCGCTGTGAGCCACAGTAACAAGAATATCCACAAATATGATAGCAGCCTTGCTATGGCACTCTGTGAACTTCAGGTTAAGCTTATTGACATTTAGTATCTTAGCAAAATCCAACCACTCCAAACTGGTCCCATACCAGATGATAAACAGGTTGTCAATATAACGTAACACAGGGCAATTTTAGCTGTATATTGACTGTTACTCGGATGCCATAGCACAAACCTCTCCCACCAGCCAATTGTTAAGTTTGCATATGGGGGAGCGATTGTGGTGCCCATAGCAGTACCCTGGAGTTGAACAAAGAACTCTTTGTTGAATAAGAAACAGTTGTTCGTCAAGCAAAGATTGATCATCTCCAGTATCATACATTTATGTTGTAGATAATTCATTGATCTGGTATATAAGAAATATTCACATGCTCTCAGGCCATCAGAGTGTTTGATTGGTGTGTAGAGAGACACTACATCCAAAGTTCTTAACAAATAATTGGATTCCAATAGTATGCCTTCGATCCTCAAGAAATCTTTGGTGTATTTAAAATATGAAGGTAATGTGGTTAAAAAAGGCACCAATGTTTCATCCACAAATCTTGAGGTATTTTCCACCATGGCCCCGCACAATGTTACAATTGGTCTCCCCGGGGTCCTTGTCAGACTCTTATGCACTATAGGCAAAAAATAGATTGTTGGCATAACCGGAAATTTGGGATGTAGAAATTTACACATGTCATCATTTAACAAGTCTCTCTCCTTCCATGTCAACAAAAGTTCACATAGTTTAGCATGCATGGCCTCTGAGGGATCATTACTTAGTTTGGAATAGCAGGCGTTGTCTGTTAACTGTCTTTCTGCCGCTTTAATATAGTCATTGCGATTAATTATGACTATATTAGTCCCTTCGTCTGAAGATTTTATAATGCAATCGGTCAAAGAACCCAATTGTGTGACAATCCGTTTTTGAGAAAGGGATACATTGTTCCGAGAAGGAGGCCTCTTCTTCTTGATTTTTTTCAAATCATTGATCACCAGATCTTGGAATGCTTCAACATGTCCGCCTGGATTGAACATGGGGTTAAATCTAGATTTCACTTTTAGTTCAGTCTGGCCTGGCCAATTAATGTTAATATTCATCGAGTGCCAATCTTGATCTGTAATATCTGTGCTGCTCATTTTCAAATTCCAAGTGCATAAGGTTGTCTAATGTTAGCATATCCTGGATGGCAACATTTGTGGGTCCCTGCATGCATGGTTTAGGGTTTTGCTTGGGTGAGTTCATCGCAAAACATTTTTTTAGTCTTACTTTTCGCATGAATTTATCAAAATCAATGCAGGTCTCTGCACAATTAAAGGAAGACGTCGGGCAGAAATTGAAGCCCAATTTGAGCACTTCTAGTTCTTCAGAGGTGAGGGAATTAGTTCAAAGATTTATAATGGACATGTCTGGTGATTCCCCAATGGTTTTGATTACTTCTTTGTTCCAGAATGTGTTTGCCACTCCGATTTGTCCTCATTTGATGTTGATGCAACGCTTGCCCCTCCTAGTTATTTTCTTCCTCTTTGTCCCATTGGTTTTCCTCGTCCTCTGCCTTTTGTTTTCTTGCCACTGTTGAGTCTTCCATCCATGCCCAGCAGCCTCATCTCCTCTAAAAAATTAAGTTTCCTAGAGTGCTGTTTACTCTCACGTTCAGTAGTATCCACGTCTGAGGATGATGGATCAGAAGATATTTAATTCACCGGATTTTGTTGATCAATAGGGAGCTTTTGTTATAGGGTGTCAAAGCATTTAGCAAAAGTAAACACACTCCCTTGTTCATAATAATTTTTGTCATGGATGAATTTTCTTTGTTTCCTCAGTTGTATATCTTCCTCAAATGTTTTGTATCCCTTCTCCATGTTGGTACAAATGGTCTTGCCTTCTTCACTTGTGTCAATGGTCTGTAGTTGTTCTTCTATCTCTTGAATTTTAGACAGAATCTTGTGTCAGTCAGTTTTTGCATATTTAATTAAAATGTTCAAGTAAGTTACAGAGCATGTATTGCTGGACTCTCCCCATTCTTGCAACATGGCCAGATCTTGTTCTTCAAAAGTAGGTGTAGTGAGGATATGCAGGCCTCTTGGAATACATCCCATATCGAAATAATATTGGAGAGAATCTCCCACCACTTGCTAATTTCACGTCGTTGCAGTTTTTCCAGTTCCCTTAGAAGTTTAATTTCATTAGTTGGTTGAAACTCCAGTGGTTGTTCGTTTGATGTACTATTTTTGGTAATAGTTTGCCTCTCACAAAAAAGTGAAGCAGCTTGTTCTCTACGCAGGTTTTCCTTCTCCAATTGTGACATCATGGCTGATGCGCACATTGTTGTCGGGATGTGGATGCCCTTCTAACATGAAAAAATGTTCGCTCTCGCATACAAACAACCCCCAATCTCACGGGTTGATTTTGTTTCCTTTAACGGATTGCCAAAAGAAATGCAGCCCCCATAGGGATTCAGCAAGATGCATGCAGCAGACCTACCATAGCAGATGAGCGTTCTCCGCGTTCTCCAATGTGGCAACCTCCCCTTCAGCAGAGTCGGCTGGTCTCTGCTCCTCACACTATTGCTGACGCTTCACAACGCGTAGTTGTCTGGAACAATCCGGAGCACAAAACAAACTCCAAACAATGGAAAAAAGTGGAGGTTGTTGCGTGCTTCTGTATAATGGGTGGGTGCAGATTCCAACACTGCTAATCCCTGAACGTGAAAATATTCAAAGAACTTACGTACAATGGTATGCAAACGGACTGCACTCTAAGAGCAGCTGCAGATCAAGTGTCCTTACAGCAAAAAAGAAGAGTCTCCACATTGAATCTAGACAGCACAAAATTCCTTTATTCACAAATGTGCCTGGGAGTAAGAAAACCGCATAAAAATACGATGCGTTTCACAGTATTCCAACCGCTTGATCACGTGAGGAAAAGAGACACAGATGATGGACCAAGATATACAAAGACAACTCTATGGTTATGCACAGTGTCAACATGTTAAAGGAGGTTAGCAGCTTAGTTATCCAGTAAGCCATTTTAAGATGCTGTGATGTCTGCTATTTAGAGCCACAAACAATCACAGTCTGTAGAAGAAAAGATTTTTCAAACCATATTTTATATGTATAATCATTACATCAATAGCAGTAAGAAAGTTTTTTCTGTATCTCAATGGGTATTTCCCAACATCAGAGAGTAAACCACTTATTCATTTACAACAATTAAAAAATCAGTCCCAAGTGTTAAAATAGGAGCTGCAAAACAAGGCATTTTACATTAGATAATGCCTAAAACTTAGAATTCTCTAGAGCTATATCTGCACAACAGTGTGTTTAAATTTAATGGCCACTGTAGTGCCAGCAACTAGAAAAGTCTGACAACTTGTACTGATAACACACAATACATAATTTTTAAAGGTACCTTCGCTTGAGGGTCCTTTTACAACATCTAAAACATATACAGACAGAGGTCTATATGAAGCCAAATTTGTAACACAGTCTATGTAAAAAATTCTGTACACAGATCTAGAAAACATGAGACCCGCTCATGCTATATCAAAGTCGACCGGTTTCATAACCATATCTAGCTCTGGTCATCTTCATCAGGACTTTGTTTTTGTAGGGTCTTAACTCCCTGTCTGGGATAGCTCTCTCGCTCCCATATGTATGTTTTCTTGTTCCTATAGGAAAAGTGACAAAGAGAAACAGAAAAATGGGGGGGTCACTAATGTACCCATTCCTATCTAATACTTATATATCTGCTATATCTCAGTTATTTATAATAGGTGTATCAATTGATATCACCAGGCGCTACTACTGTTTTTGGCACGTTATGTATGTCCAAAAGTGCACCTATATTCACAAAAAACACGAAAGGACAGGGAAGGGGAGGGGAGAAAGGGTTGTGGAAGAATTCATGCACAGGCATGCTCCACTTATAGACACAACCCACCAGCCATGAAGTGCTGTCTGGGAGATCTTATAATCCACTAGGAAATTACTTGTGCATGATTTGGCTTACCGCACTACGTTGGTTAAATCACAATGTCTGAAAGCTTTTTGAAAACTTTTTTGAAAGGTTAGAAGGGCTCATAGCTCCTAATTGCTCTCTATATATATACAGGTCTGTGCACCCAGCTTTTTCTTACGCAAACTGTTCATTTTACTCCAGGATCTGCATTTAAATCCACCAATTAGAATAGTGAGGGATCAGCAAGAGTCTGTCTGAAGATGCTATTGGGGAAGAGGAGAGGATCACACTTACAGCTGCTTGCCTGGGAACTCTGTCAGGGCGTTAAAAACACTAAACAAAACACACAGCAGCAGGACCTAATATTGTCCCCTTCACTCACATGTTTACATCTTCCCATTCTCTCGAGAGCCAGCTAACAACTTAAGTGGGGTGGACGGCCCTGACACAGCCATTCTATCATCACATTCAAATGCCGAGGCTGACCGAATCCATTAACATGGTTCAATGTTACAAATATTTTAATGTTAGGATGAGTGTGTACATAATGACATGAACACAAATCGCAGTGTGCATTATGTACATAGTGATTTAAGCATATAACCCTTTATCACAGACATATTTATCAAATATAAAGATATATGCTCTTTCTCCTGTTCCCAAAAGGCTCTTTCATTTTATGCAATGTAGTCAGGTACCCCAACTGTCGCTATATGTCCACTTCCATTTTTCCATGGGGTTATTTTAAAAGAGCACAATAGGAGTGTACCAGACCGTCCCACTTGGAATGATGTTCTTCTACTCCAAAAAAATGTATATGGTTATTCTAGGTTTGAATAATGTACTTTGCTCAGTAGGATAAGAGGAACTGTTTTATTATGACATAAATACATACTGGAAGTGATCATTAGAAATTGACATTGTACAATTTTGAAATGAACCATTTCACAATGCTAGTACAATTACATCATTATTGTTTATTTTTTTTAATTAACTGTTTTTGAAAAGAAAACTCCGAGCAACCCTCAGGGAATCTCTTTTTTACTTTGGTTGCTCATGGGTCAGCAATGGCTGCTGTGGCTATGGCAAATGTTCACCTGACAATGCAACTCTCGCACACATAGAAAGAGACATAGGGGCTCATTACGAGTCTGGCGGTATTGATATGATATGATATGGCATTTATAACGTGCCTATACACAAGTGTTTCAAGGCACGAAAACACTGCAGTAAATTCAGAACCTTATTCTGAGCTCTGGGAAAAAGTAGTGTGGAAAGCCAACTTGCTCCATCCGGTTTCCAGCAGAGGATTAGAGGGGAACTGTTGGGTTTTCCAGCTACAAAAGCTAATTAAATCTATCGTTGTCGGGCCAAAGTGTGCATTTTGAAAGTCTCCTTGAGCCGTCCGCGAACCAGAAACGTGTTGCTGTCATCCAGAAAATTACTAGCTAATAGAGGAAAGACTTGTGCAGTAGATCTTGACATCTCACAGGTGCAGTATTTTAGCTGCTCCTATTAAAAATGCAAAAGTGGGGCTTTGCAAGGAGAATCCCCTGCATGTCTGACGGTCATTAGGGCGGTTGTCAGGCCATAAATCAAGTACATGCAAGAGGCAAACGTTTGATGTCTGTGTGCCACACCTTTTCCTACACGGTATATGGTGCTTTTAGGAAACGTTATGTTATTGTGACTTGTACCGTGCGCCGCTGCCCTTTTTCATGGTGTCCAGGTGGATCGGAAAAGGAAGGGAGTGGAGTGGTTAGTTAGTAGGGTTGAGAGGGAAAGTGCAAAAGAGCTTTGATGTGCTGTTGGCAGCTTCAGTTCGGAAAAAAACAGTCACTGTGTGTTGGTATGGTTTTAGTTGATTGGCATTTATGTGATGTTTTGTGGGTGGCTCTATGCAGGTGTTTCATGTGCGTGTTGAGTGTTGTGAAGAGTTGGTAGAGTGCCTGTAGTTTTGGTGTTTTATGGCAGAAGTGTGAGTTGGGTGGTGGGTATGCAGAGCATTTGAGAGTCTTTGGCAGGGTTAGTCGGGGGTTGTCTGCGGTTTCTTGCATTGGGTTAATCCTTCGACTTTTTCAGTTTAGCGTCAAATATTTGTTTTGGGTGGTCCAGGTTTGTAAGGTTTTCTTGCGTTGCAGTGCTGGGTTTCTCTCTCTGTTTCTTTCTTTAGATTGGTTCATTAAAGAGACATATTTCTAATAGTTTCCTGAATTGTAGGTGATCTTAGGTTGTTCGTATTTGCTTTGGGAGCGAGTTCCAGAGATTCACCCCAATGCATGGGAATGCTGAACCCCCACATTTTTGTATTGCGCATTGTTTCAGTTCAAGATGGATATCATTACTGGATTTTAGCGTTCATGTTGGTTTGTAGCTGGTGATTCTTTCCTGTATGAACTGCGCTCCTTGGCCGTGGATCGCTCTGTGTGCTTTGCAGTGAGTTGTGAAAATTAGTTTTTTGACTGCTAAACGGTGCAGTCATCTTAGTGCTAGGGGAATGTGTTTTCAATGTTTTCTCTTCTAGTGATTGTAAGGAGTAGACATGCTGCTGCGTTCTGTATTCATTTTAGTTTTCTGATGAGGTATTCTGGCATTCCGAGGTAGATGCTTTTGGTGTAGTCTATTCTTGGAAAACACATTGAGAGACAGGGAAGGGTATATACAACCCTGTTTTTAATCCCAGACATTATCACACATAGAAGTAACAGGGCTGTGGTATTAGATCTCATTAGATAATAGCAAGCTAATAGCTCAAAACTAACCCTCCAACATGAGAAGTGGTGGGCCGCCTATCTAGGGTGAGGGGGCAGAGTAAGAGACTGATCCTCCTTGAGCTCTCGCTAGGAGTAGTGAAGAATTTTATGTTAAAAATAGTGAGGCTTGTAATAAAAGCTGGAATAGAATACCAGGAACACTGTCTGGTAGGTGATTATAAACAGGAGAAAACATATCTTTAATGCTCCTGTTTTTTTGCTCAGAACACAATTCTTAAAAATATATGTATAGCATTATATCCAGGGTGACCAAATGGTGGGTGGACATACCTAGGCTTTTAAAGAAAAAGGTTGATCAGCTTCAGTGGATAATAGAACGGTTCCGCTTTTTTCAGGACTCGTAAAAGGTAAAAGTAATGAATTATAGTATCACCCAGCTGGCATCAGGTGCAAGGTTTGGGTCAACAGTCCCAAAAATCATGTTTCTGCAGAGTATGGGAAATCCCACGTGGTCCGCTCTGCTTGTCCAGGGATAGAGGAAGAAGGCCTGGGTTACTATTGCCATTGATTTTTGTGTTACAAAATACCTCGAGAGATGGTGTCTTAAACCCCTGGGGACTTTTGCATCTACTTAGAACACTGGTTTTCTCGTATGTCTCGAACTGTGTGGAACAGTTCTGCTATCCACTGAAACCAACCGACCTTTCTTTTAAAAAAACATAGGGATGTCCCCAGACCATGTTGTCACCCTGGATATAATGCTGTATATATCTTTTTAAGAATTGTGATCTGAGCAAAAAAACAAATGCATTAAAGACTTGTGTTCTCCTGTTTATGCTCACCTACCGCATAGTGTTTCTTTTATTCTATTCTGGCTCTTTAGTAAAAACCTCACTATTTGTTAACATAAAATTGTTCACCACTCTTAGCGAGAGCTCATGGAGGTTCAGTCTCTTACTCTGTCCCCTCAGCCTAGATAGGTAGCACACCACCTCTCTCTAGGGCAAGCTCACTTCAACAGGGACAGTTTGTTGTATGTTGGAGGGTCAGTTTTCAGCTATTCGCTAGCTATCATCTAATCAGACCTAATATGGTAGTCTATTATTGAAATGTCGAGAGAGATGACTGTGAGTGTTCTATGTGTGAAGGCAAAGAAGGGAAGTATTTTCCTGATTGTGTTTAGGTGTTTAGGTGGAAGGAGCATTTCTTAACTACTGCATTGACTTGTGGTTCTAGTGCTTCCATTAGGATTCCAAGATTTATTTATCTCTTTGGATGGTTCTGGTGGGTTTCCCAGCTCGGTGGGCCATGGAATGCAATGGTTGTTGTATAGGTCAGTACAACAATACAGCATGTAATACATATACAGTTACACCTAGGATCCACAGATAAGAAGCAAGGAGCCGTCTGGATGCAGATTCAGGGACTAGGAGTAGCAGGTAATGCAATCACTACAGATCGTTTTCTTTGAACCACTTGATGATGTTTGAATGCTATCATCACTTTGGTTTTTGTCCGGGTTGAGTTTAAGGCTGTTAGTTCTCATCCACTAGTTTTGTTCAGTGAGGTAGTCAGTTAGTATTGGGGTTAGTACAACACTGGAGTTGATTTTATAGGTGATTTGAGTGTAATCTGCGTAGTTGTAGCAGGCGAAGACATGTTTTCTGATGAGGTTAATCAGGGGGGTCATGAGGAATTTGAAGAGTAACGGGGACAGCGATGAGCCCTGTAGGACTCTACAAGTTGTTTTCTGAAGTGCAGACTTTAATGGCACAATCCAGGTTGTTTCTGTTCTTTCTTTCAAGAAGGACTTTAGCCAGAGGACAGCTGTGTTGCCGATTCCAATATCTTCTAGTCTTTTGATTAGTGTGTCATGGTTGACTGTGTCGAAGGCTGCTGAGAGATCTAGTAGTATTAGTGATGAGCTGACATTATGTTTGTTTGTTTGTTTGTTTATTTATTTTTAATGCGCACCAGAACCGGAGGTATCAGGGCGCGGAGACAAGAATACTTTAAGCTTACAAAGTTACAAGGGTTAAAAGTCAATTTGGTACAGGTCAGTACAACAATACAGCATGTAATACATATACAGTTACACGTAGGATCCACAGATAAGAAGCAGGGAGCCGTATGGATGCAGATTCAGGGACTAGGAGTAACAGATCGTTTTCTTTGAACCACTTGATGATGTTTGATTCGAATCTGCTTTGGTCTTTAGATTGTCCCGTATAGATAATAGTGCGGTTTCCGTTCCTCTCATGCGTCTATAGTCTACTTGTGTCTGATCTAGCAACCGGTTGTTTTCTAGATATTCCAAGATTTGTTCATAGACATCGCTTTTTAGTAGTTTTGCTGGGTATGGGATATTTGAAATTGGTCTGTAGTTGGCTTGGTCTTCCGTTTTTCCCAAAGTATCTTTGAGGAGTGCCTTGATGTCGGCCGGTTTGAAGGCTCATGGCATGGTTCCTGTTACTAGTGAGTGGTTGGGGTAATATTCTGCTTGTGTTCTCTGGGTGAGGATGATCTTGTAGATGTCTGGTGGGCATGGCTCTGCTGGAGAACCTGCTCTGTTGATTCTGCTCACCAGGCTGTTGAATTTATCTGTCGAGATCAGCGGGAAGTGGTTTAGTCTAGTTGGTGGTTCCAGTATTGGCTGGTTGAGGTGGTCAGTGGTGCGTTTTGGCTTGCTTTCCATAATTTGCTGGATGCTGGTGCTTTTGTTTTTTAAGTGGGTGGCAAGGTCGTTGCATAGTTTTTGCATCAGGGTTGTTGCATTGTTGCACATGGATGGGTTTCTTATCTTGTTTATGATGTTCAACATTTCTTTCTGGTTGTTGCCTGATTGTGTATCGGTTGGTTGTAGTGTGTCTTTTTTGGTTTCAGTATTTCGGCTTTGTATAGTCTAATCTGTCTTTGTGATGTGTTTTTTTGTAATGGTAGTAGTTTTTCCTCCATTCTTGTTCTAGCTTCCTGTTGTTTTTCAGTTCTTTGAGATGGGGCATGAACCATCTAGCCATTGTCTACAAAAGTGTTGTTCCTCCATCAAAGAGCACTTTCTAGTATTACACGGACCTCTGAATTGGGCCCCACATGCATGCCTTGTATTTATACACACAAACACTCACTCAGTCACACACACAGACATGCTACAGAGTCATATACATTAAAACATGCTTGTTAAAACAATCTTTCACATGCGTGCACACACACGCACACACTGCATAGCATTGAAAACATGTATGCAAACCCTTGCTTTTTTTACCTACCTTAATTACACGTGAGTTTGCTTGCCTTCCTCCACTCTCACTTTAGGGCTCCAGGGGCTGCTTCAGGATGGGTCAGCCTCAGGCACTTGCAGAGGAAATTTCCGCTGGACAGCTGACTGCCTTCCTGGCACCGCCTCTGGAATCCACTATCACTCCCCACACTGTAACACAATACTACAGTAAAAGACTACTATTCACTATGGTGGACAGAAGTCTTTTTGTAACTTTGAAGGTGATTACCAGGTATATAGTGTCATTTAAAACAATTATGTTGACTTTATAGCACTTTTTGAGATGATGAGCTCATCTCCAAATACGCTATTCAGTAATTATAAGTCCTTATATATTCTCTATATAACTAGTCATTACTACTAAAACAACATAATGCTAGCATTGGCAAACATATTGCAATACTAATAGACCTTGTGTACAGACTTTCATCTATGTCAAGAGAACAAAACTGCCATCCCGTGGCCAACGGAAATGGGAACCACACCATCACCATCTAAGGTAGTAAAAAATCTGAGAGTCCTGATGGACAACACCCTAGCCTTAGAACCACAAATAAATTCAACAGTCAAGAAATGCTTCTTCCTCCTCCACACGGCAAGAAGAATCCTACCTTTCCTCTCCTTCACGCACAAAACACTCACAATCGTCACCCTCATCATGTCAAGAATCGACTATGCAAACAGCCTCTACCTCGGAATACCAGAATACCTTCTGAAGAAACTACAACAGATCCAAAATACAGCAGCCAGAATACTCCTCAAACTATCCAGAAGAGCCCACATCTCTCCTGCCCTAAAAACACTACACTGGCTCCCAGTCAAACATCGCATCACCTTCAAAACAATGTGCATAACGCACAGGGCAATCAGTGGACAAGGAGCAGAATTCCTACAACAAAAAATAACAATCTACAAGCCAACGTGACTCCTCAGGTCAAGCAACGAAATCCGTCTGGAACCAAAACCATACCTTAAGAAAAAACTTGGAGGCATCTCCTTCTACCACTTAGCCACAAAAACCTGGAACAACATCCCAAAAGAAATAAGAAACACCAAAGATCACCTACAATTCAGGAACATACTAAAAACCTGGCTCTTGAACACCACAGACAAAAACTGAAAACTGAAACAAGGGAAAGGAAAAAGAATGACAAAATGTAGGAGGACACTGACATCACCCAGAACCAACTAAGAAACTCCCACCACAATTAGACAGGCAACGCCAAGCCAAATAAAACACAAACGACGCCCATTAAGACAGAATCAACAACCTAAGCCAATTCAAGCCAACTTCCTCATTCACCCATAATTGCCACCAAGTTCCACACTGTTATAGAGTTTCTATATGTTAGCAATCACCACACTCGAACTGAGTTGTGGACTTTAGCAGGTACAATGGCCATATGAGTAAAAAAGGATGCCAGGTAAATTTCATGTTTATGAAGGAAGTTGATGGAAGGGGAGGTTAGATATAAACAGGACAGTGTGAATACCGGACAAGCCCAGACCAGGACAGAAGCGCAGAAATGTCCCCACACCTCACGTAGGGTGATTAGGCAAACCCAGCGCCTCACTTTGAGACAGAAATGCCAACTAACCAATCCACTAACAATTTCCCCCTCTGCTTTCACCTCTCAAACTCCAAATCAAACACACCACAAACCTACAGCACAACAAACCGCACATACTTCACTACATTGCAACAACAAAACAAAAACACACATAGACTCGCACAACAGTGCACAATGACTACCGGCTGCAAAAACCTCAGGCCCATGCAACGGACCCACCAGTCAGAGGCTGCCAACAGCACATCACTGCTCTCTTGCACTTGGCCAGCTTCCTCCCACTAACTCACCTTCCCTTTCCCCTCTTTCAGAGCTGCCAGAGCGCCAGGGGACTACTCCGGTGGTAATAGTGTGCAGTACAAATGTCCTTTAACATTAACATTAACTCACAGAAGTCTGTTTATCATGTGTGAGAAACCTGAAGGTACTCTCATATCTACTCCCCAGGGATCTTCTGTTCAGGTGGCCAGGGAAGGGTCATTGCTTTTGTCTCCCAACCCTGGGGTAGACAAGCGAGGGAGGATCACCTTAGTGGAGGGCCCTCAGAGATTGGAGAGAGGGTGCCTGAAGGCGAGACATGGTATCCCCCCTTTCGATATTGACCTGCCCTCACCTGCCTTAGGCTTTATGGGCTATTGCCAATCTGATCCCATAGTCCCCTGTAGTTTTTCTTTAAGTACTGAGAAGAAGAAGAAACAACTAGGAGAAGTGCAGAGCTCCTATTATAAAAAGCACTCTGGTACTGGGACGAAGAAGAGTGATGTAGAGGCATGTAGTAATAAAGATCAGGCATGGCACACTAATAGGCTTAAGCAGGGTCAGGCAATTGAGTATACCTCATTTCAAATGCAGCCTGTTAGTAGTAGAAAACAGTATAAACATTGGAAATCAGAAGCACAGGAGAGCTGCAGTTGCAGAAGGAACAGAGAACCGAGGAGTTGCTGTGCTGAGAAGCCTAAATGCTGAGACTCCAACTGACATCCCGATTGTCTTGGTGACGTGACTGTACAGGACTGGGAAGGTGTACAGCAGGCGCTGCCAGGGAGCAGAGGTAGAGCCAAGCATGAAGGCTGCCATGTGCGGAGTGGGGCACCCGACGAACTTGGGGAGACGTCACCGAACTGAGCTGCAGACACCCAGTAAGTGTTGGGAGACACTCGGAACACCAGAGTGCTTTAAAGGACCATGGACATGGTAACTGTCCATGGAAGTAATGCAAGGTAGCATTTATTGAATACGAACTAACTAAAAGGTGTTATTTAACACATATATAACTTAAAATTGCATTTATTGAGTATCAAACCAAATGAAAGGTGTTGCACAGCTAAAAACTGCATTTACTGAATACCGAACCAAATGAAAGGTGCAGCACAACTTAAAACTGCATTTATTGAATACTGAACTAAATGAAAGGTGCTATCCAAGTCAGCACAACTTAAAACTGCATTTATTGAGAACCGAATCAAATGAAAGGTGTAAACCTGACAAATGCAACGCAACACAACATTTACTGAATATTGGGTGACAGGAAAGTCGTAGTTTGAGGGAAACCAAGTGAATGCTGCAATTATGAAGAATTGAATGGAAAGAAAGTTGTTACTTATTCCGACTATGACATGCTAAAGAACAAACCCACTGCCAGAAAAACACCTTAAGAATAATGGGCAAGACATATAAGGAGATTGAAGAGTTGTCTTGAATATTACAGAACAACGGCCTTTGGGGAAACGTATGGTTGTGTGACCTGTGATGGGTGGACCGTGTGGTCTGATAACTGCACCTAGACCAGGAAGTTTCCTAAACACCGACATTGCCAATATCAAGAATCAAATTGTGTATTCTTGTGTAAACTGGTGAACAGAGGAAACAAGTCAGCTGCTCAGTATTAGTCTTGGGGAAGGGAACCATGAGAACCAGAGAACTGGACAGTGTTTATCTTGTGGAAGGAAGTCCCAAGATCACAATATTGTATGAACTTGTTACATTTGAACTTGCTGAAGAGAAACCCAAGATGCTGTGGTGAGGTGAACTGTGATGCAAAAACAAGGGGGTTCTGGGAGTTTCTCTACTACCGGCCTGTATTCCGGGTTAGAGTCTCAACCAGAGTCTTTAACTCGCCATCCATTCACAGAAGAGAAATTTCCACTGCATATCAGTCTTTGTCCTGCCCAAGGGCAGTCCAGCACCGACATGCCTGGCAATTCTCTTCTGAACAAGAGTACCAACAGCAACCCTAGACACGTGTTTTGGCCTGGTTGGGCCTAGCAAGTGAGATGGAGCTGTGCCTCTCTAAGAACAGTGAGCAAGTGTTCCACGTCTGGATTACCCTAGTAACTTAGGGTGTAAACCTAAAGGTACTTAATATGCAAAAACAAGGGGGTTCTGGGAGTTTCTCTACTACCGGCCTATATCCCGAGGCAGAGTCTCAACCAGAGTCTTTAGCTCACCATCCTTTCACGGAAGAGAAATTTCCACTACATATCAGTCTTTGTCCTGCCCAAGGGCAGTCCAGCACCGAAATGCCTGGCAATTCTCTTCTGAACAAGAGTACCAACAGCAACAAGACATGTGTTTCGGCCTGGTTGGGCCTCGTCAGTGAGGTGGAGCTGTGCCTCTCTAAGAACAGTGTGCAAGGGTTCCACGCCTGGATAACCCTAGTAATTTAGGGTGAAAACCCAAAGCTACTTAATATGCAAAGACAAGGGGGTGCTGGGAGTTTCTCTACTACCGGCCTATATCCCAGGTTAGAGTCTCAACAGAGTCTTTAGTTCACCATCCTTTCACAGAAGAGAAATGTCCACTGCATATCAGCCCAAGGGCAGTCCAGCACCGAAATGTCTGGCAATTCTCTTCTGAACAAGAGTACCAAAAGCAGCCCCACACACGTGTTTCGGCCTGGTTGGGCCTTGTCAGTGAGGTGGAGCTGTGCCTCTCTAAGAACAGTGAGCAAGGGTTCCACATCTGAATTACCCTAGTAACTTAGGGTGTAAACCCAAAGCTAATTAATATGCAAAAACCAGGGGGTTCTGGGAGTTTCTCCACAGAAGATAACTTCAGAACGTGATCAAACCTCTTTGAAACCAAGTTACATTGGAACTGCATTGAACCTGAGCACTCATATTTGGTTGAGAACATTTCCCCACTAGTTTGTGTTGTAGTTGTGAGGACAAGCATAGGTTTTAACACAGATAGACTTTTGATTTGGGCTTGTAGTCACAGACTTTCCTTAGATTTATTTAGACTGGGACAATCCCACAATAGCATAGGGTTAGTTTGGCGTTGCACCATCGTGATCATTAATAATGTTTTGTTCAGAAATATACGTCTGTTGTCTGTGTCATCTTTCTTGATATCATGCCTGTCTCACACATGGCTTAGAGTATTGTGCTATGTTAGCAAAACAGGAACCAATTTCATAATGAGGAAAATAGAAGCCAGAACACTAACGTAAACCAACATCAATCCATCAAGCAACAGGAAAAGAAAACAAGACGTTTAAAGCAAAAGTAAGCACACATCTCACCAATTCCAACAGCTCCAACCACTCTTCAACATGGTGGCTATTTTCACAGAGCTTTCTCCTGGATATACTGGTCATGCACAAGGGAGTAGCTGACTTACACCAAGGCCCTTCTCTTGTAGGTTTCGTCACTAGCTATGGAAGTGAGCAAAGCTCGCTCCAGGCAGACCAAACAGGAGAGCATTTATGCAGGGGGCAGAAGCAGAAAGTGTTGCAGGGGTGCGCAGGGTTAGCCCATTAAAAGAATGCTGCGGTTCGAAGATATCTCATCCTAAGGAGTGGAGCTTGCAACCTTTCCCTCCTTTGTGATGCAAGCTTTCACATTTGAAAAGTGGAGCAATATCTATTTGTCTCTTTTTTGCATTAAAGATGTAGTCAATAATAGAACAGTAGCAAATAATCGAAACAGCAGTCCTACTATTTGAACTGATCTTCATAAAGGAAATTGTAATTTACAATGGTGTATACCTTGTTCCACGAGGGGCACACTGACACATGGTATGATATGATATGGCATTTATAGCGCCCCTGTTCACAAGTGTTTCTATGAGTGACAAGACAAGGGAGGCAAGACATAGGGAGGAAAAGACAAACAATCCTACTAGGCCTTGTGTCATTTGGATCGTGCAAGTGAGACAATGAGAAGTGCAGGGGAAAGTGCAAGGGGAAGTGCAATCAGGGCAGCATGGCTCTCAGTAAGCACAGCCAGGGCAGCGTGGTCCTGGGTAAGTGCAAGGAGCAGGGGGCTGCAGGGGTTACAGTTACAGCCCCTAAGTGCGCTGTAGGCCAGGAGGCAGTGCAGAGGAAGACTGGTTGTGGAGGAGCCTGGTACCCAGTGAGACTCTGCGGGAACCAAGCAACTAGTCAGCACAGCAGACTGGTAAGTTAGTGGGAGAGAGAAGGCAGAGGAGAAAAGGAGAGTCTTAAGCTGCTTCTGGAACTTCAGGTGACCCAGCTCATGTATGAGAGGGGCAGATAGGCCATTCCAGAGTGAGGCACCTGCAGAAGAGAGAAATCTGCCCCCCACTCTCTGCCTGTAGAAGCATCTGACCCTCAGAGAGTAGGAGGTAGCTGAGCGAAGGGCTCTAGAGGGAAGGTATTTCGGAAGAGAGTCAGACAGTGTGCGGGCCCTGGCCTCAGAAAGCCATGTAGACAATGCAGAGGGTCCTGAACTTGATCCCCGTGGCCACGGGGAGCCAGTAGAGAGATTTCAGGACAGGAGAGATACGTCTCTGGCCTTGAGGACAAGGATAAGTGCCTATCTATATATAGAAAAGTCCAAATGTGTTTGAGGGTTTGTGGCAAAGTGTTGTTCCGTATACAGCTTCACACTGTTTCACCAATCTGCAGCAGAATTTGTATAGTTACCTGTTAGGACCCTCTGGACATTACTAGCTGCTTGACATTTGGACACCCCTCTCCTTTCCCTGGATTTGAGCAAAAGTCAACATTTGTTTGTGGGTTGGTGGCTTGGAGAAGCGTTGTTCCTTATACACTTCCACACCGTTTCACCAATCTGCACCAAACTGTGCATAGTTACCTGTTAGGACCCTCCCGAAATTACAGGCTACATGGCATTTGTACACCCCACCAGTTTCACTGGATTTCAGCACAAGTCAAAATGTGTTTGTGGGTTTGCGGCTTGGTGAAGTGTTTTTCCTCATAAAATTCCACACTGTTTTATCAACCTGCCCCAATGTTTGCATTGTTACCTGTTAGGAACCTCTGGACATTACTGGCTACATGACATTTGGACACTGCACCCCATTCACCGGACTGCAGCACAAGTCAAAATTTGGTTGTGGGTCTGTGGCTTGGTAAAGCGTTGTTCCTTATACAATTCCACACTGTATCACCAGTCTGCACCAATTAATGCATAGTTACCTGTTAGGATCCTCCGGAAATTACTGTATAGATGACATTTGGACACCCCACCCCTTTCCCTGGATTTCAGCACCTTCACACATGAGGCGGTTGCCTGAAATCGTCAAACATCAATGTGGTCGCAGAAGGACCGCTCCCGACACGAGGAACAAAACCCGAGGTCCAGGCCTTAGGATGCACGGTTTCTAAGATATTTGTGCTGCAATGCGCTGCAACAAACTGCACCACTGCAGGGGGAGGCAACAGGTGGGGAGAGAGCACAGAAGATCCCAGTATGCAGCAGCACATCAACTCTCGCCTCCCCCAAACGTCTGCTCCGGGGTATGTCAACCAGCCACATGCGCCCTTTGTCAGTGCAGTTTACTTCAGGATGCAAAGCACATTAACCGATAAGCGAATCGGAACAGTGATCTACAGGATCAGTGTTATCATGTCTGTCTACAGAACCCATTCGTAGAGCGGGTGCTTCTGCTGGTCTAAAACAAAAGGTTACGGATTGTTCTTGAATGAGTGTAGGAGCGGTGCTAATGACTCAGTACCTTACAACGTGTCGAGTCACGGTATAGAAACCATCGACCAAAGATGCAAGGGCCTTTTTCACATTTTGCATAATTTTTGTGAAACGTTAATAAACATTAGCACCCGGGAAGGGGGTGGGGGAGCCAGCCAATCAGATGGCTATTAACACGGGCTTGAACCGGCAGTACTTGCCCGCGTTCCAAGCTGCCTGAAGGCAGGTTCCCCCGTGCCGCCATCTTCCCCCCACTCTCTGTCCCATTTTTTTAAATCCTCCTCCCCCCTACTTACCTTATTTTGGTGAAGGCAACGGTTGCTGCCGCCACATCCACTCCTTCCCGTTGCCTCCTGCAGGCCGCCATGGAAAGGAAAGAGAGGCTCCATTCGGACCCCCACCTTCCCTTTCCTTGGTGGCCATCTTAGAAGCCCTTTTTCTTTTGCACCCTCGGGTTACCGCTTTGGTAACCCAGAGTGCTAATAGCCTTCATCCCCAGCATGGGCTGATAACTTTGGCTGCCGGGCCGTTATCCCCTATTTAAGGCACTGGAACAGCGGATGAATACCACATTAGTACCCCTTGCTTATGTGCTGGTCATTCAGGTTGCTCAAAATGTGGGCTGACACTGCCCTAATAGCCTGTGTTCAGGGCATACTCCCACCAGCACACCCATTCCACAGTCAACTCAACCTCTCTTCCTTCTCCTGGTTCTCTCTCTGTTTCTCTCCCACAGGCAGGGGAGGAATTGGGCCGGAACAAGACGCAGCACAGCTACAGCAAGAATTGTCTTGCTAGAGCGCCATTGCATGGCTACGCGCGGGCCAAGCCCCCCCAAGTTGAGGAAACTCTCTGCCCCTTATGATCCCAATCTCCTGACCAGCAAAGCGTATAGCAACACACAACTGGTTTATAAGCTGCATCTGACATTCATATTTTGTGCACCCAGGCGGCCCAAGCCAGAGCAGTAACACAGTGCCAAGCTCTATATAGGTCTTGTACCTTACCCTCGTTGTACTGTTATTGTGAGTTTTGTGGTAGATGAAATGAGCACCTTATCCAGTGTGCATTGCATGCTCAGAAGGAATGCATGCTTGAATAACTATCACAGGCATATTTGATAAATTGGTGGTCATTCTTATGTTCCCAAAATACACTTTGTATGCAAAGGAGCCAGCATCCGACATTCAGGGCACCTGCATTATTCGCCACTTACCTCCGCCCCCAGTCCCACACACCCCACTCTGGAAATCTGTGTCCCCCACCACCTCAGGCACTGGTATGTTCCTTCTAAATCATAGAATTCCCCCCGCACGGCTCACGATATTCGTTTTGTTTCTCAGCTCTAAAAAAATCAGAGAACCCACCATATAAACCCGGTTTACACTAAACCTTTGAAATAAAAATGTTTGTTTTGTTTTTTTTAATCCTGCATATTGCAGAGCTGATGTGGTTGAGTAGCTGAATGATAGGCGGTGGCACAATAAGTGTGATCTTTGGTGCATCACTTTATCGCCCCAGGCCTCTTTTGAATTTTCTGCCACAAATGGGGGCGCTTGAAGGCAGGGTAACCCCATTATTAAATGCTATGAACACAAATGAGCACGACATGTATGTGCATGTTACTTTGGGGGCGTGCACATGTTTTTGCAAAGACCGCTCTATGGGCTGGAATGAAATCTCCTAAATGCAGGCGCTTTTAGCAGTGTGGGAGGTGAGCATGCAGCACCCCAGCACACGAACGGATGGATGAGTGAATGAGTGCAGAGTAGCAGTGAGGATCATGCTTATTAGCAAGCTTTCTTCTGAAATCCTAGAAGTGACATCTGGAGTGCATTGACGTTCACAGTAGGGATTCACGTGACCTGCTGGATGGATGAGAAATTGTGGCCATGCTTATGCCCCCATTAAGCTCTTTGCTTTTATGCAAATGGACAGGCTTGGGTTCTATGAAGAGATACTGTGTTGCATCACATGGCCTGGGGCCACGCCCACTCCTCTTTCCCGCACAGCCTCAGCCCCCAAGGAGGAGAGGGTTCCCTTCAGTAAATTTTTCCCATTTCCTGCACTTCCCACAGGCCACTTCTCCCTCTAACTAAAACCGTTTAACTGTCACGACGCCTCCCACTGAGATTCCCCTTCAGGTCTTGGAACTGAAGAGGCAACTTCCCTCAGAGCTCCCTTCATCAGTTCCATGGCAGCCATTTTCCTTTGCATTTTGTATTTTTGACACAAGAAAGAGCTTGTGTTGCCTGTGCAAGTTGTTTCTTTTGACCCTAATAACCCCAAGGATCTTTTCTGGGGTGCTAATGGCAATAATCCAGCGTTCCAAGGCCGTACCAGGTGGTGACATCACTTGGCCATCGTAGAAGGCCAATGCCATGCTGAGAACTCCTCTGCTGAGAACAAATATAAGCAAACAGAATGTGTTCCATGTGCTGGGCCCCACTGGGGTCGAGCTAAATAATGTGCTAGCTTTATGACTCCCCATAGGAAAATTTCTGCATATCAGTCAGATCCCACCTATAAGGTACGGTGACCAGACATCCCGGTTTTGCCGGGACTGCCCCGGTTTTTGCTGCTCTATCCCCCTTTCTCAAGATTATGTTCCCATTGGAATCTTCAGTGGTCCCGGTTTTTGGTAGTAGGTCTTCATAGCGGGCAGGCAGGAATGCACAATCTTGCACAGAAGAAATGCTGCATTTCACAACTTAAGAGAGTGTTACTTTGTGATACATTAATTATAATGGCCCTCATCAGGAGGTTGGAGGTAACCATGCCGCTTTTAGCGGCATGGTTGCCTCCTTACCGCAATCCGGGCCCAGGTCCCTCGAATGAGGACTTACCGGGCCATTGCAACCTTGGCGGACCCGGTAATTCCCTGTCCAAGGAACCCGGACCCGGTCCATCCCCACTCCCATTCGAGGCCCCATAGGGCTCAATGGGAATGGGGATGGAGCTAACAACGGGCCCGTTAATGACGAGCCCGTTGTTAGCTCCCTGGTGTCCTCGCGGGACCCGGTATGGACGCCTGGTTTTTGCAGGCACCCATTGCGGGTCCCGCGAGGAGACCTCATGGTAGGGCGGAATGGGTTTACCGGCACCGGCGCCTTTACCAGTGCCGGTAAACCCATTCCGCCAACCTTCTAATGAGGGCCAATGTGTTTCTTTGAACAGTAATACTTAAACCCCCCTCTCATCCAAACGCTACTGAAGTGTAGTGCCTTGACAGTCACTTTCAAGAGTTATTCCTACTTTTATGTTAGTTGCCCTGTCCCGGTTTTTTACCTTTTTAAAATCTGGTTACCCTACAAGAAGGTCACTGCAGCATGAAATGCCAGGCAAAACACCTCTGGGGAGGAGTGTTAAGATGGATTTCTGAACTCGGACCTGGAGGGGCAGAGGTTCAGAAGGCCAGCCTAGTTTCTTGGAACAGGGTAACCTCTGGACAAACCAGACCAATCAGGGTAGCGATGGCAGCAGTCAAGACTAAGTCTCAAGAGGGGTGAGGGTGACTGAAAGACCTCAATGAGCACACAAAGCAAGGACAACTACAAATTACTCCAGACAGGTGTTATATTAAAAATATAGACACATTTATTATAAGGCCTTTGTAACATCAACCATAGCAAAGAATCACAATAATACTAAAGTAAACCAACACATCACAATCAATACAATATATATACAAGACCGAGGGGTCTAAGGAGTTAGGAGCATGTAATATGTAGACCACCTAGATGGGGAGGAAAACAGGCAGTGCAAGTAATCATTAGACCCAGTTCGACATCAGAAATACACCTAATTAGGAGGAAGTCCGAGCCCTACGAAGAGAAGAGCCTTATGCTCAAAAGTACCTGCACGCGCTGGTGCCAATGGATAAAGTAGGGTCTCTTCATGGGTCTCAGGCAGTTCAGGAAGGTGAATGAAGCGATGCAGAACAAGTCCCCACTCCTCAAGCAAGGCCTCCACTTGTGGGCAGAGGCAGGGTGAGAGTGCGGGATAGAGCTGCTATTTCGCAACAGCGGTAGAAAAGAAACAGGCTCCTGCGCGAGGGGCCACCATTTGGGGTATGGACTACTCACCGGTCCCCGACGCAGGCAGACCCCGACTTCTCCAGTTCAGTTCACGTTGCTGGCAGGTTCAGCTGCGATGATCAGGACGTCTCGACACCGTGTAGATTCTGTGTAGCAGGATGCAGGGTCGAGGGTGTCCCAAATGCAGCGGACATGCACAGGTTGTTACTGCAGCAGGGCAACACTGCAACCGCGTTTACTCTGGTCCGGGCGCACTCGTCTCACTTCAGA
Organism: Ambystoma mexicanum; assembly: GCF_040938575.1. Lineage (NCBI taxonomy): Eukaryota > Metazoa > Chordata > Amphibia > Caudata > Ambystomatidae > Ambystoma > Ambystoma mexicanum. Next base: position 199,881,993 of record NC_090940.1, read on the forward strand.
CCTGGGAATGCCAAGTGTACAAAATTCGGTGTGAGGGTGCCGTGGACACAGAGCAAGCAGTAGACCAAGTTTCGAGGGCTTCCCCGAAACGACGGCGGTGACAGAGCAAAACGTCCTGCATAAGCTGGTCAGTCCACTGGTTGGCCCAGGGACGCTTCCGAAGAGGCTTACTTGCAGGGTTTGATGAAGGTGCCGGGAATAGTTGATCCCACTATTCCAAAGGGTCGAAGCCCCTTCACAGACCTTCTAGGACGATCAGATGCAGAGGGATCTCACAGGACGACAGCGGTTCAAGGTGCCAAACCTTCAGCGGTTCACCAGCGGTTCCTCGACTCAGCTTCTTGATGCAGGATACTTGGCTCCTTATCCCTTGTTTGGTGTGAACTCAGGAGATCGACATGGTAGTGGTGTTTTCAGCCTCCTCTCATCCAAAGTTCCCTTTGTGCCAAAACAGAGAGGGCTCAATGGGAGATCTGCTCACAAACGCTCACACCATACGTGGACCTATCACGGACCACAGTGGTCCCAGGCATTCAGGACACTCCAGACTCTCTGGCACCCAGGATGTGTATTGGGACCAGACATCCCAGCGCACATCCTGGAGGCACACACAAGGCATGCAGAAGCCTGCAGTTCATAATAAGTCCAGCGAGAGTTTCTAGGGCCTTTGGAATGACTAGAGACCCAAGAGCGCGGTAAAGTAAGTTACAGTGCACTCTTGTTTCATGTTGCACAAAAGCTGCAACATGAGGAAAGGACTAAGGGAAACAAAGTCTGCCAGTACTGACTGTCTTAAGGGCATGTCAGTTTCCCCATAAGAATTGAGCGAAAGCCCAGAGGAGTGCGGCGGAAGGCTGCGCTTCTCTGGCAAAGTCTAGATCAGGGTGTAAAACAGCAGCAAAAAGTTTGGGGGTTGCCACATGGAGGGAAAATTATGTACAATATGAAATCTTTCCTAACACACGCCCCTCCCAGACTAAGGACAGGGGGAACTAATCCACCCCTGGATACATTTCTTGTTCAGGTTGGTTAAACATTCCGGACAACCCATCAGCATTGCTATGTTAGACACCTGGCCTATGCTCAATAGTGAAGTCAAAGCCTTGTAGACTTATGGACCACCTAAGCAACTTTGGATTCTCTCCCTTCATGTTCATTAGCCACTTTAAGTGCTTATGGTCAGTTTGCACAGTGAAGTGGGTCCCATAGAGGTAGGGCCTCAGCTTCCATAGGGCCCACACAACAGAGAAACATTCTTTCTATACTGTGGACCATCTGAGCTCTCTGTCCTTAAGCTGGAGACTAATGAAACCAATACGGTGTTCCTTACCCTTCTCATCTACTTGTGATAGTACAGCTCCTATCCCAATGTCAGAGGCATCTGCACAATAAAAGGTCTTTGGTAATCAGGGGCCCTGAGGACAGGGGCCTGGCACAAGGAGTTTTTTAAGCCATTGAAGGCCTTCTCACACTCTTCAGTCCAAGTTAACTTCTTGGATTTCTTCGGAGAGGTGAGAGCAGTCAGAGGGGCAGCTATGGTGCCATAGTCTGCCATGAAATTTCAGTAATACCCTGTGAGTCCTAAGAAGGCTCTCACTTGGGTCTGTGTAGTGGGGGTAGGCCAGTCTTGTACTGCTTGTACTTAACTGGGTAGAGCCTGTATCCTCCTTCCACCTACTTCATGCCCAAGGTAAACCACTGAGCCTTGTCCAATCTGGCATTTACTGGCCTTTATAGTCAAGTGGGCTTTCTGAAGAACCTGTGACATAATCCCAAGGTGTTTCACATGGTCTTCCCAGGTGGCACAGAAAACTGCTATATCATCCAGATATGCAAGACAGAATTCATCCAACCCATTCAACACATGATTCACAAGCCTCTGGAAAGTGGCAGGTGCGTTCCTCAACCCAAAAGGCATTACTCTGAACTGGTAAAGACCTTCTGGAGTTAAGAATGCTGTCTTCTCCTTGGCATGTTCTGCAAGGGCTATTTGCCAATAACCTGCAGTGAGGTCAAACGTGCTGAGGTACTTGGAGGCACCCAAGGTATCCACCAGTTCATCTGTCCGAGGCATGGGGTGTGCATCTGTCTTGGTGACAGCATTCAGAGCCCTGTAATCCACTCAGAACCTCAATTCAGAAGTACCTGCTTTTGGTACCAAAACCACAGGGCTGGACCAAGGACTACTAGAAGGTTCAATCACCCCAAGATCTAACATTTTGTTGACCTCCGTCTTAATGTAAGACCGTACTTTGTCTGACATCCTGTATCCCCTACCTTTGGTAGGTACACTGTCTCCTGTGTCTATGTTATGTTTGCACCAATGGTTCAAACCAGGGGACTGTGAAAACAGGGGGGAAACTGCCTAAGCAAACTTTTCACCTCCACCTGTTGATCAGAAGTCAGGTGAGGGGCCACTCGGACACCCTCAAAGGAGCTATCTGAAGGACTGCTTTGAAACAGGTCAGAGAGAGGTTCAGACTCCTCTTCCTCAACATCTGAAGCCAATAGGAGTGCTGTGATTTCAACTCTTGGGATGAAAGCCTTCAGCCTATTTACATGCACCACTTGCTGACCCGGTGTGAAGTTGATGAGGGAAGCTTTCTGGTCATACCAATGTTTCACCAGGGCCTGTCCTGCCTTCAATTTATCACTAGCCAGACCCATCAGGAGTACCATCCTTTTTCTGAGCCCTAACACATAGTCTACTACGTTGGTAGTAATAGGGGGAGTGGGCATCTCCCATCCCTCCTTGACTATGGCTAAGGGTCGCCGCACAGGCTGACCAAACAGAAGTTCGAAGGGGCTGAAGCCAATACTCTCCTGTGGTACCTCTCGGTAGGCAAACAGTAAGCATGGTAAAAGAGGATCCCATTTTCTTCTTTGAGGTTCTTCCAGAGCCCCAATCATACTTTTTAAGGTCCTGTTAAACTGTTCCACCAGACCATTGGTCTGGGGGTGGTATGCGGAAGAAAACTTGTAGGTGACCCCACATTCTTTCACCATAGCCTGCATATACTTAGACATAAAGTTGCTGCCTCTGTCAGACACAGCTTCTTTAGGGAAGCCAACCCTATTAAGGATGCAGAGTAAAGCTTTTGCGACTGACTTGGCAGTCACAGTTTTCAATGAGATGGCCTCAGGATATCTGGTGGCATGGTCAACCAATACCAGGATAAACCTATTGCCCGAGGATGTTTGGGGGTCAAGGGGACCAACTATGTCGATCCCTACCCTCTCGAATGGTATTCCCACAACTGGGAGTGGTACCAATGGAGCTTGGATTGTTGAGCCACTCTTACCAGATAACTGGCAGGAGGCACAACTCCTGCAGTGACTTTCTACTTGCACCCCCATCTTGGGCCAGTAGAAGTGCATGGATAACCTTTGCTTGGCCTCTTAATACCAAGGTGACCAGCAAGGGGCACTTCATGCGCCAGCTGAGGAGGAAGGGTCTTACGGCAAGGGGAACCACCAACCTCCTATGGTCTCCTTCTGTAGACTCTGTGGGCTCACTATACAGGAGTCCACCTTCCCAATAAATCCGATGCTTCCCAGGAGGTTCACCCTCAAGCTGGGAGGAGGGGTGTCTCCTTAGGCCTTCCAGAGATGGGCATTCACGTTGGCCTTTACTGAATTCTTCCCTGTCAGGACCACCTTCTACTAACAAATTGTTTAGTTCAGGATGGTCATTGGGGTCAAATACTTCAGGCATCACCACCTCCTCATCAGATCCGGGTGATTGACCAACTACCTCCACCTCAGTGGTAGGCGAGTTAGGGGGAATATTTTATTGCTCTCTTTTTGGTTTTCTGACTCCTTTAGCCTTGGGTTTCCCCTTTGGCTGGGGCAGGGCATCTATAGCGCTAAGCTGAGCTTCTTTGTCATGCGCCCTTTTTCATCAGACATTGGGACAGATGGAAAATGAGCCGCCATTACCCGTTCCATCAAGTTTGATGCGCTCGGAAGCAGCGGTCTAGTCTTTTTCCAACATGGCCGCCCACTGTTTATCTGTGCACAGTAGCCGCCGGCTCCTCGCGTTTCAACTGTGAGTTTTGCTCTCTTCTTTTGTTGCTAGGCTCCTGTTATTTCCCTTGGCTTTGCTAAGCCCTGCTTTCTTCCATTGCCTTTCTCCTTTCCTCCCTGCTTTCTTGTGACTCGCTCTCCCTTCCCGCCACCTCGCTGCTGGTCACCCTCGCTCTGCCTCCTGCCCGTATCCTTGATCCCTGGTTCTCCTACCTCTCTTCTCCTGGTTCTCCTTTGGCTTCTTTACTTGTTCAGAGCCTCATCGGATACCTTGCAGGATACTCCGCTCCGATCGTCTCTCCATCTGGATCTTCAGTGTCCGTTCCGAGGATCCCTCCGTGGCCGGAGGATTCAGGGTTTTTTGCCCTAGTGGCTTTTTCCCCTTTTTTGGCTGTCACGGTCCTGGGGCCCTTGGTTCACGGAACACTTCCGCAACCAGGGTGGCGTCATTCCGTGGCAGACCATACCTATTAAAAAAGAAAGCGTTAATCAAGGAACGAAGAAAGAAGCCCTCCAGAATATTATCTTTAGGTGAGGAGGAAGGGGAGGAGACTGAAGTCGAAAGTGATTTGGACATTTCTGACAAACCAGCAATTTGTGACACTTTGAAACGCCCAACACCAACCAAGATGGCCACACCGGAACAACTGCAAGAATTGGTTTCTGCAGTTCAAACCTTGAATGTGGAGGTCTGAAATCTCAATCAAGAGATGCAGAAACTTAAAACTGAGAATAATGTACTCAGGCAATTGGTGTCCAATCGAGAGACACGCTCTGATCTCCCTTCGCTTCCCCTGTCTGTGGGGAGATTCGATGGCACACCCAAGCTACTCAAGGAATTCATAGAAGCCTGTAATGTATACTTTGCCTTTTGACCCACGGCCTATTCTACAAATCTGAACAAGGTGGGATTTGCAGTCTCTAATATGACTGGAAACGCTCTGGCCTGGGCTAATCCTTTGGTCACTGGGAATGATCTGGAATTGCAAGATTGGAATGCATTTCTTACCAAATTGCGGCAAACATTCGAGAGACCGGAGGTAACATATTTGGCCTGCGAGGAATTTCTGGAAGTGCACCAGGGTCAGATGGATCTTTTGTCCTACATCACGAAATTTAAACGACTAGCTGTCAAATCTACTTGATCAGAACAAGCACAATTTACTATTTTTCGCAGAGGTCTCAAAGAGGAACCTAAAGATGAGCTGGCCAGAGTACCACGACCTGCCTCGTTCTCAGAACTTCTTTCAGTGGTACTTCAAATTGAACATAGAATGAACGAGCGCAGACAAGAAAGAAAGAGAGGGAAGGGAACAACAAGCTATCCTGCCACTATTCCTCCTACTCACCTTCTCCAAGTACCTTGAATAAGGAAGAACCAATGCAAGTTGGATCCATGAGAGCCCCACTAACGCAAGAGGAACGGAAGAGATGCAGAGATTCTGGTCTTTGTATGTATTGTGGAGCCTCTTCACATCTGCTCAGAAATTGTCCCGATGTGCCTCCAAGGCGGTCGGGAAACGGGACACCTCGAACCTAAGGGGGACAATGGTTCGAGGTAGTGCCGAAAGTCCCTATGTCTCATTATCCATCAAACCATCTTTGCAGTCGGAGGATACTCGCTTGATGGTAGTAACCATACAATTGGATTGGAGAGACAAATCAGTTAAAACCCTCGCTCTCATTGATTGTGGAGCAGCGGGCAATTTTGTTGACACCCTGTGGGCGGAAAAGATGGGAATCTGTCGCATTCTCAATCACGAGAATCTCAAGGTGGAGGGAGTGGATGGTACTCCCCTTTGCTCAGGTCCCATTACACATTCTACGGAAACCATCAACCTTACCATCCAACAGCATAAAGAGGACATATCTTTTAAGATTATTTGAGCAGCACATTTTCACATCATTTTGGGAATCGCTTGGCTGCGCTTACACAACCCCACCATCGACTGGTCAAAGAACACTCTCAGTTTTCTGTCTACTCATTGTCAACAGTCCTCTCTGCAATCTGCCAGTTACCTTCCAGCGATCCTTCAGTCAGTAGACACCCAACCACGAACCATACACCTGATACCTCCTCAGTTCCAAGAATATGGTCAAGTCTTCCTAGAAAAGGCCGATCACGACCTTCCACCACATCGTCCAGAAGATTGTGCCATCATTCTGATGCCAGAGGCCTTAGTGCCCTTTGGCAGAATGTTTTCACTTTCTCTGAAAGAAAAGGAAGTACTCCGGAAATATTTGGACGCCAACCTGATCAACGGTCTCGTTCAGCCTTCCAATTCTCCTACAGGTGCTCCGTTGTTTTTTATTGCCAAAAGAGATTCCACCGAGCTGAGACCCTGTATTGATTATAGAGGTCTCAATGCTGTAACCATTCGGGATCGGTACCCTATGCCTCTGATTGCTGATATAATAGAGGCCGTGAGAGGGGCCACTGTTTTTTCGAAACTTGACTTAAGAAATGCTTATCATCTTTTGCGCATTAGAAACAGCGATGAGTGGAAAACAGCATTTCGGACACCTTATGGTCTGGATGAATATAAGGTCATGCCTTTCGGGTTGGTTAATGCACCCGCAATTTTTCAACGATTCATGGATCGTACATTCTCTGATTTGCTATTTAATTCGGTGATCGTCTATCTGGATGATATCCTCGTGTTTTCCAAGACCCATCAATAACCCATCAGCCATCTCCACCATGTTTTTCGACGCCTTCAAGAAAATCCTCTTTTGTTTAAACCCAGCAAATGCAAATTCCTGGTGTCCTCTGTCCATTATTTAGGATTCATACTTTCTAAAGAAGGAATAAGGATGGACAATAAGAAGGTATCTTCCATCCTGGATTGGGCATCTCCCAAGACCATAAAAGAGGTACAAAGATTTCTGGGGTTCACCAACTTCTACAGAAAATTAATTCAGAATTTCTCTGCTACAGTAGCTCCCATTTCCGCTCTGTTGAAAAAAGAAAACCAACCTTTTACTTGGTCCTCGGCAGCCGAGGAAGCTTTCTTGACTCTCAAAAGTAAGTTCAGTTCTGCTCCCATCTTAGTCCAACCCAATCAATCCAAGAGGTTTGTTGTAGAAGCTGATGCTTCACCCAATGCAGTGGGAGCAGTCCTTCTACAGGAAATGGAGGCAGAAGAACACCCCATTGCATACCTTTCCAAGACACTCACCTCCAGCCAACGCAATTACTCAGTTATAGAACGGGAGCTTCTAGCCATAAAATTGGCATGTGAAGAGTGGAGGCATCTGTTACAAGGAGGAGGTCAGCCCTTTCTCATCAGGACCGACCACAAGAATCTTCGATCATTACAAAACCTGGAATGTGTCAATACACGCCAAGCCCGATGGGCGCATTTTTTTGCGCATTTCGACTTTGAAATCACTTATGTACCTGGAACCCAAAATGTGTTTGCAGATGCTCTTTCCCGTAGAGACACCACAGAAGATACACCACAGAGCTACAAGGAAAGTCTGTTTCCCAATCGAGTGTTTATTGGTTCCGTCTCATTGTTCCTTTCTCAAGTAAGGTCCGCTACGTCCAAGAACTCATTGCCATTCGGTTCTTCACCCGTGTCCAGGTGGACCTTAGAGACGGCTTATGCTTTATTGACAAACGATTGTTTGTGCCCCTGGTCAATTTGCAGCAGAAGGTTATCTCCTGGTGTCACGATCACCCTACTGCAGGGCATAGGGGTATAAAGAACACTGAAGCTCTTGTTCAGAGATCTTTCTTCTGGCAGAAGATGTCTTCGGACATTAAGAAGTATGCCCAGGTGGGTGCACAATGTCACCGGAACAAGAATTGTTCTCGAAAACCCATAGGACTCTTGGAACAAATCCCTCTACCTCGGACCCCTTGGGAACAGATTTCTACGGATTTCGTGGTCGATCTACCGGAGTCTCGAGGTCATACTTGTATTATGGTTACCGTCGATACCCTCACCAAACTGGCTCACTTTTCTCCTTTCCCAGGGATTCCTTCGGCCCCCCTGATGGCCGAGGTATTCATACGAGATATATTCCGCCTTCACGGATTGCCAACTAAGGTCATTTCAGATCGAGGAAGCCAATATACCTCAAAATTATGGGCTGCTCTTTGTCGAAGATTGGGCATTGAACGGGTGTTGTCCTCGGGCTTCCACCCCCAGACTAACGGTCAGACCGAGCGTCTGAATGGAACTCTGGAACAATACTTGCGGTGCTACATTAATGATGCTCAAGACAACTGGTACGATCTACTACCTACAGCGGAATTTGCTTATAACAACAGTGTCCATTCTGCTACAGGACTAAGTCCTTTTTTCTCAACCTTTGGCCTTCATCCACGAAGTATCTTACAGGTTTTGGAATCAGATGCAGTAAGTCCTACCATTGAAAACCGCTTGCAACGGATTACGGCAGCCCATAAGACAGCCAAGGCTGCTCTGGTTCAGGCTCGCAACCGGTACAAACTCTCAGCGGATCAAGGACGATCTGACCTTCCCGCTATTAAGGTCGGATTGAAAGTCTGGTTGTCCACTAGATTTCTCCCAAGATGGATTCGTCCATCGAAATTGTCACCCAGATTTGTGGGTCCCTATACTGTGACCTCTCGGATCAATCCAGTGGCCTTCAGACTGTAACTGCCTATTCACATGAAAAGAATTCATCCAGTGTTTCATTCTTCCCATCTGCGACCAGCTTTGGCTGACATTCCCAGTGCCCCTCTGGGTCCTTTTGTGGAAGACCAAGATCCGGTTGAGGATGAATATCAAGTGGCCAAGATCAAGGATTCTTGTTATCACCGAGGACGATTGGAGTTTTTGGTCTCATGGAAAAACTACTCGCCGTCCGAAGACTCCTGGGAACCTTATTCTAATGTGCATGCTTCATGTTTCATCAAACAGTTTTTTTGGGCCCATCCTGGTAAGCCGGGGTGCTCCCGCTTTGGAGGGGGGCATACTGTCATGCGCCCCTTTTTCATCAGACATTGGGACAGATGGAAAATGAGCCGCCATTACCCGTTCCGTCACGTTTGATGTGCTCGGAAGCAGCGGTTTAGTCTTTTTCCAACATGGCCGCCCACTGTTTATCTGTGCACAGTAGCTGCCGGCTCCTCGCGTTTCAACTGTGAGTTTTGTTCTCTTCCTTTGTTGCTACGCTCCTGTTATTTCCCTTGGCTTTGCTAAGCCCTGCTTTCTTCCGTTGCCTTTCTCCTTTCCTCCCTGCTTTCTTGTGACTCGCTCTCCTTTCCCGCCACCTCGCTGCTGGTCACCCTCGCTCTGCCTCCTGCCTGTATCCTTGATCCCTGGTTCTCCTACCTCTCTTTTCCTGGTTCTCCTTGGGGGCTTCTTTACTTGTTCGGAGCCTCGTCGGATACCTTCCAGGATACTCCGCTCCGATCGTCTCTCCATCTGGATCTTCAGTGTCCGTTCCGAGGATCCCTCCGTGGCCGGAGGATTCAGGGATTTTTGCCCGAGTGGCTTTTTCCCCTTTTTTGGCTGTCACGGTCCTGGGTACCTTGGTTCCCGGAACACTTCCGCAACCAGGGTGGCGTCATTCCGTGGCAGACCATACCTACTAAAAAATAAATCATTAATCAAGGAAAGAAGCAAGAAGCCCTCCAGGATATTATCTTCAGGTGGGGAGGAAGGGGAGGAGACTGAAGTCGAAAGTGATTTGGACATTTCTGACAAACCAGCAATTTGTGACATTCTTGCCACGCCATGATTCTTTGGATCATGCCCATTTTGGTGCCTTGAGAGGAGACACCTCTCTCAGCACACATCTTTTTCAATGTTTCAGATTTAGAAGCATTTAAAGTTAACAAGGTACTTGTTTCCATACTGTTAGATAGGACTGTGGCCTTTAAAAAGTTATACTACGACAATTCACTATGTGTCCTGGTAGGAATAACTTGAAATGCCTTCGCTCGTGCGCAACACTGGATACCTTCAGTCCTATCCCACCGCTGTACACCAATTTGTTAAGATGGATTTCTGAACTCGGACTTGGAGGGGCAGAGGTTCAAAGGCCAGCCTAGTTTCTTGGAACAGGGTAACCTCTGGACAAGCCAGAACAGTCAGGGTAGCGATGGCGGCGGTCAAGACAAAGTCTCAAGAGGGGTGAGGGTGACTGAATGACCTCAATGAGCACACAAAGCAAGGACACTTACATATTACTCCAGACAGGTGTTATATTAAAAATATAAACACATTTATTACAAGGCCTTTGCAACATCGACCATAGCAAAGAATCACAATAATACTAAAGTAAACCAACACATCACAATCAATACAATATATATACAAGACCGAGGGGTCTAAGGAGTTAGGAGCACGTAATATGTAGACCACCTAGATGGGGAGGAAAACAGGCAGTGCAAATAATCATTAGACCCAGTTTGACATCAGAAATACACCTAACTAGGAGGAAGTCCGAGCCCTACGAAGAGAGGAGCCTTATGCTCAAAAGTACGTGCACGCGCTGGTGCCAATGGATAAAATAGGGTCTCTTCATGGGTCTCAGGCAGTTCAGGAAGGTGAATGAAGCGATGCAGAACAAGTCCCCACTCCTTAAGCAAGGCCTCCACTTGTGGGCAGAGGCAGGGTGAGAGTGCGGGATAGAGTCGCTATTTCGCAACAGCGGTAGAAAAGAAACGGGCTCCTGCGCGAGGGGCCATTGGTTGGGGTATGGGCTACTCAACGGTCCCCGACGCAGCCAGACCCAGACTTTTCCAGTTCAGTTCACGTTGCTGGCAGGTTCAGCTGCGATGATCAGGATGTCTCGACACCATGTAGATTCTGTGTAGCAGGATGCAGGGTCGAGGGTGTCCCAAATGCAGCAGACGTGCACAGGTTGTTACCACAGCAGGGCAACACGGCAACCGCATTTACTCTGGTCCGGGCGCACTCATCTGACTTCAGACCTGGGAATGCCAAGTGTACGAAATTCGGTGTGAGGGTGCCGTGAACGCAGAGCAAGCAGTAGACCAAGTTTCGAGTGCTTCCCCAAAACAACGGTGGTGACAGAGCAAAACATCCTGCGTAAACTGGTCAGCCCACTGGTTGGCCCAGGGACGCTTCTGAAGAGGCTTACTTGCAGGGTTTGATGAAGGTGCCGGGAATAGTTGATCCCACTATTCCCAAGGGTCGAAGCGCCTTCGCAGACCTTCTCGGACGATCAGATTGAGAGGCGTTTCGCAGGACGACAGCGGCTCAGGGTGCCAAACCTTCAGCGGGTCACCAGCGGTTCCTCGACTCAGCTTCTTGTTGCAGGATACTTGGCTCCTTATCCCTTTTTCGGTGTGAACTCAGGAGATCGACATGGTAGTGGTGTTTTCAGCCTCCTCTCATCCAAAGTTCCCTTTGAGCCAAAACGTAGAGGACCCAATGGGAGATCTGCTCACAAACACTCACACCATACGTGGACCTATCACGGACTACAGTGGTCCCAGGCATTCAGGACACTCCAGACTCTCTGGAACCCACGATGTGTATTGGGACCAGACATCCCAGCCCACATCCTGGAGGCACACACAAGGCATGCAGAAGCCCGCAAAAGCATTGGGTTTTGCGGGAAAGTGCATGACCAAATAACGACGGACCCAGGTAGGCTCGACCTGGGGAAGGTGAAGGGGCAAGACGGTCAGAGGACAGGACAAAGAACCTCGTGGCATGGCCATTTTGGAGCCAGGCCACCTATTCGTGCCAAACGTGCTAAGCGCGGATAACAGGGCAAAAAAGGGTTCAAAAGACAACAGAAACGTTAGCTGCCACCAGCCCTGTCCGTGACACACTTGCACAGTTCATAATAAGTCCAGCAAGAGTTTCTAGGGCCTTTGGAATGACTAGAGACCCAAGAGCGCGGTAAAGTAAGTTAGAGCGCACTCTTGTTTCTTGTTGCACAAAAGCTGCAACATGAGGAAAGGACTAAGGGAAACGAAGTCTCCCTTTACGTACCTGCACGCGCTGGTGCCAATGGATAAAGTAGGGTCTCTTCATGGGTTTCAGGTAGTTCAGGAAGGTGAATGAAGCGATGCAGAACAAGTTCTCACTCCTCAAGCAAGGCCTCCACTTGTGGGCAGAGGCAGGGTGAGAGTGCGGGATAGAGCTGCTATTTCGCAACAGCGGTAGAAAAGAAACAGGCTCCTGCGCGACGGGCCACCATTTGTGGTATGGACTACTCACCGGTCCCCGACGCAGGCAGACACAGACTTCTCCAGTTCAGTTCACGTTGCTGGCAGGTTCAGCTGCGATGATCAGGACGTCTCGACACCGTGTAGATTCTGTGTAGCAGGATGCAGGGTCGAGGGTGTCCCAAATGCAGCGGACATGCACAGGTTGTTACCGCAGCAGGGCAACACGGCAACCGCGTTTACTCTGGTCCGGGCGCACTCGTCTCACTTCAGACCTGGGAATGCCAACTGAACAAAATTCGGTGTGAGGGTGCCGTGGACACAGAGCAAGCAGTAGACCAGGTTTCGAGGGCTTCCCCGAAACGACGGCGGTGACAGAGCAAAACGTCCTGCGTGAGCTGGTCAGCTCACTGGTTGGCCCAGGGACGCTTCCGAAGAGGCTTACTTGCAGGGTTTGATGAAGGTGCCGGGAATAGTTGATCCCACTATTCCAAAGGGTCGAAGCGCCTTCGCAGACCTTCTGGGATGATCAGATGCAGAGGGATCTCACAGGACGACAGCGGTTCAAGGTGCCAAACCTTCAGCGGGTCACCAGCGGTTCATCGACTCAGCTTCTTGATGCAGGATACTTGGCTCCTTATCCCTTGTTCGGTGTGAACTCAGGAGATCGACATGGTAGTGGTGTTTTCAGCCTCCTCTCATCCAAAGTTCCCTTTGTGCCAAAAAGGAGAGGACTCAATGGGAGATCTGCTCACAAACACTCACACCATACGTGGACCTATCACGGACCACAGTGGTCCCAGGCATTCAGGACACTCCAGACTCTCTGGCACCCAGGATGTGTATTGGGACCAGACATCCCAGCGCACATCCTGGAGGCACACACAAGGCATGCAGAAGCCTGCGAAAGCGTTGGGTTTCGTGGGAAAGTGCATGACCAAATATGGACAGACCCGGGTCGGCTTGACCTGGCGAAGGTGAAGGGGTAAAACGGTCAGAGGACAGGACAAAGAACCTCTTGGCATGGCCATTTTGGAGCCACGCCACCTATTCGTGCCAAACACGGTAAGCGCGGATAACATGGCAAAAAAGGGTTCAAAAGACAAGAGAAACGATAGCTGCCACCAGTCCTGTCCGTGACGCACTTGCACAGTTCATAATAAGTCCAGCGAGAGTTTCTAGGGCCTTTGGAATGACTAGAGACCCAAGAGCGCGGTAAAGTAAGTTACAGTGCACTCTTGTTTCATGTTGCACAAAAGCTGCAACATGAGGAAAGGACTAAGGGAAACGAATTCTCCCAGTACTGACTGTCTTAAGGGCATGTCAGTTTCTCCATAAGAATTGAGCGAAAGCCCAGAGGAGTGCGGCGGAAGGCTGGGCTTCTCTGGCAAAGTCTAGATCAGGGTGTAAAACAACAGCAAGAAGTTTGGGGGTTGCCACATGGAGGGAAAATTACATACAATATGAAATCTTTCCTAACAAGGAGTAACAACAGCAACCCGGGGTTGGGGTTTCTGACTTGTCAGTGAGGACTGGGCGAGGTGGTGTTGCCTCTCTGGGCATAGATAGCAAGGAATCCCCTCCTCATTTAGGGGGGACATATGTGCTGTTCTCGATTCGTTCCTGATTGAGTGTGGCATGACATGTATTGCAGCTTGCGCTAATGTGTGGCAGAGATAATTTCTTATGCATGAGCAAGACGCTGCTTCTTGGCGGCTTTGGTGGAGGTCACAGGTATTGAACTAACCCTGATGTTCAAAATGAAGTTCCCCAAATCATCATAGGGATGATGCCCCATCGAGCAGGCATGTTTATTGACAATAGTTTGCAGTACCCATCTCTGAAGAAGGGGCCTTAGTCAGGGCTTTAAGTGAGCCAGGGCTGAGCCCCACCAGTCCACACAACCTCAATTGAGCTGGGGCCCTGCCAGGACTCACATTACCCAAAAACCCTGACAGCTGCTTTTTTCTGTCCTTGCTGAGGATTCCAACCCCAGCACTGCCAATGACAAGCCAGTGCTGCATGCACTGTTGGGATGCTGGATTTCTTTTGTTTCAATCAATAGACTACTTGATACAATGCATGTCTATTGAGTGAAACAAAAGAACATGAGCACCTATGAAATAGCACAGTGCAATGCGACACTGGCTTGTCGCGGCAGGGTTCCCCACAAAAACAAAAAAGTAACCAACAGCAGAATAGCCACTTTTCTTTTTATTTGTCCTGTGCTAGGGACACTTCTGGCCAAGCACATAATTTAGACCACACACCCTCATTACAGCCCCCTCCTCGATTTCTCACCCCACTTAAAGCACTGGCCTTAGTGGTGTGGAAGCCTATGAATTAAAGCATTGACGATGCCCCACAGCGTGGACTTCTTACAGTGGTCTGCAAGTGTTAGCTTTCCAGATGTTTTGGACTACAACTTCCATGATTACCCACCATTAACTATGCTGAGAAGAGCTGATGGGATTTGTAGTCCAAAACATCTGGAGAACCAAAGGTTACAGACCTCTGAACCATACATGCTGCAGACACTGCAGAGCACAGGCCACGTGAAGTGGGGGTTTTCCAGCTCTTGAACACATTGGGCCTCATTACACGGAAGGCGGTAAGGGTTTACCGGTACCGGTAAGGGTACCGGTACCGGTAAACCCTTACCGCCTTACTACGAGGTCCCTTTGCGGGTCCTCCCCTAATGCCTGGTTTTTACAGGCGTTAAGTACGGGACCCACAAAGGGACCTTGGTGCTAATTACGGTACCGCAATTTGCGGAACCGTAATTAGCACCTTCACCATTAACATGGAGCCTTATGGGGCTAACTGGCAATGGTGAAGGGGCAATGGTGGATGGCGGAATTAGCGCCCCCACACACCTTGGAATATGGCGCTAATTCCGCCATCCACCAAGGCGGACCCGGTAAGGTACCGGCGGCAACCATGGCGCTAATAGCGCCATGGTTTACCGCCTTCCGTGTAATGAGGCCCATTGTGTGCAGCTGACTCCTCTCTGCACTGCAGAAGGAAGATCGGCCTGGCACATTCAATGAGCACGAGAAGGAAAAGCAGCCCAGACTCTCAATGTTTCTGTCTCGATTGATGATGGTATGCCCTTATCCATTCTTAGGTTCTTACAGTGCTAACACTTCTCATGTTTCCCACACCATGCAATGCCAAAGGAAGTGTCACTCTTCGGCTAAAACTGCCATGACCTTCACCCAAATCACTATTATCAACCTCGCAAACCCACAATGCCCCGGCTTCATAACACCTCTTTGCAGCAAGTGCATTAACCCACTGGGCTACCTATGACGGCAAATATAATTGAATCATGGGAGGGGCAAGAAATTTGAGCCACCTCATGTGACGTGTCATCTGGGCATGTGCTCTCCCTTGCACTGGGGTCCGATTTGACTGTGAACCCCTGGCTAGGGAGCCCAGGGCGGCTGCTTAGAATAGCCTTGTTGTGATAATGACCCTGCATGTAATTAGTGATGCAAGGAGGCCGAGTTACAGTTCTATGGCCCCATTTTTCATAGTGCAGGTTCCTGGGTCTAGAACAGGGGTGCACAACTGATTTTGCCAGAGGGCCGAATGTAGTCTACATGCTGCCTATAGTGGGCCGAAAAGTAAAGTAAGTAGGCGGGGGAGTGGCAGGAGTGTTTTTCAACCCTCAATGTTTATTAAACACATGGAAAAAGAATACATTTTTATGTGTGCCAGTCTTTATTTGTATTTCAAACGTACATTTGGTACTACAGATTTTCAGTTTTTATAATTCATTTCTTTCATAAGGATATATTGGCAATAGTGGGCAAAGCAGACAAATCATTCAGGAAAAAAAACACTGCGCTCAAACATTTCACGCATTATGCCGCTTTCGATTTACAAGGCACAAGCTCGTTATTTTATACTGCTATACTTTGCGGTTTGGCCTTCGTTGAGTCAGGTTTCCACAAAATACTAAGGAGGTACATCTCTTAACTGAGCCTGTTTTAGCTTTATGATTGGGTACACTCTTGAGTGTGACACTATGCCCCATGGCCACCACCCCCCCAACCAAACACTATGCCCCATGGTCACCACCCCCAACCAAACACTATGCCCCATGGCCTCCACCTCTCAACCAAACACTATGCCCCATGGGCCCTACCCCCCAACCAAACACCATGCCCTATGGCCCCACCCCCAACCAAACACAAAACACCATGCCCCATGGCCACCCCCCCAACCAAACACCATGCCCCAGGGCCACCCCCCCCCATCCAAACACTATACCCGTGGGTCACCACCCCCAACCAAAAACTATGCCCCATGACCCCCAACCCCCAACAGAACACTATGCCCCATGGCCACCACCCCCAACCAAACACTATACCCCATGGGCCCCATCCCCCAACCAAACACCATGCCCCATGGCCACCACCCCCAACCAAACACCATGCCCCATGGCCACCACCCCCAACCAGACACTATGCCCCATGGCCACCACCCCTCAACCAGACGCTATGCCCCATGACCACCACCCCCAACCAAAACTATGCCCCTTGGCCCCCACCCCCCAACCAAACACTATTCCCCATGTCCAGCACCCCCAACCAAACACTATGCCCCATGGCCACCACCCCAACCAAACACTATGGCCCATGGCCCACACCCCCCAACCAAACACTATGCCCTATGACCACCACCCCCCAACCAAACACCATGACCCATGGCTCCATCCCCAAACAAACAGCATGTCCCATGGCCACCACCCCAAACTAAACACTATGCCCCATGGGCCCCACCCCCCAACCAAACACCATGCCCCATGGCCCCACCCCCCAACCAAACACTATACCCTATGGTCTTCACCCCCAACCAAATACTATGGCCCATGTCCACCAACCCCCAACCAAACACTATGCCCCATCCCACGACCCCCAACTAAACACTATGCCCCATGTCCACCACCCCAATCAAACACTATGCCCCATGCCACGACCCCCAACTAAACACTATGCCCCATGGCTCCACCCACCAACCAAACACCATGCCCCATGGCCACCACCCCCAACTAAACACTATGCCCCATGGGCCCCAACCAAACACTATGCCCCCATGGCCTCCCCCCCCAACCAAACACTATGACCCAAGGTCACCACCCCCAACTAAACACTATACCCCATGGGCCTCACCCCCCAACCAAACTCCATGCCGCATGGCCACCACATCCAACCAAACACTATGCCCCATGGCCACAATATCACAACTAAAACATGCCCCATGGCCCACACCCTCACCCTATGCTCCATGGCCACCACCCCCAACCAAACACCATGCCCAATGGCTAAACCAAACCCCCAACCAAACACCATTGTCCCCAACTAAAACTATCCTCCATGGGCCCTGTTAGGCGGAATCACCTGCAGTACCCTTGGGGGCCACTACAGGCAATTAGGACTACAAGTGTAAGCACAATTTCACCTGGTACAAGCCCATACTACACAGTAAAGTGGTAGCGATGGCTGAGCAGCCAGACTTATCTCAAGAGTTTAAGTGAGCAGTAGAACAAGTTACACAAAGGACCAACCAATACAGTGATTCAAATAAACTTACTCAAGGTTTCTTGGTAAAAGAATATACATTTATTTACTCAGTCAGTTAGAAAACATTACTCTAGCATAAGCAGCTCAATATCACACACTAATAAGTAAATGAACAAGTTTAGATCCAAAATGAAGTGGGAGCAAAATGGCCCTTCAGATACTTAATAAAGGAGGGAAAAGACAAGATTATAAGAATAGACAGCCCAAATACATTCATAGGCAGGGCAAAGGGTTTCAGTTACATACAACCAGCAGTTCTTCTCAATAGGCCTGGGCCAAAGTCAATGGTTCAGAGTGTTTTGTATAGGATAGCACAGTTCTGGTATATAACGGTTAAGTCTTTGCCACAGATTTTTAAAGGCTTTGGCTATGCGGAAAGTATGATGAATGTTTAGGGAAGGACAAGCCTTCGTAGTTGAGGAAAGTTTCACACACTTTCTCGATGGCCGAAAAGATTTCCGGACCGCGTTTGTACAGTACCTTGTCAATTAAGAAAGCTGCAGCTGAGGCAGTTGTTCCTGGCAGTTCGAGCAGATCTCGCTGTTTGTGAGCTTCAGTCATGGGGACAAGAAGGAGGACGTCAGAAGGTTTCTGCACTGCCCAGGGAAGAGGCCAAAAGCTGTAGCAAGACGTCGGTTTAAGGTGTGAGCACCCTAAAGTCCACAAGCTGGTTTCTTTCCCTCTGGCTATCCGGTTTTCAACAGCACTCTGATGAAAATTGGACCAGAATAGGACGGTGTCCAGGTGGCTTGCGAGTTGGTTGTTACCACCAAACGCGAAGGGAAGAAGTTAACCTTGAAGGGCTTCTCTGTCATCAGAATTTCAGGCAATTTGGACCTGCAGCAGGGCTTCACTGGTCGTCCAGGAGTTGCAGCAGTCCTCTTCTTTCCTCTCCTCTTCGTTTCTTTTGTCCAGTGGTCGACTCTGCTTTCCAAGTCCCAGAGACCTGCTTTTAAACAGTTTTCCCCCATTCATTCCAGCCTGGCTGTCACTCACACATCAGGGTGGCTGTCCTTGCCGGACAGCAGCTGGCCAATCATGCCTGAGTGCATTTAGGCCTCCTAGGAGACTAAGCACAGGAAGTTTCCGGCACCTCCCTCACATCCTGTTCATCCCAGACACCCTGGCGCCAGAGGAGGGCTTCAGCACTGAAGCCCGCCAAAGGCCAACGAATAAAGGGACCAAACCTGGTTTGGCGCGCAGAGCCAAACACAAGAAGGACCTTACCTAAAAGAAATGGCAAAAAAAGATGACCAGAGTCTGTTTTTACAGATAGGTCTTGGGCGCCATATTGAAAAACATGGCTGACCCCATTTTTAGCTACCGTTGTTAGCGGTCGTGAAAAATCACGGTAGTTGATCTAAACCACTGCCACCAGCCATTTAAAGTAGGAAAGGGTAACATTTTACTGTTACATGAGTGTTTTGACTCAGGGGAAGCTAAGCAACCCCTCTGCACTCTATAGGAAGATAGTGTACGCTGGGTCAGTAAATTTAAAGAGACTAGTAAAGTCAATTTAACTTTACATGCCCTTGGAGACAGTAGTCAGTCCCAGGAAAGATATTTAAACTTTGGGGAGTCTGAAATACACCCCTGTGCCACTGAACTGAAGGTGTTGTGTGACACACAGAAAAAGATGATGCCTATGGAGTTGTGTTCAAACTCCATAACCAAAGAACACACAAGTAAAACACACTGGGCCTCATTCCGAGGCTGGCGCAAAGGGATAACGGGCACAGGTAAGGACATTGGTGCCGGTAATCCCTTTGCGCCCTATTCCGAGGTCGCTTTGCGGGTCCCGCTAAGGCCTCCTGGTTTTACCAGGCGGCCTTAGCGGTAGCCGCAAAGGGTCCAGGGAGCAAATAACGATACCGCAAATTGCGGTACCGTTATTTGCACCTTCCCCATTCCCATTGAGCCCTACGGGGGCTCAAATGGGAATGGGGAATGGTATTTTCAATGGGGACTTACCGGTCCCGAAAAGGTCCGAATAGACTGGTAAATCAAGAGGGTTGGTCTGACCCACCGGAGTCCTTCAGTTGATTGCAGAAGTCTGCGAGGCAAACACACGATGCTCAAGGCTGTTCCAACAATGTCTGTGCAGTGTGCATCATGGGTGTTTCACAGGCGAGGGCCCATTTAACTTGTGAAACTTTCTTCCCACTTTCCCCCTTCTTTGTCTTGGGAGCCCCTGCAAGGGATTGGGGTCTGTGGATTCACCGGTATCTGGCCTGCCAAGCACACTCGCCTTGTCTTAGCCCTCCTCCAAGTGCCACAGGGTCTGGCCAGCATCTTTCCCACTCGTTATTCTATAGTCCTCATTCCCACTTTCAAAACGCAAAGGAAATGGGTAGACCAATCTGTATCAGATACCCTTCCCTGTCAACCATTGGGTCAGGGGACAGCAGTCTCTTCTGCGTGACAATGTCATACCAGAGAGGTCTTGGAAGAGTTGCGCCTTCGAACGCATATACCCCAGCTCTCGAGCCTGCCTCGCCCGGGTCAGCAGCTCTGTCTTCTCGCCATAGAGCAGGAACCTCACAATGATGGAGTGCAGCCCCTTTCCCTTTCATTCATTGCACGCTCTTGTGCTTCTTTTAGGACGGCCCAGGAGCGTCCATTGAAGAGTATACCTGGCCTCTGGCCCTTCCGTTCTTTCAGCAGTCTTGCTGAGCATAAGAAGAACACGTTTTTGGTACGTGTCACCATCCACATGCTAAGGTAACTAACTTTTGATGTTGCAATCAGTTGCCACGGATCATCTGTCCTGCCCTGTGTCTATTTGCAGATGTAATATCCTTGCTTAGCAGGCATTCAAAACAGTAGCCTTTTTGTGTTTATACCTTGCCCATTCTGTGCCTTTTTCAGGACGACTTAGAATGCACCTGACTTCATGTTTGGTCCTCTATTGCTGATATACAGAATTATGATCTAAGAGGAACACGTTTCGATACGTGTCCTCAATATCCTTTTCAGCTAATTAATCCTCATTAATGTTTTAGCACAGTTCAGTACTTACAACTTTAGTTTGTACCTCTAATTAGCTCCCATGCCTCTATTTCTTGTAGCCACTGGGCACATTCCCAAGACGCCCCCCATCCTTTTTGAAAGGTGAGATTTCACCCTTCTTCTCTTTTTTCCTGAAATAAATTAAGGAACCTTCACACTTCCTAGTTCATACATCCTCTGTATTTTTAGATCTAGTCAGCCACATTCCAACAAACCTCGCTTTGTCCTGAGGAAAGCTCGGAGCTCCTGAAAGCCATTTCACTACTAAAAAAGACTTTCATTGTTTGTACTACTCAATCCGAGCCAGAAACACCACTTGTGTCAACAGTAGAAATGTGTTTGCAATGTGTTACTATACATTAAGCTATTCTGTATTGAGTTTCTTGTGATTTGACACAACTATTGAACAACAGTGATTCTGTTGTCCCCTTTTTTGTTGTTTGTGTTTTACTATGTTTTTTAACATGCTATTTTTGTTAAATTAAAGCTTGTTTTATCTGTATGATTACGAGTGTGACTCTCAACTGCTAGCTTGAATAATTACTAGCTCTAAACAGGGTTCCCCCTTCTGCGTTCAAAAGGGAGGGGTAGCCTGGTTTCTGTTTTCCTTGTTTCTATATATTGACCCTGCTTTCCAGAAACCATCCCCCCTCAACAAAAAAGAGCCGTCAACAAAAAAGAAAGCTATCGCCCCTATATCTTTTCTCCCTCTCCTTTGGGCCAGTGCTTGGGTCTCCACCCAGGCAGCTCACACTTCAAGCTCTCTGCCCAGTTCTGTGTGGGACTCCCGCTGTCTCACTTATTTCAGTGCTAACAAGATCAGTCACAGCAACAATTGCCAGATGTTCCCTCCTAATTTTTCACTGCTCAGGCTCTGGGTGAAACCATTCACCAGCGCCGTGACGCTGGGGCTTCTACACTTTCCAATTCAGCAGCCCTTTAACTTTGGCGCACTTTGAAAAATTACTGTCGCAGTGCCGAATTACCCAGTCAGCAAAGTGAACGGAGGATAGCACAGGGCAACGCACTGGTCTTGGAAGCAAGACCACACTACTCAGGTATGGTATTAGGCACGTTATAAAAAAACTATTCAAGTATGCACCGGCCTATGGGCCCCACTGCTTTTAGGGACCCTGCCAATTCTTAATTTATGCTGCCAGTATTGCCGGTGCTGGATACCTGCACTCTTTTTTCAGCACTTTTCAGCTGAGCACTAGGGCAAGCCAGCTGTCGCCACACCATCAGCAGGAAGGCAGAGGCTTGTGACCGTGTGGCTACACCCTCCTGCCGACTTGCATTTCAGGATTAATTTTAACTTGTGTGCCCGCGCATTCCAGCCAAGGCCCAAGTGCAAGACTCAGTGCGCATGGGCAGCCAGGACTAGTAGTCCTCAGAGGCCCAGAGCGGCGCCGGAGGCATCTAAAGGGAATGTGCTTTTCGGTCTTCTCGGCCGTCCTCTCTGTGTTGGAGTCGCTTGGCTTGCTTAAGGTAGGCCATAATAAAATCAATTGTCAAGAGAACTTTATGCCACTTTACAGCAACAGTAAATAACACAGCCCTTCATCCGTGGCTGAAATGCCCTTTTCTTATTTGGGGCAAGATCCTTTTTGCCTCGCCCCTTTGCCTAACCTTCGCTTTCTAGTACCTTCATCTCCCTGTGCTCCTCAAAATAATATTGTTTCACATCCAAACTGTATTTCAGTTTCAAAAACAGCCAAGATACGTAGAATTGTAATAACATGACCTTCCATTGTACAGGCATTAAACTGCCAATAAACAATTATTATTTGACGGAAGGTGAGTGGGTCGTATGGAGACTATGGGCCTCATTACGAGCATGGAGTTAGCCATGGAGCTATTAGCTATTAGGTTTTACCAGGCATGCGATCCGGGTCCCATGATGGGAAGCTCGTAATCGGCGTTCCGGGAATGAAGGGGGCCGGTCCCGTACCGGCCCCCTTCATTACGGGAGCGCCAGCCTTATAATGAGGCCCTGTGAATTCGGAGTGCAAGAGTCAATAGGGTAAGTATGAAGTTGTTGTGCCATTTGTTCTAAAGATTATGGGTATGCCCTGGGGCCAAATTGACCTCTTGATTGAACAATTCTTTTTCTTGTTATGGTCAGTCTGCATAGTTAAGGATTTTGTAGGGTTCTCATTCCCAAAATCTCTGTAAGTGGATTTTGGGGAATAGGAAGCAGATGTAAATTATAGTTAAATACTTACACTTGTGATCCCTTTCCATGGGAGACACTTGGCCTTGTTTCTCTAACTCTCTCCTTAGGAATTAATTATCCAGTATGACAAAAAATCGACTCAACGATGTTTAAATCCTGGGGTCGATGACATGTTTGTTTCAGAAATGACAGGAATGGCAGAGAATACCTGGGGAAGCATGTAAGAAATATTCTCTGCCACTTACCCTTTTTACTTTTTATCCTAGGCTAGGCTCGACACCAGCAAGGCTTAGTACTGCACTAGCCATACACCAAATGTTAACTCTGTATGTCGTAAATTGAATATTTATTTATTCATTTATTAATTTGTATAGCGCACACAAACCCTCAGGCATCAAGGCGCTGGAGAGAACCAGTTACATGTAGCCCAGAGGCAGGGATAACATTTAATAAAATACATAGTGGTTACATTATGACTATACATTACAAGCCAGGAGCATGAATAGAGGGTTAATTCCCAGTGTTTACAGTGCTACAATACACAACATATATACTCCGAAGGGAGATTTGTGTGGAGCAGGTTAGTCAAACGGCCAGGTTTTTAGGGCTTTGCGGAAAGCCCAGTAGGATTCCAAGACCGAGATTCTCCTCATGGCACACCCGCTCCCTCCTTTCCTGGCCCTCTCTGGCCGGCCTCTCTTGGCAATCTTCCTGCTCCCACCTATCAGGCTAAAAACCTTGGGGTCATCTTTGACTCCACACTCTCCTTCGCTCCTCACATCTCTGATGTCTCTAAGAAGTCACACTACCAGCTGCACCTCCACAGAGGTATTATCCCTTTCCTCTCCTTCTCCCAGAAGCTCACGGTCTCCAGAGCTCTGGTTCTCTGTAGGCTGGACTATTGCAACAGCCTCTTTCTAAATCTGCCTGCTTCTACTCTCCTCCCTCTGCAATTCACCCGGAACAGGACTGCAAGACTTGTCCTTGGCTTCAAGCCCAGGGATTGTATCTCTCCAGGACTGAAATCTCTGCACTGCCTCCCATTAGCTGCAAGGATTAAGTTCAAACCCCTCTGCATTGTACACAAGGGCTTCTGGGGCCTCAATACCTTCAATTCTCACTTCCTAAATATCTTCCTTCTCGAGCTCTTTGCTCATCTGCCTCCAACTCCCTCAGGGTTAGTCGCTTCTCCAAGGAACGAGTTGGTGGTAGATCTCTTTCGTCGGCTGGGGCCTCCCTCTGGAACAGCCTCCCTGAAACTTGAGAAGAATCATCTCTGGTTCCAGAAGCAACTCAAAACCTTTTGCTTTGCTTCTGCTTTTTCTCCTCCTCTCCCCTGTTGACTTCCTGGCTGAAACTGAAACTGCACTGGTTACCTGGCCACCCTCTGACCTCTGATCTCGGGCCCAGGTCCCCTCCCCCACCAGTCGCACACCTGCACTGCCTTCCCAGCAACCCCCACTCTTGGGGACTGTTTCTGTATCCCTACAGTCCCACTACCAACACTTCACACCTAATGTCTGTACTTACCCTTGCACTTGCCACCTGCTGGCCGTACTTTCTACCTATTGTTTATTTATTCTATTATCCCATGTACTGCACTCTCTCCTCCCTCTTCCCGTCCCACACTTTCCCCCTTCCCATGCACTTGTGTGATCTGAATGACACCTGGCCTAGTAGGATCATTGTCTGTCTTCCCTCTGTTCCCACTCCCGTGCTGTGTAGCGCATTGAATCATTTGTGTATAGGTGCGTTATACATGCCATATCATCTCATATCATTCCTCCAGCTTTAGCTGTCGAGGTTTATTACGTGGTCACACTCAATTCAAGGAGTTCCTTTCCCCCCAATGAATGTGGCGCACAATATATCACTATGATTTTGATTCGGTTCAGTTTGGTAAGTTTGGTAAGGCCTCTAACCCATATCGCATCCAACCCCAACAAGTACCTGGTGCCATAATGGAATAAGAGCCAAGATAGTGTGTAGTACGAATATATTTATTAATGTATTGATTTAAAACAAGTTTGACAAACAGAATAACATCGGCCACCAGTGCTGTGGCAACACAAGAATAAAATTGACTTCCGTAAAGACACCAACACAGAGATAATACTGAGATTTTCAGTCACAATTTATACTTTTCTCCCAGCACCCCCACCCTCCAAACATAAATTAGACTTGACCCCTCTGAATTGAAGACCTGTGGCACAGAGTGGGAACTCCATGGGAAAATCGTTGTGGGATTCTGATAAAATGCACTGTTTGGAAAAAGGGATTCAAGAGGGCTAAATCGTTTTTCTTTTACTTCTTATCCCAGGTGCAGTATTAGTGAAAGAATAGCAATGGGAATTCCGTTTTTGCCACACCTAAAAAAAACAGGCAGGGCTTTGTGGTTTTGATCAGAGCACAATGGGAACAAGGGGTCAATTTTGTTTTGCACCCTGCACGTGCAAAGAAATACCAGGCTTCACACTTAAAATGTAGGGGATCAATGGGGAATTTTGTTTTTTACCCTGCACACTTACGTGGAAAAAGGGTTTTGGGATTAATTCTTTTGGCAGATCTTTATATCTATACCGGCTCAAAACGCACTGGGAAGAGATTGTTGGTTTTGAATGACAACAAAACACATACCATGATTTCTATAGGGGAATTAATTGATTTACTTTAATTAAATATGCCAAGGATCTACATGGACAAACAGGATATTTGGCTCTGGGGAAATAACTAGAACACTACTTGAAACATGTAGGGCCTACTCAATCTATGACTTTGGGGATAGTTTTACTTACAGGAGAGGCCTTGGAATGGGCATCAGGGAACAAAAGGGCACAGCTGGGACAAGCGTGTCAATCAAGGATAGTCTCCTCTGAATCCTCCAAAGGGTACCAGTCAGCTTCTATGTCTCCTGGTTCCTGGAGCCAATGCAGGATTTGTGCCTCTCTGCTTGGATATTTCTCGCAAGAGTTCAAAAGCAGGTTGCCTTCTGAATAAGTGAAAAAGCCCAGTTTTAATTGAAACTGGCCTACTTATAGGGCAAATGACATCAAAAACATGTCATGATTCCTGCGAAAGGGATTGGCTGGTTTTCTCTACCCACCTCCCACCTGTGTGCTAATAGGACAAGGACATGAGGGGTGTGAGTTAGGACAGCTGTGGGAGGAGAAAGCTTCAACATCCCAAACTGACATGTGGGCTCGGCATGGACAAAACTCTTAAAATCTATCAACATGGCAAGCACCCGAATTTTTCAAATCTTTACATGTATGAATATATTTTTAAGAGCTACATTCTAAGGCAAATCAGATGATGCTAACCTGAAGTCGGCACACCCTTCCTATTCAGAGATACATTTTTTCTTTATTTACTAAGCAGCTGTATCTGTGAAAAATATGCCACCTCATAGTTCCCCTGTTAATTATTTCCTTCACCCACACACCAACTTTCAAATCTCTCGAAATCAAGGGAAGGCCCATATCAAATGGTCATTAATAACTTTAGTTATGCTCATCACACAAAAATAGTTTTAGCATGGTTCAAAGGGGGTTACTGTCACCTTTAATAAAAGTCTGGAATGACCATTGTGGGATATACGCTGCCCTTTTTATGCAATAATATGTATTTTTCCATTAACTAAACTACAGTCTTTTCTTTATGCGCTTCCAGTTTCATTTTCCCTTGAGCATGTGATCAGCCATAGGCTGGCTCATGCTTATGTTCGCCTCCCCCTTCAAGGCTTGTGAGGCCCTGAGTTCAACTCTAATGGACATTTTATGGGAATTGTGACCTCAAGGTCACTTCTGCTGAAAAAACAGGCATGGGCTTATCTGTCCCTAGTGTAGTTTAAATCTAGGCAGTGTATTTCTTTGCTATATTTTTAAGTAATGGCCCTGATTGATAGTTGACAGCCAGACCCCTCTCTCCAGGACAGCAGAGAAAAGGTCTTGGAGGTTAAGTTTCATCTTTGGAGAAATGACCGGCTCATGCAATCCTGCAAGCAATGGCTTTTAAACAACACACAATGCATTTTACATGACATTTTATAAGGCACCTGCGCCTTATCCACATGTAATGTACTTCTTTAATTTCACATTTTCAAAATATGAGTATCACTTCTGAATTGTCCATATGAATATGGCAGTTATATGAGAAACCATATTCAAACTCTGAAAGTTTGTTTGTTTGTTTGTTTGTTTGTTTATTTATTTGTAATGCGCACCAGACCCAGGGGTAACCGGGCGCAGTGAAGAGAATATGCAAGGCTTACAATGAAAGTCTAGTGAGCACTTCTCTGTGCATACTCTCATTTGGATGAGGGGAAATACAAAAGGAAATTCTTTTATTTCTTGTCAATCCGAGAAGCTTGGTTTCAATTTAGATGACTGGAGCACAATTTAGTATTGCATTGCAGATAATGTGTGCACTGCTGTCTCTTTAATTAAAAGTGCAGCTCTCCATGGATTGAGTAAAACAGCATTGTCAGCCACATGCCTTTCATCACCATTTATGTGCTGGCCTTATACTTCAATAGGCATTTACAAATCACTCTGGCCTCTTTATTTCTGGCATTCAGGGGCTATATTCACCCCACAGATCCCCCTTCCTGGATCTTTGATTCTAGTGAGACGGGGAGAAGAACAAGGAGAGAGTGGGGTTCTGTTTCCTTGTGGCCTGGGTTCCTTCCAGGGATCTCTGTCAGAGCACGTACACTCTTTTTCCTCTCCCGAGGGAGTGGCGCTATGGTCTACACTCTTTTTGGATTTTGGGTTCTTGTCCTGGACCCCTCCCTTTCCGGTAGCTCCACCTCCGGCCTGTAGAGGCAAGGACTTATTTAATCTGCCGAGAATAAAAGAGAGGTTAAGTATTTCATACAGTCCTAATTTGCCCAGTATGATGTACCTGCGAATTAACAACAAAACGAGTTACACATTACATTTCATTTGGCCTCTACAATTCAGAAAATAACAATTACTCTTGGTACATTCCTGATAAGTATAAGTTGTACTACTCCCTGTAAATGTGTGAATTTATCTATCTGGGTCCCCATTCTTTACCTTTATTCTTCAGATGGTATTTGGATGAAAACTCCACTCTGCCCTGCCCTTACCCACAAATGAATCTTGGAAGAACGGGGGGGGGAATGTGGGGTGTAATGAAAGGCCCCAAACAAATGGAATTGAAGGGCCCACTGAAAAAAATGACCTGCCATCATTTATAACAAAGCTTTCACACCGGAAACGGGCCTATTAGGCAGACTGTGGGGTTTCTGCAAGTAACAAAAGGAAGGGCCATGTGAACATGTCCTACCTCTCATTACAAAAGGAAAAGCAGCATTTTAATTCACAAAAGTTGAAGAAATTCAAAGGTCCCTTTCACATGAACAACAGGATTTTTAAACAGTGACACCAAAACGGATTTGCATGTGTGTTTGCAAGTTAAAGCAAGACATGAGAAAGATTTTCCCATGCCAATATAAGGATGTCAGGGAAAAGACATGGTGTTGACAAAAAGTAATATTAATTTATAAAATTAAAATTGAAAGGTTGAACAAAAAAGTGATGTATATTATGCTTCACATGTAAAATACTGGCAAACATTTGAAAAGAAAAGCCCACTTGGTTGCCATGAAAAGTTCCTGGGGGCCTGAGGCAGCCTTTATGGGTTTCATTCTGCATTGTAAATCCAGAGAAAGCTAAAACAAAAATGTAATCCAAGTGCAAAGTTGAAAAGCACATCACTTTGCTAGCGGAGTGTCCAGAGTGTGCTGCCTGTGCCTGTTGGACCCGTTGGAGCAGTCTTTACTTGTGCTCAACTGTTAAGGAGGAGCCTGTGAATAAAACCGCTCCTTGTACACAGAGCATCGCAGAGTGTCCAGAGTGTGTTGCCTTTGTTTCCTGTGGCCTCTGGGCCTCTCAGTCCCCCCTGACACTCAAAAGACAAGATAACTAAGCCATGCAGTGAACAAGGGAGTTTGTACTCCTGTGCATTGAATTGGCCCGCACAAGAAGCTTAACACGCATACAGCACTCGGCTGTGCATGCCAACAACCTGGTGGCCAACTTGGACTCCAATGAAGGGAGCAGTAAACTACAAGGTACATGCTCAGTTGAAAGCATGCAGCAAGATACTCCAGAAATGCTGTCCATGCAGGCTGCTCAGGTAACGCTGAAATCTCCCCCTGGCTGGGTAGGGGGTGCAGAAGCCAACTCGCTGGGAGTCGATCTAAAGCTAGCAAGCGGGGTAGGCTGTAAACTGCTGAAAGCCGGCTCTAACACTGTAACATCCAAAGACGGAAGAAGGAACATGGACAGGGTTCAAGGGATTGCACCAATTTTCATTCCACACAACCAAACCAGCAACAGAAGATCAGAAACTGCCAAATTAACTCTGGTAGGGAGAAAATATTTTGCTACTAAGCACAATGACCCTCCACACTCCTCCTCAGCCCGGACGAAAACAATTACCCTGACCTGGGGGGGGGGCACACCCATATGGGGACGAAGACCTCTCCAACCTGGATCTTTTGGCCAATGCGTGTCCGGGCATAGAGTTAGAGTATGAAACGACCTGCAATGCTCCTAAACAAACCCTTAAATAGCGCTTTGGATTTAGGCGCTATATAGGCAGCAAAAGGAGAAGATCCCCTCAAAGAGGCCCTGGACAGTAGCGACCATGTAGCCCACACTGACAGAATGGATGACCGTGGACTGGGCCGAAAAGCTGTTGGTCAGGGAACTGAAATCACCCCGGCCCTTATCAGCACCACTGAGCCTTCTTTCCCTCTCCAGTGCTCCCCATTCTCTTTTCCCTCCATCCGTTGCAGGACCCCACTATTGAGACCAACCAGCTGGCAGGTCCCATGGGGCAGAGTTTGCATGGGTGATAGAGGTGATGATGCATAGTGAGGAACACCCCACTATGCTAATTCCAATCCCTGTTCCCATGATAGAGAGAATGGACCTGGCTGCTCGCTGGAGCAGAGAGAATGCCTACCTGTCCCTGCAATATGAAACAATCAAGAGGACAACAAAGAAACCAACAAAACAGGCCAAAAGCTCCCCCAATGGGGGTACAAGGGACTTAATGGGGAAACCCCGCCTTATGAATAATTCTGCACATTATTCCTGTGTTCAAGAAAGCTTATCACCTGTTAAAAGGTGATGTTAAGGTATATTGGATGGGGAAAATGATGGTACCTCAGAACATGACTCCACATGAAGAGGAGTCCTTACCTTAGTCAGATTCGGAGCTTAATTCAAGAGAAGTTGGGAATGCTTGTAGATCTCAGAGACAGACCAGAGGAGTAGCTAATAAGGAAGCCCCAAAGGAGGCAAGCACAGTAAAAATGATTATTTTACCTCACAAGCAATCCTCATGTCAACTATGACTGTCTCCTTAGCTCAGTTCCTGAAGCTCTACGAGACAATAAATGATAACGTCAAAGATGAGTCTAAACTCATGGCAATGATTAACTCTAAATTAATATAGATAGAAGCTTTTATGAACACTATAAAGGATAGCTGGGAAAGGAATATGGGTGCTGAAAATTCAAACTCGGAAGGACCTCATGACATTGCTGAAAGAGGAGCAAGAGAAAATAAACAGTTAATGAACCTCTCTAAGGATATTCTGAAGCCCCCATTCGAACAAAAAAAGGACAAGCATGCCATATGAATACCAATCAAAAAAGTGAAAACTCAGTAATGGCCCAAGGCGAACGAAAAGGATCATGCAAACTGAATAAGACAACCACGCTGGTCGACCTTACTGTGGATAACCTAAAATTGACCCTAGAAGCAGAACCAGAGGGTAAAGATCCAGACCACTGGATAAACGAGATACACCCTATAAGAATGGGTACCCAGGGAGTTGAGTCAAGAGGGCTTCTGTCTGACCTGGCCCCCTATGAAAGGGTGATTGAGGTGGCTTCAGTCGCAACACTGGCAAGAGATCCTGAAACAGAAGAGGAACTATGACAAACACAGGTGGAGGCCCTGGCTTTGAAGGCCCATACTTTTTCAATTTTCAGTGCTAAGCCCAAGGGTAACTTACTACTCAAAACAAAAACCCTTCAAAGGAAAAAAACTAAGGATGAAAGAATGCCTAACAGAGCCAAATCAAATAGCTCCAGGGGTTTCTTGAGAAACTTAAGAATGGACATAAGGAAATCATCGAATAAGGTCCTACCAGCAGATGATCATCCAAGAGTAGATCCAACAAATCGCAAGGAGTTTTAAACCGCCGTTGGCCAGGATTCATGTAACAAGGAGCAAGATGTGATGGATCTTTGTGCTTTAGCCTCTGACTGAGAGCAGGATTTGATGGAACTATCTGTATATGATGATGACAACAGTGATCTAAATTTGACCGTGGAGAAGGGCGTGGAGGGAAACAATGCCCCGCCACAGCCCAAAATGCGGCCTACTGAGACACAGCTATTAAATCTGTCCCAGGACTTGGCCAAAAGCCCCATATTCATACCCCTGGCAGAGAGGAGAGCCAGGATGGTAAGAAAATATCAAAATGGCAATAAGCATCCATTTGAAGATAAATACAGATAAGTCAGTCGCAAATGGGATGAGTCGGATGAAAATTATAGAACTGTAACAACTATACAATCAACTGGATGTGGGATAGACTACAATAGTCAAAGTGCCAAGAATGCAAATGAAACCAGTCAGGTTCTTGATAAAAAAAAGAAGAGAGAATGAGGCTAGTTGTATGTCCTTATGCTGGAACGTTTATAGAAAATGGACTAGTACTAAACCGAAATAACATCCTTTTCTTTTCCCTCATGTACCAAATCTGACGTCCAACTCGTCCTGGGACACAACAGTGGTGGAATTCCACAAAAAAATAAAAATTGATTGCATCAGCCTACATATTCCCTCTAACATCGTGTATAACAAAATCGTGGCTGCTGCCCAAGACATAAGATCTTTAGGCTTTGGAATACACAAATTAAAAAAGGAGAACAACATGACCATGAGACCTGAGAATACATTAATAAGGAGGAAGAACGAAAATCCCACTTGTAAACCGCAAAAGTCTTCATTAAGACAGGACAAGCAACAATACTTGGATTCAGCAACTGGCGGCAAGGAAGATAAATTATATCAAGATTTTAGAAAACTAGAAATTTGCTTTTATACATCTAGTGGGGTTAGAAGTATCTCCTGTGTAATAAGACGTAGGGACGAGCCTAATAAAGCAAAAGATTATGCATGGGATTGGCTGGCGGAAACCTTGGCTTCCAGGCCTGAGATGTAGTGCCCTGTTTGGAAGCCCAGCAAAAATTATCACCATGGAACTCGCAAGGATTTAAACACCTCTTTAACAAGACAAGCTGGGACCTGGAAAGAGCCGGCATAAGTATGCAAGAGACATAGCTGTGGGAAAAACCATTGATCAACGTTTTTTCTGCTTATCTTAAGCCAGCCATGAAAGGAACTAAAGGATGCTCAAAATCAGGCCTGTTAACCATCATAACAAATGGGTCAGATTGGAATGTGCAAAAAACCAACACCCAAGCCCATTTATTCTACAACTGCTGATTGTTTGGGGAATGGTGCACCCGAGATCTGCAATTGGCTATTACTTATAAATATCTATTGGAATCCGGTAGTAAGGGAGATGTCAAATCTGATCGGTCAAGTGACTAAACTGAAAGATCAAGGAAAAACAACTTATAGCTACTTGAGAGTAGTTATATGTGGAGACCTGAATATTGATTGAAGTATGAAAGCAGAAACATTATTCCCAATCAAGACCCTGGCAAATCCAAGAACAGCAGGACAATTGCCTGGATGCAGGCCATGGAAGAAAGAGAACTCCACATGCTGAACAGGAATACTGCAGGCGATATTCCTGGTGCTGCAACATGGAGACGGGGAACCCAATCAGCCACCTTAGACTACTGTTTCGTCTCTCTGAACATCTTATACAAAATTATTTCATTTGGAGTGGTGAAGACTGATCTAAGAGACCATGACATTGTTGAAATAAGCTGGAACAAAACCCTAAAAGAAAAACTGAGGGTAAATATTGGTAGGATTGTGGTGGAACCAGGAAGAAACAGGCTGCTGAATGGACGTAAGGATGTACCAAGACTGAGCAGCATTCTTGCGAAATCCATCAAAGTACATCTACGAGGGATGAACTATACAGCGATTCTCAGTAATTATATGGAGAAGAGATCGACTGCAGAAAAAAAAACAATTTTAACCGGCACACTGATATGCCCCAAAAATTGTAGAACAAAGAAGAGAACTAAGGAAAGACCTGAAAGTCTTGAGGAACCTTCCTAAACTTATACAAGCAGAAACCATAAGGAGACTAAAACAACATTATCGAAACTGGCTGAAATCTCACAAATCTATCCTCATGCAGAATGATGGGGAATTCATGCTGCAAGTGGTTCTGGGGAAGAACTCTAGAAACTTCTGGCAGATAGTAAATAGTGTTGACTCCCCACAGGTAGCACTGCTATGTAACCCCATCCCATAGGAGGTTTGGGTGCAACATTATACTCAACTGTATAGCACCCCAGGCACTCCCAAGACAACGGGGGAGGACACCAGGATTATGACATGGAATCTACAAACGTAGAGAGAGGAATTACTTGTTCTTATTAAAAATGCAAGCAGCTCGCGAGCCTCTGGACCTGATGGCCTCTCACACCACATGTTAAAAGCAGATCCTGAACATTAGGCAGACTTTTGTCATATCCTATTTAAACATATTTTGAAGGTTGCAAAGATTCTGCCTACCTGGAAGTGTGCTATTTTAGTCCCAATCTTCAAGAAGGGGGAGTGTCTGGACCCTCACAACTACCGTCCGATCGCTTTACTCGACGTTTTAGGGAAATTATTTGCATCAATGCTATTGAAGAGGCTGAATAAGTGGGTGCTAAAAACAGGAATTTATGACAACAGACAGGCTTGATTTGTAATGGGAGTCCGATGTAATGTCAATTTGCTCTTACTTAACATCCTACAAATTCAAGCATTGAAATCCGGATAGCCTTTATATATAGCCTTTATTGACTTAAAGCAGGCTTTCGACAGTGTGGACAGAAACTGCCTCTGGCAAAAAATGAGATCCTGACAGTGTCCGGAAAGAGCTTTTATTGCCCATTATTGACCTACATAAAGATACAGGGATCTAAGTGAGGCTAAATAGAGCTGGACAACTATCCACAAAGATTGCTACACAAAAAGAGCTGAAGCAGGGATGCTCCTTGGCTCTGGGCCTTTTTATTTCAGATTTGAACACGCTGTAAATGCATCAACTATATGCCCATCTATGATAAATGGCATCCCCTTGAGTTGGATGATCTACGCAGATGATTTAGTGCTTCTGGACCAAACACCAGTAGGCCTACAAAGAAGTCTAGAAGATTTACAGACATACACAGAAATAAATGTTGGTAAATCTGAAATTGTAGTGCTTCAGTATCTTAGAGGCAAAAAAAAGAAACCGTTCTGCTGGCGCCTGGGCATGTTGAAAGGGTCACAAAATACTTAGGAACATACATTAATGCAAACAGAGACAACAAGCCTTGGACCGTGGATGTGAGAAGGAAAACTAAGAGTTTGAGAGCACAGGCTTAAACGATTCATAACAGATACAGAAGATTTTCATTGCTCCCAATTATTCAATTCTATAAACAGAAAGCCATCCCGGTTCTGACTTATGTAAATGAGAGCACTCTCGCTACCTCTTGGGACAAATGGGAAGGGCTATAAGGCCTGTTTTGAAAAATGATCTTGGGCATTCCAAACTCATTACCAATTGCAGTACTAAGATGGGAGCTCGGTCTCCTTTCCATGTATGGGAGGGTTATGTGGAACTCGCCAGCCTTTTCAGGAAAACAATCATGGAACATAGCCCGGCTCAATATAAAATGTTCAAAGACAATTCTGGGTATCCTCCTGATGAGGTATTGACTGTTTGGTTTGTAAGTTGCAAACAAATACTGAACGATATTGATTCAAGTGAATTGCAGCGTAAATTAAAATCAGGAAAGGTGAAACAGAAACTTTGGTCTGCTGATTGAAATCGAACAGAAAGATCGATCAGAGCCTCTATACTGGGTTTTTTGGCCAAAAATAACAGCAGGTTACTGAATGTCGTACATAAATACTTGGCAAAGTTCCCAAGCCCGGTACAGAGGAACCTATTGCTCAGATTTAGACTGAACATTTTGCATACCAAAGAAGTTCTATTTACAAGAGACCAAGATGAGGCCAGTGACTCGTCTTGTAGATTCTGCAAAGAGTATACAGAAAGTTTAAAACACCTGCTATTGGAGTGCACAACTTTAAGACCACCTAGATCAAGATATATGGGAGACCTGATTGCAAATTCCCCACTTCTGGAAATTGATGAGTGTTGGGAACGGTTTTATGGCGGAAATGATTTTAAACACATTTCTTTTTAAAGGAAATGTTACATCTATAGGTGGTTTTAGATGGTTGTAACGGGGGAAGGGAGGCTACTTACTTTGGAAATTAAGGGAAGATTATGTAACTTATAGGAACTATAGGTGATGTACATGATGGGATACTGATATTGTGACAGCCGTGCTTTAGGAGTGCAATTCAACTGGTCCTGCTACTTCTGCGTCTACACCCCCCCTTCTTGCCTTTTCTCTTCTTTTGACTTTTCTTTGTCTCTTTGCACTATATTTCTTTATTCTCTTTTTTCCACCTTTTTCCCTTTGTTCTTGTATTTTTGATTAAATGGAAGGTAACATTTTGTAATAAACTGTATACTAATTAACATTTTGTTTTTAAAAATGCATTAATATCTTCACAGAAACTGTAACCCATCAGAACTGGGTGCACTGTGACAATTCAGACCCACTTTGCAGCAGAAACACGAACAGCTGATAATTAAAAGTGTTGTTTGTTAAGCACTGAAAGAAACAGCCCTGTACTTTCAGCTGTCATCTTTAAAAAGAAAAGCAATGCTGTGTGATAAGAAAGAAGAAATCAATTGATGCAAAAGCAAAATGAACCCTGATCAGTAAACACACATTATGTCAAAGAACATACATTAATGCAAACAGAGACGACAAGCCTTGGACCGTGGATGTGAGAAGGAAAACTAAGAGTTTGAGAGCACAGGCTTAAACGATTCATAACAGATACAGAAGATTTTCATTGCTCCCAATTATTCAATTCTATAAACAGAAAGCCATCCCGGTTCTGACTTATGTAAATGAGAGCACTCTCACTACCTCTTGGGACAAATGGGAAGGGCTATGAGGCCTGTTTTGAAAAATGATCTTGGGCATTCCAAACTCATTACCAATTGCAGTACTAAGATGGGAGCTCGGTCTCCTTTCCATGTATGGGAGGGTTATGTGGA
The DNA here is from genome assembly GCF_040938575.1 of Ambystoma mexicanum. Classification (NCBI taxonomy): domain Eukaryota; kingdom Metazoa; phylum Chordata; class Amphibia; order Caudata; family Ambystomatidae; genus Ambystoma; species Ambystoma mexicanum. The sequence continues at coordinate 199,918,297 of NC_090940.1, forward strand.
ACTCGCCAGCCTTTTCAGGAAAACAATCATGGAACATAGTCCGGCTCAATATAAAATGTTCAAAGACAATTCTGGGTATCCTCCTGATGAGGTATTGACTGTTTGGTTTGTAAGTTGCAAACAAATACTGAACGATATTGATTCAAGTGAATTGCAGCGTAAATTAAAATTAGGAAAGGTGAAACAGAAACTTTGGTCTGCTGATTGAAATCGAACAGAAAGATCGATCAGAGCCTCTATAATGGGTTGTTTGGCCAAAAATAACAGCAGGTTACTGAATGTCGTACATAAATACTTGGCAAAGTTCCCAAGCCCGGTACAGAGGAACCTATTCCTCAGATTTAGACTGAACATTTTGCATACCAAAGAAGTTCTATTTACAAGAGACCAAGATGAGGCCAGTGACTCGTCTTGTAGATTCTGCAAAGAGTATACAGAAAGTTTAAAACACCTGCTATTGGAGTGCACAACTTTAAGACCACCTAGATCAAGATATATGGGAGACCTGATTGCAAATTACCCACTTCTGGAAATTGATGAGTGTTGGGAACGGTTTTATGGCGGAAATGATTTTAAACACATTTCTTTTTAAAGGAAATGTTACATCTATAGGTGGTTTTAGATGGTTGTAACGGGGGAAGGGAGGCTGCTTACTTTGGAAATTAAGGGAAGATTATGTAACTTATAGGAACTATAGGTGATGTACATGATGGGATACTGATATTGTGACAGCCGTGCTTTAGGAGTGCAATTCAACTGGTCCTGCTACTTCTGCGTCTACACCCCCCCTTCTTGCCTTTTCTCTTCTTTTGACTTTTCTTTGTCTCTTTGCACTATATTTCTTTATTCTCTTTTTTCCACCTTTTTCCCTTTTGTTCTTGTATTTTTGATTAAATGGAAGTTAACATTTTGTAATAAACTGTATACTAATTAACATTTTGTTTTTAAACATTCATTAATATCTTCACAGAAACTGTAACCCATCAGAACTGGGTGCACTGTGACAATTCAGACCCACTTTGCAGCAGAAACACGAACAGCTGATAATTAAAAGTGTTGTTTGTTAAGCACTGAAAGAAACAGCCCTGTACTTTCAGCTGTCATCTTTAAAAAGAAAAGCAATGCTGTGTGATAAGAAAGAAGAAATCAATTGATGCAAAAGCAAAATGAACCCTGATCAGTAAACACACATTATGTCAAAGAATAAAGGCTGATGAGCCCTATATGGAGAAAGTTACTGAATTTTGCTATATTACAGGCTAAAAGGGCTATTCTACTGAAGTGGAAAAGCAAGTACCCACCTACTAAAAACGATTGGGATAAGGACATGCTCTGGGCAAATGATAATGACGAGCTATATATTGAATCAATACACCCCACATCATGACAAAGGAATATATGGGATAGATATAGACAGTGGGCCTCATTACGACCCTGGCGGAAATCGCGGTGCAAAATGCACCATGGAGCACGGCGGAAAGCTGCCGATAGCGCCATGGGGGTTGGCGGATTTTCCGCCCCATTCCGACCTTGGCGGGGCGGTAAATCCCCATCCCCCATTTTACCCTTCCCCATTCCCATTTTTGCCCCATAGGGTATAATGGGAGTGGGGAAGGCGTTAATTACGCCACCGTAAAATACGGTGGCGTAATTAACTACAAGGTCCCGTAGCGCCATGGATTTCTCCGCCCGGAAAAACCAGGCAGAAAACGCTCCATGGCGCTTCGGGAACTCGTAGTAGGGCGGACGGGTCCGCCGCGAATAACGCTGGCGTAAACCCACTCCGCCAGGGTCGTAATGAGGCCCAGTATCTTGCCAACGGTGAAAATGAAGAAAACAATATAAATGAAGACTAAACAATGTATGCAAGCTCGGGGGGCAATGGGTTTAATGTTTGTTATCTAATATGTAAGATGAGTGACTTGAAGTAATTAACTATGTACTGTACCTGTGAGTATTTAAATAAAAAAGTTAAAAAAGAATAAAGGCTGATGTTAGAAAATGCAGTAGGTGAGTTCATTTCAGCCCAGTACAATGGCCAACATTCACAAATGGCTTCCCCACTGCCAGCCTGGTTTGTACATTCCAACTTTTTGCAACTGCAATAAAGTGTGACTGTTAAGAGTGTTGAAAACCAAGTGTCCCCACACTTGCTGTCTCTGAAAACTCACCTCGGGCAGGACCAAATGCACTGGCCGGTGCATCCCAGGTATTTATGATCTGCAAAAAACTTCAAGCATAAAGAGACTAATAAAAACACTGGCTAAGAGGGACAAATGCCTTGGAGGAAGCCGAGCTCCTATTTGAATTAACCTAAAGATTTACTATTCATTGAAAAAGGACTATTGTAACTTCAGCCTTTTTCTCAGCAACCATAAGTCAGAATTTCTTTAGGTAATTTCCAGGTGATTTTGGTGATATAAAATTCCTCCACCTGTGACTTAGGGAATTGTAATGGTGAGCTAAAAGGTGTTCCTGGCTGCTATGAACATCTCCCGGGTGTAAGGGTTGGCAAAGGCCTGAAAGGTACATTTAGGTATGGGGGAATACATTGCATGTTCCTAACGATTATGCTTTTTGTAAGAACAGCGGAAAATTGCCAAATGGCCGCACACCATGGTGCGGACCCGGATGTTGTTTTATTAAATTCTACATGATTAGCTGAAGTAGAATATATATGTATTATGGAAGTTACTAGTAAAATTGCTAGATTTGGGAGGAGAGAGGTGGTAACTGTCCAATCCTAGTTGTGAGAACTCTTGCAGGGACCTACCCAAGATTGTAAACTTGATGGTGTTATCACTGCTATATAAAGTGGATGCACTATGAAAAAAGGGAAGGGCTCCTAAAATTACCATTGTGAAAGGAGCTGCTAAAATGTACCATCTGACAGCTTCAAGGAAACACCAGAGGAGATTGTTCAGAGTGCATCTGGTTTGAGCTGTCCATTCCTGGGAAGGCCTGAAAGCTGACTGGGTCCTATGGTGAAGAGCTGGCGACCATCCATGAGAGTGGAGTGACCAGATCCATGCCCTGTTCTTCCAGAGGGTCCTGAAATGAAGCCGGCTTTCCTGAACTTTAAACAGAGGTTTTCAATGTAAGCAGACTTGAACCCTTTGCAACCCAAAGGTGGGAAACCTGCTGGCCTTAAATCCTTTACCTCAATAGTGGGCAGGAGGGGGTAAAACTGGGTAGATCTTTAGCCTATTTAACTAAAAATATTAATTTAATTAATTCCTGATTTGGCAGAACACCACAGGATGATTGTCGTTAAAATGTTAAATTAACAATGCTCATTCCGAGTGTGCGCCTTAAACTATAGCCTGTAATTTAATTGGTCAATCTTTCTGTTCAGCTTCGCCAAAACCGGAATCTACGTGGAGAGGGTCTGAAATCCAAAACTCTCAAATCATCCCCATTTTTGCTGTCCAGCTTCCTCAACACAGGCCTTTAAATGGAAGGGGGGGTCTGAAATCCCAAATTCTTAAATCATCCCAATTTTTCTGTCCGACTTCCCCAACCAAAGCCAAGTAGGGTGGGGTTTGAAAAACCCATCGCTAAATCACCCTGTGTTTATTTACTGCTAGCCTTTAAGCGCGCAGGAAAATCGGAATTGCACAGCAATACATTTGTAATTGATGTTGGTTCACTGACCAGCGCTAATTACTTCTTGAATTGAAAATGAGATTAAGTACTGTGATTTGTATTTTTCCCAATTCGTTTGTGTGATTTATTTGTGTAACAAGAAGTAAATTGTGAGCTCCAGAGACGTTGCTGTGTGTAATTTAGTGTGATTTCTATTACTTCTAATTTAAATAAATACAAATAAATCTTCTGTACAGTGGCCTTGTTCTTCGCTCATTGGTAGCTCAGCGGGAGGGATCAAGGGGCCTGATATGAGGCTGAGATAGGGCTGAATAAAAGAACTGACATTAACCGTTTATTGTGTAAGACATAGCTTGGAGAGGAAAGAAACTCCCTGTGTTGATGGTGGCCTCTCAATAAACCATTAAAAGGGCTGATGGTGGCTTGGCTAAATACACCATACTAGCCCGAGTATGGGGTTGCTGTGAAAAACAACCACAAGCCTGGGTAAGAGGCTGATGCAGGCTCCTTTGTAAGAAACAATATCAAAATCCTTGAGAAGACAAGTTCAGTAAGGAACCAATACAGCAAGGCTTGTACTTAACGGGCATAAACGAAAATAGATGATGGTAGTGTATATGGGACAGTCAAGTTGTCAGCGGGCAGTTATATAAATCTAGGGAAGGTGTGTATTTATTTTTTCACGTTTCAGGACCAATGATGCCATGGATATGGAAAGAACACAAGCAGGTGGCCCCAATGGAAGGACATGAGCTAAGAAAACCCGCCAAGAACAGCGCCTTGAGTCACGCTTAAAGTGCCATGGAGCAAGACAAGCTTACTATCCTCAAGGGACATGACCACAGCAATGGATCTCACTCTTCCTAACACCAGTTCCCGCCACCTTACACAGCCACAGGCACCTTCCCTTTCTTGCTGTTACTGGGGCCGGGAGGATAAGTCAGGGGAAAAAGTAAGGCAACGAGAAGCCACACAGGTTTCGAAAATGAATTCATGAATTGCTGCTGCTGCCCAAACCAAAAAAGAAAGGCGCTGCACTTCCTGTATTTATTGCGCTCTTTTTTATGGTTATGTTTGCTTGTTAGAGCTATTTTATCATGTGACTTTAGCAATGTTATTTCTGCTTTATTAGTGGAGGGACAGATTATCCCATATGTAACTGGGCCAGGGTGAGTATTATTCGTGTCACTGCTGTATGAATCCACACTGAAACTCGGAGAGACAGAAGATGGTCTGTTGTCTATGTCTTTGACACTTTTGAGACACACTCAACCAAGAAGAACCAATGAAACCACGGGTGCAATGGACCCGTTTAAAGCTGCTGTTACCATTGATGCCCGAATATATTTAGAAAGGTGCTGTATTTTCTCTGCTTCTGTGCTTATTGTTTTCTTTTTAATGATTACATTTTCTTAGTGCTATATAATCATTTGGCGTTAGTAGTACCTAGTGTTGCATGTCACGCCTCCTGGGGAGCATGGTAGCTCCCAGGAACTGTATCATGGTCACATGGTAGCAACCATGTGACCAAGCTAATGAAAGGGACGAGCCGTTTCTGGCTCGTCAGTCGAACCAAGAGCTGACACCTGTGTCGTGTGTGGAGCACCATGCTGGTGCCATGCAGTTTGCCAAAGGCCTGCCAAGTGGGCAACGCAGTCCCTGGTGAATGGACTCACCGTGTGATCACACCTTTCATAGTTTGTTAATAGATGGAGGGATTACCCCATACTTCCCTGTTACCATTGTATTGAACCACTCTGAAACTGTAGCCAACTCCACGCAATGTGGCATTTAGCCTGTTTATGTTGTTGCCACTTATGGGACACTTTCCTCCGGAATAGCAAATAAAAGCACAGATGCAATGGGTGGACAGAGGAGCGAGCCGGCGTGGTGCCACAGGCAACCCCGTCTGCGTCCATCCACACTGATTGCCGGCACTAAGCAAGCCATCCTGCCTGTTAGTCTGCCAAAGGTAAGACTTCCATTTTAAACATTATCTAAGGCTTTTCAGCTTTTTTTACCCATGCCTAGGATTTGTCGAAATCTTTAAACACTGCCAATTTCTGTCACTCAATTTCGTTGTCCTGTGCGTTTTGTTTTAAACACTCTTTACACAGATGATTTTTTGTTTATCAATACTTGAGAGCAACGATTATCACCCAGTTGATCCGCCATTAGCTTTCAACCGCCTATTATTCTAGATCAGTGAGTTTAGATCAACTGTAATTGTCAATTCAACTATGATACTTGTGTGATATGATCTGAGGAAAAGAGATTTGTTTTTGACAGAACTTGGTTCACTAATGAAAATTGATCTAGGCTTTTAGACCATCTGTTCTTCAAATGTAGGATTGTATTAGCATCTCAACTAAACAAGCGAGGTGGCAGCGTTGCAATAATTTTCAAACAAGAACTGAAGTTGGGCATAATGACCCTCCCCACTTCTCTCTGATGCCTACTTGCTAGCTCAAATTGTAGTTCAAAACAATAAGACAGTAAGGCTTGATTTACAAAAAAGTTGTCAATGTGACTTTCCCATTGAAAACATTTTTGTAAATCAGACCCTAAACCTGCTACTAATGTATGGACCTCATAAAGCGACAGGCCAGTTTGCTGACTGTTTTACAGATTATACGGCAAATGTGTTGGTTGACAGTGCAAGGTGGATTATATTGGCAGGCCTGAATCATTGGTTTGAGGACAGCTCTGATTTTGATACTGCTGCAATAATTACATCATTACAGGATCTGGGGTTGGGACCCCAGATTACAAATCCCACACACGCCACTGGAGATGTCATCAACCAGATTTTCCCAGGTTCAGTAAAAACAGTGATTAGAGATTTGGTTCCCTAAATCTGGACTGACCATCTTGGTATTCTATGTGCCAGTACAGAAGACTTAACTCTTCCTACAAAATGGCCGACTCCATCTTCAACCATTACTAGAGAATGGAAATTGCTTACCAGTAATTGTTTTATTTCATTTTGGATTTGTTTTTTTAACACACAATGTAGATGAGAAACTGCTTCCAAATATCCTAGAACATCTAGATAATTATCTGTTAGAATGGATTAACGAAATAACGCCCTCTAAAGTAGAATCCACGAAGCAAACACCATGTATAATTGGGTGGGTTCAACAGGAGGCAAACACTCTCTGTGTTACCACTCAGTCTGAATCTGAATTGATGAGAACCATTCATTTGGGTCGCAAAAAGGTTTTTCTTCTAACCATTACGAAATTCAATTGTTTAAAATTCGAGTCAAAATCTTTCTCCTACCAAGCAAATTTTTGCTGGAACTGTTCTTGGATCTCCACAAAGAACATGGGCTATTGCATTTCAGAAAGAAAGGTAAAATCTTCTTATTCTGGCAACAGTTGTAACTTGGGCACTTTGTTGAAAGATGTCCTTCGATGGCACCATGAAACATTATTGGGAGACAACCTGCACTTTACAAAGCTCCCACATCAGCACATACAAGAAACCTGCCCATTCCAATATGCCAGCAACGACCCCAAGGGCTGAACATTGCCATGTCATTTCCCAATCACCCATCCCTCTAAACTGTGTACAGGTCTGGCATTTACTCTTTCATGGAACCTGCCTATATCAATGTACTTCCACTGGGCTTCACCTGTTTCTCACCAAAGACCATTGTGATCTGAGTTGACAATTACCTGTCGATAAACAAGAAATCGCCACGGTGCACTCAAAATGTTAGTAGTTCCAAAAAATAAGTTTTTTTCATAAATGGTGAATATGTTTAAGATCCAACCACTTCTGGTGCCGGGAGAGAAATGGTTCTCTAGCAGAAACCAAGGAATACTAATATAAACATTAAAGTGATAACAGTACCTCTGCTGTCACTCTCCTGTAGTCTAATCTAGAATTCTTCTCTCCCATCAGATTGATCAAAATGGCATGCTAAAATGTGTCAATTCACTTTTAATCTTTCAGCAAAGTATAAAATAATTCATTTTCTTCTTAATCAACTATTTGTACATATCTCATAAAATATAACATGAAACCAAAGTAATGAAAAAATGTACATTCGAGTTTGCATCAATGAGTTTTACAATATTTGTATAGCACTTTCTAACAATCTTCTGTTCTTCTAGTATCCAGGACTTCTATATTCTTTCGCAGTGTGTTTCTAATAAATCAATATTCTTCATCAGGGGATTAGTCTTGTATGCGGTTCCTATTAGTAATAATACCACATTTTAATTAGTAAAACTCAATTATGTAGGAAACATGTACTAATCATAATAGTTAATTGTCCACGGATCTGGGTCCGCCTGTTTAGCTGTCATAATTATAAGTTACGTCGCTTCTGATCATTTGTCGCTGTTAATGCATTTTTAAATATGTGGGTCAATTTAGTGTAGCAGTATACTTTCATCAGTATACTTCTCAAGATAAAGTTCCAAATAAGTATACTCACGAATATTCTCTACAGGTCAGTAATGTTATCCACATGCCCACTTCAAAAAAATTGGACTTTGTTTTCATGCATTATAACCTGTAAAAGGTATGTATTTGTATTTGTTTTTGTTTTATTTATAACGCGCTCCCTCAGACCCGGAGGCATCCGGGCACAACTTGGACAAGGTTACTTAACGAGCATACATAAATTCAGACTATAGGTACAGTGCAAAGTATTCAGAACATACAGCTATATACATCAATTACAAAGTAGAGATTAGAACAGGCACATTACAGGCACATAGAAAGTTCAATTTCAGGACTGATTGATGAGCCAGGCTTTCGTTTTGGCCTTGAAGGCACTAAATCATTCTTCTGATCTAATGGTGAGGGGGAGAGCATTCCACAGCTTGGAAGCTAGGACGGGGAAACTTGATCCACCCGCTTTTTGTAGTTTAAACCTGGGTATGGTTAGACAGTGGGTCTGGGCGGTTCTTTGAGGGCGGGTGGGCGTGTGGCGGGATAGCCGGCTGCAGAGATAAGGGGGGACTTGGTTGGCTAGGCATTTGTGTGTAAGGCCTAAGGCTTTCAGTGAGATTCTCTGTTTGAAAGGTAGCCAGTGTAGATTGGATCTAGATTCCGAGATGTGGTGATTACGCGGGATGTTTAGAGCCGCTCTAATGGCGTTGTTCTGTGAAATTTGCAGTTTGTTCAAATTCTCTTGGCTAGTTCCAAGGTAGAGGGCGCTACTATAGTAGATTTTAGCCATGATGAGGGTTCTGGCCATTGTGACAGTGTTTGGCGTGGTCAGGAATGGCCTGCAGGCTGCAATGAGTTTGCAGGTGTATGCTGAAGCAGATCTGACTGCATTTGTTTGTCTGGATAGGGATAAGGTGGCGTCGAGGTAAACACCTAAGGTTTTCGTGTCTTTCGGTACTTGGATAGTGTTGCCATCGATGATGAACGATTGGTAAGATGGTTCAAGTTTATTAAGGCGTTGCGTAGTGCCCAAGATGACGAGCTCAGTCTTGTCATCGTTGAGGCATAGTTGGTGTTGTGCCATCCAGGCTTGGATAACTAAATAGACATCGTTCAGGAACTTGGTGTCAGCCAAGTAGTGTACAGTGATGGGAATGAGTATCTGGGTGTCGTCAGCGTAATTCGTATAGGAGACACCCATATAATCAAGTACATCAAAGAGCAGTTTTGATAAAAACATTAAAGAAAGTTGGCGACACGCAAGAGCCCTGGGGGACGCCACAGTGGATAGGGGAAGGATTAGCAGCTACAGATTGAGAAAAGACCCGCATAGATCTATTGCTCAAGAATGATTTTTTCCAGGCTGTAGCTGACGGAGAGAAATGGGCGGCAGAGTGCAGATGCTTACATAAGATTTGGTGATTGACCAAATCGAATGCCGCAGAGAGGTCGAGTAGGAGTAACAGGGCCAGTTTGCCGTTGTCCTTTAGAACTTCAATTTGAGTTTTTAAGTCTATTAGAGCTGTCCCAGTTCCGTGTCTGGGGCGGAAGCCAGATTGTCTGAGACCTAGTATATCTTTTAGCTGCTCCTTGTCTGGGGTATTCTGCATTTTCTCACTTTCCGCCAGAAGCTCACTGTCGCTAGAGCCCATGTCCTCTCCAGGCTGGACTATTGCAAAAGCATCTTTTAAATCTGCCTTTCTCTACATTTTGACCTTTACAACTCATCCAGAGCTGGACTGCACGACTTGTCCTTAGCCTCATGCCCAGGGATCGTATCTGTCCAGCTCTGAAATCTCTGCACTGGCTCCCTGTGGCTGCATGGATCAAATTCAAGACCCTTTGCATCATCCACAAGGCTTTCTGGGGCCTAGGACTGCACTACCTCCACCTTTCTCTTCGTAAACATCTTCCTTCTTGAGCTCTCGGCTCATCCACCTCAAATTCTCTGAGGATCAGATGCTTTTCCAAACCGAGAATGGAGGTCAGATCTCGTTCCTCGGCTGGGGCCTCCCTCTGGACTAGCCTCCCTGCCTCTCTCAAACTTGAGCAGAGCCACCTCAGGAAGCAACTCAAGACCTTCCTTTTCATTTCCGTGTTCTCTCTTCCTCTCCCCCTGCTAATGTCCCAGATAGCTCTGCACACTGGTCACCTGGCCACCCCAGAACTCGGGCCCAGGCTCTTGCATGTCCAGTTGCCCCCACACTGCCTCTCGGCTCCCTCAGCACTTAAGGGTCTGTATCTGCAACCCTACAGTCCCTTCTCTTTTCACTTAAGAGCCACCCTCTGGCAGCACTTATTGAGTCACCTACACTTCTCCTCACCCCACACCCCTTGGCACTTCTCCCCTCCCCTCTTCCCCGCACTTGCATGATCTGAATGACACAAGGCCTAGTAAGATCGTTGTTTGTCCTCCTTCTGTTTCCCCCTCCTTGTCTTGTCACGCCTAGAAACACTTGTTTACAGGCGCATTATAAATGACTTATCATATCATATCATATGTATGAGGCTTATTCTACACTGGGTCGAATGAAAAATAGCAACATACACCTTAAACAGTGTAGATTAAGTCCCTAGTGTGAGGCTGCAACTCGGCATGGATTTAATATATTCACGATCGGAAACTTGATATCAGGCAGCAGTGATTGTGTTACAAGGTGATTCCACTTCCTGCTTCTGGCAATCTGACACTGCTTGACACTGACACACTGAGCACTTCACGCGTGCATATGAATAGTGCCTACATTGATGCATTATTTGTAACACTTTTGATTCTTGATTTGGTGCTCTGGAAATTGCCCTTTAAATGACTTCATTGGTCAGGAAAGCCACTTTATACTTTTGGTGGCATGGCATGACTTTCAACCACACCCACCAATGCCAGGTTAAAGCATCCATTCATCCTGGTTTAAAGAAAATTGGCGCTACTGAGACCAAACAATTGCATCACCATGTTCGGCCAAACTGGCACATTGGACACAGTAAGGTATAGCTGTTGTAAATATTGTCCCAATATGTGTTCTTATATTTATAGTTTCTCTGTTAATGTTGATCCACTTTCAAAGTAGTCCATTGTGATAGGCGGGTTTAATTAAAGAGCATGCCTGCAGTTTGTTAACTCTACAGTTCCAATGACAATAATATTTCCCTGACAATATTACCTTGTATACAATTCCCTTTCATACAATTCTGACAGGAACAACATTTTCTTTCTGAATTGCTGTTGTAAATATGGTTCTGGCATGTTTTCTTTCTTTTAGCTTATTTATGATTTGTTGGGGGGATAATTCGTATGCATAGTTATGTTTCTAGTGTGGGTAAATAATAAAGCATGATTTGTTTAATATGGGGGTGGCCTTGATTGGCGAATGAGCATGTGTGAGGGAGCAGGCTTAGTGGAATAGTTGCAGTGACAGCTGCAACGAAAGGGTAATGGGAACATATAGCTAGACTGAAGGGGTGGCATCTAACTGCCCAAACCCCATGTGCTTGGCTGGTAACGTACCCATTCGTATTCACCCTCTCCTGATCACCATTCCCTAAGGTTAGCTTTGTCATCTAGTGTACTGTAGATTCGATGGTGAAACAAGTGTCCCTTCTACACACACACACACACACACACACACGCGCATGCACACACACACACACACACACACGTGTGCACACACACACAGAAGCGCGCAGCCAAACACACGCATGCGCACACACATGCTGTGCACATGCACACACATGCGCACACACACACACACAGAAACACGCACCCTCACGCACGCCTGCGCACCCACACGCCGTGCACATGCACACACACGCGCACACACACCTGGTCTAGGCCTCCCTCGATCCAGTACCACAATAGTCATTGGATCACAGTGTAGGTTCAGGGTCTGGGTGCAGCCAAATATTAGGAACATGATACCAAGATCTGAATTGCAAGTGTACACTGGAGGTAAAACATCACCCAGTGAGATCAAGTATAGGACAACTTGTGCTCTCTCTTTACTACTGTGCTGAGTGTGACACCTTGCACAGTGGATTCAACGTTCCCCATGACCATCTTTTCGAAAGAGCACAACTCCCAAAGCTTTTGGGTGGAAATCTTTATAAGCAATTCAAGCCCAGGACTGTGTCCTCTCCTAGTTGCGTGACTGGTATATACTGAAAGCAGAAACACAGCTGATTGAATTCAGACTGAACAACGGAAAGTGATCAAAATAAATGATTAAAGGGTCTGCCATACCACACAACATTTATTTCAATAGTAAGTGCCTTCAAGAGGCCTGCGAAACTCCAGAAATGTCTCTAGTTCAAGGAGAATTGATTTTTACCTGCATATAACCTCCATAGTCTGTATAGATTTAAAAGGTGAATACCTTCCCCGGCAATGAATCTAAGCTCCAGAATTGAGAGGGGAAGAGGTGGGGGGTGGGCTCCTCTCATACATGCGAAGGTGCTTTAAATTACAGGCTCTTACGTGAATTTAAATGAGACCTAAAGGTTGCAATGTGTGTGGAGCACAAAAGTGGGACACCACAACAAGCAAAAGTGCATATGTACTCTTGCCCTTAAGAAATATGGAGGTTGAGGTGTACTGACTGCCAGAAAGTAAAATGGCACCACAAGCAGATGTGTTCAGTAGAGCGGCATAGGGGAGAGGAGATACTTACTGGCAAAATGAAGCTCAGCATATCCCGCATTGTGAGCGACCACACAATGCCACGATAGCACGACATTTGATCCATGAAAGACACTTTTTTGAGACAAAAAACCTTGGTATATGGTGATGGCAATTGGAACTATAACTTATTTGTTAGGAGATACTCTTTACTTTTCATGAGTTCCCTGCGGTTTCTGGGATTCACCCTTACAGGGACATACATGTGCAAACACGCTATGGTCTGAGTGGGTTTTATGTTTGGGGGTTCTTCTGGGGTTAGTTCGAGGAGCAGCTCAATTTTTGGGGTGACTGGCAGTGATTTGCAGCTGCCAGCACTGGGGATGGAGTGGTGCTGGGTCCTTTTCAATGGAAGTGGCCACCAAATCTTTAAAGGTTCTACACTCGACACTGACACATACATGAAGAGCACATCTATTTCCTTTCATCTTATATCCAGTAATCAGTGTACCACTTATTATAACATGAACATGCCACATTCCTTCCAAAGACTTGTCTAGCCCGTGGCAGCATGAATATTCCACATGTTCCGAAACACAATCAGGCAGCATAATTAGGGTGACCAGATTATAGGAACCAAAAACCAGCACCATTTTGCCAAATGTAATAGACAGAGAAGAAAGACATCAAAGGTTGGACACTGAAAAATATATGACAGACCAGAATTGCTAAAGCCACAGATAGACTAGATTTAATTCTGGATATATTTCGGTTATCATTAGACCCTTCCTGGTCTATTTAATGATCATTGCCTCCATTTCAGGATCTACTTGAATAACGCATTACTTTTTTTGGGGCAATTGGGAGTCTTTTTCTGCAGGGAATTCCCAATGTGCCCTGATGATGATACACATATGTCATGCTTTCATCCGCACGTGGGCACCAATCTGTCCTTTGGATGCACTGTTTTCTCTCTCATGCAGTTGCCTCTCATCATTTGCATCCCATCACCAGGGTCTCTTTCAGCTGCCCACCACATTTATTTTCTGAGGGTTCTGATCTTCTACAAAGAGTAAGAGATGCTGGAATTAAAACTCTCTCCCCAAATCAGGCTTCCCTTGAAATGTAAAGTTACCGGCATTCAACCTATATTAACAAAAAAACAAGTGTTCTGATAAGAGTCTAGCTTCAAAAGCTATTATTATAGAAACGGAGACGTTTTAACGACGGTTTTTACAGAAGCTTTTTCCTAAAAAGGTACTTAATGTGCGAAACTGAGTATGCCCCCCACCCAAAGCCAGGATGTCTGTCACTCTAAGAATACTAAGGGCCAGATTCATGGAATAATCTGCACGGAAAATAGGGTACTTGTGTGTGAAATTGCACGCAAGTCCCTGTTCGTTGATTCATGGAAAACAATACTCAGGGCTTATCTGGGACTTGCGAGGAATCTGCACCGGTCCACATCTCGATGAATGCTTTGTGCGAGATTCCAAGAGGAGGTTGGGCCAGGCCTGTGCAAGGATTGGTAACCACTACACTAATGTGCAAGATTTCATCATAAAACAGGACTTTGCCTGACCAAATAGCCCTCAGAATAAAAAGTCAAGCTACTTACCTCGAATACACTGAATTTTGGGTTTCACTATCTTGGTTCTATTGCATTTCAAATCTGTTGTGCCAATACTGGATGTATTAGAATCCATAATTGCTTTACCAGTAAATTACCACACTAGCAAAAATTATTTTTGTATACTTGTTGTTTTCGTTTTTGAAGAATTAGGAATCAGTTGATCCTTGAGAATGGTTCTCACACAGAAAATAGTTTTCTGTTAAATCCAATATTGTTTTCCAATTTCAGACTTCATGCTTTGTCTTAGATATGGGTAAACCTGGTTATAAACAATGTCTCCATTCCTTGACCATATATAATGTCAATAATTTTGTCTATGTTTATATGTTGTTGATTTGATTCTCACTTTTAATACAAGTAAATAAACACATGTTCCCTGAATTAAGGGATTTAGAAAAGCTGTTATGATTTACTTAAATAGCATTGGTTATGTCTCTAAAATGAGGGGATAATCTGAATACTTGTATGCTGGGTTTAAGGTGATTAATTCCAACTCAACTACAGATTCTTATAAATAATACAACATTCCAAAATTTGAGAATGGTTAAAACTTCTCGGCGGTTACCAACCCCCTCAGTTAGATATACCAGGCCTGTGCAGCCACCTAAAAAGGGGGCGGAATACACGGAATGAGGAAGAACAAGCAAAAATGTGGCCGTTACGAGGGACGTTCCACCGTCAAAAAATCGCACCGACCATACATGTGCAAAGCAAACGTATTCATGGAATTGAACAGGGAATGCCGCTTCGCAAAAAAAGCATGCGCAAATCGTGAAACACCTATGCCACGCGATAGCATGCGTAAATGTGCACACTAACAAATGAATAAAAAGCATACACGCACATCAAACGCACAGATACAGCCATGACCAATGCACCATTTGTTGCAGCAATCATCCAGGGACACCACAGGAGGAAGAGGATGGCCAGGGCCCGGATCTTCCACCCACAGACCAGCCTTTTTGGGGTGCTTAATGACCAGGTCTATGGCAGGTATAGGTCCCCCCATATCGTCCTAGACCTGGTCAGTGAGTAGGAAGATGACCTCACATCACCCACCATGTGCTGCCAAGCACTGAGTCCCTTGCAAAAGGTGCTCACTGCTCTGCATTTTTTGTTTGGCCACTAAGTCATTCCAGCGGACCACCGCCATAGTAGGTGGCATCTCCCAGGCCATGCAGTCTCGCTGCTTACACCAGGTGTTGCCAATCACAACTGCACGTCCTTTTTTCCGCCGGCATAGCTATATGCCCAGAACACCAGCAGAAAGGCAAACAGTGGTCCAGGATTTTTATGGTGTGGCGCACTTTCCCAGAGTGCTAGGTGCTATTGATTGCACCTATGTTGCTCTATGCCCACCTAGAACAACAGAGCGCATCTACCGAAACCGGAAACATTGGCAATCCATCAATGTTCAGGTTGTGTGTGATGCCAAGGGCATCATTACTGACGTGTATGCCAACTATCCTGGTAGCACACATAATAGTTACATCTTCAGGATGTCCCCGCTACACTGGGCCCTGGAAGTTGGGAAGCATTGCAACACATCGCTCATTGGTGAGGATGAATGGCCATGCACATGCGTGCATGTTGCTCACAGACCGATAGACACTGTCAACAAATGACAATGACAACCATTCTCACATCTACAGAGGACAGTGCCTACACTTTCAGCACATACATGATGATGCCCATACGCAACCCCAAAACACTTGCCGAGGTAAGGTACAACACTGTCCATATTGCGACTCAGAGCAGAGTGGAGCGCACATTTGAAGTGCTAAAGTCACGTTTCCGCTTCCTTGACCACTCTGGTGTTGTGTTGCTATATGCACCACCAGTAATTTGCAGGATAATTGTGGCAGCATGTGTCCTGCACAATGTTGCAACACAGCGTGGCATCCAGGTGGACATGGTGGTGGCACACCATCCACACCCACAGGCACACCGCTTGTGTATGGCTGGGCAAAGGGCACGTGGAGAGGCTGCACGTACTTAGCTTTTGCAATCTTTTTTCACCTAAAATCCTTCCCCTTTGGAGTGCACACGATCCCGCAAAATCCCAGGTGCCAGTCAATGATGACAAGGGGCCAATCCGCTGTGCCCACAAAACCACCCTGAGAAAGTGCCCTTGGAAGTGTGCACCCCTTAGAACTAAAAAGACATCATTCCATTTAGTGTTTCCAAAAGAAACACATTGAAGAGGGAGGACACTACTACCACCATGCCAACCATTTAATGAAATCACCTCTTTGGCACCAGAACCATCCCATAGGACTAACTAACATACCTGTCAAATGTGTAAGGAGCGATAAATCCAGAACAAATTCAAACATCATGCCTGAGCTGCAAGCCATACATGGCCTCCAAAAGTAACATGTCCACAAAATACAAAAAGCACAATGGCATATTGCTGCACACATGTCCTAGAATGTGCATGATGTGCACAAACATGTCCCTATTATTTGGTGTTGAAAAGCAGTGCAGTAACAGTCCACAAGTGACAGAATCTGGCAACATGAATACGATAAACCCCATCCCAAAAGAACAAATGACAAAGAGGTAATGGACAATTGCGACAAAGTGGGCGACACACCAGAATGGCCACATCCAGACATGCAGCAACTAATGTAGCCATTCCATAAGCATCAAGATAAATGCACATCTTACCTGTCCCCTGGGCATTCAGTCGAAAGTCAAAATTCATCCAAGGAAATAGCCATCATTCCTGGATGGAAGGATCTGCAGACAATGAAAAAAATGAAATAGAGTGCAGCCAACACATCCATGCACCCAAAAACTCAAGACCCACTTGCCCCCCTCAGTGACATACAACACATGCAAACAACCACTCACAAGACAACCATTAACATGTGTCCCAGCACACATGCAGCAACACTTGCACACTGCATGCAATTCAAACACACAAGCCCCCCACACTGATAAAAAAACAACCCCACACTGCCTGACTCCCTGAATGACATGCAGCAAATGTGCATTTCACATATCCCCATTCCCAAGCTAATGGCACATACACAAAACACGCATCAATCAACATGCTGCATGAAAATGAGAAGACACTAGATAGGCAGATAATTGAGCCCCCAAAAAAGCAGGGACACCCCTAGAATAGAAGCAATGACATGACAAGACATGCCACCACCAGCGTAGTATTGGGACAGTGCAATGAACACAGTCATGGGAGCCCATGATGCAAAGCACAAGAAGGCCAGTACGCAAATACTCACCTCTTGCACTCCAGGCAGGACCATGCTTGAGGCAGCATTTCATGGATGCCGATGTCATACTGGAAGGCGCGGCACAGAGGCAACTGCCATGGAAGACATAAGCAGACATGACAAAGCAATGTGATACTGCAAGCAAGGATAAAAGTACGCAGAAGGTAGGATGCAATCGAAAAGTGCAAGGTCAATGCAGACTTCATTGTAACAGCACACAATTGGTCCAATTGTGCATTAAATTCAATGCATCTCTACCATGCACCCGGCTGTTGTCAACTTGAAGCTGCAAACCCCATGGTGCAGCATGCATGGGTCATGCATGTTAAAACACCAACACCGCTGTCACGGTTTTATAACAAGCTAGTCCCAAACGGCTAGATTACAACAAAGGATTGTAACCTTCTTACTACATGTGAAAGAACCTTATTTCTCCAAAATGATGGTAAATATATAAAAAAATGTTGGGTTGTCATAAAATATAATAGGAAAAAAAACGTAGAAGCCCTTGTTGAAAGGCATTAAAAGGCCCCAGTGTGAAAAGTTGCACAGATGTTTGTGTGTGTATTATATGAACAGGACCCACACATATTGGTTTACTTGTGTTGCTTTTTTATATGTTGTGTTTTATGTGGTGTATTTATACATTGTTTGATGTAATGTGATCATTTTTTGGGTGAAAAATGAATTTGATTGATTAAATAAAAATTGTCATTTTTTATGTATTTGTCCTTGTTGATACCCAGTATCTAGGCATTTTTTGATATTTACTCTCTTTTTGGAGAATAAAGATTACCCCTGCTAACTGCGCAGGTAGTATTAATTCTATTAAAGACTAGGAGGCGAGCATTATGCTTCAACTTCTTTAATTTACCAATCTTCAGCAGTTTCAACAAAACTCAAAACCATAACAAAACACTGAAAAACGTCTGAACAAACTTTTCATCTCTTGAACTACAATCCCCATAGTCGCTGTAGTCCATCACTCCATGCCCAGCTATTACTACTTCCTGTCCCTGAGCTCCTCCTCTCTTTTATTTGCTGTGAAAAAGTCACTCTAACTCCATCATACAAAGTCCTGCAACTGGCAGAAACATGAAACACTCCAAACTGATTGTCGAACTTCCTCGACTCCTCGACTACCAATGCTAGTCTCCTAGATCAGTTGTTCTTCTGCTCCTCTCCTAGGAATAATACAAAGTAGAAAAATCAGGGTGGTGTCCATGTATCAACAATTACATTACATTCTAATCACATGTAATAATCCAACATCAAAACCACATATCTTGGGTGGGAATTTAATGCTCGCCTCCTAGTCTTTAACAGAATTAATACTCCCTGCACAGTTAGCAGGGGTAATCTTTATCCTATGACAAGACTGGAGGCGAGCATTATGCTTGTTCAAAGCTCCCCAACACTGTGACCGCTAATCCCTCGGTCGGTTTGAAATAAAACTCTTTAAAGGTTCGATAATTCGACCAGTCTGCTGTTAGCATAATATCTCTAAGTGACACCCAGTCTTAAAGGCTTTAGATGCCATACCTCTACATACCGAATGAGCTCCATACTTTTCAACCTCTATCCATGCTGCAGCCATGACTTCTTTAACCCATCTGGCAATAGTAGCCATCAATACACCCTTGTAAGGCTTCCTGCGCGCAATGAGCAATTGCGTAACATTCGCAGCTCTGTGCTCCGCTGTCCTGCTCTCATATTCTCTGATACAGCTTGCCACGCACCATTTAGGTTTATTTGGAAAATATGGATAGTGGGCCGAAGATGTACCTGTCTTAGTTCTCTTCACTATTGTAAATGTTACACCCTCTGGTCCAAATAACTTCCTGTCTACTTCTAGGGCTCTCACGTCTGACACCCGATTACAAGCAACCAAACACAAAAGCATTGCTAACTTCCCCGACAATTGCTTTAAGGATAAATATTTGTTCCCAGGCCAGCTCTCCAGAAACTTAAGAACTATTAGTACATCTCATACCACGTTATATCGAGGTTCTGGAGGTGCCTTAAATTTGGCTCCTCGGATGAGCCTGATCACTGCCGGGTGCTCTCCTGCCGGCACTCCCTCTATTGGCCGGTGCCCTGCGGAAATTGCGGACCTATACACCCCTATGGCGCGGAACGCTTTACCACCTTGTAGCAGGTGTGCTAGGAAGTTCAAGATCACTGCTACAGGCGCCGAAATGGGATGAACACCTCTCCCTCTGCACCAGCTAGTCCACTTAGCCCAAGCCGCGTCATAGCTCCTTCTTGTGGATGGAGCCCAGGATTCTGCGATAAGCTGAACAGCCTGAGACGAAATGCCCGGCAGCGCCCAGCATATCCTGGTATCCTGCACGCGATGAGCGGGAGAGTCCCTCTCACTCTCAGAGGATGATATGACCCAACTGGGTCCGTGAGCAAATCCTCTCCTTCTGGAAGTATTCTCGGTTAATCCACCGACAGCTCCATAAATCGGGAACCACACTTGGGCCTTCCAGAATGGGGCCACTACCAACATCTCTGCCTTCTCCCTCCAACACTTCGCTAGAACTCTGCTCAGCATCATGAATGGGGGAAAAGCGTAGTGTGGGCCTCCGATCCATTCTTGGAGGAACGCATCTGTCCCTCAAGCTCCCGGATCTATCCTCTAGCTGAAGTACTCTGCTGTATGTGCGTTCAACCGGGATGCAAAGAGGTCTATATGTAGCAGGCCCCATCTCTCGTCTAACCAATGAAAAATTGCTGTATCCAGCCTCCAATCGCTGGAGTCTGAGAGGTTGCGAGAGTTCCAATCCGCTATTATGTTCAGCGCTCCGGGGAGGTACTCCGCTGTGACCCATGTCTCCGATTGCAGGCAAAAATGCCAAAAGCCCTTTGCTAACTCGGCTAGCATCTTGGATTTGGTACCGCCCAGATGATTTATATACCGTACTGCCGATATATTTCCATCTTCAGTAGGACGCACAATCTCATCTTCCCTTTCGTGAAGGCTCTGATCGCAAAAGACCCTGCTAATAGCTCTAGACAATGTATGTGTAATTGGAGTTCCTCTTCGCTCCATTTCCCTCCTGTCTGTAGGTCTCCGCACCTTGTGCCCCAGCCTATTCGGCTATACAGATTCTATAACCAAATCCGGTTTGTCTCCAAAAATGGCACGCCCATTCCAGGCTTCCATATTCTTTAACCACCATTCCTGCTCCGTCTTGGATTCCTGATCGAGCGGTACTGATTGATGATACCTCAAGCCCTGCTGCAGATGCTTTATCTTGAATCTCTGCAGTGCTCGATAATGTAACGGACCGGGAAATATGGCTTGAATGGAGGCTGTAAGCAGCCCCACTATCCTCGCTAGAGTTCGGAGAGACACTACCTGACGTTGCAGGCATCCTCTCAATTCTCTCTTGATGTCACAGATCTTTCGAGCTGGGAGCTCGAGCGTCGACTTCTTGGTATCCAGAACGAAATCCAGAAAGTCCAGTCTTTGTGCTGTTCGGTGTCTGACTTCTCTATATTCACTAGAAATCCTAGGGACGCTAGAAGGTCCTGGACCCATATTGTCTGGTACCTGAGCGTCTCTCAGTCTTCGGCTAGTAAGAGGTGATTGTCTAAATAGATGATCAATCGTATGCCTTTCTCTCTTATTGCTGCTCTAACGGCTTCATCAGCATGGTGAAGGCCCATGGCGCCGAAGCAAGCCCGAAGGGCATAGTCTTGAATCTCCAGAGCTGCCTTTTCCAGCGAAAAGCTAGGAAGGTTCTGAACTCTGCAGCTATTGGGACCGTAAGGTAGGCATCCTTCAGATCCAGCCTCGTCAGCCAATCTCTCTCTCTCTAAGCGAGTCTCGGAGTTGATGGATTCCCTCAATCTTGAAATGCCGGTAGACTATCCAACCGTTTAGTTCTTTTAAATGTATTACTGGACGCACTTTCTCCTTCCTGTACACCAGGAACATATTGCTTATAAAACTGGGGTCTCCCTGACACCTCTCTATGGCGTTCTTTTTCGCTAATAGATCTAGTTCCTGATCTAGGAAGCTCTGCTCTGCACGCTCTCGGCGCTGCTTATGAGGCTTGCGCTCTTGGACTGGTGGTTGTATGAACTCTAGGTGCATACCCACAACTGTTTGTAGTACCCAGGTATCGCTGGAAAGCACGCGCCAGTTTCTCAAAAACATGCCAGTTCTCTGTGATAATGCGCTGCTCTCACCTTATGTAAAGCCTTGGTCACGGCCGGCACCTCTTCCTCTGCGCCCTCTCGGGAAGCGCCCTCTGGATGGGAAGAAGGAGTCTTGCTGCCTATTCTCCCAGTATTTGGCCCTGGGATTCTGGGGTCTTCTTCCGCCCTGGTTGCGACCAGTCGAGCGACCCCTGTGGCGAAAGGTCCTTCCAAAAACTCTGTTAGGGAAAATCTTTCTGATTGAGGCCTGGGCCTTCTCCAATGACGTGAAGGTGCTGACGAACCGGCTCATTTCCTTGCCGAAGGTTTCTCCGAAGAGGAGTCCTTGCACTGCCTCTCCGGCCTCGTACGAGGCGAGGTCGCTGAGCTTAGAGTCAGTCTTCAAAAGCAGGCCTATCCGGCGTTCTGAGGCTATGGCGCAGTTAGCATTCCCCAAAAGGCCGACTGCTCTCTGCGCCCATCCTGCCAGGGCTTCCGGATCCACCTCTTCTCCCATCTCCCTGGCCCTTTCTGCTAGGTCCATGATTTTTGTGAGTGGACCGGCCAGGTCCAGCACCTTTTCCTTGCAACTCCTCCAGGATCTATCTTTGAGACAAAAGTCAACATCTTGGGGTCCAGCTCAGGCGTCTCGGCCACTTTTCCTGGAAGGTCCGGCCTAGGGCATTCTGCCCGAAGACGCTGGCGGACTTCTTTGTCCAGAGCTTTCCTCCATCTTTTGGTCATATTCTGCACCACTCCTGGCGAGGGTTGCCAGTCCGAGCACTTCGGGTTCCGGATGCTGTCCGGGTCACACATGTCCTCCTCCACCTCCGATGGGTTTGATCTCCTCTTCCTCCCTTTCTTCCTCCTCATCTTGGGAGGGGGAATCGTCTTCCTCCAGCTCCTCTCCCGAGTCTGGGTTCTCCTCTCCATCTTCTACTTCCCCTGGAGGGGGGGTTGTGAGGTCTGGCACTGTCTGACGCCGCAAATACGCTTCCCGAAGCTTTGCGAAGGCGTCAACGACCTCCGGGGCCTTCTCTTTTGCCACATCCGAAGGGCCCTGGGGGTCGTGAGAGGCTTTCCTCTTTCGGGCCTTAGTACTCCCCTTTGACCCTGATTCTGGGGGTTCTGTGGGCGTGCGATCACTTCGCCCGGCGCTGTCTATAGGCTGCTGTAGTATCGCCTCCAGGGACTCAAGCCTATCTTGAAGGGGCTTAACCCCTTGAGCCACTGCATCTATAAGTGAGCTCCCCAGCACTTCCTTGAAGCTGGCAGCAAGGTTAGATGGCTGCTCCTCTTCACTCCACTCAAAATCTGACATCTTGGGGAGGTGCTGTGTGCCTGCTGTACCTGTTAAGGTGTCTCTGCACGCCCTCTCACTATAGGTGCTTCTGCTTCTTAGATGCAGTTATATCTTATTATTATATATTTTTATTTTTATTTTTTTTATTTTCTATGTGGCTGCGCCGTGTCCTAGTGGATGTTAGATAAGCCTGGTATGGGTGTCTGTCTCACTATTCCCTGTGTTGTGAGGGACGCTATATTTGGCCTTGCAACAGGCTGATAGGCCTCGCCGGGCGACGCTCTTTGTGAGCTGGAAACAGTCACTCCTCGCGCTCTGGTGCGCAGAGTAGTCGCAAGCTTCTACGCTCGGTGGATTTGAGCAGTCATGCTCAGTCTAGCTACCGCGTAGCTATATTAACAAATATTCACCGCCGGGCCCAAGTTCGACACTGCTCTGCTCCGCGTCGCTTAATCAAATGCGATGCGGAAGCGAGCTCTCCCAGCTCCGCCCCTGCAAAGGCGAGGGCCGTCAGGTCCCGGCATGTTGGAGCACTGCAGCTCCACCTCCCCGAGGGAGGGGGCTGCAATTTAAGCACTCCGTGCCCTCCGGCCACTGCCTCCACACCGGAAGGGCCGGGGATCCTTTGCTACAGCACGGCCCCTCGGGGCCGCCGCAAACTCCTGCAGCCACGGGCAGCCACCCCCAGAGTACCGGTAATATGGCACGGGGCAGACGTGCTGCGGAGAGAGCCCACGCGTCGGGCTATTCCCGCAAAAGCTGATTAAACGCCGCTCACTACAATCATTACGCGCTGCTGCATTATAACTTCGTCACCTACGATGTATGAGTTACGATCTCAGCAACAATACCTGAGCTATTACGCCTGCCTACTGGGTTAGCATATGCATATCACTGAAATCTACCCCTACCAAATGCTGAAACTAACACAACTCCACATTCAATAGGGAGGTAATCAGAATAGTACTTACCTGCTTGAAGAGCAGTAAAAGAAGAGGAGGAGCTCAGGGACAGGAAGTGGTCATAGCTGAGCATGGAGTGATGGACTACAGAGACTATGGGGATTGTAGTTCAAGAGATGAAAAGTCTGTCCAGACGTTTTTCAGTGTTTTGTTATGGTTTTGAGTTTTGTTGAAACTGCTGAAGAGTGGTAAATTAAAGAAGTTGAAGCATAATGCTCGCCTCCAGTCTTGTCATAGAATTAAAAAACGGTTTTATAACACAGCACATTCCTGCCAGGGACTCCTTCCTCGGCAAAGAATGTGGCACACAATAAAAACGCTTTTTATCTTTAATATACTACGGATTCTTTCTGAGTAGGCCTCCAACCCATCTCGCACCCAACCTTCATAAACACGCCATGTCACAATGGACTAGCAACCGGGCCGGTGTAATTAATTTATTATTTAATGAACAAAGAAAAAAACTGAAAATACAGCGCAGCCACCAATATGTGGCAACACAAATGCAATGCTTCCTACAGAACAATTGGTTCAGATATCTTATAATGGTTTACACGGATCTTTAATGGCAAAACAGGAAAAAGAACAGTTTTTAATCAAGAAATAGCACCAAGATTTAGCACTCCCCCCTGCAACACTCACCTCCAAACATCAGCTAACTTAATTCCTTTGAATGGAAGGCAGTGGCAAGGAGTAGGGCTAGAAAGAGAAAATCTGATTTGGAATAAGGCCCACCACCCCAAAATGGGAAGCCAGAACAGAATGTGAAAACCCATTTTTGGAGCAAAACGGCAGAATCAGATTTTGATTATTACTCTCACGGCTACTCACAACTGCTTTGGGACAGCTAGAAAGGAAATTTGTTTTGCTTACCCTTAATGAGTCAGGGAAGTTTATAGGATACGAATCAGCAAACCAGAGCAACGTGGAAAGAAAAGGAACAATCGATTTCGGGAGAAAGCAAACGCAAAACGAAAAATACAAACAGCAAATGGAAATTCGTTTTACACAGGATTTGCAATGACAGGCAGCTAAGGATGGGGTTTAGCTTTCAAAATCGGAAAGCGGTTTTCAAGGAGGCACATACAAGTAGGATTCTAGGCAAAAGGGATTGCTCTCAATGGGGCAGCGGTTTGGATTTTTAAGAGGACGGATGCAAATTAGGAGTTTGTGGGGTAATGCACAAAGAAAAGGGGTAAATTTGGTTTTCAGTACACAGAGACTAACTCTTTTGGGGCAATACTTTAATGACTAGAATAAGTAATAAAAACACTCGACAATATTTATTTGGAATGGTAACAATTTGGAATGTGAATTTCAATGGTGGAATTAATTGATTTACTTCAAAGTAATGCTAAGGATTTATACAGATGACTGAGAGATTTATCATAGGAATACGCTAACATACACAGGTTAATACAGATTCTTATATCGGAAGGTGAATGAATTATACTGGCAATTTGGGACTTTTTCAATGGGATTTTGAATGGGATCTCAATGGGGTTATCTGCAAATGATCAAGCATATCCATAATGTCCATCTCCATCTTTCGTCCAACTGTCATATTTGTCCCATTTTTAAATCAGCCACAAACTAGTTTTTACTGACCATTTCTGTCCACAAAGTCCTACGAACATGCACTTAGTGTCTAAAAATCCACCTGGAAATTACATGGAGAAATAGCATAAAACAAAATGATTTCTTATTCTGAGTGCTGCGAAAAATGCCTGAATTGAAATCAATCTTTAAATGTCAAATGAAAGGATCGGTCCTTCTCTTTGGGAGGGGCGCATCATCCCCCACAGCCCGCTGTCTTCCTGGGTCAGCTTGCAACCAGAGACTTTTACGACCCTCTTTGAAGTCTGTCAGTTCATCTTTAGTAAGGGTTGCAGGAAGGGCTCACCCCTCCTAGTCATGCACCATCCACACTACGCTTTCTTTGTCCCCCCTGAGCCCCTGCCTTGGAGTCTGGCAGAGCATGGAATTATGTCACCCTTAATCACATTACAGGTTACTGTGGATTAGTTCACCGGGAGGTGTGACTTTCAGTGAGAGTGGGGCATTTCCTTGTGGCGTTTCTTGCTTTAAGCCAAACTGGTTTGTACAGTGTTACGGGCCACTTCAAAGGTGATTGAAGTCTTGTGGGGGAAAACATAATGTACCTTGATTTAGTCAATCGCCCCCCCACGCGGATTTCCCAGAAGCGGTGCTGTCTTTTCACTGCGGCTTTTAAAAATCATTTTTCTTTTCCTGTGTGGAAAGTGCTGCAGTTCACATAAAAGGGAAAACAAAGCCCTTTCCAGTTGGAGTGTTGAATTTCTTGCTCCTCATGTGAATAAAAGTCAAACAAGGCCAATATTGGATGTAGTGCATACTTCTTAAATGAAATCAGAGCAACGCAGGGCCGTTTTGGTGAAATGTTTAACTTTTTGTCATTCAGATGGGATAAAAGCACACGCATTGCCGTTCTTGAATCAATGTTTCATTTTTTTGTCATTTAGATGCAATAAAAGCAAACGCAGGGCCGTTCTTGGTGAAAGGTGTTCAAATGCTTGCCACACATGTGCCAGAGAAAGCAAAGTATAGCCGTTTTTGGTGGCAATGTTTAATGCAGCTTTTCAGGTGAAAGGGATTTCTGTTTAGGGACTGTAAATGCACCCGCACTGCACAACGTAGTGTGCTGGTTCACAACATAGCATCCCAAAAAAGTGCATCAATGGTTCCATGGTTCTGGATCGTAACTGGGGCTGCACACCATGATTGGGGAACCCTGACCAAGAGAGGCCAAATGTGCCATCGAACCACCACCCCACAAACATTTCAAGGGATGTGAAGTGTCACTCAGTACACATGTGCAAAGTGCAATGAAACACACACCAGCATAACCATCAACACCTGTCACAGCCCACAAACAGCTGGCCCTGCCACCCACTCCCAACCACCCAAGAAAGGCCCACACAGTTGGAAGTCCCACAATATGGAATCTGAATCCTTGGCCCCACCAAGCCATAGAAAGAACACCATGCCCAGACCTGTGACCAGAACCACATCATGTAACACATGCACCTATGAAGTAGTACCGGTATCCCACAAGACAAATCAATCCCAAGTGATCACACACAGTGCAAGATTCCTAGCCAAACACCACACAAGTGTCTGCAAATGCCCTTCACTTACCTGCAAAATGTACCCACCTGCCATGCATACGATGCAACCCAACGGGAGACACATACCCTAAAATCAATTACATGCATAGTAAGAACAGAAAGAACATGCACATACATGACAACACATGAATGGAGCATGAAAATATGTTGAGACCACCCACTTCAGAAGGACCACAGGGTGCAAGAACAGGACATAGATTGTGATCTGCCCATGAGTGCAGCATAGCACAACAAAGAGAGAGTGATAGTGAGAGGGAAGGCCAAGTCAAAAACACATCAAGGAGTACACAGCCTGGATTGGAGATGGCCAATGACATGCACTAACCACAGTAGGTGCAAGCATAGCTGAACTGATCGAGGGAGGAAGATAGTGACATGAGTACCACTTAAAAAAACATTCTGGCATGCTGGCATGCAAAGCACATATATAGGAAAGTTCCACATGAGGCAAACACAGAGAACAATGACGCATTCTGAATATGCAAGATAGTGCTCATGCTTACCCACTGACTTAGCCGGCATGGTGTGAATTCTACTTTACCTTCACTGGGAACTGTGTCTCCGAATGAGTGGCAGGAGGGCATGGGGAGCATGGACGTCAAAGGTTGCAGGGTGTCTCCCCTGGGTTAGCAGTCACCGCCTCATTACGGATTACTGAAACAACATGGGACAAGACATTACAATAGGTACAATTCACCAGCACATATGTGTGATGATACACTGAACCCATTGTTGCCTGCACATGCCTTCCTGAGCACCACCATGCAAACATGCAAGATTACCTCACTCTGCATGCCTGCATGTCCACCACTGCAAATGTCATGACCTTGAGATGGCAACTACACATCTCAAGTAAAAATAAAACACAAAAAAATAAAAATAAACCTGGAAAGGGCAACTTAAAAATAACAGGCCAACATCCGGGCCTGGGGTCTACAAAAGGGGCACAATAAAAAATCTAAAATGTCAGCCATGAACAGGGGTGGTCAGGGGGCCCACCCAGGAGGGGGGAGAGATAGGGTGCATGTCAACCTTCATATGGGTAAACGTCCCAAAAAATAAAATAAAGAAATCCCCTACATGGCCTCACGGACCGCACAGCTACGGTGGACTGGGAGGCATGTCTGTGCTGGCACCCCCATCCTGCGTGGAATCCGCAGGTGGAAGTGCTGCTGGAGGCTCACCATCAGTGCCCTGGCCTGGTCTTCTGTGGCAGCCGCTATGTGTGACACTGATGAATACACCAGCAGACTGAAGGCTTGTAGGTCACTATGCACAACCTCATGGGTTGCACGGATTTCCTCTGAGACTGTCTGCCTCAATGCTAACACCTTCTGGCGGAACAGTCTTCTGGTAGCTGCCTGCTCGTCACAAATTGCAGATTGCAGATCTGCCCGTCGCCCAAGATGTTGAGCTTCATACGCAGCCTGTGGGGGCGGCATGTGGAACGCATGACCTGCAGCTGTTGCTCCACCTGTGTTTCCGGGGGGATCATGGAAGTGGCCACCCTATCCATGCCCTCAGCCAAACTCTCAAAGGCAGCACCCTGTTGGTGTGCGGAATGCAACATCTGCTGCTCCTACTCTGTCTGCCCAGCATGCACACATCCCACACATGTGCGGGGCCCATACCTGCCTGATGCAAGGGAGCATGGCCCTTGCTGTGATGTCCCTATACTTGGCTGAAGGACTGCAACAATTCCTTGGACATCTGTCCCAGGACCAGAAACCAATACATGGGAGGGTGGCCTTGCATCCGTAACCATCACAGACAGGCATGCCAACACTGACTGGCCTTGTGAAGGCCCCTGACGCCCTGCAGACTCATGAGCTCGAACTGCTCCTCCCATTGATGCCCTCACTTCCACCAGCATTGAGGACTGCATATCCGGTTCAGCGTCAGAGCCAGTTGAGTCCAAAGAGTCAGAAGTGTCTGCAGTATGGCTCAGGATGGTCTGTAGCACCAGTGGGTTCTCATGGCCTGCCATGCCACATTGTCCACTGGTGGGCTGAAGCACCACAGACTCTTTTTCATCCTCCTCCTCTGCATCTGGTGCATCCTCACCTGCACATGGACAAAAAAGAAATGTGAAGTCATGTGCAAAGTGTCTACAGTACACATGTGTATCACATTGCTCTCTTGCAACAATATGCAGGGCATGTCACCATAAGAAATACAGCATCCACACACTACAGCCAACATGCTATCTGAGCATGGCATAAGCAGAGTGGCAACAGAATTCCCTGCTCAGGGCTGTGCTGCCAGTGGACACATTGCCAACCAACAGGTTCGTTAAGAAGCACATGATGGCCCATGGTACCACAAACTGTTGACTAATTCCAGTGAAATGGGCATGGACATGTGCCTTTGTGGCATGCAATTATATCACATGGCAACAGGCAGACACACAAATCCACATCCAAGTTCGCATCCATCACATGCCACACCAGTGTTGTCTTGGTACAGGGACTGTACACAATAGGAGCATGTCGTAAGTCTGGGAAAAATGAAATAGTCCCAGGTGATGTATGGCTGTAAGAGTACCACCTAGGCAAGGTCAATGAAGTGGAGAGAGTAAGTCAATGGAGTTGTAGATAGAAACAAGGTACAGTGACCCACAAGAGGGAGCGGGGGCTAGACCCATGGGGTGTGGGCTGAGGGTAGGAGGGTAACAGGGAGCAGGACTCACAACCATTTGCCTCAGGAGTCATTTCCATTGGGGCAGCGGGGATATGCACAGTCTGGACATATGCACACTCACTCAGGGCATGCCATAAGGCGTGTTGGGTGTAATCTTGGATGTTCTATGTGGCATGATTGATTGATTGATTGATATTTTATTTCTATCGCGCTCGTACACAAGTGTTTCAGAGCGCGATCTGGGGAGATCATGGCAGCACATACGTACATGTGTGAAAATAGATTCAATACCCTGCATGGCATGAAGTGTAACTAGGATTTCTGACACATGCACATGTCTAGCAGAGCAGAGTCACTCACATCAAGGATGCATCAAACAACTGTCCATGCTGTGGTATCATGTTGCGGATGTTGGGGGTATGCTAATGGTGGATGAGTACTGTCACATGGACATGTGCAACTGATCTACAACACATGGTTTGTATCCCCTCTTGTGTACACTGGACAGGAGTCGGTAAACCAAATGACATGATTCAACGGGGCAGTCATTCCAATGCAGCCAGATGTTCCATCACAATTATACATCTAGCTGATGCATTAATTCATGTCCTCGGGATGCACAATGGTGGTCACTCACCGGACATGTCCTCGTAATTTTCCAGGCCGCCCATGCATTGCACTTGCTCCAGAAGAATGAATTGGCTCATAGTGTGTTCATGCTCGGTCAGCTCCTCCTCCTCTTCTAACCCCCTTCCAGTTGTCAGAGCAAAGGCCAGGTTGGCACCCAGCTTGGACTTGGTGCGACGGGTGAGATCATTCCAGCGCTTCACTACCTTCTGCAGCAGTGCAATTCTCAAACCCTAAGGTGTTGATCTCATCCGTAACATGCTGCCAATGCACCATACGCTAAGAAGTTGTATGTGTGTTCCTCAGATGCTGGCACATGTCACAGTGGTGAATGGTCATGTAGTCAATGAGGATCTGGAGTTCTTCATCATGGAAGTTCTTCTTCCTCAACGTGCCAGTATCCTGTGCTGTGTCATGGGGTTGAGCCTGTTCCTGCTGTACAGGCTTTTTCTTCTTGCCACAAGGTTTTGGTGCCACCCCTGTGTGGCTGGGACCACATTGGGCTCCAGATACCGCACTACAAGTGGCCTGGGGCATGGTATGACCCTCATTGGGCTGGGGAAGCTGCTTCCAAAGCACACCCCTTACACTATCGGGCTGGGACAGCTGCTTCCATAGCACGTCCCTTACCCTTTTGGGCTGGGACAGCTGCTTCAAGAGCACGTCCCAGAACCCTTGGGGTTGGGACAGCTGCTTCCACAGCACATCCCAGATCCCTTGGGGCTGGGACAGCTGCTTCCACAGCACGTCCTGGAACCCTTGGGACTGGGACAGCTGCTTCCACAACACGTCCCGGAACCCTTGGGGCTGGGATAGCTGCTTCCACAGCACATCCCAGACCCTGGTTCCATCTGCCCCCTTTTCATCTTGGGGACTTTCCACTCATGGTGCAGGTGTAACAAAAATATGGAAGTAATTGTCCTGGGCGATATGAGTGAGGGGGCAGTCTACATGATGGAAGACATAGTTCTGTGATGCAGCAAGGCTCATATGTACCCTAGGTGTGGATAGTAGGGTATGCGTAATGTACAGGCACCCAAAAAAATAAATACATACGCGATACCAGGATAGCTTCCGAAATAAGAAAAAGTGGTGCACAATACGATTTGGCTCCCAGCAACACTACAAATGCGTACGCGAACCCTGGAAAGCTACCAGAAAGGTAAGAATAGTGGTACATGATACACAGGGGCACCCAGAGTTGAAAAAAAAGCATACGCGACTCACCGTTAGCCACGCAAAAATCAAAAGTAGATGCGCGTATGCGTGGAGGCAAATCCCCCACCAAAATAAAAAGTTTGTACAGTGCCTGAAGTGAACAGATTGCATGGCACCCCATGCAGTACTTCACTCGTCCGTCTCCTCCCCTTTGCACGCACGTTCTGAGTTGTTTCTACACGTACAAATGTATCCCTGAATATGCCATGCTCAACGCCTGCATGCAGCGCGTGTCACGTAAGTTACGTGCTGAGGGCCTTTACTCTGATTTCATGTGTCCACGCTTTTCTCATTTTTTATGCACAAAGTCCCTTAACTCTACTCACGGCTGCCATCATTGCGAGATACGGAAGTGCCATTTTACAGACCTTCCAGGATTTTGCAGCATGAAATGGCAAATTTTGCGGCACAAACCTATATTTATTGCGGCATTTTTGCAGGACATTTTGTATTAACTGGAGGGTGTAATATTGCCACATTGTAGGAAATAGGCAGAGTGCAAGGCTACAAGAGAGCCAGGCTATCATTATTATGTATCTTTTGTATTAATTTAATAGGAAGAGTCCCAGATGTCTCTGTCTTGGCAGAACAGTGTTTGATTTGGCTACATTTTTGGTTTAATGTGCATGCCTATTTAATAGTATTAACTAAATTGATCATTATCTGTTGTAATGCTGAAAATATTCCCCTTCTATGTTCTCCAATCCCCCAAACACCCACACACCTCTCTCACCAACATACATCACACATCTCACCAACTCCCCATCACAACTTGCATTCCTGAACCTCTCGCTCTGTTATACAAATACTCACGTGCTATATCACACTGTCAAGTCACAATTTGCACTGCCCATCCCCTGCCACACTCCAAATCATACTCCCAACTCACACCTTACACTCAATTCCTCCCGCAATATACAGTCCTTCATTCTTTTGTGCTGCTTCTGCATCTTGCATCCTTTCTCCCATTCTATCGCAGTCTTCCCTCATCCTTTTTCCCAATCTGCAGCTCACTGCCTCTTTCCGGCCAACCGCTTCCTCTCTGCTTTCTGGCTCACTGACCACACGCTCCCTCTACTTTCTGTATCTCCACTAGCTCTCAGATTTCGGGCCCACCGCATCACTGCTTCCTCTGCTCTCTTGTGCACTGCTTCCTCCTCTGACCCACTGCTCTCCCTCTCCTTTCTTGCTTATCACTTCACATCTCACCCATTACTCTCCCTCCTTTCCCTCTCATAGTGTAACGATTTTTTTATTTTTTTAAATGTAGATTTTGACCCAGATCCTCAAAAAATGGGGCATTTAAAAATAGAGCTGCGGATATGCTATTTTTAGACAACCCATTCTTGGAAATGAGCAGGTCACCTTATTCTCAAAGTTGACCGACGCATTTCCACAGACTTGAACTGTAGCACAAATTGTGCGCTGGCCAGCTGCCTTAAATAGTGTTCTGGGTTGTTTGACCAAAGTGTAATTATTTGCGGCGGAATTGACCGTAGTCCATTTCACCGCAAATTGATTTGCACTTCAGCCAAACAACCCAAAATGTACCTTTCACCACCACACCCTCCTCTACTTAACTGCTTGGTCACTGCTGCTTCCCCTGCAACTCTGCGTTGTCAGATCCGTCCCTTTAACGCAGGTTGGATCTGACTTTGCAGGGTCCCTTTTTCTTTTCTGTCCCAGCCTCCAATTTTGAGGAAGTGGGGAACACCCCTGCAACCCACTAACCCAAATAATACTGAACTTGGGGAACGGGTGACACCCCCGCAACACATGTTCGGAATTTATAAAAATCGATCGAATAGTACTGGACGAAATAGGTCAAATTGTACCATTCTATCAATTTTTGTCATCAAAATGGGTAGTACCTTGAATAGAATCACTCTCCCAACAGTGTTCTGCAAGCTCCCAGCGCCTTTCACAGGTACAGGCCCTTCAGGGGCCTGCCACTGTAAATGCATTTTTATCCTATTTGAGGAACAGAAATACAAGCGACACAGCAGCGGTTCATATCTTAAAAGAAATGCATGATAGGGTCAGGAAAGACTAAAGGTTGCCTACAATTTCTGCACATTTAAAAGTGCATCTTGCTTGGAAATGAGTGATGCGATTTTAAATTGGCAGAAATGCCACTTTATTTGATCAAGGAGGTGAAAAAGGCCATCTAAATGGGCGCACATATAAAATGGCCCATTCATGTGTCCCTTGTGGATTGGGCTGCTCGTTTTTTGGGCGCAAGTGATGAGATGTGTTGGCGCATTTCATTTCTTGCGAAAAAAAAAGTTGAGAAGCTGGCACCCTGAGTAATTTTTTTTTAAACAGTAATTTGTGCAGAGAATTTTTTTTGACATTTTTTTTTTAAAGGTGCTGTTTTTGCACAAAACGGCCATTTTCGCGGCATTTTGCGGGGTCGCAAAATCGCTATATGCTGGAGGGTCTGATTTTACACTGCCTCACCTGCCCTGTGCTGCCTCCAACTTTGCCATCTGCTGCTGTCTGTACAGTGTGTGTGCCGGCTGCCCACATGCACTGTGTTTGCAGTGCCTGCTATCCAGCAATTGGCTATGCTCCTGTCACTGGCCCTGTGACCACCTGAGCTGCTCATTGTACTCTCACCATGCCATTCCACCACCACTGCTCCACAGCCCAGCTCTAGGACCACCTTGCCCACCCACACCTGCCTCAGGGGTCATCATATCAGCACCATCATCCTCAGGCCAGAGCGGCAACCCCATGGCAGTGAGGCAGAGGGCTGTCAACTTCAGCGCCAGGGAAGTTGACATCCTGGTGGCGAAGATCCTGGAGCATTATGGTGCCCTCCTCAACCCTTTGATGCAAAGTGGCAAGGAAGGACATCAGCAGATCTGGGTCAGGATCATGGATGCCATCAACACAGACGGGGTGGCTCCAGGACCCCAGCAAGGCCATGTGATTCATCGAGCCCGGTGCTATTGTGGAGGGGCACTGTGCACGCGGGTGCTGGATGTCAGGGAACAACATGCAGGTCCTGGAGAGGTTTCACCCGGTTCTGTACACCCATGTCTGTGCATTACGCCAACATCTGGAGTCGACTGGTGAGTAGCCATGTGGTTCCCCGCTCTACGGTGCATGTGTGTTAAGCATGTACCAGCATGTTGGCAGTGACTCGCTTAGATTTGCAGCAAGTATGCTTCTGAAATGGATATCTGCATGCATTCCCAGACATTGCTCTCCATGTGTGCATTGAGACATCTTTGTATTTTAAATGTGCACTTAATTGCATTGTGTGTTGTAGTGCTTTCCTGCACACTGTGCACATGCAATGTTACTTGTGTCTGAGATGTTCCAGGATGGCAAGTGTGCCATTTGAGGTAGTGTTGCCCACATCATATGCATGCATGATGGTCATGCGTATGTGCCCAAAATGGTAATGTCTGACTGCATCAGGCACCCCTGGATGCAACACATGCATTTGGAGGTCTGGCTTAGTCATGTTGAGGCATTGCAATTCACAGGACTCTGATGTGATTGGTCATGGCACTGCTTGGGCCCTCTGAGTTGATATGTGTGCATGACATGTGTATTTGCTTGTTGCTATGGCATGCTCACGTGCATGTGCAATTAATGCATGTGTTTATAGCATACACAATAGATTGGTTGTGACAATGGCAATGTAGTTTGATGTTATTGTAGGGAGTGATGGCCAGGTAAATGTCTGCATGGATGTGGATTGCATGTCCATGTGTGTGGGTGTGGAGGTGTATAGGTGTTCCCTTGGCCATGACCTTGTTCCTATGAATGTTGGTGATGCCACGCTGGCTTTGTTGCAGTACACTGATGTTGCTATTCTGTGCCTCATTTTCCACAGTTGCATCTGATGAAGACGGCGGAAGCAGTGCTGTGGACAATGGATGAAGGGATGCCTCCACCAGGCAGAGGCGCAGGCCACAGCCATGCATCCGGGACATATTATCTTCCGGGAGCGATGTTGCTGGGGCATCGCCGGTGACATCAGGCATGGCTGCTGGGGCTAAGTCCAAGAAGGCGAAGGTGAATTGGGACGCCTCAGCAGCGGTAGGGCCAGGTGATGCCACACAGGGGCCATCCATGGTGGAAGACGGCCTCAAGTCATCCAGGTTGACGGAGTGGGAGGTGGAAGAATTGGCCTTTGCAGCCCAGCCCATGGGGTCAGGTGGGGGTGTTGAGGTGGGCATGAGTATTGCAGTCCTGTCCCAGGGGCATGAGGCTGTGCAGGCCACCGTGGATGTGCCTATGCAGACTCCTGTCCCTGGGGCATCAAATGCAGCAGTGTGCACCTGCTGGGATGCCTCCAGCAAGACCCATCCCCGGTTGTCGGCAGGTGTGTCCACCCAGACCGACACCCCTTTGCCATCTGATGTGTACATCCAGGATTATGTGCAAACCCTGCTGGACGGGTTGACGAGGCGGATTGTTAAGACTGATTTTCTATACCCTGGCCGGGTGGACAGATATTTAGAAGGCCAACCTATATTGTGACAGGGGACAACTCTGGGAAGCTGTAGCCAAACCAGTTTAGGTAGAAGTGACAGGCGGTCTACGCTAAGTTCTTCAGAGGGGTGACCTTGTAAAGGGTCCACAATGAGGTCACACAATGGGAATCACAAATTAAACTTAGACAGGATTATAAAAATACAGTTATTTAATTATGGCCAAAACACACTATAAGAAAATGAATACAAGCAGGTACACATATCACAAAATAGCATCAAACTAAATATATATATACATTCACAGGTTCAAATGCACAATACAAATCAAAATATAAAATACTCCTGCAAAGGAATTAATAGGTAAGTACTATACTCCAAAAGGTCCACACAGATGATCCCTAGCTAAAATTGTCCAGCCCTAAATTGCCAGGGGCCTTGTGCCCTATTGTTCAGCATACAGTTCCACAGAACATAGGATGCAGGATGCAGGAAAAAATGCAGGTAGGGTCTCTGGGGTCCAGTGAAGGGTTCTTAGGGTGAGGGTTCAATGTAGACTAATGCCCAAAATTATCCCCAACAGTCAGAAGTCTTCCAAAGGCAAGCATTGGCAAAGCCAATAGTGTAAGAAATAGGATTATTATAAACCCATTGACTTATAAAGGGAGCATAGTGGTAGGTTAAAAGCTCTGTAACTTACCTCCTTACTCTGAAATCTTCCCAAGTATTGGTAGGTCAAAGGAAAGGTGTCCTAAGTTGCTTTTCCCGTCAAAATCTGTGGTCCTCGATATTCAGGGGTTGCAGGTTCGAGCTTCACTCTGGTTGGCATCTTTTGCTAGTGCAAGGACTCTTGGTTGAGGAATGCAAAAACAAACAATGCAGCACCCCTCTCTGGACTGGACTCGTGTCAGGTAAGCAGGTTTCAAATGGTGCATGCCGCACACAGCGATGCAACAGGACTCAGTAGCCGCGGTCAGACTTTCCGATCTTTCTCGGGTCCCCTTTGTGCTAGGATGCCAAACTTTTGCAGAGAGTGTCGTTGCAGCGGCAGCTGAGGGTATGCCTCCAGGATGTCTGAAGAATGCATGAAGGGGTCCTCTTCTTATCCTAAAAAACAGGTAGGAGTCAAAAATCCCACTAGCCAATAGCAGAACTAGCCCACACACACACACACACCCCATAGTGGTCCAGTGAGGACCACTGGCATGAACACTCATGCATACCACTCGGACACACAGAAACCAGTATTGGATTACAGTCAGACTGGCCCAGCCCACATCCTGCCTGCAAACACATAAAGCCCTCCAGTAGCCCGTCATAAGCTGCTGCTTTCCTGGGCACTGGAAGTCCTTATAAGGATCTTCCTGCACTCTGAGGTCAGAAAGAAGGCCAAAAAACAAGATGGCAAAAAGAACAGGCGTAAATTTTGTGGCACTGCCATGTTTAGCCAGTAGCCACAGTCAGTAGCCAAATGCGATAAACACGGTAAAGCTAAAATGAAATTCCCCAAAAAGTGGGGAAAAGTCACTGGTGCCACCAGCCCATCTTTTAGGCACATCTAGAGTAACCAAAAATCCTCTGAGTGTTAGTCTAGGGCAAAAATAATGCACCCCATTGCACTGCAGAGTAAGCTGCTTTGTGCAATGATAAAAAGTTACCACAAGTGATACACAAGTAACCACAAGTAGCAACATAGTAACCTGACTAAGGGAAACACTGTTTCCCAGTACTGATAGCCTTAAGGACATATCAGTTTCCCCATAACATGTGAGCAAAGGCCAGTACAGTGAAGCTTAAGGCTTCAATGTACTGCAAAATGTACGGGTCAGATAAAAAAATAAACCAAAAAGTTTAGTGGTTCCATAAAGATGGAAGGAAAGGTGCAGTAAAGAGAATCCTTCCTAACACACGCCCCCGCCCCCAGACTAAGGGACAGGGGGAACTAATTCACCCCAGGATGGGTCCTCTGTTCCAGTCGGTTATCCCTGTTGGACAGCCCATCAACATTGCTACATTTAGGATCTGGCCTATGTTCAATAGTGAAGTTCAAGGCCTGCAGACTCATGAACCACCGGAGCCACTTTGGATTCTCTCCCTTAAAATCTATCAACCACTTCAAGGTTTGAGGGGGTGCATACACAGTGAAGTGAGTCCCATGGAGGTAGGACCTCTACTTCCTAAGGCACCACACAATGGAAAAACAACTCTTCTCCACCTGGGGCCAAGTTAGTTCCCATCTCCTAAACGGGTAGCTGACTATACATATAGGGTGTTTCTCACCTTTGTCATTAAGCTGTGAAAGTCTTCTATCCCAGTGTCATAGGCATCTGTCTGCACTAAGAAAGGTCTCTTCCCATCAGGTGACCTTAAATCAGGCCAGTCAAGTCCTTCTCACACTCAGGAGTCCATAAGAACTCTTCAGGTCCCCTATGAGTACTGAGGGCAGTCAGAGGGACAGCTATATTTCTATAGGCTGCCACTTTACTCCTGTATTTCCCAGTGAGGCCCAGGAAAGTCTTCACTTAGGCTTGGGTAGTGGGGGCTACCCAGTTCTGTACATGGAGTAGATCACTGATAAGAGGTTGCATCTTGTCCCCACATACAGCAACTTCATGCATGAGGAAGGCCAATGGCTCCTGTTCAATTTGACACTGTTTTCCTGAACAAGTTGGCCCAATGAAGGTCCTGACAACCAGTGTCTTGAGTCAGACCCAGTTCCTTCCAGGTGGGGGTTGAATCTGCCATGTCATCTGCCATGTCATCCAGACATGTATTGCTGAGATCCACTTTCCCTTTCAAAACAGGGGCTAAGCTCAGTTGACAGGTGTCAGTTGCAGCCACCAATCCAGAAGTCCATACACTGCCTCCTCCTCAGCACACACTGGCAGGGATATGTTGCCATACCCTGCAGAGAGATCATAACAGCAACTGCACTTTTCAATACAGAGCTGATCCACTAAGGTGTTACCTCTTAGTGAAGAGTGTGTTTCTGTCTTGGGGAAAGAACCCAGAGCTCTAGTGTCCATACAGAATCCAAAACTGGCTTTACCTGTATTTCCCTCCAGTTTCTCAGAACTGAACTCTTGACAACTAGAATGATCAGACACTCTTTGTTCTAACACTGGGTGGATCTCAACCAACTGCCAGACCTTTGTCTTTGTTCTGAACCACCACAGTACCCAATCTTGGTGGGTTCACTTATGCCTTCATTACAGCCTGGTTTACACCACCCTGTTATAAAGTGTGTCAGGGACAACAAGAGGGGGGATTGCCTCAGCAAACTCTCCAGCTAACCTTACTGATGTGGGGTCAGGTGAGGAGACACTAGGCCTACCTCACTGAAGCCATTAAAAGGGTTGTTTTGACACAGGGTAGTGAGACACACAGATGCCTCTGGCTCCCACTCTATTGCCATAAGCAGGGATCCAATTTTATCTCTCAAAATAAAATCCACCATACTCTTCACAGAAAACGGTAATCGCAACCTGTCCATGTTCACCAAAGCCTTGAAAATAGTTTACCTTGCCAAGCTGTGAAACATGGTAAGGTCCAGACCACTGACAGGTAGTCAGGGATTTGAAGAACAGGTTTGACAGGAGAAGGTCCCATCTCAGTCTCTGGAGCTCACTGAGAGCTCCAGTCAAACACCTGAGAGATCTGACAGATCTCTCTCTCAGGCCATCCTGTGGATGGCAGCTCAGTGACACTTGACAGGCCACTTCACCATCCCTCCACTGGGTCTGACCCCTACTGAGAACAGCAGAGGAGCTAACTCTGTAGCTGTCATTCAGTATGGTGTCAATGACTGACTTGGCAGTCATTCCCCGCGGGTTGGCACAAGGGCATAGGAGATTATGATCAGTAATCACCACTTGCAACCTATTGCCAGAGGTCTCCAGAGTCAAGGGACTAATAGAATAAGGCCTTGTTTCTGGTAACAATGGGTTCACTCCTAAAAGTGAACTCTGGAGTAATTGAATTCTTGTCTCACTTCTATCAACCTGGTGACAGAGAGTGAGACCCCTACATTGGTTTTCCTCTGGAACCCCCATCAAGGGCCAGCAGGAATGTGTGTTAGACCACACAGGTGATATCCTGACACTAGGATGCATCACAAGGGGAATGTCACACACCAACTGTAGGAGG
The DNA here is from genome assembly GCF_040938575.1 of Ambystoma mexicanum. Classification (NCBI taxonomy): domain Eukaryota; kingdom Metazoa; phylum Chordata; class Amphibia; order Caudata; family Ambystomatidae; genus Ambystoma; species Ambystoma mexicanum. The sequence goes on from NC_090940.1 coordinate 199,958,460, forward strand.
AAGGGCATCACAACCTGAGTAACCTCCAACCTCTCAAGGTTTGCTCTGGTGGGCTCTGTGTGCTTACTTTGCAGTAACCCCCCTTCCTGTTGAACTCTTTGCTTCACTGGATGAGAATCCTCCAATTGGAAGCAGGCCTTTCTCCTTAGGCCTAACCACGATACTTTTCTTATTTATTTTATTTTTATTGGTTTATTGCAAACCTTTAAAATATCAATCATTTAAACAGTTTTTGACTCACAATTTCCAATTTAAGTTTTTCACAGTGAACATTTGTAAAATCTATCCCTATCTATCTATCTATCTATCTATCTATCTATCTATCTATCTATCTATCTATCTATCTATCTATCTATCTATCTAAACACAATGTTTTTTCATTATTTCAGGTTTCAAAGACGACACAGACTCTGTCAATTTCTTCACATATTCTTCTATGAAGAATGTCAAACCAATTGTCATTTTTCAGTCACTTTCATTGAAGCATGCTTGCCACCACTCTTCTGCATCAAGAGTTTGTCTTTCTAACATGAAACATCCCAAGTGTTTGGTTCTTTCTCACCTTAATGCTGGGTAAAACAATTTTAAATGCTTCAATGTCTCAGGTTCCATTTTACAAAGTCTGCAGCTCGGATCTGTATCCTGGCTTACCCACTGGCTTAGAACTTCTCTGGTCTTAAATTGGTTGAGTCGAAATTTCATAAATATCAATCTTCGGTGTCGATCTGGAAACTTCTCCAAGTAATTTTGAATTTTGTTTAGAGCTTTCGATTCACTGGGAACATGTTGCATGACTTTGTGCTTAATTCTCTGATCTCCTGTATCTATCCAGTCCTGCATCCATAACTTCTTCTTGGCACTATTTGGATTTGTTTCCAAGATGTTATTATCAATGATAAGATCTGCCAAGAGTTTCTCACAGCACTGTGTCCATAAGGCAAGAAAGCTATCTCTATTGCCACTACTTGGATGTTGTAAGATTTTGATTGTGGGCTCATAAGCTCCATTATTATTTTGCGATAGAGAATAAGTGTGCTCCATATTATTCTTGCGTTTATGGACATCACACTTAATTCATATCTGAGGCATGCTGTTGGAACTCCTTTCGATAGCCCTAAGACTTTTGTCCAGAAAACGTGTTCCAACGTGGACCAAAACACAGATGAACAACCCAAAGCACACTCAGCCCCGTGGATTAGGGCAGGGACCGCCTTTCGTTTATAGAAGTCCAATGCTGGTCTCAGCAAAAATGTACCCATTTTTTATTGAGCACGGCTGCTTGTATGGGAAGTTGTTTAAATTTGGCCTTGATTTTCTCAGACCATGGTGCATCATTCAGACTGGAGTTGATCCACATTCCGAGATAGCATGTATACATTACAGATTTAATAGATTCCTTTCCTAAATGCCATTGGAACTTTTTTCTCTGGTTTCCTTTTTTTGTATCTCAGATCTTGGACAGTCAACATTTCAGACTTATTTGGATTAATGCGTAGGCCATTGCTTTCAACATACTGTTCTAGGGCATACAATTTACGTTGCAGCCCTATCGGTGTCATGTCCAGCAGCACTAGGTCATCCGCATAAAGGATCCAATTTGCTTGTTTTCCATGGATTGTAGGTGGAAACATAGAGATGCTTTCAAGGCATTCGCCAATATCTGACAGAAACAGATTAAAGATGATCGAGGCTACTGGGCACCCCTGTTTTACTCCACAGAATTATTTTATTGGGATATATCGTTTCCCTTTCGGTCAAGTCTGACTTTGATCTCTGTATTTGTGTGTAGATCTTTTATTGCCATAAGTAGACTTGGGGGACAGTTCCACGTTTTCATTTTGGACCAGAGCGTTTCTCGATCAATACTGTCAAATACCTGAGATAAGTCTACAAACGCAAGATACACTTTCTTTCCAGATCTGATTGCTTCCATTTTTAACAAATTTAGGAGAAGGAGGTTCAAAGCACACCCTACTCCCTTTACAAACCCTGTTTGTCTAGGGTCAAAATGGCAGCTAGAAAAAATCCACACAGCCAGTTGTTTTTGCAATTGTGTGGCATATAGTTTGCCCAATACATCTAATAGTGCGATGGGCCTAAAGTCTTTGGGGTCAGCTCTATTGCACTTTTTGAAGATGGGCACTATTATCGCACTTTTCCATGTGGTTGGTGTTGCACATTCAAGGGCTACTTACGAAAAGAGGATCGCACAGAATTCAGCCCATTGGTCCGGATTTTGCTTTAGCATAAAGTTAGTAAGTCCATCAGGGCCGGGGGCCCGTGATGTGCTAATGCGCTTGATGTCATCCATGATATCCTCTTTAGAATATTGAAGATCCCATTTTGGTACAGTTGGTAACCTTGCTTCTTTTATTTGTCCCTTTTTTCATACAGATCTTGGAAATGCAGGACCCATTGAGTTTCAGTGGCCATGTTTTCTTGTGTTGCTTGTTGTTGGAAACTTTCCTTGTTAATGATTTTCCAAAACTCATGCAAGCTTTTATTTGACAAGGTGGCCATCATTACTTCCACGTCATGTTGTTCCTGGACGGCTCTGTGAGAAATCAACCAATCTTTATATTTTTGCTTACTTGCTTTTTTTAGTGCCACTTGTGAGGTTACCTTCTGGTTTGTATGCTGCCTGAGTTCTTCTCGCAATTGTCGCATTCTCTTAAGGAACTCAAAATCATATGCATGCTTTGGTTTAAATGCACAATTTCTGAGGCCTTATTCCCTCTCTCCGTATATTGCTTCAACAAGTGGCTGTATTCGACTTGGGTTTGATCAAGTAGGCCCCTACAGTAAGCTCCTGTGATTGAATATACACCTTGCTCTTTAATCTGTAAATGGGTTCTACAAGACTGAACCAATACTTCATGAGACCATTTGTCTTCTTTCCCTTTTCCGGGTGCCAGGAGTGTCAGTTTTAACAAGTTGTGATCACTTTGCGGACTGCTGATCACTTATATGTTTTTAATTCGTCGCCCTACTTCTCTAGAAACAAAGAAATAGTCCAGAATTGACTCCTGTATATTACACCTCCACATGAAGTGTGCGGGTATGTCTCCCTTGGTGTTTCCATTCAACATTGATAGATTCCTTCCTTCCATTTCTTCTCGCCATCTGGAGACCAATTTTTGCATTTGTCTAGCAGCAGCAGTGCATCTTGTTTCATGTTAACACAATTTAAATTCAGGTCTCCAAACAAGATTATGTTTGGCGATACTTTTGTGTTGATTTCATTGATCAGTTCAAACAATTCATCCATAAAGCTTACGTTGCCTGACGATTTATGTTGCTAATATAGGTTGACAATATAAGTTCAGCATCTTTCCTCTTTAGTTTTTCCTTTTAGCTCAATCACATTTGAACAGGCTATGATTCTTAGAACTGATAACTCGATAGCCTGTGGACTTTCGTATCAGTGTTAAGAGACCAGCTGATGGCTGGCCCATCTGTCTCTTGATGGCTCGATTTACAGTTATTTCCAAGTAATCTGTAATTGGACAAATATCCAACCATGTTTCCTGTAAACATATTATGTCCAGGCAGTCTAGCCATTCTAAGGAGTTTTTGAACAAATGGTGAAACCCCTAGTATTCCACGTTCCGATGTTATGGGTGGATCTTTCTCCTGTCTCATGGCATTAGTTGTAATTGCAGCCTCCCAATGTCTCAGTCAACCAGTTCCAGTTATATACTTTCTACGTTTTATGTAGCCAATTTTTTGGCTCTGTTTCTGCATTAGTCGATTTATGATCCTGCTTGATAGTGATCTCATTTCTTTATCCAATTTGAGCTTCATGTAGAGAATTTAGGCTCTTATTGACAGCTGCCATTTCTATTTTAATGACACTCCTGTGGTCATCCTCATTCGTTCCTATGTGTTCTTGATGCCATTCTTTTGTCTTATTTGTTTAAGCATTACCAATGAGTTTTATAGGGCTAGAATCTTTGTCGGAACTTCTATTCTTTGAGCTTTCAGTGCTTTCCGAGATATTGAAGCCTAGGGATAACAGCACTGGTACTGCATTTAAGAGTAGATCACAGATTAAACTTGAGTCTATATGAAGCATCACTCTGTCGTTTTGTGTTTCATCTATAAATTTGACAGTTTTGATATTGTTGGACTCAATTGTTCTCAGTGATGGAACATGGTGTAGAAGTTGTGGCACGTTGTTTCTATTTAGCGTAAGACCATCTTTGATAGATAAAATCCACTCAAGAATCAGCAGATATTTCACTGGCTTGCTCTGAGCAGTTTCAAACTAATAACGCTTTGAGGCCTTGCTCGAGACCCACTTCGAGTCCTTCTCTTCTTCACTCCTTGTATAGTTCTCAGTCTTTCGTGCTAGGTCTGGCCCTTGCCTGTTGAGGGAATTTGTTTCTTTTTTATCACAAAATCACACTGCATCCTCGTGCCCTGCGATTCAAGAGACTGGTCTTTAGTCTTTTGTATTTTTAATTTAAGCTCAGCCAGTCTTTGCCTTTTCTCATCCAAGGTTAGAAAACTTGGTTATATTGTTTCCACATTTGGCACTATTGGCACGGCAGATGGTAGGAATAGTTGGCACTATCGGGACAGCCGTTGGTCACTAGATACATTATCTCCCACCGTGGAAGACACTCTGTTGATTTGTGGTCCATTTCTGCCATTTTGGTCCGCTTCAGTTGTCAGAGGTTCATTACATTTGAACGTCCTCATCATCATATGTTGACATATCTAATAAATTAACTATGTCATCATCCTCCTTGTTCTTTAGACATCACAATGTTTTTTTGAGTCACCCCTACTTCCGGAGTTTTCTCTGTAGGGCTTCTTGGTTGCTCAGCATTTAAGAAGACATTCACTGACTGGATATTTCTTAGGGATTTTCTCAAATTGTTGGCAATCTTGTTCCCTTTTTATGATAGATTATTTATTTATTTTTGATTGAGGCAACTTGCCCTTTAAATTCTTTTGACTGAGGCAACTTGCCCTTTAAATTCTTTTTCGGATTAAATACTGAATACTTTTCTTCATTTTCGAAATGTGTATTGTTATTAGTAATGTCCGGCTTGCCAATGATTCCGTCATCATTTGCGGACGTGGAAGGCTTGGGCGAGTTTCGTTCAAGAGTGACCACCTCTAATGACGTTTATTCTGCTATTTTGACTTGACTGTCAGATTTTTGCTCACCATTCACTGGCGCAGAAGATTTAGGCAACATTCGATCATTGAAGTCCTCCACTGGAGACGTTGGTCTTACATTTCTGGATTTACAAGGCGTCTTCGCCTTGTCTGCCGCTTGAGCTTTTTGTGATTCATATACAGATTCAGAGTCAATGACTACCAGGTTTAGTTGCTGGATTTCTGTCATTTTATTTTCATTTATCTCCACTTTTTTTGAAGAGTCAATGTTCTCATATGTATTATCCAGTGATTTTTTTGGTCCGGCAACTGTTAAATTTAACAGTTTGTTTAAGGTCATTGTGAGCACTTACTGCTTCCTGCAATTCAATAGACTAATTATGTTTCAATAGCCCGAGTGCTTCTCTGGCCACTTCGGGAAGTAATTTCTTGTCCTCACTGTTATTCGTTTTTGATCGGCTAACTCCCTCAGGGATTGCTCGATTTTTTTGTTTTCCACCCATGTTTTTATTTTAAGATAGCCACTTTCGTTTTCAATATTCACTAATTTGGCATTCATTAATGCAGATAGTGTTGTAAAATCTTTTATATTGTCGTTGATATCTGCTCATACATTTTTAGTAGCGGGGCAATTGAGATTGTCAAGGACGACATCATATATTGCTGCAATTCCTGAATGACTCCTTTTACCACTTCTGTGATGTGAAGATCATGAGCGGCAGTTCTGAGTTTATGCTTAGAGCCTATGCGTCTAATTTTAGGGAATTCAATGAACGATGAATCAGAAGACGATTCATCAGAAGAGGACTCATGCCTCCTCTGTTCATCCTGAGACCCTGTGAGTACTCCTTTGGTCACACTAGCAGTATTTGGTCTTAGGTTTCCACTGTAATGCCGCTCATTCACTGTTTTTTGCTGATAGTTGTTTCTTTGTTGGGAACAGTTAACCCTGGGTGACACGCTCGTGTCAATTCATCTTCTTTTTTTAGCACGGCAGGCCACTTATTGCCTGTTGATTTGGGGATGCTTGGTGTTTTCACTTCTGCTGAAATATCATTTTGGTGCCCTGCATTTGATTCTTCAGCTGATTCACTACGATTTTTATTATTCAAGGCATTGGTATTTATAACAGTATTAATGTGTGTTAGATCTTGCAATAGTTTGTTGACAACTACTAGAGAGTTTCTTCTTTCTTTAGGACTTCAGCTTACACAAGCTTGTTCACCTTCCATATCCAAGTGAATTGTGAATTAATTTGGTCCATTTTCCAGGACCTGAAATATTTCACTTGTCTCTGCCGCATCATAGTGTAGGTTTCTTTGTGAGAGCGATCCGTCACTCCCGCCATTGTCGATGATATGAGTGTTATCCCCTGTGTTATCTTATCAACAGGACTAAAGTGGGCAACACTAACATCTGCGTCATCACTGCATATGGAGGCGTTAAATCTTTTTTTCCCCATATTTTCAATCTTTTCGCTGACCACAGGACTCCTGATATTACTGCCTAACTCAGGACCACTTCCCAACATGAGTTCAGCATCGTCAGTTCTACCATATGGACAAAATGTTTCATGGTACTCCTCACTTTTTTCTGGATTTCCCAATGTCTCAATCCAGGAACCCGCGTTCACTGAGGTCAGCCGACTCGATTTGCTCGGCTTATTTCCAGTGTCATCCCAGGCATGCGATACGCTCGGATCCGTGCCTCCACTGCCCAGACAGGCTCGCCACACCAGAACATGCAGGTTAGGCACGACCCAACACCACAACTGCCTTCGCAACCCTCGCCCAAAAGACGGCTGCACGGAGGCCATCCCAGGCCACAGACACCACAGCACACTCCCTGATCGACCATTGTGCACGGCACTGCAGTAAGTTGTATCTGGGGTTTTATGTGTTTTGTTTTTTTATATTGATCACAACCAGAGCCGCGATTCAGATTTAGTGGTGTAACACTAGGAGCACCCACCACCCCAGAGCTCCCATTCGGTTCGCCACAGTTTTTAACATTCTGACCACAAATAAAGTCGCTTACAGTAAGATTGGTCGTATGCGCAGTGCTTAATGATTTTCTTACTTGAGATGCTTGCGTCAACAAGGCGTCCGAATTCCACTTTTTTTTACGGTGTTCGACATAACTCCTGCTTCGACCCCACCTCGCTGCAGCTGCAGTCTGGTTAGCGGTTGATGAAGTCTTGTTTTCAAGTTTTTATCCAACTCCTTCTTTTGGGTCGAGACAAAAGCGAGAACAAAGGCGCTCTCCCTGGAACACACCACTGCAGAGCCGGCAGAGACTCGCAGAGCCTCCAGGCACTCACGAGACTCTGCACCGACTCTGCAGAGGGTGAAGGATTTTAACCAGTTCGCTCCTCCTTTCTTCAATGGCAATAGTAGACATACTCGGTTTATAGTCATAATATCGAAAACATAATTTCGAATTACAAAAATGTCGAAAAAAAATGTCGAATACAAAAATGTCGAAAACACATACATATAATAGAAAAAGTCATTAATTCGAAAATAAAATGTCGAAAAAAAATCGAAAAACCAATGTTAAAATAACTATGTAAAATGTCACAAATACTAACGTTTTTTATGGGGGGTACCCCCCAAACCCCCATCCCAAACCCCTACCCCAACCCCTCCCTCCTCCCCATCCCCCCCCAACTCTCCCCATGGATATACCTTTAATTTTGTTAAAAAAATATTTGATAAAACATTAATTAAATAATTAATTATTAAAAAAACCCATCCCAAACCCCTACCCCAACCCCCCCCCCTCCTCCCCATCCCCCCCACCCACCATGGATATACCTTTAATTATTTAAAAAAATTATGTTTAATAAACTATTATTAATTAATTATTTATTTAAACATTAATTCGAAAAAAATCGACATTTTTGTAATTCGACATTTTTTATTTTCGAATAAATATTTTTGACATTTTGACTTTCGAAAATATTGTATTCGAAAATATGACTGGACGCCGACAGACTCCACGGTCTGGATCACAGTGAGTTTGTCAGAGACTCACAAGACGGTTTCCTTTTCTGTTGCCCCATACTTCTTGGTCTCCTAAGACTCTCCTCTACCTGTATACTAGGCAGCTGAGGAGTCCCAAAGGATTCAAGGTTTTCTGGGGATACCTCTCCCAAACTAGGAGTGGGGACACGTCCAACTACCTCAACATCAGTTGTAGGTAAGGCAGTAGAAATATTCTCCTTTCTTCTGCCTCTTTTTCTGACTCCACTGGCCATGGGTTTCCCCTTCGACCTAGGCTTTCTCTTAGGCTTGGCTAAGACAGTCTGATTTTGAAACATAGTGCTTGAAGTGTCTGGGGAGGGCCTATCAGGACCTAAGTCTTGAGGACTCAACTCACCCAGCACTCTTCGAGGAACCACTCTCCTTACATTGACAGATGCCCTGACCATTTCTCTATTCACAGCTTGAATGACAGGTGCTATTGGAACAGTTAAGAGAGGACCTACTAGCCAACTGAGTATCCCCCACAGAACCTCTGGCAAGAACCTGTGGATTTACCATGAAGGAAGCTACTTCAGTAGGACTGGGCACAGTGTTCCTTACAGTAGAGGTAGTTACTACCTGAACACTATCCTCAACAGAATTATCACTATGCAATAGGACAGGGATGGGAGCCAAGTCTTCAGCACTGCTAGTTTCCAAGGAATCTAGACAAACTTCAGACTCTTCCCTTGAGGGATTGGAGTCTACAGGGAAGGACACCCCTGCCATCTCTTCTTCCTCATACTGAGAGAAGGCCAGACTGGCAGCGTGGACCCCCAAGGTCTTACCCTTACATCTAGGGTCCCCCTTCCTGTGATCACTTGCTCCACAAGTGTAGCATGTCCCACTGGCACTTGACACGTAGGGAGGCTTAGTGTAACCACTTACCTGCTTGGGACGGTTAGTCCCACTACCCTGACCTGATTCTGATGACTTCCCCTTATAAAACTTTTTGTTGGCCTTCTTGGACATAGGTTTATCAGTATCCCCACCCTCTTTCTCTTTCTGCTTCTTTCCCTCCTTTTGCTTACCTGAAGCAGGCTTGTCCTTATGGAACACTCTATGTGAAACCCATAAGTCAGCAGCAATGGCTAGACTCTTTGGATTTAACTCTTTTGAGTCAGCCAAATGCTGCTTATGCTCTGGGGAACAAGAGGCAAAAATATGTTCTTGCATGACCAAATTGATCATACCCTCAAAGGTGGTTACCTGATAGCCTGTCATGATGCCTACCCCCAGGCATCAGGACCAAGGCCCTCAGCTCCGGGAGCAGGCATCCAGACATTTGTTTAAACCTCAGCTGCCCCGGCTAGGGGCTGTCTGGGTTCAGTCCTGGCGCCTTAGGCGCCAGGCTCATCATAGAAATCAGTCATGGCGCCATAGGCACCAGGCTCATAGACTTTACTTACCTGATGCAGACCATACTGCAAAAGAGTCCAAGCCTACATGAGGCCTGGATGGGACTATTTTGTTACATGGACTATTTTTTACTCGGGCTTGGCTCTAGGGAACTTCTTACCTGGAACTACTTTGGAGGCTATTTAAACCACACCCGAACAGCAGGACATGCTTTGAGTTATTCTGCATCCAGCAGCGTGACGCTCACCGTGCCTGCAGCCAGCATCCAGTCTTCTGCCACGCCCGCCTCGAATCCGGAGCTCCTAGAATAAAGAAGAAGAAAAGGACAAGGTTAGAAAACAAACTTATTTCAAATTCCTCACCTAATTCCGGAACCATTTCATCTCTGGACCTGGAAAGTACATCAGTCCTGCACGCGTCTCTTCGCCAGCTCCAGCACAGCGCCATACTCACCAGTTCTCACAGCATATTTCGATCCGGCACTGTCTCCATCATTTCTTCGCCGTAATCCGGCACCTAGGGGACACAAGAAAAAACAAGGTGAGCCAAGGGAATCAACAAATACAACCTCTTACCACCATAGACTTACCTGATTTACCACCGGCGGTATTATTCCATAACTCTCCACATTTTCATATGTCGCATCTGTAAAGAGGGAGAAAAACAACACGTTAACGCATGCAATAGTTTCCGGACAGCGTTGGGTAACACAGGCTCTTACTTGAACGCCAGCAGCAGCTACGAGACCTTCTTCTCACAAACTCAGTTGCAACTTAAGGAAGGAAGGGGACAAGAGTGAACATCGAGCACATTGAACTCTTTGAACTTGATACTTACCAATCCCGCCAGGGACTTCAGAGTCAATACTTACCAGAACTCTCCCAACGCCTTCAAACCAGTTAAGTAACTGGTATCTACGCGCCCCTGCAAGACACGCAGGATGGAGAGCTCATCTTTTACGAACATAAGGTGAGGTTACTAAGGGGATATCGGAGGTGATTAGTGGAGGAGAGCGAGAACAGTTGGGAGGCCATCACTAAAACCCACAGGTGGTTAATCCCTGTCTCCACTTGCAGGAAAATACTTCTTCGGGTCCAGCAGACAAGACTAGGCGGGCCAGTCCAGACAGTCATCTCTGCACTACGCATCACATTGAAGGAGACCGCAGCTGTCCAGGTCCAATTGACACCCCTGTGGGGTCCAGGTGAGCGTAACAGAACGCAAAGCCTCTCTACAAATACCCACCCGGGTGTTATGGAAACCTCGGAAACCAACCAACTGGCCCAATTATTGGGGGAACTTAGGGCGGAAGTACATGCCGCTCGCCAAGAGACTAATGCCCTCAGGAGAGAACTGATTGTCTCAAAGGAGCACACGGATGATCTGGCTAGGCAACTACTGCAAAACCAAGCTGGGCAAACGCCCCTACCTGGATATGGGGGAAACCCAACCCCTGTTTCATCAAGCAATTCTGTGCAAGTGGTTTTACCAGGAAATATTCTGTTAGCTCCACCTGAACGCTTTGCTGGGGACCCCAAAAGGTTTGCGGTGTTTATGAACCAATGCCGCTTGCACTTTTAATGCAGACCGGGAGCCTTTCCAAATGACCAAGCCAAAGTAGCCTTTGTATTGTCATACCTTAGTGGCAGCGCAGCGGATTGGTCCATTCCATTAGTCAACCAGGATGATCCTCTTCTCCGGGATTTTCAGGGTTTTCAAAGGAGCATGGAAAAACTATTTGCCAGACACTCAGAGGGTCAAGCCCTGGACAACAAACTTTTATCCTTATGACAAGGTAACCAGGATCTGCTAACCTATATCGCAACCTTCAATAGGTTGGTGGTGGAAACCGGGTGGCCGGAGGAGAAACGAATTACATTGTTTCATTGTGGACTTCGGGGAGAACTCAAAGATGTCTTGGCTCAAGTTGTGAACCCACCTCAGGATTGCACAGAATTTATAGACTTAGTGGTCCAGCTAGACCACCGACTTCAGAACTGAAAGTCTGATCGAGCTAAATTCGAGAACCGGGTATTGGTTAAACCCAACGTTGCCCCCAAAGGAACAGATGCATCTGAACCTGTGCAGATCGGGGGGGGGGGGTTAAAGGACCCTTAACTCAAAAGGAAAGAGAAAGAAGACGACAGATGCAGTTGTGTCTGTACTGTGGAACCTCAGGACATTTTCTACGGGATTGCCCTACAAAACCACCCCAGAAGATGGTAGGATTTGCTGATAAAAGCCACATAGAGCCTGATTCGGGAAACGACCACGCCCAACAAGCATAGAGGTCCGTTTGCCGAGCTTAAAGAAGGACACTCAGGCCTCGCATCTGATCATCCCAATGGTCCCACTTGATCCCAGGCAGCCATCACGTATGCACACAGTAAGGGCATACATAGAGAGCGGGGCCGTAGGAAACTATATGGACCACGAATTTGTGTCAAGGATGAATCTACCTCTTTGCAAAAAGACCACTTTGGATGTCATCGCCACAGTTGAGATTCCACTACAGAGATGACACTGTTGAGTCAAGATGGGCATCGAGAGACTATTGTGTTTGATCTAATCAAAGCCCCACAGTTCCAGATAATACTGGGGATGCCATGGATGAAAACACATAATCCTTGTATAGATTGGCGAGAGAAGAGAATAACCTTCCCGGATTGTGCACACACCTGTTACCCGGAGAAAACTTTGAACAAAGGCCTGGCTACAGTCGTTAACCCAATCATGCAGTTACCTCAGGAATACCAAGAATTTCAGGATGTTTTTCAAAAACAACAGGCAATACATTACCTCCTCACAGATCATACGATTGTCAAATCGACCTCCTACCCGGTGCACAACCCCCATGCAGTAGAATCTACGCCCTCACGGAACCTGAAAATCGTCACCTACGGCAATACTTGGACCAATACCTTGCTAATGGCTTTATACGTCCTTCCAAGTCTCCTGCATCCTCAGCTTTATTCTTCGTGCCAAAAAAGGAAGGTGACCTTAGAACGTGCATAGATTACCGCGCATTAAATCAGATTACGGTAAAAAACTGATACTCATTGCCTCTGATCCCCGAATTACTAGACCAAGTAAAGTATGCTTGTATCTACACTAAGTTAGATCTCCGAGGGGCATATCATCTGGTACGTGTCAAGAAAGGCGACAAATGGAAGACTGCCTTTCGCACCAAGTACGGATTACTCGAATATCAGGTGATGCCCTTCGGGTTGTGCAATGCACCAGCAGCCGTCCAGTATTTTATGAACGATGTCCTTCGTGAACTCATTAACGTCTCTGTCGTCGTATACATAGATGATATTCTAGTGTACTCCTCCTCATAATCAGACCATGTTAAGCACGTGCGTGCAGTCGTTGAGCAACTACGCCAGCACAAGTTATATGCAAAATTGGAAAAATGTGTTTTTCATGCTACGGAAGTTGAATTTCTTGGATTTATCCTGACTCCAAAAGGAGTCCGAATGGACTCTCGAAAGGTGGACGCAATTCTCAAGTGGCCATCACCCAGTTCAGTCAAAGGGGTACAAAGCATGCTCGCATTTGCTAATTTCTACCGCAGATTCATTCCGGACTTCTCCCATGTTGTACACCCCATCACAGCACTTTTTTGCAAAAAAAGAAACGCTTCTTGTGGACCAAAGAGGCTGAAAAGGCCTTCCAAGAGCTAAAAGCGAAATTCACATCAGCACCTGTCTTAAAGCATCCACGCCCTGAGCTTCCATACATAGTAGAAACTGATGCATCCAGTTTAGCCATGGGAGCTGTCCTGTCCCAGAAGGATCCTGAAACCGGTCAACTTCACCCAGTAGCGTTTTGGTCCAGAAAGTTCTCAGCACCTGAGTTAAACTATGCAGTTACCGATAAAGAGCTATTAGCCATCAAATCTGCCTTTAAGGCTTGGCGGCACTATCTTCTTGGTGCCAGGCATACCATTACTGTAATCACCGATCACCGGAACCTGCAGTATTTAAAAACAGCCAAAGCCCAATCATCGCAACAACTTCGATGGGTATTGTTCTTTGCCAAATTCGATTTCGTGATCACTTATCGACCAGGCTGCAAAAATGACAAAGCAGATGCCTTATCCCGAATAGGGATGGGAGAAGCATATGCAAATCCGAAACCGGTGCCAATAATTCTCGAGCAAAGAATTCTTGGCATAACTACTGTACAGACACTAGAAGATATTCATTAAAAAATCCAACAACTCTTCGATCCAGCAACCCTGCAGGACTGGGTAAAGAAAGGCCCGGACTACTCAGTCGTCAATGACCTACCTTACTATCAAGGACGACTATTTGTACCACACAAGGAAATACAAGAACTAGTCATCTCCAATTACCATGACACCCTGATGGAAGGGCACCCAGGTATTGCAAAAACTGAAGCGAAAATTAAGAGACAGTTCTGGTGGCCCACTTGGCGAAAAGATGTAAAGTCATTTGTGATGTCTTGTGGCATTTGCGCCCAAAACAAAAGCCAGGAGAAAAAACCTGCTGGCCTTTTACAACCTATGGATATTCCACCTACACCATGGCACACCTTGTCTTTAGACTTTATTACAGATCTACCTCCATGTAATGGATTTAACACCATCCTAGTTATTGTGGATCTGTTTTCCAAGATGGCCCACTTTATTCCTTTAAAGGGGTTACCTTTTGCTTCGATTCCGGCCAAGGAGTTCCTCGAAAACATTGTTCGATTACACGGATTCCCTTCCATATTGGTTTCTGACCGAGGTAGTCAATTTATCTCGCATTTTTGGAAGAAATGTTGTCAACCGGCACAAATCGACGTGAGGCTATCATCAAGTCACCATCCCCAGACCGATGGTCTGACAGAAAGGACCAACCAGACCCTTGAATAGTACCTACGCTGCATGCTACACCAGACCGAAACCAATTGGAAAGATATTTTATGGATTTCTGAGTACGCATACAATAACTCTGTACATTCAGGAACCGGACAAAGCCCTTTTTATACCATATATGGACATCACCCTCGAACCTCAGAACTCGATTCGCCTCAGCACTTAGAAATGCCCGCAGTTAGTCATTTGCACTCTACTATTACACAAGCCTTTAAGGAAGCCACAGAACATTTGAAACAAGCAAAAGAGAAATACAAGAAAAATGCTGATCAACATAGAAGTGAAACTCCACAATACCAGATTGGGGATCAAGTTTGGCTGGCTACAAAACATATACCTCTGAAGGGAACTCAGACTTTTAATCCTAGATATTTGGGACCTTACACCATTAAGGCCATTATCAACCCGGTGGCCGTCAAATTGGAATTACACTCTAATATGCAAATTCATCCTGTCTTTGATGTTTCACTTCTAAAACCAGTTCAACCAGGGATAAGATTAACCAAACCACCTGACCCCATCTTGATAGATGGAGAACCTGAATTCGAGGTAAAAAATATCCTGGACTCCAAGATGATTAAATCAAAACTTTTTTATTTGATCGATTGGAAGGGCTACGGACCACAAGAATGATCATGGGAGCCTAGCGACCACGTTTATGCACCTCGGTTGGTGAAAAGATTCCATCAGAACTTCCCAGACAAACCGGGGCCAGGGGGAAGAACAACTTTAGGGGGGGACTTGGGGGGGAGTGCTGTCATGATGCCTACCCCCGGGCATCAGGACCAAGGCCCTCAGCTCCGGGAGCAGGCATCCAGACATTTGTTTAAAACACAGCAGCCCCGGCTAGGGGCTGTCTGGTTTCAGTCCTGGCACCTTAGGCGCCAGGCTCATTATAGAAATCAGTCCTGGCGCCATAGGCGCCAGGCTCATAGACTTTACTTACCTAATGCACACCATGCTGCAAAAGAGTCCAAGCCTACATGAGGCCTGGATGGGACTATTTTGTTACAGGGACTATTTTTTACTCAGGCGTGGCTCTAGGGAACTTCTTACCTGGAACTACTTTGGAGGCTATTTAAACCACACCCGAACAGCAGCACATGCTTTGCGTTATTCTGCATCCAGCAGCGTGACGCTCACCATGCCTGCAGCCAGCATCCAGTCTTCTGCCACGCCCGCCTCGAATCCGGAGCTCCTAGAATAAAGAAGAAGAAGAAAAGGACAAGGTTAGAAAATTAACTTATTTCAAATTCCTCACCTAATTCCGGAACCATTTCATCTCCGGACTTGGAAAGTACATCAGTCCTGCACGCGTCGCTTCGCCAGCTCCAGCACGGCGCCATACTCACCAGTTCTCACAGCATCTTTCGATCCGGCACTGTCTCCATCATTTCTTCGCTGTAATCCGGCACCTAGGGGACACAAGAAAAAACAAGGTGAGCCAAGGGAATCAACAAAAACAACCTCTTACCACCATAGACTTACCTGATTTACCACCGGCGGTATTATTCCATAACTCTCCACATTTTCATATGCCGCATCTGTAAAGAGGGAGAAAAACAACATGTAAACGCATGCAATAGTTACCGGACAGCGTTGGGTAACACAGACTCTTACCTGAACGCCAGCAACAGCTACGAGACCTTCTTCTCACAAACTCAGTTGCAATTTAAGGAAGGAAGGGGACAAGAGTTATCATCGGGCACATTGAACTCTTTGAACTTGATACTTACCAATCCCGCCAGGGACTTTAGAGTCAATACTTACCGGAACTCTCCCAACGCCTTCAAACCAGTGAAGTAACTGGTATCTACGCGCCCCTGCAAGACACGCAGGATGGAGAGCTCATCTTTTACGAACATAAGGTGAGGTTACTAAGGGGATATCGGAGGTGATTAGTGGAGGAGAGCGAGAACAGTTGGGAGGCCATCACTAAAACCCACAGGTGGTTAATCCCTGTCTCCACTTGCAGGAAAATACTTCTTCGGGTCCAGCAGACAAGACTAGGCGGGCCAGTCCAGACAGTCATCTCTGCACTACGCATCACATTGAAGGAGACCGCAGCTGTCCGGGTCCGATCGACACCCCTGTGGGGTCCAGGTGAGCGTAACATAGCCTTCTATCCAGCCACTCAAGTTGTTCGGAGAATCTGCAACAAAATGTACATAGGTCATACATTCTTTCTTTTTGTATTCTCTAAACCTCCTTAAGTATTGGGCAAGAGTCTTCCCAAACTTGAAGATCAGAGATTGCTTCAGTTTTACAAAGTCTAATCTATCAGCCTTTGACATTTCCATAATGGCACCACAGCCAGAATGGGGCAGTCTGCTGATCAACCATGCAATCCTGTCAGCATCACTGACTCCTTGTACCTCACATGCATATTCAAAAGTCACAAGCCAGTCAATTATATCAGTCTTTTCCTCATACATACTCAGGAGATCCTTAGGAAATCTTGGATGGGAAGAGGACCCAGAATCATCTCCAGATCATCTAGAAGAACATTGTGAAGGGCGAATCTTGGCAAGCTGCAGCTGGTGATCCCTATCTTTCTGCTTCTCAACACTCACAATTTCCAATTTGGCCATAGCAAACTCAAGCTCTTTCTCTTTTAGCTTGAGGGTGTCTCTTTTCAAATTGAACAATGCCTCAGCATTTGAGGAGGCCTCAACCTGAAGTCCAGAGGATGCACCTTTTCCGTCCTCATCCCCAACACCAGTCACTGGAGTGACACTAATGACATTACTGGTGCTGGGTCTAGTCCCACATCCAATATCAGGACCATTTGTTAAATTAGGCACAACTTTGTTTCTTTCAAAATCGAGAATTTTAACAATTAACTCTGCTTTTGTGCCAGGGACTGTCAAGCATCTCTCAACACACAACTTTCTCAATTGCTCCACTTTTGAGGCACTGAAATTGGTGAAAGTGATTGTTTCCATGCTATTCAGTATAGTAGGTGACTTGTATCCACAAGGCAATCAAATATTATAGTGTCTTGTGTAAGTATAATCTGGACACACCACCAATGATCCACACTGTAGTACCCAATACAGATACTTTTCACAAAACACCCAGAAGTTATGTGGAGCAGGTCATCTCACCGATGCACACCAATTTGTTAAGACTGATGTTCTATACTCTGGCCTGGTGGACAGATGTATAGAAGGCCAACATATATTGTGACAGGGACAACTCTGGGAAGCTTTAGCCAAACCAGTTTAGGTAGAAGTGACAGGCGGTCTAGGCTAAGTTCTTCAGAGGGGTGCGCTTGCAAAGGGTCCACAATGAGGTCACACAATGGGAATCACAAATAACACTTAGGGCCTCATTAGGACCCTGGCGGAGAGGGTATTACGCCAGCGTAGTGCATGGCGTACCTCTCCGCCATACTACGAGTTCCCGTAGCGCCATGGAGGTTTTCTCCGCCTGGTTTTACCAGCCGGAGAAAACCATGGCGCTACGGGACCTCGTTGTTAATTACGCCACCGTATTTTACGGTGGCGTAATTAACTCCTTCCCCACTCCCATTATACCCTATGGGGCGAAAATGGGAATGGGGAAGGGCAGAATGGGGATTGGGGATTTACCGCTCCGCCGAGGTCGGAATGGGGCGGTAAATCCGCCAACCCCCATGGCGCTATCGGCGGCTTTCCGCCATGCTTCGCGGTGCATTTAGCACCGCGAAGTCCGCCTGGGTCGTAATGAGGCCCTTAGACAGGATGTATAAAAATACAGTTATTTAATTATGACCAAAACACACTATAAGAAAATGAATAAAAGCAGGTAGACTTATCACAAAATACCATCAAACTAAATACATATATACATTCACAGGTTCAAATGCACAATACAAATCAAATGCTCCTGCAAATGAATTAATAGGTAAGTACTATACTCCAAAAGGTCCACAGAGATGATCCCTAGCTAAAATTGTCCAGCCCTAAATTGCCAGGGGCCTTGTGCGCTATTGTTCAGGATACAGTTCCACAGAATTCAGGATGCAGGAAAAAATGCAGGTAGGATCTCTGGGGTCCAGTGAAGGGTTCTGAGGGTTAGGGTTCAATGTAGACTAATGCCCAAAATTATTCCCAACAGTCAGAAGTCTTGCAAAGGCAAGCATTGGCAAAGCCAATAGTGTAAGAAATAGGATTATTATAAGCCCATTGACTTATAATGGGAGTATAGGGATAGGTTAAAAGCTCTGTAATTTACCCACCTTACTCCGAATCTTCCCAAGTCTTGGTGGGACAATGTAAGGGTGTCCTGGGTTGCTTTACCCACTGAAATACGCGGTCCTCGATATTCAGGGGTTGCAGGTTTGAGCTTCTCTCAGGTTGGGATCTTTTGCTGGTGCAAGGACTCTCGGTCGAGGAATGCAAAAACAAACAATGCAGCACCCCTCTCGGGACTGGACTTGTGTCGGGTAAGCAGGTTTCTGACAGTGCACACCATGCACAGTGATGCAACAGGACTCAAAAGTCACAGTCGGACTTTCCGCTCTTTCTCGTGTCCGCTTTATGCTAGGATGCCGAGGGTGTTGTTGCAGTGGCAGCTGAGGGTGTGCCAAGTTTCAGGCAGAAACTCGGAACGGCGACAAAGTTAGTATGATAGCCCAAAAACAAAGCTGGTCAGCCACAGGACAGTTGCATGGCACTTCCGAAAGTGGTTTTTGAGTTGGGCACTGAGCAGAAGTTGGGAATGGATGGTCCCTCCAGTCCAAGGGTCGTAGCACCTTCACAGGGCTACTAAAGATCATGAGACAGACAGTCCTCCACCAGGACTGCAGCAGAAGTTGGTTGCCAGGCCTCCTTCTGTCAGGTTTCAGGTTTCTTCACGGGTCTCTCAGCTGGACAGGATACTTGGCTCCTTCAGGTTTATCCAGGATGTCTGAAGAATGCATGCAGGCGACCTCTTCCTATCCTAAAAGCAAGGTAGGAGTCGAAACTCCCTCTAGCTAGTGGACATGTTGGTGGTCCACTTCATGGTGCTGGCAGACCACAGAGGTTCAGGTAAGCTGCAGATATGCATTGCACTGGTATTGTGAGAGATTGTTAAGGGGGCTGCCTGGGGAGGGGGGTGTCCAGTCTGGAGGGTGCTGCCTGGAGGGGTGTCCAGACTGGAGGTGGCTGCCTGGGGGGGGGGGGGGTCACAGGTGAGATGGCTGGGGTGGTGTCCAGTCTGGAAGGGGCTGCCTGGGGTGGTGTCCTGACTGGAGGGGGCTGCCTGGGGAGTGTGTCACAGGTGAGGGGGGTTGGGGGTGGTGTCCAGACTGGAGGGGGATGGAGGGAGGGGTGTCCAGACTGCAGGGGGCTGCCTGGGGGGTGTCACAGGTGAAGGGGCATGGGGGTGGTGTCCAGACAGGAGGAGGCTGCCTGGGGGGTGTCACAGGTGAGGGGGCCTGGGGGGTTGTGTCCAGAATGGAGGGGGTTAGGGGGTGGTCTGCAGTCTGATGGGGGCTGCCTGGGGGGTTTTCACAGGTGATGGGTGCTAGGGGTGGTGTCCAGTCTGGAGGGGTCTTTCTGGGGGGTGTCCAGAGTGAAGGGAGCTGCCTGGGGAGTGTCACAGGTGAGGGGGGCTCCAGACTGGATGGTGCAGTCTGGGTTTGCGAGGGAGGGCCTGTATTTTCACTGTGGTTCAGCCTGGGCTTGCGAGGTGAGGCACGCAGTTTTGCTGGGGTGCAGTCTGGCTTTGCGAGGGAGGGCCCACTTTTTTACAGGGGTGCAGCCTGGGCTTGCAACGTGAGGCGCACGATTTCTCAGGGGGAGGGTGCACCTTCTCACAGGGGTATTGGATAGTGGTTTAGTGGTGGCCGCAGAGGCTTGCGTCTGGTTTGGCCTTTGGCTTGCTTTTTGGTGTGCATGAGGGCGCATTGTGTTCGTTCCTCGCGCAGCTTGTTTTTACTTGCGCAACGGCTAGTAATGTGCCTTTGAATCCATGAATACATGAGGAGCGCAATTTTTTTCTGCGCCACTGCTCGTGCAGGATCCTTCTTGGCGTGCGCCACTTGCCCCATTTCTGTGCCCATTCCATGAATCGAGCCCTAAAGTTTTAGAGTAGCAAGTACGCTGTTTGACTGGCTGCAATGCTGGGCATCCTAGCCAATCACAGAATAAAGACCATTCTGGTCTGCTGACTGACCAAAATGTTTGGGAGCCCTGTCTGTCTCTGGCTTCTCTGATTGGGTGATTCCTGCTCAGTATGAAAAGGGGCGGCCCCCCACTGGGAATTCCATACTCGAGAAGTGGTTGGAGGCGGGGGGTTATCTACACATGCCACCATCTGCTTCCGTGGTACTTTGGGCAGGATAGTTACCCATCCTTAACTTGGTCGTTCAGTGGATTACGCCACCTGCCAGTGATATCAGCAAAATTTGCCATAGTGGATAAAAAAGTGATCAGACCTGAATGCTTTTGAGGCTCATGTACTCCTACTCTTGTATCCTCTGGATTGAGGGCAGCATATTGGCAAGATATATAATCAGTAGGGAGTGGCAAAATTCCAGTCTACCTCCGAGGCGCAATTTCCGCCAATTGCGCCTCTATGGTACAGATTTATTTTCGTTTTGGTATGCACCAGTGGCGTTGCTAAGGGGTTATGGGGGGGCGCCCCCCCCCCCCGTGAAACCCTGTGCCCCCCTTTGCCCCACACCCAAGACAAGCAGTGATCATATTCTCCCCTTACTTTTGTCTGTGCCCCCCTACTTTTGTCTTTGCCCCCCCCCCCGCCCCTCCTAAATTTGATTCCTGACGACGCCACTGGTATGCACATTTTGGCCTATTTGGAGGCCAAACAATTTCTTGCCACCCATCGCCCGCCCCCCAAAAGGCCTATATTTTCACACACCCCACCCTTTCTGGACTGCAGAAGGAATGTATTAAAGGGCCTCACGTGGTATATTTCAGCATATGTCACATGTATATCTTCAGTCTGGCGTAAAGTGCTGGGGCACGACTCTGTTGCCCCATTTCCCTGTATAGAAAGCGCTCAGCCATAACCGAGTGCTGAACACGGGCTCCTGCTCTTAAAAGGCAGCGCCTGCGGGGTTCATAAGAACCCGCTATATTCATCGCCGTATTGTGAGCGGAATGCGCTGGCGTGGCGATAGACGGGGTTCATGGTTGGCGCCGGAACAATTGCCATTTTTGTTAGCGGAGCGGCTGCTTTGCAATGTAAAACCTTGATCAATCTGGCCATGCATATCCCCTGAATCGTTCCCATTAAGCAAGCGCGCATAAATCCCCCGCGGATTGAACCGAAACTCACGCACTGCTTTCCCGAGCAAGGTTACGCATTTAAGAGACCGTTCGCGCGTCACAAAAATGAGCTAATGAATACATGACTGTAGACGCCCGGATACATTGATTGTATCACTTGCCCGCACCTTTGAATCGCAAAGTACCGGGATAATGCAATAATGCATTCATGCTAAGCACACACGTGATTTTCTACAACCCTTTGTGTGCCGAAGATCACATGTATAATTTTGCTCTTATGAAAAATGTTGGTGCAAGAGTCATGGGCGTGCATTGTGCTGTCGTTCATAGACCTCCATCCTGCTGACGGCCTGGGCACAATTACACACACACAAGGCACGAAAGGGTCACTCAGGTTTATATATCTAGGTTCTCTTTCTATGTGAATTCCTAAACGCTCCTCCAGTCCTTCACCCAAAGCAGTGGATCCGTTACATTTTTATTAAATAGCGTTCCGTGCTTTTATGCAGATTATCTCTTTCTTTATGGAAAATTGAGTTTGAAAACCTGCACAGTTTATGACGCATTGTGAGAAGCTCTACTGTTTTCACTCCTCTTGTATTGCGGAGACTGTGGTATCAACTCTTAGTTATGGTTAAGTTGGACTTCGCATAGGAAGAGCATTTTTTGGGAGGCTGAAGGCCTTGGCAGGGTAACTTGAATCTCTGTGAAACTTTCTAAAAAGATACAGACCTGACACTGAGGTCCTGATTCATGGAATTTTCTGCGGAGAAAAAAAAAGACTGGTGCGCAAAATCGCGCATAAATCCCAGTTCGTCGATTCATGGAAAGCAATGCACAGGACTTACCTGGGACTTGCGAGGAATCTGCACCGGTCTGTCACGTCACTGTGAGCCGAGGAATGCCTTGCGTGAGACTCCAAGAAGAGGGTGGGCCGGGCCTGCGCAGCCACCTAAAAAGGGGTTGGAACACACGAAATGAGGAAGCACAAGCAAAAATGTGGGCGTTACGAGGAACGTTGCACCGTCAAGCAATCACATCGCCTATACACATTGCCTATACACGTGCAAAATAAACGTATTCATGGAATTGAACTGGGAACATCGGGTCGCGAAAAACAGAGTGCAAATCCCAGCACACCTATGCTACGCGATAGCAGGTGTAAACATCAACGCGCACCATAACAAATGCATATAATGCACGCAAGACACACCAAACAAAGGGATACAGCCACAATGAATGCACCATTCATTGCAGCAATCATCCTGCGACACCGCGGGGGGAGGAGGATGACCAGGGCCTGGATCTTCCACCCACGGACCAGCCTTTTTGGGATGCCTGATGACCAGGTCTATGGCAGGTATAGGTTCCCCCATATCATCCTAGACCTGGTCAGGGAGTGGGAATATGACCTCACATCACCCACCATGTGCTCCCAAGCACTGAGCCCTTTACAAAAGCTGCTCATTGCTCTACATTTTTTGGCCACAGGATCCTTCCTGCCCACCCCTGCCATAGTAGGTAGTATCTCCCAGGCATGCAGTCTTGCTGCCTACGCCAGGTGTTGGCATGCATAACTGCATTACCTTCTGTATGCTGGTGTATCTATATGCCCAGAACACCGGCAGAAAGGCAAGCATGGTCCAGGATTTCTATGGGGTGGTGCACTTTCCCAGAGCGCTAGGTACTATTGATTGCATCCATGTTGCTCTACGTCCACCTAGAGCAACAGAGCCCATCTACCGCAACAGGAAACACTGGCACTCCATCAATGTTCCGGTTGTGTGTGATGCCAAGGGCATCATTACTGAAGTGTATGCCAACTATCCTGGTAGCACACATGATCGTTTCATCTTCAGGATGTCCCTACTACACCAGGCCCTGGAATCTGGGAAGCATGGCAACACATGGCTCATTGGTGCGTATGAATGGCCATGCACATGCATGCACGTTTCACACAGACCAATAGACACTGCCAACAAATGGCAATGACAACCATTCTCACCTCTACAGGGGACAGTGCCTACCCTCTGAGCACATACATGATGATGCCCATACGCAACCCCACCACGACTGCTGATGTAAGGTACCACACTGCCCATATTGCGACTCGGGGCATAGTGGAGCGCACATCCTGAGTGCTCAACTCACATTTCCGCTCCCTTGACCAATCTGGTGGTGAGTTGCTATATGCACCACCAGTAGTCTGCGGATCATTGTGGCAGCATGTGCCCTGCACAATGTCGCAACAAGGCGTGGCATCCCGATGGACATGGGGGTGGCACACCATCCACCAGACTGGCATCCCCTTGCTTATGGCTGAGCAAAGGGCACGTGGAGAGGCTGCACGTACCCAGATTGTCGAATCTTTTTTCACCTAAATCCTTCCCCTGTGGAGTGCACACAATCAGCCAAATCCCAGGTGCCATTCAATGATGACAATAGGCCAATCTACTGTGCCCACAAGACCACCCTGAGAATGTGCCCTTGGAAGTGCACATTTGTGTGCATCCAATAGAATTAAAAAGACATGCATTTGGTGTTTCCAAAAGCAACACATTGAAGAGGGAGTACACCACTATCACCATGGCAACCATCGAATGAAATCACCCCTAAGGCACAAAACACATCCCATATGACTAATTAACATACACCTCAAATGTGTAACCACCGATAATGCCATAAACTCAACAACCATCATATCTGAGCTGCGAGCCATACCTGGCCTCCCAAAGTAACATGTACCCAAAATTCCAGAAGCATAATGGCATATTGCTGCACACCTGTTCGAGAATGTGCATGATGTTCACAAACATGTCCCTATTGTGGTGTGTGGCAATGCAGTGCAGTAAGGATACACATGTAGATTCTGGCAACATGACCACAATGCACCCCATCCCAAATGAACCACTGAACAAGAGGTAATTGACAATTGTGACAAAGAGGGTGACACACCAGAATGGCCACATCCACATATGCAGCAACTAATGTGGCCATTCCACATGGTTAAAGATAAATGCACATCTTATCCGTCCTCAGGGCATGCAGGCGACACTCAAAATTCATCCCATGAAATAGCCATCATTCCTTGACCGAAAGATCTGCAGACAATGAAAACATTCAAACTGAGTGCAGCCAACACATCCATGCACCCAAAAAGTACAGACACACGTGCCCCCCTCAGTGACATGTAACACATGCAAACAACAACTCACAAGACAACCATCAACATGTGTCCCAGAACACATGCAGCAACACCTGCACACAGAATGCAATTCAAACACGCAAAACACACACACTGACAAACAACCACAACCCCACACTACCTGACCCCCTGAATGCCATGCAGTGAATGCGCATATCACATATCCCTATTTCCAAGACAATGGCACATACACAACACGCGTATCTGTCAACATCCTGTATGAAAATGAGAATATATCAGAAATGCAGATAACTGAGACCCCAAAAAAGCAGGGACCCCCCTGGAAGACAATAAAGGACACGACAAGGCATGCCAACACCAGCGTAGTAGTGGGACAGTGCAGTGAACACAGTCATGGGAGCCCGTGATGCAAACCACAAGAATGCCACTACCCAAATACTCACCTCTTGCACTCCAGGCAGGGTCATGCTGGAGGCAGAATTTCACAGAGGCTGATGTCAGACTGGAAGAAATAAGCAGACATGACAAAGCAATGAGAAACTGCAAACAAGGATAAATGTACACAAAAGGTAGGATGCAAAGGAAAAGTGCACGGTCAATGTAGACTTCATTGTGACAGCACACAATTGGTTCATTCAATTGAATGCATAAGCACCATGCACCCAGCTGCGGTTAACTTGAAGCTTCAAACAACATGGTGCAGCATACATGCAACATGCATCTAAAAACACCAACACTGCACAAAGTAGTGTGCCTGTTCACAACAAAGCATCCCAAAAATGTGCAACAATGGTGCCATGTTTGTGGATCGTAACTGGGGATGCACAACATCAATGGGGAACCCTGAGCAAGAGAGGCCAAATGTGCCATGGAACCATTACCCCACAAACATTGCATGGAATGCAAATTGTCACTCAGTGCATATGTGCAAAGTGCAATGAAGCACACACCAGCACAACCATCAACACCTGTACAGGCCACAAACAGCTGGCCCTGCCACCCACTCACAACCCCCCAAGAAAGGTCCACACAGCTGGAACACCCACAATTTGGCAGCTGCAAGCTGTGGCACCATGAATCCATAGAAACCACACCATGCCCAGACATATGATCAGAACCACACCATGTCACACATGAATCAATGAAGTAGTACACGCTGTGAGGTAAGACTTAATGAATGTGAATTTTCCCTCCATTTATGAACTTGTGCTAAACTGTGTTAACTCAACCCTCTCTTTACAGGTTGTGGCCAGATTTTACCACTGTAGCACATTAGGAAACGTAATGTATATATATTGTATAGTATAAGGAGTTGGTGTGGTAACTGTTTTTGCATTGCTAAAGTTACTTGTGTCTATTGGTCCGGTCAACAATAAATGTATAGATATTTTTCATATACACTTGTCTAAGAGTAATTTGTGGTTCATTACTGTGTGTGCTCATTGTGGGCTTCCAATCACACTCAACCCTCCTTAGACATAGGGCCTCATTACGAGATTCCCACTAAAAACGTAGTCATTACCGGCATGGAGGTAATAGCGCGTCTGTGCACCCTTGACGCCTCTAATAGCGGCTGATTATGAGTGCGCAAGCACGCATAAACCCCATGCCGGTAATGGCTGCACCGCCATGCCGCTAAAGGCCCTCTAACCCCCCGATAGCGCCATCACGGGACCCGCCGATACCGCCTCTGCCAAGGAGCAACCCCTTAATACTGACCCGGTAATAACATCATGCAAATACCGGGCTCGTAATACCGGACCCAGAAGTAACGCCATCGCATCGGAACGGGAAATGCACCTGCGGCCATCTTTAAAAACACAACCCATTGCAATCCTCTCAATCCACCAGTGCTACAGAGGAGAGAGCAGGGCCATACCATCCAGCATGTCCAAGGCTACCCACAAAAATTGCCCCCGCCAGCGCAAGAAGCGCTTCTCTGATGAGGAGCTAAACATGCTGGCTGATACTCTTGCAGCAAATGCGGATGAGGTTTTTGCAAACAACCTCAAAAGGGAAGTGCAGCTAAGAAAAAAAGAAATCTGGGAGGAGGTTGCGCGCAAAGTGTCAGCGGTTGGCACCACCCCCCGCACGGTCAAAGACTGTAAAAAACGATGGGATGACCTACGTCCCTGGGTCCGTAACATCCTGGCCTCTAATCGCAGGGAGGCCATGGCCACAGGTGGGGGTGCCCACTCACCAGTAAAACTGATGCGCTGGGAGGAGACCTGCAGCACAACCATACAAATGGAGTCTACAGAAGGCTTTGGCGAAATGGAGACGGTTGCCGCGACATCGGGAGATGGAGGTGAGTGACCCTGCAAACCCCAGTAGGCCAAACCATGACGTAGTACAACTGGTGTGAAAGTGAGCCAAGCCAATGCTTGGCCCATCATACACACATATACAGATTCATGTCCAGATGGAGGCCCAAACCCTGGCACAATGAAAGGCATGCTGCGTGCCAATCCCATTACCAACAGACACCCAAAACACAGGGACCATTTGCATGTCATACATCACACAAACCTCAATACAATGGCATGCCACCTGGTACGCATCAGTGCCGAATGGAGACGCCACAGCTCATGCAAATATGGCACCCTTGAAAGTACCCTGTGTGACATACCTATAAGAATGCAATGCATGAGAAATGAAATACTGGTCAGCACCAACTCATGCATCCTGCATGTAACACCATCACTGATGCCCTGGATCTCTTGTTCCCCCACAGGCACTGATGCAGAAGGTGAAGGGCAGGACCCTGACCCAACTGCATCAACATCCAGGGCCAGACCACAGGGAACTGGGCATTCCACCTCCAGTGCAGCACCGCAGCCCAGAGTGCAACCCAGAGCACCTGTACAGGCCAGGCAGGCTGATGAGGAGACAATAGCAGCAGACGAGACTGCGAATACTGAGCTGGCAACAACAGCTGAAGGCGAGGCTGATGGCACGCAGTCCACTGCCACCAGTTCAGTGGGTGAGGCAGCAGCCACAGCCCCACTCAGCGATGTGGATGTGCAGGCAGAGGAGTACGAGGAAATTGACAGCACAATCCATGTCGAATGTCCCCACACCCCAAGCCCCCCATAAACCCCCCACCACACCCCTCAGGGCACACCGTCCAGCCCCATGCAGGAACCAGCGGTTCAACTGCACAGTCCGCTTCTTACAAGCACCCCAGAGGCCAGCCCTGCAATGGCCCTCCAGCCGCAGCACCCTCTACCTCCACAGCCCCCACTGACATGGAGGCATGCCTGGATGATCGAGCTGGTGCGCCAGTATGTGGCCGAGGGCGAGGAAACACGCCGTGAGATCCGGGAGGCGAATGCTGGTAACATTGCAGCCATCAATTCAAGTGCCATAATGATACGTGACAGTTTGGGGGCCGTCACACAGGTCCTAAACAGAATGCTCAAACACATGCAGCACCAACAACCTGCACCGATGGTGCAAAACCCATCCGCATCCACCTCACCGTCCACACCTGCAAGCACCACCCCCCCAAGCCCTGGCCGGATGACGAGGCGCAGTGCAAGGCACACAGAAATGCTGCCCCCGACACAAAAAAAGTCTGGAAATAGCCAGGCCCACCACATCGTGTGTGGGATGACAATGGGTGAGGGGGGAGGTGGTGTTGGTGGTGTTGAGGGGATTAAGGGGGTGTTTATTGGGGGGGGTTTGGTTGTTTGGGTGCGGTGTGGGTTGTTTGGGGGGTGTGGGCTGTTTGGAGGGTATGGGGTGTTTGGGTGTTTTGGGGCGAGGGGGGAGGGCATGTGAGTGGTGGAGGGAGGAAGCACTATGTTGTTATTTTTCTTAATACACCCGTTGTGTTCAAAATCATTTCATGCCTGGACATTGTTCGTTTTGTGTGTGTTCATTCTATTCATTACAGCGCACAGTGCCCAACTCCCCACACACCCTGTGCCCATGTCCACACGGTCCCAGTGCTCAGTGTAGTACTGACACATAACCATCAACGTCCCTGTGGTTCAGAAGTAACCGTCAATCAGTGATTGGCATACAGCACGGCCATCTTGTGCATCACGTACTGCCAGGGGTGCTGCTGCTCCTCCATCATCATCCTCATCATCCTCACCCGGTGCATGCAAGTCAATGTCAGGTGGCAGTGGTACGTTTCTCTGGATGCACATGTTGTGCAGCATGACACAGACCATGGTGATCTTTGCCACCTTTTCAGGGCCATAAAAGAATGCTCCACCAGACCTACTTAGGCAGCGGAACCGTGCCTTCAACAGGCCAAAGGTCTGCTCAATCACAACACTGCTACGGGTATGAACCCGATTGTACTCCTCTTTGTGCCCGTTACGCAGGTTCCGCACAGGGGTATGTAGCCACAGCTTCAAGGGATAGCCTCCATCACCTGCATGGGAGCACAAAGAGGTATGTGTGAGTCAATCTGAGCTGACACCTTTAGGATTAACGGCCATGGCTGCAGCTATTTGGTGTTGACATGCACATGTCCCTGTATGTATGCAGACAGGTTCATTTGATGAACTGTGTACTACACAATGGTCTACTAGTGTGGATTGCATTGTACAGATGATGCAGAGTGTTCACTTGCATGCTGATGCGGATGTACTGTGGATGTGGAACGATGTCTTGCCACCCATTATTGTAGTGTATGCTCCTCTGTACCTAACCACACTAGCGTTATTGGCACAGTTCTAATCATGATTAGTCATGCATCGCTTGACATACCCATGGTGGCTTCCTTGTGCGTCTGGCATGTTGTCATTAATGTGCGGCATTGGTCTTATGTATGGCATTGATGTGTCATGATCAGATTGGGATGTTCAGGACAACAGTGTTTAGCTCTGAGTGCATTGTCCACTCACCGCCAAATCCCACCCAGGTGGAGCATGCATCCCCCCCACAATCCTACCCAAGTGGAGCATGCATCTCCCCACAATCCTACCCAGGTGGAGCATGCACCCCCCTAATCCCACCCAGGTGGAGTATGCATCCCCCCCACCTCACAATCCCAATGCACTGCCATGGCCCAGTCAGGCAACCTACCGAGCAGCCAGGCACATTGTCCGGCATGTCGCTCCATGTAGCAGGGTAGCGTGGAGTTATGCAACACCATGGCATCATGTGTAGATCCGGGATATCGGGTGCAGCAATGTGTGATGATCTTGCTGGAGACACATACCATCTGCACATTGATGCAGTGGTATTGCTTGCGATTGCGGCACACCGCCTCATTTGCATGAGGGGCCACTCATTCTACATGGGTGCAGTTGAAGGCACCAACGCAATTGGGCATGCCTGCCAGTGCATGGCAGCCTACTTTGGTGTCAGCAAGCTCCTGGCCAGTCCGTGGTAGGGAAATGTGGACGCGTGCATGCTTCAGGAGGGCATCAAGCACTTGGGTCAGCATGCGGGACAAGAGTGGTTGTGATATGCCATGCAGCTGCCCCACTGTGTGCTGCTAGGTGCCTGTGGCCAGGAAGTGGAGCACAGACACCACCTTTAGTAGCGGGGGGATGGCAGTGCGGATTTCTATCAGGCTGACGATGTCGTCGTGTATCATGTTCACCTTGGTGGTGATGGTGTCCCGGTCCAACCGGTACAGGGTGTGGATCTGCTCAGGGGTTAGATTGAATGGACTGGGTCTGATGCGAGGGATTGGTGACTGCCTACGTGGTACCACTGGCTGCACTGGTGGAACTTGCTGGGCCTGTCTCACCCTCCTTCTCCTCCTGCGTCTCCTCTTTGCTGCCTGTTGTTGTAGCTGTAGTTGTTGTTGTTGTTGTTGTTGTTGTAGCAGTACAGGCATGTCCTCCAGCCCCATGATTGCAACAGCTAGTGGGATCATTTTGGTGTAGGAAGGGGTGTGGGTGTACTCCTTTTGTACTGGGACAGGCTCCATTGATTGTGATTGTGTGCACCTGTGGCAGTTGCCTGCACTGAAGGTTGCTATTTGCGGGTGGTCCACAATGTCTGTGTTGCCGCCGTCGTGCAGGCCCTAATTACCGCCTTCGGGATGCCGGTAAGTGCATGCCCGCGTAACTTGTGATGTTCTCCTGTTAGCGGCATCCCGGTATTGGCACCGCGAAGGGGCGCGTGTACGCGCACATGCCTGTAAGAAGGGGCACGTATGGGTGGTGGCGGTATTGGCGGGTTGTCGGCTCGTAATGGTCCGGACCCGTTAACGATGCCGGTAATGCCATTCCGCCTTCCTTTTTTCATTACCTCCATACTCGTAATGAGGCCCATAGTCTTGACCGCCTGCCAAGCTACCTAGATTGGTCTTGCTTATGCAGACGGTTCCCCTGTTTCACTAAACCGAGGGTGGCGTCCCAAACTTCTGCCCACCAGGTCAGAGTTTAGAAATCCATCTTAACACCCGTGCCTCACAAGACAAGTCAATCAAAAGTGATCACACACAGTGCAAGACTGACAGCCAAACACCACACAAGTGTCAGCAAATGCCCTTCACTTACCTGCACAGGGTACTCACCTGCCTTGCGTATGATGCAACCCACCGGGAGACACATCGCCTAAATGTAAAGACATGCATAGTAACAACAGAAAGAAACGGCACATCCATGACAACACATGAATGGATGATGAAAATATGCAGAGACCACCCACTGCAGAAGGACCACAGGTTGGAAGAGGGTGACAGGACATAGATTGTGATCTGCCCATGAGTGCAGCAAAGCACAACATAGAGAGAGAGAGTGAGAGTGAGAGGGAAGGCCAAGTGAAAAACACATGAAGGAGTACACTGTCTGGAGTGGTGGTGGCCAAGGGCATGCACTACACCACAGTAGGCGTGGGCACAGCTGAGTTGACCCTGGAAGGAAGACAGTGACATGAATACCACTTGAAAATCCATCCTGGCATGATAGCATGCAAAGCACATATAAGGAAACTGCCACATGCAGCAAACACAGGGAACAATGACACTTGCTCAACATGCAAGACAGTGCTCATGCTTACCTGCTGACTGAACCGGCATGATGTGAATCGCACACCACCTCCACCGCGAACCCCCAGCCACGCCCCCATGCCAGCTCATCTTGGGGGAGCGATGTGGCTGCGGCAGTGCCAGTGACATGGGGCATGGTTGCTGGGGGTGAATCCAAGAAGGTGAAGGTGAAGGTGGGAGTGGGAGGGGCTCCTTAGCAGTGGTGGGGCCAGGTGATGCCACAGAGGGGCAATCCATGGGGGAAAACGTCCTGGAGTCATCCAGGTTGACGGAGGGGGAGGTGAAGGAGGTGGCCGTTGCAGTCCAGCCCGTGGGATTAGGTGGGGGTGTTGAGCTGCTGCAGTCCTGTCCCAGGGGCATGAGGCTGTGCAGGCCACCATGGAGGTGTCTGTGCAAATTCCTTTCCCAGGGCCATCGAATTCAGCAGTGTGTGCCTGCTAGGATGCCTCCACCCAGACCGACACCCCCTTGTCAGCTGGTGTGTCAACCCAGACCGACACCCTCTTACCAGCTGGTGTGTCCATCCAGGATCATGTGCTGCCCCTGCTGGCCGGGTTGATGAGGCGTACAGGTGTCATTCGTGATGATGGGCAGGCTTCTTGTAGTTTGCTTGCCTATTATCACAATGAGCTATACCGCCTCGCGGCAACCACCTCTTCATCTTCCTCCTCTGTGCACAAGTCATCCTCCAGGGTGCCTTCCGGGCAACATACCAGCAGGGCCCCCTGTGCACGAGTCTCACCCACAATGCCCCATCTGGTGGAGGTCACATCCCTACCCTAGGTGGGAGTCGCAGGCACAGCAGCAGAGGTTGTCACTGTGCCTACCCAGGTACAGACTGGGTCACAGGTAATAGAGGGACAGCAGGCACCTATAATCAGTGCAGGTACGGTACACCCCCCACAATCATCATCAAGTCGGAGGGCGTACCAACGCAGCATACACTGTGCGCAGCAACAGCAGGTGGCAACAAGGAGGAGGCGTTCAGTCACAGGGCATACAACACCAGGGAGGCAGGATGCACCTTTGGGGCAGGAGGAACACGTGGCTGTGATGTGGGCTATATCTTCTGTGTTCAGAGGCTATGAGAGGTGACTGATGGTAGAGAGGCAGAGGGCAATGTAAGAAAGAGTGATGGTTGCCAGGGTTGAGGTTGCGCTGCATCGTGCAAGGAGGCCGGCTGCCGTCCAGGAGGCCACTTGCAGGGTGGTGCGGGAGACTGAACAACACATGCTTTCCACCCTGCAAGTCCTCTGGGAGTCTACGGATGCCCGCCTGATGGAGGAGGACGTGGTGTGCAACTCAGCCCTGGTGGACAGCTTGGCTGATATTGGAGATAAAGACTAGCCCACTGCCTTTGAATATAGTTGTTTGCTTCCCTGTTTTTCCTGTATATAGTTCTTTAGGTGTAAGGGTATTTATATTTATTGTATATGCACATGGATGACTTGGCCCTTAATTTTAATTTTTTTAAAACATTTTTGTTTTTGTAAATACAAATTTATTGTGTTTGCATTCCAAGCTTCATGCAGTTCATTTGTGTGTATGCAACTTTCATTGTTTACATTTCAGCCAGTGCTTTTCTCCATTGCATGTCATCTGTGTTATGGCTTGCCTATGTGTGTGGGTGATGCTGTGATGGTTGCGGGTGGAGGGATTGACTAGTGCAAAACATGTGGAGGTGGGTACATCATTCAAGTAGGGGTTGCACAGGATGTTTGACATTGCATTTACATGTGCTGCATCAATGTGTGTTTGGCATCATTGTGGTTGTGGTGTAGGGTTTGGGTGTGTGCAAGATAATCTTGTTGTGGTGTAGGGTTGTAGTGATGTGCAGATGTGTTTATTGATTTTTGTTTGGATATTATTGTGGATCTCATGCCACCGGTCCAAGTGTGTTTACAGAGTTCAACATTGTTTTCATTTCAAGTGTACTGTAGTTCATGTGTACCCTTTGCAAATGCTTGGGAATGTGTATGTGCACACACTATATTTACTGTGCAGTTTATTTGACATTGTGGTTGCTACATTGTGTGTTGGGGTTAGCGTGGATGGGTGGCATGGTCACGCCACTTGCACATTAGTTTGTCATTGCTTTGCCACTCCCATTTTATGCACACACACACACACCAGCATGTGCAGTCTTCTCTCACGTGTTGCTCTACCTCTACCACGGGAATGCAGTAGTGAGCCATGTTTGCTCTTTCGGAGTGGCAGCACACTTTTCCTGTCTCAATGACGCATGCACTCTCTGACTGCCCTCCCATCACCCATGCATGGGCCTGTCATGTTATTGTTCCCTGCCAGTGATTTTGCCACTCCTTTTACCCAGGTCACTGATGCTCAGACATTGACATGCCTGGCCATTGTTTGTGGATCTGGCGCATCTTTTAGTAGGTTTACTTCTGTCATGGGCACACATTCAGTTGGTGTGCTTTGATGCCTTGGCAATGTGCTATGCACAATGTGCACATGCCACTGGACATTGCATTCTTGTCACACGTTTATGGGGCGGGCAGATTAAGGTCTGGCAGGGTGTGTTAGAAGAGGCTCCAGTCCTGGATGGATCACTGGTGCTTCCTGTTGATCGTGTTTGCGGTGGACATGTTGGTGGTCCACTTCATGGTGCTGGCAGACCACAGAGTTTCAGGTGAGCTGCAGACATGTATTGCACTAGTATTGTGGGAGACAGTCAGGGGGCTGCCTGGGGTGATGTCAGAGGTGAGGGGGGGCTGTTTCGGGTGAGGTCAGAGGTGAAGGGGGCTGGTGGGTGGTATCCAGACTGGATGGGGCTGTCTGGGGTGATGTTGGCGGTGAAGGGGGCTAGTGGGTGGTGTCCAGACTGGAGGGGGTTGGTGAATGGTATCCAGACTGGAGGGGGCTTCCTGGGGTGATTTCAGAGGTGAGGAGTTCTGACTGGGGTGATGTCAGAGGGGAGGGCGGCTGGTGGGTGGTGTCCAGACTCAAGGGGCCTGGTGGGTGGTGTCCAGTTTGGAGGGGGCTGCCTGGGGTTAGTGTCACAGGTGAGCGAGGTGTGGGCATGAGAGTGTACTGTCACGGGGTTACATGGAGTGATATTGGAGGTTAGGGGGGCTGGTGGGTGGTATCCAGACTGGAGGGGCTTCCTGGAGTGATGTTGAAGGGGAAGGGGCCTGGTGGGTGGTGTCCAGACTGGAGGTGGTTGGTGGGTGATGTCCAGACTGGAGGGGGCTGCCTGGGGCGATGTCAAAGGTGAGGGGGGCTGCTCACTTGTATCCAAACTGGAGGGGGCTGCCTGGGATGATGTCGGAGGTGAGGGGGGCTGGTGGGTGGTGTCCATAATAGAAGGGGATAGTGGGTGGTGTCCAGACTAGAGGGGGCTGCCTGGGGTGATGTCAGAGGTGAGGAGGTCTGACTGGGGTGATGTCAGAAGTGAGGGGGCTGGTGGTTGTTGTCCAGACTGGAGGGGGCTAGTGGGTGGCAACCAGACTGGAGGGGGCTGCCTGGGGTTAGTGTCACAGGTGAGCGAGGTGTGAGGATGGGAATGTACTGTCAGGGGGTTGCCTGGGGTGATGTTGGAGGTTAGGGGGGCTGGTGGGTGATATCCAGACTGGAGGGGCTGCCTGGAGTGATGGTGAAGGGGAAGGGGCCTGACGGGTGGTGTCCAGACTGGAGGGGGTTGGTGGGTGGTGTCCAGACTGGAGGGGGCTGTCTGGGGTGACATCAAAGGTGAGGGGGGGGGCTGGTCGGTTGTATCCAGACTGGAGGGGGCTGCCTGGGGTGATGTTGGAGGTGAGGGGGGCTGCCTGGGATGATGTCAGAGGTGAGCAGGGCTGGTGGGTTGTGTCCAGACTCGAGGGGGCTGCCTGGGGTGATGTCAGAGGTGAGGAGGGCTGTCTAGGGTGATGTCAGAGGTGAGGGGGGCTGGTGGGTGTTGTCCAGACTGGAGGGGGCTGGTGGGTGGCGTCCAGACTGGAGGGGCTGCCTGGGGTGATGTTGGAGGTGAGGGGGCTGGTGGGTGGTGTCCAGACTGGTGGGGGCTGCCTGGGGTGATGTTGGAGGTGAGGGGGGTGGTGGGTGGTCTCCAGACTGGAAGAGGCTGCCTGGGTGATGTTGGAGAAGAGGGGGCCTGCCTGGGGTGATGTCAGAGGTGAGGGAGGCTGCCTGGGGTGATGTCAGAGGAGAGGGGGGCTGGTGGGTGGTGTCCAGACTGGAGGGAGCTGGTTGGTGGTGTCCAGACTAGAGTGGGCTGCGTGGGGGGATGCAAGGTGAGGGGGGCTGGTGGGTGGTGACCAGACTGGAGGGGGCTGCCTGGGGCGATGTCAGAGGTGAGCCGGGAGTGCCTGGGGTGATGTCAGAGGTGAGGGGGGCTGGTGGGTGGTGTCCAGACTGGAAGAGGCTGCCTGGGGTGATGTTGGAGGTGAGGGGGGTGGTGGGTGGTCTCCAGACTGGAAGAGGCTGTCTGGGGTGATGTTGGAGGTGAGGGGGCATGCCTGGGGTGATGTCAGAGGAGAGGGGGGCTGGTGGGTGGTGTCCAGACAGGAGGGAGCTGGTTGGTGGTGTCCAGACTAGAGTGGGCTGCGTGGGGGGATGTGAGATGAGGGGGGCTGGTGGGTGGTGACCAGACTGGAGGGGGCTGCCTGGGGCGATGTCAGAGGTGAGCGGGGGCTGCCTGGGATGATGTCAGAGGTGAGGGGGGCTGGTGGGTGGTGTCCAGACTGGAGAGGGCTGCCTGGGGTGATGCCAGAGGTGAGCGGGGGCTGCCTGGGGTGATGTCAGAAGTGAGGGGGCTGGTGGGTGGTTTCCAGAGTGGAGGGGGCTACCTGGGCTGATGTCAGAAGTGAGGGGGCTGGTGGGCGGTGTCCAGCCTGGAGTGGGCTTCCTGGGGTTATGTCGGAGGTGAGGGAGTTGTGGGGACGGGATTCTATGGCATGACAGGAGGCTTCATATTATGCATTTCCATCTTTACTCTGAAACCACAGCAGCAAAGAAAAAACTTTACAAACAAAAAGTTTCAACAACAGAACTAGATAAGAGTTCAATGTCCATGCATGGGGAACTCCCCAAACCATCATGGAGGACAGGTCATGCCCTGCAGGGAACCAATGAGCAGGGACCCTCCTCTATATATATCCATTACTCTAACCCCAACCCCTCTTTCTTTGCTGCTGACACCACAGAGCTAAGTCACCCCTTTCAGTTGTGTCTTACATATTAGTCAGTGTTTGCCATATTAATTGGTGTTGCATATATATGTGTGCCTTGCGGCTTTCACTTTGGAAAATTGTGTTTCCTTATTTTAAATTTATTTGATGTGTTATTTGAACAGCCACTTACTTTGTGGCGTCTAACAGAATTAATGGGCCACGAGCGCCCGTGCTTCTTCCTGCAGTATGGTTCCTTTTATGGGTTTGGGGCGCCTGGCAGCACCGAGCTGTGTGTTTATTTTACTTTCTTTCTGAGATAATGCGGGCAGTCGCGTGGGCCCTTGTGGAAGCTAAAGCTTTAGCTTCAGGCCTGTCCAGCGTGATTTATGTACAGAATGTCAGCTGTGCTGGGTCTTTGAAGCCTGGGCTTCAGACCTCCCATGCACACCCTTTGTTTATCTTGTTTATTTTCCGCGTGAGGCCCATTTAGAAGCTGTTGCTTACAGGCCTGTCACGCGTGGGTTGGTGTGCCTAGTGCGCCCAGTTATGTTTTCTTTTATTTTGAGAGTATTTGTCAGCGCTGGTCTTTGAAGCCTTTGCTTCGGACCTCGCACGCACAGCCAAGGGGTAGGGCTGAGTAGCGCTTTTTTCTCCTGTAGCTAGTACAGCCACCAGTGGCTCAAATGGTAAGTGCTTGGTCTTGGAATGCTGGAGACCTGAGTTCTAATCCAAGGTGTGGAAAATCCTTGGCATGATTTAAAAACAAATTTAAATCGTTTTATTCTGAATTATGAATGTCAAATTTTTGAATGTATCCATAAGGGAATTTTCCTTTCTTATACGCTGCCCTGACCCAGGGGTAGGGTTGAGCAGCGCTTGGAAACCTGTGGGTTTGTAGCGCTATATATATAATTGCTGACTTATGAATGCTAAATTGTTCACTTTATACCAAATGAGATAAAAGGGGTTTTTCCCTTTAAAGTAATCTTTATGGGAAAGGTGCAGGCTGCCACATATGGGTCTCCCATTTCAATCCCCATGCGCGCCCTGGCAACAGCTTTGCTTACTGAAGCGCAGATGAGGGGAGCGCCATGCACCACCTTTACATTTTAGAAATGAAATACAAAATACTACAAGGTGTCTCACTATTTTTGGGTATCTTGCGTCAGAATTTCAGCACATTTATTTTTAGTGCCGCTGCCTGCTCGGCTTCAGGTTTCACCTGAGTTTGGATGCGAGGGTTGTTCCCTGGCGTGCTGCTGACTTCCATACCCTGCTCGGGTAAGCAGCTTGTGGTGCGCTTGCTTGGCGTATTCCTTTGACACAGCAATGGTTAAGCTGTGTGTGTGAAGCATTGCCGCTTCTCTTTGTTCAAACAACTATTTTGTTTGTTTTATTTGTTTTCTCACTTTATCCTTCAAAGAAAAGACAGGGGTTGGTGGAAGAGGTTGTTAAATGACCTAGAGGGGGCTTGGGCCTTCCTATCCAGCCATCATTCAGGCACAATCCTGTACTAGAATGATATTTCATGTCCCTTTACGGGGGAAAAGAAATGTCTGCTTAGTTACCCCTCTCTCTTTTTCCGTTAGGTAAGTTCAGGACAACTCAGTCCGTTTTCCTTTAGGTTTCTCCTCCCCTGAAGGGGTTAAGTTCGCAGGTTAGGGGGTGTACCCACAGTTCTGGTCTGTTCCTCATATCCTGTTTTCTTAATATATATCTCCCCTAATGCATGGTCCTTGGTTTCTGTGTCAGTTAATTTGGCGGACCCTACTTGCCTTCATGAGGCGTTAAGAACCTTAGCCTTCTTCCCTCATCAGGAGGGCGGTCTTGGGAGACAGTGCCATCCTCTTGTTTTGTGAGCTAACCCTCTCAACATTGATTGTACAGTCCTGGGTATCCTTCTTTGCCCTAGGGGACATAAGGGTAGGACCCTACGAAGGAAGAGGGTATCTGGGTTTTTTAAGACATGTATAACCCAGTTTGCTCACTGGCTAAAGAGGGATGTAACCTCTATGTTCACTATTTGATGTGCAAGTACTGGGCTACTTGATCGAGATCTGTTTGCCTGCTCGGCAACGTCAGCGCCTCTGCTCTTACGGAGCGGCGTAGTTACCCCTCTTGTGAGAAGGGATGGCTCAAGGGTAACGCATTCCTCTGAGAGGTTGAACTATACAATCCAGGTTCGGATTATAATACTAGCACTTGAAAATGTGCGGATCATGAAGGACTGGATTATAAGAGCGATTGCCTGCTCGGCTTCGATGGGAAACCTTCACGGCCACAGGATGACCTAAGCCCTTACCTGTGCGATTTCATCTCAAATTATTATTGAAAAGGTGGCTTTATTAAGATCTTGCCCCTCAGGAGAAGGGAGCAGCTCCTTTGGATGTTTTCCTGAGTCTACCTATCCGGTAGAAGGTGCATCAAGAAGTGCGCACAGTTACTCCTCTGCTCGAGGGGCTTGAGCATGGTGTTTTTTGTTCCTTTGGAAGGATTGTGCCGACAACAGTCCTGCTAGTCATAGGATATCTCCTGTAATACCTTTGGTGTTCCCTAGGTTTTTCGTAGATGATGTTCATCTCAAACCCCTGGGGGTTGCTGTGGGTTAACAAGGATCCTATTAGTGCTCTTCCTCTGTCAGTTTTTCCCTTGCCCTCATTTTAGAAGGGGCGGTGATAACAACCTCCCTCACGGTTTCTCAATTATGAATGAGATAAGTATGCTCTCACTAATTGGGAGTGGACATATAGGATACTTCTAATAAAAATTTTTTACAAGTTTTAACATATATTTGTGGCACTCTTTAAATGGAAGTATTGTTATGCTCATTGTTTCCTGTCTCCTGGCAGATGGTATGGTCGTATTAGACCTCGAGGGTTAGTGTTGGGGGGTTTCCTCCATTATTCCTCCCCTCAGGAGTTTCCGCGTCAGTTCTACTGATGGGTTCACTCTTATCATTGTCCCTCCCTTTCGGTTTGGCCTTTCCCTTCAGCCCCTGGTGTCACCAAGTTAATGAAGAAGGTGATAACTCACCGAGGTTCCAAAGGTTCTGGCGTGTGTATATATATTTGTTTCTTGGATACAGTTAGAGATGTCCCTTCCGCAATCACAGAGTTTGTTCTTGGTTTTAGGCACGTCATTATAACTCTGCATCTTATCCTTTGGGATGATAGACTGTACTTAAGTAAGGAGTTAGCAGTTTTCTCCCCTGGAAAGGGTGATTTTTTCCCTTAGCTAGTTAACCTAGATGGGCAGAGGGCCAGCTCCTTCCGTGTCATTGTTCCAAGCACCCCGCGAGTATCTATTGCTCTCGCATTTAGATCAGCCTTTGGAACAGTTACCTAACCCTGTTACACACAAGAGCCTTTCTCTAAGATCAATTCCAGTTAGCTTATGTCTGGAGCAACATATTGTCAATCAGGATGTCGGTCCGATAACTCAGCAAGTGCATCACTCGCTTTAACATCTGTGCAAAGCCTACTGATGCAGGATCCAATGGGCAGAGCCACACTCAGCCTTTCATACTTGCGAGATCGATAAATGAGCTCCACACACCGTGTGTTATAACAAGCAGGGCTCAGATGCCTGATGGTTTGTAGCGCTTTATGAAAGCTACATTATTAGCTCTCTCTTGGCCTCAATCTGGTACGGTTGGAGTTCCGATTGGGTGATCTCTTTTCCTTGTGAGAAGGTGGATGCCTGTCCACTGTCTTCGGACGGTTGCTCCGGGATTGCTCGGCTCCTTTTGGGGCCTTCTCGGGAGGGGATGGTTCCCATCCCTATAGGATTTTACGGTGCATGTTGTCTAGTGTCATCCCTATCCACCTTTATCTATCTCTGCCCGTCACTTCTCTCTTATGGTTCCTCTGTTATTCATTAGAATATATTTGCATCTTTTCCTGGGGCTTCAGAAGTTCTTTGCGCAGTGCACTATCTGGGTCATCAAGGACTTTTGGAAAGCCTTTAATAAGCCTGTTTTCTTTTAGATGGTGGCTATTCAGTGAATGGGTATGTGATAAGATTTTGCTTCTGTTTCTCCCTTAACGGAAATAGGTTGTTCTGGTAGAACGGTCTACGAAGGCTACTTTACATGCCAATGATTGCATTTTACTGCCATTATCGCAGCGAAACATGGTCGCTAAGGGTGAAAACGGTGGTTGGCAGTACTTGGTGCGCGGGACCTTCAGGTCCATTGGTTTTGGGGTTCCACCTTGACTAGGTGTTTCTTATCGGCTTCGATTATATCATATGGTATTACCACATCTTTGTTTTTTCAAGTAAGGATTGTCTGTGCTACAACTGTTTTCAAAGTTATCCATGTGGAGTTTCTTTCCTGTTAAAGTACATCTCCTGTTTCAGCCCTTTAGATATGGACAGTGGAATGTTCTCCCGGGGGTCAGGATTTATTGCCAGATTGGGTACCCATAGGGTTTCCTCCATTTATTATCCAGGTCTGGGTCATTTTCTAATGTATAAGTTTTTAAGTGTTTTTAAATGCTTAAATTGGACTTAACCCCTAAATACCTCTCAGCTGCTTTCCTGTGGGAACATTATTGCGGGGTCTCTTACCCTTGGGCCATATGGATTAAGTAGATTTGCAGAGAAAGGGAGTTAATTGCTCCTTGGTCCTTCAATGGAAGATGCTATAGTGTTTAAGATGCTCTCCTGGGGGAGGGAATTGTCAAAGCTGCTGTTTGGTCATGGGAATAATATGTGGAATAATAATTTTATTTTATCACTAGTGTATTGCTCAGGTTGGGATTGGGATGCAAGGGCTTTGAACTTGCATAATATGAAGCCTCCTGTCATGCCATAGAATGGGAAATCCCCCTCACTAACGTGACAGGGGGTTTAGATTCTATTAAAGACAGGAGGCGAGTATTATCCCACCCACCCTCCCTTTGTATTGGCTGTTCTGCTTCCACCCACCCACCCTGTTATATTTCATATTGTTTCAGATTTGGGTGAGAAGTCCTATCCAGAAGAACTTCGTCATAGATTCAGGCTGTGGGAAGGTTGAGATCTCCAGTTTCGCTGGATCCTTTCTCCGCGCTACGCAGTTCAACCGTTTCATTGGACGTCTGGTGCAAGACAGCTGCAGAAAGAGGGGTTGGGGTTAGAGTAATGGATATATATAGAGGAGGGTCCCTGCTCATTGGTTCCCTGCAGGGCATGACCTGTCCTCCATGATGGTTTGGGGAGTTCCCCATGCATGGACATTGAACTCTTATCTAGTTCTGTTGTTGAAACTTTTTGTTTGTAAAGTTTTTTCTTTGCTGCTGTGGTTTCAGAGTAAAGATGGAAATGCATAATACTCGCCTCCTGTCTTTAATAGAATCTAAACCCCCTGTCACGTTAGTGAGGGGGATTTCCCATTGTACTGTCAGCGGGCTGCCTGGGGTGATGTTGGAGTTGAGGGGGGCTGGTGTGTGGTGTCTGGACTGGAGGGGGCTGGTGGGTGGTGTCCAGACTGGAGGGGGCTGCCTGGGGGTAGGGTCACAGGTGAGGGACATGTGGGGACGGGAGTGTACTGTCAGGGGGCTGCCTGGGGTGATATTGCAGGTGAGGGGGGCTAGTGGGTGGTGTCCAGACTGGAGGGGGCTGCCTGGGGAGATGTTGGAGGTGAGGGGGCCTGCCTGGGGTGATGTCAGAGGAGAGGGGGGCTGGTGGGTGGTGTCCAGACAGGAGGGAGCTGATTGGTGGTGTCCAGACTAGAGTGGGCTGCGTGGGGGGATGCGAGGTGAGGGGGGCTGGTGGGTGGTGACCAGACTGGAGGGGGCTGCCTGGGGCGATGTCAGAGGTGAGCGGGGGCTGCCTGGGATGATGTCAGAGGTGAGGGGGGCTGGTGGGTGGTGTCCAGACTGGAGAGGGCTGCCTGGGGTGATGCCAGAGGTGAGCGGGGGCTGCCTGGGGTGATGTCAGAAGTGAGGGGGCTGGTGGGTGGTTTCCAGAGTGGAGGGGGCTGCCTGGGCTGATGTCAGAAGTGAGGGGGCTGGTGGGTGGTGTCCAGCCTGGAGGGGGCTTCCTGAGGTTATGTCGGAGGTGAGGGAGTTGTGGGGACGGGAGTGTACTGTCAGCGGGCTGCCTGGGGTGATGTCGGAGTGGAGGGGGGCTGGTGTGTGGTGTCCAGACTGGAGGGGGCTGGTGGGTGGTGTCCAGACTGGAGGGGGCTGCCTGGGGGTAGGGTCACAGGTGAGGGACATGTGGGGACGGGAGTGTACTGTCAGGGGGCTGCCTGGGGTGATATTGCAGGTGAGGGGGGCTAGTGGGTGGTGTCCAGACTGGAGGGGGCTGCCTGGGGAGATGTTGGAGGTGAAGGGGGTGCCTGGAGTGATGTCAGAGGCGAGGGGGGCTGGTGGGTGGTGTCCAGAATGGTGGGTGCTGTTCGGTGGTGTCCAGACTGGAGGGGGCTGACAGGGGTGATTTCAGAGGTGAGGGGGGCTGATGGGTGGTGTCCAGACTGGAGGGGGCTGTCTGTGGTGATGTCAGAGGTGAGGGGGTGCCTGGAGTGATGTCAGAGGCGAGGGGGGCTGGTGGGTGGTGTCCAGAATGGTGGGTGCTGTTGGGTGGTGTTCAGACTGGAGGGGGATGTCTGGGGTGATGTCAGAGGTGAGGGGGTGCCTGGAGTGATGTCAGAGGCGAGGGGGGCTGGTGGGTGGTGTCCAGAATGGTGGGTGCTGTTGGGTGATGTTCAGACTGGAGTGGGATGTCTGGGGTGATGTCGGAGGTGAGGGGGGCTGGTGGGTGGTGTCCAGAATGGAGGGGGCTGGTGGGTGGTGTTCAGACTGGAGGGGGATGTCTGGGGTGATGTCAGAGGTGAGGGGGGGTTGGAGGTGGTGTCCAGACTGGAAGGGGCTGCCTGGGGTAATGTCAGAGGTGAGGCGGGCTGCCTGGGGTGATGTCAGAGGTGAGGGGGGTTGATGGGTGATGTCCAGACTGGATGGGGCAGGTGGGCGGTGTTCAGACTAGAGGGGGCTGCCTGGGATGATGTCAGAGGTGAGGGGGCTGGTGGATGGTGGCCAGACTGGAAGGGGCTGCCTGGGGCGATGTCAGAGGTGAGGGGGGCTGCCTGGGGAGATGTCAGAGGTAAGGGGGCTAGTGGATGGTGTCCAGACTGGAGGGGGCTGCCTGGGTGATGTTGGAGGTGAAGAGGTGTACCTGGGGTGATGTCAGAGGTGAGGGGGGCTGTCTGGGGTGATGTCAGAGGTGAGGGGGCTAGTGGGTGATGTCCAGACTGGGGGGGACTGCCTGGGGTGATGTCAGAGGTGATGGGAGCTGCCTGGGGTGATGTCGGAGGTGAGCGGGGCTGGTGGCTGGTGTCCAAACTGGAGGGGGCTGGTGGGTTGTGTCACAGGTGAGGGAGGTGTGGAGAGGGGAGTGTACTGTTAGCAGGCTGCCTGGGGTGATGTTGGGGGTGAGGCTGGGTGGTGGGTGGTATTTAGACTGGGGTGATATCCGTGATGAGGGGGGCTGGTGGGTGGTGTCCAGACAGGAGGGAGCTGGTTGGTGGTGTCCAGACTAGAGTGGGCTGCCTGGGGAGATGTTGGAGGTGAAGGGGGTGCCTGGAGTGATGTCAGAGGCGAGGGGGGCTGGTGGGTGGTGTCCAGAATGGTGGGTGCTGTTGGGTGGTGTCCAGACTGGAGGGGGCTGACAGGGGTGATTTCAGAGGTGAGGGGGGCTGATGGGTGGTGTCCAGACTGGAGGGGGCTGTCCGTGGTGATGTCAGAGGTGAGGGGGTGCCTGGAGTGATGTCAGAGGCGAGGGGGGCTGGTGGGTGGTGTCCAGAATGGTGGGTGCTGTTGGGTGGTGTTCAGACTGGAGGGGGATGTCTGGGGTGATGTCAGAGGTGAGGGGGTGCCTGGAGTGATGTCAGAGGCGAGGGGGGCTGGTGGGTGGT
This sequence comes from Ambystoma mexicanum, assembly GCF_040938575.1. Classification (NCBI taxonomy): domain Eukaryota; kingdom Metazoa; phylum Chordata; class Amphibia; order Caudata; family Ambystomatidae; genus Ambystoma; species Ambystoma mexicanum. The sequence continues at coordinate 200,003,236 of NC_090940.1, forward strand.
GTCCAGAATGGTGGGTGCTGTTGGGTGGTGTTCAGACTGGAGGGGGATGTCCGGGGTGATGTCAGAGGTGAGGGGAGCTGGTGGGTGGTGTTCAGAATGGAGGGAGCTGTGGGTGGTGTTCAGACTGGAGGGGGATGTCTGGGGTGATGTCAGAGGTGAGGGGGGTTTGGGGGCGGTGTCCAGACTGGAAGGGGCTGCCTGGGGTAATGTCAGAGGTGAGGCGGGCTGCCTGGGGTGATGTCAGAGGTGAGGGGGGTTGATGGGTGATGTCCAGACTGGATGGGGCAGGTGGGCGGTGTCCAGACTGGAGGGGGCTGCCTGGGGTGATGTCAGAGGTGAGGGGGGCTGGTGGGTGGTGGCCAGACTGGAAGGGTCTACCTGGGGCGATGTCAGAGGTGAGGGGGGCTGCCTGGGGTGATGTCAGAGGTGAGGGGGCTAGAGGGTGATGTCCAGACTGGAGGGGACTGCCTGGGGTGATGTCAGAGGTGATGGGAGCTGCCTGGGGTGATGTCGGAGGTGAGGGGGGCTGGTGGCTGGTGTCCAAACTGGAGGGGGCTGGTGGGTTGTGTCACAGGTGAGGGAGGTGTGGAGATGGGGTGGCGTTGGAGGTGAGGGGGGGCTATTGTGTGGTGTCTGGCCTAGAGTGGTTAATGTGCAGTGGGCTGTATGCCGGCAGAATGGGTGCCTAAGGTTGAAGGGGGCGGACTCACATTTTTGTAAGGGGTGTAGCCTCCACTTATGAGGGAGGGCCCGTGTTTTTGCAGGGGTGCAGTCTGGGCTTGCAAGGCAAGGCACGTGATTTTGCTGGGGTGCAGCCTGGGCTTGCAAGGGAGGGCCCGCGTTTTCACAGGGGTGCAGCCTGGGTTTGCGAGGTGAGGCACACAATGTCGCTGGAGTGCAGCCTGGGGTTGCAAGGGAGGGCCCGTGTTTTCGAAGGGATGCAGCCTGGGCTCGCGAGAAGGCATGCATTTTCCCTGGGGTGAAGCCTGGGCTTGTGAGGGTAGGTGCACATTTTCGCAGTGGTGCAGCCTGGGCTTGCGAGGGAGGGTGTGCGTTTTCACAGGGGTGCAGCCTGGCCTTGCGAGGTGAAGCACGCGGTTTCGCTGGGGTGCTGCCTCCACTTACAAGGGAGGGCGCAAGTTCTCGCAAGGGTGCAGCCTGTGCTTGCGAGGTGAGGCGTGCAATTTCGCTGGGGTGTTGCCTTCACTTACGATGGAGTCCCGCGTTTTCGCAGGGGTGCAGCCTAGGCTTGCGAGGGAGTGCACGCCTTCTTGCAGGAGTACTGGATGGTGGGTCAGGGGTGTATGCGGAGGTTTGCACTTGGTTTGGAAATTTGCTTGCTTTTTAGTGTTTGTGGCGGCATGTTGTGGGTGTTCCTCGTTGTTAGGGAGAATTCTCCAAATGTGCTAATTTCCCTTACCTTTTGAGACCCCCAGCAACTTTGCTGGATTTCTAGGATTTGATTTTTTTACCTGGAAAAAGTGTGAGCCTTTTTTTCCCACTCTTTCATGTATTTTGATATGTGTTTTACTTTTGTGTTCTTTGGTTATGGTGTTTTAAACAAACTCCATGGCATCATCTTTTTCTGTGTGTCACACAGCACCTTCAGTGCAGTGGCACAGGGGTGTCTTTCAGACTCCCCAAGGTTTAAATACCTTCTGTGGGACTGACTACTGTCTCCCAGAGCATGTAAAGTTAAATTGACTTTACTAGTCTCTTTAAATCTACTGAATCAGAACACCCTATCTTACTATAGAGTGCTGGAGGGGTTGCCTAGCTTCCCCTGAATCAAAACACTCACGTGACAGCAAAATGTTACACTTTCCTACTTTAAAAAGCTGGTGGAAGTGATTTAGATCAACTACTGTGATTTTCCCTACTGCTAACAACGGTAGCTAAAAATCGGGTCAGCCATGTTTTTCAATATGGCGCCCAAGACCTATCTGTAAAAACAGACTCTGGTCATCTTTTTTCGCCATTTTCTTTAGGAAAGGTCTTCCTGTGTTTGTCTCTGCGTGCCAAACTAGGTTTGGTCCCTTTGTTTGTTGGCCTTTGGTGGGCTTGAGTGCTGAAGCCCTCCTCTGGCACCAGGGTGTCTGGGGTGGGCAGGATGTGAGGGAGGTGCCCGAAACTCCCGGTGCTTAGTCTACTAGGAGACCTGAATGCACTCTGGCGTGATTGGTTGGCTGGCTGTCTGGCAAGGACAGCCACCCTGCTGTGTGAGTGACAGCCAGGCTGGAATGAATGGGGGAAAACTGTTTAAAAGCAGGTCTCTGGGACTTGGAAAGCAGAGTCGACTACTGGAACGAAAGAACCGAAGACAAGCTGAAGGAAGACGACTGCTGCAACTCCTGGATGACCGGTGAAGTCCTGCTGCAGGTCCGAATTGCCTGAAACTCCATTGACAGAGAAGCCCTTCAAGGTTAACTTCTTCCCTTGAGTTTGGTGGGAACAACAAACTCGCAAGCCGCCTGGACACCGCCCCCTCCTGGTCGAATTTTCTCCAGAGTGCTGTGGAAAACCGGATAGCCAGTGGGAAGGATACGAGTTGGTGGTCATTAAGGCACTCACACCTTAAAAAAACATTTTGCCAACTTGTGGCCTCTTCCCTGGGCAGTGCAGGAACCTCCTAATGTCTCCTTCTTGTCCCTATGACTGAAACTCAGGAACAGCGAGATCTGCTCGAACTGCCAGGAACAACTGCCTCGGCTACAGCTCTTCTTCACTTTAAAGGTACTGTGCAAGCGCAGTCCGGAAATCTTTTCGGCCACGGTGAAAGTTTGTGAAACTTTATCCAACTTCGAAGGCTTGTCCTTCCCTAAACCAACATCTAACTTTTTCGTCTGACCAAATTCTTCTAAGATCTGTGGCAAAGACTTAACCGTTTACTACCAGAACTGTGCTATCCTATACAAAGACTCTGAACCATTAACTTTGGCCCAGGCCTATGAATTCAATTGCTGGTTGCAGTTAACTGAAACCCTTTGCCCTGCCTATGAAAGTATGTGTGCTGTTGATTCTTATAACCTTGTCTTTTTACCCCCTTTTAAAGTAACTGAAGTGCCATTTTGCTCCCACTTCAGGGGAGCTGAACTGGTTCAGAAACTGATTGGTTGTCTATTGTAGTATATTAGATTGTGATATTGAGCTGCTTTTGCTAGCTAGTGGAATGTTTTCCAAATGACTTTGTAAATAAATGTATATTCTTTTACCAAGCAACCTTGAGTAAGTGTTTCTTTGAATCACTGTATTTGCTGGTCCTTTGTGTAATCTGTTCTACTGCTCACTTTACTCTTGAGACAAGTCTGGCTGCTCAGCCACTGATACCACATTACTGTGTAGTACAGGCTTATACCAAAGGGAAATTGTACTGACACCTGTAGTCTTAATTGTGTGTAGTATTCCCAAAGGGTACTGAATATGATTCTGCTTAACACTGGTGTACAGTGGTGAGGATAAAGTATACTTGTTAAATTTAGAGTGCGACTCTTACATGTATTCAAATAACTTTCAAAAGGCTAAGCACCGCTAGAGAAGCAATTGTTTTATCATGTCTGATATGGATAGCTACAGACAAGAAATCCTAGTCACTTTAACAGTTGATCAATTGAGAGAAATGTGTAAAGCTAGGAATCTTACTGTAAAAGGCAAAAAGGTGTAATTGATAGAAAAATTGTTGGAATACTAAAGTCTGAGGAGTAGGTCTGAAACCCCTACAGCAAATATGGAAAATGTTGATGAGGATGATATTTCTGAGGGTAACTCAAATGTTATGGATGAGTTAGAGAAGGCAGAAGAGTCCCACAGTGTAGGCCCTGTTTTACCTCTACCTGCTCATAGGCCTCAACCTTTGACCACACGGACCCCATCAGGTCCAACACGAAGTCCTGAATTTGTCTCTTTGGAAAGAATGAGACTTGAGTTAGAATTTAAAAGAATACGAGCCCAAACTGAAAACAAACATCAAGAACTTAAGCTTTGAGAAATGGAGTTGAATCATGCACTTGAAATGAAAATGTGTCTCTTGAAACTGGTTCTCTTCCAATCCTAAGAGGCCTTGCATGCCCAAAGATGCAGTAAGTATGTATAAGGTTAAGCTTGATATTTTGGATTGGTTGGCTGCTTTGGAATATAATCATGGGATTCAAGACATTACAGGGAATCAGCTGATTCCTTGGATTTTTTTCAGGCTACCCCCCCTGTTGCAACTGATGTGGTAATGGAGTTGGGGGATATAGACAGAAACGATTATGAAAGTGTGAAACTAGCTTTGATAGCTAGGTATGGGAAGACCCCTTCCCAGTATCTTAAGAGGTTTAGAACCCTCAAAAAGCATGATGGTACCCCTTGGATGAGGGAGTGTCCCACCATTACCTTTCACTAATAGCACAGCAATAGGAACTAGTACAACACTAACTTGTAGATTCTGATAACCGGAACTCTGCCAACAAGTCTCTGAAGTAATCCAAATAAGGAAACAACGACAAAAGGAGGGAAGGTTAGTAAGGGAAAACGTATCCTGAATGGCCCGAGGCTCACGCTAGATACTGGTTTGGTGCACCACAGGATAGCCTCCAAAGTACTGTGCACAATCATTTTTATAATTAACCGTTGTCGGCAGTACTTCCTTTCCCACGTAGAAACGAAATAAAGAGTAGAAATCCACTTGTTATCTCCTCACAGGTGCCAGGGTTTAAATCAAAAGCGTAGCACAACTTGCATGTGGAATTACACGTATAAACTTACACGCAGCCAGGAAAGCCGCACGTTCAGATTTCAGGAACTCGCGTGTGTTTTTACATGCGACAAACTAACAGGCATCCAGGAAAGCCTCACGTTCAGAGTTCAGGAACTCGCGTGTGTTTTTACACGCGACAAACTTACACACAGCCAGGAAAGCCGCACAGTCAGAGTTCAGGAACCCGCATGTGCTTTTACACGCGACAAAAGTACCCGCAGCCAGGAAAGCCTGCGTGGGCTTTTACATGCGACAAGAGTACATGCAGACGGGACTGCCAGAACTAGGTCTTCGAGTAGACAGCTGCTGATAGTAGCGTGTAGAAAGATACACGCGAACAAGGGAAGCTGCCATAACTTCTTGGAAGCAGCTACAGGAGTTTGCGTGTGGAGGTAACACACACAAGGAAACCAAAGAAGTTGCCGAAGAGATGCGAGGACGCAGACCAAAGATTCAGCTACAAGATGCCATGTTGGTTCAATCAGAAGCAGCGAGCAACTTCTCCACGCTGCTTATGAACGTAATGCAGTAACACACGTGACAATCCCTAATCACGTGAAATGAACGAAGTGAATAATGTAAATGTCGGTTTCCAGGCAAGATATCAAACAACCTCCATTTAGAATGGAAAGGCTTAGCAGTTCTATGGGCATAACCAGTTCTGTGTGAAGACAGAGTTCCAGGTCCCAAGGTAATTTGCCTGCCATGCATGACAGTGCCACCACCCAAAGGGGCAGCCACACCCCTTTTTATGTGAAATTTTCGTAACAAAGCAGGTGCATGGATATTGGAAAGAGGTTCCCAGGATCTATCTTCGGGACCATACCATATCCCTTCCAGTCCACCAGATCATATGGTTGACCAGAACGAAGTTGCATATCCAGTATCTCCTGTAGCTTGAATTCATCTGAACCTTTCACTGAAACACCAACCGGCCGTATAGGCAATCTAGTCATATCGGAGCATGGTTTGATGAGTGACACGTGAAATACTGAATGCACTCGCCATCACTGTGGCAATGCCAGACAGACAGCAGCCGGATTAATCACGTTGAGAACCTCATATAGACCAATGTACTTAGGCAACAGCTTCTTTTTTACCAGGTATACGCAAGTTCTTAGTAGACAACCATACTTTCATTCCTGGTTTGTAAACCGGTGCTGGCACTCTGCGAGCATCAGCATAAATCTTATCCTGTCTTTTTGCCTGCTCTAATTGTTGTTTCACTTTTGCCTGTAAAGTTTTGAGATCTCTGATATTTCGGCCTGCTGCAGGCGTATCCATGGACAAACCAGCATCCAAAGGAATGGATCTGGGGTGTTGCCCATACAGAGCATAGAAAGGAGAAGTACCTATGGCACTATGATAGGAATTGTTGTAAGCAAATTCTGCGGCCGGGAGAACAGTTACCCAGTCTGATTGGAACTGAAGACACAAACAACGCAGGTATTGCTCCATGGTACTATTGACCCTCTCAGTCTGTCCGTCTGTTTGTGGATGATAAGCACTGGACATCCTGTCATCAATAAGCAATGCAGAATTCAGTGCTCTCCAAAAACGTGACGCAAATTGTGAACCCCTGTAGCCAATTACCATTGAAGATAAACCAAAAAACCGAAACACATGCTGGATGAATAAATCAGCCAATACAGGAGCTGTTGGTAACCCAATACAGGGAACCAAGAGAGCCAATTTAGTAAAGTAGTCCACCATAACCCATATGGTATTGTAACCATTATTCCTTGGCAGTTCAACCACAAAATCCATTGATATCATATGCCATGGTTTGTGAGGAACAGGTAAAGATGATTGTAGCAAACCAACTGGCTTGCCAGGAGTGTTCTTGCGTTGGATGCACACTGAACATGTAGAAACGTAATCAATCACATCTCGTGTAATAGAAGGCCACCAAAACCATCTCTTTAGCAGCTCTAGAGTTTTCTTTTGTTCCGGATGGGCTGCCACAATAGAGTCGTGCCCCCAACAGAGGGCCTTGTTCCGAGTGGTATCTGTTGGTAGATAAAGCACCCCTTGTATGAATGGCAAGCCGTTGTGTATATCCAGGTTGTATTCCTGAACCAATCGTGTATTTCAGACAACCCAGTCCTGTAATTCTTGTTTTAGGGAAGGTGTTATGATGTAAGTGTAAGTTAAAACAAGTTCATAAAAATGTATTACCAGATCCTAGTTAAACATTGAGCTGCACTATGAGCTCATTAAGTTCTAAGAATGTTATTCTAAGAATGTGGATGAGAGACAGTAGAGACTGCAGGGAGAGAGCCATGTTGGCACTCGGCTCTCATAGGCCGCTGTCACTGTAATGAAATAAATTACTGTTTCTTCATCACTGCTGCCTGGAGCCCTTATTTCCTCATTGGCGACGAGGATGGCTCTCAGCATTGTCTCCCTACTCCTTTGAAGTCTCGTCATAACGCGGCCTGCATTATTCCACACTCCCGTGCGACAGCGGATGCTGCAGGAAGGTCAGGAGGAGCGGAACAACAGGTCAGCAGACGCGTCCCCTGGGGGGTAATCTTGCCTTCCCCATTACTGTCTCAAAGCAACAGTGTTTACTTTCAAGGATCCCTAGCATTGACATTATCGTTGCTGAGCAACCTGCCCATGCAGTTCTGGCAAGTTTCAGGAGCCAGCCATTATGACATGTATCAATTCTGTGGATGAGCAGCCATCATGTTCCAATTCAGACTGATGTAAGGAGGATTGTGACATCATACACAAGGGATTGTACTCATACAAGACTGATCCCTTTGTCTGCATAGTACAGCACTGTCACTGCTCAGTCTGTGCATCCACTGGGCATACTTGAACTGATCCAGAGTCTATTGGTTGCATCCAGCAAGCCCACTCTTTACCACCTTTTTACCGCTTAAGACATGGCAGCTTCAATACCTCCGCCAATGTCATTTTTGAATGAACCTGGCCGCCCCCAAGTTAGGTGGGACAGGTGGAAAGACATGTTTGAAAACTACCTGGTGGCAATGGGAGGAGGGAGATTCAGCTCAACTCGCAAAAAGGCATTACTACTTCACAATCTTGGTGTGGAAGGCGATGCAGTGTTTGATGGGTTAGGCAGTGCACAAGCTCGTGAAGCGGAGGACACAGATGAATATGCCCTTGCGATTAAACAACTCAAGGATCATTTTGAGCCTAAGAAAAATGTTACATTCGAGAGGCACAAGTTCTTTCAGCGTACGCAGGAGTCCTCAGAATCCGTGGAATCGTACATAGCCTCATTAAGAACATTAAGCCACTCCTGTGAATTCGAACATCTATCTGACTCGTTAATTAGAGATCAGTTAGTGAGGTGCACAAATAATATTAGGATACAGGAGAAATTGTTGGCAAAAGACATGAAGTTGGATGAAGCAGTGGACCTAGCCAGAAGCATAGAACAAACCTCACAATATGTCAAAGAACTGAAGTCTGACAAACAGAGTACCCAAGCTGTGCGCGCAGTTGATCACAGGAAGAGACTTAATGTCAATACAAGCAGGAAAGGAACATGGGTTGCGAAGTGTACCAGATGTGGCAGTGTCAAGCATGGTCCGAATTACCCTTCGTGCCCAGCAAGGAATGCTGAATGTTTCAAGTGTAGGACCAGAGGACATTTCGCTAATGTATGCAAGAGGTCATCAATACATCTCTTAGAAACCAGAGACAACCAAGAAGAAGGTGCTCACTCAGCTTACAACATACAGGAGGTGTACTCCTCGCAAGACAACCCCAGACATGTCTTCGAGATTTCGACCATTGGAGGAGGAGACAGCAAAGGTCCAACAGATGTTTTTGTAATTGATGGTCAAGAAATACTCATGAAAGTTGACACATGTTCCCCATGGACCATCATTTCTAAAGAGACATTTAAAGATGTTCTAAAAAAAGATGAAACAATGCTGGATCCACCAAGAATTCGGCCCTGCGGCTATGCGGAATCCCCTATTGAGATGCTGGGACAGTTTACTGCAAGTGTGCAATACAGAGGTGGAGAATGCATAGCTGACATTTTGGTTGCAAGAAAGGGAGCCTCCCTTTTAGGTTGGGAGGAACAAAGGAAGTTGAGAGTCAGGGTGCAAGCTAGCGCCACTGAGCCTGTCACCATTGCCGAGATTGATGATATGTGGTCAAGAGAGTTCCCAGAGGTCTTCACCGAAGGTCTGGGCAGACTCAAGAACTTCGAACACCATATTAGACTAATGTAACGCTCACCTGATTCCCGCAGAGGCGCCGGTCTTGACTGTGTGAATGCCGTATCTTCAAAGGTGATGTGTAACACACGGTTGGCTCTTTGGGCTGGACCTCTGTGCACTGTATGTCTGACTCGAAGAGTAAGATGTCTGCAGATAGAAAATATGGGATTAATGAACTGGGGTTATTGGGTGCCTCTCTCCTCTTCCCTTTCTCTTCTCCTGTAGAACCCCAAAGGTTAACACCCTCACCTTAGGTAAGTGAACGCCGAGCTCTCCATCTGCCTCGGGGCAGGGTGCCGTAACCAGTTTCTTCACTGGATAAGGGTGCAGGCCTCTTGACCTCAGAGGACTGCTGTCCGTCGTTAACTGCACGAACGGTAAGTTCTGGGCACTTCAAATGTCTTAAAAGTCTTTTGTAATGATATCTCTTGTTTTGCAGGGTTCCGGCGATGGCGGATGGCGGGCTGATGAGAGTTGAGGATCGAACCCGCGTGAGGAATAGAAGCGCCTGGAAGCACGTAAGTAAGCGCTTGTAGCCTGCTTCACGATGCGCACTAACTGTCCCTTTTATCTTGCAGGTACAAGTTCGGAGCTTTAGAAAAGCTGAAGGGTGCTGGAATACCCACTGGATTCGGCGTGGGAAGGAGTAATGGCACGTGAGTAATAAAGTTGCCCAATGTCTTTAAACGCACCTTCTTTTGTCTTTCAGATGCGGGATGCAGCGCCGAAGGCCTCCGGAGTGTGCGAAGAGCTGGTAAACTTTTGTCTTTCAGATGCCGGAATGCAGTGCGAAGACCTCCGGAGCATGCGAAGAGTAGGTAAGCCTTTGTCTTTCAGATGCCGGAATGCAGCGCGAGGCGTTGGTGACAGCCGATGGACCAGGTAAGAGATGCGCTGCCACTGAAGACCGTAGTGCTAACCTGTTCTTTCTTTGTCTTTACAGGTGCTGCTGAAGACTGGATTCCAGGATGGTAAGCCTTTGTTCCCTTAGGCCCAGGATCAGAAGCAGAAGACACGATGAGCGTTCTGCTGCAGAGAATGCAGAATAACGCAAAGCAAGATTCATCCATCGGGTGTGGTTTAAATAGCCTCCTGTAGTGCTTAGGTGTCTCCTTCCACAGCCAGGCCTAGGTAAGAAAAGAGTTCCTGCTTTCCAGAAGAGTTCCAGTGTTCTGAACCTAGGGAGTGGCTCCTGCCCCACCCAACAGGAAAAGTAGTCCCAAACAGAAGAGGATCAGGGGTTCAACTGGCAGGTAAGTAAGCAGCATGGTCTGCTGCAGGTAAGTCCACCCAAGCATTATGAGCCCGACGCTTCCAGCGCTGGGACTGGGCATCTTTATGAGCCTGGTGCCACTGGCGCCAGGACAGGGACCAAAAGGTCCCAATTGGGACTGGCTGGCACTCGGAACCGGGGTTATGGGTCTGCTTCCAAGGGAGTCGGGCAAGTCCTGATCTTTTGGAAGCAGAGATCATGACAGCACCCCCCCCTCAAGGCCCCTCCCAAACCGGGCTTCTCCGGGGGTTTGGGCTTGTTAGGAAATGTTCGATGAAATCTTTTGATTAGACGAGGCGCGTGGACATATTCTGCAGGTTCCCAGGATCTTTCTTGGGGACCGTAGCCTTTCCAGTCAATCAGGTAAAATAGTTTAGATTTGGAGATCTTGGAATCCAGGATGCTTTTGACTTCAAACTCGAGTTCTCCATCAACTAGAATAGGTTTTGGAGATGTAGTTAGTCGGGTTTGAGGTTGCACGGGTTTTAATAGAGAGACGTGGAAGACCGGATGTATCTTCATGTGAGGGGGCAAGTCCAACTTGACCGCTACTGGATTTACTATGGTAGTGATGGAATAGGGACCAAGGTATCTTGGGTTGAATGTGCGTGGTCCTTTTAGAGGTAGATATTTGGTGGATAACCAGACTTGATCTCCTACTTGATATTGGGGGGCTTCCTTCCGATGTTGGTCTGCTCCTTTCTTGTATTGTTCTTTAGCCCCTTGAAGGTGAGAAACGGCTTCCTTAAAGGCTTGAGTGATTGTAGAATGCAGGTGGTCTACTGCTGGTGTTCCAAGATCTTGGAGTGGATCCAACTCCGAGGTTCGAGGGTGACTACCGTATAAAAGAAAAAACGGGGTCTTCCCAGTTCCCGAGTGGACAGAGTTATTGTAGGCATATTAAGCTATCCAAAGGATATCTTTCCAAGTTTTTTCAGTTTGTTGTAGCATGCAGCGCAAATACTGTTCCAGAGTTTGATTGGTCCTCTCGGTTTGTCCGTCGGTTTGAGGGTGGTGGCTGGTCGAAAGTCTCACATCAATTTGAGCCGACCGACAACAACTTCGCCAAAAATGAGAAATAAATTGACTACCTCGATCCGAAATTAGAACTGAAGGAAAACCGTGCAGTCGGACGATGTTTTCGAGAAATTCTCGGGCCAGAGTTGCTGCTGTTGGTAAGCCTTTGAGTGGAATGAAATGCGCCATCTTGGAGAATAGGTCCACGATTACTAGGATCGTATTGTATCCGGAGCATGGAGGTAGATCGGTGATGAAGTCCATAGAAAGCGTATGCCAAGGGCGAGGCGGGATGTCAATAGGGCGTAAGAGGCCGGCTGGTTTTTCCTTTTGACTCTTGTTTTGGGCGCATACTCCACAGGACATTATAAAGTCTCTGATATCTTTTTTCCAAGACGCCCACCAGAAGTAGCGCTTGATCTTTTCCGAGGTCTTGGTCATACCGGGATGTCCTTCCATTAAAGAATCGTGATAACAAGAGATTACCTTTTTCTGTAAATCTGTGCTGGGCAGGTATAACCGTTCTTGGAAATATAATAGGTTGTCCTTCACCGTAAAGTCCTTTCCCTGCAGATGCCAATTCTGTATGTCTGCTGGAGTTACCAGTTGCCTGGCTTTATCCTTAACTTCCTCTATGGATTGTGTGGCGATTACACCTAGAATTCTTTGTTCGGGAATGATAGGTACAGGTTTAGGATTGATCAAATGTTCTTCCACTCCCATCCGAGAAAGGGCATCAGCTTTACCGTTTTTTGTACCAGGTCGATAGGTAATTATGAAGTCAAACTCGGCAAAGAATAGTGTCCAACGGAGTTGCCTAGAGGATTGAGCTTTTGCGGTTTTCAAATATTGCAGGTTTCAGTGATCTGTAATCACAGTAACAGTGTGTCGGGCCCCCAGAAGATAATGCCTTAAAGGCGGACTTGATAGCTAGAAGTTCCTTATCAGTAATAGTGTAATTGATTTCAGGAGGCGAGAATTTGCGGGACCAAAATGCCACGGGATGCAACTGATTGGTTACTGGATCCTTTTGTGATAGAACTGCCCCATGGCAAGGCTCGAAGCATCAGTTTCAACGATGTAGGGGAGTTCTGGGCGAGGATGTTTTAAGATCGGTGCAGAGATAAATCTAGTCTTCAAATTCTGGAAAGCTTGTTCCGCCTCGGTAGACCATTCAAAACGTTTGTTTTTCTTTAACAAGGCGGTGATGGGCTGGACTATTCGAGAGAATTCGGGGATAAACCTGCGGTAAAAGTTAGCGAAGCCTAACATGCTTTGAACACCTTTTACGGAGGATGGCGATGGCCATTTGAGAATTGCATCGACCTTCTTTGAATCCATACGCACTCCGCTAGGTGATAATATGAATCCCAAGAATTCAACTTCAGTCACGTTGAAAACACATTTTTCCAAATTAGCGAAAAGTTTGTGTTGACGCAATCTCTCGTGGACCATTTTCACGTGTTTCCGATGTTCAGTTTCTGATGAAGAATAAACGAGGATGTCGTCAATGTAAACAACAACACACACATCTATGAGCTCTCTGAGGACATCGTTCATAAAATATTGAAAGGCGGCCGGGGCATTGCAAAGTCCGAAGGGCATGACCTGATATTCAAATAGCCCATACTTGGTGCAGAAGGCCGTCTTCCATTCATCGCCCTCTTTTACTTGTACCAAGTGGTAGGCTCCTCTAAGATCCAGCTTTGTATATATGCATGCTTTTCTGACTTGGTCCAGGAGTTCAGGGATCAAAGGTAACGGATATCTATTCTTAACGGTGATCTGGTTCAGGGCGCGATAATCTATACAAGTTCTAAGGTCCCCTTCTTTTTTGGAACGAAGAACAAAGCTGAGGAAGCAGGGGACTTGGAAGGACGAATAAACCCATTCGCTAGGTATTGATCCAGGTATTGTCGGAGGTGAAGATTCTCAGGCTCGGTGAGGGCATAAATTCTACTACAAGGAGGAGTAGATCCAGGTATCAGGTCTATCTGGCAGTCATAAGACCTATGAGGAGGTAGAGAGTTAGCCTGATCCTTCCGGAAAACATCTTGGAATTCTAGGTATTCAGGAGGTAACTGAGGAGCCTCCGAGGAAATTGCTGCCAGTGCAACACCAGGTCGAGGGTGACAAGTAGAGACACATTCTGGAAACTGAACCGTTCTTGCTCGCCAATCGATCTGAGGATTGTGCTTCTCTAACCAAGGAATTCCTACAATAATCTGGAACTGAGGGGCCTTGATCACATCAAACACAATCTTCTCATGGTGTCCATCTTGACTTACTTCTTGGGTGGTATGCGTTACTGGTCCGGAGGCTATCTCCGTACCATCCACCGTAGTAATGACGTCCTTTACAGCCTTTGGACAAAGAGTCAGATTCATCCTCAAAACCATTTCATGATCCACATAATTGCCGATGGCACCGCTGTCGACGTAAGCTTCAATCGCATGTAATCGATCCGGATGTTCAGGGCTAATGAGGACCATAGGTATCACGAAATGCGAGGTCACGGAACTGGTTTTAACGCTCGGCAAGAGGACCTCTATTCTTGTCGGGCGAGGTCATTTCCCTGCTCAGAGTTTGTGACCCTGGTAACTGCAGCTCCTACTGCCTTCTTGGCTGGTTTCACCGGACAGTCTCGAAGAAAGTGCCCCGAGTTTCCGTAATAGAGGCATAATTGCAGCTGTTTTCTCCTTTCCCGCTCCTTTTGTGTTAGTGGTCCTTTCAGGCCCCCTATTTGCATGGGTTCCCCGGAGTCTACTCCTTTGGTAGGAGTTGGTGGTTTGGAAAATACTCGAGCATCAAACTTGGAACGATCGGCCTTCCTGTTCTGCAGTCTGTGGTCAATTTGAACGACTAAGTCAATATAGTCCGAACAGTTTTGCGGGGGATTCACTACTTGGGCTAACACATCTTTGAGCTCTCCACGTAAACCTCTATAAAACAGCGTAATCCTTTTGTCCTCAGGCCATCGAGTTTCCACTATCAGTCTGTTGAAAGACACAATATAAGCCAAAAGGTCTTGATTACCCTGTCGCAATGAAAGGAGCTCATTGTCCAAGGCCTGCCCCTGTGAATGTCTTGCAAACACTTTTTCCATACTGAGCTGAAAAGCTTGAAAATCATGGAGAACCGGATCATCTTGATTAACTAGAGGGATCGACCAGTCTGCCGCATTGCCACTAAGGTACGAAAGCACGAAAGCTACCTTAGCTTGATCAGTTGGAAAGGCTGCTGGCCGGCATAAGAAGTGCAACCGGCACTGATTAATAAATACTGCAAACCTCTTTGGGTCACCAGAAAATCGTTCGGGCGGAGCCAGAGGTACATTCCCAGGTAGGTTGATCTGCACTGGGTTCGTAGAGGATGTTGAAGGAAGATTTGCCCCTGATGCGGGTAACGGAGTTTGTCCAGCTTGTGACTGTAGCAATTGTCTAGCGAGATCGTCTGTTCGCTCCTTGGAAATAATCAGTTCCCTTCTTAGAGCATTCGTTTCCTGACGGGCTGCATGCACTTCTGCTCTTAGTTCCCCAAGTAACTGGACTAGCTGGTCGGTATCCGAGGTTTCCATAGCGCCTGGGTGGGAGTTTTGCGATAGGCTTTGCGTTCTGTAACGCTCACCTGATTCCCGCAGAGGCGCCGGTCTTGACTGGGTGAATGCCGTATCTTCAAAGGTGATGTGTAACACACGGTTGGCTCTTTGAGCTGGACCTCTGTGCACTGTATGTCTGACTCGAAGAGTAAGATGTCTGCAGATAGAAAATATGGGATTAATGAACTGGGGTTATTGGGTGCCTCTCTCCTCTTCCCTTTCTCTTCTCCTGTAGAACCCCAAGGTTAACACCCTCACCTTAGGTAAGTGAACGCCGAGCTCTCCATCTGCCTCGGGGCAGGGTGCCGTAACCAGTTTCTTCACTGGATAAGGGTGCAGGCCTCTTGACCTCAGAGGACTGCTGTCCGTCGTTAACTGCACGAACGGTAAGTTCTGGGCACTTCAAATGTCTTAAAAGTCTTTTGTAATGATATCTCTTGTTTTGCAGGGTTCCGGCGATGGCGGATGGCGGGCTGATGAGAGTTGAGGATCGAACCCGCGTGAGGAATAAAAGCGCCTGGAAGCACGTAAGTAAGCGCTTGTAGCCTGCTTCACGATGCGCACTAACTGTCCCTTTTATCTTGCAGGTACAAGTTCGGAGCTTTAGAGAAGCTGAAGGGTGCTGGAATACCCACTGGATTCGGCATGGGAAGGAGTAATGGCACGTGAGTAATAAAGTTGCCCAATGTCTTTAAACGCACCTTCTTTTGTCTTTCAGATGCGGGATGCAGCGCCGAAGGCCTCCGGAGCGTGCGAAGAGCTGGTAAGCTTTTGTCTTTCAGATGCCGGAATGCAGTGCGAAGACCTCCGGAGCATGCGAAGAGTAGGTAAGCCTTTGTCTTTCAGATGCCGGAATGCAGCGCGAGGCGTTGGTGACAGCCGATGGACCAGGTAAGAGATGCGCTGCCACTGAAGACCGTAGTGCTAACCTGTTCTTTCTTTGTCTTTACAGATGCTGCTGAAGACTGGATTCCCGTATGGTAAGCCTTTGTTCCCTTAGGCCCAGGATCAGAAGCAGAAGACACGATGAGCGTTCTGCTGCAGAGAATGCAGAATAACGCAAAGCAAGATTCATCCATCGGGTGTGGTTTAAATAGCCTCCTGTAGTGCTTAGGTGTCTCCTTCCACAGCCACGCCTAGGTAAGAAAAGAGTTCCTGCTTTCCAGAAGAGTTCCAGTGTTCTGAACCTAGGGAGTGGCTCCTGCCCCACCCAACAGGAAAAGTAGTCCCAAACAGAAGAGGATCAGGGGTTCAACTGGCAGGTAAGTAAGCAGCATGGTCTGCTGCAGGTAAGTCCACCCAAGCATTATGAGCCCGGCGCTTCCAGCGCTGGGACTGGGCATCTTTATGAGCCTGGTGCCACTGGCGCCAGGACAGGGTCCAAAAGGTCCCAATTGGGACTGGCTGGCACTCGGAACCGGGGTTATGGGTCTGCTTCCAAGGGAGTCGGGCAAGTCCTGATCTTTTGGAAGCAGAGATCATGACAACTAAAGAAAGAATCTCAGCCTATTGTTCATAAAGTGAGACATGTGCCGTTAAACATGAGAGCGCAACTACGCAGTGAACTCAATAACTTAGTAGATAAGGGTGTCATTGAACCTGTTGAGGCCACAGAGTGGTTGTCCCCCATTGTTTTAGTGGCCAAAAATAATGGTAAATTAAGAGTGTGTGTAGATTTACACAATCTTAATCACAATATTCTGGTGGAGAGACATCCCCTACCCAACATTTTCGAGACACTCTCCACTCTTGGCGAACCCAAATTGTTCTCTGTCATTGATCTCTCTGCTGCCTATCACCAAGTTCCCCTTTCCCGAGAATCGCAACATCTCACGGCCTTTATCACACCTGAAGGCACTTATAAATACAATCGCATGCCATTTGGGTTGGCCTCGGCCGCATCTGTGTTCCAAAAGGTGATGGAGGAAGTGTTAAAAGGGTTGGAAAATGTTAAGGTGTTTCAAGATTACATTCTGATTTTTGCAAGTAATAAGCATGAGCATGACAGAGTACTTAGGGCAGTACTATGCAGACTGAAAGAGGTTGGGTTAACGGTCCAAAGAAGCAAATGTAAAATAAGTGTTGAGGAAGTGGAGTATCTGGGACACAAAGTTTCGAAGGAAGGTATTTCTCCCAAAAAGTCACTCATAGAAAGCATTAGTAATACTCCTCAGCCCCAAGACAAGGACCAACTACGTTCTTTCATGGGACTAGCGGAATATTACCATACATTTGTGAATGGCTTTGCATCCATCTCATCTCCATTGAGGGAGTTACTAAAAAAGAATGTGAAGTACACATGGTCCAAAGAGTGTCAGGAAGCATTCTTGCAAATCAAAGATTGTATAGTCAAGGCCCCATCCTTAAGTGGATTCATGTTTGGCAGGAAAACGTTTCTTTCAGTTGATGCTAGTACCCTTGGCTTAGGAGCAGTTTTGACTCAGGTAAAACTGAATACACAATTGCATTTGCATCCAGGCCACTTAGAGGAGCAGAAAAAAATTACTCGGTCATTGAAAGAGAGGCACTAGCAGTATTTTGGGCAGTCACGCACTTCAAGTTCTTTCTATGGGGTCGACCTTTTATTGTCAGATCAGATCACAAGCCTTTGGTTCAATTGATGAACGGTTCTGAGTGGGCCAAAGGGTCTCCAAGAGTTTCGAGGTGGATGGTAGAACTCTTGGGTTATAATTTCAAGGTGTGTTACATTCCCGGAAGGGAGAATGTGGTACCAGATTGTTTAACCAGATTACCTGTGTGTGATGATGAATTGGAGGGAGCACCTGAATTTCAAGATGTGAGCATTGCAGAAATTGAGCATGATGCCATTGATAAAGAGATGTGGATAAGAGCTGGTGAGGAGGATTTAATATTGAATCAAGTTATGATTTGGACCAGAGAAGGGTGGCCTCACAAGAATATTGTGGGAAAAGAGTTTGACAGATATTTTGGTGTGAAGGACGAGTTAAGTATGTCTGAGGACGGATGTAAACTTAGAAAAGGAAATAGGATAATACCCCCCAGTGGAGTCAGATCTCATTTAGTGAATATAGCACATCAAGGTCACCTGGGCATGGGAGGAACAAAGAGATATTTGCGGCAATATTTCTGGTGGCCCGGGATTGACAGTGATGCAGAGAAGTGTGTAGAGAGTGTGGTAAGAGTGACAAGACCAAGATGGTTAGAGAAGTACCAATAAATCCTGTCAAAGTACAGAGTGAACCATGGAAAAAAGTTGCAGTTGATTTGATGGGACCATTACAAAACCTTGACAATGGGTATAAATACATTGTTGTGTTAGTAGACTACCATTCCAAATGGATTGAATGGAAGGCTTTGCATGAGGCAACCACTGCAGAGATGGTGTTATTCTTCGAGGAAGTGTTTTACAGGGAGGGTTTCCCGACAGAATTAATCACTGATAACGGAGTACAATTCTGTTCTGAAAGGATGTTAACTTTCTTGAAGAAATTTTGCATCAAACACACTGGAACTGCTTTATATCATCCAAGGGCCAACAGCCTCATTGAGAGAGCCAATAGGTTCATAAAGGGTGGTTTGCAATTGGCCATGGCTTCTAATCTAAGATGGTTTGGTGTAGTAAGAGAAATGATATGGAACTACTGTACCACACCACACTCGGTTACAAATGTATCTCCGTTCATGTCATTGAAAGGGAGACAACCTGGAACAAAACTATGTCCAGGGTGGATGGACTTAGCCAAGAGTTCCAACATTGATCGCGAGAGAATTATGACTCTCATCAAAGAAGCACAGGGTGTGTACAAAGAAAGATTTGACGAGGACAAGAGTGTCAAAACTAATACCTGGAAAGTGGGAGATTGTATTCTCATAAAGAACCCTAGATTCACTCCCAAATGTGTACAAAGCAAATACATTGGTCCCAAGAAAATATCTGCGGTAAGAAACAATGTAGTAATTGTAGAAGGGGGGGAGTGTTGTTCAATGTCCAGAATTGTGAAATGTCCAGAATGCATGAAGGACAATGCACATTATAAACATGACAATGGTGAACATGACAATGGTGAATTTGCTAATAACAGTATCAAAGACTCTAGTGTCATAGATAAGTGCTCCAAGGATGACAACAATTCAAGGTCTGCAGCAGAGACACATTCAAATAGAGTCAAGAACAAACCCGGCTGGTTTAAGGATTATTATGTGGAGTAAACAGCTGTATGCACATAAGGGATGAGATGTGTTATGATGTAAGTGTAAGTTAAAACAAGTTCATAAAAATGTATTACCAGATCCTAGTTAAACATTGAGCTGCACTATGAGCTCATTAAGTTCTAAGAATGTTATTCTAAGAATGTGGATGAGAGACAGTAGAGACTGCAGGGAGAGAGCCATGTTGGCACTCGGCTCTCATAGGCCGCTGTCGCTGTAATGAAATAAATTACTGTTTCTTCATCACTGCTGCCTGGAGCCCTTATTTCCTCAGAAGGCTGTGCAGAACAGCTACATATCACATGGTCTGCCAACAACGTATTTTGAGCTGGGGGTCCTTCTTTCACGTCCTCACCGATGCGGGATAAAGCATCCGATTTGACATGTTGTCTGGCTGGGCGATAGGTCATTTGGAAATTGCATTGAGCAAAAAACCCATGCCTCTAGCCTGTCAGGCTGTAAGACATTTCATAGTTTTGAAATCTTGAAGATTACGATGATCTGAATACACCACCACTTGATGTTTGGCTCCAAGAAGATGATGTCGCCATTTCCTGAATGCATCCTTGATTGCAAGCAATTCCCTTTCAGTAACGGTATAGTTTTGTTCGCATGGAGTTAGCTTGGGAGAAGAAAATGCTACTGGATGCTCCTCCTTGGTTTCCGCACAAACTTGCAAAAGTACAGCTCCTACAGAGACACTGGAAGCATCAGCTTCTACAATAAACTGACAATCGGGATCAGGATGTTGTAGTACAGGTGCTGTGGTAAAAGCTTCTTTTAACATCTCAAATGATGCTTGTGTATTCTGGTTCTAACAGAATGATACCTTTGAACTAGTCAAGGCTGTCAATGGGGCCACTGTCTTAGAGAATGAACGAATAAACCTGCGATAGAAATTCATAAAACCTAAGAAAGATTCTAGAGACTTGACATTATGCGGAATGGGCAAGTTCAATATGGCCTTCACTTTGGAAGGGCTTATTCGGACTCCATTGTTGGTAAACCCAAGAATTTAACTTCCTGCGTATGAAAAAGACATTTCACAGCTTTAACAAAAGGTTTGTTCTCTCTGAGTCTTTGAAGGACAGCTGACACATACCTCACATGTTCTGGGAACAACGATGAATATATCAATATATCGTACAGATAGATTACCACAAACTGGTCCATCATGTCTCTGAAAATGTCATTCATGAAGAACTGAAAATTGGCGGGAGCATTACAAAGGCCAAAAGGCATCACCAGATATTCAAAAAATGCTGTACTGCGTCTTAAAACCAGTTTTCCACTCATCGCCTTCACGAATGCGAGCCAGGTTGTATGCTCCCTGTAGATCCAATTTAGAAAAGTACATGGAAGTACCTAGCTGATCTAACAGGACATTTATCAGTGGTAATAGATACTGGTTCTTTATGGTGATGTCGTTAAGAACCCTGTGATCTATGCAAGGTCTTAGATCGCCTTCTTTTTTCGGAACAAAAAATAATGGAGATGCAGCAGGCGATTGAGATGGCCGTATGAACCCCATATCGAGAGCTTTATCTATGTACTCTTTCAAGACTACATCTTCTTTGGGGATTAAAGAATAAACTCGACCAGTAGGGATTTTGGCCCCAGGAATCAGTTCAATCGGACAGTTATACTGTCTATGTGGAGGCAGCTGTTCTGCCTGTCCTTTGTCAAAAACATCTGCATACTCAGTATACTCGCATGGTATATGTGTACCACTCTGATGTATAGCACTGATGATAGCTGAACCTTCCTCCAAAGAGGCCAATATATGTGATTTAGATGACACCCCCTGATTTGTAAAACAATGTTCGTTACAATAAACAGATGGATATTGAATCTGTCCCGTAACCCAGTCAATAGTCGGATTATGGAGAGTCAGCCAGGCAAGACCAAACAATAGTTTGTAATGAGGAGCTGCTATCACATCAAAAATCATCTCCTCTAAATGACCGTTTGGTAAAACCATTCGAATAGGTACAGTCTCTTGAGTTACCATACCCAAAGTCAATACTGACCCATCCACACTGCTCACTGTTTCAGGTTTGTCCTTGGTTATCAGGAGTATAGAACATTTCTTAGCATATGTGATGTCAATGTAATTATTTGTGGCTCCGGAATCAACCATAGCCCTGGAAATTATTTCTTGGTCTGCAAAATGTAACATCACCTCCACAGCTATAGGCGCAAAAGCCGGAATTGTCTGGGAGTCCGATGTAGTACTCGACTCGACTCCTGCTAATGTCGAGTTTTGGCATTTACCGAACGCCTGACTGGTTTCTTGGGACATGCAACCAGTAAATGCTCAGATGAACCGCAATACATGCACAAATAGTTTTTTTCTGCGGTTCTCTCTTTCTGCGTTAGATAATCGACCTCTCACAGCTCCAATCTGCATTGGTTCAGGTTCATTGGAGGGAGCTGCTGGTACATCAGTATGAACAGATGCTTGCAAGAAAGGTTTTTTCTCCCCTTTACGAGCATTTCATCGCACGTCGATTCGCAGAATTAGATTGAACCCGATAGGGACCACAGGAACGGTAGACAAGGCGTCTTTCAATTCTTTCGAAAGGACCTTGTAGGAAACAGCCATTTTCTTATCTTTAGGCCATTGGGTCTTGGCTGATAATTGGTTAAATCTTGATATATATGCCAATAAGGTCTGGTTACCCTGTTGTACACTAAGCAACTCCAAATCTGTGGCTTGAGTGGCATACCGCATATCAAATACCTTACTCATGGCTGCCAGCAAGTCATCACAATCGTAAAGCAAGAGGCTGTTTGTTTCCAATAAAGGATTAGCCCAAGCAGCAGCAGTACCCCCCAAATGAGAAAGCACAAATGCTGCCTTTGTAGTTAAATCGGGAAACGAATTAGGCCAGCAAAGGAAATTGAGTTGGCACTGATTGACAAAGGTTCTATAGGTTTTAAGATCACCAGTGAACCTTTCCGGGGGATCCAGAGGAAACTGTGTTGGCATAACCACTTGAACAGCTTCCCGTTGTGGTACCGGTGTCCTGGACCCAGATGCCGTGGCTACTGGAGCCTGTACTCCCTGAGTAGAGGCATGCATGGCGTCTTGCATAACATCCATGCGATGACGCAATGTATCCTGTGCCGTAATCATTTCGTTTCTCAAATCAGTGATTAACTGTGTCAAGACCGCTAAACGATCCATACCCTCCATGGCTTCTGATTCTGTCATAAATCACCTGAGTATCTTATGTAAAAGGATACAGGTATAACCATAAAGGATACACTTGCTAGGGCTCTTCCGGATCCTTAATGAGGCAAATGGCTTGAAAGTAGTGAAGTCAACATTAGACCTTCCAAATGATACAACTCTCTGACTAATAAAACAGGCAGAGAGAGGGATCACTGGAAAGGGCATGGGAGAATCATTGGAAGTCAGCCTAGCATACAATAAAGTATAATGAGGAAGTGTTCCAATATTAACCTTCACTAATAGCACAGCAATAGGAACTAGTGTAACACTAACCTGTAGATTCTGATAACCGGGGCTCCGCCAACAAGTCTCTGAAGTAATCCAAATAAGGAAACAACAACAAAAGGAGGGAAGGTTAGTAAGGGAAAACTTATCCCAAACGGCACGAGGCTCACGCTAGATACCGGGTTGGTGCACCACAGGATAGCGTCCAGAGTACTGTGCACAATCACCTTCTAATTAACCGTTGTCGGCAGTACTTCCTTTCCCACGTAGAAACGAAATAAAGAGTAGAAATCCACCTGTTATCTCCTCACAGGTGCGAGGGTTTAAATCAAAAGCGTAGCACAACTTGCGTGTGGAATTACACGTGCAAACTTACATGCAGTCAGGAAAGCCGCACGTTCAGAGTTCAGGAACTTGCGTGTGTTTTTACACGTGACAAACTTACACGCAGCCAGGAAAGCCGCACGTTCAGAGTCCAGGAACTCACGTGTGTTTTACACGTGACAAACTTACACGCAGCCAGGAAAGCCGCACGTTCAGAGTTCAGGAACCCACGACAAGAGTACACGCAGACGGGACTGCCAGAACTCGCATGTTCAGTAAAGCGGTCTGTTGGTCTTCTAGTAGACAGCTGCTGGTGGTAGTGTGTAGAAAGATACACACGAACAAGGGAAGCTGCCATAACTTCTTGGAAGCAGCTACAGGAGTTCGCGTGTGGAGGTAACACGCACGGGGAAAGCCAAAGAAGTTGCTGAAGAGATGCGAGGACCCAGATCAAAGATTCAGCTACAAGACGCCATGTTGGTTTAATCAGAAGCAGTGAGCGACGTCTCCACGCTGCTTATGAACGTAATGCAGTAACACATGTGACAATCCCTAATCACGTGAATTCAACGATGTGAATAATGCAAATGCCATTTTCCAGGCAAGATATCAAACAACCTCCATTTAGAAAGGCTAAGCAGTTCTATGGGCATAACCAGTTCTGTGTGAAGACAGAGTTCCAGATCCCGAGGTAATTTGCCAGCCATGCATGACAGAAGAAGGATGAGGGAAAGCAGCACAAGAAAGATACCAAAGAGAATTTCAGTACCTCCACTCCAAAAGAGGGCCCCAAACATAACAAGGGTAAGCCACAAGGGAAACTGAATCAGGCTAGTGTACCTCCTGGTGCCAAACCAGAAGGAGGTCAGAACAAACTGCCATTCATAAAGACATTTGGAAAATGTTATGCTTGTGGGTCAACTAACCATGTGAAAGGGGATCCCAGTTGTAAGGGTAAACCTTTGTGGATCCACACTGTCTCCTTAGCCTTCTCCCCAGAGTATGAAGTACCAATGGCAAGTGGAAACTTTCACTTACTGGCTGATGTACCCATGAAACTCTCAGCCAGTGTGTCTTTAGTATCCCTGTGTCTGTGGGAACAACAGAACATAGATGTCTATAATTCTATTCCAGACAATACTAAAGAGTTTTCCAAAGACAGTGTTCTTGTGAATGATCAGGAGACCCCTGCCATCAGAGACACTGGGGCCAGGATTACTGTAGTTGATGAATTATTTTTCAAGGTAGAGGATGTTGCTAAGGCACCTAAATGCCTAACTAAGCATGCTGGAGGCCCTGTCCAAATGCTTCCACAGTTACCTGCTCTAATTCAGTGAAATGACATGGCTGCCAAGATACCTGTAAGTGTGCAGAGTGATGTACCTGGGAGAGTCCTGTTGGGGAATGACTTAAAAACTCATGGAGTTCTATCACCACCAGGCCTCCCAGCAAAAAGAAACAGGAGCACTCTAGGAAGGCCAGAGAGACTACCTTAAAAGGCTCTCAAGAGGAGATTACAGAGAAAATGATCACTCCCAGTCCACAGGACTTACTGACTGCAATTTCAAAGAAGAAAGAGGAAAAGGGGAAACCTAAAACCTCCAGGAAGAAACCAGCCAGCACTCCTGTGCTACCAACAAGGACATCCCCGAGAGGACTGTCCAAGATCACACCTGTGATCCCTCCACCAGCTGAGGCTGAGTGTGTGGAACAACCTTGTATGGTTGAATCAGCTGCTGAGGAATCAGAGTTGAAAGAGGACCTTGTTCCTGTTGGAGATCTGGATCCTGCAGACCATCCTGAGCTGCAGTCTTTGCTGGCAGAAGGTGGACCTGCAGGGCAGACTTCAGCAGAGGTCAAAGAGAGTGTCCTACTCTTGAAGGTCTTCACCAACAGGCAGCTTCCTAGCTGGATGTCCAAGAGCCAGGGAAGCATAGGTTGTACTTTGAAGATGGCCTCTTCTACAGTTAACCATCTGAGTCTATCCCAGGGGACTACAGAAGACTTGTAGTGCCTTTTGAAAGCAGACTCCAGTTCCTACAGTTAGCCCATGAGATACCTTTAGCTGGGTTTCAAGAAGACCAAGGAAAGGCTTTCCTTTTGTTTCTACTGGCCTAAATTGGGGTCTGATGTAGATACATTCTGTAGGAGCTGTCACACTTGCCAAACCTCCGGCAAGAGTGGAGCCAAGAATGTGGCACCTTTTGTGCCTCTCCCAGTGGTGGGAGTCCCTTTTGAGAGGGTAGGAATCGACATTGTTGGTCCCATATACCCTCCAAAATCTGCAGGAAACACGTTTATCCTGGTTGGAGTAGACCATGCCACTAGGTAGCATGAAGCCATACATATGAGAACTGTTACAGCTGAGGCTGTGGCTAAGGCCCTACTTGGTATTTTTACCAGGGTAGGTTTTCCTAAGGAAGTTATCTCTGACAGGGGATCCAATTTAATGTCCCATTACATGCAGGCCATGTGGAAAAACTGTGGAGTAATTTACAGGTTCTCAACTGCCTACTATCCCCAGACGAATGGATTGGTAGAGAGGCTCAACCATACAATGAAGAGCATGATAGGTGATTTAGAGGAACCCCTTAGGAGAAAGTGGGACCTTCTACTGCCATGCCTTCTATTCGCTCATAGAGAAGTCCCTCAGGAGGGAGTTGAATTTAGTCCATTTGAACTAATTTATGGCCATCCAGTAAGAGGCCCCTTGGCCCTGATGAAGAAGGGGTTGGAGAGTGCTCCTTCCCCCAAGCCAGTGAGAGTCACTGACTATGTGATAGTTCTCCAGAGGAGAATGTCATATATGATGGCAGACAATATGGAGAAAAAGGTGGGCACCACATGTCTTTTTTCAAAAAAGGATATACTTATATCTATAAAGTCCTCTATGTTTGAGTTTATTTATGGAGCTCTCAGGTTCAAGATAGCCCTATGACACTGGGGCTATACTTAATATTGCAATAACTGAAAAAACAAGAAGGATTCCACCCCGTAAAACCTGGTGCTCACTTCTTGCTCCTCTTAGGAGCTAAATTCATTCCTTTATGTTACATTGAATTCTTTGTACTTGGTTCTTTTTTCATTTATCAGATGCTCAGAATAATGTTAAAAAATAACTTGTTGAACTCCTCTGTGAGTTTTTTTTTAAACAGAAAAGTTGTGTTTTAATCACACATCATTTTTAAGGCGATAACAAGACTCTTATTTTCATATATCCGGGCTATTGCCAATGCATTTCGGTGCCTAGCACCATCTTCAGGGCTAGATTTTTCAATTTCCAACAACAAAATTGTATTTCATCATCCACATATTTCAACCAGCATTATACATGTTCACAAATATTTAAACAATGCATACACATACCATCATTTTTGGATACAAAATGATTCATGTTCCGATATATAGTGGGACAAAAAGAAAGAAAACAGCGACACAAATGTCAGTTTCTCTGTTAATGTGTTCAAGCCACTCACATACCCCTGGTTGTAAAACACTGTTTTAAAAAATCATTACGTTTTTACCTCAGCCTTTATATTCAGTGTCTCCTTCGCCTGTATCTTACCAAGAGCGGTGTATAACCTGCCTGCAACAGTAATAACATGTATTACTGGGCGTGTACCTGCGTGTGATTATATATTTTAAATATCAATGTCTGCGCGTTCCTTACCTCTTGCGTCGGACTGCGCTGCTCTTCTCCTGCAAGTCGCTGCACACCAAGTGCTCGTGACCTACTGTTTTTGTACGTTGCCATGGCATTGTCCTTTGGCCGGAAATGGCCGTCAAGGGCGTGCCTTGCGTCCCGCCTGCCCATGGCAAGGGGGGGGGGACGTACGATCACCATGGCGTTCAAACTCACATCCGGATAGGTGAAAAAACGTTACTGCTGTGCATGTTAGGACACTATCTGTATGTATGGGTTACAGAACCCGTCTGAGTTCATTATAGGAAGAATGTACAATCTTCGAGAGGATCGTTGTTGAAAATTCTTGGAGAGACAGTATATGAATTGATCAGATCATAACTCATATTCGCATATTATTAGTCACGGATCAACCAGATGCAATGCCGTGACTCCCGTTTCTACTATGTAGATCACATGCCATGACCTAGCCTAAAGGTACATATGTATTATGCATAATCTCCTGGTTAGAGTTAAAAATTATAAAGGCATGCTGTAGCCTATTTAACTGCCTAGAAGTCAGGTTTTCTGTCTTGCTAATTGGGGACATTAGAGATGATTATAAATGGAAATAAACATGCAAAATAAATGAAAATTAAAAATAAATATGAACAGGTGTGCTTAACGTGTAGTGGAACCTAATGTTGCCTCCCCTTAAGTATTGATAAACAAACTTGATGTTATTAGAGTATGTATCCAAGTGGGTTGTCAAACTAAATGTTCCAATATGTATTTTTTCGTATGCATTCAAGTTACGCTGACAATTCACAATTTATGATCATGAAGCAAATCGCACAACAATTAATATCATCATCAACATTTTCATTGGTCTATTCATAGAAAACAAGCAAAGTTGATTTCCTAATTTAGCCCTCTAGGGGATAAGGTTCCCAGTTTATCAATCCAGAAGGATTCCCTCTGGTCCAGTCTGCGTTGAATATTCATGTGTGGTTCTCCCTTCTTAACCACTTCCAATATCTGAAATTTGATCTGTGTGAGATTGTGCTTCTTTATATCCCAGTGCCGTGCCACTGCAGAGTTTTTATTGTGGTTTGTATACAGGAGCGATGTTCGTTCCATCTTGTTTTTGCTGGGCGTGTGGACTGTCCCGCATAGTACATCCAGCATGGGCATGTGATGGAGTAGATTATGTTCTTTGTTGCACATGTTCTGAAGTCACAGAGTATTATTTTTCTCTCCACTGTGTGGGTGGCTGACAATGTTCCCCTTTTACACATATCCACAATTGCTGCAACTCAAACAAGGATATGTTCCAGGTTGTTTGGTGTCTTTTTTTGTGCTCCAGTTCCTTGTTTTCACTAATTTGTCCTTGAGATTCTGACTCCTCTTATAAGTGGAGATGGATAATTCTTTAAATAGTGGCTCCACCCTTTCATCTAGTGCTAGCACATTCCAGTTCTTTTTTATTATGCTCTTAATGCGTTTACTTTGTTTTGAATATTTTGATACAAATACCATCAGTAGTTGTTTCTCAACTTTTTGCTTTGGATTCAGTAGATGTTCTCGTGTTTGGCTCTCCAACCTTGTCTCAGATTCATCAATCTCTGTTTTTGTGCACCCACAATGGCAGAAGCATGATGGCAGAAGCATCAGATAACTCAAAAGCAGGTCAGGCTCTGGTGAAGCATTGGCATGACCAGAAGGCCAACATGGTTGAGTTTACTCAAGACCAGCTAGTTCTAGTTATGGTACCTACAAGGCAGAGGGCCTTACAGGACAAATGGATAGGACCCTTCAAGGTTGTCGGAAAACGTGGATAGGTCAACTATCTGGTGTACTTAGGCAATCCTAAGGAGGCTCCCAGAGTCTTTCACACCAACCGTCTAAAAGCTTATGTCTCAAGACCAGAAGTGGGAGCTTTGCTTCTAGCTTCAGCTCAAGAGGAGGAGAGTGAAACTCTACCTGACCCACTCAGAGGCCAGCCTTTAGATGAGAAAATAGAAGGAGTTAATCTCTCTTATAATTTGACACCTGAACAACAGGAGGAGTGCAATTTTCTGTTAAATCAGTTTGCCTCCCTGTTTTCACGATCACCAGGCTTGACCCCTTGGGGCCAGCATGATATTCTCACTGGTGACTGTTTACCTGTTAAAAGCAGAGGTTACAGGATGTCAGACCATGTAAGAACCCACATAAAGGAAGAGGTCAACAAGATGCTTGATCTCGGGGTAATAGAGTCATCTACAAGTTCATGGTCTAGTCCAGTTGTACTAGTGCCAAAGGCAGGATCCAAGGAGTTGAGATTATGTGTGGACTATAGAGCTCTTAAAGCAGTCACCAAGACTGATGCCCACTCTTTACCCAGGACAGATGAACTGATGGACAAGCCTGGTTCAGCCAAGTACCTCAGTACATTTGATCTGACGTCAGGCTATTGGCAAATAGCAATAACAGACCATGTCAAGGAGAAAACTGCATTCTCAACCCCAGCAGGCCTCTACCAGTTTAAGGTAATGCCTTTTGGACTACAGAATGTACCTGCTGCATTCCGAAGGATGGTTAATCAAGTTCTGAATGGGATGGAGGACTTCTGCATGGCATACTGGATGACATTGCAGTGTTCAGCCCTACTTGGAAAGAACATGTTGACCACTTAGGACATGTTTTGCAGGCTCTTGAGCAGGCCCATCTGACCATAAAGGCAAGTAAGTGTCAAATTGGCTAGAGTAAAGTGGTCTACCTTGGACATGAGGTGGGAGGAGGTGAAATTAGGCCATTGACTAGCAAAGTACAAGCTGTACAAAACTGGGCCACCCCTACTACTCAAATCCAGGTGAGATCCTTCCTAGGCCTCACTGGTTACTATAGGAACTTCATAGAGAACTATGAGACCATAGCTTCTCCCTTGAATGTAGTCTCCTCTCCCAAATTCCCAAAAAACCTCAGGTGAAATTAGCAGCACACTGAAGCATTTGAAGGCCTAAAGAAAGCCCTTTGTCAAGCTCCAGTCCTAAGAGCTCCTGACTACAACCAAACCTTCATTGTGCAGACAGATGCTTCAAATACAAGGTGTAGGTGCAGTTCTGAATCAGCTGGGTGAAAAAGGTAGGAGCACCCCATTTGCTTCATCAGCAGGAAGCTGAAGGAACCTGAGACAAGGTGGGCAACCATTGAAAGAGAATGTTTTGTTATTGTGTGTTCACTGAAGAAGTTTAGACCATACTTGTATGGATCTACTTTTGTGATTCGGACTGACTACCAACCCTTGAGATGGTTGATGCAAATGAAAAGGGAAAACCCTAAACTACTGAGATGGTCAATCAGCCTGCAAGGGTTTGATTTTGCCATTGAAAACATGCCTGGATGTCACTACCAAAATGCTGATGGTCTCTCCAGGATGTTTGACCGACTGGAATAAGGAGATTCATCCAGGAGTGGATTAAATCCTCCTGTCCCTTAGTCTGGGGGGACGATTGTTAGGGAGAATTCTCAAAATGTGCTAATTTTCCTTACCTTTTGAGACCCCCAGCAAATTTGCTGCATTTATAGGATTTGATTTTTTACCTGGGAAGATTGTGAGCCTTTTTTTCCCACTCTTCCATGTATTTTGATGTGTGTTTTACTTTTGTGTGCTTTGGTTATGTAGTTTTAAAACAACTCCATAGGGACCATCTTTTTCTGTGTGTCACACAGCACCTTCAGTGCAGTGGCACAGGGGTGTCTTTCAGAGTCCCCAAGGTTTAAATACCTTCTCTGGGACTAACTACTGTCTCCCAGAGCATGTAAAGTTAAATTTACTTTACTAGTCTCTTTAAATTTACAGACCCAGCACACACTATCTTCCTATAGAGTGCTGGAGGGGTTGCCTAGCATCCCCTGAGTCTAAATACTCATGTAACAGTCAAATGTTACCCTTTTCTACTTGAAATGGCTGGTGGTAGTGGTTTTTAATAAACTACCAAGATTTTTCCCGACGGCAAACACTGGTAGCAAAAAATCGGGTCAGCCATATTTTTCGATATGGCTCCCAAGACCTATCTGAAAAAACAGACTTGGTCGACTTTTTTCGCTGTTTCTTTGAGAAAAGGTCCTGCTTTTGTTTAACTCTGCACGCCAAACCAGGTATGGTCCATTTGTTCATTAGCCTTTGGCGGGCTTCAGTGCTGAAGCCCTCCTATGGCGCCTGAGTGTCTGGAGTAGAAAGGATGTGAGGGAGGTGCCCGTAACTCCCTGTGCTTAGTCTCCTAGGAGACCTCAATGCACTCTGGCCTGATTGACCAGCTAACTTTCTGGCAAGGACAGCCACCCTGCTGTGTGAGTGACAGCCAGGCTGGAATGAATGGGGGAAAACTGTTTAAAAGCAGGTCTCTGGGAGTTGGAAAGCAGAGTCGACCACTGGAACGAAAGAACCAAAGACAAGCTGAAGGAAGACGACTGATGCAACTCCTGGACAACCGGTGAAGCCCTGCTGCAAGTCCGAATTGCCTGAAACTCCATCGACAGAGAAGCCCCTTCAAGGACGACTTCTTCCCTTGAGTTTGGTGGGAACAACCAACTCGTAAGCCATCTGGACACCGTCTCCATACTGGTTGAATTTTCTTCAGAGTGCTGTTGAAAACCGGATAGCCAGTGAGAAGGATACCAGTTTGTCGACTTTAAGGAACTCACACCTTAAAACCGTTGTTTTGCCAAGCTTTTGGCCTCTTCCCTGGGCAGTATAGGAACCTCCCGACGTCCTCCTTCTTGTCCCCACGACTGAAGCTTAGCAATAGTGAGATCTGCAGGAACTGTCAGGAACAACTGCCTCAGCTACAGCTTTTCTTCATACTTAAGGTACTGTTCAAACGCAGTGTGGAAATCCTTTCTGCCGCGGTGAAAGTTTGTGAAACTTTTCCAACTTTGGAGTCTTGTTCTCTCCTAATCCAACATGTAACTCTTTTTCTGGCAAACTGCTTCTAAGAACATTGGCAAAGACTTAACCGTTTACTACCAGAACTGTGCTATCCTATCCAAGACAGTGAACCATTGACTTCGGCCCAGGCCTATTGAATTGAATTGCCTGTTGTAGTGAACTGAAATTATTTGCCCTGCCTATGAAAGTAATTGTGCTTTAATTCTTTTAACCTTTGTCTTTCTAGCCCCTCTGAAAGTTACTGAAGTGCCATTTTGCTCCCACTTCAGGGGAGCCTAACCTGTTCAGAAATGTATTGGTTGTGTACTGTAGTGTATTATAGTGTGATATTGAGCTGCTTCTTACTAGTGTAATGTTTTCCAACTGACTGTGTAATAAACGTATATTCTTTTACCAAGAAACCTTGAATAGTGTTTGTTTGAACTACTGTGATTGGACGTCCTTTGTGTAACATCTTGTACTTCTCACATCCCTCTTGAGATAAGTCTGGCTTCTCAGCCACTGCTACCACATAACTGTGTAGTACAGGCTTGTACCAAAGGGTACTGCATGTAATTCTGCCTAACAGTGCCTGCTCAAATTAATCAGTGTGGTAAAATTGGTAGAATAAATAAAAGAATAAAAGATCTACTAAGTATTGACTTCTCATCATGGGGGACACTCTTCTTTTACACCTATGCAGTACACTGCCGAGATATACACCGAAGATAAGACAGTATCACATGGAGTGGGTTAGAGGCACGACTAATAAAAACGTATGCCATGACCCCAAGAGTGTTTGTTGTCAAAAAAAGTATTGTGACATATGACAACATATTTGCATGCTATACATTAGGGGAAGAAGTTACAGAAAGGGTTGCCCATTTTAGAATTGTGGAAGATGTATAAGATCGAGAAAGAACATTCGCCTGAGAAGGAGTGGATGCTCAATCAACATAAAGAGGACGATATAATGCCTTTGGGTCCTCTTTCCAGCTATGAAGTGCATTACCCTTGTGAACAAGCTTTATCTGCTGTTGTATTTGCCATCGAAAAAGCTTCAAGTATTACAATGGGGTGTTCAGTAACATTATTTGTTGAGCATGCATTATTTGCTATTTTAGAAAAACCTAAAAGTACATTGACTATACAAACAGCATCAGAATATGAGATAATTATCTCGAACCATGCAATCAAAGTTGTTAGATGCAGAATAGTGAACCCAGCAACATTTATAGCAGAACCATTAGGGGAGGATGATTGTGTACATGATTACACAACGTATACTGAATTTTATTATGACATTCCCCGTGTTAGAGAAAATGCTGTCGGGGGAGGGGAGGAATTCTCTTTTTTGATAGGTCTTCAAAAATGGATCATATTGATCAAACATGTGATGAAACGCTTACTGGATCAGCGGTAGTAAAACTGAATCGTGAGGGTGAATTTGAAGTAGTCACATGCGCAAGATTGCCTTTGCATTGCTCAGCACAGGCTGCAAAATTAGTGGCGCTTATCGCCGCACTCCATAATATGGGGATGAGGAAGTGACGGTGTACTCTGACTCCGCCTATGTGACGCCAACTGTACATGCAGGTTTGTCAGGCTGGAAAAGAAAGGGCTTCCTCCGCACCGATGGCACTCCGTGCAGCCCTATTGGATAAACTAATTGAGGCATTAAGAATCCAATTCACTATCGCAGTCGTAAATGCGCAGGGCATACTAAAAGAACAGACATGATTTCACACGGAAACGAAGCTGCAAAATTAGAAACCAAAAAGGTAGCATATTACCCAAATATTTCTGATTTCAAACAAAAAAGTGTTAAACAAATGACAGGACGGTGCATGTTGGTAAAGGAGGGCTTTACTATGCTGTGTATTGTTCAGTTAATTGAGATACAAGGTCAAGACTCTCAAGAGGAGCAAGTTTTATGGAGAAAACAGGGGTGTTCCTTATCCCCACTAAGGAAATTTTGAGGTAGTTTAGCACTGGAAAGCCAGTTATGCCTCTTGCATTATTGACTGTAGCGCTGAAGCAGGTTCACTACCTCGTGTATGCGATTCGAGAGAGTCTTGCTGCTAGAATTGCACATTGGTTTTCACCAAATGTATTAGAACATGTGGCACAGTTTATTGTCAATTGCAAGTGCCATCAATTTACTGCAGGGCACACTTTGCAAACAGTGAGATGAGCAATCCCTCGACCCAATGGCTCATTTCAGCATCTACATATAGATCATGTAGATATGCTGCAGACATGCAACAGCTATATTTATATGCTGGTCATGGTATGTCCCTTTTCCAGATGGTTCAAGCCAGGTTCAGGTACACACCCTGATGCTGCATGTGCCGCCAAGTTCCTTGTGCATGAGGCATTCCCAAGATGGGGTGTGTGTGTGGTCTTGTGGTCTGACAATGAAACACATTTTGTAAATGAACTATTTGAACAAGTCACTCTCTTATTAGGGATAAATACAAGTTTTCTGCTGTCTATCGCCCACAAACGGATGGGATTTGTGAACATTTAGATGGACTACTGAAAGAGAGCATAGCTAAGATTAAAATCACTTTAAAGAGGGGGTGTTTACACTGTCTACCCCTTGCGATATTTGTGCTGCAAAATCAGCCTGCTCAGACCACCACTTAACTGCTAATGAGTTGGTGACTGGACGCCAAATGAGAACTCATCTTGTTCCTCCAACTAGAATAGAAACGGAGGCCCACAGTGTAGTGAAGACATTAGGTGACGAGATGCATGATTATTTGACTATGACCGCTAGTCTTTCTTTAATTTCTCAACAGATTAAGACCTGGTGGTAGGGGTCAAAGTGGATTGATGAAGAAAGCCAGCCAACTGACAAAGAAAGCCTTTTAAAACAACCCAGCTTATATCCAGGGAACCAGGTGCTGGTGCGAAAATATGTCCACAAATGGGAAAACCCTGTTTCAAGGGACTCTTTGAGGTAGAAGTCACCCCCATAGCTGTTAATCTACAACATCAAACCCTACAAGTGCGAAACTTTGACCCCTCCTGCAACTACTGGCCTTGAAGCAAGAGAAGAAGTTCTGTGCATGCAGACAAGATCAGCAACTAAAAACAAAGAAAAAGGGGCAAAGTGAGTTACCCATAAATAGACCTACTGTTACCAGCACCTGATATCCAGGAATTTCCAGGATATTACAGGTGCCGGCAGCGGTAGGTAAACTCCATGGGGGGATTGGCAATATTGCTGTCACCGGTAATACCGGTGTTGGTAATACCGGCAGTTTTTGCCAGTGGGGGCCTGATTTACCTCCAGCTCTTGGCTGCAGGTTAATCAGTCAGCCCCCACCAGCAAACTTGTAGTTTGGCGGTGCATGAAAAGTGGCGGTAACAGAATTACCACCACTTTTACCACCACATTTCCTGCACCACCAAACTTATAATGAGGCCCACTTTCAAATGCAGGGAGTGATGTCTGATTGAGTTAAAAGAATTCAGTCACTTGCTGAGTGCATAAGGCATTTTTGTAACTGTTGAACATGAGTTAACCTTTTAGGATGGATAGTACCTTGATGCAATATTCTTACGGGTAATGTCACATTTTATTATAACCAGCTTGGTAAAATGCAGGTATACTAAAAGCAGTTCGTCCTGTTGCCCCTTATTTGATGTGCCATCACCCCACCCTTATTGTATTTGCGCCCCCGGGTTCACTGCCCCCCCCCAACTAATACTGCTTTCTAGTGACACCAGTGGCCTGCAACCTCATGACAAAAATAAACTGGCCGGGATATAGTACCTTTTATCACTTGCAGCGTGTGACCGGCCGTCAACTGTTGACATGTGAGGCAATTGCTGATAAAATTTGTTACATGAGAATTTAACTCGGGGCAGAACCAGTCTTCCCTAATTCGTGCTGCAATAACTTCCTTCCCTGTATGAGCTGGGTGATGGAGCTGGCTCAGGGCGGTGTTCAATAGTGCCAATGGCATTACCATCTTTCCAGTGTTACCCTGATGCCATAGTGCGTCAGTTGGCGACATTGTACATCCTCTTTTTACCCATATTTCTTTTTCTGCCATTGGTGCAGCCGCTTGTAACTCCATTATCTGTGTGACTGGGAGGTGGGTGTACCCTTCTTTCATCAACATCGCTTTAGCTATCCCCCTCCCTCTCCCTCTCTCTGACTCTGGGGGTTCCAGATCTCACCAAAATAAGCAGCATACTTCGCATGTGCGTCTGCTGCTTCATTCCCTTTTGAGACATGATCTTCTCCATTAGTGTGTGCGAGACATTTGACCAAAGCTAGTTCTTGGGGATTATTTATTACTTCAATTAACTCAGCTAATAAGAGAGCATGTTGCACTGGGGTGCCATCAGCTCTCCTAAACCCCCTTCTCCGCCATTTTGTCAACCCCGAGTGGACAGTAGACGTGACATATGCGCTATCAGAATATATAGTAACTCTTTTCTCAAAGCTTTCCTTCAACGCCAAGATCAGTGCAACCTATTCTGCTGCTTGAGCAGAATAATGTTGTGGTAACTGTACACATTTCACCGCCACACACACCAAGTCCTCTCTCATTTTTACAACTGCTGCCCCAGTTCTCCTTATCCCATCACTCTGGTCTATTGTCGATGACCCATCAATGAACAAGAGCTCTCGTCCATTTAGCGCATCCTCTTCAACTTTTCTAGTACATGAGCACATTTCAGTAGTCTGGGTACAATCATGAGTATAGTCACCTTCCTTAATAACTTCCGCTATAAATCTTGCAGGATTAACTGTGCTGCATCTAACAATAGATAGTTCTGGTCTAGATAAGATAATCTCATAACCTGACGCCCTCTGCGTGGTTAGTGTGGATTTAGGCTTGTTCAATATTGCAAATAGTGCATGCTCCACAAATAGTGTGGTTGGGCACCCCATTGTAATAGATGATGATTTCTCTACCGCGAAGGCAGCTGCGGCGAGGCCTTGTTCGCAAGGGAAATGACCTAACATGACAGGGTCCAAGTGACCGCTGTAAAATGCTACTGGCTTGTATCCCATGCTTGTTTTTTGAGCCAACACTGCTTTCATTACTGCTGAGTCGCAATGTGAAAAGATAAAGAACTGTCGTTCATAATCTGGGGTGGCCAGTACCAGAGCAGTTGATATTGCGTCTTTCAATTCGTCAAAGGCCTCTTTCATTTCCATTGTCCACCCCAATTTTTTCTCCCCTTTGTTTGCTTCTCTCAATGCTTCAAGTAGGGGTCCTATGTATGAGCTGTAATCAAATACCCATGCTCTACAGTAGTTGCACAATCCCAGGAACTGCTGCAGCTCCCTCACTGTTTGTGGCAATGGCGTGTTTGATATAGCCTGTGCTCTTTGTGGTGCAATCTTTCGACCGTGTTGGGATATCAGCTGACCAATGTATAATACCTGTTCCTGACAGTACTGTAACTTTTCTTTGTCTACCTTGTAACCCTTTTCAGCCAATATTGTCAGCATCTTCAATGAGTCCTCCCTGCACCTTTTTTCGCTTGTGCTGCAAATTATTATGTCGTCAACATATTGCAACACTGTACTTTCCAATTCAATGTTTCCCAAGTCCATCTGTATTACTCTGTTGAAAGTTGAGGGTGACTCGCAGTACCCTTGTGGCAACCTGGTGTGTTTCCATTTTGTGTTTCTGTACGTGAAGGTTGTCAGATCTTGTGAATCTGGATGCAGGGGTATTGAGAAAAAGGCATTTTTGAGGTCAATCACTGTAAATCGTGAGGCCTCTGCTGGAATTCCACACAATATTGTGGCCGGGTTTGCTGCTATGGGGTATTCTGCTTCCATTATGTTGTTCAAGGGCCTGAGGTCCTGGATGAAGCGCCAAGATCCTGCTTTAGCTTTGCGCACTGGATATACGGCTGTGTTACATGGTGATTCTGATGGTACCAATATGCCATTATTTATAAGGGCCGTTATTGTTTCATATATGCCCTCATCTGCCTCTTTTGATAGTGGGTATTGCTTCACTCTAGGGAGTATTGCACCTTTTTGCAGTTTTATTCTTACTCCCCCGATACTTTTTATGCACCCCACGTCATAGGGACTAGTAGTCCACAATGATGTTGGAACTTTTGCCATATCCTCCTCGAAAAAGGGGACTGGGGTGGATGTGGGTGCTTCAAGTGCCATTGCAATTTTCTGTGCCACTTGTTTGTATGTCACTCTTAGCCATATATCTACACTCATCATAAATACCATTTCACCCTCTTCCTTGTCTTCTGAAAAGAGCTCCTCGTCTGACACCTGGGTGAGCCTGCATCCCTCAGCTAGTGCTATCACTGCCCTCCATGCTCTTCCTTCCCGGTCTTGGGCATGTACTGCGATGTAATCAGCAGTCGCTATAATGCTCTCCATGCTCACTGAAATCACCTTTCCTTCTGGTTCATTGGCTGGTGTTTCTGGTCTGAACAGATAGGCTGTTGGCCTCCTCCAGATCTTCCCTTCTATTCCTGGCATCCATGCGAATGCCATGTCTGTTCCATACTGGAACAGTTCGCCATCTACTGGCTCAGCCCTAATCACTGTCTGCCCACAGTATGCTTGCATAATTTGCCGTGCAGTGAGCATGTTTATTCCAGGAGTGGAACAAATTATGCCGTCCTCCGTGAAGGAGATCGTCATATTCAACCTGCTCATTATTTCACTCCCAAGTATGTTTACTGGCGAGTCCCTTGAATATAAAAGCGGGACGGACATGTCATAATCCCCTATCGATAAGGGGATGTTATCAGTAAAGGGAACCAACCCCCTAGCCCCAGAGAATCCTTGGGTGTTCATGGCCTCACCTGACATCTTAAATTTACCTTCCCTTATGCAAGACCAGGTTGCCCCAGTGTCAACAAGGAATGATAATTTTTTGTCACCTATCGTTACCTCTATGCGTGGTTCCTCCGCACTATTAGGTGTTACCGACAGGATGGGACACACCAAGGACGTCTGTGGGCTGTCCTATTGTGGGTATAATGATTGACCACTTCCTGTGTAAGGGTTGTGTCCCAGGACCGTCACCCTTCCCAGTTGTGTTTGCTGTAGCTGTGTATTGGTAGAGGTTACCTTATGGTCTTGAATCTGAGTGGGCTGCTGTACTTGCTGCACTTGAGGTTGTTGTGATATCGCTACCTGTTGTTGCGGTAGTGAATATGTCTGTGGCTGTTGTTGTGTTACTAACTGTTGCTGCATATTTCCCGGTTGCAGTGCCTGCGGTTGTTGGTGGCCCTGCTGTTCCCTTGTAGGCCCTTGTTGTCCCTGTTCTCCCCATGCTGGTGTACCGGGTCTCATTCTACATGTGCGTGACATGTGTCCTAATACTCCACAAATCCAACATACAGGTGGTTCCCTGGTCTGCCATGGGAAACTCCCTGAATTGTCTTGGTATACTGGTTGCCCAGTGGGGTAGAAACTTCTGAATCCTCCCCCTTGCTGTTGTGCGTTATAGCCGTATCCCTGCCCCTCATCATTCCACCCCTTCCCCTGTTGTAATTATAATATCCAGCTCCTGGTGTTGAGTATCCTCCTCCCATGTTAGTCGTGTATGGTGGGGGTGGTGGCAGCTGTTGTGCTATAATCTGTGGTGATTGTATTTGGGAGGGATCTTGTGCAGCCACTACTTGCATGGGGTTTGGTGTCATTGTTGTAGGTGTAGTTATTAGTGCACCTTCCATCGTGTACTTAGTAAGTTTTTTCTGCACTAATTTAGCCTCTTCCGCTTTCCTATCCTCTTCCTTTTGTTTCATCTTTTCTTGCCATGTCCTACAATGATGTACTATCATCAGTTGTATTTCCGGCCAAGCCTTTGCTTCCATCCCCACTACTTTCTTCAATTGTTTCTGCACTGCTTCCGGGAGTCCTTGTATTAGTATATGATAAAATATTGCTGGTGTCTTGTCCCATTGCTCTCTAGTTTCCATACGCCACTTCTCCTGAATTTCCTGGATATAATCAACAGGATCTTCGTTTTCACGCATCTTGCGTGATGTAATTGCTCCTATGTCTGATGTGTCTGGGTATTGTACCCTCATTGCTTGCCATAATGCATGTCTGCAGTTTGCGAATGGCGCCCCGTCGTGTGATGTGTTTGTTATTGTGACCCCGGGGAAGCCTGCTCTCTTCCAGATGTCATCTGCTGCATCCCCCAATATTGATATTAGGAGGCCCTTCACATCTCCTACTGCCAATTTCTGTCCTGCGGTGTGTTTTTCCATTTCATATATCCATTTCCCCGCACCTCGACTTAATGATGGGAGCCTGCACTTTATATTTTCCTTGTCTGCATGCTTCCAAGGGACGTATTGTGGTCTAACCCCTCCCCTCTCCAAGAGTGGCATTAGGTTGTGTCCTATCTGACCCCCCGGATTCCCCAGAGTCGAGTCCATATACCCCTCCTCTTCTTCCGTGTCGTCTACATCATCTGTTATGTCCATATTTCCCCTACTCGTAACTGTTTCTCCTCCATCTCTTCCCCTTCTTTTATCATTTCCTTTATTTGAAGTGGGCGTGTGTACTCGTTCTTCCTGCCTGCGTCCAGGGAGATCTCTAAGCCTACCAGCGTAGGGTGTGTGTTCGTGAGGGGCGGGTGCGGGTGTAGGTGGGCATGTTGCACGGGATGAGTGTGGGGTAGTGGAGCATGTTGGATGGGAGGATGAGGGTGTAGCTGCACGTGTGTGCCTTCCCGCAATTCCTTGCTCTTCCCCCTCACTTCCCCCCAGTTCTTCCTTTCTTCTGCAGGCCCATGGTGATTCCCTGTTAGTTCGGGTGATGTACAATTTATCTAAGCTTTCCCTTTCCCTATTTCTTCCTTCTCTCTCCGTTCCTTCTTCTTCCTCGCTACAAAAGTCATCCAGGAGCGACAACCCCCAATCTGTCTTTTTCCCCCGAATCGTTACTGTTTTTAAGTCTATTAAATCCATTCCTCCCATTTCTTCTTTACCAATTGCTCCCCTTTGTGCTGATGTTGTTGCTACTTCTGTGTCTCTGCATACATGTCTCCTTACTTCACTCTCCCCTCTCCTATCTTCTCGTTCCCCTTCTTTTTTCTCTACTATCTCTCTACCGATTTCCTCTCTTTTCTTTATTAATTCCTCCATTACTTCACTACTCATCTTTTCCAATATCCTTTCCTCTTCTCTCTTCCTTTCCCATCTCTCTCTTTCCCGCTCTAATATGCTTTCTATCATCCTCCCTTCTTCGTATTTCTTGCTCGTTTCTGATAGTATTTTCCTCTTCTATATTTCCATTTCTTTTTCTTTCTCTTCTTCCTCTCTTTTCTTGTCACGCTCTGCTGCTCGAGATACCCTTTCTGCTGCTGCCTTTACCCTTTCAGCTTCTCTCTTTCGTTCTTCAGTTCGTTCCCTCATTTTTTCCAACTCATTCTTACTTTCTTTCCTTTCCCATGCTCTCTCTCTTTCCTCCCTCTCAAGCTGCTTGATCAGGGCATTTTGCTCATTCCTTAATTCTGCTAATCATTCCTCCAAAATCTCTTCTTTTTCTCGTAACAGCTCTTCCTCCTTTCTTTTCCCCCCTTCCCCTTTCATCTCGCTCTTACTCTCATTGTCCTCGTCCATTTTCCTTACTACCTCCTTCTCTTCTCCTGTTAATGAACCTCGCAATTTTAATAATACCTGTGCAGCTACCCACTCATCATGTCCTATTGCTGCAATTTGTTCTTCGCTATTCTTCCCCTCCCCTGCGGACATCTTCGTATAAGTTGACCCTGCCGTACTTGTCGGCTCCCCTCCCGTGTAGCCACCTGTAGCTGTATATGGTGGTGGGCTGTATGCCGGGTTCGAATACCCCTCAGCCGCCCTTAATTGTTCTCTCACAATTTCTCGTAGTTCCGTTAAAGGATATAACCCCCCTTCCTCTTTTTTCACTACCTTCGCTAGGGGCATGTCGTCGCCCTGTTCCTTTTTTATTTCTTTTTCGTTTAGGTTGCTACTCTTTTCTCCTCCCTCTTGTCCTTTCCCCGTGCACTGTGTGCCTTCACTCTCTTTTTCCCCATTCTGTTCTTCCTCCTTAACCTTCTTCTCCTCCTTTGTTTCCCCCACAGTGAACATTCCGTTTGGTCCTGGTTGGGACCCCTGGAACATTCTCCATAAGTTAAACACCTCCACATGGTGTGTCAACTTCTTCCCCTTGTATGTGTTATGTAGATGGGTCAATAGTGAGTGTTGGATATATGGGTCGAAACTGCCATTAGGCGGCCATGGTGTCGTCATTTTGTTGTCCGTCCCCTGTGTCCATTCTATGCTTTATTTAATCAGTTTCTCCCTATGGGGTGACAGTGTTTCACATATATGCTGTAGCGGGGTAGTGAGGGTGTTCCCCCACCCTCCCGATCCAGTCCCGTATGACATAGTAGCACTGAGTTGTTATCCTCCCTCGATATGGTAGCGGTTATCTTGCTAATAATGAACGCTATACAATTTCAGATGTTTTACCTGGCCCCGTAATTTTGGGGACTTGTGATCGTCCGCTAAAAGAAAATAGTAAAATATAGCATTTGCATTTATATATTCTTTTCTCTCTTTTCTTCTTTTCACCTAACACCGTTACAGCCCCCTACGGCCGAGGCGCACGTAGCCCCCTGCAGCTGCGTGCCCTGTGTGACGTTCTTATACAGCCGTCCCACTTTATTTCACCCCTCCTCCTCTTTCTTCACTTGTCGTGGCCGGCGTTCTCCGTGCGCGGTCACGTCCCTCTCTTCACCTTGCCCCGATATAATCGTTACCATTTATCTCCGTCTCCACTCCCTTACCATTATTCTCTTCCCCACCACTCTCCAACAATGCCTTGTTCTCGAGATATCCTATGAGAGCCCTACTGGTGACATCACCGACCGCTTCCAAAACTACCGGTAAGTTCTTTTCATGTTTTAAAAGTTTGAAATAAGTTTGCAATCTATCCCCGTTAACCCCACAGCTGTCCTCTTGTCACGCCTGGAACAAGGTAATCAACAATATAACCAGACTGCGCACGCTGCGTCGCCTCGCGTGTGATACGCCCCTCTACAGGAGGGCTTAACCAGCCAATTATCTTCCGTATTAGGCAACCAGCTAGCTACCGCCTACAGGGAAACGTCATCTATCTATCGAGTTTTTAGCTCGATCAATAGGGATCCTCATCTACTCATTGATCAATAATCACCAATTCGTAGGAAACCGCACACACACACACACACACCCTTACAGGTGGTCGCGACCTAGGCCATCAGTGTCTATGAGCGGCCGCACCTGATGTTTTCATGCTCCGCCCCCCCTTCTTCGTAAAATAGCGGACTGCTCTCGCACTTGTCCAGCTACCATTCACTTCACCGTCAACACTAATTTATCAAACCTTCGCTGCGCACCTTTGTAAAACCTCCCACCTCCCGTATTCTATTCCTCCCCCCTCCCTCACAATTTCACATTGCTTGTTGGGTGTGGCATACTCACCAAGTTCTCTTGATGCGGGGCCGCTCGACTGCGTGCACCCCTCCAAGCGGCTCGCCACCTCCCCTCGTCTGGACACTCGCCAACCGCGGGCGGGATACTTCTCAACCAGCTCCCGAAGGCCAATATCCGGATTGCGCTGTCCGGTCTTCTCGCAGTTCCGCAATGGTCCTGTAGTCCTCAAAAAGGGGGCAGCGGCAGAGGGGGCCGCGCCGCCGGGCCTCCTCGCAACGAGAACAATAAAATAAAAAGCAGATCTTAAACAGATCTCAGCGGTGCCTTCAACTTGTCGGGGGGTTTCTCCCGGGGTTGGCTGGGCCTTCCGCGGACCTCTGGGCTGGGAGGCCCCAACTCCTCCCTCGTATCCCAAAAATGAGTATGAGACACACACAAGAAGCAAGGTGGTTCTGCTGTTTATTGAATAATGGCAGGGATGGGTCTAGGATCGTATGCCTCCGTCCAGACTCTCGAAATTCGTGGGGCTCGCAGGCCCCTTTTTGCCTCAGTATGACGCGCTA
Organism: Ambystoma mexicanum; assembly: GCF_040938575.1. NCBI lineage: Eukaryota > Metazoa > Chordata > Amphibia > Caudata > Ambystomatidae > Ambystoma > Ambystoma mexicanum. Next base: position 200,046,560 of record NC_090940.1, read on the forward strand.
CTTGCGTCACCTGGGAAAGTTAGCAAAAAACCTATCGCCACTCTGGATTGGTTCCTCGAGTGGTAGGGTTAGTATAGCATACGTATAGAGAACGCTGTTAGTGGTTAACGGTCACTCAGGTGGTATACTTGGGTTGTCCCTTCTATTAGATACTTGAAAATTGTTACACGAAGACCCCTAATGATTGGCTAATGTTAATGGCTTCAGTGATGAGTGCCCCATGTTCTGATTGGTCCACTCGCGAGCCCCCCAGCCTGGGACTATCGTTGTTCCCAGCTCGCGGTGTACCTGTCATTTGCAACAATATGTAACTATGTGTTTGTGCAGACAATGCGTGGATTTGCTCATATGCCTGAGAGCAGACTATTCCCATCGCTGTAGGTGTCAATTGGGTCATTTCATTGTTGCAGCCTGTGTCTCAAACGTGGGACCCAGGCGACTTCTCCCTCCTGGGTCTGGCACCCTGTCAGGTTTGACTTGGTCACGTGAGGAGAGACCGTGGTTGAGACAGAATTCTGCACATTTAAAGTTGTACTTTCCAATGTGTCTCTGGCTTAGCTTGCAGGTGTGACCTTGGCTTCTACTTGTGGCATGCGAGTTGCACCATTGCCCCCTTGGCTGTCAGTTCTCGCTGGGCTCATTCTGCAGGGTCAGCAATTGTACTCTTGCTCGTTCAATGTTCGTGGAGGCTCTTGCTTGCGGCCTACTTGGGCCTGGTGCATAGGTGGGGATGTTTAATGCACGGCACTTTAAGTTGCGGTATCACATTGCTTCATAAGCAGTATCATGTCTTCGTTGTATTTTCATCACAATGCAAGGGTTAGGAGAAGCGTCAGCAAGCATTTTAGATGAGTGCTTTGTGCGTCTTGCTTTTCTGCATTTTGAAAAACCTCTGTGAAAAATAATAAAGATGCGCGTCATTGGGTGTGTCCGTCACCTACGTCATAGCACTGAATATGTTCTTCGTGTGGATTGGTGTGGGGGGTGTCCAGTGTGCATGGTTGCACAGGTGTTCTGACAGTTGGCTAGGTCGTCATGGCATCTCTAACGATGTGTTTATTTACTGTTGAAAGGTTTAGTCGAGTTCATCCATGCCGCAGGTGTCGGCTTGAGCAGGGCAGGCTGGTGGGCAGGCTGATGGGCACATCTGTATGTTCCTGTACCAAGGTATTTGGTCGTCTGGTAGGTAGGCAAATTCATCTCGTGGCAGGTGTCTGGGTCGCGATCCTCTGGGCCAGGGGCGCGAGGAGATTGGGGGGAGTCTTTTGTCCCATTCTCCCACTTCATTGTGTTCCTGGCAAATCTCGCCCCTGGGAATGTAGTGTAACCCTCCTTCCTCCGCCTTTGCAGGTGAAAGGCAGCGAGAACCTTTGAAGGTCTATGTTTGAAACGTCCCTTTATAGTCTCAACTTGTAGTCGGTTCTCTCTAAGCTCTCAGAGCACACGAGTGACCATGTTCTGTTCCTTTGTAGATTTGCTGACCCTAAGAGAGCTGCAGCGCACGTCCCCATGCAGCTATGCTCCGTTACATCCATACATCCTTCTCACGCAGCTTCGGGCAAAGTCATGTGCTCTACCACTGCGATCCATTCCAAGCTCTCACGTGGCCGAACAGTTATGGCAAGACACAGAGGCTCTCTAAATGCTTTTCAAACATATTCAAAATCAATAGCAGGAAAAATCACAATCATGCTTCAAAACACAGTGCTGCCCAGCCCCAATGTGTACTCCCTCATTCCCTTCCTCCCTTCCTTCCTGCTTCCCGCTCCCTCGTAATGGGAGGTGAAAATGGATGTCATAATTACCAGTCAAGATGTCATGATACGCAAAAACCCCGGGGCTAACATTAAAGCCCTCCCTTTGCTTGGGCTTCTAACTTACGCCCAGGGGCATTACCTGCCCCCCACCTCGGATTGTATTGTTTAAATATAAGAAATCACAATTCGGGGACATCTGGCTCTCTCCCCGATCTTCTCAGGTAACCAACACATATACAATAACAAGTTGATCAGGGCCATTTTGGAAAGACCTAGAACCACTTGACTTCTCTGAGTACAACATTCTTCTTTTATTTCATTCAGTTTATGTATCAAAATCTTTAAAAAGCATCACACAAGACAATAAGCAGTACAAATGTTTAACATTGACATAGACATAGGAATAAAGTGCTAAACATGACATGTATTCCTGACTTTGTTCACGGCTCTTCATCCACAACTATAACCCTTCCTACTGGACAAAGCATCGGCTTGATTTTTTATGGAGATTTCAAGTGATACCAGTGCACTTGATTGACTGGCCGTGTGCCTTGTTGAACGTGATACTGAATGCCAGCCTGAACGGGAACTGTAGGTGCTTGAAAATGAATGGCATGTCTGTCGGAATGAGTGGAAAGCGGGGTATAAATACAGCTTCTCCTTTCGCCTTCCCGGTCACACTGTCACTTCAATTACGTTGGGCAGGAATTATTTTAATGTGCAGTCTTGTGCCATTACATAGCCTTTGTGGGTCGAGATTGTGAGGCAGCATGATGGGTGACCCAACTTTCAGTTGAAGGTGATGTGGTGGCATTTCTGGGGGGTCAAGTGAGTTGAGGAATTCTGTTGGATAGTTTGCGGCGTTGTCTGCATCCACCACCATATTGATTGAGTTGTACTCAGTTACTGTGTCAGAAGCATGTCCTGAATCTTATTATTAATTTTATTGACAGAATAATTTTTAGTGGCAAGGATGGCTCATTCAGGCATCCATTCGTGAAATAACACTTTATCACTACTCATAAGAGAGTAACAGAAATGCCTGTCACACCTCTTTATATTGCGACAATTTGGAAACTCCTGAAATGCTACTTGCCTTCACCTCTCAGGTCCATTCGCCTCTCATACGGCTCGCCTTCACCACTCATCCGCCTTCACCTTTCACCTCTCATACGCCTTTGCCTCTCATACGCCAACACTTCACCAAGCCACACACTAAAAACAATGTTTGACTTTTACATATATAGATGAATAATTGATATTGATAATAAAGTGCTAATGCATGTAACTCTGTTTTTAAAGTGCTATTATATGTACCATTCGGCTATTTTAGTGCTTAAAAATGAAGTTTAAAGTGCTAGTGCTTCAAACAATGTAATCCAACTCGACTAATTTAGCAGCAAAAACTTGAAGTTTAAAGTGCTACTGCTTCAAACAATACAATCCATGTTGCGCACGTGAATCACAAGACACAACCATTTTATGAGCCCTGATATTATAAGACTACAATTTAGCCACTCCATAATTCATCTATCCAAACGCAAATGAATTTCATAGCAAATAACAAATATTAATCCAACATGTCTTAAACAAAACTAACAACCACCATCAATATGTAATGTTCAACAAAGTGCTAAACTCCCCCAAAAAGTTGAATTATATACTGGGAAATAGAAAAACAAGCTACATATATCAATATAAAGATAAGTATAAGTGAAAAAAGTGTTTCACTATAAAGAACACATAATAGAAAATAGCAAGATGTAATAAAAATCAATTAAAAATTAAAAATCAAACAAATATTGTGAACAAATTATATGCTTTGAGACTAAACAATGCAAATGAGAGCTTGAAGAATAAAATCCATTGCTGAAAAGAAGTAATATCTAAATTTCAAAATGTAAATACTTGAAATTTCAAATACTTGGAAACTGACAGCATAAGTAGAAAGGTACCGGCCCAAAATGTTGAACAAAAAACCTGAATGCACATTTACTGCACGTTCAGCTATAAAGAAAATGCTGAATCGCATTATACCGAATGAGGGGAGCAGGGGCTGCAGGGGTGTACGCTGCTCCCTTTGTTCGGTATAATATATTCAGGAGTTGCAGGGGTGCCCCCCGCTTCCATTACAAGGACAGCGGGGGACAATAAAGTAAAAGAAATAAAAGGATCCTGCAGTGCCACCTCTGACCCATGCCAGTGGAAGAGAACTGGTGTTTCAGGGATAGAGGGGAGTCGGCAGCACTGCCTGCTGCCGAAAGGTAAGTATGTATGTATAGGAGAAGCAGGAATAAGTATATCTATGTGATCACTGTGCCTCGCTGTTTTTGTAATCAGCATTTAATTTGTCAGGATTTCCGGTGGAACAGTGATCACATAGATCCAGTAGAAAGGTGGAGGATAGTGCTTAGGTTCCCCAAAAGGTATACACTTCCTCCTCCAGATTATGGCCCATTGGATTCTTTGGTTCCAAGTCTAAGATACATTTGATTTCTAGTTGGCATAACTGCAACTCCTGATCTCCTCCTCTGGGTAGTTTATTAATTGTATATATGCTAAAGAAGCTTAAACCCTGTAATTTGCGTCTGTGTATCTCTTGAAAATGTTTGGTCATGGGGTATGAGGGATCAGCATTCTTTATGACCCTAATATGTTGCAAAATATGCAACTTTACCTCCCCAGTCGTACTGCCGACATACCACTTGTCGCATATACAAGAAAGTGCACAAACAACTAATTCAGAAATACAAGTAATCCTTGAACCAAAGTGTACTTGATAGCCGAGAATAGGATGGATATAACTTGAATAATTTCTAGCATATTTACATGCTTTGCACTTGGAATGTTTGCAAAAACCCAAGTTGGTCTGCGATAATAAATTATTTCTGCGACTGGTCCTGTCCATTTGCATATAACTTGATACAAGAGAATCTTTCATTAAGGCAGATTTACAAAAGGTGATACTTACTCTTTCACCCAATGCCAATGGCAATTTAAAATCTGTTTTATGAATTTAGAATGTATACTGAAAGTTCAAATTAACCTGACCTCGTCATCTTTTACAAACATTTGTCAAAAGACTATCTCTATTTGGAGATCAGTCTTTTAAATATGCCTGTTCAATAACTTTCTCGGGATGTTGTTGTTTAAAACTCATTGCAGTGATTTGACTTTCTCGATCAAAGGACTCTAAAGTGGAGCAATTTTGGAGAAATCTAATAAATTGCCCATATGGGATGCTCCAATTGAGGCTTGTAGGATGATTACTAGTAGCAGGGAGGGGTATATTGGAGCTAGTTGGCTTCTATATAACTCTGTAATAATCTCCCTGTTCTCCTTTTTAAGGTCTACATCCAAAAATATAATTGAATCTCGACTATGAATTTCAGTGAATTTTAAATTCAACTGATTAGTGTTTAGAACACCCACAAACTGTTTCCACTCCACCTCGTTGCCTTTCCAAATGATGACTAAATCATCCTTAAAACTTAACCAAAATACAATTTTGTCAGTATAAAAATATTATCACTAGACCACATAACAAACTTTTCCCACCACCCCATTGTTAGATTTGCATAATTTGGGGCGAAGATAGAACCCATGGCGGTACCCTGCAATTTTCTAAAATAGGCATTGTTGAAAAGAAACACATTATTTGTCAAACAAACATCAAACATATGTATGATCATTTTAGTATGTCTGAAATAGTTCAGGGGCTGAGTACTCAAAAAATATTGCCAGGCTTCTTTTACAATTCCATGCTTGATTGAGGTATAAAGAGAAACCACATCAAGAGTGGCCAGCAAGAAGTCTGCTTCCTAGGGGATCCCACCAATTGTACATAAAACATCTTTAGTGTCTTTCAAATAAGATGAAAGGATAGACACAAATGGTAGTAGGACTTTGTCCACACATTTAGACATGGTCTCCAACAGTGCCAAATAGTGTAAAAATTGGTCTCCAGGCATTTCGTGCAGAAGTAAATATTGGGTATGGTGGAATCTCTAGGACGGAAGAATTTTCATTTTTCATCATCTAGAATGCCCAAAGGTTGCCATTTAAAAAGAAAGTCCTTCAATTTGTGATCCATGGTTTCAGCAGGGTTTGATGTTACCTTTTCATAACATGTCCTGTCCATTCATTGATGATTAGCCTCTGCTATGTAATCTCTTCTATTCATGATAACTATGTTGGTACCCTTATCTGAAGGCTTGATGAGGCAATCTGGTATTTTCTGTAGTTCCATTGAGATTTTTTTCTCTATTCGACAGGTTCCCCTTTGTGGTGCTCTGTTTTAATGTTCTAATCTTCTTTAAATCACTGATAACCAGATCCTGAAGTACCTCGATATGGCCACCCAGCTGGAAAGATGTATTGAATTTGGATTCATATTTAAATTTAAAAAATGCTGACCAGTCTACATCAATGTTTAGATCACTCCATGCAATAGTTTGAACAATATCGCTGGTACCTAGACCTTGATCAAGATGCACTAAATTAATTAGGTTTTAGAATTGTTGATAATTAGATCAGTTTTCCCCCAATGGAGTTACAAGGGGTCTCTTTTGAGGATTGATATCAAAGAACGTTTTAAAGGACATGGGTAGTATAGCTCGGTGGCAACACACTCGTCTTGGATGCAGTACAATGCAGAGCAACACAGGATCGAATCCCGGGTCCACACTGAGAAACCTCTTCGGTATTAAGCGCTTTAGAAAAGAACAATTATAATCATATAATTATAAAAGCAAACCTTTGTATGTACTTGTCGAAGTCAATTCATGTCTGAAAATAAACATATGTGCAGTGGGACAAAAATGTAAGCCCCTATGGGTTGTTGCTCTTGATTCAAAACATGAGAAGATACATTTATGATATTCATTTTACTTTTATTCTTTATTTCTTTTCTTTCTCCCCAATCTGATTCCTAGAGCATGTTCATCTCTCTGACATACTGGCAGTTAAGTTTTTGACCCCTCTGTCCTCTCCTGGTTTTCTTCTTTCTCCAATATTTGGTCCTCTGCTCCAATCCCATCCCCTGTTTATTGTTGTTTGTTCTTCCATCTGGACATAAAAATCTCATCTCCTCTAAACAATTTAAATTACCAACTGGTTCTAGTGGCCTCTGATATATATATATCCCATATATATATATATATATATATATATATATATATATATATATATATATGGAACATATTTGCCAAGTAAGATATGAGCCCTGTGTCCAATTTATGCCCAAATTGAGTCCTTACTTGTGTGGAGGTGACTTACACACATTTCCAAAAGGACTTGCATCAAAAAACACAGAAAGGCGGAAGCCAAGAAAAAGAGAGCAACTCAAACTGGGACTTCTGTCAAAGGTGGAAGTTACACAAAGATGAACACACATACGTAACCCCAAGAAGACATACAATTCAACATCTCCAGTTATTAATTACCAAAAAAATACACAACACCCACAGTCACCACAAAGCCAACCGATAGGCGAATGTACACACAAAACCCAAACACGATACGCAAAACACCACAGAACACATCAAACACATATGCTGCCATATCATACGTGGAACCAATACAACGATCTCAAAAAAGGAACAACACTCACATGCAATACACACACACACACAACATCAGCAAACAAGACACACTTGAACCCCCACACACACACCCAGCTGCAGAACATCACACACAAACAAGGAAAAGCCAACCCATAGAGCGATGATGCACATCAGCATGCACATTATGATGCCATACGTCCTGATATGAAGGCACACAGCACTACTCCACACCTCTTACCTCAGGAGATGTATCTCTGCGACCTAGCAATATCGTTCTATGTGCAGCAATGGTACGATGCTGCAGCGGCCCCACTCCAGCCGAGGAGGAGATGGAGGGAGCAGATCTTCCACACCAAGGTCACCCTCTTCGGCATGAAGGTCTAACAAAGGTATTGCTTTCCCTCTGCATGTCATCAGGGACATGTTGCTGGACTGAAATGAAGATTTGCACCGCACCACTCTGCGTTCACATTCCAGCAGGACACATTTGAAGCTCTTGGCCAACCTGAATTTCTTCACAACTGGCTCTTTCCAGAGGACCAGTAATGTCTGAGTCAGGATGTCCGGCATGTATTGTGCATGCATTGATGACGTGCTCACCGCCTTAATTCTTCCTTCCCTGGCCATGTGGTAGGGGTGTTTCTGCAGGTGCCTCCAGTGAATTGTGGGTATGTCAGTGGGTGTGTGTCTATTTTTGGTGGGGTTGTCGGTGGAAGTGTCCTTTCATTTGGTGGGTGTTGGTGGGTGTGTTCATGTTTTCTTGGGCATGTCGTGGAGTGTGATGCCCAACGAGTGTAAGTATGAAAGTTTATTTTTTATTTTGTTATTATTTTGATATGGTTACGTGTAAAACCTTTCACAGAATAATCCTCACAATATACAAAAACATAAACAAACAATTCATATAATTAAATTACAATGCATTAATATACAAAATATGAAGGCATTTACTACGCAAAGTCAGATCTTGTGAGATGTGTGTGGAGTGTATGATGTTGGTGGTGTAAGTGTGGTGTGCGATATGGGTAAGTTTGTAAATTTGCGCAGTGACGGCAGGGATGTTTGGCGAAAGTGTGTAGGTGTACAGGAAAAGCATTTGCAGGTGGTATTTGCACATGCTTGTTGTTTTATACTTACATTTTCTTTGACACATTCACTTATGCTGGTGTGTGTTCTGCTGACGGAATTTATATGGGGTATTTTTGGACATACGCGCATTTTCTTATTGAATCAGGCTTGACTTACGTCTGATTTTGTGCATAGTGTGAGATTTGTTTAATCTCCGTGTGTGAGTTAGTAAGTAAGCAAATATGGACGCACCTTGCACTGCACATACGACAAAATGACTTGCACACAAAAAAGTCATAGTTATTAATTCAGGACCAATTGTCTTTTGTCCTGATTTGTTGTCGTTACGAGTATGCCTGCAAAATAGCATTTATCCCACCACAGCGGAATTACTGTTGCCACTGTGGTGTGTGGTGGAATCACCGCTGTATCACAACATGGCAGGAGCGTGCCCCCACCATTAGTGGTAACAGTAATTCTGTTTGGCGGAATTACTGCCAAAAAATAAGCAAGCAATGGTAATTCCACCAAATATTGCCAGAATTACCGTTACCACTGGGTCTTTCTCTGCTAAATCTGCCAGAGGAATTACCACTGCCGGAATTACCGCTGGTGAAAATAACATTATTGTGGGGAAATGAAGTACTGCAGCGGCCATCTTTAGAAACACAGTCCATTAAAAATAAACCTGTAGGAGTGCCATCCATCTACAGAGGGAAGCAAAATCATGTCTGCAGGGAAGGCCATGTCCTAGGTCCCATATATGTGGGTGTGAAAGCCCAAATTCAGCGACCAAGAGCTGACAGTACTAGCTGAGCAGGTGGTGCCCATTCTGATTAACTCTACTGGGCCCAACAAAGGAAGACCCCACATCAGTGCAAGGATTCCATCAGGGCAGACATTAGGGACAAGGTGGTGGCTGTAGGCCATATCCAGCATGATGCAGAAGACACGAAGAAGAGCTGCAGCCTAATCTTAAACCACTGCATGGAAACGGCTGCCACAAGTGGAGGACCAGTAGACCCTCTACCGCTGACTCCATGGCAAGAGATGGACAGCGGCATCCTCACATGGTGGGCCCGGAGGGTGTGGATTCGGCTGAGGTTGGAGTCAGCAGCCAGGAAGTACATGGTGAGTACATGAGTGAATGATGGGCCCATTGCAGAACAAGTCTGATAGCATATACACATACACAAACTGTCATGAATCCAGGCGACAGCAACCCTGACAATGCATGAACCATCCATGTGATACTGCAGGCCGTAACAACATAAGTCAGAATCATTTGTGATTCCCCTTACATTCCAACCAAGCTGGAGGATGAGGGCACGGTGTATGCACCTGCCACCATCTAACTGTAAGTAACAAGGACTGACACACATCTGCATTTCACATCACAACCACCTCTTGCCTGCATACCAGTCACCCATGCACAGACACCACAGCAAGCATGGTACCAAACATGTAGCACATGTCAAGCAAACAACACCAATGGATGTGTGCCTCAAAATAATTACCACAGCAACTGATCACTAGTTTCAAGGCCCCCATGGAGAAAATGTCCGACCTGATGCCATTATGACTCCACCAGAACTAGCAGGGCACTCCTCAGCTGACAGTACTACAGGATACGCAAGCAATAGCTGTCCTGCAATACATGCAAACACGTGAGCTTGTAGGTCAGTGATGCACATGATTGCACAGTCCAAGCAAGGCACGGCCCACACACTGACCATATGCATGCACATCAATCAATGCAGTACACTGTCATACTGTCAGTGCCCCCTGGAGGCCTATCACTCTGTGACCCCACAGTACACGCAACACTACATGACAACTCACCAAACACATTTCCATCAAGGTATCGATGCACACTTTCATGTCTCCCAACAGGCACACAAGACACCCAGGAACCATCTGCAGGTGCCAGTACCTCGACCACACCAGCACCAACAAGCGCTACTAAGGCCACAGGCCATGGCTCTGCCAGGAGTGGGACTGTACCCCCAAGAAAAAACTAAAGGCAATAGTGCCGTCCATCTCCATGGCCACTGACACACCGGCCACAATTGAAATACCTACTCAAACCATTAGGGAGTCTACAGCTCCTCCCACAACAGGGGCACCCCTGCCACTGATGTGGACACAGGTGTACCACACTCCAGCCCGAGTGGTGACAACAGCGAACCATGTGCCCAGCCACTGCAGCCGCTGCCACCATGCAATCAGGGTCTTCCTCTTCCACCTCCAGTCCCCTACATTTACCTGTGAGACAATTCTCTCCTGAATCCTCCCCCCTGTGCAGCCTCTCGCCCATGCGGTTCTCCCCCGCACCCTTGTCATCTCACTGTGCCCTCCACTTCTAGGATTCTGACAACTCGGTTGACCAAGCAGAGTAGGCAGGCCATGCATCCCACAATGTGGGTCTTGGCCCACAACCATTTCCTCAGCCAGTGCAGACCCCCACATTGCAGGCCATCTGGGAGCGGCTGGACAGAATAGAGGAACGGCAGACCGAAATCTGTGGCATTGCACAGTAACAATTGTGCCATTCACAGACCATGTGTGATGTGCTCCAGGGGGGCCTCCAGGCAGGTGGGCAGATCATTAGATTGGCTGTGCCAGAGTACAGTTCATACCAATGCAAGCAACAGCCTCATCAGCCAGTGGCGTCGAGGGAGCTGGATTAACAAATCTCGGCCTCACATGAGACCTGGCCAGAGTAATCAATGTGACGATGGAACACCTCCGGGAAGTGAGCCAGTCAGTTCAGCATCAGCTACACATACTACGGCCCCATCGCTGCCCGTGCTCCCCTGCCTGTGCAAAAAGGGGACAAACAGAAGCGCTAGTGGGCAGAACATGGGACAGACTGAGGGTGTTGGGCAGGGTATCAGGGTTATGGGGTGGGTGATGGAGTTGGGTATCCGGGTGTGTAGTGGTTGATGGAGTTGGGGATTGGGTGTGACATGGGTGATGGAGTTGGGGATCAGGATGTGTGGAAGGTGATGGAGTTGGGGATCAGGGTGTGAGGTGGGTGATGGAGTTGGGGATCAGGGTTTGTTAAACTGTAAATAAATCACTGTTTAGTCTTGATAATGTGTACAGTGTTTATTCTGTGGTGGTGAAGCATATGCATTCAGTGAAGCATCAGTGACGTCAGAGGTGCATACATGCTAAGTCAAAGAAAATTGTCAATGAGGTCCTGGAGGACCATTCGTCCTTCTCTTACCTCCCCACATATGTACTGAGGTGCCCTGTATTCATTTGCAATGTCTTCCTCATCAGAGCCTGGAGGCATTTGTATGTTCCTTAATATGCACATATTGTGCAACATAGTGTATATGACTAGGATTGCACCCACGTTCTCAGGGCTATACATGAGCGCACCACCTGTGTGGGGGAGGCACCTGAATCTAGCATTCAGCAATCCGAAGGTGCACTCAATGGATGTCCTGGGGTTATATGTGATCTTACGACAACAATTACAGAGTGGTAAATTTCATTGCGGACAAAACAACTGCATTTTGTTTTTTTAATTTGGGGGCAGGGGTCCCCCTCCCAAGCCCTCCTTTTTTCCACCCTTTTAAAGCCACCCCAACCCCATCCTGGCCCATTTTAACCCCTTGCCCACTACCCTTTACATATTTATTTAATCTGTTCAGTGTTTTTCAGTGTTTTTGTCCGCTCTGTTATGTACCACTCTGTTTTGTTTGCAATAAAATGACTGGATACCTGTCCTGGTCCTCCTGTGTGCCTCATTGTAAGGAGACTCATGTGGTGTACCACGGTTCCTCACAGTTGTCATCAGCTAGGGATCTGCAGATTGCCTGTTAGACATGGCGGTTTGTCTGTCATGGTACATGTATATGGACCTATTGTGCTGTTGGCCTATGTGCACTCATATGTGCATGTGGAGGACGCACCTTGCATCAATTGCGGTGGATGGGTATTGGCCTACTGAGTGCACTTTCAGTCATTCACAGTGTATGCAACATCATTCGTCAAATATTCTCTATGCACCCATGCAGTTGACTGTGGAGATGGCTGTAGGCCATTTACCTCCCTATGACCATGCATTGGCATGGAATGGCTTTGACAGGTGCCTTGCTTGGTGACCTTGATTGTGTTCTGCTACCTTGCATCCCAGGATGTCCTGTGAAATCATGTAAGCTCAATGTGTGTACTGGGGTAAGTCAGTCATGACTCATCGCCTATTCATTGCTTTATTGGTGATGCATCATGGGACTTGTCGATAGGTGTCAAGTCACCTAGCTGATGCAGATGCATGGGGGCCTGAGTGCCCCCTTGGCAGCTATATCCCAGCTGGCGACAACATCGATCTTGGATAATCCAAAGCGCTGGCCACAATGGATGTTGCGCGTGAAGCCATGTTTGGCTTTTGGTACATGAGCAATACCTCTGGGTTGCCGGGGCAACCATGCCAGACATCATCCAAGCCTCCTCTTCACAAGTCTGCCTATAAAAGCAGCGTTGAGACATTTCTGTGCGTGTCTGAACGCGGATCTTTACTTGTCTGTGTTTTCGTTCTTGGAATAAGCAATGTTGCCTGTTCTACTATCTGCACTCTGAGCCCGCTGCGTTCTTGTTTCTCCCCCTGACTCTTGGCTCTCCAGTCCTTTCTTTTTCTGGTTCTCTCCCTTGTCTTTTTTACCCTTGTTTGCCGACCCTTCTTGGTCCTCTGTTATCTTGCCTTGCTCCTGCTGCCTTGACTAGCCGCTGTCCTCTGTGGTCTCGCCTCTGCTGTTCCAGCTGCATCCTGTTCGACCACCATTCTTCACATCGCATTGTAAACAGCCTTCTGGACATTAAGATATTGAGTGGCCTTCCCTGTCAGTGCACCGCACTGTCCCTGAACCACGTTAATCAGAGAAGGGCCATCCTGTGGCGTGGGGAGTCAATTCGGCGTTGTCCTGCGCACTAGGGTAGCGTTGGGTGGGTTTCCAACATCACATTGTCTTCTGGTGACTGCTCTATGACAGACTGGCTTCCTCATCCCAAGAATGTCAAAGGAAAACAGGTACGCAGCACCAGTGAGATGCTTTGCAAGATATGATATGATATGATATGATATGATTTGCTATTTATAATGTGCCTTTACACAAGTGTTTCTAGGTGTCATGGGTCACATTACTTCTCATTCCATTCTCTATGTGTGTCACAGTGCTGTGTCTTTGTCAGATTGACTACTACTTATCCACAAACCAGGCAAGATGCCCTCTGTGTGTGTGCATGTATGCTGTAAGGAGCTATTCCTCAGTACCATGGCATCATGTGTGGCACCAAGGAATTGGGTGCAGCAGTGGTGGATTGTGAGGTCTGCATCACATTTAATTTGGACATTCATGGAAAGGAACTGTTTCCTGTTTTGGTATGCCTGCTCCATTGCCTGGGGGGACACTAATGCCACATGTATGCAATCCACTGCCGCCATGGTGTTGGGGAAATGGGCAATGGCATTGAAATGTGCCTTTGCTGTATGCACCTGCGCTTGGTTGGTGGACATGGAGATGTGTGGATGGGCATACCTCATGAGCGCATCCAGGGCTTGTTCCAACACCTTAGAGAAAGTTGGATGGGAAATCCCATGCAGCATACCAGCACTGTGCTGGAATCCACCCATGGCACATAAGTGTAGGACGGACACACGCTTTACCAGGGGTGTGGTGGAAATTGTGATTGAGATGGTGCTCGGAGATCAGCCTGCATCAGGATGAGCAGGTCTATGATGGTGGGATGGTCCAAATGATAGAGTGACACTAACTGGTTGTCCGTCAGTGTCCAAGGGGATGGATGGACATGTAGTATGGGTGCCCTCTGCAGCACACATGTCTCCTGCACCTATGTGGTGTCTGTCTCCTTCCTTGCTGGGGTCTCGCATGCTGCTGTAGCTGGCTGTATAGTAGAAGATTGCGGATCCCATAATCAATGTCTACTTGTGGCTGCATGTTTCTCGGATGTGTTTTTGGGGAGGGTGTAGGCCTTATATACTCCTTGTGGATCTGGTGCACCGGTGGCTTGATTTCCATCACTTGTATGTATTTTTCTCCACCATTTAGGTGGTGGTAACTACCACTGAATTACCACTGATTTTTGGTGGTAATTCAGCAGTATTTCCACTTGGAATGCTACAGAAATAAAAATGTTTAGTTCTGCCCGTTATTCCTCCAATAGAATTAGCCTCAGCACTAATTCCACCATATCTTGGAGGAATTACCACTGGTCGTAATTCTGTCAGTGGTAATTATTGCGCACATTTTCTGGTAGGCATATTTTGACATAGTGGTAAAAGTGGCAGTAATTCCATTGCCGCCACTTTTAACACTTACCGTCAAACTTGCAATGATCCCCAAATTGTCCTTTTCTAAACAAAATTGCTTTTTGTTATTTCATTTGAGCTCGAAAGAAACAAGCATGATAGAAAGGAAAAGAAAAGAGTCATCATAAGGGAAAACAATACGAACGTTATTCCAGAAAGGAAAAGAAAAGCAAAGACATGATTAGCAAAGAGCAACTTGAAAATGGTTTTCTTCACAATACACAACTTTCAACTGTACCAACTATTAGTAATGTTACCGGAGAACTGGTAGAAGATATATTTCGTGAACGTCATGTGAACAGGGAAGCAACAGTATTCATTGCACCTGTTGAAATTACCAAAGGCACTATTACAATCTAACTTGATCAAAGGCAATTTCCTCTTGAAAAAGTACTACAGCGTGGTGAGTGTATGTCAACATATTATAATTAAGGCTTCCAGTTTTCCATTTTACTGATTTCTACGCATAAATACAGATGGAAATCGAATTGCTTTCTGTCTGTAATTATTTTAAAAAATTGAAAAAAACAGAAAAACAGGTCTTTCTGTCAGGTTCTCCATGATGTCCCTCATACATGGCAGGCCAATCACATTGCAGATTGGCAGCATTGAGAGTATAAAAGTTGCATGAAGATAGCATTAAAGTTCTTCAAATTGCTGGCAGCATATATCTTAAGCCAGCAGCAGTCACAGGTGCAACCGTTTGTTGTTATTGAAAAAACAGAGCTAGCAGTTCTTTCCTCTATGACTGCATGTGTGCTTTGATGAATGCATTCTTTTATTAGAATAATTGCAAAGAAATACTGGTTGTGAATTATCTTTTTATATGACAAAAAATAAATGTGGACAAATACAGAAAAACAGGCCAAAAAATAAATACATATAAATAAAGACGGAAATGGCAAAAAAATATATATCATAAAACTGGAAGTCTTCATTATAATAAATACAGGTAAAATGGGTAAGTACTTAAAATGTAAAACGTTAGTTCAGAAAAATAAAAGCAAATATTCAAAGAATGCAAACAATTAGTTAACTATTCCAACTTTAACATCAAATTAGTAACAATAAAACTAGTTAGTTATTTTATAACATAACAAACAACTATTTATATGTTGTTTCTATGTATTTCTTTTTTAAACAGTCTTTTAAATAAGTATTTCCTTCAGTGTTCACACGTTCTTTAAAAGATTTAAAACAAACAACTGAACATAGTAATATACATGTTAATACTCCCAATGTTAGTACTGATGCTGCCTCTACCACACCGTGTCAATTTAATTCAGCATGCCAAACACCTAAAATTAACAAATTAAAATGAATACAAATCAGTCAGTCAAAATTACACTTGTTTTCAACAGTTCAAACTTCTCCTAGTGAAAGTGATAAAACAACCTACATTGCCCATTACCAGTTATAGCACTGTTTCAATAATTAAAAGTGCGGTGACACAATAAAATGAAAGACAAATGACTGAATGCTGCACCTAGTACTACTTCAACTGTGCAGACTCTACAAATTCTGAAAAACGAACACAAATACATTCTCTATTATTGTTAGTAGTACTATTTAAACAGTGCAAACTTCTATTTTGGAGACTCCAAAAAAAGATTGCTTACCTACTACTACGATTACCATTTCAACGGTGCAAGTCCTGTTATTGTTCATAAAAACAAGAAAATACATCCTAGTATTGCCACTATTTGTATTTCAAATGTTAAAACGTCTGCTAAAATATAAATAAAACAAGTAATTTACCTATTAAAGCTAGTTGTGTTGCAACAGTGCCAACTTACCTTAACAAAAAAAACAATTTACAACTTCTACTATTTCAAGTAGGGGTAATTCAAGTATTAAAAGTACTGCAGTTCACAAAAGCAAAAAAAGTAGATTTTCCTTTTACTGGTACTTCTTTGATTTGTGCATTAAAAATTTCACCTATAGAGAAAACACCAAAACAAAATGTCTTCTGTAGTACTGACAGTAAAACAAACATTTTAAGTGGTGATATTAGCAAAACCAAAACCCAACATAAAAAACATAACCTCTCAAACAATTCCATTTAGCAACTTAAGATATTGAGTTTGGTACTACTTTGAATCTCCTCAGATAGATGATGTGTGAAACGTTACTCAAGTAATTTGCACCATCTGCAAAGTAAATTTAAAAAGGAGTAACCATCAAAAATACAATTTAGAAAATTCCAATATGTTGTCAAATATGCTAAATAGACATGAGCAGGTATATTTTTAAAATGTTATAGAAATAAAACAAATGCAGAAATTCAAATAAAAAACAGTTGTACTGTAGTTAGCACAAATAAAGCACTCTATACTGAAAGAAAACATTCACAAAGTGTAACAGTTGAAAAAGTACATGGACCTGTACCTTCAAAAGGTCCCTAAAATATCCGATTTTTTGTGATTCTGAGGTACTTCAAACTTGAACAAACATTGATCCAGTCAATGCTTCTTCTTTTTTAGACTGCTTGGACTGTGGAACCATAATTGCAGTAGGAGAAACAGATGCTGCTACTCATCTGGAAGAATGAAAGTATCATCAATTGAGAAAAACTTTAACCCCTTAAGTGCTAGGGATGAGTATGCTCATCCTTTTTGCATAGACTTCATTAAAGTTCAGGAGCTAAAAGTAGATATTTATTAAAACCATGTCTTTTCTTTTTATAATATACTATGAATATATGAACATTTGCAAGGTATGCTCTATATCCCTTTTTTTAAAATGTTAGCTGCATAATGATTAGCATATGACCGTCAAATATTTGTAAATGTATAAAATCAAATAAATTATATTGTTTTTTACATAAATATAAATAGAATATAAGTATAAAATACACTCAAGTATGTTTTCTACTTACTCGCAATTATTACATGTAAAGCATTCATTTTGAGTAAAACAAGAAATCTGCACAAAACCAAATCATATATTTCAAAACTGCATTGCCGTGGCAGCACTGACAAAGACATGCTGAGAGTGGAGGTTTTCCCAGGTTCACCTAGTGGCTGTAATTGCAGAGCTATGACCGCGCTGAAGCCTGAGGTCCGTAGCAGGAAGCAAGTCGAGGGATGGAGGAGTGAAGGAGACTCCCAAAGGGCGTGGCCGGACCTGAGACACGCATGCTGCAGAAGGGTGTGGGTCCCAAGTGCATCCAAAACTGTAGTAGAAGTGGAAGAAGTTGGGAAGGTGAAGCAGTCCGCAACCACAGTGTTCCTGGAGCCGGTGAGTGAAGCACAACATTCAGGCTCACGCAGAAAACCTTGCCGCTAACTGTTACCAGCTCTAAAGTGACTGCGTAAGATAGAAGCGAGTATAAACTGTTTGTCATTGTAAAAAGTATTGCTAACAATGGAAATGTATCCTGTGCACTTATAGTGAGAACCGTAGTGTTCGCGCAAGAAAAAAAGCATCTAATTTCCCATTGTTGAACTATTACTGTTGCCGGAGTGGTCACGTGTACATAATTAAAGAGGGAACGCCTGATAAAACATTCTGAAAACCCTAACGTTGACTTTCAAAATTGTTACAAGTACTTACAGCATTAAAGGAGGTTCACATGTGGCCAGTTGTGATTCCCGGCAGGAGTTAGAAAGCATCTCTGTGATATTATGTGGGAATACAATCACTTTCAATTCTTTAAGGTTAAAGATCTACCTTAAAGAGTGGTTGGGAGTGCCTAAATCTCTTTTTCCTTTCAAGACTGAACCTTTTAAGATTAAGCACAATTATTCTTTAAACCCAGAAGTTATTGTACTAATGAGAAGAACACACATTACCCAAGCCAAAAGGTGAACCCTTTCTACAGTGAAGCAAGCCCGGTTTAAACATATCCAACTGATCTGCAAGGTTTGTAAAGGTCCAGTGTCCTCTGATACAAGTGTGACATTGTTATATGAAGCTGCAAGTGCAGCAATACAGCTTCAGGGTAGCTACTGGAACCAAGAAGGCGTGAATAAAGCTGGGTAAAGGAGCTGGGTGCTTGTAAAGAAGATTGAGCAAATAATCTGTATTGTTGAGAAGTTGAGAGAAAGTCAGTCTGGAAGCAGAGGCAGGTTATACGGGTGGCAGTAAAACAGACAGAAGAGGCAAAGAGGTTGCCATTTTCTTGGAGCATAGGAAAGAAGAGTGTCTTGTCTACCTGTACAGGTATTGTCCTTATATGCCTAATAATCCTGAAGTATAAAGTTGAAGCAGAAATACCTGAACTGTGGCTGTGTATAACAATGTCAGTGGATGTTACATTGAAGTTGGTTGAGGTAGTGGCATACTGTGGAATAAAGGATTCTGTTGCCATGGTAACAGTAGTAGAAGGGTGAATGTCAAGAGAAAAGCAACAACCCAAGAAGAAGCATCCTGACAATTATACCAAATACACTGCAGAGGCCATAACCAATGGTAGAGTTGTAGAATGAGAAGTTTTTAATCTATTCTTTGCACTATGGCAAAACAATCTTGGAAAGAGGACATCCAGGATTACCATTGGTGCTATTTTCTTGGCTGGAATCGGAAGGGGGTTGTTTCAACAGAAAGCTGAAGAACTGTTAGCAGTAGATTTTAGTTTGATTAACTTTTGTTTTATTTGGAACTTACAAGAACTGGTTCAAGACATAACTTTTTCTTTTGAACACTTGGGAAGTTGACTTGGGACAATCCTGTGGAAGAGACTTATCCAGCCATGATGATGGTCATCCAAAATACTGATTATTTATTGTTCACTCTTTTACGTGTTTACGATTTCCTTGGAATGTTTTGTTGTTTAGTGTGAAGGCCAGTTTGTTTATGTTAGGAGTTATTCCCTTATCCTTTAGAGCAGGATTAGCGAGGATTTATTTGAAACCTTTTTCTTTCATAAAAACCTTTTTCTTTAATAAAATGTTTAATTTTGAGAAAACCAAAAGCAGTTGTCCATCTCGCATTACTGACCCCCCACAGGGCACATAGCAGTACACCATGCCCCATCCCAGGACATGCATCTCTGCGATTTGGCGATAGCATCCTATGCACAGCAATGGCACAATGCTGCTGTTGCAGCCACTGGCACGCCACAATCGAGGTGCAGGAGATGGAGGGCGTCGGTTTCCCACACCAGGGACACCCTCTTCGGCATGTCTGTCACAGTAGACTATGGAAGGTATCGCTTCCCTCTGCATGCCATCCTAGATATTTTGCAGGAGTGGGAGGGCGCACCCCACCACCTCAGAATCATATGCTATTAGGGTACATGTGAAGCTCCTGGCTGCCCTGCACTTCTTGACCACTGGCTCCTTCCAGAGGACCAGTGGCATCACTGTTAGCATCTCACAGGCCAGAGTCACATATTCTATGTCTCCAGCAGTTGTGAGCACTTGGAAGCAGGACACTACAAGGACATGTGACTAATAGGTAAGTACTGCAACTCCCACCACCTTCCACCACACCCACACCACCACCCACCCACCCTACATGACACAGCACACATTACCAGTTGTCTGCATGCTGCACTCACAACAATGAGCAATTGCACACCACACATCGTGACACAAATACGGTCAAGTCCCACAGAGTTCAAAGACTCCCCAGGGCCTTCCCCAATACGCCACTCCAGAGGTCCAACATATACACATTGGCCCACTTGTCAGGTCATGCATGAAGTGGAGTATATGCCATCCACCAGCAGAACATCCGCCACCCAAAAGAGCACAAGGGACACCTGGAACACTGAGTGCCTGGACCTTGGGATGCACACACGACGGAATGTGGTCTGGAGAGGTGACACCAAGCACACGAGATGACCTAGTCCCATCAAGTACAGGGTTGTGAGGCAGACACATCATCCCCGAAAGTGGGGCAGTTAAGGGGGCAGACGGGTGGAATGTGGATTACAGAAACCTATCATGGGTCCATTAGGTGCAGGCCACAACTAGCTGAACATCAGTAGGAATCAACCTATACACAACATATACACAGTACGCACTACTCATGATGCCACTACAATGCTGCACTCGAGGGCACTAAAGGTGGGGGCTGGCAGAGAACTGCATATGCTGATGCACACCACATACTAGGAACACCTTTCATTAGAGATCAGGGGGAGAGGGTACAACCTGAAGCAAGTTTGACAGATCAACAAGGTCCACTCACCCCATGGCAATAACTCCACCTCACCCACATTACAATGCACTGCACCACAAAGCATAACTCTACTCCATAAGAGTGCACCTCCACGTCACTCAACCCAACCTGACAGCCCATGACCAAGATATTCTTAGTATGAACATCAGTGCCTCTACCCCAACAGTCATAGGACACTGCCCCAGAGAAAGAGTCAGAAAGCTACACGACACATCAAGCAGTAGATTACAACAGGACCCCTGTATGGACCACATGGAATGACACCTCTCCCCACACCCCTGCATAGCCATCCGGCAGGCATGTGAGTGAAGCAGCAAGTTGCCACGGGCGCGCAAAAGCAGCAGAATGAGCAACAAACACCATGTAAGACACACAGGCTACTCCATGGCACCAAGGGAAATTGTACACTTTAATGCAAATCAATCTTGCACATCACATCACAGAGGCAGAACAAGTGTGTCAGTCACCATGCATAGCACAACATGAAGGCAAATCTGCACGTTAATGTCACTGTACATGATCAACAGGTGGCAGCCAAATGGAGATGAATGGCTGCCACTTCTCATAAGAATCAATCTTCAGGGACAAATTCTCTGCAACGGAAACAGACATCAGCAATGTATCTGGGGACAAGGCGAGGGAAGGCACAGTCAGAACCCTACATGGGAAGTCAGACCCCATCCGTTCCCACAGCTTGCAAAAGTACACATGCATGGAACAATGCTAGTAAAGAAGTGTGCTTCATCAGATACCTTTTTCACTAAGGATAGACTTGTGATGACATCCCTGCCCTGTGCTCGGCTCCGACACCTGCCCTGTAAAACATGGAGGTATATGTTTATATAGGGACTCACAATGCACACACTTGGTCATCGTGGGACACATAGGTACACACATACTCACAACGTACCCACCTGTAGTCCGAATGTATTCTGAAGCGGGACAGCTTGATTTCCATGGTACACCCCTTCCAGGTCCTCTCCGGGCAAGAAACTGGATGAATGGGGCTCGTCACAGGGCCGTCACGAGGAGGGTGCAGGGGGGGCAAACAAACTGCCCCAGGCCTCACGCTCAGGGTGGGCCTCGCGGCCGCCTGGATGATATTTCATCTTGGGAGCTGCGAGGTGTCATTAGGATTGAAAAAAAAAGGATTGAAAAATAAAAGTTACACGAGCACACAGCATGGGGGGTGGGGCCCGGGAAGGCCATGGCCCACAGGGAATATAGTGGGCATTGGGCAGGTGGCGCCGACGGCACTGTACAATGTAACAGTTTGCCGGCACCCGGTCCCAGCACCATTCCACGTGGTTTGCAAACCTTGCATTGTGCAGACAACGCAGGCGTTGGAGTCAGAGATGAAGTAGTTAAGTGAAATTACTTCAGTGCCTGGACTCCAGCGCTTGCGCAGAACTTGTGTCGGATTACGTTGCGGCCTAGTCCAGAGGTCCTTGGATGATCACAGCAGCGCCTGCAGGGGCCTATAGGCTGCAGCAGCAAGTAAGGTATCCGAATTTGGTGAATGAGGGTCAAGTGCTAAAAATTAAAGAGGGGGGACTCAACAAACGCAATGGGATGTGTCACCATAAATTAACGTATGAAGATGAAATATGCGCATTTTATTAAATTGGCTTTGCATAACCACTCAAATTGCACAGGACAAATGGATTTGCCTTTCACAAAATCAACACACACAACAAAAAAAGAGAGGATATTTTCATCTAATAGTGTTTTTGAAAATGTTAAAAGGTGTGCACATTTTAAACTCCAAAACCAATACAAATGTTTTCCCTGTAGTTTGCAGTACTGAAATGGGACATTTCACCTTTAGTTGTTAGTTATTTTTCGTCAGGTTATATAGTGCAGTAGTGAAGTGTCCGGCCTGCAAACCTGGTGCCTTAAATCCAAAGAGGACATTCAATGTTTCTCATTTTAGATGGGGGGGGGACTGAGTCCACCCTCTTAAAAAAGTGGGTGGACTCCGTCCACCCGCGTGTGCCCTCAACTTGAGCCCTGGGTGAATCAATGGCAACCTGTGTGTGTGGTCAGCACCATCAGCGTGTAAACTATAAATCCCAGAATGCAACACAAAGATAGATATGCATATTCATTGTCCCAAACCTCTAGCTGATAGTTACATAGCACTCAACCTTACCAAGGTGGGTGAAAACACCAGATTGCTTTTTTTGGACGGGGTGAGAGCCCATTTAAGTAAATGGGAGTATAGAGGGATTGGCTAGTGAGGCAGATGACTGTAAGGAGGGTGACAACCTGAAAATGCGTGGGAGTTGAGAGCTATGATAACGCTAATGCGGCCTTCTGTTTTTCGAATACATTGGGTTGGTATCTATTAGATTTTGCTTGCGTTTAACACCTCTTTCAGTTTATCGACTGTAAGATCATTATATTCACTTTTCTCAAAATATGTACAATTATGTGGATCCGCCACATGCACAGATGGTCCGATGCCAGCTGAAAACCACCACTCAGAGCCTAGAAGGCTCACTTTTAGGCATTCCTATGGTGGAAATGAAACAAACCGCATATCTAGGTGTGCTCCATCAAGCTGCAATTGATGGACCCCTTCCGGCCTTCACTTCCCTGGGGTACATAGAAGTGTTATCACCTTGTTGCCATTTGACACCAGTTCCTCCTCATCACCCACTTGCTGACAAAGTAGGATTTAAAGATTTTCAGTGGGCATTTAGTCTTTCAGTTCCCTGCTAGCCGGCTGTCTCGCCAGGCCTTTCAGCTCTTTCAGTTGAAAGTGACTCTGGGGGACCCCAGCAAATGCCCCCATGTTGCCAGTCAGCAGTTTTCTAACATGGCAATATATTCTTTTCTATATTCCTTTCGTTCTGGGGCTTAAAATGAGCGCTTTCAAATGCTCGTCTTACAGTTGCGTTTGCTGGAGCCCTTTCAGCGGTCGCTTCCCTGAGGTACACAGAATTATTATCTCCACATTGCCTTTTAACACTGGTACCCCCACATGAGCCAATTTCTGACAAAGGGGGATTTTAAGATGTTCAGTGGGCATTTAGTGTTTCAGCTCCTTGCTGGCTGGCCGTCTTGTGATAATTAGTGGCTATGAACTCCGGTCTGTTTTTCTTTGTCTCCATTATAATGTATGCACCCGACGGTGGCCTGAGACTGTTTTCCGCTCTAAGCAATGGGGGCCCCCAACCGTCATGTTGAAATGGGCTCCAACTCATCTTCATCCAGGCCTAGGTAAAGAAAACATAAGTGTTATCAGGTGGATAGACTGGCCTACATTGAATATTGGCCAGTCTAGCCAGCAATAACACTCATGGTGCACAGCTGGTCTGTATATACGTTCCGTGGCATGTTTTTTTTTTACTGGCTGTGAGTCCTTATATGGCAATGCTGGCCCAGATGCCTTTGGATTCGGCGCGCTTTACAAATGCCAAATAAATAAATAAATAAGATATATTGATTCAGCCTACATGGACATGTATGCGAACAGCCAGCATAAACATGTTTTCATACTGGCACATGATGTGGGCAAATGCAGCATAAAATGCAATGGAAAATGCTCCTGTACGTGTTTTGTGACTTACTTCTACTGGGTTTGTCCGTGGGTTACCATACAAAACCAATTACAAACTCTATGGCTTTTCACCCTAATTTCTAAACAATTTTAATTTGCTTCAAAACAATTTTGGGGGCAGGAAACCTTCTCAATCACCCCTTGTTTGGGCTCCCTCAGTGTGCTCTGCCAGTCCCACATAATTGGTGCACACATTTAAGCTTCTCCAGTTCAAAAATTCATCAGCTGCGGCTGCCGCTGAACATCATCTACCTGTTACTGTGTATGATGTGTGTTTTAATGCACACAAAGGGGCATGGCGCTCCTCCCTAAAGCTGGCGTCGCGCACCGCCCGCCGTCATGCCATCCTATATATATTTATGCATATGACAAAATTGTTATTCTGGAGGGGACTTGTCTTCAGTACAGAAACATAACTTTGCTGTAGTTGATTTGCTGTCATAATAATGAACCATATTTGGGTTCCTCCACACAAACTCAATGGGAGATTTCTTGCATCTCCTGTTTGCAGCGGCAACGATGGCCCAGTGCAAAGAATTATAAGGGGGCCTCACCAAACGTTTTGCGCCGGGCCTCACCCCACGTTCTGACAGCCCCGACTGGTCACACATATGCGTAGGCATCCGGCAAAGGACTCATGACCACCACACATTCTGAGGAGCCATCGAATGCACGTGACAAGAGAGAAATAAAAAAGAAACATGGTTCAAAATGAAACCCCAAGGTCAATAACGATTTTCAATTGAGTGGGACCTTGTTGTGGGAAAATGTAACAAACACGTCCCTAAAGATTTGGGCAATTCATTATTTTAGTTCCTTTTCTATGACACAGGTAATCTCAGTCTAATGGTCTCGCACACTGCAATCTCACTCCCACCCTTTTTTGACAAAAAACAGGTTGCAATGCAACAGCAGTTGCATTTATTTGAAGTATCTCCCAACACAAGAGAAACACATATGACACACAGTTGGCAAAGACAAGAAGAATAAACTGCAACTCAAAAGAATGGACTTCATTTCAAGTTTGGAGGTAAATCAGCACTAAATCCATGGGTATTTCTGGCACCTCCAAACTCAGAATTCGGCGGTGTGGTAAAAGTGGCCGCAATTCGATTACTGCCAAAAAGTGGGCGCTAATAGAATTACAACTACCTTTTTACTGCTCCGCTGGACACGTAATGCGGCCCTTAAAGTCTCTTTGTTTCTACCTTTCTATAAACAAGTGATAATGTAGACTTCAACATGGAGCACTTATTCAAAGTAAAAGCATACCTTTCAACCAATAGGCATACTTTGATTCTGAATAATACCTTGATTGCAAAATAACATAGAGAAAATCGCAGCATCATGTTATATCAGTTTGCATTTAAGAATGTTTTAGAAAATGAAAGCGCTAAATCCATTCTGAAATGTGCATGATCAAGAGATTAGAAAATCAAAATAGTAAAGGAATCTACAAATTGCTCTCTTATTTGTCTCAGGTGTTCACTTTTGGTAAAACACCTTAATTTCTGTGCCGCCTTAAATTGCAGTTGAAAATAGTACTTTTAAATTGATGGCTTATTTCGTAGAGAAATAAGGGGAAGAATCTAATTCACCTACAGGTGTCTATTGAAATGTAATGGCTAAATCTGTCTTTTCTAGACCCGTCAAGGGCTAAAGAAAATAAGTTCCTTCAGTACATTTATTTAAACTAATGCCATTTTATAAGGCTACGTACCTAGAAATCCCCATTCTAAATCTGTGATGTTCAAAGCTCAAAGAAGTCACAGATCCAGACAGATCCTTGCCACTGTAACCACTATGCCAGATGATTAATTTCCACTTGGCATAGGGAAATACACCCTACACTATAATAACCTCTATGGGTATGTACATTTTAATATTATCTCAGGATATCGGTTATGGCGGATTGTGGGATCATGTCACTTCTTGTCATGCGGGAGCCCTTCCCTGTGAGACTAGGGAGGTTAGGCCATTACCCAATATTCCCCCTAGGGGTGGTAATAAGCAGGCGTTAAAATGACCACTGTAAGCGGCCTATGACAAAATGTTGCTATATCAATGCATTTCGGACAGGATGTCCATCCTCAGGGCAAATAGCTGGCAGGGCTGGTTCTTGTCTGGATATGCGTGCCTGTAATGCGCAAACAGTTGCGTCCAATCCGACACCGTTCAACATGCTCAATAATATCTAATCCACGTATTTTCCTCGAGAGCATGTCAATGCTACTCACATAGCTACTCGAAATGATGACAATGACTGTCCGTGCCAATCGTCATCAAGGCCGAGTTCCACGCTCTCGTCTTCACAGGGAGAGACTTCCCTCATGGAGATAGTGACTCCCATTCCATGGTGGAACTCCCTAACTCTCTTACCTTTGAGTCCCCGAAATCCCTAAAACCGGTAAGGAAAGCCTCTGACAGTACCACTGTATGTTATTGTGACTATCCTCCCTTTCTTCCTATAACACCTAATTCATTGTCTTATGGAAATGTTGTGAGGAAGAAGATAACAGGAGTTACACAAACTAATCTTTCAGGTGACTGCAAAAGTACTGAGAAGAGGTGGCCCGAGGAGGCCTAAAGAATGCATCATGTATTCTGACAAGGGACTATAACACTAAGCTGGGGAGGTCCCAGCTACCAGCCATAAAAACAGACAAAGAACTGCCTGAAAAGAGAGCGAGGGAACTAGGGAAACCATAGAGAAGCCAACATGAAGACTCACCTGGCTGGAAAGTTAAAACCCAGCAACTAAGAAGCCAGATTTTGAAACCAGTCTGTTATGTATCTGATGACACAAGCCAGGTGAGAGTTCCAACAGTTTATTTAAGTATCACATTATGTCCCCCCCCCCAGTGGTCATCCTGGCAGAAGTTCCATGGGCAGAGTTTTTTATAACCCCAGTTAGAACTCTGGGCTAGGATGCCTTCACCCAAGCACCCAAAACAACATTCCAGGCTACCTGGCAACCTGGTCAACATCTTACCCTAACATGGAGCATGCACTGCATTCAAAAGATAATGTGTCAGAGAGATGCTGCTCTCACAAGATGCTCCACTTAACTATATACAAAAGATGGTGTCTATGTACACTATACACCAGTTGAGACACACCTAACACAGTCCGCGATGAAGAGGGCGTGGCTGGAAGGTCAGAGGAAGCCGCAGGAGTTAGAAGAAAGCCTGACCAATGCTGAAGTGCTAAACAGATGAACGGTGGCGTGACCTCAGCAAGGTGGACCAGTAGGTCCTTTAACAACGCTGATACAGCTGAGTCAGAGGCCCTGCAGAACCGAAGCAGGGTAGAGAGAAACAAGGAAAGAGCGGCAACGAATGCAGAAGAGCAGCCCCATCATCCCAGTAAGAACCGGCAATGTGGTCCCAGGAAGAAAGAGGTAACGGGAACCACGATAGACCAAGTAGGGGCCTGGGGGAGGATAATGAAAGCATCAAGACAGATCTCCCTGATCTCAGTAATTGTTGTGAAGCTGATAAAGCTGATCAAAGCAGCAGGAGGGATCTCCCTCCTCACAGTGTTTGGTGAATAAGTGCTAAGAGTGACATTGTCAATGAGAAATGCTTTGGGAGTGATCGCCCTCATCTCAATAATTGTGGTAAAGCTAACCCAAGCCTTAGGAGTAATCTCCCTCGTCTCAGTGACATTTGTGAAGATAACCAAAGCCTCTGGAGTAATCTCTCTCATCTCAGTAACTGCTGTGAAGAAAACCAAAGCCTCAGGAGTAATCTGCCTTGTTTCATGGAATGTGGCAAAGTCCATCAAAGTGAAGTAAACCTCCGGGGTGATCTGCCTTGTCCTAGTACCTTTTACAAAGTTTATCAAACTGTAATTGAACCACAGAAACTAGAAGGATGTGGAACATTTAAGCTAAACCTGCGAGAAGCCTGGAGAGAAGTTCAAGGCTTAATAAGAACTGTTACCAGACATCTAAGTGAACCAGGAGACGGGAGGCATTCCCCTGGCTATAGACCACCGGGTGTTGACTCAGAAGTCAGAGCTACAGAGTCCCAGAGGCTCGTCAAGAACTTTAATCAGTGGATCAGGAGAAGGGAGGCATTCTCTTCATACTTAATCTTAGTTAAGACTTTGAGACTACAACCACTAGGGTTGATATCAGTTAACCAGGAGAAGGGGGGCATTCTCCTGGTGTTCTTCGTGTTGTTGTTTTTGTGCGTAGTGGTAGGGCTGGAGTTAGGCAGTTTTGGACAGAGGGCAAGACTTTTCATTTGGACAACCACCCTGATAACAAGCATCCAGGTTTTCCTTAGTTAGGTAGGGAAATACCCTTCAGAATAGGGAGAATTAGACCTGTTTACTTGTTATTTAATAAAGAAGTGTTTTAATTATGCCACTCCTTTATTCAACTCCTTCCTCCGGCATGCCACACAGTTCACTTTCTTTGAATGTGTCTTGCATTGATCCTGGACAGCAGGACAGTGTGCAGGTTGGTCACTCTACTGGCTCTCTCTGACAGATCCCTTCTGACTGCCTGGCTCAATAGGGCCTACAGCTATTCTCACAAACCAACTTTACAAATGGGCACTTTTGGTTCAGCTCTTATGTGCTGGATTCTCTCCACTTCACCCCGGTCTGGAATGGGACTCCCCGAGGTGGCTTTAGGACGCCTCTTCCAGGATGTCTCCTCCCTCTCTTCTGTTGGAGACAGGCTGTCTCCTTATGGAATCTATAGGATCCGGGCTTTCTGCTCTGAATGTTTCCCAAAAAGTTCCCCTAACTAAATAAAGGTCAACTATATAATGGGCTTTGCAACACACCCTAAGAGACATGTCTTTGTGTGTTACAATTACTTTCTATTGGTTCTCTGTTTGCTTGGATTGTATGACACTTTAAAATACTGCAGGCCTTACAAATGATTTACTAGGAGCATGAGAATAATTTAAGATGGGTGGGCTCTTTTCAGATTTTTATTTGCAGAAGAGGTTTCATTGTCCATGTCTTCACTGCTTTCACTTAAATGACATCAACAGGTAGTTTTGCAAAAAATAAATATGAAGTTGCCAAATATGAAAATGCAAAAACTTCACACTTTGTGATCTAAGAGCACTGGACTGCACTGGACAGGCATTTTCTATCATGCGACTCGTGTTTGGCCCAGATAAACAAAAATGAAAATATCAAAATGATTCTTATGTATTAAAATATGGATGAATGGTTTAAGACTAATGTATTTTGAAAGATCTACTTCTGTAGATTGTAATGATATATTCGGTTTCACTCTGGCAACAAGTTCTAAAAAGGTATAAGTGATTCTAAATGACAATAGGGTTCCTTTTTAAATGTGTGCACAGCAACTGGGATGCAAAGCACAATGTTTAAACAAAGGTGCAGATCTGTTCCTTTGAGGATTGATTCATCTCTTATTCTGCTGATAATAAAGTTATTTCACCCCTTCCATCTCTTACCACTACCAATGGCAGATGGCAAACTTACCCATACTTCAAAATATGCAATTAAATCATGTTCAAGCTTCGACAAAAATGTATCTTTACTTGGGTATCAAGGTCTTGCAGGAAGTAATATTGTTTTCTGTCTCCGTGTGTCTGACCTCCTATGCCTTGGGATGGCTGCCAAACGAGCTGGGGCAGACAATGAAAGCATAAACCCAATTTTACAAATTCTTTTTTTTTTTTTTTGCTCTGCGCATTCTATAATTAGCCCCTTTGTTTTTGGCATGTATTTGAATAAAAGTGATGCCAATTTTGATCAGAAATTACTTACAATACCATGTACAGACGGTTACGCCATTCCCGAGAACGCTACCTGTACAGTAGCACAAAAATTAGATCCAGTGGTAAGCCAGTTTGTGAGGGTGAGAGCAAAGGGGGATGTAGACAGACCAGAGACAAAAAAACAGCTGACTTACAAATGTATATTAACATAGGGTGGGAAGTGCTGAATACTAAAGAGGAGTACTCTACAAATATGCACAATTACATTATTATTTGTTTATTTATTTACTTGTATTTAGTTCATAAATTAACTTTTACAAATACATTCATAAACACACATAATTCTTTCAATCAAATAAAACAATTCATCATATCACATTTTCAATCATACTTAAAAACAATACGTTAAAACATACATAAAACGCATACATTACAATTTGACCTGGTACATAGACTCAAAGTTTATACAAAAACATGTTTTTCAAATTTAAACACTTTAGAAGGGATAACTATAATTCCTGTGCAAACTAGCGACATGATGGTATGCTTATAGTCAATTTGCGGAAAAGAAAAGGAAACACACTGAGCAACTGAAGAAAGCAACATTTTCCAGTGTACCATTCAATGATCGTTGCCAAGTTTGTTCTTAATACATTATATTATTATGCAGAACTTGAAAGAGTGGTGGTGTCCGGTATGGACGATGGGGAGAGGTGAGGGAGCACGTTCTTTGGGCAGTATGTGAAGTGTAAACCAAGCTTCAACGAGATCCACCATCGGGCTTTCTTTAATTGTGAATGGGCAATGGGTTCCACTCAAGCAGGGTGAGGAGACAGAAAATGTGGAAGGGAGAGACGGCATGTAGCTGCATGGAACTATGAGGTTGAGCGCAGGAAAAAGAGAACAATATACTGAGCAGACACAAATGCAGTCAGCCATGCACGTAGGTGGAAGACCATTGAGAGCTTTGTAAACTAAGAGAGGACATTTGAAAAGGGAGTGGTTGTGCATGTAGTGCCAACCAGCATGCTCTTGGTAAGTAGGACAATGATCTGGGAAGGGGGCCACCTGTGTAGATAGCAAAGTTCAGGACTTTGTCTAGATGGTGGAAGGAGTAGAGAGGAATGCCAAGGGGTATGCATGAGCAGTATTCACGTTTGTTGAGTACAAGGGTGGAGATTTTCGTTTCTGTAAAGTGGTGTATAAGAAATTGTTCAATGTTCTGAATGTTTAGAAGGTTAACACAAGCAGAAGACGTTGTGTTAGTGATGAATTGTTGTAGACAGAGGCAGCTATCAAAGAGGATCTCAAAGTTGCAAGTCTTGGGTGAGGGAGCAAAAAGATAAAGCAGGAACGAGACAGGAAAAGGAACTGTATAGATGGAGTTGGAAGCTGAGAGAAATGTGACTTCTGTTGTTGAAGAGGTTACAATAAGGCAGCTGAGAGCCATCCAGAGAAGGATTGCAATGGGACATGTGATAAATCTGATGAAGTCATCACTCCTTTCCCTAAGATAACCTCTCCTCATGTGGCCAGAGATGGCATCCATAACCTGATCCTGATCCTGGCCCTTGGGGCAGCTATTCAAGGGAGGACCACATGGGTGGGGGGAGAGAGCCACAGGGGGGATGACCTGATATCATCAGGTGAGACATTTTATCCCCATTTCCCTTTTAGGGATATTCCCTCCCTTCCTCCCTCATGCCCTAATGGCATGCTGCCATCATCCCCTTCAACAACTTGCCAAGTCTACTGACAGTACTCTTCAATATCAGATAAAAACAAAGTGACAAAAACTGAGATGAGGAAGAGGCAAGGATTAATGATGATTACTCCCAATGAGAACCAAAACCAGCAGTCTAGTAGCTGGAAGATTTGGCCCGACACGGTTTAAATCAATGCTGTATATAGAAGTATGGAGTTCGCCGTCTTCTTACCCAGCTGTGGTAAGGACAGCCGAGCTGAGAGACTGGAAGTACGGCAGATGTCAGGAGCACAAGAGACGGAGCAGCAAGGCGGAGCGAGAAGGCAGCCCAGTGAGTGATGTGCCCAGTGAAGCTCCATGGAGGCTGCAGAGAGGGTTAAGGAAGCAAGCGGTGCTCCCTAACAGCTGAGGGAGCTGGAACAGCGACCGAGGAACACACGCCTGCTGGCAGTGCCTGCCGGATCAAAGAGAACCACAAGAGATGGAGAGGCAACTGATTTGGAGTTAGGGACACTGAGAGAGTGGAAGAAAGGAACCAGTGAGCCCAAGGAAAGGGTCAGGACACAGAAGCACTGTTGAGCATGGCATTGAAAGCCTGAGACAGTGGGACTGGGGTCAGGGACACAGAAGCACTGTTGAGCATGGCATTGAAAGCCTGAGACAGTGGGACTGGGGTCAGGGGCCCACAGTAAGACCTTTTGGAAAACCGAGAAGGGAAGCCAAGTGTGTAAAAAAAGTCCTGGCAGGAGAGTATACCAGGCATAGCCAATTTGGTGAAGTAAATTGCAGTGATTGTGTAAAGGAACCTGGCAGGAGAGTATACCAGGTGTTTTGCAAGTCTGGATCCCGCACTCAAATTGTATCAAGGAACTATATGAACAAACCTGGCAGGAGAGAATACGAGGTGTTTTTGTGAGTCAGAGAATCCAAAGGAAGATTCATGCCTTTAGGATTTATTTGGATTAGGCTGAATGTGAAAAGGACCTGGGAGAGGGAATAATTTACCCTGGAGTACATTGCAACAACAAGAGGAGGGGAGTTATCCTCTTGGGCTACAGATAACTTAGTTATTCTTTTGAACTTTTGTTTTCATGGAGAGAAACCTGGTGCATTGAATAATTCCCCGGAACTGTGAACATTATCCATTTGGAACTTTTGTTGGATTTATACCTTTTTGTTGAACTTTTGCAAACTTTTTCAAGCCAGAAACATTGCCCTTAGCACTTTAGAGTTACTTTTAGAGTGTGAGGGCTAGGATAGATAGGATTTTGGACACAGGACATTTTTGCTTTGGACATCTTGACACAGGACAGGGCTTAAGTTTTTGGTTGAGGTGGAAAATACCTCCTAGATAAGGGACACTGAGGCATTTCCAACTTCTTTATTATTTAATACACGTTTTTGCCAAACACCCTGAGTCCTCGGTGTCTGCGTCTCATTCCTGGCTCCTCACAGACAGTTGGTAATCCATGCCGAAATGGCTAAGATTAAGGAGGGAAAGGAGGAAAAGATCAGAGTGTAGCCAGCAAAGAGGTAAGTGAAAGTCAAATCCTTTGGGGATGCTCACAATGAGTGGTTTATAGTTGGAGGTTTGTGAGTCCCAATACATTTTAAAGGAGCATCCTTCCTGCTAAGAGGCAATCCAGGCTAGAGCCGTTTTACGCAACGCAAGATCCTGAAGAGTGAGGAGGGGAGAGGAGTGGCTGACAGTGTCGAAAGTGGCAGACAGGCCAGAAATTATGAGTTTCGAAGACAGTTTGGAGAGGTGAGCACCAAATAGCATGTTGGAGGCATGTATTTGTGCAGTCTCAGTGGAGTTAATAAGGAAGCTAGATTGAAGTGAATCTGCAAGTACATTTATTTGTAACCTTTTATTTATTGGCAAACATGACAGAGTACATAGATGATAAACAGTTATACAGTGTGGTTACGGACTCTGCAGCGTTTAATTCAGTAGGGACATCCTATATAGCATACATTTCCCTTATATAGTGTTAACAGACAATTGCGTGTTGCTGGACTGCCCACCCTTTAATCCATCATCCTCCTGGTTGGATAAATATGTTTGAAATTCGAACCATATGTTTTTGGGGCGGGTTGACAGGAGCAGTGTTCTCACGTAGTCCTCTTCACATGCCTGAGTCCAGGTTAGAACTGCTAGCCACATTTTAAAACTGGGCGGGAGCCCTGTTTCCAGTGTTGCAGTATACATCTCTTAGCAATAACACAGCTTATATTTACAAACACCAATTTCTTTTTACTCAGGGTAGTATCCCATAAACCAAATATTCCACCCAATGGAGTTCGTTCAATGGGGGTACCTATAATATTCACAAGCGCTTGAAAGACTTTGTCCCAATAGTGTTGAAGACGGGCGCATGCCCAAAACATGTGTAGATGATCAGCCTCTCCAGATAGGCAGTGGTGGCAAGTATGAAGCGCCTCTTGGGCAAATTGGTTAAGCCTTTGGGGTGTATAGTACAATCTATTCAGCAGTTTGTAGTGGATACAGCGAAATCTAAAATTAAGTGAGATTGCGCGTGTGTGAAGGCACATTGATCTCCATTTGGTATTGGATATGTCCATGCCCAGCTCCTCCGCCCATTTAGCTTGTATCTTGAGCATCAGTTCTGGGCGTTTGTTCAGCATTATCTTGTAAAGAGAGGAGACTATCCTGTGTGCCCCATATACATTGGCAATGTACTGCACCTCCTGAGCCTCAGTGGGCTCGGATGGAATGCATGGCCAAAGGGAACATGTTGCAGCATGCAGTCTATACTATTGCAGCATTTCCAGCCCGGAACCTGAGTGTTCCTTCCACCAGGTTTGGGGCGTAATGAACTTCCCACTTTGGAATAGGTCCACTAGTGCTCTATATCGGATCTATGTGATCACTGCGACCCCCATAATTGAGACAGCCGAAAATGGCAACTTTTTCAAATTTTATTTTTATTTAACCCCCTTTACACTGCATAGATATGTGGGGGGATCCCCCCGCAGCCCACCACACATTACTATAATATCACATTCCCCCCACATATATATGTGGTATAAGGGGGGTGTTAGAAATAAAGTCAGACATTTTGGGCCGTCACAATTATGAGGGTGACATTTTGGGCCATTACCCTCTATATCCTAACCCTTTCCAGTGGTGGGAAAGTGCTGGGTGCCATGTGGGCTCTAAACCTGGGAATCTCCATAGGGGGAGGTATCTGTAGTATGGGCATTTGGTCGTAGTATCTGGTGCCAGGCTTGTAGTGTGGTAGCCACTGGGTCAAATGGACATTCATCTTCATAGGTATGGTTCAATATGACAGTTTTGAGGTCGAAGACTCCTACTGCCAGCTTTCCAACCTTGACGTGAGGCAGCACTGGGGTGTCACTGTACCAGAATAAGGCATATTGGGCCTGCTCTGCTATCCAATAAAGCTCGAGGTCGGCGTCCGTGAAGCCCCCTTCTCATGTCAGCCCGCTTTTTCCTCACAGCTCCAGCATGCCATAAAAATTGTGCGCAGAGACCGTGTAATTTGGCAAAATATGGTTTCCCGGGCCAGACAGGGAAATTAACGAAAATATATAATAACTTGGGTACCAAAACTATCTTCACCAAGGACAGCCTACCCGATAGTGATGGGGAGTGAACGCCATCTTGTAGTTTGTAATCAATATAAGTTTCCATAGCCGTGTAGTTGTCCACTAGTAACAACGGCCTTGTCTGGGATACCTTTACGACTAGATATTTGATACCCTCTGGGGACCAGCGAAGGGGGAATTCTCCATTCGCTTGTCTGGTATTATTAGTTAGCGGGAATATTTCAGATTTACCATGGTTAATCGTGAACCCCTAGAAGCCCCTATGCGGATCACATCCTTTAGAATTGGGTCAAGGTTTATCTGAGGGTCTCTGATGTACAGTAGGACATTGTCCACATATAGTGATATTATCTCTGGGTGAACTTTCAGGCGGACCCCCCGGTGGGCATGACAGAATCTAATCATGTCGGCCATAGGTTCTATCTCCAGTGCAAAGAGAAGTGGGGAGAGGGAGCAACCCTGTCATGTGCCCCTACTTAAGGTGAATGGCGACGGTCTGCAGGAGTTAACTAACACACTAGCTGTGGGGCATGTATATAGTAATTTAATATGTCAGAGCATTTCTGGATCGAAACCCATCTTTCCCAGGACTGCCCATAGATATTGCCACAAGACCATGTCAAAGGCCTTCTGAGCATCCAAAGCCATTGCTACTGCCTCAGCCTTAGGGCCCAGCTCGGGTTCTCCCTAGGTTGGACTTTTTTAACAGCCTCTTTCTAAATCTACCTGCCTCTACTCTTCGCCCTCTGCAACTAATCCAGAACAGGACTGCGAGACTTGTCCTTGGCCTCAAGCCCTGGGATCGTATCTCTCCAGTCCTGAAATCTCTCCATTGGCTCTCAGTGGATGCAAGGATTACATTTAAAACCCTCTGCATTGTCCACAAGGCTTTCTGGGGCCGGGGTCCAAAATACCTTCAGCTATCCTGCCGTAAATACCTCCCCTCTTGAGCTCTTCGCTACTCAACCTCTAACTCCCTCAGAGTCAGTCGTTTCTCAAAGAAACAAGCCGGGGGCAGATCCCTCTGGAACGCCTCCCTGCCACTCTAAAACTTGAGGAGAACCAACTCCGGTTCCGGAAGAACCTCAAGACCTTCCTCTTTGCATCTGCCTTTGCTCCCCTCCTCCCTTGCTGATCTGCTCTCTCTTGGCACTGTACACCTGGCCACCCTCTGTCTCCTTGGCCTAGGTACCTGCTCACACTGCCATCCTTCTGCACTGCCTCCCAGCCACCCCTTGCACTGGAGACTGTATCTGTACCCATACAGTCCCCCAACCCCCATTTTTTTCTTCTTTTTATGCACTTATCAAACTTACCCAGTCTGCTGCCGTAAACACAGCACTTGCCACTTGCTGGCTGCACTACCCCTGCTTATTGCTCCATTATCTATTTCATTTTTGGATTTATTATTAATTATCCGTCTATCCTCTGCTCCGCACTTTCCACTCTCCCTCTTCTATGCACTTTTCCCCTTTTCCCTTCCCATGCACTTGCACATTCTCAATGTCACTGGGCCTAGTAAGATCGCTGTTTTGTTCTCCCCTGTTCCCCTCCCTTGCCTTGTCGCGCTCTGAAACACTTTTGTACGAGCGCGATACAAATAAAATATCATATCATATATCATAAGCCTGACCTTCACATCAAACAGCCTCCTGATATTCAGTGATGTTGACCTGCCCGGGACAAAACCCCCTTGGTCGTCATGTATCACGTATGGCATGAGGGGAATAATCCTGTTTGCCAGTACCTTAGCAATAATCTTCGTGTCTATGTTCATGAGGGATAATGGTCTGTAGGACCCACATTCATTACTCCGTTTCCCAGGCTTCAAGAGAACTTTGAGTGGTGGGAAGGAAAGAATCATGAAGTGATTTATTACAAACTTCGAGGATATGTGGGGAGAGTATGGCTGCATGTTCCTGATAGAACTCAGGGGTGAGACCATCGGGCCCCGGGGCCTTGCCCATCGGGAGCTCTGTTATTACCTTCACTATCTCCTTCAGCAAGATCTAGCTTTCAAGGTCCTCCCTGGCCTACGGGCTCAGGTATGACATAGGGATCTCCTCTAGGAGGGACTGCAGAGCATGAGTGTCATGTAGGCGATCTGCTATAAGGGTGTTATATAAACTGGTGAATACCTTCTGAATCTCTTGGTCCTCCCACTGGGAGGACCCCAGTTCATTGACGATGCAGTCTACCTGAGTATACTTGCCTTCCAACCTGGTTAGCCTAGCTAAAATTCTCCCCGGCCTTTCTCCCTCTATGTATCTCCTAGCTGCCTGTGGGCATGCTAGGTACAATATTTCTCTAAGAGCATGTGCCTCAAAGAGTTCCAACTCGGCACATATCTTCGAAAGCATTTCTGGGTTTGATAGATTTGAATATTCCTGTTCCAGCTGCTTGAGTTTAGTTTCAGAGCACTGGAGATGTCTCCTAATCATTTTTAATATTCCCGCCTCCCTGGATATAGACATGCCACGGGTATATACCTTAAACGCCTCCCATCTGACCCCAGCGGAGGTGGCCCCTGACTCCTTGCAGCTGAAGTATGTTTATATATCCAAACAGATCTCCACCCTGAACACAATATCAAAAAGGTCTTCCGACTTAAAATGCCAGGGGTTTCGGGGACTGGGATACAATCCCATGTCTAGGGACAGTGTCACAGGGGAATAATCCGAGAGGGTGCAGGGTTGTATCCCAGCGTTTCTGATCCTGCCCATCAGTGAGCTCAAGACCAAGAACAAGTCTATCTGCGATGAGCTATCATGTACTGAGCAATATTATGTATATTGTTTTTCTTGTGCGTGAAGTGTTCTCCATACATCTCACAGCTGTAGTGAATTCATGTGCGAGAGCAGCCAGCGGGATGCACGTGATTGAGATCTAGGGGCTGTCCCCTTCCTATCCCACACTATGTCCAGTATCAGGTTAATATTTCCCCCCATAGAATCGGAATCCCAATGAACACCAATGAACACCATCAGGATGGATACCACACTATCGAAAAGTCAGGGGTGTCAACGTTGGGACAGTAGGTATTAACCAACAAGTATTAGGCCCTGGCCATGAGACAATGCCGGATGACATAGCTACCCTTGGGATCTATGTACTTCTTTTTCAAAGTGAATTTAACAGATGTACGTACCATTATCATAACGCCTCTAACCTGAGAAGAATAGGTAGTAAAGAATCTGTACGCTCCCCATGTTGGTGCTATACCAGTTGCTGCTCTTTTCCTGGCATGTATCTCTTGCGGGAGAAGTATCTTTACCTCATGTCTATGCACGTATGCTATAGTTATACGCAACTTAATGTAGTTTCCCAACCCTCTAATATTCCAAGACTTTATTTTAGTTTCCATCACGTGGTCTGGGGCCTGTCATATAGTTTTCCTACTCCATCTACGAATGTTAAGTCATGTACTCTGTTGCCACACATTTTCCCATTTTTCTTGGTTTGAGAGGCTGGGATACGCAACCGGCGTCCAGCCATTCACTTGGTTGCCATACAAACAGAAAACTTCCCTCCCTCTCCCCCACTCTCACTGTCCCCCCAGCCTAGCAGTGTGATCTCCTCCCAACCCCCCCTCTGTTTGGCCTACCCAACATGGCCTCCCACCCATACTCTGACAAACCGATACTGTTGCTGCTGTGACCCGCTGACCATTGTGTCACTGCAGTCTACTTTCCTGCATATCCATGCAGGCGGGGCAGTTCACATTTACCAGGACCTCGTAAAACAATGAGGATGAGATATAGTGCTGTCTTGGAATGTCTCCTCAGTCTGGAGATGGGTTGTCATCATCCAGGATCAGGATCTGTGCTTCAATGAATTTAACTGCCTCCTCCGGAACTGTGAAGAAGTAAAGCTTGCCACAAAATTGGAATTTCAACCCAGCATGTAATATTGAATGTTGCGGCATCCGAGCAGTTTCTTGACTCCGATAAACTGGCATAGCTCATTTTGCACTGATATGGAGAAGTCCGGGAAGAGCCTGATTATTTGGGAGCCCAGGCGTAATTCTTTTTTTCCCTGGTAAGGCAAAGAAGAAGATCCCTGTCACGATAACTGAGAATTTTTACTATAATAGGGAACGGGAAATTGCCAGGTTTAGGCCTGGGGCTCAATGCCAGATGTGCTCGCTCTACTGCAAAAAAGTAGGAAAGGGCTGGTGACCACAGGAGCTCCTTGAGTAGGTTATCAACTGCTTACTCCATACCCCCTGCCAGGGCATCCTCCGGCACTCCAACTATCCTGATGTTGTTCCTCCTGGAACGGAACTCTAGGTCGTCGCATTTAGATTTTACTGCTTTCACATCTTTCACCAGAGATGCCACTGTAGTGTGGAGGTCTTGGACGGTATCTTCGGTCTCCCCAATCCTAGCTTCAGCTTCCGTTATGCGTCCCACTTCTCTGGCTAGCTGTGTCCTCATGGATGCTACATTGGCTGTGATATAATCTAATTTCTCGTGGATGGCCGCAAAGCCTTTTACCATAGCCTCCATATGCGTGAGGCCAGGGGCATTGACGCCATTGGCTGCGCTTGTTCCGTTTCGGAGCTTGTGGAGGGTTCAGGGTTTCCACAAGCATTAGCTGTTGTAAAGTTGTCCATGGCTCCGGTCTTTTTTACTACCGCCCAGGCCTCTGGTCATGATAATACAACCGGTGGGATGATGTTCATGAGTCCTTGACCTTTCTAGGAGCACCTCCAACACGTGCATCCCCCCAGCCACACCCCGAGCAAGTCTTTAGGTGTCCTGCGATATCCTTTATTGGGGGCGGTCGCTCACGTTCTATGTTCATATCTTTCACCAGAGATGTCACTGTAGTGTGGAGGTCCTGGACGGTATCTTCGGTCGCCCCAATCCTAGCTTCAGCTTCCGTTATGCTTCCCGCTTCTCTGGCTTGTTGTGCCCTCATGGATGCTACATTGGCCGTGATATCCTCCAATTTCTTGTGGACGGCCGCAAAGCTTTTTGCGATAGCCTCCATCATATCCGTGAGGTCAGGGGGCGGTGATGCCATTGGCTGTGCTTGTTCCATCTGGAAGCTTGTGGAGGGTCCAGGGTTTCCACAAGCATTAGCTGTTGTAAACTTGTCCATGGCTCCGGTCTTTTTTGCTACCGCCCATGCCTCTGGTCATGATAATACAACCGGTGGGATGATGTTCACGAGTCTTTGGCCTTTTTAGGGGCACCTCCAACATGTGAAGCCCCCCAGCCACACCCCGAGCAAGTCTTTAGGTGTGCTGAGATATCCTTTATTGGGGGTGGTCGCTCACGTTCTATATTCAGTCCCTCCTGTAGCGGATGATGAGGGTGTGTTAGGCGATAGCCAGCGGGTTACCCAGCGACAAACTGAAGTCTGTTGTGGTCAGTTCCAACTTTATTACGTGTGTATTTGTTGTGGTCAGTTCCAACTTTATTACGTGTGTATTAATGGTGGTCTTAGCACTGATGCACCACGTACTCTCGTTCCTGGAGTGGATTGGCTTGAACAATCAGGATGCCTATATGCACACACCTACGTAAAATTACAATAGCTACTTGTATATTATATATTGGCTTGATTCAGGCTGAGGTTGGTCCCTTCCAACGTGATCCCGTTGACCCCGCAGTGTATGGCTATGGTGGGAAGGGGACCACAGGTAGTGCCAACCAGACAAGTAAACCCTCCGTGTCAAGTGCCCCCCAAAATTTCCTTCTCAGGTGTTTGATCTTGCTTGCTACCCAGCAATTTAAGGCCCGCAATGCACTCTTTCCAACTGGGTGCTAATTATATGTTTCCCTGCACCATAGTTCCTAGTATTCTGGCGATTCTCAGTCAACAGTGGGGCCCTGGGTACACTTCATTTACCGCCCAACTGCTTCGTGATATTAAAGGGCCCAATCGTCAGTAAACAATGGATTTGGCATGGCACCGGGGCACTGGCCTGCAAGCCCTCACCTTGGCCAGCTCGCTCGTCCACTTTGATGTTGGTCCAGAAGGCGGGGGCCATCTTATGTAGTGCTGCCCCAGTGATCTCGCTGCGATCAGCAATGGAGGGACTGGGGGTGCACACTGCAGGACCCTGATGCAAGGGTCAGTGCCAACAATGGTGTGATGCATGGAAGCTCCACCGGGGCCCGATAATATAGAGGCCCCCACAGGAACAATGGTAGCGTTTACTAGTTTCTCCACACTGGAGAGGGATTGTCTCCTTGACTCCCACTCTGGAACGTTTCTGGGAGCGTGCGCCTGAGGCAATGTCCGGGGCCGCACCACATATTGCCACGGATGAGTGCTTGATGATGGATGGCAGGGCCGGCCTCCAGCCACCCCGGATCAGTGCCTGCCGCCTGTCGCGTCCCAGGCCACACAGCATCTGCAGCGATACCAGGATCTCCTCCCCCGCAGCAGCGAGGCTCACCTCCACAGGTACCACAACCCGCCCAGTCAGCGCCTCACTCACCGGCATCTGTCACAGCCATCCGCGAGCAGTATCCCATCTCTCAGCCTTTACAGGGGTACGGTTGTAGAGTGGGCTCACGCCAGCCCCATGTGCCACTGCATGGGGGGAACCCCAGTCCCAGTTGTCAGCGGGAGGCAGCGGCCCCCAAAGTTGTCGTCCGCCATGCAGTGGTGCAGCCACAGTCCTGTCCCTCTCCTTGTCTCGGGTTCTGGTGGAGGGATGTTCTATGAACCCAGACAAGCACCCCACAATGACAAAGCAGCGCTTCGGGTCCTCACTGGTGGTTCTCTTCCTGCCCCCACCTCATTTCAGCACCCAGCAGTAGTGCCCAGCACCTCAGGGGGCCGGTTCCCACACAGGCTTTCCGGCTTTAAACGCGGCTCCCTCTCTGCCAAGATGAAAAAATGGCCCCGCCTCACCACGTCCCTCCTCCTCAGCCACCACCACAGGGTCTTCTCCGCACCATTTTCAGCCGGGATCGCGTGCCGAGGTAGCCATGGTCTTCCGATCAGCATATGCTACAGAATCTTTACTATTCGTGTTGGGAAAGTAGGAATAGTTCTTACGGATAATGCCGGCCTCCATTCCCTCGCTGCTCAACAGTGCCCCCTGCAAAGCCATTATTGTCAAGATACTTAGCGAGCCAGTTGAATAACACCAACTCATTGATCTTTGAATTGAATAATGGGGTAGGAGGGAAACCAGGTGGTGGTTCATTGGAACAGTTGGGTCAGCAGGGGGTTTCTTCAAAATGAATAGGACAGGTTCAGATTTAAAGGAGACAGGGAAGAGTCCTGCAGAAAGAGAGAGAGGGAGTGAAAGAGCTCAGAGAGGCGAGGGCAAGTGATTTGAACTAAGCATTTGACTATGTGAGGATCCAACGTGTCGATAGGAGTGCTAGATGGGTTGGCGCTTTGAAAGATGTATAGTAGGAAAGGTAGGGGAGAAGTAGTTGAGAGCAGAAAGGGTCTGGAGATAGACGGAGGGAAATGGGAGGGAGAAAGAGGATGCTTCAGGAGTGTCATGAATTGTAGAGATTTTAGAGGAAAAGTAGTGTGCACAAAGCATGGAGGTCAGATGAAAGTTTGTTGTGGTGATTGTGAAGTGAGGAGGTTTGGTTTGTGATGGAGGATGGTTTGGTAGAGTCCATTGGAGACGAGATAGCAGAAAGGCATTTTTGTAGGCTACGGGTAAGGTGGGGTCCAGCATAGTAGGACACAGTACATGTTTGTTTTGAGGGTGTTGATCTCTGAGGTGATTCAGAGCTGAGGGCAGGGACAGGAATATGTGAATTTGTGTACACAATTGTGTTGGCAGTAGAGGTTGGTTCAATGGTGATGTTAAAGTGAGCAATGGAGTGATCAGTGGGTAAAAGGTCAGAGTAGGAGAGCAAAGTAAAGAGAAAGAAATGGTCAAGAGTTCACTCCAGAGTGGGTTGGCTGGTCATGGATGGCATGGCGCGAGAAGGTGGCAGAGTCATTGAGGAGAGCTGCTAGTGTGGCAGAGTTCTGAGGGGAGATACAGGTTTCTCTGCTAGCAAGTGAACCTTG
Source organism: Ambystoma mexicanum (assembly GCF_040938575.1). Taxonomy (NCBI): domain Eukaryota; kingdom Metazoa; phylum Chordata; class Amphibia; order Caudata; family Ambystomatidae; genus Ambystoma; species Ambystoma mexicanum. The sequence continues at coordinate 200,090,000 of NC_090940.1, forward strand.
AGGGTGACCAGTGTTGAAATTGTCTGTGATCTAGGTAGACTTGGTTGCAGAGGGATGGCGCATACCAGAAGCAAAGTGTAAGAGTGATAGAAGGTGGGGAGAGGATCCGGTATTGTGTGGTAGATAAGGGGCACAGATGAGATTGAGGAGAACTGGTGCATCAGGTTTGAGGGCTGTGGGTTAAGCTGAAGAGGGGGATGATGTGGAGGGGTGAGAGTAAGGTAGAAGTTTGGTTGAGTTCTAGCTGAGGACTATAAGAGAAGGGAAAGAGAAGTGTGAGTGCAATGAGGAAGGTAGTGGGGCCAAGGTCGATGATGGAGGGTACAAGAAGCAGGCAAGTGAAGACAGTAGGGGAAGGGTGCAGACTAAGAGGCAGTGGTAGGTGAGTGAGCAACACGAGATGAAGGAGAGAGGGGAAAGGTTGGATATGGAAAGGAGATGGTATACATTCTGATTTTTGCTAGAATGGGCTATGGGCAACCACAAAAAAGCAAGCCTAAAACAGATAATAGCAGCTACACTGTGAATGGAGAGTCACTGGGTCAAAGTATTCTGCTGTAAGAGTAGGAGTCATGTGAAATGCTAGCTCGGTAAAGTGGTAACTTCTGCAGAGGCTGCAGCCTTAACAGGCCCAGACAGTGAGTTTCCCCTTACTGCGTTTGTCTTTTAGCTACAGATGCATCGGCTGGACGCCCAGGAGAGACCCAATTACAAGGAAGGCAGCATGTCACATGACCCTTTTGGAGCCAACTAGAGTGCTTAGGGTATATTTAAGTCTGGCTGGCATGATGGAAGCAGATATCTCGGTGTTGTAGGTCCAGGGAGCATCGTTTTTGAGGTATGACTCTGATACGTTACTCAAGATCCCCTGGAATGGCCTTAAGTGTCTACAATGATTTTAAAATGGAATCATTCTTGTCTCATGATGTGGTCCTATGACCCTCTGGGAGCCAATCAGAATGCTCAAGATGGCTCCCAGTCTTCCCTGCTGGATGAAGGCAGAGTGCTTGGGGTTCTAGGCACAGTGACACTCATCTTTGAGACATATCACTCAGATGTTGCTTGGGATCCTCTGGAATGGCAATACCGGCTTTAAAATGAAATAAATACACAAAAATCTTCCGGTTTATTGCAGTTTTGAAGTGAGATATTGCACACTTGCCTCCCATTCCCATCGGCTGTTAATACTTTCACTTGGAGTGATTAATCATCAACAAAGAACAGCCCTGCATGCTTATTCATTATGTGATCAGGCTTTGGATTGAATGTGCCTTATTGTTTTCACTTTCTGCAGACATCAGTTGTTGCTGGCTGGTCTCCAATGAGTTTTATGACACCCCCTGAACATCCTACAGCCAGGAAAACATCTAATCTCCAAGTACAGATGATACTTCTATCTCCCACACTAATTTCAAGGCACCCAAGAATATCTTTGATGTTTTATCAAATTAGATTTTTGCCTGCTTGAGTTCAGTGTCTGTTTTTTCCTTGTGGAAAATTTGCTGGATTTTCGGACTAGTTGGTGGATTCAGAGAGACATACACACAAATTAGCACTATTTTACCCGATGACAAGTGTTTTCATTAAATGTAATATATGAAGATCCGGTTCAGACATCAAGTAGTAAATGTACACAATAATCATTAAGAATCTTTCAATTGTTGCAGGTATGCAAATCAAACATTGTAATAATTAATCTAACAATAATTCCTTGTCCGGCCACACAGATAATGTTCCCCAACAGGTAGTAGAATAACTAGTATAGTCTAAAGTATCCTGAAACATGTCAACTTTCCCCCTGTGAGCGCGGCCTTCATGATAATACATCACACACAGCAACCAGGCGGTTCAGGCGAAAAGGCAGGAGTAGCTAGATGGCGCAGCACTCACTCCCATGCTGCAAAGAAAAAACACACAAAGAATTGGTCATCACACACAAGAAAATGCTGAATCGAGACAACATCGAATTCCTCCCCGCCCCCTAATTCCCTTCTACTACCTGTATGGATTGTGGGATGTTTTTATCCACGCATCCAAGCCCTACCTCAAAACTGTGCAGTACTGACATGGAAAACATCATGATGGCCAGAGCTTCCCAGAAAATGCACAGGGAAATGCATGAAGAATAGGCTGCCACTCATTTTTGCCGATGTTATGGGCACAGAAGGACACTGCCTAAAACCACCATTGGACTACCCACACAGTAGTCTGAAACCATTGGGAATGGCAATGCTGATTGCCAAAAGCAAACCCATGACTGTTGGGAATTCATTTTTTTTCTTAAATCCCAAAAAGGGGTGCAGTACCAGTACTCACCACTATCAGAAAGCCGGCGTTTTAAAACAACACCAGATTTTACTTTTTGTATAAAACTGAATAAATGAACCCAAAGCAAGCCAAAGAAAGACTTACTGAGAGGTGGATCCAATGTAAAGTTATATTCTGAAGTGACTTGAAGGTTTATAACAAGACTGGCTGAGCTGTGGATTTCAGCAGTTTAAGTAAATTTGGACTGAAAGACACTAAAAATCTAAATGTTTAAATTGACTGAGTGACCTACTTTTGAGTGTCACATAGGTTTCAATTGTTTAAATGTCATAGTTTTAAACTTAGAATCAGCATTCTAGCTGCATATGTAAAAATGTTTAGTTTTATTTGAATGCAGAAAGCTGGGGAACAGAAATGACATGTAGCTAAAAACTGGCTTAAAGAGATTCCAATTTTGCCTGGCAACTACCCCCCATCAGGAGTGAAACTTGAGTCACAGCTGTGTTCCCAGGCCTATCTGCCTTTGCTGGCCACACTAAGGATATGCCATCTCTCTGATAATTCAATTAAGGGGAGCCCCCACAGAATACAGGAGCTCTGAACAAAGCCCTGTCCTGACTCAGTCAAATGTTTTATTGGCGGGAGTCGTAAATGGAGCTTCCTCCTGGAAGGACAGGGGAGGGGCACTGCCTGTGAGAGCAAGCTGGCTTGGCAGAACTGGAAAAACCAGAAATTCAACCTTGTGCTGGGGGGAAACCACACCCCTTTGGGGCCAGAACATAACTCTAAAAAGATGAATAACTCATAGTACGGACTTGTGAAAATTATTTAAATGACACCATAATTCTTGTGATTTTTCTGCCCACATTTTAAGACGTGTTAGGACCCGGTGGTATGTTCAGGGGGGTTTTAGCGGAAAAGAGGATATTACTCAAAATGTGTGCATGTGAAAAATCTGACACTTCATCAACTAATGTCCATACTCCTTGCGCACATGTGTGTAAATTTGGGTTAATGTCCGAAATTGCAAAATCAGTTAAAAAGTGCAAATATTGCCATTTCTGAATGCAAGCTCCCAGGAAGAGCAGATTTGGACAAGGGTATACCTCCTGTGATATGTGAGGGGTGCGTGTAATTTTAAACGAATGTGTACCTGTGCAAATATGTTTTTTGAGCAAATATAGATTGTGTGTAAAGTTGACAGGGGTGGGTTCTCTGTATCATAAACAGACCTCATCATGATGACACTTCATTTCATTCCCCCAATCAAGGGGAAGCGGATGAAGTGGCCAATGACATGGGGAGAGGGGTAGGGCCTAGGAAGCTAGCCTCTCCACCCATTTTCAAAACACATAAAAGCAGACAGACAGGACAGATAGGGACCTTCAAATTCCATTTGCTGCAACGCGCTCTGCCGGACCATACCACATCCAGAGATCCAGACTTCAAATCCATCAATCTCCAGAGAAAGCTGTGCAGAAAGACCCAGAGAAAGCAGAGCAGTATCCAAAACCAGAGAGAGAGCAGAGCTGACCCAGATCACTGAAGTGCAGAGACCAGAGTCCAGTCTAAAACCTGACCAGATCCGTGGCGAGGCCCATTTAATTCAAGAATATAGTGTGAGTACCTAGCAGAACTGTGCAGAACCAATCTCTTAGTTAAAATAATCTAATCCAAGCTATTTTAATCTAAGTAGAACTGCCTCCTAACTGTCACCTGTCATTTTCTAGTTGCTAGCTGTCACTTGTCTTTTTGAACTTTAAAATTTCAAATCTGAAAAACGACCTTTACAAAATCGCTCATATCTCTGCGACCGTTTGTCGTAGAGACTTGCAGTAACTTTCCTCTGAAAGCTGGGAATCGTAGCTTTTCTACGAACCTGGAACCGCATTCCTACCCCCGATACTTTTGCTGTAATCGCAAAGAACGCACTCGCGAATTTGCCGCGATTTGCAATTTCTCCACGTGTAAAAATCTGCTGCTGCTTGCCTTTCATTTGCCAAAAATTCGTTTAACCTGCTAGTTACTCCTAGATCCTTGCGAAAGTGAGCCTGAACTCATCCCAAGTATATTTCACTCACCTAGAACCTCTAGAGGGAATTAAAAGCATTTTAGCATATTTTTCACTTCATTGCCAGCACATATAAAAGCATTTTGGGGCTGTGTTTAAAACTCCGATCTGTAGTCTAAGCTTGCTGGGGTGAACTGAATCACATTTGATTGCATTTCTGAGAACTGTGTGCCTTCCTTCCATTTCCTTGCATTGCATAAAGGGGGAGGGGATTGCCAGAGAAAAGTGATTACATTTTTTTGTTGAAATCATATTGAGTATTTTCTAAATTGCATTTTCATTCAACATTACATCCATCTGTACTTATATAAAGCATTCTCTACCACCTTATTCTTCTGTTCCTATTCACAAGTGTGCTAGTGCCAGATTCTCCGTTGTTAATCTTTATCATATCAGATTAAGTGTGATATCCAATTATTAATTTATTATCAAAGTGTGATATATATCTATATTGTTTAAATTCTCAAATAAACCTTTTAACTTGCAAAACAGAACTACTTCTTGGCTCAGTGGGGTCAGGGGGATTCCAATAGAGGGGTGTTATATAGGGGTAGTCATCCAGAACGCATGAACTGGACATAACGATATATTAATAAGGGTTTCCATTCAGTATCCCAGACTAGGCATTGACTTAGCTGTAGTGTTGAATTGAATCCTCTTACAGGATTGATAGAGGACAAAAACCACCATAACAAGTTGACAAGAGGAGAAACAAAAGAAAAAACGAGCACTCCCTAAGGACCTAACCCGGGCGACACGAGGAAACTACTAGTACAGAAAGGGCAAATACTTCATCAGTCGAAAGTCCACACAATCCAAGAGAAAATAACAAAAATCTAATACCAGCTCAGCAGAGCCAGGAAGAAAGATCCAAAAGCAGAAGACAGGGGCAACAGCGTCACAAAAATCAGGCAATCAGGAGAGTTTAATGATGCCAGAAAGGATGATCCAAAAGCTGGTCTTTAAGTGGAAGCGAGGTTATGAAGTCAGGTAATCAAAAGGTTAGCCAAAGCCAGAAAGGGATGATCCGAGAGCGGGTCTTAGAAGAAAATTGGGTCAAGAAGCAAGGTAGTCATGAGGTCCGGCAATGCCAGAAAAGGAGTACACTGGAGCAAAATCCAAGAGCAGAAACCCAAGGTCAGTGAAAACATGGAATCGGAGTCAGAATAATAGAGCCAAGGTTAAGAGCAACACGACAGCTTACCCTGAGAAGCCAGAAAGGGATGATCCGAGAGCGGGTCTTAGAAGAAAACTGGGTCAAGAAGCAAGGTAGACATGAGGTTCGGCAATGCCAGAAAAGGAGTACAGAGACCCAAGGTCAGTGAAAACATGGAATCAGAGTCAGAATAATAGAGTCAAGGTTAAGAGCAACAAGACATCTTACCTTGAGAAGCACTGAGCACAACTCTCTGGTGCATTTTCATTCCTTCTCACGGGTCGCCTGGTTCGATGCATGTGACATGATCATGTGAGGTCTGTATGTCGTGATGTCTTCCGTGAGGTCTGTATGTTGTGATGTCACCACACACTTCTTGCCTGACCCAGTGGATTCTGGGGGCAGTAGTGTGTAACCTTCATGCATGGAGAGCAGGAATTCTGACAGCCTTATTTACCATCAACTTGTACATTTTAGCTGAATTTTTCTATTGACAAAGGCAGATACATTTTCTTTTAGGATTATTGTGTTCAAATAATTTATGTTTCGGTATAGAACATAGTTCTCATCTTCTATCATTAGCAGAAGTCATTACATTCATTCAAACACATAACAAATGATGGATAAAGCAACCATCAAGCTACCAGGAAATCAGGATTAAAGATGCCATCAATTTTAGATCCACCCTTATTTATATATTTATTTATAAACATCACAGGGAAAGAAATGCATTTTGGGAACTTACAAAATGTACCATTGATAACAGAGCGGAGGACATTGGTCCTTTGCACTGGGGTGAGAGATTGTGACTTGAAGATCAGATATTATGATGATATGATATGATGTGGCATTTATAACGCACCTGTGCACACGTGTTTCTAGGCGCGATAAGACAAGGAGGGGGAAACAAGGGAGCTTTGAAGATTGAGCTGTTAACATGTATCAGATATGTCAAAATTCATTAATACCCAATAGAAGGAGATAAAGACTTAAAAATATAAAAGATGGAATGCAGATGTATCTGTCAAATGAGAAGTACTTTAAATGAAGTAATGTGTACATTTGCTTATAAATTATACAAATGGTTATGTCATCGTATTAATCCCACAGCTGCATGATTGCTATAAACATGTGAACACTAGCCCAGCGGTTTAGTGAGCAGGGATTGGAATGACAGAACGCAGCCTCAGGTTTTCTGCTTGGCACTATAAGTAATTCTGAAAAAATAAGAATATGAAGTTAGAAGCAGTCTCAAGTGGGGGAATAATCCAAATGTAAACAGTATGCATCACAGAATACAAAACAGAGTTACAGTTGCCAATTTTGTCTACGCCCAGTGTACCTGAAATGGTCCCTCTTTTGTTTTCATTACAATATTTGGTTTCGTGTGACAGAGAAAATATGCCCTTGTCAGCTAAATCCACTGTTGCCGATTGTCGCATTACCAAGCAAAGTTATCAACATTGTATAACTGTTTCCGAGCAAACATGAAAATGAAAAGTCCACTAGAAATAAAACGACAGTGTCACGCAAACCAGCGAATACCCTTCTCCCAGGAATAAGCAAGATCTGGCTAAAGCGGGTGCAGTCTAATCGTGCCAGGGGGTCTCATGCCGAGTTACACCCAAGGTAACATCATGTTCTGATTGTTTTGTTCATGGCCAGGAAGTATACCCTGGATTTGAAGCATAGATCGCTTTAGGAGTTTAAGATCAGCTGTATCCATAGTCCATTCGTATTCCAGTTATACTAGCTCTACACATAGTAGAAACGGAACAATTGGAATTCAGGCTCCTAATATTTGGGCAGGTTAACCCAGCATTTAAGGTGAATGATTCTTCTAACATTTGAAAGATGTATTTGATTCACATGATCACAAAATATTTGTATTAAATTTCATTATGAAATGATCATTACCTGCACATGTTAGCAGGCAGACAGCTAAGTGATTATAATTAATTAAAGCAAGTGGTTTCTAAGCGCAAGAGCGGGATTGGCACCTGTGTTGCGCTGCGTTGTCTTGTTTCAAGACAAACGCGCTGCCCCTGAGCTATCATTCCTCGCCAATGACAATGTGAATAATCAAATAAATGGAAAAGGTTAAACTTTAAATTATGTTATCGAGCAAAAAACTGTGAACATAATAAAATAAAAAGCAGAAACATCAACAATGTCAGGAATCTTTATAAAAACAGAGGCATTTCCCAAATTAATAAAGAGGACAGGGATTCATTGGGTCAATAAGAATATTTGGATTATCAATGAATGCACTCTTCACCATTCCTGTGAAGAGCCTCCTATCTTTAGTAGCCATTGGGCATAGTCTCAGGCCATGTCCAGGGCCCACTACCTCTGCCCACCGTTGCCATTGGGCAAGGCCTACAGCAAAGCCTTGCAGGCAGAGTGCCTAGCAAATGGTCTGAATGCAATCATTACTGGTGCAGCGCTCCTACTGCATGCTCTGCATCAATGCCCCTGCCGGCTCTCCCATCAACCATGCCACAGGCACAGTGGCACTGCTAAGCCACAATTCTTTACCATGCGTTTTCCCAGCTTCAAAAATACCTATTAGCATCCTGGTAAGCACAGCCGGGCTGCTAAAAGCAATAAGCAAAAGCAATTGTGGGCGCACAGGGGCAATGGGCTGGTCTTGGAAGCAAGATCACGCAGAGCAACAGTGGTTTGAATCCCGGATCCTCGCTTAGAAACCGCACTCAGGTATGGTATTAGGCACGTTATAAAAAAAACAATACATTAAATAAGCCTTTCCGGGCGGGGATCAGTACCAAGGTCTCAGGCTCACAATAACGTCCTCGAAAAGCGCCTATAACTCGGCCTCTGGGTATTACCTGGCCCGGTAATGCCCCTGCCTGTCAGGGTTTATTGCTTAAGCAAAGAGAAATCTATTCCCTTAAATGGAAGGCGGTATAATTCTTTGTTGGAGCTTTGGTTCTATTCAGAAGGAGATTTAGACTCCTTCACTAAGGCAAGGGTTGCACACAAATGGTCCAGCAAAGTATCCTAAGGAGATGGGATCAGCCAGGGTTGCAGCCCTGAAATGTCCCCCTACCATGTGACATATCCCAAGGTAGTGTGACCTGGGGATGCTCCCATTAGACCCCAGGCCCAGCATTCACTGGCGTAGGGCCACGTCCAACCCTCGATGTCACCACCTGGGTGGTCCACAGAACTAGGCTGGGGACTTTGTGATACTACCTTCATCAGAGCAATTCTTCTTTGCTGCGATCAATACTCCCTTTGGGATATTATCGTCAACTGTTTTCTTGTTATCACTTGGGCAACATGGAATTAATTATGTTGATTTTTTATTGATGTACGTTTTTATTTCCTCAACAACAATGTACCTTTTCTAGTCCCAAAATAGTATTGAGTCTCTGAGTGGCAGATATTAAGCCCTAGCAGCTGGTGGTAGGCATGTGTGTGTTCATGGGGGCCAAAGAAAATAGGCCATCATGATCCTGCTGTGCTTGAAGGTGACAACGAGAAATGATAATGTGAACAGATATAACTGAGTATTCAAAGGATGAATCTGAAAGGCCATACACAAGGCTTGGATACTACCCGCTTGACTGTGCACCGGGAGAAGAAGTGTTCACTCCACTAGTTGTGGCCCACACTAAGGTGACAGGGGGTGACAGGGAGGGAGGGAGGGAGGGAGGAAGGAAGGAAGGAAGGAAGGAAGGAAGGAAGGAAGGAAGGAAGGAAGGAAGGAAGGAAGGAAGGAAGGAAGGAAGGAAGGAAGGAAGGAAGGAAGGAAGGAAGGAAGGAAGGAAGGAAGGAAGGGAGGAAGGAAGGGAGGGAGGGAGGGAGGGAGGGAGGGAGGGAGGGAGGGAGGAAGAAGGAAGGAACGAAGGAACGAAGGAAGGAGGGAGGAACAGGATGGGAAGGAAGGAAGGAAGGAAGGAAGTGAGGGAAGGAGGGAGGGAGGGTGAGAGGGATGCAGGGAGGGAGGGAGGGAGGGAGGAAGGAAGGAATGAGGAAGGAAGGAAGTAAGGAAGGAACGAACGAAGGAACGAAGGAACGAGGGCGGAACGAGGAAGGAAGAAAGGAAGGGAGGAAGGAAGGAAGGAAGGGAGGGAGGGAGGAAGGAAGGAAGGAAGGAAGGAAGGAAGGAAGGAAGGAAGGAAGGAAGGAAGGAAGGAAGGAAGGAAGGAAGGAAGGAAGGAAGGAAGGAAGGAAGGAAGGAAGGAAGGAAGGAAGGAAGGAAGGAAGGAAGGAAGGAAGGAGTGTGTGTGGGGAGATGGAAGAGTGAACAAGGGGGAGAAGAAGGAGAGAAAATGAAGGAAAAGTGGGGATCCTGAGTCAAAAGATCCAGCAAAGGATAGTCCGAAATCTAGATCCTCCTCTGAAAAGGAAGTGGCAAGGGCAAAGTGGATATTGTTTCAGGAAGATATATAATGCTTTCACTTGATGATGTCCATATGATGACTTTTTCATGAGCACTGCAGTTAGCCTGGTTTAACTTTGTCTCAGATGTTCCGCAACAAATTCACCTTTCATTTAGTCAGCTATGTGTTCACATGATGAAGAATCTGTGTATTGGTGGTGCACTTGGTACTATGTAACATGTTATATGGACACCCAAGGAAGTAAAGGACATGAGTGGTCCTGCTTGTGATGCTTTGTGTAATTGTTTTGTGTGATTGTGTAGAAGCGGGCAGCTACTTCTTTGGCCTTTCCAGCCCATGTGTTTGCAAGACTGCAGATACAGTTTTTACTAGTGTTTCCCCTGTCCACCTGATCCTCCATATTAGTGTTTGGTGCCTCTTCCATCATTTCCCTCCCCACGCTTCATTCTAAGCTCTCCTGCCAAAAAAAATGCATCCAAAAACAATAAAAGAAATGTTCCTTTAGGAACCAACTTTCACAGTTAAAAAATAGAACTAAAAAAAAAACTTATAGTTTATATTTCTCAGTAAAGAACATATACTCAATAAAGTTTTCCAACATTTCCATTTGCATTTTGTGTTCTGCTAATGGCAATATTGTGGCGTTTATCCTCTGTTCCAGTGATGGAACGGTGGACACCGGCCTGGCAGCCCAAGTTATCAGCCCAAGCAAAGTGAGGGTGGATAACGAGGTCTCTGGACCATTATCCCCCCATTCCAGCCCCTGTAATGGGGGATGAAGGCCATTAGCACCCTAGGTTCCCAAAGCCGGAACCCAGGGTGCTAAAAAAAAAGGATTTTTCTTCCTACACCGGGATGCCTCCAGCGTCCCGGTGTAGGAACGAAAATCCTTTTCCAAGATAGCCACCATGAAAAGGGAAGGCAGGGTTCCATACAGGGCCCCTCTTCGCTTTCCATGGCAGCCTGCAGAAGGCAAAAAGAGAACCCTATGACCATATTACCACAAGCACATTTTTCTTCCTTTTCAAATCTATCCAAGTTTTGAATAACTTTACCACAATGCCGGTCCCAGGTGGACATGGCCACTTTAAACCCATGTTTTGTCCCTTGTGGTCATGGCCAGTAGCCAGATTGTCCGAATCATGACCTTATTCCATGATCCGGACAATCTGGCCACTGCCCATGGCCGCAGGCTACACCTCAGTCACCAAAGGTATATCTCTATTTTTTGTACCTACATTATGACATGTGTCAAAAAATAAAACACGGGCACATTTCCAAAACCATTCTTTCAGGTCCTTCTCAATGCTCCTTACACAAGTTTGCTAGAAATCCACCCATGTTTTATTTTTTCAAAAGTGTCAAATGATGCACATACAATCGTCATATAACCTAGCCCCCACTTGACAAAATCCATTCAGACTTTACGAAAACATTTATATCAAGATCTATAATCTTTTTGCAAACCTTTGTGTAGATTTGTCAAATGGCACCACATTTATAAGCCTTTACAATATTTTGGGACCCCCCTCTAGTTCTGCCCCCTCTTGACAAAATCCCACCGAACTTCGCAAAAACATTTATATCTACATCTATTATCAGTTTGCCAAATTAAGTGTAGATTCGTCAAATGGCACCTCATTTATAAGCCTTTACATTATTTTGGGACCCCCTCCAATTTTGCCCCCTCTTGACAAAATTCCACCAAACTTCACAAACACATTTATATCTAGTTGTATTATCAGTTTGCCAAATTAAGTGTATATTCGTCAAATGGCACCTCATTTATAAGCCATTAAATTATTTTGGGACCCCCCCCTCTAATTATGCCCTCCCTTGACAGAATCCCACCAAACTCATCCGATATCAGGTCAGGAATATAATTGCAAAATTACATGCAGTTCCATTAAGTGGCGCCAAAGTTATAAGCCATCAAAGAACTGCTTTTCACCAAACCAGTAATGCAGAGGTGTCCGCCAACTTTCACAGGACTTTCGCAGTGAAAAACACCTGTTTTTTTTGCTTCTTACAGCCATATTCCATCCCATCCTCATCACCCCTCACCTCCCCAGAGATTATTTGATAAGTTTGACAAGTGCGATGTTGTGATTTTTAATATGTTTTTACCGCGATGTCCGCGGACACCGGCCGATGTCCGCGAATCCAAGATGGCCGGTGTTTCCAAAAATCATGACGCAAGTCAATTAGCCAATCGGTGTCCTGTCCGCGGAGCGAACAGGGAAGTGTGTCCGTGGAGTGGACATAGATATCACAAATTTATTTGCTTTACGTTTTGGTCATTTTGAAAGAAACTACTGGACAAATTAACAAAAGCACGCTTTTGGGACCAAGCCGCCGCTCCTGCCGTGAATTTGGTGAAAATAATGGGAAAAAAATACATTTTGGGACCCCCCTATAACTTTGCCCCCCCTGGACCAAACCTCACCAAATTTTGCAAAACAATTCAGAGGGCCATATACTTTTTGTGAGGATTCGTCCAGGGGGAGCGGAGTTATAAGCCGCCCAAAAAGTGCTCTTCCTATAGGATTAGCAACTTAACCATAACTACACAGCCACTACTATATATATATATATATATATATATATATATATATATATATATATATATATATATATATATATATATATATATATATCATGGCATTTATTAGTAAATTTCAAACATTTGCCATGTAGGTACTTTTTGGCAAAAAGTTTACATGGAAAAGAAAATGGGAATTTCAAATGGGAATTGCAACACGTCTGTTCTAGACCCCTGAACCAATCGTTAGACAGAAACTGGACTTGGGAGTGGAGAGAAATGTAAATGTTCTATCCTGGCTTTGAGATCATAAGTTAGCAATACCTAATGTTCACTTTCCTTGTGAGGGTTTTAGAGAGTAAAAAGGTCTTGCACTATGGAAAAGGGGAGAGTGTTACGTTCACCTGGTATCCACAGGGATGCCACCCAGCCGGGTTACTCGCTGGTATGCTTCTCAGCTTTGCCCTGATGTGGTCTGCGGGGAAGGTTCTGCCTGAAAATACAGGAGGACTGTGTTCAAGACTGACCGACTGGGGTAAGTATCCTCCCACCACCCCCATATGCTTTCAGTCCCTCTGGCGTCCTCTCCTCACCTTGTGGTAGAATTAGGCGTGCTCTCCGTCCTGCCTTCTTTGCAGGGGCGCGTTGTCTTTCATGGGCGAGTGCGGTCCAGTTACTTCACTGACCCCGGCCCGTTTGATATTGTTCAGGTAGGTCTTATTGCTGTTCTTTAGTTTTGTTGCTATCCTGCATGCCTTTCTTTGTTTAAAAGGTCTCCTTTTTCTCCCTTAGGTTTGCTGAGCTTCAGCACGGCGAACTGGCTTGGTTGAGCCCCGCTGGTAAATGATGGCGCATTAAGAGCACTATGATGCGGTAAGTAAGCGCTATGCGCAGTGCTGTGAAGTCTTGCCTTTGCTAACCTGCGTTTTCCTTCCTTGTAAGTCGCTGTGTTCTTCAGCACGAGTGGAATGTAATGAGTGGTGCCAGCCGAGAGGCGACCTGGTAAGCCTTTTGAGCATTTCATAATTTGTAAATGTCTCTACAGCTTTATTTAATGTTGCCTCTTTCTTCCTCTTTCAGGTCGTTCTGTCCGGGAGGCGTGCAGATTCGAGGAAGCTGTTCTCAGTAGCTGCGAGTGTTTAAAAATGAAGACTGCAGGTAAAATGCTGCTGCTAATGATGTTCCTTTTGTCTCCTTGCAGGTTCTGCTTCTCCGAGGTTCGAGGGAATAGCTGGACACGGTGAGCGTCACGTTGCAAGCTGCAAAGTAACACGAAGCATGTTCTGCAGTCACTAGACTGCATAGCTTGGTTCTTAGGGAACCAAGCTATGTGGATGCCTCCATGTTGGCTGACAATACAATAAAGTAGTTCCCAAGCACATTGTTGTTCATGGTGTATGAGCCTGGCGCCATACGCGCCAGGACTTGCCCCATTAGGGCTTTTGAAGAGGATGCCAGGCTCTAGAGGCCTGAGTCCTGACTCCACCTGGCCAATGGGTTTGCCAGAGGGGGTTTTGGGTGAAGGTCGTGACAGAGAGCTACTAAAAAACTACCAATAGACAGTTGCCAAAATCACCAAAGGAGATCTGCTGAAATTGTATATGGGTGGAGCTTGGAAGAGGGCTGGAGCTGTCTATTACTGAGGAGACTAAAAACAGTGGCTGTGAGGCTTCCCTTGAACCATACAGGGAGAATTGCTGTGGAAGTCCATTGAGTGAAGTGCTGGCCAGAATCCTGTTTTTCCCTAAGAGCAAAATCCTGCTCAGTCTCTATGAGTGCAGGGCCCAGAGATTTACAAAAGTAAGTAAATTTTCTAACCAAATGTCAGCGTCGGGACCTATTTAATTAACCCATTCCTTTTCATAGTGGGATCTTTTCCGTTAGTGGGTCGGGGATTAAAATTGTGTAGACCCTTAGCATATTTGACTGTATATTAATTCAATTAACTCCCAAATAGATTGACGCAGGGGGGAACTTGGAAGAATTCAAAACGTTCACACTCCTTTCTAGCGGGAAGATACAAGATAGTCATCTAAAGTAATTGGGGTGTCTTGATTTTCCTGTTCGCTCCTGACTTCTCTAATGAGAAGGGATATCCTTTCCTAAAATGAAAATTCCCAACTGAACCCCTTACCAAAACTTGTTTAAACAAAAGATATACTTGCCACCAAAACGAAATTGATAATTGTCACCATCCCTAAAGCCTTTCAACCCAAAAGATACTTATCCCCAAAAATTATTTTTAAATAAAAGTTATTCTTATCTTAAAAACGAAATTCCCAATGTCACCACTCTTTCAAAATTGTATTTAATCGCAGGGTGCCCTTGGCCCCACAAAAGACCATTCTAACCTGCCCAACTTCCCCAAGACAGGCCTTTAAGTGAAGGGGGTCTGAAAAACCAAAATTGATAATCATCCCCATTTTACTGTCCAACTTCCCCAACACGGGCCTTTATTTATTTATTTATCAGGTTTTTATAATGCGCCTATACACAATGGGCCTCATGACAAGTTTGCCGGTCTGGAAACAAGGGTGCCGGTAAGCTCACCGGCACCCTTGTTTCCGGACTGGCAGACTATGTGTTTTCCTGCTGGAGTCGCTGTGCCCGACAGGTCTGACCACGCTGGGCGCAGCAGCCATGGAAGGCAAACCCTTCACGGAAGCACCAGCACCATTAGCAACGGTGCCGGTGCTTCCGTGTCCCCACTCCCATAGAGTCCTATGGGAATGAGAACTTACATTTTACCGGCACCTGACTTCCCGGGCCGCCAGAGTTGTAATCTCCCAGTGGCACCGGGAAGTCAGGCACCGGTAAAATATCACAAGTTGCCGGGCCCGTAATGAGCCCCAATGTGTTTCAAGATGCAACAAGGCAAGGGGGGGACTGGGATGACAAAACAAAAACGGTCCTACTAAGCCTTCTGACATTCTGATCATGCAAGTGCAGTAATAGAAGTGCTGGGGAGAGGTGGGGAGAGGTGCTGGAGGGTTAAGCAAGTGCCAGGGGAGGTCAGGTGGACAGAGCCAGGGAAAAGAGAATACAGGGGCATAAGGTTCACATGCTAAGTGTGAGGAAAGGGGCTGGAAGGGCTCAGGGGGTGCAGGTCCAGGCTAGTGTACGGAGAGGGAGCTCAGAAGGGCAAGTAAGTGGGGTGGGGGGTTCAGAGGAGACCAAGTGCAGGGGTAGACTGGTAAGAAAGGGCCTGTTTCCCTGTAAGAATATTAAGGAACCGGGCAGCCAGTCAAGAGGCAGAGGGGGAAATTAGCTGGGGAGGGGGAGAGGAGAGGAAGAAGAGAAAAGCAGGGTATTTGGAAGCTTCCAGAAGTTAAGGAGATCCTGCTCATGGCCCAGAGGGGCAGGCAGCCCATTCCAGAGGGAGGCACATGCATAGGAGAGAGATCTACCCCCCACTCTCTGCTTGGAGAAGTGTCTGATCTGCAGAGACTTGGAGCTAGAAAACCGAGAGAGTTGGATGTAGAGGGGTCCCAGGCACCAGAAAGCCTTGTGGATGATGCAGAGGGTCTTGAACTTGATCCTCGCAGCAACTGGGGGCCAGTGAAGAGATTTTAGGGCTGGATAGATGCAGTACGTGCGCTTGAGGCCAAGGATAAGTCATGCAGTCCTATTCTGGGGAAAAGGGAGGAGTTAGGAAGGTTGAGGAAGAGGCTGTTACAGTAGTCCAGCCTGGAGAGTATCCAAGCTCTGGAGACATTGAGTTTCTGGGGGAAGGTGAGGAAAGGGAGAAGCCTCTGAGGAGGTGCCACTGGAAGTGGGCCTTCTTGGCAAGGTCTGTGATGTGATGAGAGAAGGAAAGAGAGGAGCTGAAGATGACACCAAGGTTTTTTGCCTCCCAGGAGGGCGAGGTGAGTGGGCTCATGGAGGGCGGCCAGACTGTAGGGAGGAAGGCAGGAGCTGGAGTCCCAATGAAAAGGATCTCAGTCTTACTGGCATTAAGGCAGAGATCATTAGCAGGTCGCCATGCCTGAATAGCAGACAGTCAGGAAAGAGAGAGGAATAGGAGGAGGCAGAGGAGGGAAGCTTGAAGGAGAGTTGCATGTCATCCGTATAACACTGGAAGTTAGGAGAGAAGGCGGAGATCAAATGGGCTAGGAGGGCAAGGTAGATGTTAAAAATCCAAGGTGAGAGAATTGAGCCCTGAGGGACACCACAGGTGGAGAGTGAGATGGAGTTGAGAAAAGGGCGAAATTGAACCTGGGAAGGTCGTTCAGAGAGGAAGGAAGTAAGCCAATCCAAAACTATCATAGAGCCGATTTATAAGGGTGGCATGCCTGACAGTATCAAAGGCAGAAGAAAGGTCAAGAAGGGTGAGAACGAAAGGAGAGTTGGAGTCAAGGTTAGACAGCAAGTCTTCATGACTGCTCGGGAGTGCAGTTTCCATGCCTCTGGCAGCCCTGAAGCCAGACTGGTGGTCATTGAGACAATCACCAGATTCAGTGTGGTGGCTAAGCTGGGATATGGCCAGCTTCTCCAATAGTTTGCCCAGTAAGGGGGTAATGGAAGTAGGGCAGTAGTTAGCCAGACAGGAAGGGTTGGCAGAAGGCTTTTTGAGGAGAAGGTGCACAAGGGACTGCTTGAGGAGTGAAGGGATGGATCCAGTGGCAAAGGAGTGAGTACAGATATCAGTCAAGGCTGGATCAAGGCAGACAATATTGTCCTTGATAGTTCTGGAGGTGCAGGGGAGCACCTATTTGGATGAGACTTTCATAAAGCGGACTTGTCTAGTAACCTCATCAGGTGATATGGGAGAGAAAGAGGAGAGTAGGAGGGAGTGGGGCAGGGAGGGCCAAGAGAGGTCTGATAGCGGGTGAGGGAGAAGGGAGTGGTGAAGAGGAGAGAGGGGACAGGATGCCCTGAGTGTTAGTATTGAAGTTAGAGGCCAGAGAAGTGCAGAGGGCCAGGGAAGGCAGAGGAGAAATGTAGACTGCAGTGGGATTGGCGAGTTCCTTGCAGATTTTGAAAAGTTCAGCCATGTTGTCAGTGGCCCCAGAGATACAGGTTTGGATATAGGCCCTCTTTTTCGAGCAGATGGAAAGTCTGTATTGCCTTTGGAGCAGGCAGCAGGCCAGTTTGTTAGAGGATGTACTTGAAGCCTGTCACTTACATTCAGCTGCTGGGCACTTGCGATTCAGAAAGGCCAGGTTAGAATCATACCAGGAATTGCACTTGGAGGCAGGTTTCATGTGGAATCTCATGATAGGGGTAAGGATGTCCAGAGTGTTGGAGATGGATAGTTGAAGGTTAGTAAGGGCTGTGTCAGAATGAGAGTCAGTGGAAGGAGTAGGAGGATGAGTGAAGATGGCAGCAAAGGCAGCAACTGACACTTGCTTCATAGGTCGAATGACGGAGAAGAAGACTGGCAATGCAGGCAGGGGCTTAGCTGGGGGACGCAGAAGGTCCAGGTGAGAGGACAGGAGAGCATTATCAGACCAGGAGAGAGGAGTAATGAGAGGGTTGGAGATGGGGATGTCTGCAGAGATTAGAGCATCCAAGGTGTGTGTGGCTGAGTGTGTTGGACGGGAGGGAAGAATAGAGAGGGAAAGAGAGTCACAGAGCATGTGGAAGAGTCCAGAGGCTGCATCCTGGGAGTTGAGGTAAATATTGAAGTCTCGGAGGAGGAGAAGCTTGGAGGTAGAGGCAACGAGAGAAGAGGTGAGGTCAGCCTGCTCTGAGAGGAAGTAGGAGACCTGGCCAGGGGGCCTGTAGATGGTGGCCAGAGTGAGAGCGAGGACAGGAGGGACACCAAGCCTGCAGATGAGGCATCAAAAGAGGAGTAGGCCTAAGTGGGTATGCTAATAGAAGGGACCCACTCAGGGAAGATCAGGGCCTCTCTGCCTCCGGACCAGTTAGGCCTGGGCTTAGAGAGGATCTCGTAGCGCTCAGGGGGGAAAGTGTAAAAACTCGTAACAGAGCTGACAGTGAACCACGTCTCTGTGAGAGCGAGGACATCAAGGTGAAGGTCTTCAAGGAGGTGGCTGATGTCTGACAGCAGAGCGAGAGTTGAGAGTAGCTAAGTGGAGCAGGTTGCCACTTTTGAAGGTCTTCTGAGGAGGGTAAAGGAGTGTGGTACACCCGTCAGAGGTGGCCGTGGTGCCAGATGGATGGCAGAAGGAGGAGTGGCAGGAGAAGGGAGGAAGTTGATAAGAGATGGAAGACGCCTATCAAGAAGGAGGAGGTTTGGCTGAGAGCCCTGGGCCATGATTGTGACATTTAGGGAGACATTAATGGTGGCCCTAGAAGACAGGAAGGATGCCAATAGTACTTCCCAATGGGTGCCACCTTTAATGGGAGAGGACGAGAAAGGGGAGAGCACTGTGACCATATAGGGAATCCAAAGGTCAGGCGAGGGAACGACAAAGAGGATATTAGTAAAAGGCTGCCTGGAGGAAGCATTGCATACGTGTCAGCAATGGGCAGGCCTTGATTGGAGACCAGGAGATCCTTTTTTGAACTTTTTCCTTCCAGAGTTTGATAACAGGTATAGGATAGGTGTTAGAATGGCAGTAAGAGAAGATAGGGAAGATAGAGAACACCATTGAGGGAGAGCACAGAGAGAAGGAAGGCGGGAGAGGGAAAGAGGGAGAAACAGCAGTGCACAACACCGAACTATGCCATAAAACAAGCAACAGTCTAGAATCAGGTGTCCAGAAAAGGCAAGAAAAGGCCTAGGTTACATCATACAGCAGAAAAGCAAGACACCTAGAAGAGAGTCATCAGGCTAGAGGGAAAATCCTAGATAGAGGGATAGAGGGAAAAGCCTAATTTGTAAGCACAACAGCAAATATAAAAACACACAGATTCTACTTTCCTAGAAAGAGCCGGAAAGCCTAATTTTTAAACAAAACAGCAAATGTAAAAACACACAGATTCGACTTTCCTAGAAAGAGGGGAAAAAGCTAAATTTTTAAACACAACAGCAAATGTAAAAACACATAGGGCCTCATTACAACATAGGTGCTCCCGTAATGAAGGGTGCCGGTACAGGACCGGCACCATTCATTACGGGATGCCTGATTACGAGGTCCCCTAGCGGGACCCGGAACAGATGTCTGGTAAAACCAAACGTCCTTTCCAGGTCCTGCGAGGGGACCAAGGAGCTAATAACGGGCCCGTTAGTAACGGGCCCGTTATTAGCTCCATCCCCATTCCCATTGAGCCCTATGGGGGCTCAAATGGGAATAGGGAATGTTTTTTTGCATGAGGAATTACCGGGTCCTCCAAAGTCAGAATGACCCGGTAATTCCTCATTCACAGAACCCGGTATTAAAGGCATGGCTCATATCATATCATACCATATCATGGCTGCCTCCATACTCGTAATGAGGCCCATAGATTCGGCTTTCCTAGAAGAAGGTAAACCCCAATGACTAACACAATTCACCTAGTACCAGAAATGAATACCATAAACTGCGACGTGCAGCAGACTACTAACTAGGCTAATAGGAGTAATGAGGGAGGAGGAACATTTAAATAGGGAGCAGTAATGGCTGATCACCCTGCCCGCACCTTTCATACCTTGTCAGACACTGCTGGTTGACGGCTGCACTGCATGTTCCCATGGCATACACTGGCTAAAACACTCTGGGGCTGCTACTGTGGGAGCTGCCCTTTGCCTCAGTGCCTTCGTCGCAGTGGCTTTAATGGGTAGTGGGGCTGCCCTGAGTGCTTTAGTTAACTAGGGCCCAGTGCCCAATCAAGGGTCGGGGGAGGTAAAAAGAATAACAGGAGAGGGCTCAGGGGGCCTGGCAACTACAACACCACGAATTGGCAAGAATGTTCAAATTTTACAATAAAAAGCATCAGAGCGAGCTGAGTCTCGGATGATAAATGCCCCTCACCTTGTGCTCCTGCAGCGGAGTGGAAAATGCTGCACAGAGTACAATCAAACTACCTGCTCCCACTAATAGTCACGGACCTAGTGCCCAATCAGGGGTCGGGGAGGGCACGGGGAAAGAGAAGGGGAACAACAGGAGAGGGCTCAGGAGGCCTGGCAACTGCAACGATGCGAGGCGGCAAGAATGTATTAGAATTTTACCATAAAAAACAGGTGAGGGGGTTCAAGAAAACAGAACTTCTATATTGTCCCCACTCCCTAGATCTTTTGAATCGAAGGGTGTGCTGCATGTCATTGATGCTTGGGTTTTTGGGGCTAGGGGCAGAAGTGCTCAACCGTCTCTGTGATAACCTGGGTATCACTGATCAGGCCCTGGCTTGGCTGACTTCTTTCCTCTCTGATCAACCCCCCCAGGTCCAACTCGGGTCCTTCCTCTCCTCTATCTCTATCTCTACCTGTGGTGTTCCCCAGGGGTCTAACCTCTCTCCCTGGCTGTTCAACCAATGCCTGCCACTTCTTGCCCACCTCATTGCCGCTCTCTGCCCCACCTTTCAGTGCTATGCGGATGACACTCACCTCATTTTAAGGATCCCCTCAGCCACCTCTTCTCCTTCTCTCGTCTGCGACTGTCTGTCTGCTATCCAGGAGTGGTGTGCCAATATTCTCTGTCTTAATGCCAGTAAGACTGAGATTCTCCTCATCGGCACACCCACTCCCTCCTTTCCTGTCACTCTCTGGCTGGCCTCTCTTGGCCCTCTTCCTGCTCCCACCTCGAGGCTAAAAAGCTTGGGGTCATCTTCAATTCCACACTCTCCTTCTCTCCTCACATCTCTGACGTCTCTAAGAAGTCACAATACCAGCTGCACCTCTTCAGAGGTATTCTTCCTTTCCTCTAGTTCCCCCCTGAAGCTCACTGTCTCCAGATATCTGGTTCTCTCTAGGCTGGACTACTGCAACAGCCTATTTCTAAATCTGCCTGCTTCTACTCTCCGCTCTCTACAACTCATCCAGAATGGGACTGCGAGACTTGTCCTCGGTCTCAAGCCCAGGGATTGTATGTCTCCAGGACTGAAATCTCTGCACTGGCTCTCATTGGCTGCAAGGATTAAGTTCAAAACCCTCTGCATTGTCCATAAGGCCTTCTGGGGCCTGGGGCCTCATTACATGCAACTCTCTCTTCCTAAATATCTTCCTTCTCGAGCTCTTCGCTCAGCCGCCTCCAACTGTCTCAGGGTCAGTTGCTTCTCCAAGCAATGAGTTGGTGGTAGATCTCTTACTTCAGCTGGGGCCTCCCTCTGGAACAGCCTCCCTGCCTCCCTGAAACATGAGGAGAACCATCTCTGGTTCCGGAAACACCTCAAAACCTTTGTCTTTGCTTCTGTTTTCTCTCCACCTCTCCCCTGCTGAACTCCTGGCTGAAACTGAAACTGCACTGGTCACCGGACCACCCTCTGATCTCGGGCGCAGGTCCCCTCGTCCCCTCCCCCGCCAGTTGCACACCTGCACTGCCACCCTAGCACCCCCCACACTTGGGGACAGTTTTCTGTATCCCTAGAGTCCCCTAGCTGCACTGACCCTTGCACCTGCCACTAGCTGGCCGCACTTTTACTTATTGCTTTTATTGATTCCTTTTTTTTACTGTCGATCCAAAGTACTGCACTGTCCCCTCCCCCTTGTCCTGCGTACTTTTACCCTTCCCCCTTCCCCTGCACTTGCACGATCTCAATGTTACCTGGCCTAGTAAGATCGTTGTCTCTGTCTTCCCTCTGTTCTCCCTCCCTTGCCTCGTCATGCCTTGAAATACTTGTGTATAGGCGCATTATAAATGCCATATCATATATCAAAAGTGCGGCGTTGTGTATCCAACACTGAACGTGTGATGTATGTCTTGTTTTTAAATCAACCCTGAGCCTATTCCTAAGCTACATTTGGTGTGATATTTGCCACAGGCATTTTTACAAATCTGTAATTTCAACTGCTAGCATTTTGAGTGTGCAGGGAACTCCATATTGCAAGCCTAGAAGGTGAACAAGTTTCCACAAAAATGAAAATAATGCTTATGTTTCGTTACTAAACCTCCCAGCCAAAAGTGTTGAAGATTATGTTCTAGCATTGTGCCATATTATTACTGAAATACGACATACAACGGGATTCATGCAAAAAGATTTTTGACAGTTTATTTAGCCCATGTTCCATGTTTGTGAGACAAACGTAAATACAGAAAGGTGTGTTTCTGTAATTGAAGCAGTGTTTTCTGCCACAAAGAAAGTGGCGGCTATGATTGAACAAAAATATTATTCATTGAGCTTATAATTAAAATAAATATATATTTATTCTATACCCCGGGCTGGTTCTTATCTCACTGTGGACACTGGGGGGAGATTTATGCAGCTCTATATGAGTCTTCAATAAGGCCAGCTCTAAAAGAAAACAAGCAAAATATTGTCAGGCTCCTTGATTGTGTGGGGAAAGAACTCCCCAGGTTAAGGGTGGTCTCTAAATATAAGGCTACACCATACTCGTTTCTCAGAGTTTTCAGCCTGGACCCTTGCAGAAACACTTAGCTTACGCCAGGGAACATTTAGATCAAAACTGTGGTAAATGTCACCTTGCCCATATCTAGGTAAAACTCAAGTAAGGGCCAACATTCAACAACTAGACCGCTACTGCCAGTTTTTACTGTGCTGATTTGTCCACCCTCACATTGAAGCATACTGGAATAAACTAAAAACATGAATACAACAAAACTAGCCGCTCCATACAAATAAAACAAAAAGTTATTCAAATAGGCATTTAACAGATAAACGATCTTGTGAAAATGAAAATGTTACCCCAACTAAACATTTCTCGATAATCGAAAATGAATAAATTAACCCACATAACAGACCCACTAGTCGACAACACTAACAAAAATAAATCACTAAACACAAAATATTTAAACTTATTACTAAATAAAAAAATTAAAAAAGATCTAAAAACCTACAAACATAAGACAATCTGAAGGCATTCCACTAAAAAATGTAAATTATTTTATGTGGGACATATAACATGAGATGTTCTACTAGCACCATGGCTACTCCCTTACCGCATTCCGGGTCTGGGTTCCCGAAATAGGGACTTACCGGGTCATTCCAACCTTGGAGGACTCGGTAGGTCCCCATTCCGGGAACCATTCCCCATTTGAGCCCCCATAGGGCTCAATGGGAATGGGGATGGAGCTAATAACGGTACCGCAATTTGCGGTACCGTTATTAGCTCTGAAGTCCCTTAACGGGTCCCATCCATAAAGCCTGGTAAAACCAGGTGTTGAGGAAGGGACCTGCTAAGGGACCTCGGAATAGGGTGGTAAGGGATTACCGGCACCGGTGACCATACTGGTGACGGTAATCCCTTACCACCTACCGCGTAATGAGGCCCATTATCACTCATGCTCACTTGTACATCAAGAAAGTTTGAATCTTTCCCAACTTGTTATGAAAGAATAAATGACAGCTACTCTAGAACAAATGAATCAGAAACTATGGGGGTAAATCAAAGAATTCAGCGCAGAAGTAGCGCACGAGGGCAGCGCAGAGAGGAACGTGCGCCAACTGTGTGCGCCAAACAGTATTCTGGCGCACCGCATATTCATGGATTTCCCAAGCCATTTGCAGACGTGGTGCAGCGAACATCCAGCAGCGCCAGTTCCGCCCCCAAGAACGCCCCTTGCACAAGAAATAGCCATAGAAATCCCCAATACGGCGCAAAGGGCCGCGCTAACCCTGGACCACCTTACAGGCCCCCTACACTGTAATTGCGTGAAAAACTATGTGTACCCCGCTCGCGGCAGCCAAAATGCGTGAAAATTTACTTGCGCACCCCCTTGAATATGTGTACCCCGCTCGCAACAGTCAAGATGCGTGAAAATCTCCCCGTTCACCACCTTGAATATGCGTACCTTGCTCCCGGCAGCCACAACGCGTGAAAATCAAATCACGCACCCACTTGAACACGCATAACCCGCCTGCACCAGGCAAATTGCGTGGACAAAGTCCCCCCTGTGGTATGGGCTGCCTGGGGGTCATGGTCAGGGGTGATGGGCTGGCTGCGGGGCATGGCCAGGGGTGTGTAGGGGGGTCCCTGTGGTGTGGGCTGCCTCCAGGGCATGGTCAGGGTGGATGGGCTGCCTGCGGGGCATGGTCAGGGGTTTCGGGGGGCCTGTGATGAACATCCAAAGGTTGGCATGATGTCACAAGCATCATGGGGTGTGCCGAACACATACACACACCACCAGACAGAAATGCATCTGTACATCTCCACCACCTGTCGCAGTGCAATCATCAGCAACTATGTCACATCTGCCAATCAGGTACCCAGATGTCCGGGACACATGCATCCATGGCGTCTCACTGTCACACACATGCCAAACAGACACACGCACATGTACACCGTGCACGTACATGAAGGTGGGACCAGCATCCATGTGTCACAACAAACATGGCACAGAACACACCCAGACATCCAAACATGCTTGCATCAACAGATGCAGTTGTGCATCATGCATCGGAATACATACACCACTGATGTGCACACATGCAGCACGGGCCTGTCCCTGCACACAGACATCCATACATGGGCCATGTCAGACATATGTCCAAGCTGCACACTCCTGCCACACTCAACATGCACTGTGTGGAATGGGATAGGCCAGACACTCACCGCTCGACTCCAGACGGGCCTGCCTCTCTAGGACCTGATGGTGAAGCACTGGGTTGATGCGTTCCAGGACCCTCATCTGGTCGATGGTAAGTTGGACCTGGCGCCCCCCTGCATCCGCTGCACGCAAGAGGCCCCAGGCCTTCATGAGGGTCCTGGACCTGAAGTCCTCCCAGCGCTTCTGGATGTGTTTCAAGTCACGGGTTGCCACCCCCTGCGTGTTGATGGCAACCACGATGTCTGACCAGGTCCTCTTCCATCTATCCTTGTTGGCGCACGGTCGTCTGAAGAGGGCATCATAATGCCCCAGGACTTGCTCCACCAGGATGCAAACTTCTGTGGCTGAGAAGCTGACAGCCCTCTGCCTCTCTGGCTGGGGGTTGCCAGTGGTCTCAGATGGTGTTTGCCCTGACACGGCAACCCCCAAGGCAGGTGTGGGTGGGCAACTGGGTCCTGGGGCTTGGCTGTGGAGCAATGGAACAGCAGTCGGGAGTCTTCTGTTCCAGCAGGGGTGGTCACAGCAACTGGACCCCTGCAGATGGCTGATGTGCAGGCACCAAATAGCAGGGCACATGGGCAGCAGGTAGGCAGCAGCAGATGGCTCGTGGAGGCTGCTCAGGGTTCTGGGGGGCAGGAAAATGTCCTCCTGGGCAGGAGTGTGGTCTTCCGTGTGTTGTTGCACGGCCAGCTTGATGCTACGGCCCCTTGATGCTATGCGCAGGGGTAAAAGGTCTGCGTAAGACGCAATTATTTTGTACGTACTTTTTGTGGAGAGCGAGCATGTGATTCTTGTTCTTCTTGAGGGTTGACACGCTATTACTTCACAACGGTTGCAGTGCGTCCTCCTTGTTTCCTACGGCAGAGTTCAATTCTTCTTTTGGTGGGGGTGTTGCCAACGCGCACACGCGCATGTTTTTTCCGTTCATTTCCCAGGCAGACAGTGAGTCGCGCATGTATTTTTCCACTGTGAAATAATAAATTCATACAGTAATCTCCATTATTGGTACTAAAAGTTAATTACAAATATCATAATCATTAATTGATGAACAAGAGAAAAAAATCAATTATGAAAAAAAATAAGGTATAATATAGAATAAGATTGATATTGGCGAAGACACAGTGAAAAGAAAAGTAGTGTCATATTTTTTTCTTATTCAGTCTTTAGCTTTCAGTTTTATTACTATTTTTTCTAGGAAGAAAGTTATATCGATTGTTAGTTTTCGGTCGGTGTCAGAGTGCAGTTCACGCCACCAGTCTTCTGCGTCCAGTGAGGATCTTGCTGCAAAGAATCTGCAGGTTACGGTCTTGAGTCAGCTCTGGACAGAACAAAGTAAGGTGCTTCAAAGTTTCTTGTGGATTTTGACACAATCGACATGATGAAGTTGTTTGATCATCTTTTTTCCAAATGCGTTGATTTTCTCTTGTTGGTAATTGATGTAAGTGAAATTTAACGAAAATCAATCTGCGGGCTCTTCCGGGGAATTTGTCTAAGTACGGTTGACTTGTGTTGTACTTCTTGGATTCTGTCGGAGCCAGGTTCATAACTCTATGGGCCTCATTACGAGTAGGGCAGTAAGGGATACTGGGCACCGGTAAGGACACCGGTGCCAGTAATCCCCTACTGCCCTATTCCGAGGTCCCTTGGAGGGGACCGTAAGGAACGTGTGTTCAGACCACACGTCCCTTAAGGGTCACGCTGAAGGACCAGGGCGCTAATAACGGGCTTGCCCATTATTAGTGCCCGCTGAAGGACCAGGGTCCCGCTGAAGGACCAGGGCGCTAATAACGGGCTTGCCCATTATTAGCACCCTCCCCATTCCCATGGAGCCCTATGGGGGCTCAAATGGGAATTGGGAATGGTTGGTGCAATGGGGACTTACCGGTCCCGCCAGAGTCGGACTAGACCGGTAAGTCCCCATTGCACCAAACCAGACAAAGTCACGGTATGGGAGGCACCCATGGAGCTAATTGCTCCATGGCTAACACCATGCTCGTAATGACCCCCTATGTTTGAGTCGGGTCTCTCCCGTATCAATCCAATCTTGGATCCATACCAATGTCATGACTTTGTTTGGGTTGTTCTGCAAAGTTAGATTGTCTGAGCTAATGTCGTCTAGAATTTTTTCCGCTTGCTGTGCTCAAATATTTGTTATATTGTCGCTATTTCCATTAGCTAGATCTTTCAATATTTTATACTGAGGGACTATTTGAGTTGAGTTTATTTTACGATATTCATTGAGAGTGTTCCAGATGATTCTTGCATTGATGGAAAGCAAACAAAGTTCATATCTTATGCATGCAGTTGGAACTCCTCTCGGTAGCCATAGAACATTGGTCCAAAAAGAATTTTCCAAGGAAGACCAAAAGTCAGACGAGCAGCCAAGAGCACTTTCTGCTCCATGGATGAGAGCAGGAACGGCTTTCTGCTTGTAGAAATTTAGGCTTCAAGGAAAATTTACCAAATTTTTTGTTAAGCATGCAAGCTTGAGCTGTTAATTGCTTGCATTTAGCTGTGTTTTTTTCAATCCAGGGACTATCATTAATACTAGCACTGACACACATACCTAAGTATACAGTTTGTGTTACTAGTTCAATGATTTAATTTCCCATTTTCCATATGAACTTTTTTGAGTTTCTTCCTCCTTTGCTCTTCTGTAGATTTTGTAGCACTAATATTTCAGATTTTTTAAGGTTAACACAAAAGCTGTTTCGGTCCACATATTGTTGAAGGATATTTAATTTGTGCTGTAGTCCTATGGGTGTTAAGTCCAACCGGACTAGATCGTCTGCATACAATATCAAGTTTATTTTATTGCCATTTAGTTTTGGTGGAAACACTTTTGCAGTCGCATTAGCATTACCTATATCAGATATAAACCGATTGAAAATTATTGATGTTAGTGGGCACCCCTGTTTGACTCCTTGGTGAGTTTTTATAGGAGCCGATAGTGATCCTTTTTGGTCCAATATCACTTTGATCTCTGTGTCAGTGTGAAAATCTTTTATGGCCATCAGGAGGCTGTCGGGGCATTTCCACAGGCTCATTTTTGTCCAGAGCAGCTCCCTATCTATGCTATCAAAAGCCTGTGATAGGTCAATGAACGCAAGGTAGATTATTTTGTTTGTTCTGATGGCCTCCATTTTTAGTAAGTTAAGGGTCATTAGATTTAGTCCACAACCCACTCCCTTTACAAAACCAGACTGACGATGATCCAAATGTCCGCTTGATGATATCCACTTTAAAAGTTGTTTTGCAATTGGGTGGCATAGATTTTGCCTATGACATCCAGTAATGTGATTGGCCTGTAGTCTTTTGGTTTGGCACGATTACCCTTTTTAAAAATTGGTACTACAATCGTAGTTTTCCACGTTGGTTGAGTTGCAGCTCTACTGGCTATGTTGGAAAAGAGTTTTGTGCAGAACTTTGCCCACCCTTTTGGATTTTGTTTTAAAGTGAAATTGGTTAATCCATCTGGACCAGGGGTCGTGATAGGCTGCATCGTTGAATGCTTTGGAGGATGTCCTCTTCATCAAACTGCAGATCCCATTTAGATAGTTCTGGGAGTTTGGGTACGATTTGATCTCCTTTTTTTCATATAATTTTCCAAAATGACAAACCCACTGTGATTCCGTAACCATATTGGTTTTTATGGCGTATTGTTTGCAGCAGAAGTTGTTTATGAGTTCCCAAAACTCTTGTGCATTTTTATTCGCTAAGCTTAACATCATTGCTTCAGCATCATGTTGTTGTTGGATAGCTATGTGTGATTTTATCTGCTTGCTTTTTTTGCAGATTGTTTCTCGATGCTGTTCGATCGTTTATGCTGTCTGAGTTCTTTTTGCAGATGTTGTTTTGTTTTAGCAATTTCCTCATCGTATTGATGCAAAGGCTTGAAGGATCCTCGTTTCAGGCCTTGATCTTTGTATATGAACTGCTGTAGCAAGTGAGTGTAATCCACTTTATTATTTGAGGACTCACTTGACCACTCAATGTAGGCATTTGTGATAGTTTTTACCTCATGAGAATTTATTTTGAGTCTTGTTTGATTTGATTCAACTAAGACATGGTGAGCCCACATTTCAGGCTTGCATTTCGCTAATAAGAGGATTGAAATTTTAAGTTTACTATGGTCGCTAAGAGCAGATCTGGTTATGTGGAAAGATGATACTAGTCGGTTCAAATTTTCAGATATATAGAAATAATCTATGATGGATGATTGATTCTTGAGGCTCCATGTTGTTTGCATAGTGATGTCGCCTTCGATGTTGCCATTTATGATCATTAAGTGTCTCTCCTCCATACAGAGACTCCACTTCATTGCAATTTCTTCCACTCTTTTTCTGCTTTTTATTCCTTTTATGCAGTCCACGTTGAGGTCCCCACAGAGTATTATGTTCGAGTTTTCCTGATCACCATTGATCTTGTCAATTAGATCACAGACTGTATTGATGAATTTATGGGTCCTTGCCAGTTTATGATACCAATAGAGATTGATTATGTTTAGACGGTTTTTGTTATTGAAGAAGGTGCAGTTACTTTCAAGCACTCTATGTTGTAGGAAGGCAGTGTGGTTGGTTGAGCTTATTAGCTGCAAACCTGAGTTTTTTAAAATTAGAGTCAATAACCCAGCCGAAGGTCTGCCTTTTTTCTCATTATGGCTGGATTTATTGCTAGATAACACTCGTCTGAGATAGGAGGATTAGCCAACCACGTCTCTTGTAAACATATGATGTTGACTGCTTCAGTCCATGTTAGAGATTCTTTAAATAGATGATGAAAACCTCTAGTGTTCCAAGAGATCATATTAAGGTTCGGGCCTTCTCGCCCTTGCTGACATTAACTGGATTGACCTCCCAATACTCTCACCAACAAATTCCATTTTAGCTCTTTGTTTAAATCACTCACATTACTCGATCCATGAGTAATATCTTGCTTAGTGGTTGGTTTGCAAGTAAAGGTGATTTTGATTTTTGCTCCTTGAATTACTTGTTTTAGCCACCTTGCTTCTTCTTTCGAATTAGGAGTCTCGCTCCCATTTTTGTTTTCAAAATGATCCCCAGACTTGTTCTCTAATGGGGTTTGCCTATCAGACATTAATTTGGTCAAGGTTAGACAATCATTTTGATTTGTGCTGACAAGACCTTTAGCTGTTTTGCTGTCCATGGCATCCGGAACTTCTTCATGAACATCAAAGCCTAAGGACAGTATAAAGGGGACAGCGTTTAATAGCAAATCACATATCAATCTAGAATTGATGTGAAGACGAGCTTTGTCGTTTTGCATTTCATCTATGAATTCAACAGTCTGAATGTCACTGGATTCAATTGATCTTAGTCCAGGGACATGGTGTAGAAGATACAGCACATTGTTTCTATTTAGAGTTAATCCATCTCTGCAGGTTAGAATTCGTTCAATGATTATTTGATATTTTGCTGTTTTCCCCTGGTGGTTAATTGTTTTTGGCATCTCTCTAAATGTGCTCTGTCTGTCTTGACCTTCAATTGAGCTGTTCTTTTTGGATGAGGTGTTTTGCATATTTTGTTGTTTACTTGCATGGGGTTCAAACCTAGGTTTTGTGTTATTTGCCATTGATCTAGTTTGATCTTGTTTATTGAGGTTCTGATTATTTTTGTTGACGCTTTTTAGACTCAATGCTATGAGGCGCTTTCTTTTTTCATCCAAAGTTAGACATTTCTGATCTTTATCAGTCACCATTGGAGTTTCAGGAATTTCTAGTGGCAGCAGAAAATGGCAAGTGCGTCCAGGCACTTGGACTGTTGTCTCAGCGGATCTATAGGGATAGGAATCAATGGAGCTGCTGGAAGCACCGGAGTTTGAACATTAGACGCTTGAGTGCTTTCAACAAGTGATGACTCTAGATGTATGGTTCTACACTATTTTCTTCAGAACAGCTTCTTTGGCTCTCATTCAGCGAGACATTATCTTCATATGTGGACATGTTCATCAGTTCGTTTGAGCAATTTTCAACTGCTACAGTCGAGTTAGCCTGGCAGTCTGCTTGACATTCAGCATTTATCTTGGGTACGTGCTCCACCATGCAAAGCTTGTTTCTATTTTGTTTTGAGTTTACGAACACATTTACAGATTTTAAGTTTCTCAGGAATTTTCTGGATCCCAGATTGTTTCGCTTTGTTTTGCATTTTTGGTTCTTTAATTTCTTTTCCTGAGTTGTTTTCCCCAATCTTTTTTTATTTTCTTGGAAGATTGCATAAATTTGGTCCTGATCTCCATCCAGAACAATTGAACTTTCTTCCCGGTTGCTTGGGAGGCCGTCACCATTAGCAGAGGTGGATAGTCGTGGGGAATCCATCTATGTTGGAGACGTATCATCATGAATTTCTTTTATTATGTTCCCTTCCGGTCGAATTTGTTCAAGTGGAGCAACAACCTCCATCTGTGGTTTATCAAATACATTAAGGTCACTTACTTCACAGTTCACAGGAAGGCTGATTTGAGTTGGTCGCTCTATTGCCATTCTCGTGACTCTCGCCATCGTTGGAGGTGTTTTAGATGGTGGATGCTCAAGAATGGTGAAAGTAATGGGTCCAAAGCTTTCCTGAGTTTTGTTCATTTTCGTCCAATTTATTAAGTTTGTGTTGGGTCTGTTGTTCACGTTTAAGGACATGGGAGCCTCTGATTGTTTTTGAGCCATGTACGCTGTTTGATTGTATTTAAGAATGCCCACCGCTTCACGAGCCAGATCGGCCAATAATCTTTTGTCCTCACTGTTATTTCTTCTTTGGTCAGCTGGTTCTTTAATGGACGCATCAATTCTGCGTATATTGTCCCCTATTTTCGATTTCGGCTCAACATTGTCCAGATCTCCAGTTGTAAGTTTAGAATTAATTAAAGCTGTGAGAATTGAGAGATCTTTTATGTTGTCATTTATTTTCTCATATAATTTCATCATAGGGGCAATTGATATTGAAAGTGAGGACATTGTATACGGCCTAATGTCATTTAAAACTTTTTTTACAAGAGTTGCTTTATAGTATTCTTTATCAATTTGATGTTTATTTGGTTTGTGCTGTAATCGTCGTACCTTTGGATACTGATGGTCCATAATTTAGGATTCTGATGAAGGTTCGCCTGTAGATGATGAAGAATTACAATCCGTTTCTTGATGTTCATTTTTGTCTTCATTTCCAGGATCTTTCAGCTGGCGACTCGTGGAGTTTGTTACAGGAGTTGAGCAAGCTGTTCTTTTGAGGCATCTGTCTCTGTTCTATTAACAGAATACCGCTGGCAGCGGACTTCGCTCAATCCGACGTCTTTTTCTTGATCCAGCAGGTCATTGTGCAATTGGACTGTTTGGAGAGGCATTATTCATGGGTGGTGGGGGTTTATTCACCGACTGTCTGTCTATGTCGTATTTTTCACATGAAAAATCTGTTGCATCCTCATAGTGCCATACATTTCAGTTAAGTCCTGTAGTAATTTATTCACTATGACCAACAAATCAAGCCTTTTCTTGAGGTTTGGGCTTTTGTCACACAGATCAAGTGATGGGTTAGTAGTGTTCATTTGAGGCATGGACTCATCATTTGATTGAGTGTTTAAATTCAATTCCTTGTGTTCCAATGCATCAATTTTGTTATGACACGACATGGGGGATGCAACTTGACCGGACATTGCGATAGAATGCTGAGAAGCACTACTATCAGGCCAAGACTCGGCAAGTGCGTTCAGATGAGACTGTATTAAAGGGGGTGTTGCAGTATCAGCCTTTGTCGACAAATTGACACTTTCCATCCAGCTCGCACTCTCAATCTAGGCACCAATATTGCCTGAGGTGAGACGTTGCAGACTAAAAGGTTTTTTATTGGCTAGACACTTCACTGAATTTTTTAACTTAGTTACTTCAACCCACGCCATGGCAACCAATGTGGACACACAATCTGCGCCCCTCAATATTTTTAATTCGGCATCAGAGGGGATTTTCATAGTGTAGAGTGAACAACCGTAGGGTAGCTTGGCATATGGAAGAAGAAACTCATGAGGCGATAATGAGGTTATGTCTCGTTCTACATTTTTCAGGGTCGATAAGTCTTGGGCTGATACACTAGCTGTGACATCAGAAGCTGCACAAGTTATGTTATTAATGTAGCTCTTCTGATTATTTGGATAAAGACATTCTGTAGTGTTTACATTGGAGTTTAAGTTTAAAGTGCGCAGTACATTATTATCAATGGTCGCATTGTGGTCCATAGCTAAATTAGCAGAGTTAGCCAAAGCGCTCACAGGTTCTGGATCACTTACGTGAGAGGTGCCGGTCCTGTTTTTCAGCAGGATTAGGTTTTCAAACGCGTCGGATCCATTTCGACCTTTAAGCTGCAGTTGTAATCGAGTTAGGGGATGGCGCTGTTGCTTCCTAGGATGTTCCCAGTTATTTTCCATAGTTAAAGGAAGTTATTCCACAACAGGTCTAACACTGTGTCCTTGTAGGCCTCCAGATACGGACCGCTCCACAGGCTACCAGAGTTTTTCAAATGTGATTCCGACCAGAAGCAGTGAACAGGCCACGATTTTTCCACAGCAGCGTTATGACTCGCGAGACTCTGCTTGTACGATTGTCCGTAGGTGCTTTAGCAGAACTCACCGTGCTCCTTGCACCACTGCAGTTGATTTGTTACGAATGAACTCAGCACCCACGCACCAAACAGCCACAAAACAGCCTCTGCCCTTTACACCGGGGGACTTCACGCCGCAAGGGTCAGCTGTTGCTGTTGAAATAGTGTGTTGTGAGGGGGCGTGGCCAGTCCTTTGTACTGTTGTTAAAGGCGCAGCGTTATTTAACTGCCTGCTGCCTGCCGCCGCTCCGTCCACCACAAGCCCAAGGTTCGTAGAGAAGCTCAAAATTCCAAGAGTGAGCCAAGACAAGCCTCACTTTAGGTACTTGATTACAGCCACAAAACAGCCTCTGCCCTTTACACCGCAGGGCTTCACGTGCGCATTTTTGGTGTTTCTGGGTGCCACAGCGTACTGCTGGTCCTTCATTTAATTCACGTGGTCTACCGAGGGGTCGCGTGCATGTTTGTTTTTGGGGTGCCTGAGCATTGTGTGACCCGTCATTTTTCCCCAGGGGTCGCAGACAGCCTTACAGAAGCACAGGAGTACCTATTCCATCTAGTACCCTGCCCCCTTCACTCCAATTGCCCAGGACAATTGTTTTCTGCACCACTCATTCGCACAAGTACATCAGTGCTATGGTTGGGAGGTGACCAAGTGGTAAGGGAGGCAAAGGTGGCCGGCCTCCAAGAGGTGTCCATGGTAGGGGACATGGCCAGGATGAGCAGGGTGGTCAGGGTGGCCAAGGTGGCAGTGGTGGGCAATGTGGGCAGGGTGGCCCAAGAGGGCAGTGTGTGCAGGACCATTCAGGGACACCTATGCCCCCCCAGTGGGTCAGGGCGATGCAGCTGACACCATCCCAGCTCAGGCCCTGCTAGCCTGGCCCAGATTGGTCAGCAAACAGGCACGGGATGACTCACAGGCCGACTTCCGTGTCACGAAGTCCAAGCCACTTGTATTAGGGAGAATTCTCATAAATGGCTGATTTCCCTTACCTAAAGAGTCCCCCAGCAGCTTTGCTGGATTTCTAGGATTTGTTCTTTCACCTGGTAAGAGTGTGAGCCTTTTTTTACCACTCTTACATGTGTTTTGCTGTGTGTATTTTTACTGTTTGTGTGATCTTGGGCATGGAAGCCTCACCTATTCCATGTGCACCACTTTTTGTGTGTGTTACACAGCACCTTCAGTGCAGTGACACAGGGTTGTCTTTGAGACTTCCCACTGACTCCATTTTTCTGGGGCTGACTACTGTCCCCTAGAAACAGGTAAAGTTGCCATTAACTTTATATAATCACTTTAAACCACAGACCCAGTACACCCCATCTTACTTGGAGCATTGGACAGGGTTACCTCTCATCCCTTTTTGTCTGTGCCTCTTGGAGCCTTGTTTCGCTCCCTTAACATTATGGGCCTCATTACACGATAGGCGGAGGACCAAGGTGCTATAAGCACCTTGGTCCATGCCGGTAAAATACCGGCACCGCCTTGGTGGAAAGGGGAATTTCCGCCCTATTCCAAGGTTGGCGGGGTGGTAATTCCCCCTTCCCCCATTGCCCTTCCCCATTCCCATTTTTGCACCAGAGGGCTCTATGGGAATGGGGAAGGCGCTAATTACGGTTCCGCAAATTGCGGTACCGTAATTAGCACCCTGGTCCCTTTGCGGGTCGGTTTTTAACACCTGCTAAACAGCAGGCGTTAAAGTACCTACCCGCAAAGGGACCTCGTAGTAAGGCGGTAAGGGTTAACGATCACCGGTACCATTACCGGTGACCGTTAACCCTTACCGCCTTCCGTGTAATGAGGCCCTAAGACTTGGCTGGTGGCAGTGTTAACTATCCTAACTTTCTGTCCACGATTATCTTATATAAACATGGTATTGTTCCAGGCTATTATAGTAGCCCCCAACATAAACCCGCTTGACCACATACATTTTATTTTGGTTCCGGCTGAGTTTATTCGGCATTTCTTTTTGTTAAAGTCTTTCTCGTGTTTTTCTCTGCGCGCCAAACCGGGGATGATTCCTTTGTTCGCTGTCTTTTTGTGGGCTTCTGCACAGAAGCCCTCCTTAAGGCGCCTGATAGTCTAGAGGGGCAGGATGTGAGGGAGGGATCTTCGGACCCCTGGCATGGATTGCCTTAGTAACCCAAGTCACACTCTTGTCTGATTGGCTAAGGGGACTGGCCTTGCCAGGCCAGCCACCCTGCTCTGTGATTGACAGCCAGGCTCTATGAATGGGGGAAAACTGCATAAAAATAGGTCTCTGAAACTGGAAGAGCAGAGTCGCCACTGGAACGAAAGAACCAACGAGGAACTGGAAGAAGAGGACCCCTACCACGACTGAACCGCCGGGTGAAGCCCTTCTGCAGGTCCGAATCTCCGAATCCGACGACAGAGAAGATCCTCCAGGAAACTTCTTCCCTTGAGCTGCTGGGACCAACCAGTTTGCCCAAACTACAAGCCAGGACCCCTCCTTTGGTTGAATTTTCTGTACAGAGCTACAGTGGGCCGGTTATCCAGGAAGGTTGGACCCTGCTTGGGTTTTAAGGAGCGCACCTACTTCCTGTCAGTCCGACAATCGCTTCAGGAACCGTCAGCCTGCAGGAACCACCAGGAATGTCCGCCTCAGCTACAGCTCCCTCTCCGTTTTAAGGTACTGTGCAAATCCGGTTGTCCTTTTCGGTCAGCCGCGGTGAAAGTGTTTGAAATCTTTCTCCAATCCTAGGGCTTGTCCTTCTCTTCTCTTTGAACTAACTTTTCTACCAACCAACCTCGTCCGGAATCTGTGCCACGAACTTTACCGCAAATTACCCTGAATTGTGTGATCTTGAGCAAAAAACTTTTGTCCTATTGACTTTGGCCCTAAGCCTTTTCTATCTGATCTACTCAATGTAGTCTCTCTTGTTCAATTGCCCTGAGTACTTACCTGTTGGTTTTCCTTAATTTCAAATAACTTTGTCTTTCCCTCCCTTTAAAATTGCTGGAGTGCCATTTTGCTCACACTTCATTTTGTGAGCTTAACCTGTCTGGAATTTAAGGGAAGTGGTGTGGTGTATTTATGATTGTGATTTTTTAACTTGCTTAGAATAGTGAAATGTTATACAACTCTTGAGTAAATAAATATAAATATTCTTTTACTTAGAAACCTTGAGTTAGTTTTTGCCTGAAACATAGTAATTGCTGCTCTTTGTGTAACTCTTGTACTACTCACTTACTCTTGAGATAAGTCTGGCTGCTCCGCTACTGCTACCACTATAACTATGTAGTACAGGCTTGTACCAAAGGTGAAATTGTACTGTCACTTGTAGTCTTAATTGTGTGTAGTGTTCCCAAAGGGTACTGCATGCAATTCTGCCTAACAGCATGTGGCAGTGAAAGTTGCTGTCACCAGGCCACGTGGATCTCGGGCAGCAATGTCATCTGCTGCCCCGAGTAGCCAGGGTGAGGAGGTATCATGATGCCTACCCCTGGGGACCCAGACCAAGTCCAGCAACCCCGGAAGCAGGCATCAAGTTATACCAAGCAAGCCCAACAACCCATGCTAGGGGCTATTTGGGTGCAGTACTGGCGTCTATGGTGCCAGGCTCATATGGAGAGTCAGTCCTGGCGCCATAGGCGCCAGGCTCATAGATTAAAACTTACCTGATGCAGAGCATGCTGCAAACTTACCTGATGCAGACCATGCTGCAAGAGCTCCAAGCCAAAAGAGGCTTGGAAGGGACTACTTTACCTAGGGACTATTTTTTACTCGGGTGGGGCTGGGGAGGAATACTTACCTGGGACTATTTTGGAGGCTATTTAAACCACGCCCGAAGAGCAGCACACGCTTTGCGTTATTCTACATCCAGCAGCGTAATGCTCACCGTGCCTGCAAGTCTGCATTCAGTCTTCTGCCACGCCCGCCTCGAGTTTGGAGCTCCTAGAAAAAGGGAGAAAGAAGGAGAAAAGCTTAGAACAAGAGTAATACCTTTGATCCTTACCTGAATTCCCGATCCATCGTGCCTTCGAGCTGGAAGAAAGAAGTTATTTTATATGCGTCGCCTCGCCTGCTGCAGCGCCGCGCTGAACTCACCGGCCTTCGCAGCATCTTCACATTCCACCGAATCCTCCTGCATGTTCCCGCCGCACTCCGGCACCTAAGGAGAAGACAAGAACAGCAAGGTGAGCCAAGGGAATACACAGAGGAATATTAGTTACCCCCATAGACTTACCTGATTTTACCACCGGGGGTACTATTCCTCTTCATGGGTCGGCGCAGCTTCCACTGCATCTTCGCCGAACCCCGGCCCCTAAGGGGAAACAAAAGGACAGCAAGGTGAAACAAAGGGACTAACAAGGGGAACCCTCCTCACCACAATAGACTTACCTGATTTTACCGCCGGAGGTATTATTCCCCGAGACTTCATACTTTCTCTCAGCGCCTGAATAAGGGAGAAAGCAACAGGTTACATATTGACATTATTTTATTGAACTGTGTTGGATAATACAAATCCTTACAGAACATTACCGGTTGCCACGAGGAACTCTTCACTAGGGTCAAGCTGCAACCTTCAAGGAATCGGACAAGAGTGAAAGTCAGGCATTTGAACTCTTACGAACTGCATACTTACGGCATCTTGCTAGGAATATCGGAGTCAATATTGTTCTGGAACTCACCAATTCCTTCAAGCCAGTGAAGCAACTGGTTATCTACGCGCCCCTGCGCTCAATGCAGGATGGAGAGCTCATCTTTTCAAACCATCAGGTGAGACTATAAGAGGGGACATCAAAGGTGATCAGTGGGGAGAACAACGGGGGTGGGGGGATTTACGCTCAACTCCACGGGTGGTTAATTACCTTTCTCCATTTGCAGAAGAATATTCCTATGGGCCAAGCAAACAAAGTTAGATGGGCCAGTCCAGTCTGTCATCTCGGCCATTGGTGGAGACCGCAGCTGTCCAGTTCAGATCGACGCCTCTGTGAGAGGCAGGTGAGCGTAACAGGAGGCTGCAGGGGCAGCTGCAGCTCACTCCACCCTGGCTCTGAGTTACCCAGCTGGGACAGTGTTGGTCCTGGCCCCTCACACCAAGGCAGTTGTGCCGCTTGGTCCTGGCAATAGCACCCAGCAGCCAATGCCTGCAGTGAGACCTTTGGTCATCGTGCCAATGCCTGCTTCCAGTGGCCAGTCCACCTGCGCTTCAGCCCCTACAGACCAGAGCAGCATAAACCACTCAGGGTCCGCACCACCTCTCAAGAGGAAGAAGCGTGCTCTAGCAGAACAGGCTGGCACCCCAGACACGGCTCGCCCCTCCAGCACGTCAAGGAAGCAGAGTTTCAATAATGTGGAACTAGACGCACTTGTGGGCTACTTGTCGGAACATGGGCGCGACATGCTGGTGACGGCAGGGTGCAAGACTGCAGCTGCTCAGCGTAGGGCCCACTGGCGTTGCTTAGCGGACCACATTAGTTTCTTGGGATTTGTGAAGCGCACAGCTGATGATTGCTCTAAGCGTTGGAATGACCTCAAACGCCGAGCAAAAAACAAGCTGGCTTCTAATTTCGCCTCTACTCTGGTGACTGGCAGTGGGTCACCACCAGAGGAGGATGAACTCACAGAACATGAGGCAATCGCTGGTATGTTCATCACAGAGGATCAGATCCAAGGCGTGGGAGACCCACCAGATGTCCGGTGAGTGCCCATGCGTGTGTGTCCAGACCATGTGTATGTTGCTTGGGTGATGTGTTGTGATTGCCTGCCAGGTCAGGCTGTGCAGCCATAACTGCCATTGGGTTAGGGGTTCACTGTATCCCTACTGACCACTGCAAACACTTTGCACTTGATGACTGCACTTGCCCTTAAACTGCCATCATGCCACAACATTGTTACTACCGTTTTTTCTCTTTATTCTGCCTGATTGATGGAATCATTTGCATGAAAAATGCAGATTTGTGTGCCTTTGTGCCTGAAAATCACTGTACTTCATACAGGGATTTTCGACCACAAAAGCACACAAATGTGCGCTTTTCACACAATTTTTCCATCAATCAGGCAGATTGACTGGTGCGCACCTACACATGTACTGCACCCGCTCACTTCTGAGACCTGTTTGAACCTTCAACATGACAATTGACTTGTGTCATGTACAAATAACCTACCATTGATGTATCCATGTGCCTCCCATCACTGTATTTGAACACACTGGCGTTGTTGCAGAGTGTGACACATGTGTGTTTTGTGCCACTCCTTTGCATGTTCTGTTTGATGATATGCGTTTTACATGGATGGGGGAGAGTAGTGATTAACTCCCATCTGGGTGTCCTTGTCAGTTCTGCCATGGCTATGCTACGTGCCATCTGTGTTATGGCATGTGTCATGTTTGTGGATGGTCCATGCCACTCACAGGCTTATGTGTGATGCAGGTGCTATGCACCATGCAGCACATGTGTTGCTTTTCCATTTTGGAGTCATCAGTGTCTGCTTTCAGGGTCCCCTTCCACTTCATTGCCACTGCATGCATGGCTGAGTTTGTGTAATGTGTGACATGTCTGATTAATATATTGGATGTGTACATTGTGAAGCCTATGTGTGTTGGCTATGCTGTTCATGCGTGTCTTCCTGACTTCTCTTTTCATTTTGTGCAGGTGATGAAGCACTAGATGCTGTGGAGGATGAGATGGTGCAGGGGCAGGAGTACTCAGAGCCCCAACAAAGCACCAGTGGGGGACGTGGGGTGGTCCTGCAGAAAATCCATTGTGCTGGGAGGAGGTGAGAGTGTGGCGGTCTCGCCACATATTTTGAAGCATACACATGGTTAAAAAACAGATGTGAACAATTGAGCCGATAACAAAATATAGAACCCTTTTTTCCTGCTTATAGAGAAATTAATACGTTACTTAGGTCTTGTGACAGGGAGCTAAATATTGGATCTACAATAAACCTTTAGCTATAGTGATCTCTATTTCTTTAGTGATTGCTAACATTGAAAAATTAATAACTCCTGAAACATAAAAGGAAAGTACCCAATCAGTAAGAAAAAGTCAATACATAAGGGCACGCTGATGGCTGGGTAGCTCATCCGCTACAGTCTTGGCAGCCGCTGGCTACTTGCCGTGAGGGGGTAGACACATGTTTCTTTTTTAAGTTATGTTTTTCAGCATCAGTACGAAAAGAATCAACACTTTTAGTAGGAATGAAATTCACTCCCAAATTTAAGATAGCAAATCCCTCAGCAGATGAGTGTCTGTGGGTATGCCACAAGCTGCGCATTGGGAGGCTATGCTGAGAAATACTCCCTTGCAGATCCTCGAGACTTGAGTCTCTAGTGAAACTACAACTTTTTTTTTCAGCTTATTTTCTGGCCTTGCAAAGGTATGCAACGTTAAGGATCCCACACCCAGGTCTCCCACTGATGCCCACACACTCTCTGGCCATACCCTATTGCCTGTTTCCCAGGCACAATGAGGGTCATTACAAGTTTGGGGGTGCAGTAAAAAAGAATTGTGGTAATTCTGTTACTGCACTTTTTTTGATAACAATATATTTGGCCTTAAAGTGAGCATTGACCATTAGCGAGTTTTGGGATTTAAACCCCCCACTTTAATGGCAACAAGTTTTGGATTTACAGTGGGTCAAATTAGTAAGTCTCCCAAAACCCCAATGGAGTCCTATCGACTCCAAAAACGAGGAATAACCACCCCAAGCTGCCCCAATTAACGCTCACTGTAAATCTACCAAATCCCAAATGGAGCCGCCTGCACTTGAAAAACACGGGAATAACACCCCCATGCTGCCCCAATTATCACCCATTGTAAATCTGCCAAATCCCCAATGAAGCCATCTGGACTTAAAAAACAAAGAATAACACCCCCATGTCGCCTCAATTAACGCTCACTGTAAATCTGCCAAATCCTTTATGGAGTCCTGTGGCTCTAGAAATGGGATCACCACCCTCACGATGCCCTAATTATCAACCACTGTAAATCTTCCAAATCCCCAATAGGGTCCTATGGATTCCAAAAACGAGGAATAACACCCCCATACCGCCCCAATTAACGCTCACTGTAAGTCTGCCAAATCCCAAATGGAGCCGTTTGGACTTAAAAAACACGGGTATAACACCCACATGCCGCCCCAATTAACACTCACAGTAAATCTGCCAAATCCCAAATGGAGCCACCTGGATTTAAAAAACACATTAATAACACCCCTATGCTGCCTCAATTAACACCCACTGTAAATCTGCCAAATCCTTAATGGAGTCCTGTGGACTCCATAAAAGAGATTACCACCCTCATGATGCCCTCATTATCACCAGCTATAAATCTTCCAAATACCCAATGGTGTCCTATGGATTCCAAAAACAAGGAATAACACCTCCATGCCACCCCAATTATTCTGCCTGCACATCTGCCAAATCCTTAATGGAGTCCTATGGACTCCACAATGGGATTAACACCCTCATGTTGCCTAATTATCGACCACTGTAAATCTGCCAAATCCCCAATGAAGCCACCTGGACTTAAAAAACAAAGAATAACACCCCCATGCCGCCTCAATTAACGCTCACTGTAAATCTGCCAAATCCTTTATGGAGTCCTGTGGACTCCAGAAATGGGATCACCACCCTCACGATGCCCTAATTATCACCCACTGTAAATCTTCCAAATCCCCAATAGGGTCCTAGGGATTCCAAAAACGAGGAATAACACCTCCATGCCACCCCAATTATTCCGCCTGCACATCTGCCAAATCCTTAATGGAGTCCTATGGACTCCTCAATGGGATTAACACCCTCATGTTGCCCTAATTATCGACCACTGTAAATCTGCCAAATCTCCAATGGAGCCGTTTAGTCTTAAAAAAACGAGGAATAACGCCCCCCAGGCCGCCCCAATTGATGCTCACTGTAAAACTGCCAAATCCTTAATGGAGTTCTATGGACTCCAGAAATGGGATTAACACCCTCATGCTGCCCTAATTATCGCCCAGTGTAACTCGGCCAAATCCCAAATGGAGCCGCCTGGATTTAAAAAGCGAGGAACAACACCCCCATGTCAACGCAATTATCGCACACTGCCCATCTGCCAAATCCTTAATGGCGTCCTATGGACTCCAGAAATGGGATTAACGCCTTCATGCTGCCCTATCGACCACTGTAAATCTGCCAAATCCCAAATGTACCCGCCTGGACTTAAAAAACGAGGAATAACACCACCATGCTGCCCCAATTATCACCCACTGTAATTCTACCAAATCCCCAATGGAGCCGTCTGGACTTTAAAAACGAGGAATAACGCCCCCAAACCGCCCCAATTAACGCTCACTGTAAATCTGTCAAATCCCCAATAGAGTCCTATGGATTGCACAAAAACAAGGAATAACGCCCCCATGCCATGCCACTGTCAATCTGCCAAATTTCCAATGGAGTTCAATGGACTCGAAAAACTGGAAGAACACCCGCATGCAGCCCCTCAGAAGCCAACAGTAAGTCTGCAAGGCCGACTGGCTGTAATAGTAGAAATACAACTCAAAAACAAACCTCAGAATGACACTTTACTTGTGTACGATGCTAGTAATGGGTGGCGTGATTCTTTGTCTGAGTGTATTTCGATTGCTTAGTAAGAGTACTTTTTTATGGTTACAGTTGTTCTGTATTAACTCATCATTAATTAGAAAGGAGTATCAACATCTTCCCAATTAATGTTTATTTCATGGAGAAATTCTCTGTGTGTCATTCTGTTTATGTTATAATCTGACTATGTGTGATGTGTGTCAATGCCAGAGGAGCACTGACCCCACCACTCATTTGCAGGTGCCTTTGTGATTTGCAATGTGTGTGCAGGCACCTTGTGCATGAAATATCATGTATATATGGGTGCCTTCTTTATTCATGTTCTGCATCTTGGGCACTTGGCCAGTAAGTGATGAATGTGACTCACTTAGTAGCACACAG
The DNA here is from genome assembly GCF_040938575.1 of Ambystoma mexicanum. Classification (NCBI taxonomy): domain Eukaryota; kingdom Metazoa; phylum Chordata; class Amphibia; order Caudata; family Ambystomatidae; genus Ambystoma; species Ambystoma mexicanum. Next base: position 200,133,476 of record NC_090940.1, read on the forward strand.
ATGGATCTCTTTTGTGCTGGTTCTGCTCGCAATGAACACTGGGAATAGTGAGCCTTTGAATTCTAATTATGGAACGCCTTTTCCATTAGCAATTTCTCTTGTGAATCCTTGAAGTTTCGATGAATACCTTGCAGAGCGTGAACCCCATTTGCTGATCTAGAGTGTGCACATTTCAAGACACACTATAGACCTCAATACATGTTCTGCAAATGAGGAGATTTGGAATGCCGCACCCGGCGGCCATGTTTCTCTAAAAAGACTCAAAAGTAAAATGGATCTGATGTAAATGTAGGGCAGCAGTAAACACCGTGGAAACACGTCTGCGCCACATTTAGATATGTAGAAAAATAGATCTTTATTGCCTTCCTATATTTAATCTACTTAATTCTATTTTTTACACCGCACCTGCGTTTGGTTTCTAAGGCAGGTGCGAGATTCGAACCGCTGCTGCTTTTATGGTTTTGTTTGTAAGACATGTGCATTGCCCCTGTGCTATCCTCCGTTCACAGCTCTGCCTGCACCCTTGTTGTTTTTTTTGTTTTTGCCTCTGTCCACGCTGCTTTAAATCCTGGGGCCTGATGTCACAAGAGGCACCAACGTTTCTGGCCCCACGCCTTTGATGTAATACCAATAAAGCCTTTTCACCTAAGCCAGTCTCCGTTTTAAAGAGCGCATGTTAGCCATTAGGCCTTTAGTGCCAGAAAGGCAATAAACAGTGGGAAGAAACTTCAGAGAGACTACAGTCCATAGCTGGGCTGTGTTGGGGAAGTGCACTGGCTCAAGAAAGAGGGTGGCACACATGCGAATGGAAGAGATGGCAACGATGACCAGAAGGGACGGACACCGCTCAGTCGCTGGAGGGGATATAAAATAGGCTCAGGAACGGGTGCTATGCACTGGCTGAGGAAGGCGAATAGCAGAGAGCATAGACCTGGAAGGGGGATGTCAGAGAGTACAGGCCTGGGAGGGGGGGTGGCACAGAGCATGTGCCTTCAAGAGGGATGGCGCAGAGCACAGGCCTCAAAGGGGGATGGCAAGTATCACAGGACTGGAAGAGGGGTGGCGCGGTCCACAGACCTGGAAGGGGGATGGAGTACAGGCTGAGCAAGGGTGCAGCAGTGTTAGGGAGAATTCTCAAGAATGTGCTAATTTCCCTTACCTTTTGAGACCCCCAGCAACTTTTCTGGATTTCTAGGATTTCAATTTTTACCTGGAAAGAGTGTGAGCCTTTTTTTCCCATTCCTTCATGTATTTTGATGTGTGTTTTACTTTTGTGTTCTTTGGATATGGAGTTTTAAACAACTCTATAGGCATCATCGTTTTCTATGTGTCACACAGCACCTTCAGTGCAGTGGCACAGGGGTGTCTTTCAGACTCTCCAAGGTTTCCATACCTTCTCTGGGACTGACTACTGTCTCCCAGAGCATGTGAAGTTAAATTGACTTTGCTAGTCCCTTTAAATTTATAGACCAAGCACACACTATCTTCCTATAGAGTGCTGGAGGGGTTGCTTAGCATCCCCTGTGTGTAAACACTCATGTAACAGTCAAATATTACCCTTTCCTCTTGAAATGGCTGGTGGCAGTGATTTTAGAATGAACTACCACGATTTTTCCCGACCGCGAACATCGGTAGCTAAAAACTGAGTCAGGCATGTTTTTCAATATGGCATTCATGACCCCTCTGTAAAAACAGACTCCGGTCATCTTTTTTCACCCTTTCTTTTAGGAAAGGTCCTTCTTGTGTTTAACTGTGTGCGTCAAACCAGGTTTGGTCCCTTTGTTCGATGCCCATTGGTGGGCTTCAGTGCTGAAGCCCTCTTCTGGCGCCTGAGTGTCTGGGGTGGACAGGATGTGAGGGAGGTGCCCGAAACTCTCTGTGCTTAGTCTCCTAGGAGACCTAAATGCACTCTCGTGTGAATGGCTGGCTGACTAGCTGACCAAACCCCCATTCATAAAGACATTTGGAAAATGTTATGCTTGTGGGGCAACTGACCATGTGAAAGGGGATCCCAGATGGAAGGGTAAACCTTCAGGGGTCCACACTGTCTCCTTAGCCTTCTCCCCAGAGGACGAAGTTCAAATGGCAAGTGGAAACTTTCACCTACTGGCCGAGGAACCCATGAATGTCTCAGCCAGTGTTTCTTTAGTGTCCCTGGGTCTGTGGGAACAACATAACTTACATGTCTACAATTCCATTCCAGACAATACTAAAGAGTATTACAAAGATAGTGTTCTTGTGAATGGTCAGTGGACCCCTACCATCACAAACACTGGGGCCAGCATTACTGTAGTGGATGAATCTTTTTGCAAGGTAGAGGATGTTGCTAAGGCACCCAAACACCTCACTAAGCTTGCTGGAGTCCCTGTCAAATGCTTCCACAGTTACCAGTTCTCATCCAGTGCAATGACATGACTGCCACGATACCTGTAAGTGTGCAGAGTGAAGTAACTGTGAGAGTCCTGTTGGGGAATGACTTAAAAACCCTTTGAATTGTATCAAGCACCCCCAGGCCTCCAAGAAAACGGAAACAGGACCAGACTAGGAAGGCCCGAGAGAGCAGCTTAAGAGTCTCTCCAGGGGAACTTATAGAGGAAACAATAACCCCCAGTCCACAGGACTTACTGACTGCAATTTCTAAGAAGAAAGAGGAAAAAGGGAAACCTAAAGCCTCAAGGAAGAAACCAGCCAGCACTCCTGTGCTACTTACAAGGACATCAACCGAGAGGACTGTCCAAAGTCACACCTGTGACTCCTCCACCAGGAGAGGCTGAGTGTGAGGAACAACCTAGTGTGGTTGAATCAGCTGCTGAGGAATCAGAGATGGAAGAGGACCTTGCTCCTGTTGGATATCTGGATCCTTTAGACCATCCTGAGCTGCAGTCCTTACTGGCAAAAGATGGACCCTGCAGGGCAGGCTTCAGCAGATGTCAAAGAGAGTGTCCTACTCTTGAAGGTCTTTGCCAACAGACAGCTTCCCAGCTGGCAGTGCAAGAGCCAGGGAAGCATAGGGTGTACCGGGAGGATGGTGTCCTCTACAGTGAACCTACTGAGTCTATTCCAGGGGACTACAGAAGACTTGTAGTGCCTCTGAAAAGCAGACATTTCCTACAGTTAGCCCATCAGATTCCTTTGGCTGGTCACTTGAGTTTCAAGAAGACTACAGAAAGGCTTTCTCTGTATTTCTACTGGCCTAAGTTGGGGTCTGATGCAGATAAATTCTGTAGGAGCTGTCACACTTGTCAGACATCTGGCAAGAGTGGAGCCAAGCAAGAATGTGGCACCCTTGGTGCCTCTCGCAATGGTGGGAGTCCCTTTTGAGAGGGTAGGAATCGACATTGTTGGTCCCTTACACCCTCCAACTTCTTCAGGTAACAGGTTTATCCTGGTTGTAGTAGACCATGCTACTAGGTATCCTGAAGCAATACCTATGAGGACTGTTACAGCTCAGGCTGTTGCTAAGGCCCTACTTGGTATTTTTACCAGGGTAGGTTTGCCTAAGGAAGTCATCTCTGACAGGAGATCCAATTTTATGACCCACTACATGCAGACCATGTGGAAAAACTGTGGAGTGACTTACAAGTTCTCAACTGCCTACCATCCACAGACAAATGGATTGATAGACAGGTTTAACCATACAATGAAGAGCTTGATAGGTGCTTTAGAAGAACCCCTTAGAAGAAAGTGGGACCTTCTACTGCCATCTCTTCTATTTGCTTATAGAGAAGTCCCTCAGGAGGGAGTTGGATTTAGTACCTTTGAGCTTCTCTATGGCCATCCAGTTAGAGGTTCCTTGGCCCTAATTAAGGAGGGGTTGGAGAGTGCTCCTTCCCACAAGCCAGTGAGAGGTACTGACTATGTGATAGGTCTCCGGAGGAGAATGTCACACATGATGGCAGAAGCATCAGATAACTTGAAAGCAGGTCAGGCTCTAGTGAAGCATTGGCATGGCAAGAAGGCCAACATGGTTGAGTTTACTCAAGACCAGCAAGTTCTAGTTATGGTACCTACAAGGCAGAGGGCCTTAGAGGACACGTGGATAGGACCATTCAAGGTTGTGGGCAAACTTGGGGAGGTCAACTATCTGGTGGACTTAGGACAATCCTAGGGAGGCTCCCAGAGTCTTTCACACCAACCTTCTAAAAGCTTATGTCTCAAGACCAGAAGTAGGAACTTTGCTTCTAGCTTCAGCTCAAGAGGAGGAGGAGGAGAGTGAACCTCTACCTGACCTACTCAGAGGACAGCCTTTAGATGAAAAGATAGAAGGAGTCCATCTCTCTTCTAAGTTGACCCTGGAACAACAGGGGGAGTGCAAGTTTCTGTTAAATCAATTTGCCTCCCTGTTTTCACTATCACCAGGCTTGACCCCTTGAGGCCAGCATGATAGTCTCACTGGCGACTGTTTACCTGTTAAAACCAGAGGTTACAGGATGTCAGATCATGAAAGAGCACACATAAAGGAAGAGGTCAACAAGATGCTTGATCTCAGGGTAATAGAGCCATCTACAGTCCAAGGTCTAGTTCAGTTATTTCTCTTGCCAAAGGCAGGATCCAAGGAGTTGAGATTCTGTGTGGACTAGAGAGCTCTTAATGCCGTCACAAAGACTGATGGCCATCCTTTACCCAGGACAGATGAACTGGCGGACAAACTTGGTTCAGCCAAGTACCTCAGTACATTTGATCTCACTTCAGACTATTGGCAAATAGCACTGACAGACCATGCCAAGGAGAAAACTGCATTCTCAACCCCAGCAGTCCTCTGGCAGTTTAAGCTAATGCCTTTGGACTAAAGAATGCACCTGCAACATTCCAAAGGATGATTAACCAGGTTCTGAATGGGATGGAGGACTTCTGCATGGCATACTTGGATGACATTGCAGTGTTCTGCCCTACTTGGAAAGAATATGTTGACCAATTAGGATATGTTTTGCAGGCTCTTGAGCAGGCCCATCTGACCATGAAGGCGAGTAAGTGTCAAATTGGTCAGAGTAAAGTGGTATACCTTGGACATGAGGTAGGAGGAGGTAAAATCAGGCCATTGATTAGCAAAGTAAAAGCTGTACAAAACTGGGCCACCCTTACTACTCAAACCCGGGTGAGAGCCTTCCTGTCATGATCTCTGCTTCCAAAAGGTCAGGGTTTTCCCAACTCCCTTGGAAGCAGATCCATAACCCAGGTTCCGAGTGCCAACCAGTCCCAATTGGGACCTTTTGGACCCAGTCCTGGCGCCAGTGGCACCAGGCTCATAAATATGCCCAGTCCCAGCGCTGGAAGCGCCGGGCTCATAATGCTTGGGTGGACTTACCTTCAGCAGACCATGCTGCTTACTTGCCTGCCAGTTGAGCCTCTGATCCTCTTCTGTTTGGAACTACTTTTCCTGTTGGGTGGGGCTGGAGCCACTCCCTAGATTCAGAACACTGGAACTCTTCTGGAAGGCAGGAACTCTTTTCTTACCAGGAACTCTTTTCTTACTTGGGCGTGGCTGTGGAAGGAGACACCTAAGCACTACAGGAGGCTATTTAAACCACACCCGGTGGATGAATCTTGCTTTGCGTTATTCTGCAACCTCTGCAGCAGAACGCTCATCGTGTCTTCTGCATCCGGTCCTGGGCCTAAGGAAAAAGGCTTACCATCCTGAATCCAGTCTTCAGCAACACCTATAAAGACAAGAAAGAACAGGTTAGCATTCCGGCATCTGAAAGGCAAAGGCTTACCATCCTGAATCCAGTCTTCAGCAACACCTATAAAGACAAGAAAGAACAGGTTAGCATTCCGGCATCTGAAAGGCAAAGGCTTACCTACTCTTCGTGCGCTCCGGAGGTCTTCACACTGCATTCCGGCATCTGAAAGACAAAAGTTTACCAACTCTTCGCACGCTCCGGAGGCCTTCGGCGCTGCATTCCGCATCTGAAAGACAAAACAAGGTGCGTTTAAAGACATTGGGGAACTTTAATACTCACGTGCCTTTACTCCTTTCCACATCTAATCCAGTGGGTATTCCGGCACCCTGCAGCCGCTCCGAACTCGTACCTGCAAAATAAAAAGACAGTTAGAGCGCATAGTGAAGCAGGCAACAAGCGCTTACTTACGTGCTTCCAGGCGCTTCTATTCATCACACGGGCTCCATCTTCAACTCACTTCAGCCCGTCATCCGCCATCGCCGGAACCCTGCAAAACAAGAGACATCATTACTAAAGACTTTAAAGACATTTGAATGACTCGAAACTTACCGTTCGTGCAGTAAACGACGGACAGCAGTCCTCTGAAGTCAAGAGGCCTGCGCTACCTATCCAGTGAAGGAACTGGTTACAGCACCCTGCCCCGAGGCAGATGGAGAGCTCGGCATTCACTTACCTAAGGTGAGAGCGTTAACCTTTGGGGGTCTACAGGAGAGGAGAAGAGGAAAGAGATAGGGACACCCCAATAACCCCAGTTCATTAACCCCATATTTTCTATCTGCAGACATCTTACTCTACACGTCAGGCATACAGTGCACAGAGGTCCAGCCCAAAGAGCCAACCGGGTGCTACACATCACCTTTGAAGATACGGTAGTCGCCCAGTCAAGACCGGCGCCTCTGCGAGAATCAGGTGAGCGTTACAGAACGCAAAGCCTACCGCAAAACTCTCGCCCAGGCGCTATGGAAACCTCGGATACTGACCCCCTAGCCCGGTTACTTGGGGAACTAAGGGCAGAAGTGCATGCAGCTCGTCAGGAAACGAATGCTCTAAGAAGGGAACTAATTATTTCCAAGGAGAGAACAGACAATCTTGCTAGACAAGTGCTACAGTCACAAGCCGGACAGACCCCGTTACCCGCATCAGGGGCAAATCTTCCTTCAACATCCTCTATGAATCCAGTGCAGATCAACCTACCTGGGAATGTACCTCTGGCTCCGCCCGAACGATTTTCTGGTGACCCAAAGAGGTTTGCAGTATTTATCAATCAGTGCCGGTTGCACTTCTTATGCCGGCCAGCAGCCTTTCCAACTGATCAAGCAAAAGTAGCTTTTGTACTTTCGTACCTTAGTGGCAATGCGGCAGACTGGTCGATCCCTCTAGTTAATCAAGATGATCCGGTTCTCCATGAATTTCAAGCCTTTCAGCTTAGTATGGAAAAACTGTTCGCAAGACATTCACAGGGGCAGGCCTTGGACAATGAGCTTCTTTCGTTGCGACAGGGTAATCAAGACCTTTTGGCTTATATTGCATCTTTCAATAGACTAATAGTGGAAACTCAATGGCCAGAGGACAAAAGGATTACGCTGTTTTAAAGAGGTCTACGTGGAGAGCTCAAAGACGTTTTAGCCCAAGTAGTGAATCCCCCACAAGACTGTTCGGATTATATAGACTTGGTCGTTCAAATAGATCACAGGCTGCAGAACAGGAAGGCCGATCGTTCCAAGTTTGATGCTCGAGTATTTTCCAAACCGCCAACTCCTTCCAAAGGAGTAGACTCCGGGGAACCCATGCAAATAGGGGGTCTGAAAGGTCCTCTAACACAAAGGGAGCGGGAAAGGAGGAAACAGTTGCAATTATGCCTATATTGCGGAAACTCAGGGCACTTTCTTCGAGACTGTCCGGTGAAACCTGCCAAGAAGGCAGTAGGAGCTGCAGTTACCAAAGTTACAAACTCTGAGCAGGGAAACGACCTCGCCCGACAAGAATAGAGGTCCTCTTGCCGAGCGTGAAAACCAGTTCCGTGACCTCGCATTTCGTGATACCTATGGTCCTCATTAGCCCTGATAATCCGGATCGATTACATGCAATTGAAGCTTACGTCGACAGCGGTGCCATCGGCAATTATGTGGATCATGAAATGGTTTTGAGGATGAATCTAACTCTTTGTCCCAAGGCTGTAAAGGACGTCATTACTACGGTGGATGGTACGGAGATAGCCTCCGGGCCAGTAACGCATACCACTCAAGAGGTGACGCTAGTAAGTCAAGATGGACACCATGAGAAGATCGTGTTCGATGTGATCAAGGCCCCTCAGTTTCAGATTATTCTAGGAATACCTTGGTTAGAAAAACACAATCCTCTGATCGATTGGCGAGCAAGAACGGTCCAGTTTCCAGAATGTGTCTCTACTTGTCACCCTCCACCTGGTGTTGCACTGGCCGCAATTTCTTCAGAGACTCCCCAGTTACCTCCCGAATACCTAGAATACCAAGATGTTTTCCGGAAGGATCAGGCTAACTCTCTACCTCCTCATAGGTCTTATGACTGCCAGATAGACCTGATAACTGGATCTACTCCTCCTTGTAGTAGAATTTATGCCCTCACCGAGCCTGAGAACCTTCACCTTCGACAATACCTGGATCAATACCTGGCAAATGGGTTTATTCGTCCTTCCAAGTCCCCTGCTTCTTCAGCTTTGTTCTTCGTTCCAAAAAAGGAAGGAGACCTTAGAACTTGTATCGATTATCGCTCCCTGAACCAGATCACCGTTAAGAATAGATATCCGTTACCTTTGATCCCTGAACTCCTGGACCAAGTCAGAAAAGCATGCATATATACAAAGCTGGATCTTAGAGGAGCTTACCACTTGGTACGAGTAAAAGAGGGCGATGAATGGAAGACAGCCTTCCGCACCAAGTATGGGCTATTTGAATATCAGGTCATGCCCTTCGGACTTTGCAATGCCCCGGCCGCCTTTCAATATTTTATGAACGATGTCCTCAGAGAGCTCATAGATGTATGTGTTGTTGTTTACATTGACGACATCCTCGTTTATTCTTCATCGGAATCTGAACATCGGAAACACGTGAAAATGGTCCTCGAAAGATTGCGTCAACACAAACTTTTCGCTAAGTTGGAAAAATGTGTTTTCAACGTGACTGAAGTTGAATTCTTGGGATTCATATTATCACCTGGCGCAGTGCGTATGGATTCAAAGAAGGTCGATGCAGTTCTCAAATGGCCATCACCATCCTCCGTAAAAGGTGTGCAAAGCATGTTAGGCTTCGCTAACTTTTACCGCAGGTTTATCCCCGAATTCTCTCGAATAGTCCAGCCTATCACTGCCTTGTTAAAGAAAAACAAACGTTTTGAATGGTCTACCGAGGCGGAACAAGCTTTCCAGGATTTGAAGACTAAATTTATCTCTGCACCAATCTTAAAACACCCTCGCCCCGAACTCCCCTACATCGTGGAAACTGATGCTTCAAGCCTTGCCATGGGGGGAGTTCTATCACAAAAGGACCCGGTAACCAATCAGTTGCATCCCGTGGCATTTTGGTCCTGCAAATTCTCGCCTCCTGAAATCAATTACACGATTACTGACAAGGAACTTCTGGCTATCAAGTCTGCCTTTAAGGCTTGGCGGCATTATCTGCTGGGGGCCCGACACACCGTTACTGTGATTACGGATCACCGAAACCTGCAATATTTGAAGACCGCAAAAGCCCAATCCTCTAGACAACTCCGTTGGGCATTATTCTTTGCCGAGTTTGACTTCATAATTACCTATCGACCTGGTACAAAGAACGGTAAAGCCGATGCCCTTTCTCGGATGGGAGTGGAAGAACACTTGGTCAACCCTAAACCTGTACCAATCATTCCCGAACAAAGAATTCTGGGTGTAATAGCCACAGAATCCATAGAGGAAGTTAAGGATAAAGCCAGGCAACTTGTAACTCCAGCAGACATACAGAATTGGCATCTGCAGGGAAAGGACTTTGCAGTAAAGGACAACTTATTGTATTTCCAAGAACGATTATACCTACCCAGCACAGATTTACAGAAAAAAGTAATCTCTTGTTATCACGACTCTTTAATGGAAGGTCATCCCGGTATAGCCAAGACCTCAGAAAAGATCAAGCGCTACTTCTGGTGGCCGTCTTGGAAAAAAGATATCAGAGACTTTATAATGTCCTGTGGAGTATGCGCCCAAAACAAGAGTCAAAAGGAAAGACCAGCAGGCCTCTTACGCCCTATTGACATCCCACCTCGCCCTTGGCATACGCTTTCTATGGACTTCATCACCGATCTACCTCCATGCTCCGGATACAATACGATTCTAGTAATCGTGGACTTATTCTCCAAGATGGCGCATTTCATTCCGCTCAAAGGCTTGCCAACAGCAGCAACTCTGGCCCGAGAATTTCTCGAAAACATCGTCCGACTGCACGGTTTTCCTTCGGTTCTAATTTCGGATCGAGGTAGTCAATTTATTTCTCATTTTTGGCGAAGTTGCTGTCGGTCAGCTCAAATTGATGTGAGACTATCGACCAGTCACCACCCTCAGACCGACGGACAAACCGAGAGGACCAATCAAACTCTGGAACAGTATTTACGCTGCATGCTGCAACAAACTGAAAAAACTTGGAAAGATATCCTTTGGATAGCCGAGTATGCCTACAATAACTCTGTCCATTCGGGAACTGGGAAAACCCCGTTTTTTCTTTTGTACGGCAGTCACCCTCGAACCTCGGAGTTGGATCCCCTCCAAGATCTTGAAACACCAGCAGTAGACTACCTGCATTCTACAATCACCCAAGCCTTTAAGGAAGCTGTTTCTCACCTTCAAAGGGCTAAAGAACAATACAAGAAAGGAGCAGATCAACATCGGAAGGAAGCCCCTCACTATCAAGTAGGGGATCAAGTCTGGTTATCCACCAAATATCTATCTCTAAAAGGGCCACGCACATTCAACCCAAGATACCTTGGTCCCTATTCCATCACTACCATAGTAAACCCAGTAGCGGTCAAGTTGGACTTGCCCCCGCACATGAAGATACATCCGGTCTTCCACGTCTCTCTATTAAAACCCGTGCAACCTCAAACCCGACTAACCAAATCTCCAAAACCTATCCTAGTGGATGGAGAACTCGAGTTTGAAATCAAAAGCATTCTGGACTCCAAGATCTCCAAATCTAAACTATTCTACCTAATTGACTGGAAAGGCTACGGCCCCCAAGAGAGATCCTGGGAACCTGCTGAATATGTCCACGCTCCTCGCCTAATCAAAAGATTTCACCGAACATTTCCTGACAAGCCAAAACCCCCGGAGAAGCCCGGTTTGGGAGGGGCCTTGAGGGGGGGTACTGTCATGATCTCTGGTTCCAAAAGGTCAGGGTTTTCCCAACTCCCTTGGAAGCAGATCCATAACCCAGGTTCCGAGTGCCAACCAGTCCCAATTGGGACCTTTTGGACCCAGTCCTGGCGCCAGTGGCACCAGGCTCATAAATATGCCCAGTCCCAGCGCTGGAAGCGCCGGGCTCATAATGCTTGGGTGGACTTACCTTCAGCAGACCATGCTGCTTACTTGCCTGCCAGTTGAGCCTCTGATCCTCTTCTGTTTGGAACTACTTTTCCTGTTGGGTGGGGCTGGAGCCACTCCCTAGATTCAGAACACTGGAACTCTTCTGGAAGGCAGGAACTCTTTTCTTACCAGGAACTCTTTTCTTACTTGGGCGTGGCTGTGGAAGGAGACACCTAAGCACTACAGGAGGCTATTTAAACCACACCCGGTGGACGAATCTTGCTTTGCGTTATTCTGCAACCTCTGCAGCAGAACGCTCATCGTGTCTTCTGCATCCGGTCCTGGGCCTAAGGAAAAAGGCTTACCATCCTGAATCCAGTCTTCAGCAACACCTATAAAGACAAGAAAGAACAGGTTAGCATTCCGGCATCTGAAAGGCAAAGGCTTACCATCCTGAATCCAGTCTTCAGCAACACCTATAAAGACAAGAAAGAACAGGTTAGCATTCCGGCATCTGAAAGGCAAAGGCTTACCTACTCTTCGTGCGCTCCGGAGGTCTTCACACTGCATTCCGGCATCTGAAAGACAAAAGTTTACCAACTCTTCGCACGCTCCGGAGGCCTTCGGCGCTGCATTCCGCATCTGAAAGACAAAACAAGGTGCGTTTAAAGACATTGGGGAACTTTAATACTCACGTGCCTTTACTCCTTTCCACATCTAATCCAGTGGGTATTCCGGCACCCTGCAGCCGCTCCGAACTCGTACCTGCAAAATAAAAAGACAGTTAGAGCGCATAGTGAAGCAGGCAACAAGCGCTTACTTACGTGCTTCCAGGCGCTTCTATTCATCACACGGGCTCCATCTTCAACTCACTTCAGCCCGTCATCCGCCATCGCCGGAACCCTGCAAAACAAGAGACATCATTACTAAAGACTTTAAAGACATTTGAATGACTCGAAACTTACCGTTCGTGCAGTAAACGACGGACAGCAGTCCTCTGAAGTCAAGAGGCCTGCGCTACCTATCCAGTGAAGGAACTGGTTACAGCACCCTGCCCCGAGGCAGATGGAGAGCTCGGCATTCACTTACCTAAGGTGAGAGCGTTAACCTTTGGGGGTCTACAGGAGAGGAGAAGAGGAAAGAGATAGGGACACCCCAATAACCCCAGTTCATTAACCCCATATTTTCTATCTGCAGACATCTTACTCTACACGTCAGGCATACAGTGCACAGAGGTCCAGCCCAAAGAGCCAACCGGGTGCTACACATCACCTTTGAAGATACGGTAGTCGCCCAGTCAAGACCGGCGCCTCTGCGAGAATCAGGTGAGCGTTACACTTCCTATGCCTCACTGGTTACTACAGGAACTTCATGGAGAACTATGGGACCATAGCTTCTCCCTTGAATGTGATCTCCTAACCCAAATTTCCTAAAAAGGCCAGGAGTAATGAGGAGTGCTCTCAAGCATTTTAAGGACTTAACAAAGACCTTTGTCAAGCTCCAGTCTTTAGAGCTCCTGACTACAACTGAACCTTCAGTGTGCAAACAGATGCTTCCAATACAGGTATAGGTGCAGTTCTGAGTCAGCTGGATGAGAAAGGTAGGGAGCACCCCATTTGTTTCATCATCAGGAAGCGGAAGGAACCTGAAACAAGGTGAGAAACCATTGAAAGAGAATGTTTTGCTATTGTGTAGTCACTCAAGAAGTTTAGACCATACTTGTATGGATCTACTTTTGTGATTCAGACTGACCACTAACCCTTGAGATGGTTGATGCAAATGAAAAGGGAAAACCCTAAACTACTGAGATGGCCAATCAGCCTGCAAGGGTTTGATTTTACCATTGAACACAGGTTTGGGTGTCACCACCAAAATGCTGATGGTCTCTCCAGGATGTTTGACCAACTGGAGTAAGGAGATTCAACCAGGAGTGGATTAAATCCTCCTGTCACTTAGTCTGAGTGGGACGAGTGTTAGGGTGAATTCTCAAAAATGTGCTAATTTCCCTTACCTTTTGAGACCCCCAGAAACTTTGCTGGATTTCTAGGATTTTAATTTTTACCTGGAAAGAGTGTGAGCCTTTTTTTCCCACTCTTTCATGTATTTTGATATGTGTTTTACTTTTGTGTTCTTTGGATATGGAGTTTTAAACAACTCCATAGGCATCATCTTTTTCTTGTGTGTCACATTGTAATGCTCACCTTAGGACTGTGGGAGCACCAGGATACCTCTTCCATGTGGGGTCTTTGTCAGGACCCTCCGGTGCAACTGAACCTCTGGGTGTGATCCTAAAAGGGATATACAATACTGCGTTAATGAGAGTGGTGGATAGGGCTTCTCCCTCCATCCTGTACCGCCCCCTCCCGGGTTCCCAACTTTCATGGTCACCGCTCACCTAATGTATTGGGAAGAGAAGCTCTCCATCCTGCTATTTCTTGAGGAGGGGCGCAATAGGTGTAGAGTCAGTTACGTCACTGACTGTGGTGTTCTATATCCAGCCCAGGCCTGCTGCGGTGTGGATCAATGTCCTTTCACCTTGCTGCGTAGATAATTGTCTGTAACGGGTGGTTTTAAAGTTCAGTTTGGCTGTGCGCACTGTGCTGTATGCACTTGTGTCCTTTTGCCGTGTAAGAGTTCTGAGCAGGTTTCCTTTGAGGCAGACAGCTTCCTGTCTGTGCCTTGTTCCTTCTATGCTCGGCGCTCTGTAGAGTGTCTTGATGCAGAGCACTGGCCCTTTGGTGCGTGGTGCTCCATTGTGGATCGTCTAGCAGCTGCCGCCGTTGAAGGCACAAAGGCGGATGGGTTTATAGACATAATTTCGAAATCAAAAATTTCGAAAGTCAAAAAGTCGAAAAAAACAATTCGAAAAAAATAATGTCGAATTCATTTTTATGACATTTTTTTTCGAAATGGGGGGTTCCCCCAACCCCCTTTTTTTTACCTTTTTTTATATAAACTAGAGCCAAAAAAAAAAAATATCGAAAAAAAACAAAAATGTGACATTTTTATTTTCGACATTTTTGATTCAACTTTTTTGACATTCGAAATTTTTTATTCGATATTATGACTGGACACCGGCGCTATGCTGGTGCTTTCTGAAGCGCTGCTTTTCCGCAAGCACAATGCTGCTTTCACCTTCTTCAATTACTGCCTTAATGGTATGCGCAATGTTAATACTGTTCATAACGCTGCTACCTTGCGCAGTAATTCCACTTACTGGGCCTCATTAGGACCCAGGCGGATTTCGCGGTGCTAAATGCACCGCGAAGCATGGCGGAAAGCCGCCGATAGCGCCATGGGGGTTGGCGGATTTACCGCCCCATTCCGACCTCGGCGGAGCGGTAAATCCCCAATCCCCATTCTGCCCTTCCCCATTCCCATTTTTGCCCCATAGGGTATAATGGGAGTGGGGAAGGAGTTAATTACGCCACCGTAAAATACGGTGGCGTAATTAACAACGAGGTCCCGTAGCGCCATGGTTTTCTCCGCCTGGTAAAACCAGGCGGAAAAGGCCGCCATGGCGCTACGGGAACTCGTAGTATGGCGGAGAGGTACGCCATGCACTACGCTGGCGTAAAACCCTCTCCGCCAGGGTCCTAATGAGGCCCACTGACTGTTGTCTTGTTTCTTTTCTCTTTCCAGCAGGAGCGGCGATGGAGGAGTCGAAAAGCCGAGATGCCAAGAAGCGTTGCTGCCAACAATTCACACAAGGATAACCAGGTGAGTGCTGCCGAGGATCAGAAATCAGGTCCATAGAGCGGAGCTCTGTCTAACAGCTGTTTCTTTCTTCTTTTAGGTCTGGAGAGCAGGAGCAAAGCCGTTAAGCATCAAGCTGCAGTGGCAGAATGACGTGAAGCAGGGAACCCTTGCCTGGGTGTGGCTTAAATAGCCAACCACACCCAGCCACACCCAATGCCTAAGCATGCACAGCCCCACCTAATGACTAAGCATGCCCAGCCCCACCTAAACAGCAGAGCCAGCCACACCCAAAGGCAGTCCTGCAGCATTTTAAGTGCTGCTTGGTTTATTCTGCCTCCATGTTGGAGGAATAAGAAGTGGCTGGGCATAGTCACCTCATGAATAAGAAACGTGGCGCCAGGCACGCCAAGCTTGGGCCCAACTCTTTTTTGTTCTTTCTCAACCTGGTCCAAGAACCCCAGTGGTGCCTTGGAAATCCTGGCTGTGTGCATATGTGCTAGCTACTACACTAGGGTAGGTGCAAGGGTCAAGGCCAGTATTGGTAGGGCCAGTGATCGTGACACACAGAGACCCTTCAGTGCAGTGGCACAGGGGTATCTTGCAGACTCTCCAAGGTTTCAATACCTTCTCTGGGACTGATTACTGTCTCCCAGAGCATGTGAAGTTAAATTGACTTTGCTAGTCCTTTTAAATTTATAGACCCAGCAAACACTATCTTCCTATAGAGTGCTGGAGGGGTTGCTTAGCATCCCCTGTGTCTAAACACTCATGTAACAGTCAAATGTTACCCTTTCCTCTTGAAATGGCTGGTGGCAGTGGTTTTAGAACAAACTACCATGAATTTTCCCGACCGCGAACACCAGTAGCAAAAAAACAGGTCAGCCATGTTTTTCAATATGGCTCCCATGACCCATCTGTAAAAACAGATTCCAGTCATCTTTTTTCGCTGTTTCTTTTAGGAAAGGTCCTTCTTGTGTTTAACCTTGTGCGCCAAACCAGGTTTGGTCCCTTTGTTTGATGCCCTTTGGCGGGCTTCAGTGCTGAAGACCTCCTCTGGCGCCTGAGTGTCTGGGGTGGACAGGATGTGAGGGAGGTGCCCGAAACTCCCTGTGCTTAGTATCCTAGGAGACCTGAATGGACTCTGGTGTGAATGGCTGGCTGACTGTCCGGCAAGGACAGCCACCCTGTTGGGTTAGTGACAGCTATGCTGGAATGAATGGGAGAAAACTGTTTAAAAACAGGTCTCTGGGACTTGGAAGGCAGAGTCGACCACTGGAATGAAAGAACCGAAGACGAGCTGAAGGAAGACGACCGCTGCAACTCCTGGACCTTTGGTTTGCCCGGTGAAGGCCTGCTGCAGGTCTGAATTGCCTGAAACTCCATCAACAGAGAAGACCCTTCAAGGACGACTTCTTCCCTTGAGCTGGTGGGAACAACCAACTCGTAAGCCACCTGGACACCAGTCGAATTTTCATCAGAGTGCTGTTGAAAACCGGATAGCCAGTGAGAAGGATACCAGTTTGTGGACTTTAAGGCACTCACACCTTAAAACCCACATTTTGCCAAGCTTGTGGCGTCTTCCCTGGGGAGTGCAGGAACCTCCCAACATCTTCCTTCTTGTCCCCATGACCGAAGCTCAGGAACAGCGGGATCTGCAGGAACTGCCAGGAACAACTGCCTCAGCTACAGATTTTCTTCATACTTAAGTTACTGTGAAAATGCTGTGTGGAAATCATTTCTGCTGCGGTGAAAATTTGTGAAACTTTCCCAACTTTGGAGTCTTGTTCGCTCCTAGACAGACAAAGAACACTTTTTCTGGCAAACTACTTCTAAGAACATTGGCATAGACTTAACCGTTTAGTACCAGAACTGTGCTATCCTATCCAAGACACTGAACCATTTACTTTGGCCCAGGCCTATTGAATTGAATTGCCTCTTGTAGTGACTAAAACTATTTACCCTGCCTCCGAAAGTATTTGTGCATTAATTCTTTTAACCTTTGTCTTTCTACCCCTTTTGAAAGTTACTGAAGTGCCAATTTGCTCCCACTTCAGGGGAGCCTAACTTCTTAAGAAACTTATTGGTTGTGTACTGTAGTTTATTATAGTGTGATATTGAGCTGCTTCTTACTAGTGGAATGTTTTCCAACTGACTGTGTAAATAAATATATATTCTTTTACCAAGAAACCTTGAATAGTGTTTGTTTGAACTACTGTGATTGCAAGTCCTTTGTGTAACATCTTGTACTGCTCACATCACTCTTGAGATAAGTCTGGCTGCTCAGCCACTGCTACCACATAACTATGTAGTACAGGCTTGTACCAGAGGTGAGATTGTGCTTACACCTGTAGTCATAATTGTGTATAGTGTTCCCAAAGGGTACTGCATGTAATTCTGCCTAACAGCCTGCATGCTCAGAAAGTCCGGACAAGGCACAGACGTACAAGAGGAACAGCAGACAGGCTCTGGAAAGGGTACAGCACACAGGAGGATGGGACAGTGTACAGTCCTGGGAAAGTGCACAGTCCGTGGATGTGCGATGCCACATAGGCTCAGGAAGTGGGTCAGCACACAGACCAGGAGAAAAGAGGTGCTACAGACCCGGTAAAAGTAATACCACTGTTACAGTGTGAGGAACCTCTCTCACCTTGGGGCGGCTGAGCCCTCTATAAATAAAGGGAAGCCCAAACGGAAGGATGTCCGATCTCCAACTCCACTTCAACTTCCCTCACCCCTTAACCCCACGTCACTTCCCTCACTTGGATCCCGCCCCCGCCCTTACCCAAAATTCCACATAACAACGTGGATGAGATATATCGTCTGAATATGACAACCACAATGACTCAGGAAGGGAGACAGTGCACAGACCGTGGAAGAGCGTTCCCACACAGGCTCATGGAGGGGGACACGGCAAAGGCTTTGGAAGAGTGTCCTCAGGCTTTGGAAGAGCGATACCACATGGGCTCTGGAAGGTGGTCAGCACACATACCAGGGGAAAAGGGCAGCTATAGGCCCAGTAAAAGCAATACCACAAAGACTCAGGAAGGGGGACAGTGCACAGACAAAGAGATTGGGACAGTGCACAGGCCGTGAAGGAGCGTTCCCACACGAGCTCAGGAAGGGGGACACTGCACAGACTAGAAGAATGGGGCACTGCACAGTGCACAGGCTGTGGAAGATCGATACCACATGGGCTCTAGAAGGGGGTCCGCACACAGACCAGGAGAAAAGGGCCTCTACAGTCCCAGTAAAAGCAATACCACAAAGACTCAGGAAGGGGGACAGGGCACATACCAGGAGAATGGGACAGTGCACAGGCCGTGGAGGAGCGTTCCCACACGGCTTCAGGAAGGGGGGCACTGCACAGACTATAAAAATGGGACACTGCACAGGCCGTGCAAGAGTGATACCACACCAGCTGAGGAAGGTGAACAGTGCGCAGACTAGGAGAATGGGGCAGTGGACAGGCCATGGAAGAGCAATGCCAAACAGGCTCTGGAAGGGGGGGGTCAGCACACAGATCAGGAGAATGGGATGGTCCACAGGTAGGTAAGAGAAATGCCACAAAGACTCAGGAAGGGGGACAGCGGACAGACCATGAGAATGGTACAGTGCACAGGAAGTGGAAAAGTGATGACACACAACCTCAGGAAGGGGGACAGTGCCAGAAGCGTTGACAAGGTAGGGCCTGAGGGAGCAAGCTCTGTGTGGACATTTACAGATGTTAATGCCACCATGGTGGGCTCAGCTACATTAGCTTAGGGCCCCAATTGTTAGATAATATTGGCTACGCCTCTGGACAGTGCACAGGCCATGGAAGAGATATGCCACATGGACTGCAGAAGGTGGACAGTGCACAGACCAGGAGAATGGGACAGTACACAGGCCGTAGAAGAACAATGCAAGTTGGGCTCTGGCAAGGGGGGCAGCACACAGACCAGGGGAATGGGACATGCACAGGCCTGGTAAGAGAAATGCCATAAAGACCCAGGAAGGAGGGACAGTGCACAGACCATCAGAATGGGACAGTGCACCGGCTGTGGAACAGCAATGCCATCCCGGCTCGGGAAGGGGAACAGCGCAAAGACCAGGAGATTGGGACAGTGCACAGGCCATGGAAGAGCAATGCCAGATGGGCTCTGAAAGGGGTACATGGCACAGACCAGGAGAATGGGACAGTGCACAGGCCATGGAAGAGCAATGCCAGATGGGCTCTGAAAGGGGTACATGGCACAGACCAGGAGAATGGGACAGTGCACAGGCCATGGAAGAGCAATGCCAGATGGGCTCTGAAAGGGGTACATGGCACAGACCAGGAGAATGGGACAGTGGACAGGCCATGGAAGATCGATGCCACAAGGGCTCAGAAAGGGGGGACAGTGCACAGACCAGGAGAATGGGAAAGTGCACAGGCCATGGACGAGCAATGCCGCACAGGCTCAGGAAGTGGGACAGTGCACAGGCCATGGAAGATAATTCCCACATGGGCTCAGGAAGGGGGCCAGTGCACAGACCAGGAAAATGGCACAGTGTACAGGTCGTGGAAGGGCGATGCCACACAGGCTCAGAAAGCTGGACACTGCACAGACTAGGAGAATGGGACAGTGCACAGGCCATGTTAGAGCATTCCCACGAGGCCCAGTAAAGGGGACAGTGCATAGTCGAGGAATATGGGACAGTGCTCATGCCGTGAAAGAGCATTCCCACTCGGGCTCAGGAAGAGGGACAGTGCGCAGACCAGGTAAATGGCAAAGTCCACAGGGTGTGGAAGATCAATGCCACACATGCTCAGGAAGCCAGAGGGCGTATAGACCAGGAGAATGGGACAGTGCCCAGGCCCTGTAAGAGCAATGCCACACAGGCTCAGGAAGCCAGAAGGCGTATAGACCAGGAGAATGGGACAGTGCCCAGGCCCTGTAAGATCAATACCACACATGCTCAGGAAGCCAGAAGGCGTATAGACCAGGAGAATGGGACAGTGCCCAGGCCCTGTAAGATCAATGCCACACATGCTCAGGAAGCCAGAGGGCGTATAGACCAGGAGAATGGGACAGTGCCCAGGCCCTGTAAGAGCAATGCCACACAGGCTCAGGAAGCCAGAAGGCGTATAGACCAGGAGAATGGGACAGTGCCCAGGCCCTGTAAGATCAATGCCACACATGCTCAGGAAGCCAGAGGGCGTACAGACCAGGAGAATGGGACAGTGCCCAGGCCCTGTAAGAGCAATGCCACACAGGCTCAGGAAGCCAGAAGGCGTATAGACCAGGAGAATGGGACAGTGCCCAGGCCCTGTAAGATCAATGCCACACATGCTCAGGAAGCCAGAAGGCGTATAGACCAGGAGAATGGGACAGTGCCCAGGCCCTGTAAGATCAATGCCACACATGCTCAGGAAGCCAGAAGGCGTATAGACCAGGAGAATGGGACAGTGCCCAGGCCCTGTAAGATCAATGCCACACATGCTCAGGAAGCCAGAAGGCGTATAGACCAGGAGAATGGGACAGTGCCCAGGCCCTGTAAGATCAATGCCACACATGCTCAGGAAGCCAGAGGGCGTATAGACCAGGAGAATGGGACAGTGCCCAGGCCCTGTAAGAGCAATGCCACACAGGCTCAGGAAGGTAGATAATGCACAGACCAGGAGAGTGGGACAGTGCACAGCCCTGGAAGATCAATGCCACACATGCTCAGGAAGCCAGAAGGCGTATAGACCAGGAGAATGGGACAGTGCCCAGGCCCTATAAGAGCAATGCCACACAGGCTCAGGAAGGTAGATAATGCACAGACCAGGAGAGTGGGACAGTGCACAGCCCTGGAAGATCAATGCCACACATGCTCAGGAAGCCAGAAGGCGTATAGACCAGGAGAATGGGACAGTGCCCAGGCCCTATAAGAGCAATGCCACACAGGCTCAGGAAGGTAGATAATGCCCAGACCAGGAGAGTGGGACAGTGCACAGCCCTGGAAGACCGATGCCACACAGGCTCAGGAAGGGGGACAGTTCATGGACCAAGCGAATGCAACTGTTCACAGGAAGTGGAAAAGCAATGCCACACAGGCTCAGGGAGGGTGAGAGTGCCTGTGCTCGTGAATCAGAGAAGCACAAAGGATCCGGAAAAGGCACAGCATTAAGCTCAAGAATATCAGAAGCACATACATCCAGAGGAGGTGATGATTCCAGGGGGACAGTTGACAGTTTCTTTGTGGCAGAGTGTGGTGGGAGGAAGTTACAGGGCGAGCAAATGTCAATTTTATTAGTGGGTGAGGTAAATGTCTATGATGGTTCGAGGCGCAATCCCTGCAAGGGCAATAATGACAATTACCAGTGGGCAGACAGCAGTAACAGAGGGCAATGAGGCAGCAGCATCTGCATTCTCTTACCTGCCCAACCGCCCTCTTATCTGCTGCCCTCCTCGGCTCCAGCTTCAGACGCTGCCTCCTTACTTCTGACACCTCTTGGAAAACTGCACATTCTGTAGGTGGGTCAGCCTGGGTGCCTCTCTCCTACAGCCTACAGCCACGGTCCTCATCCGCTCTACTGTACATTGATGGGTGGCATATCGCCAGTACTGGACCTCTCTTTTAGACCTTTCCGTTAAGCAAATGCCTTTTCTTCCCTGATCCTGGTACCTGGAGCATGGATCCGTTGCCTCCATCAGTCACAGGCTGCCCCCAGCATCTATGTTGCAGCTTCTGCAGACCCAATAGGCTCTGGCCTGTGTGATCAATGGTTCTCATCAGAATCTCTTGCAACTGCTCTTTGGTGTTTGACCTATTTCTTTTGGTGTCTAGTGCCTCTGTGTAAACAGCGCTAGCTCCTGCTTGCCCCCATGAGTTGTCCTACTCCTGGTGAGTCAACAGCTGCAATAGAAAAAGGACTGTCAGCATCCTTGCCAGGAGGGCTGATAAAATAGCTGCACAAATGTAGCCTGTACAATTCTAACATACTCTGAGACATTCTTGTACTGGACATCCAGGACCCCTCGCAAACCTGGAGGACTTTCTGTGCGTCTCTCTAGCTCTGGACTCCAGACCCACTTTCCTCTGGTCTTGTATGGATGCCCTGACTGTCTCCTGCCTGCACACTCATGGTCTTTGCCCAACCCAGCATGATTTTTAGCTCTCTGAATGCAGACATTCCTGGATTTTGTCTGTTTTCTGTTTCTTCAACCCACCCCCTTGATACATTTCCCCTCTTCGCTTTCTACCTTCATATCTCTTCCTCCTCTATCGTCGACATAATCCGCATTCTGCCTGCCCCTGGACTTTTCTGAACTGTTCTTCTGTCTGCCACTGGACTATTTCCCACACATTTCTCTTGCCTCAGATAATGTCCATAAGACCACCAATGCTGTGGCACTACACAATATTCCAAATTCAAATTTCTTGCACAAATTGACTAACATAGGTTTAAAGGAATTTCAGTTTCTATAAGACACAAAGTTAAATATTTGAAGTTTGCAGTCACAATTTACATCAGAATTCTGGCAAATAAACCAATAGGAAGAATACAAAACACACAGTGATTGCTTAGTTGGGCACAATACACCTTTCTCCCAGCAACCCCCACCCTCCAGGGATCAATTATATATGACCCCTCTGATCTGAAGGCAAAGTACAGGGAGTGGGAACACAATGTAAAGTAATTTGGGGCTTTTTATTTCGGTAAAATGCAATGTTTTGGAATTCTGATTTGGTATGCAAGGGGATGAATGGGGAATTTCGTTTGGCAACACTCCTACAATGAAAATACAAGGCTTTGGGATTCTGGTTTGGACTGAAAGGGAACATTCGTTTTGCACAATTTGTTTTCAAAAGGGAATGCAAGGTGTTAGGATTTTTTTGTTTTAGGGCCACTAGCACATTCAATTGAACGGCAGGGTTACCCAATTACATTACAGACTAGAGTCATTTACAGTGCACTGGGATAATCCTTTGTCAATTTCGAATTTTGACAGAAACATCACCCTTCACCCTGTGATAAATGACACAACGGGAATTAATAATAAAAAGATATAATAATAATAAACAGGAAATTATATTTTTAGTTAATTGTGCTAAGGGTATACACATTTTCACCCCCTTCCACTAATGGAGAGCACCCACCAATGCAAAGGTAAGGGTTCAACAGACAGATTCCTACACGATTCAATGTAAGTGGATAGAGTGTTCTTCTATAGAGAATTCATTGAGTTAACATTTTAGTTCAATATGGACAGGGACTACCCAGTTTTACCCCCCCCCCCCCTTCAAAGGTATTAAGGCAGGTAGCCCCCACACAATTGATAGCTTTGGGATATATCTACTTACATGGGAGATCTCTGTTCTTAGCTCAGGAGGCCCATCAGATCCTATGACCCTCTTTTAGGCAGGCAGCTCATACCTCAAGCCTCTATCCACCAGCCAGGTTTCTCCAGCCACAAGCCTCTCTCAGATAGGGCTCCCAGATTTCCAAGCAAAGTGCCTGAGTCTCCGTTTCTCCCACCTTCTAGGTAGGCCTTGTTTTAGCTGTGTTCCCCTGCCAAGCTACTGTTTTTCACAATTTGCTCCTGCGCCAAAATAGTTACAAATCTGCCGCATCTGGATTCAAATCTTACTTCCATAACCTATCATCACAACAACTTTCTATTCCCCTCGGAATTATGAGAAGGCCTGAATAATAATGTTTCTCATAACTCAAACTGTATCCATCACACAAAATGTGTTTTTACATGGTACTGACAGGTTTTTATCCCCTTGTATATGAGACCGGGATGAGCTCAGTGGGATGTACAATGCACTTTTGATACAGGAAAATGTATTCAATGTTACTCAATGGCAAGGCATCCCATGTGTCCCTCAGTTTCACATCACCCCTACCAATTTTAAGATAAATGCCTGTTCTTGTGACCTGACACCAACATCTGCTTATCAGCTATCTGCTTTCTTGATGTCGAATTAGCCCTTAAAAGGTCATTTCTGTTGGCCAGAAATGCACAGTTAATGGGGAGACATGACCTTACTGGTCATGTCTACTAGCTGTGTTATCTGCAAATCCCACAATTTTGATCTACTTCTCTGTATATTCTTTGTATTTATAACTGAAAACAAGACCTTCTTCTCCTGGAGGTCCTCAGCCAAAGGTCTTGAGTTCCCATTTTCAAAGGCACAAACCTTTCAGTTCAGTGGGGAAAATAGCAGCTGCATCCATACTTCAGAAAGTACAGCTTTAAATCGACAAGATGTGCTTACATCTAACATTTTAACATTATATCTGGGCATGTGGTTTAAAATGCAATCTTTCTTTTCTACTATATTAGAATAGAGGTAGAGTCATTATTAATCTTATGCACATACATAAACCACATTTAACATAGGAAACCAGTGTTCATCTTTACAGAAAAGAAATAGACCTTCTCTTTACATACTGTCATTTTGTATGATGAAAATTAAGTCCCTTTATTTCTGATAAACGCAATCTGTCACTTGAATTTATTTCTTAAACATCAGGCATCATTCCTCTTTTTTATCTTCCAAATACATAGGGCCTCATTACGACTTTGGCGGTAGCCATGCCTATAATAAGGGCATGGCTGGCACCAAAACCGGGTCCGAGTTCCCTGAATCGGGAATTACCGGGCCATTCCAAGGTTGGAGGGCCTGGTAATTCTTCCTTCAGGGAACCCGGGCCCGGACCTTCCCCATTCCCATTTGAGCCCCCATAGGGCTCAATGGGAATGGGTGCAGGGAGCTAACAATGGGCCGATTACGACAGGCCCGTTGTTAACTCCCTGGCCCCCTCGCGGGACCCGGTAAGGATGCCTGGTTTTACCAGGCGTCCTTACCAGGTCCCACGAGGGAACCTCGTAATCAGGTGGAATGGGTTTAACGTGTCGCATCCATTTGTGGCACCGTTAACCCATTCCACCAGGGTCGTAATGAGGCCCATAGTGTTTTAAATCTATAATTTCTTTCCTCGTGCACTGCTGCAGTTTTACATCTGTCAATGTGCCTTTTCCCAGTTTACACAAAATCAGCCTGTGCAGCACCTATGTTATTACCCATTCATTGGGCATATCCATCAGTTTTAAGCTCTCAGTTACCTTCCACTTCACTTGCACACCTGTCCATTTTAGTGGAGTTGTCTAGGCCCATTTCTTTCAATTTTTCCATGTCAGAAATCACTGTTTTGTACTGGCTTTTATATTTCAATAGAACTCCACATTAGCCAGCTTCACTCTCACAATAGGGGCTTGCATGGCCTCTCCATCTCTGTCACTCTGGGGCTGTCTTTTCACCCCACAGTGGTGGGCTAATTAGGGAGGGTGCCAGGCCCAGGTCAGTAGGGATGCAGAAAGATGGCAGAGGCTTGGCTAAACCAGAGATGAGGTTATGTATACTTTTATTCTCTTTCCTTAAGGGCCTCGTTGCTTGATCCCTTGAGGACTCATTTCAAAGTTAGAATGCTTTCTAAAATAAATGGGGTTTAGCTCCTGCCTTCGACAATGACGGTTTTCAAAACAATGACATTTAGTTGGAGGGGCAAAAGTGATGTAGCAACCAGTAGCATTTGAATTGGCAAACAGAGACAATCGGAAGATGCCCAGAAGTTTGACTCTTGAGCTTAATGTCAAAGATAATTCTCACATCTAGTTTGGTGAAAGCCTAGTCTCTTCTAAGTTTTAAGTAGGACTGTGTTCTTTGCTGCCTTTCCATAATCAAGTTGAAGGAGTAACATACATATCTAAACTGAGCAAATGATTAGATTGCTAGCAAATAACTGGAGGAACTTTTTGACACTGTCTGTGACCCAGACAATCTGGATCAGTAATTCTGGGCACTTTTAGATGATAGTTGCCCAGAATTTTACCATCACTGCTGCTGGGAGCAACTAATGATCTTGCTCCCTGCACCACTCTCTGGCTCACCTGGGGCTCAATTCACTGGTTCATTCCCTCTGCCTCCGGCCTCTCACATTTCGGAAAGCCTGCTGAGACTAACAAGTCCCACTTCTGGCTCTGCGCAGTACCCTGCTTGCCACCTCACCCCCAAGCGACAGCCTGCCTATGCCCTTTAACACCACAAGTTCTGGGGGAGGCTTCCCTCTGCGGGCACATGTAACTATTAGTTCCCCTTGCAGCAGGGATGCAGAGGCCTTTGGATAAATGTTTCTTTTTTTCTGACCCTTTTCATGCTCCTAATGTCTGGTATTCCTCCACCCACTTAAATAATCCTCTGATTCTGACATCACAACCGGAAGATGATACTTGTTTTCTTTAATGTGGCCACCAATGACCAATTACTGATATGAGCCAATGCTGAAAAGAAATGGCCACATCCTTTGCTTTCCAACCTACCATTGCGACGAAAAGCACTCCAGTGCACATGAGCATGTAGCCAACTACACTTGTAAAAAAACACCCAGAATTTTCCTACCTTCAACATTGATGGGCATTTTAGCATTATATAGAATAATTAAATAATTATCCACATCATGTGCATTGTAACAATATTATGTCACCTCAAAGTTCTAACTATTTATTAGGAACTAATTGTATGCGGCATATCATGAACTGATTTAGACCACTCCCTTCCTCACTCATTCTCTCTCTCTCTCTCTCTCTCTTGCTCTCCATGCTCCCTCTCTCTCTTTCTTCCTCTTTTCTCTCCATCTCACTCCATTTCTTTTTCTCTTTCTGTTTGGGGGACGGTAGCTTTGTCAAGGGCATGTAAGCCACCCCAATCATTAGTGACAGCTCCAGGGCCAGAGTGAAAAAGAAAATCAGATTTCTTGA
The DNA here is from genome assembly GCF_040938575.1 of Ambystoma mexicanum. Taxonomy (NCBI): domain Eukaryota; kingdom Metazoa; phylum Chordata; class Amphibia; order Caudata; family Ambystomatidae; genus Ambystoma; species Ambystoma mexicanum. Next base: position 200,160,154 of record NC_090940.1, read on the forward strand.
ATTTGTTCATTTCTAATGATGACTTATAGTATATATTGTAGTTATAATTTGAATGTTACATGTGTCGCATTGAAGCACAATATGAAACAGAGACACTTATAAATTGATTTTCACCAACAATTATCATTCCAAGAGGATCAGTTTGGTAAAGCCCTATTGTACGGTTTCAAATGCTACTATGAGAAAGGGGAAGATGACATATAACGCCAATGAGGGTTTCCAGCTGTTTTGCATAAAATCAGATTTTGAGACCATAAGAAGGACCACAGATCTTCATGTTTGACAAAAATGTTGACAGTAATGCCTGTGAGAAAAGGGTTGCATGCTGGAAGCATTAAGTACATAATGCACACTGGGCTTGGTGCTAATTTCATTTTTCACAACGCTAACCCTAACAATAAAATATATTTTTTTAAAACATGTTTTTAATTGTGCTTAGTTCAATGAATTTTTCACAAACCATCATGCAGCATATTAACACACATACAAACACAGCATACACTTCATTAAATACAATTGATAAATAACACACACAAGAAATAGCAAAATGCATCATCATTAAAGCGAAATACATAAAATCCCAATCTCTGATAAAAAATGAATCCTATTATTGCTCTGTATATCTAAGTAAAATCAAACACTTATCACCTTTGGAAATAAATTATCTCAAAAATGTAACACAGCTAAATGCCACTCATTGGACCGAACTACCATAATGTTAAGCCCTACATCAGCACAAGAAAATGCACAGCAGGCATGGGCAAGATGAGCACAATCGAACAACCGTCTGCTATGTAAAGCCTGGCATTCAATCAGAATGTGGTAAATTGTCTCAATTTTAGAGCAGTCCTTACAGAATCGATAGATCCTTAACTCTCTTCTTATTTTATTTTTGCTGTAGCCCCAAGAATCTCTTAAATCGGGTAGAGATTAAAACGAAGCCAGAGGAACTTAGTACACCAGACCGCACTAGGGAATTTAAACAAATAATACGGAAGAATCCCAGCCGGTCTAACATCTAGCAGAATGCTGGAATACAGCTTGTACTTGCGCACCTTCTGGATTGTCAATACACAATCCTGTTCCAGAAGCTTACGTTGAGTTCTTGTTGGCATTTCTACCACCATTTACAGGCAAATATTGTGCTGCATGATATGATATGATATGATATGATATGATATGATAGTTCATTTATATAGTGCCTATACACAATGTGTTTCAAAGCGCTTCAAGGCAAAGGAGGGAACAAGGGAAAAAACAATGACATTCTTACAGGCCATGAACAGTAAGGATGTGAAATTAACTATCGTACTCGGCCTGATGACATTTCAGATAGTGCAAGACCTAAAACATAGATAAGGAAGGGAGGGGGAGAGTGGGAGGGAAATGGAAACAGACAGGCGACTACCGTACTAGGCCTGACGACATTTCTGGTAGAGCCGGAAAAAAAAACAAGAGGTGAGGGAGAGGGGTGCAGAAAGGTAGGGGAGGAACAAAACAAGCGACTATCATATTAGGCCTGACGACATTTCAGATAGAGCTGGAGGGGGGTTGGGGAGGAAAAAAGCAGTAAGGGGAGGGAGGAGGAGGCAGACGAGGTTGCTATCATACTAGGTCCAAGGACATCATAAAAGATTCACATATAGAGACCCAATCGTTAAAGGATTCATTATACGTGCTATCCATCAGCTGCTTAAGCTCCACTATATCGAATGCTCTTCAACATTTATAATCTTACCCATCATGGATTGATATTTCCATATTACTCAAATGTTAAGAGAGTGTAATCCCAGTTGGGATCTTATTACAGATACAGGGACACTTCTGGGAAAGTTCAACCATGTTTTCCCAAAAATGTCTTCTAGATAAGACCAATCATTGTTAGCTTTTAATAATAGCGTCTCAGCTCCGGGACAACCTTTTCCCTGTAAAAGTCATCCACAGGTAGGAATGAGAAATTACCAAGTGTCCTATTGACTTTACCTGCTTGGGCTGCAAGAGCTGCGATCTTTACCTTCTTGTAGTCAAAGATCTCCTCATTATGCGAACCTCTGACCAAATAGAAGCACAAATATACAAAGTTAGACACCTTCTCCAAAGCAGTCTGTCCCAAAAACCATTTATAAAATGTCCGACTCAGATTAAATGGAAAGACTTTTGTTTTAGCAATGCTGATTTTTAACCCATTTCTCTTACAAAATCTGCTCAAGCATCGGAAGTTATCATTGACGCGTTATTCGCGTATAGTCCATCAGCACCATATCATTGGCGTAAAGAAGATAATTTATTAAATACGATGCCAGTACAGGGGGAACATAACAAATAAAAGTAAAAGCTAAAGCAATGTCTAAAATAAACACCCTGAACAGAAGAGGGGCTAAAACACAGCATTGTTTAAGGCCCAGACAATTCTGTATAGGGGCTTAGAGATGTGGGTGCCTATTTAGCCTCACACGGATTTCCATGTTAGTGTGTTGAGCTTTAATCATATTTAGCAAATCTATCGGACAGCCACATATAAAATGTTTTAATATTGAAACATATATACTTATTCAGACCCCCTCAGGATTTTGAGGTGAGGATAGATTTGCTGCAATGTCAGTTACTCCATTGGTTTCCAAAGGCCCACTCAAAATATTGATTCCCTTCCCCGAAAAAAACCTGAGCCTTTTTTGAGGGAAAAAACGTAGTTGCAGGGATGTTAAGGTTAAAATGAGTGATGCCACCAGTGATGTCATCAGTGATTTAATCTCTGATGTCATCATTCTGGTCATATGCTGTGCAACGGGGGGCGGCAAATTAAGGTGGCTTTGCCTGAATTGTCTACCAAATTTCAGGGGCTTTGTTGCATTACATTTTCACCTTAACCTCCCTGCAACTAAAGTTTTTTCCCTGATTTGCAAAGGTTTTGTTCAATGTATTGCTCACCTTAACGTCCTGCAACTAAAGTTTTTTCCCTGAATATCAAAGGTTTTTGTCACAATTTACTGCTAATCTTAATGTCACTACAACTAAAGTTTTTCCCTGAATATAAATACATATACAACATTCAAATAAGTGTAATATATCTAGCAAAAAACTATGATAACTGAACCCAATAAAAGTGTTCTAAGTGCTACTAATTAGCTAAAGGCTGGGAGGTAGTAGCTGTTAGGTATAGTCACTAGAAAATAGAGACTTCTCATTAGAAAATGAAAAAGTAATGAAGCAAACATAACAAAGCTCTTTTCAGCCTACTCGCATTCATTTTCCCATAGAGAAAAAGTGCAGCCATAGCGTGAAAACCAATTGCAGATTTGGTCCAAATAACACCAACTTAAAGGAGCTGAATCAAGCATGCACCCCCATACCAATTCATTCTACATGCTCCATGCCATACATGCAAAACTGGAAATGTAAAGACTTATAATTAAACCTTCTGTAAAGTTATTACAGTATGGACAAATGGAAATTTAAATGTGAGCATTGACTATTTTCATAACACTTACGATTAAAAATGTTTTTACTTCTATCTAATCTTATTTTGTTTTTACTACTACATATACGTTTTATAATATGTTTGAAATAACTGAAATAAATGTACCAAAATTAGGTTCTTTCCTAGGAATGAAGTATTATACATCTTTACTAATACATAAAATTCAAACCATTTGTGTAACGTTACATATTTTTACTTTTCACTTTATAAGTTGATAAGTACCACAAATGAATGCTCCACATGTGATAATATTGTTCTTCTGTATCAGTGTATTGTTCCATGGCATGTTGTTATTATTATAAGTGTCATAATATAAAATATGTATCAAAAGATATAACACAACTATTGTAACTTATTTCATCAGTAATGTCACATTTTATGTAATTATTGATTTCATCGGTGATGTCATATATGATGTAATTAGTGATGTCACCAATGATGACATTTGTTATGTTATCATTGTGGTCGTACGCTGTGCAATGAGGGGGTGGACAGTTATGCTCAAAATGGCTTTGAGCCATGGCTTGTGGCCAAGGCCGAACATGTTGCATAGTTTGTTGCGTTCTCACTAGCTATGGCCTTCAGCCATGGCCTCTGTGCGTGTTGATGTAGATGTAGGCACTGCAGATGTGAAACCTTTTTTTTTTCTATCTCCTTATTCCTGTGATAATTTCACAGTAATCATTTCCAAAAACAGAAATTCCTGCAGTAATTCATGTGTCCCCCTTCATTTTTTCAGGTCCCCTCACTCCCCTGCTTTTTCCCATCATAACTCTCTCCCATTACCCGGAGCCGGTCTTGCAGCATTGCTGCTGTAATCTCGTGAGATTCCTGTGGTCTTCCCCTGTAAATAAAACATTTTCTACCTGTAACTGGCGCCCCAACCCACCCCCAAATTCCCAACTTCACATGGTGTCTTCTTTCCCACTCCCAACCTCTAGTCTTATGTGATTACTATTGCCATTACTATTTATATAGCGCCTACGGCCAGGCCATCTAAGCGCTGGTTCAAAAAGTCAGTGTTCCCATGGGAGTAACTAAGTAAGGAACTGGGGGGCATACCCCCATGTCTCTGTCAAATATTTTAAATACTTCTGGATAGATTGACCCCACACCAGTCAAGGAAATTAAGTCAATGCTTTGTGCCCAAATTGTTTCTTATTTGGTCCATCTGCCCATCGGTTTTCACGCTATGGCTGTTAAAAAACTGCACTTTTTCTCTATGGGAAAATGAATGCGCCGAAAACTGTGAAATTGTGGTGTTTTGTTTTCATAATAACTTTTTTCCTTTTATAACGTTTTGATCCCAAAATGTGTAATATGCGGTATGAGGGGGGCTTGACAAACTCTATGTTTTGAAAATTTCATTCAGATCCATCCAGCAAGTCAAACGTTATTAGCAATAGAATGTTGGGAAAAAATGGCTGCTTTTTCATTTCTGAAATGCCTCTCAGCTTCTCTGCCGCAATGCATCATGGGGATATCACTATTTTTTTAGAGAAGGTGCTCCCCCTACTCCGTCAAATATATAAAAAACTATGGGACAGAATAACACCAAATCACAAAAGGATTGCGCATCAACGCTTTCTGCCCAAGTTGTTTCAGACCTTGTGCAAATCCGTCCAGTGGTTTTCATTGTGCGCTAGAGCAAAACTTGACCTTTCTTCTTGTCCATGATAAAATGAATGTTGCGTAAGTCGAAGGTGCTTTTATTTGTTTTCCTAATAGCTTTCTTATTTTTAAACAAATCAATCCCAATTCTTTCCAGTCTGTACAACATTGTCTGCCAAATTGCAGCAAAACTTCAGTTAAATCATTCGCACAGTTCAAAATTTGTTAGAAATTCTTTTGATTTCCTATGGAACTCATGACTCACCTTAACTATAGGGCGGCAACCGCTGCCCTCTAAATATATATATATATATATATATATATATATATATATATATATATATATATGTGAATGGAGCTAAAATGACACTGTATTGCAGGAACACAGAGATTTAAATATTCAAATCCACTGATTGCGGGAGAGGTTTGCCATCAAGAAGTAAAAATGGCACATTGGCAAAACACTGAACCTGAGCAGTGTGGCCTTATGTGTTGGCAAGCCAGTAAGAAAAGACGATAACAGAGAGGAGTTGGTTTATAAAACAGAGTGGGGGGCGTGGCTTGACGCTGAAGAAGATGGTAGCATAAGCGCACTGCTGCGGCCCACCACATTCTTCGTTACCCTGCAACACCTTCTAACCACTTAATAACCTCCCCCTCTTCTTACCTTGATGTGGCTGCTATAGCCGATTACTCGTGTCTTCGCTCAGGTGGGCTCTGGCGCATGGGCAGGCATTTTTCTTCTTCTTTCAAGTCCCACGGCGGCTGTCACATTAATCATCAGTCAGTCGTGTGGAGAACCCTGGCTGCGGTGGTGATGCATCCTGCTGGATTTGGTCTAGTCGGGCTCCTTCGTAGCCCACGCAGCACCCCCTCATGGCCACTTAACCTTACTGCAGTCACAAAACGAACAGAGGAACCCAAAAAAAAGGAAGATAAGTGAACATTTTTAGGTGAACTATAAATGATTTTTCCTAATAAATAAATAACATTTGACTATGCTTTTAAGTGGGATATTTCCTGGCTTCTTACATCTGCAATTCTTCATTGGGTGCTCAACCATTTAACATGGCCTCTGGTAAAAACAGTCAGAAATTGTCTACTGCCTCTAGAGATGCGCAGACTTTGTCTACCACCGATAAAAGGCTCTACCACCATCCTCCTCAGAGCCCACCATTGAGGCCATCTTACAAGAAATTAGTTCACTCAAACCTTTAATTGAAACCATCAACCAAAAATTGCAGTAATTTGGTGAAAGGTGGAACGCCTTCGAAAACAGAATGAGTGAGATGGAAAACAGATTTAGATCTGTGGAGGACATTTCACCCAGAATGTCTCAATTGAAAAATGAGGTGAAAGATCTTCAAAAACATAATGAGGAATTGGAAAACAGAAGTAGACGCAATAACCTACGCATTACTGGCCTACCTGTGGGATTCGAGGGGAATAATGCTATCCTATTTCTTCAGAATTTGCTACCTGTCCTGCTTCATATCCCAAAAGAAGTCTCCCTCAATATTCAACGTGCACATCACATTGGCCCAGTAAGAAGTTCACAACCATCACATCTTCCACCAGGTATTTTGATTTTTTTCCTACTAGAATACACTCAACTGCAGCTCATTATCTCAAAAGCCAAAGAGAAGAATACTGTCGTCTGGCCAGGTAATAGGATTCATATCTCTCAAGATGTGGCTAAGAAGACAGCGCAGCGCAGGAAGAAATTCCTCGCCTCTCGTCCCGCGTTGAAGCAACTTAATGTCAGTTATGGTCTTTATCATCTGTGTTCTTTTAAGGTGATTTGTGAAGGATGCACGTTGATATTTGATGAGCCAGCTGACCCCGAGGCTTTCAACGTTCCCTCAAAACAGACAGCATAGACACGTCACTCCCTACCAACCCATCTTCTTCTGGCTCTTGACTCCTTTTTAACATAGTGTGTTGCAGTCTCTAATTTTTTGCCCCCAATGATGGTCGGCTAGGCACTGCTTGGTACCCCTCTTCTTCTATGTCCGTTTTTTTTCTCTCGCCCTGTTGGTGTCATTAGCTCCCATATTTTTCCCCCTTTTTTCTCCTCAGTGTAACTTGATCCTGTTTGCGCTTTCAATATGTTATATGTATTTACCTCTTATCCTTTTTAGTACTATGCCCCTCATTATTAGCTTATCCCACTTGGTCAAGTATTCCCTTTCTTTCCCTCTTTACTTTTGTGCCATCCCTTTGTGTTTATCCTCAGAGTTCTGAGTACTTTGCTTATTCAGGTATGTATTTGCTTATGTTACTATATGATACTCTTATCCTTGGGAATTTTTACATTTTTGTTCTAACCTGGTTGCTTCAGTTGGATGGTTTTTAGATGTGTTTCCTGGAACATTAAAGGCTGTAATAACCCTATTAACAGGTATACTATTATCTCCCATCTCAACAAGTTAGACCCATCTGTGACTTGTATACAGGAAACACATCTCTCTCTTATTGAAGCTATGAAACTTAAATCCTTTTGGGTCAAATATGTCATTGCTAGCCCAGTGGTTGGGAAGAAAAATGGAGTGGTCATACTAATCAATAAGAAGTTATCATATAAGTTATTAAGTCAAGACATTGATACCAATGGGAGATGGCCTTTGGTTCAAATTGCTGGTTGGATCTGACATTACTACTCTTATGTGTATTTATGATCCCAGCTTAGCTGATCCTGATTTTTGGGGTTCCACCAAACAGACTATACCCAATTCAATAACTGTCTTCTTCAGGACCAACAATTCATCCAGTCTAATAGGTCGTTCCAACAGAACTTTTTCGTGGAAAATGTAGATAAGGATACCTCCATCACCATTAATTGTATGCCTGTAAAGCTGCCCTAAAACGTCACATAATTGCCTACTCCAGCATGAAAAAAAAGCTATATAAAAAACATTGACACCCTATATCTTCATCTTACCAGTGCTGAGAATCAATACTTTCACTCATCTTCAAATTTAGATCTTCGTACCGTTCTATCCTTGCATTTTCAAATTAATAAAAAAACTCACTGAACAAGCATCAGGTGCCATTTTAAAATATAAATCCAAAATATACCAAATCTCCAACAAAGCGGGCAAAGCCCTGGCCTCCTATCTTAAAGCTAGAAAAGAGAAAACACTTATATCTCACATTAAAAACCCTTCCGAATCTATCATTACAAATCCGTCTGGTATTATTGAAGTCTTTAAGGATTTATACTGACCTGTGTTCCCCGCAAACAGTGGTCCCAGAGGCCAATCTCAAAGCTTTCTTTGAGAACATCAGTAGACAATCTTACCCTTTAACAGACCTTAGCGGCCTAGAAGGAGACCTCACTACACAGGAAATTAACCATGCCATCAAGGGGCTGGGAAGGGGCAGAGCTCCGGGCCCAGATAAACATCCACTGAGTTTTTTAATCAATGTTCTAGCTCCTTAACCACCAGACTTAAAACTTTATGGTCCTCTTTTATCTCTAAAGGTACTTCGTCAAGAACCTCCTCCGAGGCCCTCCTTATCCTATTCCCAAAAACTGAGAAAGATCATGATCTCCCTAAACATTACAGACCCATATCCCTTATTAATGTAGAGAGAAATATTTTTGCCAAACTAATTGCCAATATAATTGAATATTACCTTCCTAAATTGATCAAACCCGACCAAGTGGGATATGTCAAAGGCAGAAACATTTCGGCCAATGCAAGACTCCTACTTAACTCCTTGTACATTATCTCAAAAGTCAAAAATGATAAATTGGGCTGTGTCGCTATTGCCTTAGATGCCAAAAAAGCCTTTGACCGGGTCAATTGGGACTATATGTTCCAGGCTCTGCGTTGGCATGGTTTTAGTGAGGGCTTTATTTCCTTAGTTAAACTTCTGTATTCTGATCCTAAATTCACTATATGTATTAATGGACAGTCCTCATCCTTTTTCTCTTTGCAAAGAGGAACCCAGCCAGGAAGCCCCTTGTCCCCCATTCTGTAAGTGTTATGCCTCGAGCCACTTTTAGAACTCATCAGATCTGATGAAAATATCCCGGGGAATGCATGCAGCCTTTATGAAACCAAGATTGCCGCTTATGCTGACGATATTCTTATTCTTATGAAAAACCCTAAACAACACCTCCCCGATTTGCTGGCCAGACTACATCTGTATCTGGGTACAAACTTAATAGAGACAAATCGAAGTTATTACCTTTCAACTCCTTCTGCCTCAAGCATGACATGTCTTTGGCTTTAAATGGTGAGACAACTCCTTCAATTATTTAGGCTTATGGTTTGCCGACACTGTTAGTAGCACTATCAAAATAAATATGGATAACTTACTCAATATGCTTGAGGATTTATCCTCAAGCTGGTACCCACTTTATCTATCCTGGTGGGGACGCCTTGAAACTATCAAAATGATGTTTTCTCCTATTGTACTATATTATCTACAAATGCTTCCTATACCTCTCCCAATGACATTTTTTAAATCCATTAACTCAATTTTGCTCAACTTCTTATGGGGTAAGGTTAAAAGTAAAAGAATTGCATTTAATAAGCTCAATTCCCCCTATACTACGCTTTCCTCCTTAAACAGGCCAGCTGCTGGTATGCCCCACCTGAAACTGGCGATATCCCCTGCTGGTGCAGATTAGAGAAATAGCTAGTTTCCCCTTATAACATCGTTGACACGCTATGGGCCTCATCACGAGTTGGGCGGTATCCCCAGCGGTATTACCAGTGGGGCTATTAGCGTTACTGCCAAACCCCCCGGTGCTATTAGCACCGAATCACGGGTTTGGTTGAACAGTAAGTCCCCATTCCCTATTGGGCCCAATCGGGAATTCCCCATTCTCCATTGGGCCCAATGAGGAATTGTTGGCACTACTACTGCTGCCGGTATTAGCGCGGCGGTAATAGCACCGAACATTGGCAAAATCACGTCAGATTTGCCCCCAGCTCAGATATGGCGTTAATCCTGCCAATCCCGTGATTTGGTGGAACCTTAAATGCGGCAGTAATAGCATTACCACCGCATTTAAGGGCTACCGCCAAACTCGTGACGAGGCAGTATATCTCTTTAACCGCTCTGCCACTACACTTTCTGACCCTATCAAAGCCTCCAGATCTGCCCTAAGAATTCTCCTTTGCCCGTCAATCAAGTTCCCATCCCAAGATCTCTCACTGTATCTGTGGCATAACAAGTCCATCACTATCAATAACAGAGTTTTATATCGTAAATCATGGCTCACCTAGGGCATCAGATTTATTTACCAGATTGTGCAAAATCATACCATGACATCATTTCAGGACCTCAAGAGTTCCTTCTTCCTACCTCTGTCAGAATGTACCTTCTACAACGAGTTGGTCAATGCGTGTCTGGACGGCCTTCAGACACATGGTAACAAAGTTTTTCGCCTGATACCTCTATGCTACAACTATTGACCACTGCCTCCGACGTCAGAGCAGTCAAATTCTACAAAATGCTGGCAACCGCTGAATCTCTTATCATCAAGTGGCTTGTTAATTCCCAATGGGAGATGGATTGTGGCCTTATCTTCGATGACAGCACATGGTCTCGGCCATGGACTTGGATCAGAAGTGTCTCCACTTCCGCCAACATCACCCAAAACCTTTTCCTCTTCATGCATAAAGCCTTTATCTCCCCTCAAAAAAATTGATAAAGACTAAGATTGAATCAGACGACAAATGTTGGTCGTGCGGGGATACCCCTGGTTCTTACAAGCATATGTTTTATGACTGTCCATTTATTTTCAGAATGTGGCAGGACATTTTGAAATATCTGAAGGTGATTTTCAAAGTTCACATCCCTCTATCCTTTGCTAATGTTTTTCTTGGCAGTATCGCTATCAAAGAGGGTGAACCTCTCCCCTCCCCCATCCTTTATTACCTTTTTATGGCATCAAGCTTATTACTGCCAAATGGAAACGTTCTCAAAACATTTCTATCAAGGAATAGTATCTGCCACACACACAGAATTGAACATTGTATGCCTACTTACATCGATACCATCACAAAATACAATATGAAGTGGGCTCCTTTTATCAATTACTTAGATTATCATAACATGACTGCTCATGGCTCAGGAAGACTTTCTCTATTTATATAGCACATTCATGGTATGCCAGTGCTAATGCTTGCTGCTTATATTCTTATTAATGAACGAGAGAACTTGTCAACTGTGCCCTTCCTCCCCACACCTCTTTCCTTTTGTATAGAGCCTGTCTCCTGCCTGTCCCCCATTTAGTCCAAAAGATAAATCATTCCTTTAGCACTATACAAATCACATATCTGTGAACGATTATTTTATTTTCTTCATGGCTTGATTCTGTTCATCCAATCCTCCTGCACTTATGCACTTACCTAATCTCGGTTTTATCTGGATATTATTTGTGTTGCCATACATCAGGTCTCAATTTCTTATCACATTGTTCTTGTTAAATTATTCCACTATTCTAATGTTTTGTGATTTATGTACTAAATCTTAATAAATATTATTAAACAAAAAAAAAATAGCAAAATCAAGCAAACCGCTGGCAACAAAGAGAGAAAGATTTTCAAGGTAGAAGAAGAAACAAGGAATCTGAGTAGGCATAAGCGATTCAAAATAATCTTAAATTTGCAGAATAGCTTTGTAAAATAGTCTTAAGAAAATGTTTGCTTTTAGACATAGGTGTGTATATAAAGTAATTGGGCATGTAGCAGGGCTCTATGTGTTTTGTTGTTTCTGGTAGAAAAGGGTGACATCTAGTATTCTTAATGGATCCTTAAAATGTCATAGGTCACGTAGAATGTTGTACGTATAAAATGCAGAGACCGTTTTGGGGCCTGGAAATACAGGGTAGTCCGAAGGTGGGACGGTATCTGCAACAATCTTAAATAAAGACCAGGGTTTTCATTTCACTGCAGAATTCATTGGGGAATGTAGAGAGAAAATGCCAAACATCTAAATGATACAGATATGGAAACTAAGAGGAAAGAAAATTAGACTAGGCTGTTAAACAAAACATGAATGCTATAATTCCAGAAAGAGACAAAATATGGGCAAAAGATGAAAATAGACAACATGAAGATGTAAGGAGGTGAAGCAACAAAATAAGAAGGTAAAGGGAAAGTAGGTTATGCAGTAAAGTAGGGTGAAAAGGTGCAACTGCAAAATAAATGAGAACATGATTGAAAATGAGAAAAATGAACAGAGACAAAAACATAGCAGGAAATAATAACGGTAAGGAGTAAGACAAAGACAGCAGAAATCTTGGAGTCGAAGCTGTGTAAACACCAAAATAGTCCGAGGATTAAAATACCCCAACTGTATGTACAAAGGATATTGAAAGTATACTCAGAGTGCTGTGTCCTCTGTATGGTCATTGAATTGCTCCGTGACTTTAAATATACAACAAAAGCTCTGGGCAATCAAATGTACTGGATCACAAAATTGTGCTTCATAATAGAATGTATGGTTTTTGTACAAAGCGTGCCAGGGAACAGAGCAGAAATCCAGATATCCAAGCATCTTGGGCTTCTGCTCTTGTTACCGGCACACAACCATTCTGAATACTGTGATATCCAGCCATTTCCACCGTTGTATCCAGTATTTTATTATCTGGAAAGCTTTCATTAATGGCAATGACAGTTAACATTTGATAGAGATTTCCAGATCAAATTGGGCCAGATAACAAACATTTTGCTGTATTTTGTCCCGTACATAATATACAGTTTTGGTACAAAAATAATCTCTTAACCGTTGCTTTGCTTCCTGAAACCATTACCTATGGAACAGTAATTGGCTTTAGTGTTTACATCTTATCATGAAATAGAACAAATCTATCATAATCTGATATGGAGCTGTTGTCCAATACGATTTGTAATTGCTTCACCTCGCAATTATATATTTAAAGGTCATGTAGAATGATCAAGTCCCCTGCCTGTACCTGGATGGATCTGGTGGTCACGAGGGCTGGCCTCTGCCACCGCTGCGTGGTGTGGGACTTGGAGTAGAAATATAGGGATCCCCTGACCACCCTACCTTATCCTAGGTCTAAGGCAGAGGGCTGTCAAAGACAGCAACATTTTCACTCCCCTGTCCCTTTCAGGAATCCTCATAGTCTTGGAATGCGGATGGTCCTGTAGGTTAGCATCCACCTTTGTGGAGATGCAAGTGGAGGACCGCATGTCAAAGTCTTACTGACTTTGGTGACCCTCTTGATTGATTGTTTGATTGATTGATTGATTTGTTTATTTATAGAGCACCTTACACCAAGGCACTCTACAATGGAACAACTCATACAGTGAACAACAATAAACATTGGGAGCAAAATTACATAATGAATCAATCGACAACAAAACAGTGCAAAAAGCAATTAACTGGGGGGGAGGGGAAGTGGAGAGGGAGTAGGATTGGTGAGGGGGAACAGAGAAGGATAGAACAAGTGAAGAAAAGAAGGGTGGGAGAATGAAATGGGAGTGGGGAGAGTGGAGTTAGAAGAGGGAAAGAGGGGGGAGGAAGAGAGAACAGGGGAGGTCTTCAAGGAGGAGAGTGGAGGAGAAGGGATTTAAGGGAAGTGCGAAATGAGGGAAGGGTCGTGGAAGAGCGGATTGAGAGAGGGAGTGAGTTCCAGTGAAGAGGAGCAAGGAGTTGGAAGGAGCGGAACCGGGAGGAAGCACAGGGGGAAGGAGGTACAGTGATGAGGAAATGGTCAGCAGAACCGAGGGAGCGAGAGGGGGAGTAAAGGGTGAGAAGGGAAGAGAGATAGGGAGGAGCAAGACCATGTAGGGATTTGAAAGCAAGGCAGAGAAAGCAGAATTTTAAGGCATCTGGGGCCACAATACAGTAAGATAATTTCATTACTGTGGCACTGCTGCTGTCATATAAAGCACACATTTCCCCACTCCTGAGTGAGATATCCCAATTCAACATCAAATTGGAGGTAGGAGGAGGAGGGGGGATGTTGGTGAGGAGAACATCTGGATGGAGGAGTTTGGAAGGAGGCACAAGGAGTTTGAAAGACGTTCTAGGGAGAAAGACAGATAAGAGGTCAGGAGAAAAATTCAGGAGAAGGGGACAGAGAGCACCAAGGAGAAGGGAAGGAAATATGAGGGTGAAGGAGAGAGAGAGAGAGAGAGAGAGAGAGAGACAGTGAGAGAGAGAGAGAGAGAGAGAGAGAGAGAGTGAGAGGGAGAGAGAGTGATAGAGCTACCATTAAAACAGAAGAGGAGACTACAGATGATTTGGGAGGCACAGATAGGTTAAGAATGAAGCAGAGGAAAGTTGCAGGGGGTCAAGAGGAAGCAAACACACTTTCTGGGGGCACCAGGGAAAGGTGGAGGTACAAGCATGTTGCAGTCATCTAGGAGGAGAGACAGATTGGGGAGAAGAGGAGAGGAGGTGCAGGAGAGGTTCCCATAGGCATGAGATGATTGCTGTCCATTGAGGAGTAAACTGAAGATGGGGTGTTTTGGACTAAAGCCAGGACCCTGAGATGGGTAGGTGGTAAGAAAGCAGAGGTTGAGCTTCTGGGTGAACTCAAGTTACCAGTCTCTTGTTGGAAGATTGAGGTTCTGTCAAGTTCTATTTGGCCTCAGCTTCCACCCTTGTATGGCCTCAACATGCCGGGCAAATAGGGATCTCTTGGAACTGAGGACAAGAAGCAAAGGACCAGAGTTTCTTTTTTCAATTCATTTATTTTCATATAAAACATTTAACAGAATCAGCTGCAGCATATACACTGATATAGCAAAGCACTGAAGAGAATTTGGACCTCAAAATCTATCATAGACAGTCCAATTACATACAAAGTTACATCATTCCCATCATTTTATATTGTCGTCAAATAACACATTAATCCACAATATAAATCATCATATATCCCTTTGCAGTGTAGCCCAATAGCCACTTTCCTTCCTCAATACCCGAGCTGGCTAAACCAACATTGGACAGAACAGCAACTGCCTGCGCTATGCAATGTAGAATCAAGCTGCTGAGATCACACATTTCCGCAATACACCGACCGACACTGCTATCATTAGCTCTTGGGGCGCGTCTTCTTGTTGATTGCACCGTATAAAAAAGGAATGGAAATCACCTTCCATGAATGGAAGTAAGAAGTGTGGGGACTCTTAAAGCCCCCCAGCACTGTGACTGACAGTGACATGATGATAGACAATGGCAAGGAGACCCTGGTTGCGATTTATAAAGTGAGACTCGAGCAGTTAAGCCCTAGCAGAAGCCATTCAGTTGTTGACATTTTGTGCTCCATTTATTTACTTTGAATCAGCCCTGTAAATAGTCCTGATAAACCTGACTTTATGTACACACATCTTTGCCTTTTCATTGTGTTGATCCTACATGGCTTTGTGACTGTAATTAAGTAATACATTTTTTTCAATGGAAAGTAAACATCAGCTTTTCAGGTTTCATGTATCCACCTCTAATTTTTTAAGCAGGCTCGAAAACGCCAACTATAAGCCAAAACTATTGCATTAGAGTACAGCTGGGGAAAAATGGCATATGAGGAGGGACACAAAGCTTGTAGGTGCAGTTCGGTCATTTGCCCACCCATTGACGGCCTGCCCATGGCCATCTACTGAGACTTATTGACTTAATTGGAGCTGTACACTTGCTACTGGTGTAATACAAATGTCTTAACAGGTCTGCCTTAGTCACTTGATGTATAAGCACTATGCGTGTGCCTCACGTATGTCCTGTTAAAAACAAGCATTGGCAAAGAACAGTTTTCGCTTGTGTATACATATCAGGCTGTTGCCAGGCACTGCTATTAGATGCCCAGGTACTCGCAACATTTTGCACCTGCTGTCATCGGATTACCATGAATTAACCCAATTACAAATGTTTGAGGGAGAAAAAAACGAAAGTCATTTGAACAAAAATGACTCGGTTTCTTTCCCCCAAATGTTTCTAATCACCCGCTTCCCCCACCCCCTTAGCAACGGGCAGCACACCTCCTTGTGTGCCGCCGTCTACTGCATCTCTTTGCAGGGCAGGTTTCCTTCACTTGCGTGCATGGGAACCGGCGCCGCAGGGTCCGCTTTCATGTTTTGTTTTCTAACTTTATTATATCAGGCGTGGGGGACACCGCCGCAACCCCTACTGCCTTTGACCACTATAAAGGCACCGAATGGTAAATTCATTCGAAGTGTTCGGCTGTTCATTTTTTTCATGCAGTTGAAATTCGAACAAATCTACCATTTGCTTTTTTTTCTTTGATTAAATCTGTGAAACCGCTGCCATCAACGGCACATTAATGCCACTACGGATGTGCCTGGCAAATGGATTTTCCCATGCCTACACAAAAGCCCACACTGTTGGCAGTGCCAATTGCTAATGCTCTTTTTCACAACCCTTTGCAATTTGGCCCTTTTGTTTTACTCGTGAAACTGCAGATTGAAAGTCGCAATTTTCGTGATCAAATGGGTGTGGGATGTCCTTCTATAAAACAGCCGGTAGATTCACACGTACACATTTAGAACATCAACAAGCCACTACCTTTGTAAATGTATTTGACCAATTGCTGGCAAAGCGCTAGATACTGTAATGTAGCCCTTTTCTAAGCACTCTCAGTTTTGGCGGATATGGATATGTTTAACAAATGGGGATTTGCGGGCAGAATGGCGCACAAATCACGTTTTATTCGGCGCAAATAATGCATGAATCAGGCCCAGGTCTTTATGTTGCAAAGGTTTAGCCATTAGGTGTTATCATATCCG
The DNA here is from genome assembly GCF_040938575.1 of Ambystoma mexicanum. Classification (NCBI taxonomy): domain Eukaryota; kingdom Metazoa; phylum Chordata; class Amphibia; order Caudata; family Ambystomatidae; genus Ambystoma; species Ambystoma mexicanum. The sequence continues at coordinate 200,176,975 of NC_090940.1, forward strand.
ACTGTGGCCCTGAATATATCACACACAGCTGTGCAATGCACTGAGATCCACCTGCCCCATACATCCACTCACTCCTGTGCGCCGCCGCTCACAGAGCTCGCCAGGCTTTCCTTGATGTCTATGCATGGCCGCGCGTGCCCATCTACCTACTGCTACTTGACGTGAACATCTTTATGGTTTCATGCCCCTGCATTATTTAGCAACATTTCTCATGAAGAACCTGAGGTGGCCAATGAATAATTAATCTGCGTGTCAGTAAACGTCTGTGCTGAACTATTAGCAATGGCTAAAAAGCTGTAATTAAAAAAGACAACGGCCATTTTGAAAATGTCTCTCTTTGATTCATTCAGGCGCCCTGAAAAAGTATGCGCAACTAACGCTTCTTTTATCCATATTGTGCATCTGTTAGATTGTTGGCGCTCCAGATGTTTTGGACTGCAACTCCAACCATCCCTAGCCAGCATAGTCAATGGCAAGGGATCATTGTAAATGTAGTCAACACATCTGGAGAGCCAAAAGGTTGCAGACCTCTGAAAAGAGGCAGGGCATCATTCTACTGCATGGAAGATGACATGCCCCAAAATAATATTTTTTAAGTGCCATCTTGGCCTGCGTTTCCCTCCTTGCCATTCTGCTCAGCAGTGAACTGTGAGATGTGCTTTTGCCATCCCGGATTCCAGAAATAAGCAGCATGACCCTCATGTTTGACGTCGCCCTCCCCCGCTCTACAATCATCATTGTAGGTCTAGGGTACCAAACATCCCTGGGGTGCCGCTTTACCAGTGGTCTGCAACCTTTGGATCTCCCGATGTTTTAGACTACAACTCCCATGAGCCTTAGCCAGCATAGCCAATGGTGAAGGATAATGAGAGTCATAGTCCAAAACATCTGGAGAGCGGCAGGCTGCACACTACTTCGTGCATGCTCACACATATAGCAGCTAAAAACAACAACGTGGTTATATGGAAGTGACATCATAGATTGAGTAACATTACATCAGGTAATAAAAGCCCCACTATTAAAACAGTGAAAAGTGGGAGGCAGCTGACGCGAGGTCCTATTTAGAAAACATTAGTCGTTATTGACCATCTCACAGCCAATCAGAATGTTCGCAAAGCAGTCAAATCCAGTCAATAACAGGTTTTTTGTGGATTGCGTTCCCGACATTCAGACTTCAGAAGTAGCCAGGGATACAACACAAAGCAGTTCCCTGCATTTAAAAAAACAGCAACGCAATTTCCCTGCATGATTTCTTTCAATAAGGCACTCCAAACTAATTTAACAAAAATAAGTGGAAACTGATACATGGAACAATGCTTTCACTTTTGTCAAGAAAAAAACATGCACTTTACCATTTCACCTAAAGCTGTTCCATCTCAACCACGTTTGCAATGAAATTGTTTACCTTATAAAGAGAACCTTGTCATTTAAATATTGCAAAATGAAACCACATGCATTTTACTATAAGGTATGAGTATTTTATTCCTTACTAGCACAAGCACCCGTAGGTCACTGTTCCAATTTGCTTATCACTTGATGTGCTTTGCACCCTGAAGTAAATTGCACTGAAAATGGGCGTGTGTGGTTGGCAGACGTACCCCGGATTAGACGTGGGCGAGAGTTGGTGTGCTGCTGCATACTGAGACCTTCTGTGCTCTCTCCCCACCTGTCGTCTCCCCCTGTCGTGGTGCAGTTTGTAGTGGTACATTGCGGTGCAAATATCTTGGAAACCGTGCATCCCAGAGCCTGCACCTGGAGTGTTTTGTTCCTCGTGTCGGGACCGGTTCTTCTGGGGCCACATTGATGTTTCGCCGATTTCAGGCAACGTCTCATGGGTGAAGGTGCTGAAATCCGGGGAAAGGGGTGGGGTGTCTAAATGTCACGTAGTTAGTAATATCGGGAGGGTCCTAATAGGTAGCCTATGCAAATGTTGGTGCAGATTGATGAAACGGTGTGGAATTGTATAAGGAACAAAGCTTTGCCAAGCCCCAAAACCACAAACAAATTTTGACTTCTGCTTAAATCCGTGGAGTGGGTTGGGGTGTCCAAATGTCATGTAGCCAGAAATGTCTGGACGGTCCTAAAAGGTAACTATGCAAAGTTTGGTGCAGATTGGTGCAACAGTGTGGAATTGTATAAGGAGCAGCGCTTCCCCAAGCCCCAAACTCAAAAACAAGTTTTGACAAGTGCTGAAATCCGGGGAACAGGGTGGGTGTCCAAATGTCATGTAGCCAGTAATGTCTGGAGGGTCCTACAAGTAACTATGCAAAATGTGGTGCAGAGTGGCAGTCTCTGCAGTGTTCTACGAGCTCCTGCTAATTTCTGTGTTGGAGTCTGTTTTCAGTGCTTACTACTGAGAGAGGGTTGGACTTTCATACAAAACCCCTCTTTCCCGCGGAGCGGCCGCGGAGTGGCTGCAGAGTGGCAGTCTCTGCAGTGTTCTACGAGCTCCTGCTAATTTCTGTGTTGGAGTCTGTTTTCAGTGCTTACTACTGAGAGAGGGTTGGACTTTCATACAAAACCCCTCTTTCCCGCGGAGCGGCCGCGGAGTGGCTGCAGAGTGGCAGTCTCTGCAGTGTTCTACGAGCTCCTGCTAATTTCTGTGTTGGAGTCTGTTTTCAGTGCTTACTACTGAGAGAGGGTTGGACTTTCATACAAAACCCCTCTTTCCCGCGGAGCGGCCGCGGAGTGGCTGCAGAGTGGCAGTCTCTGCAGTGTTCTACGAGCTCCTGCTAATTTCTGTGTTGGAGTCTGTTTTCAGTGCTTACTACTGAGAGAGGGTTGGACTTTCATACAAAACCCCTCTTTCCCGCGGAGCGGCCGCAGAGTGGCTGCAGAGTGGCAGTCTCTGCAGTGTTCTACGAGCTCCTGCTAATTTCTGTGTTGGAGTCTGTTTTCAGTGCTTACTACTGAGAGAGGGTTGGACTTTCATACAAAACCCCTCTTTCCCGCGGAGCGGCCGCGGAGTGGCTGCAGAGTGGCAGTCTCTGCAGTGTTCTACGAGCTCCTGCTAATTTCTGTGTTGGAGTCTGTTTTCAGTGCTTACTACTGAGAGAGGGTTGGACTTTCATACAAAACCCCTCTTTCCCGCGGAGCGGCCGCGGAGTGGCTGCAGAGTGGCAGTCTCTGCAGTCTATGGCAGCTAGGGCAGGGCGGCCTGCTAGCAGAAAAAGCCGCACTCCCCGAGTGTCCCTAGTGTCCGCTGCTGCGGTGACCAAAAAGTCTTTGACTGGCGGTTTGATCTCGGCCACTTACTCGGTGTCAACATCACTGCAAACTGAGACACAGGGTCCCCGACTGCGGAGCGCCAAAGCAAAGATGATCCTTGCGCCTAATCAGTCTCACCTGGATTCCGAGGCTGACTCCGAGGCTGACTTTTCCGGCACAAGGCCGGTCTTCACTGCATCCAGACCTTCTGCATCGGCGCACCAAGACTCGGGAGCACGCCGGCTGGACGCTCGGATGCCTTCACCATCTGCTAGCCCCCCGGCTTGTCTTCTTGCCTGCCCCCAGCCAACTGAGAAGTCCCCCGCGGCCACCGGTCACCCCCCGCCGCTTGAACCGAGTGCGGAGTTCCCCCTCGGAGGAGAGGAAGCACCGTGTGCTGCAGGTGAGGAGGGACTGGTTGGTCGGGGGGGTGAGAAGAGAGGGCGGCGGGTGACAAGCTACTTTCCACCGACCTTCGGTGTTTATCACGCCCAAGGGCTCGAAGCCCTAATCTTCAGGTGGACGTGGAAGTCAGTGGACCGGCAGCACCGGCAGATGATTTGTCAGCTCAGATAAATTTGGACGTAAACCGCCTTATAGTGGCGCCGACCCTCCATCCTCCCCCCCCAGATGGTGGAGAAGCTCAACTCGGGGCACTCCCTCTAGAGGTGGACGCGCTAAGGGGAGCGATCCTAGCGGTTTCAACTGAAGCGGCTCCTCCTGACCCGGGGGTGTTCGACCCTCTGATAAGGGCTGCGAGAGCCGATAGGGTAAACAAACCAGCTCAGGCCCCCACACGCGTTTTGCATCCAAAAAAGAGAGGAGGACCGGTCCGTAGGAAACGTTGTGCACACCCACCTCAAAAGTTGGGGCTGAAGGTCTATCAAACACAGCGCCCTAGACTTTCCTGTGCCCCGCCTTACCTTCAGCTTAACCAGCAGAAGGACGACAAAACACATCAGCCGGTAAACAACCGATTCTTCGCAAATCTTCTAAAAAAGAAAGTTTCACCTTCAGAGGAACTTTCGGATGCAGAGATTTTAGAAGTAACAGCGGACCAAAACACTCCCATACTTGGCAGGGGAGGCCCCACTGACTTGCGCCCAGTCTTTTCACTGGAACCAGCACGCTTTTCTTTTGCAGGAACCGTGGCAGATGCTAACATCAGGTGGCACTTTGGCTCCCCCCGTACTGGTGTACCACCCTCGCAAATTCCCTCTACCAAGTCCACAATTGATCTGGAGAAAGCTACTAACCCTTCAAACTCCCATTTATCATCAGCTGTCTTTACGGCCCCTGAAGCAATGGACCCCCTTCCTAGACCACTGCTGGTTGGGCCAGGGGCTCTAGCAGTTACACCACCGACAGCAAAGTCTCTATTGCAGAAACAGGGCTGTTCAAACCCTCCAATGTCCGTTATCATTGACTTAAGTGATGCCGAAGATTCTGCCTCCATTTCCTCTCAAGTAAACGACACAGAAATCAGTCCCCTAGCACCTACGACTCCGGATCTTTTTGACCAAGGGTTCAGTGAGGTGCCCTGTTTAGCTACGCAAGGTCCAGTCCGGGTCCCCACTGAGCCTTTCCCGCAAGAAAGAGGCCGCGCAGCGGGGGTACAAACGAGTCCTGGTTTCCCTAGTCCTTCAACTGGCTCGTCGTTTGGGAGCACCCAAACGGTATCAAGCTCAACGAGCCCTATACGTGTAAATGAGAGTGGAAGAATACACACAAAAGACACCTCGCCCAAAAGGACGGATTTAAGACTCATTATGTCAACGGTAACTCTGGCCATGGCCCCTTTCTGTAAATTATACGAGTCAATAAACGACTCCATGAGAGATCACACCTCCATTATAGCAATGATGAATAGCCGTCTAATCTTCTTGGAAGGCTACATCAACGCACTGAACAATAAAATGGAAAAGGGTGCCAAAGACGTGGAGTCTGGTAAGTCTGCACCACAACTAACGAAAGGACCCTTGGTGGATGTCAGCTCCCAGACTTTGGCCCCAAGCTCGCAACTCTTATATGAGGAGCCAAGAACAACGGTTAGCCACAGGCCTCGGTGTGAGGGTCCGAAAATAAATAAGTCATTGCCCACCAAGTCAAAGGGAAATGGAGCAATACGTGATGAACCAGATGAAATCACAACAGATAAGGGGGCTGTCCTGGATAGGAAAGCAAAGGAGACCACTTTGGTAACGAAAGGTCAAACAGCGACCCAAAAGCAACTGACTATTAAGTTCTTTTCCCCTCAATCGACCACTAACAAAGTACAGGCGGGTAAAGACAAAGGTGAATGGCACTGTGGCTCTGGGACCCCCCTTATTCGTGAACCATCCAAAGCAGCGGCTGAACGGGAAACCCGAAATCTGAAGTTGGGGCCAAAGGTTCCAGACAGCGTACCTGTAAATAAGGAATCCGAGCAGGTGACAGACGAGGACCTATTGAATTGTAGTGTTTACACCCTATCTGACGATCAGGAATCACTCAACAATTCTTATCAAATGGACGAGGAGCCCTCTCCCTTTTGTACTTTGGAAAGTCGTTGCAAGAAGCTTCAAAAAAAGTGTAGCTGGGGGGAAGGTTTGCGGGAAGACAGTAGCCCCAAATGGCATTTTTCTAACTTCCAAGTCGAGGGTAGGAAAGAGTCAAACTCCGATAACCCTCACTCAAGACTGGAGGGTAGAAGAATTGATTCTCCTGCGAGACCAAGTTCTCCCTCTGAAACTAAATGGGTGCACGCCACCCGCGATAAACAGCTTCCGGTCAAGCAAATTTCCCCAGTTACAAATCGGAAAGAGAAGCAAAAGTCGCACCAATCTAAACTGGGGGAAAACAAAGGTCGAGGGTCATCGGCACACGTTTATAAATCAAAACGAAACTTCAAAATCGAACAGTTGCCAAACAACAGAAAGTACGTGATACTGAATAGAAGCTGCCTGTTACAACTTCTTAAATGCGTACCATCACTCCGAAAAGTCGAATCAAACGACCTTGCCAGGGTCGAACCTTTCCATCAAGGTAAAATGGCATGCGCGTATCTACACGTGCAGACAAACTGGGCCAAAGTGAGGATCTCCGAGGCGGCTGAACATCTACTAAAAATGGGTTTCGACCTGTTTGAACTGGAAGAGACTGCTCGATTTACCTCGCCCAGGAAACCATCAGAATCAACAAAGTCTGCTACGGACACGAGGAGTAACAAACCACAATCGCACTTAAGACCTGGTGAGGAGAGAGGATCCAGACTTATTTCAATACACACTGAGCCTTCTTTACAGAACGCCTCTCCCCGGTCTTCTCTCTCGCCCCCTAGCGGCAAAGAGGGGAGCCAGTGCCCTAAAACGGCCACAAAGACAGACGGAACTGCCCTAAAGGATCCTTTGGGTATAAGAAGGTGTCCTCAGGGACCCAGGCCGAGGATCGTAAGGACCATATATCAACCACCGGGGGGAAACAAGACTGGCACCCATGAACCTCAGAAACAAGCCTCACCAGCGGAACAATGGGCATGGTTGCCCAACGCATTGACAATAAATAAGAACAGATAGCAACCCGTGGAGCGCTTGTCCGCTCCACTCGCCTCTACACTACTAACGGGTAAACCTGATCTCTCCCTGGGGTCATGGAACACTCGTGGATTCCAGCATTTAACGAAACAAGGAGACATAAACTTGGGATGCTTAGACATCATTTGTCTGCAAGAAACTTGGATGATAGAACGCCCCTCCATAGACGGATACGACTTGACCTTCGCTCCAGCTATCAAAGGTCCCTTTGGCCGACCGTCATCAGGCCTTATAACTGCAATACGCTGCGGATCCGGTTTACATCTAATGAACACTCTGAGAGTGTCAACTCATCTATTGACCACGGAAATTATTTGGACTGAGGCCGAGGTGAAAAAGGGTAAGCCTAAAACGCAAGTTATAATCATCCTAAATGTTTACTGGAATCCGGCGAGTATGACCGATTCACTCCTCATAGCACTGATTGAGGATTCAATCGATGAAGCACGAGTAAGGTGTCCTGAGGCCCTGTTAATCATCTGTGGAGATCTAAATGCCACCTGGTTACCACACGATTCAGCCGGTGACCCTCCTCTTTTTTCGACCTTAAGAAGTAAACGCGGTGTGGCTTGGCTGTCCTTGATGTCATCCCGTGACCTGCTATGTGCTGAGGATCTATTCCCCAGAAGTGACAGGCCACCCACCTGGGAAAGAGGAAACTCTTCAGCAGACCTCGACCACATCTTCATAAGCAGGCTCTTAGCAGCTTTGACCACTTCGTTCGAGGTATGGAGGTCCTCGGCTAGCCACCATAACCTGCTTGTACTGAAATGGACGTCCACGAAGCTCGTGAACTTATTCATGCCTGCACAAGTGGAGGTAAACAACCAGCAAAACCGCTTAAGACTCTCAGAATCCTCGATCCTAAAGATACAGGCACAATATTTGGCAACCGGAAACGAGCACAACCCACTGAGTGACCTGCAATTACCAGATTACCAACCTCTTCTGGTACCTTTCAGAGCTAAACCTGCTGGCCCCAGACAAAACAACGAAGGTGCTAGACATCAATACAGCAAAGAACTTGTCCTAAGACGGAGATCAGTAAGGCGTGCCAGAAGAAAATTTGGTGTCTTTCCTTCACCCGAAAATCTGGCAACCTTGAACCAAGAAAAGAAATCTTACAAATCATGGCTCAGGTTCCATCGTAGTAATCTTTACCAACAAGACGCCGAAGCGATGCTTAAGCTTGTCTGCGGTCACCACCCCCGAGAGTTCTGGGCGCTCTTAAGATCTTCTCTGTCGCCTCACGAGACCTCACCATCAAATCCAATCGGGGAAATAACCTGGATAACATTCTATTCAAATCTGTTCAAAGCTCCCGCATTGTCAACCTCTTGTGAACTTACAACAAAACGAGTACCATGGATAGATTTGAGCGATGAATCTGAGATTCTCAAAGTCCTGCAGAATCTGAAACCATCGCGAGCACCTGGCCCGGACGGAATAACAAATCTCGACCTAAACAAATATCCAAGTCAGTGGGCTGTGTTGATTAGTGAAATCTTTAAACGCTGCAAACAGGCTTGGCAAATTCCGGCATCATGGACAACATCCATCATAGTCCCGATATTCAAAAAGGGAGGGAAAGAAGATCCTAAAAATTACCGCCCGATCGCACTTCTGGACACGGTTGGCAAGGGGTTTGGTTCTCTATTACTTCAAAAATTTCAGGACTGGGCCAGGGAGGCCGAATGCGCCGACCCGTTTCAAACGGGATTTACTAAAAACAGCGGTACGACCACTAACATCATGTTTCTCAGTACACTCAAAAGCAAGGTGCTGGGAGGAGGCCCTAGAGTGTTTCTAGCGTTCATAGATCTGGCTCAAGCTTTTGATCAAGTAAATCGTGAGCGCTTGTGGAGAAAACTGAGTCTTTGGAAATGCCCGGCCGAACTGCTTCAACCGATTCAAGCTCTACACCAAGAAACAAGGGTGCGAGTGAGACTAACTCAGGCTGGTTTGTTGTCCTCTGAAATCCCGGTGGATCGCGGTGTGAAACAGGGTTGCCCCCTTGCCCCGTCACTCTTTATTGCTTACCTCGGCGACTTCAAAGCCTCGGAGCAAACGATCCGCTCCTTTCCACCGACTTTGGGCAAAGTGAAAACATCGAGACTACTCTACGCTGATGACCTTATCTTAATGGACTTGACTCCTATCGGTCTTCAGCGTCAACTCGACCATCTGGCGGCATATATTCAAACGAATGATCTAACTATAAACACGGCCAAAACAAAGATCCTGATAATGGAAAAACACAAGCGACCAAAGGAAAAACTTGCCTGGTACCTGGATGGGGTAGCACTGGAAAAAGTCACAAACATCACATACTTGGGAGTAGCATTGGACTGCTCGAGTATAAATGCATCTCTCCAAAGTTGCCTAATGACTAAAGCAAGAAACCTAGCGGCACAAGGCAGGGCATTGGACAACAAGTTTGGAGGTTTTTCCCTGTTACCCCTGATAAAATTCTACAAAATGAAGGTGGTGCCATCCCTCACCTATGCCGCAGAAGCTCTCCCGCATACACCCACAAATTTGTGGCTGAAGTTAGAGGGTCTATTTTGGCGCACTGTTCTAGGTTTCCCCAAGTCTGTGCCGGCTCTGTTGATCAGAAGAGAGCTTGGCCTATTATCGTTGGAAGGGACCATGGAAACTAAATCGATGATGCTGTACAGGAAGATGCTACTTTCGGACTGTCCTTATGTGCTAGCTATTGTACGCACGGAACTATTGACATCTTCCTCTTCTGTGCTCAAATCTTGGGAAAGGGCTCGTAAAATGAAGCTTGCGGAAATCAATTCCTCGGAGCAGGATCTTATCAGCAATCCGCTAAAAATAAAAAGGAAAATCAGTGAGCTTGACTGGATTGAAACCCTGAACAATGCATCCAAAGCCAAATCAGTCAGCCATTTGCCGCCCCATGAGAGCAAATTAAACACTGTTCCGAATTACCTGAGTAAATTCCCTAACAAAGCCGCCAGAAACTTGTTTTTGAGAGCGCGTCTAAATTTACTGCCGACACACGAGATACTAAAACTCAGAGGACAAAGTAATTCGAACACATGTCGTTTCTGCAAAAATGAGACACACGTAGAAACTATACGCCATCTCCTTTTAAATTGCCCAGGAACCAGAGCCGTAGGCGAGAAATTTCTGTTACCACACCTTTCTGCATCGTATATCAGGGAAGAAGAAACGTGGTGGACGCGCCTGATGAGCGGAGAAAGAAATACCTGGACTATAGCCACCACACAGACTTTGAAGTTTATTCTATCTCTCTGAAAATCTAGCCCAATTTTTTTTTTTTTTTTTTTTTTTTTTATTATTATTTTTTTTTATTTATTTATTTATTTTTTTCTTCTCCTTCTCCACTTCGGCTTCACCTCGCTTCAGTTTCTTTTTCTTTCTCCCTCTTATTTCTTAATTTCGAGCTTCATCCTTTGTTCTTCACTTCGTTTTGATTCCAATTTCGTTTGTAAAAATCATTAATTTGATTAAATCAACTAAATAAATAAAAAAAAATAAAAAAATGTGGTGCATATTGGTGAACCGGTGTGAAATTGTACATGGAACCAAGCTTCGCCACAAATCTAGCCACAAACACACACATTTTGACGTTTATATAGAGATTAAGCTAGCATTCTTTACTTCACCACCACAACTACAAAACATTCATAGCTAGTAATGCTATCTTCCAACAGCCTCATGCACCACAGAGAGGTAGTTATAGCTCGGGATAATTACCCTTTCCCAACCTAGCCCCGAGGGTGGGTCATAATCATGCAAAGCCATCTGTATTCTGAATAACCAGGCCCCCCCACCTTCATTCACCAGTTTGCATTAACCCCAACCTGCTCACACTAACCCCAAAGCCTGCATCTCAGGGGTCCTCTTTGATAGTTACCCCAGACTCCTCCTTCTGTATCATTTCCAATGATAATACCATTAGACCCAACCTTCTTACCATCAGGAAAATCCACCTCTCTTGAATCTACCACCCTGCGAAGACTCATCTCCACTCTACTCTTGTGGCCAGTTGTCTTGACTATTGTTCTACTTCTACTAGCCTTCTTCTGGGTTTTCCTCTCTATGCCTTAACACCTCTCAAAAGATTCTTAACCTTACTACTCGCACACTCTCTGTGACCTCCCCTGCTTCCTTCCCCATCTCTTCCCTGCCCTCGATGCAGCAGCAATCCTCCTTTATATTTCTCATACTCACCTTTAAAACTATCAATAGCCTCGCCCACCTTATCTAGACATCGCTATCAATTCAGGGGTGTGGCTCGGTCTGGAAAAGATCTGGGGCTACGCTAATGTTGGGACTGACCCGGGGACGCCGCTATCACTTAGCTACTGCCCCACTCACAATCGTCACACCAGCAAGCTATGCTACTATCAGAATTGTCCCTGGACCTATTATGATTACAACCTTGTCTGTCTCCTCCCCCTTCCCTTAGTTGTCCCACCCCACGCCCCACTGCAGCACTATCCAAAATGTTGTCGGCCTAGTAAGATAGCTGCTTGTTTTGTTCCTCCCCTCCCTTTCTGCACCCCTCTCCCTCACCTTTTGTTTTTCTCTGGCTCTACCAGAAATGTCGTCAGGCCTAGTACGATAGTCTGTCTCCATCTCCTTCCCACTCTCTCCCTCCCTTCCTTACCTATGTTTTAGCTCTTGCACTATCTGAAATGTTGTCAGGCTGAGTACCATAGTTAATTTCACATCCTTATTGTTCATTGCCTGTAAGAATGTCATTGTATTTTCCTGTGTTCCCTCCCTTGCTTTGAAGCGCTTTGAAACACATTCTGTATAGGCGCTATATAAATAGACTATCATATCACCTGTCTGCGCCCCATTCGTCATGCGCCGCTTTCTCTCCTTTGCCCTCTTCTCTCAGTTCCACTGAAATCCCTTCCCCCCTGTGACCACAAACGCTTCGACCATCCATCTTATCCTCTCCATCGAGCGGCCTGATACCCCCACACATAGTCCACGCCCACTGAGGGCCTCCTCTGGCTTGCCTTACCTTTTGGTCCACTTGCTTGCAAATAGTTGTTAGCACTCTCTGTGCTTTCCTGTGCCAATGTTGCCACGACAGCCCCACACCCACGGTCAGGCTCTCAATAGCCTACAATGGCATTGTAATTCACCCTGTTCTAGTCACTTTTGTTGATATGCACAGTTTTCTCTTCAAAATGCTAACCTATTTATAAAAAAGAAAAAAACGAATGAAAACCCCAAAATAATGCATACCATTTAAGTGTGTGTGCTGTTATGCCAAGGATACACATTAAAGTGTGTCTTTTTGACATTTGCTGGATGCTCATGAATGCATGTGGAATGTCAAGGGTGTTGAGCTGCGGGAACGACTTTTACTGGAAACCTTCCTCAGTACAGGGTACAGAGTCCATGCAATGCTTGTGGTGGAAGGCCAAGGTTTTCAAGGGTTGTTGCAAGCTTCAGCTTGATGTGGTGGCAGCACAGGAGCTTCTTAAGGGGGCCTGGCATTATTTTACAGAATTAGAAACACTACCATTGTGCAGTCCCAACGTGTTGCGTCCAATCTTTTGGTTGTGTTGTTCGAAGAGAAAAGAAGCTGCGACTCCATTTGGTTTGTATAGTCATTTGTTTTGCGGTGTGACTTTTTTTAGTGTTTTTTGTCATTTTGAATTCCTGTACTGTTTGTGTACATGTTGTGTCGTGCTGTGCAGGTGTTTATAGGTGGGAGGTTTCTTCCTCAGGTGTGGAGAGAAGGTATGTAGTAAGTATATGTTCTGTGCAGCGGGAGGATGAGTGTGGTGTCGAGTGATCTTTGGTATGTGTGAAAGGGCCTCTTCAAGCGTCAGTGACAGGATGTCTTGATGTGTAATGCTTGTATGATGCTTAGATGGGTTTAGAATACTGGTGAGGGGGCAGTGTAAGGGTAAGCTTGGACACCAGGGAGAGAAAGGTGACAATTTGAAACAGTACCTAATCGAGATGTGATCTGGTAGTGATTGTGGTTTTGCCCCTTTAAGGGTTTCAGCACGTGGCGGAGTGACGTTGCACTCTGCCGCGTGCCTTTAAATTCTTTCCCCTTCATTTCCTTAAACTATAGGGTCTTTTACCTATTGCCCTGACGAAGGCAGACCTTTCTCCTTTTTGGAAAAATTCATCTCACATGGTTATTCTGCCGAAACGCATTTTAACAAGAGGGGACTGTAGGTCTTGACAGACCAAGCCGGAAGTTTGGATCATGGATTACAACAGGTCCAACAATTGAAGGAACTCTTTTTGGTCAATTTCTGGCTTCCCCTTCTGCGTTGGCAGACCCTATCCTGAACAAGAATTTTTCACTTTGGGATATTGAGGAGGACATGTTCCCTTCTCTCTTCTTAAACTAATGTCCTGAACTAATGACAGTGTTTAGGCAGACCTTATTCTGGACAGGAATTTAGATTTAGTTTGTAAGTACCACAAGTATTGGTTCTACACAACGGTCGATTTGGGCCATTTTTGATTTACTGTTGTTTGTGCCACTTACGTTCAAGCATTTTTGTATTCTTGTTCTTTTCAACAAATGTTTCTCTCACCTTTTGTTGATGTCTAACACTTTTTTATAATTTCAATAATATGCATATGTACATGCAGATGTTATTATAATTTATTGTGCCCTCAACAGTTGGGTTTCACATGTTGCTTTCTCTTTTTTCTTTGACACTATTATATTGTTATGCTGAACACTGTAGCACTCATTGTTGTTTAAACAAATATATACACAACCTCATTTTATTTTTATTTTTTTAACGCTCGTGGCTGATATGGTGATCTTTTTGCCTGTGACTGAATGTATAAATGATGTTTTGAGGACAGAGTGGACTAGAATGTTTTCTTCAAAGTAATTTTACATAGGCATACCCATCATTTTACGTGACAGCACCCTCCTTTCTTGATACAGTGATCCACCTGATTAAGTTGGGGCCCAGCCAGTGGCCCAGCCACTTCCCCAGATCCCGCCCCCACATGTGATCCAGCCTCTGCCACAGCCTGCACCTCAAGCGATGGCCCTGATGAGAGCACCAGGGGTGTGCAGCCAAACCCTGAGTTTGACGTGTCTGGTCCCCCGCCAGCCTGGGGCCTAGGTGGAAGCCGTAGATTGATCGCCTCGACATATACTTCAGGGCTACCATGGAGACCAATGAGGACTGCAAACCTGCGACCCTATTGTACTCTGTGGGGTCTGCGGTCCATGACATTTTTGAGTCTCTTAAACCAAGAGATGGATCCTACGGCACAGCGAAGACGGCTCTTCATGACTACTTCCTGCCTTTGGCAAATGCGGACTATGAACGCTTTGTGATGCTTTCCACCCGTCAGAAAGATGATGAAACTCTCGACACCTTCTATGGTCGTCTCCAGCGGCAGTCAGTGGCATGTGCCTGGGACAATCTAGATGCAATGGTCAGGAATCAGCTGATCAAAGAATGCTCATCGGGTAAGCTACGCAGGCAGGTGCTGCGGGAGCCTGGGATCACCTTGCCTCGTATCCTCGAACTGGGTCGATGCCAAGAGGTGTCTGAGGTGCGAGCGTCCAGGATGGAGGCAGGAGTGCACCCAGCCAAGGCAGAAGAGGTGTGTGCTGTGGGCTGTGGTGGCAGGGGTGCCAGGAGGCCAGCAGGCAATTTCTGTGACAGGGGCGGAAAGCCTGGGGAGGCGTGCCTAAAGTGCGGGTATGACCTGCCCCACCCTTCTGAGTGCCCAGCAGAGGGGAAAGCGTGTGGTCGATGTTGTCTAGCTGACCACTATGCCTGAATGTGCAGGGCCTCCCTACTGGTGATAGTGCCGAGAGGTCCTGTTCGGTCTGGCTATTTTTGCCAATCACGCTGCCTAATGTTGCCCATGTCTATCACGGTGATGAAGGTGCACGACTAGAAGAGGAGGAAGAGGAGGAAGAGGAGAACATTTTCTTTGTATCCAGCATTGAGGCCCTCAAATGGAAGAACAGACGGCAACTGCGGTGCATTGTCACAGTCAACAAATCATCTGTCCCGGTGCTGTTGGACACTGGAGCCTCTGTCAACGTGATGGCTAGGAAACACTACAATGCCATGGAGTGCCCCCTGCAACTGGCTGCTCCCAAGGCCTGCATCTTCACATTTGGGGGATCCCAGCCAATTCCCCTAGATGGTGCTTTTGTGGCGGACGTGGGGCATGGTGATTCTAAAATAAGGGCCCGCTTCTACTTGACACCTGTAAGCACCAACATGTTGTTGAGATGTGCGGCGGCGGAAGCCCAAGGGATTGTGAGTTTTGCGTACTCAGTTTATGTGGAAGACATTCAAACGTTGCTGAAAAATACTCCTGTTTGTTCCAAGGGATTGGGCAAATGGCAGGAGATCTGGTGAAACTGCATACTGATGAATCAGTGCAACCCATGGCTCTCAAACACCACTGGGTGCCTTTCCACTTGCGGGAGTTAGTGGATAAAGAACTGGACAATCTCGTCAACCTTGATATCATCGAGAAGGTTGAAGGCCCTACACCGTGGGTGTCCCCCATTGTCATTGCACGAAAGCCGAAGCAGCTGGACTCAGTGAGGATCTGTGTTGACATGTAGCTCCCCAACAAGGCTATCAAGAGAGAGCAGCATTTAACACCTACCATAGATGACATTATCACTGAGCTGCAGGGGACCCGGTTCTTTTAAAAACTGGACCTCAAGGCCGGGGTACCACCAGGTCGTGTTGCACCCTGAATCTCAATACATCGTGACTTTCACCACTCACAGAGGGCTGTATCAGTACAAGAGACTGAGTTTTGGGGTGTCCTCTGCAGCAGAGTTGTTTCAAAACATTATTTGTGGTGTCCTGGTAGACCCAGCCAGTGTTTGAACATAAGCGACAACATCCTGGTGTTTGCAAAATCAGAACCAGAACATCTGCACAAGCTCGCCAAGACTTTTGAACGGCTTCAGTTTCTTGGCCTGACGCTATACTGTGAAAAATGTGAATTCCTGAAGCCTACCATCGAATTCTTCAGGTTTATGTTCAAGGAGGGAGCCTGTCCCCTGCCTCCTTGCTTGCAGCATCAAGGATACTAGCCACCGGAGAATGTGTCGGAGGTATGGAGTTTCTTGGGCATGGTGAGGTACTGTGGCAACTTCATAAAGAACTTGGCCTCACGGTCAGAACCTCTGCAAGCCCTCACAAAGAAGAAGACCGCGTGGCAATGGGGGCTGATAGAACAAGCGGCTTTTGAAGACATCAAAAGCACCTTCACGGCAGAGGACACCATGGCGTTCTTCAATCCCGCCCTCCAGTCGAAGATCGTAGCGGATGCCAGCCCTTTTGGTCTGGGGCTGTGTTGACACAGGTCAGTGCCGATTAGAGTGTCAGGCCAGTGGCGTATGCCAGCAAGGCGCTGTCTGAGACTGAACAACGATACTCCCAGATCGAGCGGGAGGCCTTGGCTGTTCTATGGGGTTGCAGGCATTTTCGGTTGTATATTCTGGGTCGACCTGTGACGGTAGTCACTGACCACAAGCCTTTGCTGCCCATTTTAGCAGGCTCCTCCTCGAAACCACCGGCAAGGATTGAACGGTGGATGCTGGCGCTACTCAAGTACGATGTCTCGATGGTCTATCGGCCGGGCACCAACAATGCGGCTGACTATCTGTCTCGCCACCCCAGAGGTGACCCGGAGGGCTGGGCAGATGACTGTGCAGAGGAAGCAGACATTCACGTTCGGTTTGTGGTGGAGGCGGTAACTCCCAACTCCTTGCCCTTGGAGGACCTTGAGGTGGCTGCGGCCCAGGACAAGTGTTTTCTCATTCTGAAATTGGCAATGCAGCAAGGATCCTGGAAGGCGGTGCTAGATTCTCTGGCAATTTGAACGCAGGAGGCGAAGGTTACGCTTGAACAGTTGTGGAAGGTGAAGGATGAACTGTCATTTTCCGGGACTGGCCTCCTACTCAGGGGTGACCGGATCATAGTCCCTCAGGTGAAGGTCCAGGGGGTCATTGGGTTGGCCCACCAAGGTCATCAAGGAGCTGCCAAGAAAAAAGCCCGTCTGCACCTCAAGGTGTGGTTTCACGAGCTGGAAAAACATGTAGACGAGTTTGTGGCATCGTGTGTATGGTGCAAGGCGGCGTCTCCAGCGCAGAGAGAGCCTTCCATCGAAGCCATGCCCGAGGCATGCAACCATGGGAAGTGGTTCATGCAGACTATGGCTCCACGACACAGTGCACCCACTTCCTGGTGATGGTAGACAAATGTCCAGATACCCTGAGGTCGAGTTCATTGAGTTGGTGGCCTTTGAGAATGTGGTGGTGACCATGGAAAAGATCTTCGCAGCTCATGGACTCCCCAAGGTTCTGTGTTTGGACAATGGGGCGCTATTTCAGGATGAGAGGTTTGCGGCCCTGATGGAGGACTATGGGGTTCATCACAGGGAGATCACCCCGCTATGGCCCAGGGAAAACGGGGAGGTGGAGAGACTGTTGTGAGCACTCAACAAAGTATTCTGCATCGCGCAGGGGCAAGGCCGGTGCTTGGAAAGGGCGCTGTACCAGTTTCTGCATGTTTACCGGACCACCCCACACACATCCACGGGAGTGGCCCCAGCAGAAGCCTTATTCAAATGATGCCCGAGAGGACTGATACCCGAGGTCGGGGAAAAGGAGCCTGCGGTCATTGATGATCAACAGGTGGAACGTGACCATATGGTAAGGATTGAACAGGAAAGCCAGAGGAGAGGTCTCAGACCTCAGCAACGCATGCCTGGCGATGAGGTGCTTATCAGAAACAGGCACCCACACGGGAAGCTATCACTAATTTATGAGCCTGAGCCACTGGATGTAGTGGCTGTCAAAGGGTCCATGGTAACGGCCTCCGATGGCAAGGCATCTGTCACCCGAAACGTACGTTTCTTTAAAAGACTAGGGGAAACTCAGGCAGAGGTGTCTCGGACAAGGACATCACAGAGGTTCCAGATGAGGGCGGAGGTGTGGCTGTAGCCCCTCCACCCTGCTCTCCGGTCAGTGTGACGGCCGCCGAGGGATCCCCTCTCCAGGAGGCGAGCAGGAGGTAACCCCTGATGACAGGGTGAGGGAAACCTGTTCGCCTCAGTGACTATGTGTTGGAACAGTGAGTCCGAGCAGCCCCGGTGGGGTGCAGTAGTGGTAAGGGGACCCGGGTGGCTGTGATTAAATGGTTCTGATTTGCTGTGGGTGTTGTGTTTTAGTATTAGCATTGTTATATTGTTTATTGTTTGTCCTCATGAAAAAGGAGGAGTACCCTTAAAGTACCCTTTAAGGGTTTCAGCACATGGCAGAGTGACGTTGCACTCTTCTGCGTGCCTTTAAATAAAGGGGGTGTTTCCTGGCTCCACAGAGTGACTGGGGAGGCCAAACTAGGCAGACGTATCCTGCAGAGCAACTGGGGAGCCCAAACTAGGCAGACGTGTCCTGAGTGAGTCTGTGGAGGGAGGGGGCTCACGGAACATCGCGGGGTATGCAGAGTGCCCCACAACAGTGATCTGCTGGGCCCAGATCACTCTCAAAAGATCTTTGTTGCAGAGAGTCACTCAGCAAAGACCGTCCCCTGCCAGGCCACGCTCTGCTTCTTTACCCCCTCCACTTTCAAGGGTTCCCCGAACCCTCCTTTCCTGCTCCACAACACATTATTGCTCCAAGCATCCCCTTGCCCACCCGTTCCACATCTGCACACATGTACTTTCCCCCAACTTCCCTGCCACCCTGCATCTCTGCATACTGGAAGGGGAAAGCATGTGGCGTTGACGTCCCTCCAAGGCTCTTCTGCCCTCCGTGCTTGCTCATGGTGCCATCTACACCGCAATTGGATCTGCTATCAGTTATAGAACCTCATCACGAATTGGGCGGTATCCTGGCTGTAATACCACCTAACTGTGTCACGGTTTTATTACACGGCACACTCCAGCCAGGTACCCCTTCCTTGCCAATGAATGTGGCGTACAATAAAGCACTTTTTATTTTGAATAAACCACGGGTACATTTTCTTTGAGTAGGCCTCCAACCCGTCTCGCACCCAACCTCCACAAGCACCGTGTGTCACAATGGACCAGGAATCAGGCTGGTGTGCATCAATAAGATATTTCTTAATTTATTATTTAATGCAAAAGAAAAAAATCAAACAATTTCACAGTCACCAATGTTGTGGTAACACAAATGCACTCATTTCTGTTACAATTCATACAATCTTTAATGGCAACAGAGAACTATTTTATAAAGAGATAACACTAACGGTTTAGCACTCCCCCCAGCAACACCCACCCTGAAACATCAGCTAACTTGATTCCTTTGAATGGAAGGCAGTGGCAAGGAGTAGGAATAGAGAGAGAAAATCGGATTTGGGTTAAAGCCCGCCTCCCCAAGATGGGAAGTCAGCAAAGAAAGTGAAAACCTGTTTTTAGAGCAAAATGGAAGAATGGGATTTTGATTATTACTCACAACTGCTAGAGAACAGAATGACATGAAATTTGTGTTGCTTACACTTGAGGAGGTAAGGAATCTTAGATAATACTAATCAGCAAACCAGGGCAAAGTAGAAATGAAATGGGAAAATCGGTTTTGGGAGAGAGCAAATGCAAAAGGGAAACATACAATGGCAAACAGAACTTTGGTTTACACTGGAATTACAATAACTGGCAGCTCAGGGAAGGGTTTTAGCTCACAATAGGAAAATCGGTTTTCAATGACAAGGACAGAAGCACATAACAGAAAGACTTGTAGGCAAAAGGGATTGCTCTCAATGGGACTACGTTTTGGGGTTTTAATAGGACAAATGCAGCTAGGAAATTGTGGGGTAATGCATAAAATACACAGACAAACTTGGTTTTTAGTTACAAGGAGACTAAATCTATTGAGGCAACACTTTAACGATTATAATAATTAAAGAAAGACACCAGGGACAAGGTGGTTAATTTAGAATTTTAACCATCTCGTACCATTAATTTAAATAGGGGAATTAATTGATTTACTTAAAAAGACACTGAGAGGTTTACCAAAGGGAATATGCTCACATACATAGGCTAAACACAAATTCTTCTATGGGGAGGTGACTGAATTACACTAGCCATGTGGGGTTTTCAATGGGTGAATTATTGGGTGCAAAGCTACAAAAAGAACGGCTTCTACAACTGAGGGCTGGGGTTATTTGCTACTTACACAGTAAGCCTTGGTTTGGGATTCTGGAAAGCCAGCTGAATCTCAGGACACTCTGGACAGCTAGGCAGGAGGTCTGGTCCCTGCACTCTGCATTGGTTTGGGATTCTGGAAAGCAAGCTGGATTCCAGAACATTCTGGACATCTAGGCAAAGGGTCTGGTCACTGCACTCTCAAAGATGGTAAGGTACAGCTGCCTTCTCTCTGTCCTTCTTCTCCTGTCTCCCTAGATGTGTGTGTCTCCTGACTTAGTACAATCCACCTTATATAGCACAAATGACATCACTCGCTTTACAATCTAGGGGAGTACTCTGTAATTACCCCTACCGCTTGAATAGGACAGTTTACCATTCCTCTCTCTGCCCCCTGGCATGATTGGTTCAAGGGTAGAGAGCACCATCTGTCTGTTTGCATTTACTACTTTTCTTTGTTCTCTTGGCCACTTTTTGACAAAAAACATTTATGTCTCGTAACTTCATAATTCCTTTAGCCCCTGCTATATGCATAAGATAAGTGGTTTTAATTGGTCAAAGGGAATTAGGTAAGCCAATTTCCAACTCTGTATGATGTAGCATGGCCCGGTGGCACAGTTCTGTCCTTTTCACAAAATGTATAACAGTTATAAATCTGATATTGATCAAGCATGTTCATAATGTCAGTTTCCATCTTTCCACCAATTGTCATATTTGTCCCACTTTTAGATCAGCCAGAAAACCATTCTAACTGGCCATTTCAGTCTCCAAAGTCCTAGAAAACTGCACTTTATTTCTTTAAAACCGCCTGTAAATTACATAAAAACAGCATAAAACAAAATTATTTCTCATTCTAATTGCTGCGAAGGATGCCTAAAAATGAAATCAGTTCTTCAATGTCAATGGGGAGGATCTGTCCCCCTCTCACACATGACCTTGTAGCGCCCACCTTGCAAGCTAACACATTATAAAACTCAAATATTAATTTCCCCTCTAAGGCTTTTGAGTAGGCAAATGTCAGGCTCAGCATCTCCTACTTTAGTATTGCTAACATTAACCTATAACCTATGACTGGAGAGCAGCAGTGCAATATCATTTACTTGGCCTGCAAGGTATAATGGGTACGGACTATGCCTGGCATTATTTGTATATAGTATTAGGGCAAAGGATATTCAGATAACCAGAATGCTTTTCACAAAATCTGCAACTGTTCCAAGTTTTCAGAGTTCCATGGGGCATAGACCTTTACAAAACGGGTTGACTGAGCACTGACATAATCCTACCCAGCAATTTAAAAGTGAGGGGTACGTTGCAAACACTCTTGTATGCACTTCATAATAATTGTGCACATACATATGCATGACCTTCTCTTAAACTGCACATACTATGGTGAGGCTTTAACCCTTTAAGTGCCATGGGTATTTCTCCCCAGTGCCAGAGCCTTTTTTGGTGATTTTGGTATGTGGCCATTCAATGGCTTGTAACTTTTTCGTTACATGAGATATCTCGGCCAAATTTGGCTCCTTTTTTTCCCACATGTAGGCGGTCGTAACGCCACCCAGGAATCCCAGGTTGCTGTAGGGGGGGTGAGAGAAAATAAGGAAAATGTGCGAAAATTTTGGGTTTTTTCAAAAAATGCCAATAAAATGATGTACAAAGAAGCCTGTTGTTTTTTCCTTGTAAGAGCTAGGAACAAATGGTTTGCTGTGCTGAGTTCCCCAATGTGTTGGCTTTCAGGAACAGGTTGAGTGGAAATGGAAAAAAAATATTTTGATGGGGTTATCAACCGTTTTGTGAGAGGTAGGCGATTTTTGCCATTTTTGCCAATTGGACATGCATGGACGGAATGGAAGAAAAGGGCAGGAAAGCCAAATTGGAGGACAGAAAGGCATATATTTCTGAAAAGTAGACAAAATTCCAAGTTTAGGAAGGAGTGATTTGCATAGGTCAGGCAACAACTAGGTAGGGGAAACTGCCATCGAATGGGGGAAAAGCGGGAAAATGACTGAAAAAAAAGGTATGTGTTGGACATGGTTGGCTTGGTACGGCAATGGCTTCTATGAATTTTGAGAAAAGCAATGCTCCGCTACATTCCCCCGACTCTTGCAGTTAGGAGAGCATACCATTTTTGTAGTGTTTGTACAAAACAAGCAATACCACAAGCCAAACACTGAGCCATGGTACACAGGAGTTTTACGCTCACGGCCTGACCAGACGCACTTAGCATGTGTAAATTGGGAAAACCAATGTGGTGAGGAACGGCAGCCATACATTTTTTGAAAGAACACAGGCAGACCTTTTCAAGGGTAGGTGACTTGTGCAGGTTACAAAAGTGTATGGTGGCTAAAGCAGCGACTAAATGTAGGTCACATTTGGGAAAAGAAAGGGTTGTGAGACAAAGGGCTCCAGCAAATGGGTCAAAACGTTATGAAAACCACACAAACACAACAAATGGCCTACCGTCCCGCGTTCCCACAGGTGTCCCGATGAAAATGGTACCCCACATGTGTGGGTTCACCTACCTGGCCGGCAAGGGGAAAGCCTAAAACACAAGTAACCCCAAGTCTGTTTTCAGAGGGAAATCTCAGACATTCTGCCGACCGGCACAACGTACAGATATGGGCCTCGGGTGTCCAAGCCACCGAGGAAAACAGGGAACCCCATGCATTTCTGAAAAGAGGACATCCTTGGGAATCCGCAGAGGTATGATTTGCGCACATCGCCCCAGATTTTTTTACCCAGACACCCCTGCAAAGCCCGAAATGTGGGGAAAAAAATGCTTTTTCCGCACATTTCGCTCGACGCACCCATTGAAACACGCCCCCAACAACACATGGCCTACCGTCACGCGTTCCCACAGGTGTCCTGATGAAAACAGTACCTCACATGTGTGGGTGCACCTACCTGGCCGCCAAGGGGAAAGCCTAAAACACAAGTAACCCCAAGTCTGTTTTCACACCGGAAATGTCACACTCTCACATCATACAGATATGGGCCTCGGGTGTCCAAGCCACCGAGGAAAACAGGGAACCCCATGCATTTCCAAAAAGAGGACACCCGTGGGAATCCGCAAAGGTATGATATGCCCAAATTGCCCCAGATTTTATTACCCAGACACCCCCGCAAAGTCCGAAATGTGGGAAAAAATACGCAATTTCCACACATTTCGCTCGGCTCACCCATCGAAACACGCCCCCAACAACACATGGCCTACCATCACGCGTTCCCACAGGTGTCCCGATGAAAACGGTACTTCACATGTGTGGGTGCACCTACCTGGCCGCCAAGGGGAAAGCCTAAAACACAAGTAACCCCAAGTCTGTTTTCACACCGGAAATGTCACACTCTCACATCATACAGATATGGGCCTCGGGTGTCCAAGCCACCAAGGAAAACAGGGAACCCCATGCATTTCCGAAAAGAGGACACCCGTGGGAATCCGCAGAGGTATGATATGTGCAAATCGCCCCAGAATTTATTACCCAGACACCCCCGCAAAGTCCGAAATGTGGGAAAAAATACGCATTTTCCTCACATTTCGCTCGACTCACCCATCGAAACACGCCCCCAACAACACATGGCCTACCGTCCCGCGTTCCCACAGGAGTCCCAATGAAAACGGTACCTCACATGTGTGGATGCACCTACCTGGCCGCCAAGGGGAAAGCCTAAAACACAAGTAACCCCAAGTCTGTTTTCAGAGGGAAATCTCAGACATTCTGCCGACCGGCACAACGTACAGATATGGGCCTCGGGTGTCCAAGCCACCGAAGAAAACGGGGAACCCCATGCATTTCCGAAAAGAGGACATCCTTGGGAATCCGCAGAGGTATGATTTGCGCACATCGCCCCAGATTTTTTTACCCAGACACCCCTGCAAAGCCCGAAATGTGGGGAAAAAACCGCTTTTTCCGCACATTTTGCTCGACGCACCCATTGAAACACGCCCCCAACAACACATGGCCTACCGTCACGCGTTCCCACAGGTGTCCCGATGAAAACAGTACCTCACATGTGTGGGTGCACCTACCTGGCCGCCAAGGGGAAAGCCTAAAACACAAGTAACCCCAAGTCTGTTTTCACACCGGAAATGTCACACTCTCACATCATACAGATATGGGCCTCGGGTGTCCAAGCCACCGAGGAAAACAGGGAACCCCATGCATTTCCAAAAAGAGGACACCCGTGGGAATCCGCAAAGGTATGATATGCCCAAATTGCCCCAGATTTTATTACCCAGACACCCCCGCAAAGTCCGAAATGTGGGAAAAAATACGCAATTTCCGCACATTTCGCTCGGCTCACCCATCGAAACACGCCCCCAACAACACATGGCCTACCATCACGCGTTCCCACAGGTGTCCCGATGAAAACGGTACTTCACATGTGTGGGTGCACCTACCTGGCCGCCAAGGGGAAAGCCTAAAACACAAGTAACCCCAAGTCTGTTTTCACACCGGAAATGTCACACTCTCACATCATACAGATATGGGCCTCGGGTGTCCAAGCCACCAAGGAAAACAGGGAACCCCATGCATTTCCGAAAAGAGGACACCCGTGGGAATCCGCAGAGGTATGATATGTGCAAATCGCCCCAGAATTTATTTCCCAGACACCCCTGCAAAGTCCGAAATGTGGGTAAAAATACGCATTTTCCTCACATTTCGCTCGACTCACCCATCGAAACACGCCCCCAACAACACATGGCCTACCGTCCCGCGTTCCCACAGGAGTCCCAATGAAAACGGTACCTCACATGTGTGGGTGCACCTACCTGGCCGCCAAGGGGAAAGCCTAAAACACAAGTAACCCCAAGTCTGTTTTCAGAGGGAAATCTCAGACATTCTGCCGACCGGCACAATGTACAGATATGGGCCTCGGGTGTCCAAGCCACCGAGGAAAACAGGGAACCCCATGCATTTCCGAAAAGAGGACACACGTGGGAATCCGCAGAGGTATGATATGCCCAAATTGCCCCAGAATTTATTACCCAGACACCCCTGCAAAGTCCGAAATGTGGGAAAAAATATGCATTTTCCTCACATTTCACTCGACTCACCCATCGAAACACGCCCCCAACAACACATGGCCTACTGTCCCGCGTTCCCACAGGTGTCCCGATGAAAACGGTACCTCACATGTGTGGGTGTACCTACCTGGCCGCCAAGGGGAAAGCCTAAAACACAAGTAACCCCAAGTCTGTTTTCACACCGGAAATGTCACACTCTCACATCATACAGATATGGGCCTCGGGTGTCCAAGCCACCGAGGAAAACAGGGAACCCCATGCATTTCCGAAAAGAGGACACCCTTGGGAATCCGCAAAGGTATGATATGGCCAAATTGCCCCAGATTTTATTACCCAGACACCCCCGCAAAGTCCGAAATGTGGGAAAAAATACGCAATTTCCGCACATTTCGCTCGGCTCACCCATCGAAACACGCCCCCAACAACACATGGCCTACCATCACGCGTTCCCACAGGTGTCCCGATGAAAACGGTACTTCACATGTGTGGGTGCACCTACCTGGCCGCCAAGGGGAAAGCCTAAAACACAAGTAACCCCAAGTCTGTTTTCACACCGGAAATGTCACACTCTCACATCATACAGATATGGGCCTCGGGTGTCCAAGCCACCAAGGAAAACAGGGAACCCCATGCATTTCCGAAAAGAGGACACCCGTGGGAATCCGCAGAGGTATGATATGTGCAAATCGCCCCAGAATTTATTACCCAGACACCCCCGCAAAGTCCGAAATGTGGGAAAAAATACGCATTTTCCTCACATTTCGCTCGACTCACCCATCGAAACACGCCCCCAACAACACATGGCCTACCGTCCCGCGTTCCCACAGGAGTCCCAATGAAAACGGTACCTCACATGTGTGGATGCACCTACCTGGCCGCCAAGGGGAAAGCCTAAAACACAAGTAACCCCAAGTCTGTTTTCAGAGGGAAATCTCAGACATTCTGCCGACCGGCACAACGTACAGATATGGGCCTCGGGTGTCCAAGCCACCGAAGAAAACGGGGAACCCCATGCATTTCCGAAAAGAGGACATCCTTGGGAATCCGCAGAGGTATGATTTGCGCACATCGCCCCAGATTTTTTTACCCAGACACCCCTGCAAAGCCCGAAATGTGGGGAAAAAACCGCTTTTTCCGCACATTTCGCTCGACGCACCCATTGAAACACGCCCCCAACAACACATGGCCTACCGTCACGCGTTCCCACAGGTGTCCCGATGAAAACAGTACCTCACATGTGTGGGTGCACCTACCTGGCCGCCAAGGGGAAAGCCTAAAACACAAGTAACCCCAAGTCTGTTTTCACACCGGAAATGTCACACTCTCACATCATACAGATATGGGCCTCGGGTGTCCAAGCCACCGAGGAAAACAGGGAACCCCATGCATTTCCAAAAAGAGGACACCCGTGGGAATCCGCAAAGGTATGATATGCCCAAATTTCCCCAGATTTTATTACCCAGACACCCCCGCAAAGTCCGAAATGTGGGAAAAAATACGCAATTTCCGCACATTTCGCTCGGCTCACCCATCGAAACATGCCCCCAACAACACATGGCCTACCATCACGCGTTCCCACAGGTGTCCCGATGAAAACGGTACTTCACATGTGTGGGTGCACCTACCTGGCCGCCAAGGGGAAAGCCTAAAACACAAGTAACCCCAAGTCTGTTTTCACACCGGAAATGTCACACTCTCACATCATACAGATATGGGCCTCGGGTGTCCAAGCCACCAAGGAAAACAGGGAACCCCATGCATTTCCGAAAAGAGGACACCCGTGGGAATCCGCAGAGGTATGATATGTGCAAATCGCCCCAGAATTTATTACCCAGACACCCCTGCAAAGTCCGAAATGTGGGAAAAAATACGCATTTTCCTCACATTTTGCTCGACTCACCCATCGAAACACGCCCCCAACAACACATGGCCTACCGTCCCGCGTTCCCACAGGTGTCCCGATGAAAACGGTACCTCACATGTGTGGGTGTACCTACCTGGCCGCCAAGGGGAAAGCCTAAAACACAAGTAACCCCAAGTCTGTTTTCACACCGGAAATGTCACACTCTCACATCATACAGATATGGGCCTCGGGTGTCCAAGCCACCGAGGAAAACAGGGAACCCCATGCATTTCCGAAAAGAGGACACCCTTGGGAATCCGCAAAGGTATGATATGGCCAAATTGCCCCAGATTTTATTACCCAGACACCCCCGCAAAGTCCGAAATGTGGGAAAAAATACGCAATTTCCGCACGTTTCGCTCGGCTCACCCATCGAAACACGCCCCCAACAACACATGGCCTACCGTCGCGCATTCCCACAGGTGTCCCAATGAAAACGGTACCTCACATGTGTGGGTGCACCTACCTGGCCGCCAAGGGGAAAGCCTAAAACACAAGTAACCCCAAGTCTGTTTTCACACCGGAAATGTCACACTCTCACATCATACAGATATGGGCCTCGGGTGTCCAAGCCACCAAGGAAAACAGGGAACCCCATGCATTTCCAAAAAGAGGACACCCGTGGGAATCCGCAAAGGTATGATATGCCCAAATTGCCCCAGATTTTATTACCCAGACACCCCCGCAAAGTCCGAAATGTGGGAAAAAATACGCAATTTCCGCACATTTCGCTCGGCTCACCCATCGAAACACGCCCCCAACAACACATGGCCTACCGTCGCGCATTCCCACAGGTGTCCCGATGAAAACGGTACCTCACATGTGTGGGTGCACCTACCTGGCCGCCAAGGGGAAAGCCTAAAACACAAGTAACCCCAAGTCTGTTTTCAGAGGGAAATCTCAGACATTCTGCCAACCGGCACAACGTACAGATATGGGCCTCGGGTGTCCAAGCCACCGAGGAAAACAGGGAACCCCATGCATTTCCAAAAAGAGGACACCCGTGGGAATCCGCAGAGGTATGATAAGCCCAAATTGCCCCCGAATGTATTACCCAGACACCCCTGCAAAGTCCGAAATGTGGGAAAAAATACGCAATTTCCGCACATTTCGCTCGGCTCACCCATCGAAACACGCCCCCAACAACACATAGCCTACCGTCACGCGTTCCCACAGGTGTCCCGATGAAAACGGTACCTCACATGTGTGGGTGCACCTACCTGGCCGCCAAGGGGAAAGCCTAAAACACAAGTAACCCCAAGTCTGTTTTCAGAGGGAAATCTCAGACATTCTGCCGACCGGCACAACGTAAAGATATGGGCCTCGGGTGTCCAAGCCACCGAGGAAAACAGGGAACCCCATGCATTTCCGAAAAGAGGACACCCGTGGGAATCCGCAGAGGTATGATATGCCCAAATTGCCCCAGAATTTATTACCCAGACACCCCTGCAAAGTCCGAAATGTGGGAAAAAATACGCATTTTCCTCACATTTCGCTCGACTCACCCATCGAAACACGCCCCCAACAACACATGGCCTACTGTCCCGCATTCCCACAGGTGTCTCAATGAAAACGGTACCTCATATGTGTGGGTGCACCTACCTGGCCGCCAAGGGGAAAGCCTAAAACACAAGTAACCCCAAATCTGTTTTCACACCGGAAATGTCACACTCTCACATCATACAGATATGGGCCTCGGGTGTCCAAGCCACCAAGGAAAACAGGGAACCCCATGCATTTCCAAAAAGAGGACACCCGTGGGAATCCGCAGAGGTATGATATGCCCAAATCGCCCCAGGATTTATTACCCAGACACCCCCGCAAAGTCCAAAATGTGGGAAAAAATACGCAATTTCCGCACATTTCGCTCGGCTCACCCATCGAAACACGCCCCCAACAACACATGGCCTACTGTCACGCGTTCCCACAGGTGTCCCGATGAAAACGGTACCTCACATGTGTGGGTGCACCTACCTGGCCGCCAAGGGAAAAGCCTAAAACACAAGTAACCCCAAGTCTGTTTTCACACCAGAAATGTCACACTCTCACATCATACAGATATGGGCCTCGGGTGTCCAAGCCACCGAGGAAAACAGGGAACCCCATGCATTTCCGAAAAGAGGACACCCGTGGGAATCCGCAAAGGTATGATATGCCCAAATTGCCCCCGATTTTATTACCCAGACACCCCCACAAAGTCCGAAATGTCGGAAAAAATATGCAATTTCCGCACATTCCGCTCGGCTCACCCATCGAAACACGCCCCCAACAACACATGGCCTACTGTCACGCATTCCCACAGGTGTCGCGATGAAAACGGTACCTCACATGTGTGGGTGCACCTACCTGGCCGCCAAGGGGAAAGCCTAAAACACAAGTAACCCCAAGTCTGTTTTCACACCGGAAATGTCACACTCTCACATCATACAGATAT
This sequence comes from Ambystoma mexicanum, assembly GCF_040938575.1. NCBI lineage: Eukaryota > Metazoa > Chordata > Amphibia > Caudata > Ambystomatidae > Ambystoma > Ambystoma mexicanum. The sequence goes on from NC_090940.1 coordinate 200,206,275, forward strand.
GGGCCTCGGGTGTCCAAGCCACCAAGGAAAACAGGGAACCCCATGCATTTCCGAAAAGAGGACACCCATGGGAATCCGCAGAGGTATGATATGCCCAAATCGCCCCAGAATTTATTACCCAGACACCCCCGCAAAGTCCGAAATGTGGGAAAAAATACGCAATTTCCCTCACATTTCGCTCGACTCACCCATCGAAACACGCCCCCAACAACACATGGCCTACTGTCCCGCGTTCCCACAGGTGTCCCGATGAAAACGGTACCTCACATGTGTGGGTGCACCTACCTGGCCACCAAGGGGAAAGCCTAAAACACAAGTAACCCCAAGTCTGTTTTCACACCAGAAATGTCACACTCTCACATCATACAGATATGGGCCTCGGGTGTCCAAGCCACCGAGGAAAACAGGGAACCCCATGCATTTCCGAAAAGAGGACACCCGTGGGAATCCGCAAAGGTATGATATGCCCAAATTGCCCCCGATTTTATTACCCAGACACCCCCACAAAGTCCGAAATGTCGGAAAAAATATGCAATTTCCGCACATTCCGCTCGGCTCACCCATCGAAACACGCCCCCAACAACACATGGCCTACTGTCACGCATTCCCACAGGTGTCGCGATGAAAACGGTACCTCACATGTGTGGGTGCACCTACCTGGCCGCCAAGGGGAAAGCCTAAAACACAAGTAACCCCAAGTCTGTTTTCACACCGGAAATGTCACACTCTCACATCATACAGATATGGGCCTCGGGTGTCCAAGCCACCAAGGAAAACAGGGAACCCCATGCATTTCCGAAAAGAGGACACCCATGGGAATCCGCAGAGGTATGATATGCCCAAATCGCCCCAGAATTTATTACCCAGACACCCCCGCAAAGTCCGAAATGTGGGAAAAAATACGCAATTTCCCTCACATTTCGCTCGACTCACCCATCGAAACACGCCCCCAACAACACATGGCCTACTGTCCCGCGTTCCCACAGGTGTCCCGATGAAAACGGTACCTCACATGTGTGGGTGCACCTACCTGGCCACCAAGGGGAAAGCCTAAAACACAAGTAACCCCAAGTCGGTTTTCACACCGGAAATGTCACACTCTCACATCATACAGATATGGGCCTCGGGTGTCCAAGCCACCGAGGAAAACAGGGAACCCCATGCATTTCCGAAAAGAGGACACCCGTGGGAATCCGCAAAGGTATGATATGGCCAAATTGCCCCAGATTTTATTACCCAGACACCCCCGCAAAGTCCGAAATGTGGGAAAAAATACGCAATTTCCGCACATTTCGCTCGGCTCACCCATCGAAACACGCCCCCAACAACACATGGCCTACCGTCGCGCATTCCCACAGGTGTCCCGATGAAAACGGTACCTCACATGTGTGGGTGCACCTACTTGGCCGCCAAGGGGAAAGCCTAAAACACAAGTAACCCCAAGTCTGTTTTCAGAGGGAAATCTCAGACATTCTGCCGACCGGCACAACATACAGATATTGTCATGATCTCTGCTTCCAAAAGGTCAGGGTTTTCCCAACTCCCTTGGAAGCAGATCCATAACCCAGGTTCCGAGGGCCAACCAGTCCCAATTGGGACCTTTTGGACCCAGTCCTGGCGCCAGTGGCACCAGGCTCATAAATGTGCCCAGTCCCAGCGCTGGAAGCGCCGGGCTCATGATGCTTGGGTGGACTTACCTGCAGCAGACCATGCTGCTTACTTGCCTGCCAGCTGAGCCTCTGATCCTCTTCTGTTTGGAACTACTTTTCCTGTTGGGTGGGGCAGGAGCCACTCCCTAGATTCAGAACACTGGAACTCTTCTGGAAAGCAGGAACTCTTTTCTTACCTAGGCGTGGCTGTGGAAGGAGACACCTAAGCACTACAGGAGGCTATTTAAACCACACCGGGTGGATGAATCTTGCTTTGCGTTATTCTGCATCCTCTGCAGCAGAACGCTCATCGTGTCTTCTGCATCGGATCCTGGGCCTAAGGAAAAAGGCTTACCATCCTGAATCCAGTCTTCAGCAACACCTATAAAGACAAGAAAGAACAGGTTAGCATTCCGGCATCTGAAAGACAAAGGCTTACCTACTCTTCGTGCGCTCCGGAGGTCTTCACACTGCATTCCGGCATCTGAAAGACAAAAGCTTACCGACTCTTCGCACGCTCCGGAGGCCTTCGGCGCTGCATCCTGCATCTGAAAGACAAAACAAGGTGCGTTTAAAGACATTGGGGAACTTTGATACTCACGTGCCATTACTCCTTTCCACATCAACCCCAGTGGGTATTCCGGCACCCTGCAGCCGCTCCGAACTCGTACCTGCAAAATAAAAGACAGTTAGAGCGCATCGTGAAGCAGGCAACAAGCGCTTACTTACGTGCTTCCAAGCGCTTCTATTCATCATACGGACTCCATCTTCAACTCACTTCAGCCCGTCATCCGCCATCGCCGGAACCTGCAAAACAAGAGACATCATTGCTAAAGACTTTAAAGACAATAGAATTACTCGAAACTTACCGTTCGTGCAGTAAACGACGGACAGCAGTCCTCTGAAGTCAAGAGGCCTGCGCTACCGATCCAGTGAAGAAACTGGTTACAGCACCCTGCCCCGAGGCAGATGGAGAGCTCGGCATTCACTTACCTAAGGTGAGAGCGTTAACCTTTGGGGGTCTACAGGAGAGCAAACAGGGAAGAGATAGGGACACCCCAATAACCCCAGTTCATTAATCCCATATTTTCTGTCTGCAGACATCTTACTCTTGAAGTCAGGCATACAGTGCACAGAGGTCCAGTCCAAAGAGCCAACCGGGTGCTACACATCACCTTTGAAGATACGGTAGTCGCCCAGTCAAGACCGGCGCCTCTGCGAGAATCAGGTGAGCGTTACAGAACGCAAAGCCTACCGCAAAACTCTCGCCCAGGCGCTATGGAAACCTCGGATACTGACCATCTAGCCCGGTTACTTGGGGAACTAAGGGCAGAAGTGCATGCAGCTCGTCAGGAAACGAATGCTCTAAGAAGGGAACTAATTATTTCCAAGGAGAGAACAGACGGTCTTGCTAGACAATTGCTACAGTCACAAGCCGGACAAACCCCGTTACCCGCATCAGGGGCAAATCTTCCTTCAACATCCTCTATGAATCCAGTGCAGATCAACCTACCTGGGAATGTACCTCTGGCTCCGCCCGAACGATTTTCTGGTGACCCAAGAGGTTTGCAGTATTTATCAATCAGTGCCGGTTGCACTTCTTATGCCGGCCAGCAGCCTTTCCAACTGATCAAGCTAAAGTAGCTTTTGTACTTTCGTACCTTAGTGGCAATGCGGCAGACTGGTCGATCCCTCTAGTTAATCAAGATGATCCGGTTCTCCATGATTTTCAAGCCTTTCAGCTTAGTATGGAAAAACTGTTCGCAAGACATTCACAGGGGCAGGCCTTGGACAATGAGCTTCTTTCGTTGCGACAGGGTAATCAAGACCTTTTGGCTTATATTGCATCTTTCAATAGACTAATAGTGGAAACTCAATGGCCTGAGGACAAAAGGATTACGCTGTTTTACAGAGGTCTACGTGGAGAGCTCAAAGATGTTTTAGCCCAAGTAGTGAATCCCCCACAAGACTGTTCGGATTATATAGACTTGGTCGTTCAAATAGATCATAGACTGCAGAACAGGAAGGCCGACCGTTCCAAGTTTGATGCTCGAGTATTTTCCAAACCGCCAACTCCTTCCAAAGGAGTAGACTCCGGGGAACCCATGCAAATCGGGGGTCTGAAAGGTCCTCTAACACAAAAGGAGCGGGAAAGGAGAAAACAGTTGCAATTATGCCTATATTGCGGAAACTCAGGGCACTTTCTTCGAGACTGTCCGGTGAAACCTGCCAAGAAGGCAGTAGGAGCTGCAGTTACCAAAGTTACAAACTCTGAGCAGGGAAACGACCTCGCCCGACAAGAATAGAGGTCCTCTTGCCGAGCGTGAAAACCAGTTCCGTGACCTCGCATTTCGTGATACCTATGGTCCTCATTACCCCTGATAATCCGGATCGATTACATGCAATTGAAGCTTACGTCGACAGCGGTGCCATCAGCAATTATGTGGATCATGAAATGGTTTTGAGGATGAATCTAACTCTTTGTCCCAAGGCTGTAAAGGACGTCATTACTACAGTGGATGGTACGGAGATAGCCTCCGGGCCAGTAACGCATACCACTCAAGAGGTGACGCTAGTAAGTCAAGATGGACACCATGAGAAGATTGTGTTCGATGTGATCAAGGCCCCTCAATTTCAGATTATTCTAGGAATACCTTGGTTAAAGAAACACAATCCTCTGATCGATTGGCGAGCAAGAACGGTCCAGTTTCCAGAATGTGTCTCTACTTGTCACCCTCCACCTGGTGTTGCACTGGCAGCAATTTCTTCAGAGACTCCCCAGTTACCTCCCGAATACCTTGAATACCAAGATGTTTTCCGGAAGGATCAGGCTAACACTCTACCTCCTCATAGGTCTTATGACTGCCAGATAGACCTGATACCTGGATCTACTCCTCCTTGTAGTAGAATTTATGCCCTCACCGAGCCTGAGAACCTTCACCTTCGACAATACCTGGATCAATACCTGGCGAATGGGTTTATTCGTCCTTCCAAGTCCCCTGCTTCTTCAGCTTTGTTCTTCGTTCCAAAAAAGGAAGGAGACCTTAGAACTTGTATCGATTATCGCTCCCTGAACCAGATCACCGTTAAGAATAGATACCTTTGATCCCTGAACTCCTGGACCAAGTCAGAAAAGCATGCATATATACAAAGCTGGATCTTAGAGGAGCTTACCACTTGGTACGAGTAAAAGAGGGCGATGAATGGAAGACGGCCTTCCGCACCAAGTATGGGCTATTTGAATATCAGGTCATGCCCTTCGGACTTTGCAATGCCCCGGCCGCCTTTCAATATTTTATGAACGATGTCCTCAGAGAGCTCATAGATGTGTGTGTTGTTGTTTACATTGACGACATCCTCGTTTATTCTTCATCGGAATCTGAACATCGGAAACACGTGAAAATGGTCCTCGAAAGATTGCGTCAACACAAACTTTTCGCTAAGTTGGAAAAATGTGTTTTCAACGTGACTGAAGTTGAATTCTTGGGATTCATATTATCACCTGGCGGAGTACGTATGGATTCAAAGAAGGTCGATGCAGTTCTCAAATGGCCATCACCATCCTCCGTAAAAGGTGTGCAAAGCATGTTAGGCTTCGCTAACTTTTACCGCAGGTTTATCCCCGAATTCTCTCGAATAGTCCAGCCCATCACTGCCTTGTTAAAGAAAAACAAACGTTTTGAATGGTCTACCGAGGCGGAACAAGCTTTCCAGGATTTGAAGACTAAATTTATCTCTGCACCAATCTTAAAACACCCTCGCCCCGAACTCCCCTACATCGTGGAAACTGATGCTTCAAGCCTTGCCATGGGGGCAGTTCTATCACAAAAGGACCCGGTAACCAATCAGTTGCATCCCGTGGCATTTTGGTCCCGCAAATTCTCGCCTCCTGAAATCAATTACACGATTACTGACAAGGAACTTCTGGCTATCAAGTCTGCCTTTAAGGCTTGGCGGCATTATCTGCTGGGGGCCCGACACACCGTTACTGTGATTACGGATCACCGAAACCTGCAATATTTGAAAACCGCAAAAGCCCAATCCTCTAGACAACTCCGTTGGGCATTATTCTTTGCCGAGTTTGACTTCATAATTACCTATCGACCTGGTACAAAGAACGGTAAAGCTGATGCCCTTTCTCGGATGGGAGTGGAAGAACACTTGATCAACCCTAAACCTGTACCAATCATTCCCGAACAAAGAATTCTGGGTGTAATCGCCACAGAATCCATAGAGGAAGTTAAGGATAAAGCCAGGCAACTTGTAACTCCAGCAGATATACAAAATTGGCATCTGCAGGGAAAGGACTTTGCAGTAAAGGACAACTTATTGTATTTCCAAGAACGATTATACCTACCCAGCACAGATTTACAGAAAAAAGTAATCTCCTGTTATCACGATTCTTTAATGGAAGGTCATCCCGGTATGGCCAAGACCTCAGAAAAGATCAAGCGCTACTTCTGGTGGCCGTCTCGGAAAAAAGATATTAGAGACTTTATAATGTCTTGTGGAGTATGCACCCAAAACAAGAGTCAAAAGGAAAGACCAGCAGGCCTCTTACGCCCTATTGACATCCCACCTCGCCCTTGGCATACGCTTTCTATGGACTTCATCACCGATCTACCTCCATGCTCCGGATACAATACGATTCTAGTAATCGTGGACTTATTCTCCAAGATGGCGCATTTCATTCCGCTCAAAGGCTTGCCAACAGCAGCAACTCTGGCCCGAGAATTTCTCGAAAACATCATCCGACTACACGGTTTTCCTTCGGTTCTAATTTCGGATCGAGGTAGTCAATTTATTTCTCATTTTTGGCGAAGTTGCTGTCGGTCGGCTCAAATTGATGTGAGACTATCGACCAGTCACCACCCTCAGACCGACGGACAAACCGAGAGGACCAATCAAACTCTGGAACAGTATTTACGCTGCATGCTGCAACAAACTGAAAAAACTTGGAAAGACATCCTTTGGATGGCCGAATATGCCTACAATAACTCTGTCCATTCGGGAACTGGGAAAACACCGTTTTTTCTTTTGTACGGCAGTCACCCTCGAACCTCGGAGTTGGATCCCCTCCAAGATCTTGAAACACCAGCAGTAGACTACCTGCATTCTACAATCACCCAAGCCTTTAAGGAAGCTGTTTCTCACCTTCAAAGGGCTAAAGAACAATACAAGAAAGGAGCAGATCAACATCGGAAGGAAGCCCCTCAATATCAAGTAGGGGACCAAGTCTGGTTATCCACCAAATATCTACCTCTAAAAGGGCCACGCACATTCAACCCAAGATACCTTGGTCCCTATTCCATCACTACCATAATAAACCCAGTAGCGGTCAAGTTGGACTTGCCCCCTCACATGAAGATACATCCGGTCTTCCACGTCTCTCTATTAAAACCCGTGCAACCTCAAACCCGACTAACTAAATCTCCAAAACCCATCCTAGTTGATGGAGAACTCGAGTTTGAAGTCAAAAGCATTCTGGACTCCAAGATCTCCAAATCTAAACTATTTTACCTAATTGACTGGAAAGGCTACGGCCCCCAAGAGAGATCCTGGGAACCTGCTGAATATGTCCACGCTCCTCGCCTAATCAAAAGATTTCACCGAACATTTCCTGACAAGCCAAAACCCCCGGAGAAGCCCGGTTTGGGAGGGGCCTTGAGGGGAGGTACTGTCATGATCTCTGCTTCCAAAAGGTCAGGGTTTTCCCAACTCCCTTGGAAGCAGATCCATAACCCAGGTTCCGAGGGCCAACCAGTCCCAATTGGGACCTTTTGGACCCAGTCCTGGAGCCAGTGGCACCAGGCTCATAAATGTGCCCAGTCCCAGCGCTGGAAGCGCCGGGCTCATGATGCTTGGGTGGACTTACCTGCAGCAGACCATGCTGCTTACTTGCCTGCCAGCTGAGCCTCTGATCCTCTTCTGTTTGGAACTACTTTTCCTGTTGGGTGGGGCAGGAGCCACTCCCTAGATTCAGAACACTGGAACTCTTCTGGAAAGCAGGAACTCTTTTCTTACCTAGGCGTGGCTGTGGAAGGAGACACCTAAGCACTACAGGAGGCTATTTAAACCACACCCGGTGGATGAATCTTGCTTTGCGTTATTCTGCATCCTCTGCAGCAGAACGCTCATCGTGTCTTCTGCATCGGATCCTGGGCCTAAGGAAAAAGGCTTACCATCCTGAATCCAGTCTTCAGCAACACCTATAAAGACAAGAAAGAACAGGTTAGCATTCCGGCATCTGAAAGACAAAGGCTTACCTACTCTTCGTGCGCTCCGGAGGTCTTCACACTGCATTGCGGCATCTGAAAGACAAAAGCTTACCGACTCTTCGCACGCTCCGGAGGCCTTCGGCACTGCATCCTGCATCTGAAAGACAAAACAAGGTGCGTTTAAAGACATTGGGGAACTTTGATACTCACGTGCCATTACTCCTTTCCACATCAACCCCAGTGGGTATTCCGGCACCCTGCAGCCGCTCCGAACTCGTACCTGCAAAATAAAAGACAGTTAGAGCGCATCGTGAAGCAGGCAACAAGCGCTTACTTACGTGCTTCCAAGCGCTTCTATTCATCATACGGACTCCATCTTCAACTCACTTCAGCCCGTCATCCGCCATCGCCGGAACCTGCAAAACAAGAGACATCATTGCTAAAGACTTTAAAGACAATAGAATTACTCGAAACTTACCGTTCGTGCAGTAAACGACGGACAGCAGTCCTCTGAAGTCAAGAGGCCTGCGCTACCGATCCAGTCAAGAAACTGGTTACAGCACCCTGCCCCGAGGCAGATGGAGAGCTCGGCATTCACTTACCTAAGGTGAGAGCGTTAACCTTTGGGGGTCTACAGGAGAGCAAAAAAGGGAAGAGATAGGGACACCCCAATAACCCCAGTTCATTAATCCCATATTTTCTGTCTGCAGACATCTTACTCTTGAAGTCAGGCATACAGTGCACAGAGGTCCAGCCCAAAGAGCCAACCGGGTGCTACACTTCACCTTTGAAGATACGGTAGTCGCCCAGTCAAGACCGGCGCCTCTGCGAGAATCAGGTGAGCGTTACAGATATGGGCCTCGGGTGTCCAAGCCACCGAGGAAAACAGGGAACCCCATGCATTTCCAAAAAGAGGACACCCGTGGGAATCCGCAGAGGTATGATATGCCCAAATTGCCCCAGAATTTATTACCCAGACACCCCTGCAAAGTCCGAAATGTGGGGAAAAAAACGCTTTTTCCGCACATTTCGCTCGACGCACCCATCGAAACACGCCCCAACAACACATGGCCTACCGTCACGCGTTCCCACAGGTGTCCCGATGAAAACGGTACCTCACATGTGTGGGTGCACCTACCTGGCCGCCAAGGGGAAAGCCTAAAACACAAGTAACCCCAAATCTGTTTTCACACCGGAAATGTCACACTCTCACATCATACAGATATGGGCCTCGGGTGTCCAAGCCACCAAGGAAAACAGGGAACCCCATGCATTTCCAAAAAGAGGACACCCGTGGGAATCCGCAGAGGTATGATATTGTCACGCTTACCAGGAGACCGGGGTTCACTGTTCGCGCTCCCCCTCCCTGGCGCCTCTACCCGCGTTTCCGCGTTTGGGGAGGTGCCGGGGGAAGAGCTCCAGGGACAGGGGCGCCAGCTCCGCGGCGCTTGCGTCGGGAACCGCGCTTACGGTTCCGCGCATGCGCCGTGGGGGCGGCAGCCGAGGCGTGGAGCAGCTTGCTGCTCAAGCCTCATTCTGGGGCCGCCGGCGCCTGGCAACCATCAGGCTTGCGCTCCAGGCCTCGCAGGCGCCGGCGGCCCATAAAGGGAGAGACGCGGTCGGGAGCAGATCGCGTCTCAACGCGTTCTGTTCCGGATCGTGTCCTCGCCTGCTCCCGCGCTACTAGTTAGTGCTTACCTTGTCCCTTGTTCCTCTAGTCCTTACCTTCTCCGTTGCCGGTCTTCCCTCCTGTTGCCTGGGTCCTTCCTGGCATTATTCTCTGGTCCTGCTTCATTCCTCCTGGTTCTCCTTCTTGTCTGCCTTGGTTCTCTGCCTGCATCCTTTCTCCCTCCTTTGGCCTGCCAACTTCCTAAGTTTTCTCCTGAGCCATTTTGGATTCACAACCTCTCAGCTTCCATTGCCTGCGACGGGTGTGGCCTTCCACACCATTGGACTCTACTCCTCCACACCCACTGCCTGCTACGGGTGTGGCCTTCCACACCATTGGACTCTACTCCTCCACCCCACTGCCTGCTACGGGTGTGGCCTCCCACACCATTGGACGCTACTCCTCAGCACCCACTGCTTGCTACGGGTGCGGCCTCCCACACCGTTGATTCCACTTCTCAGCACCCATTGCCAGCTACGGGGGTGGCCTCCCACACCTTTGGACTCTCTACTTCTCAGCACCCATTGCCAGCTACGGGTGTGGCCTCCCACACCTTTGGACTCTTAACTCCTCTTCAAGGATTCCCTCCAACCGCTTCTTCTGTCAACGCTGTGCAGAACTGCCATCTCTGGAACCTGGTTGTGGCATTGGGAATCGGTCCATCTTCCACCCAGTTCCCATTCAGGGTGGAGGAAGGGCTGGTTGCTTGTGTTACCAAGTCTTCTCGTCAGTCTGGCTGCCCCGTCGAGACCATCCAGAAATACAGGTACGCAGCATTCCCGTGATTCTCATCTTAACAGATTGAGACGCCTTCCTTCCGATTTGGATATGGAGGACACGCAGGACCTGCGGAGTGAGTTGCAAGCCCTCAGGGCAGAGATGTCTGCCCTTCATCAAGAAAATCAAGTCCTACGACAGATGGTAACTCAGGGGACAGGAGGTGTTCCACAGGCCGAAAGTTCTTTGGCCCATACTGCCCCAATCAGGTTTGATGGAGACCCGCGTCGAGTGGCGGAATTTTGCAACCACTGTCGTATCCATTTCCTTTTCAGGTCAACCTATTTCAATAATGATAAGGCCAAGATCGGTTATATCTTGGGAAACTTAACTGGAAACGCCCTAGCTTGGGCGACACCTTTTGTGGCTACCAACAGTCCCATTCTTAACGATTTTGCTGCTTTCGAGAAGGCGTTTCTGGAGGTCTTTCAGACACCGAACCTGGCTGCCGCAGCGCAGAATCAGTTAATGGACATCAAACACGGCAGCTCAGACATAATAACATATATCAGTCGCTTCCGCCTGTTGGCTACGGATTCACCATGGCCCGAAGTTACGCAAAAGACCCTGTTTCGCCGGGGGTTGAGGGAGGAATACAAGGACGAACTACTTCACATCCCTGAACCTGAAAGTCTCCAACTCTTAATAAACCAGGTGCTTCGCATAGACCAGAGACTAACCGAACGAAAGACCGAGAGACGTCGACTGGAGAGAGTCGCTCCCAGAACGGCCAGTCTTCCCGCCGGCGCCTTTGGTTCGACAGAATCTGGACCAGAACCCATGCAGTTGGGTGCCGTGAAAGGGCCATTATCAGAGGAAGAAAGAAGGAGGAGAAGAACGTTACGATTATGTCTGTATTGTGGAGCCGCTGGACACTATTTGGGAATGTGTCCTTTACGGCCACAGAAGAAGAAGTCGGGAAACTAGAGGACCTGTCGTGTGGAGGAGAGGCAACGACAGGTCTCACCCCTTTTTCAGACCTTTCCGCCTTTTGCTCGATTCTTCTTCCCATGCAACCAGCTGTTCTATTAACCTTGAAGATTCAGATTCAACTGCCCGGCCGGACACTTGAAGTATTTGGGTTATTGGATAGTGGAGCATCGGGCAATTACATTGATGAGGAGTTTGCTAGCACTCATAAGATCCCTCTTCTGCCCAGACACTCAGCCCTTCCTGTGGAGGTTATTGATGGTACTCCCTTATCCTCTGGACCAGTTCGTCTGCACACTGTCGGACTAAGACTTAGGATTGCCAATCACGTGGAGAGGCTTGCTTTGGACGTCATCAGGTCACCTACCTACAAGTTGGTCTTGGGGTTACCTTGGCTCCAGCATCACAATCCAGTCATTAATTGGAGGGCTCATACCCTGACCTTCTCCTCCGCCTCTTGTACTTCGGGATGCAGCTTGCCTGTCCAGACTCAGGCTTCTTTAACTAATCTGGAACTCCGAGACAAGGGGACTCACCTTTGTTCTGCATTACTGATTCCTCCTGAGTATGCTGACTTCGAACAAGTGTTTGCCGAACCGAGTAATATACCCCTGCCACCTCATCGATCATTTGATTGTGCCATAGAACTGTCTCCAGGAGTTGAGATTCCGCATGGCAGGCTGTACGCATTATCTCGGGAAGAGAGACGAGTATTACAGGAGTACTTATCGGACTGCTTGAGTAAGGGGTACATCGTACCATCCAAGTCTCCCGCTGGGTTCCCTCTGTTTTTTGTAAAGAAGAAGGAAGGTTCCTTAAGACCCTGTGTGGATTACCGGCTCTTAAATGATATCACCATCAAGGATCGGTACCCTCCACCGCTGATTCGAAGTATCCTAGAGACCTTACATCAGGCTCAGATTTTCACTAAGCTAAATCTTCGAGGGGCATATCATCTGGTTCGAATCAAGAGTGGAGACGAATGGAAGACGGCATTCAAGACTCCTTTTGGGCATTTCGAATATAGGGTTATGCCTTTTGGTCTGTGCAATGCCCCTGCGATTTTCCAACGGCTCATGGATCATATCTTTGGGGACATAATTGGAATCTCTGTCTCATCTATCTGGATGACATCTTGATCTTTTCCCGATCTAAGGAGGAACACGTAAGTCATGTACGAGAGGTCCTCGATCGGCTGCTCCATAATCACCTGTTTGTCAAGGTGGAGAAGTGTTCCTTCCATCAATCCAGGATCGAATTCCTAGGGTTTGTAATAAGTCAGTCCGGTATTGAGATGGATTCCAAGAAGGTAAAGGCAATTCAAGAATGGCAACAGCCACATGACGTAAGGTCTCTGCAACGCTTTCTGGGATTTGCCAATTTTTACAGGCAATTTATTCCACGCTTCTCTGATATCTCAGCACCTCTTACGAGATTGACAAGCAGAAAGATAACTTTTCTGTGGGATTATTCCGCTTCGCAAGCCTTTAACGCCCTGAAGTCAGCCTTTATGGCTGCCCCGATCTTACGCCACCCACAGGATGACTTGCCCTTCATTGTGGAAGCGGACGCTTCGGACTTTGCTGTTGGAGCTGTATTGTTGCAAGAGGATCCTGCTACGTCAGTCGAACATCCCGTGGCTTACTTCTCTCGCAAGCTGAATCCTAGTGAGAGGAATTATGCAGTAATTGAGAAGGAGCTATTGGCCATCAAGATAGCCTTCGAGGAATGGAGACACCATCTGTTGGGAGCCCGTTTTTCGGTTGAGGTCCGTACAGATCACCGTAACCTACAGTATTTACGCTCTTTACAATGCCGGACACCCAGACAGGCTCGGTGGGCCTTCTTCTTTTCTCCATTTGTGTTCCATATTACTTACATCTCCGGATCCTCGAATGTAAGAGCAGATGCCTTGTCTCGGTCTTTGGAGAGAGAGAAGAACGAAGACAGCCCCAGTCAGATTCAACCTCTGATTCCTTCTCATCGTTTTCTGTCGACTGTATCGCCGCTCTTAAAGTCGATATCTGATGCCACCCGGTCAGATCCTTGGAGGTCGGTGTTGCTTCAACGACCCTCTATAACTGAAAGTCATGGCCTTTTATTCCTTCGGAAAAGACTATACATCCCTAAAGGGGATATTCGCGATGGCATTCTGCATGGAGTTCATGATTCCCCCATTGGAGGACATCGTGGGATTCGTGCAACACAAGAGTTACTATCACGACAGTTTTGGTGGCCTGGCTGGGCTGAGGAGGTTCGGAAGTATGTACAGGCCTGTCCCATCTGTGCCCAATCCAAGGTTCCCAGACAACATCCTTTAGGGCTACTTTCTCCTACCGAATTGCCGCCATACCCTTGGCACTCTATTGCTACCGACTTTATTGTCGATCTTCCCCCTTCTGCAGGACATACTTGTATTATGGTCGTAGTGGACTGTTTTACAAAGTATGCCCATTTCATTCCCTTTAAGAAGATACCCACTGCGGTCCAGATGGCCACTGCTTTTCTTCATGAAATCTACCGTTTACATGGTCTTCCTGAGAAGATCATTTCAGATCGAGGGTCTCAGTTTCTCTCTTCCTTTTGGGGTAAGGTTTGGGGTCATCTCGGCATTCATAGAGCTTTAAGCTCGGGTTATCATCCACAAACCAATGGTCTCACGGAGAGGACTAATCAGACCTTGGAAACCTATCTCCGTAGTTTTGCTAATGCCACACAAACCAATTGGAGTACCTATTTAGACCTAGCTGAGGTTTCCTACACTAATTCTTTTCATTCTTCCATTGGAACCAGCCCCTTTCATTGTTCTATGGGTCAACATCCCAAGCTGATCCCTTTCCACCCTGTACCAACCAGTACGGTTCCTTCCGCTGACGCCTTGGTCTCTACAATCCAACAGCAACATGAATTGGCACGTACCTCTTTGGCGGCCGCTCGTGTCCGCATGAAAGTTCAGGCTGACCGTGGGAGGCGGAAGGAACCCGATCTCCAGGTTGGTGATAGGGTTTGGCTGTCTTCTAGGAATCTGCCTCTCCGCAACCTACCAGTTAAATTGGCTCCCCGATACTTTGGCCCATTTAGGATTGTCAAACGCCTATCCTCTGTAGCTTTTCGTCTCCAGCTGCCTCGGTCATGGCACATTCATCCTGTTTTTCATGTCTCCCTCCTGAAACCCTATGTGGCAGATCCTTATGGTCGTTCCAGTGTTTGTCCGGCCCCAGTCCTGGTACAGGGGGTTCCGGAATTCGAGGTTCAGGAGATCTGTGATGCCCGCTATCGCAGGGGGGTGCTCCATTTCCTGGTTGACTGGAAGGGGTACCCGGCCAGTGATCGCACTTGGGAACCCTCTCGGCATGTGCACGCTCCACGCCTTGTGCGCGAGTTCTATCGGCGGTTTCCCTGGAAGCCTGGGGCTCCGGATCTTCCTGGGAGGGGGTATAGTGTCACGCTTACCAGGAGACCGGGGTTCACTGTTCGCGCTCCCCCTCCCTGGCGCCTCTACCCGCGTTTCCGCATTTGGGGAGGCGCCGGGGGAAGAGCTCCAGGGACAGGGGCGCCAGCTCCGCGGCGCTTGTGTTGGGAACCGCGATTATGGTTCCGCGCATGCGCCGTGGGGGCGGCAGCCGAGGCGTGGAGCAGCTTGCTGCTCAAGCCTCATTCTGGGGCCGCCGGCGCCTGGCAACCATCAGGCTTGCGCTCCAGGCCTCGCAGGCGCCGGCGGCCCATAAAGGGAGAGACGCGGTCGGGAGCAGATCGCGTCTCAACGCGTTCTGTTCCGGATCGTGTCCTCGCCTGCTCCCGCGCTACTAGTTAGTGCTTACCTTGTCCCTTGTTCCTCTAGTCCTTACCTTCTCCGTTGCCGGTCTTCCCTCCTGTTGCCTGGGTCCTTCCTGGCATTATTCTCTGGTCCTGCTTCATTCCTCCTGGTTCTCCTTCTTGTCTGCCTTGGTTCTCTGCCTGCATCCTTTCTCCCTCCTTTGGCCTGCCAACTTCCTAAGTTTTCTCCTGAGCCATTTTGGATTCACAACCTCTCAGCTTCCATTGCCTGCGACGGGTGTGGCCTTCCACACCATTGGACTCTACTCCTCCACACCCACTGCCTGCTACGGGTGTGGCCTTCCACACCATTGGACTCTACTCCTCCACCCCACTGCCTGCTACTGGTGTGGCCTCCCACACCATTGGACGCTACTCCTCAGCACCCACTGCTTGCTACGGGTGCGGCCTCCCACACCGTTGATTCCACTTCTCAGCACCCATTGCCAGCTACGGGGGTGGCCTCCCACACCTTTGGACTCTCTACTTCTCAGCACCCATTGCCAGCTACGGGTGTGGCCTCCCACACCTTTGGACTCTCTACTTCTCAGCACCCATTGCCAGCTACGGGTGTGGCCTCCCACACCTTTGGACTCTCTACTCCTCAGCACCCATTGCCTGCTACAAGTGTGGCCTCCCACACCTTTGGACTCTCAACTCCTCGACACCCATTGCCAGCTACGGGTGTGGCCTCCACACCTTGGGACTCTTAACTCCTCTTCAAGGATTCCCTCCAACCGCTTCTTCTGTCAACGCTGTGCAGAACTGCCATCTCTGGAACCTGGTTGTGGCATTGGGAATCGGTCCATCTTCCACCCAGTTCCCATTCAGGGTGGAGGAAGGGCTGGTTGCTTGTGTTACCAAGTCTTCTCGTCAGTCTGGCTGCCCCGTCGAGACCATCCAGAAATACAGGTACGCAGCATTCCCGTGATTCTCATCTTAACAGATATGCCCAAATCGCCCCAGAATTTATTACCCAGACACCCCCGCAAAGTCCGAAATGTGGGAAAAAATACGCATTTTCCTCACATTTCGCTCGACTCACCCATCGAAACACGCCCCCAACAACACATGGCCTACTGTCACGCGTTCCCACAGGCGTCCCGATGAAAACGGTACCTCACATGTGTGGGTGCACCTACCTGGTCGCCAAGGGAAAAGCCTAAAACACAAGTAACCCCAAGTCTGTTTTCAGAGGGAAATCTCAGACATTCTGCCAACCGGCACAACGTACAGATATGGGCCTCGGGTGTCCAAGCCACCAAGGAAAACAGGGAACCCCATGCATTTCCAAAAAGAGGACACCCGTGGGAATCCGCAGAGGTATGATATGCCCAAATCGCCCCAGGATTTATTACCCAGACACCCCCGCGAAGTCCGAAATGTGGGAAAAAATATGCAATTTCCGCACATTTCGCTCGGCTCACCCATCGAAACACACCCCCAACAACACATGGCCTACCGTCACGCGTTCCCACAGGTGTCCCGATGAAAACGGTACCTCACATGTGTGGGTGCACCTACCTGGCCGCCAAGGGGAAAGCCTAAAACACAAGTAACCCCAAGTCTGTTTTCAGAGGGAAAGCTCAGACATTCTGCCAACAGGCACAACGTACAGATATGGGCCTTGGGTGTCCAAGCCACCGAGGAAAACAGGGAACCCCATGCATTTCCAAAAAGAGGACACCCGTGGGAATCCGCAGAGGTATGATATGCCCAAATTGCCCCAGAATTTATTACCCAGACACCCCTGCAAAGTCCGAAATGTGGGGAAAAAAACGCTTTTTCCGCACATTTTGCTCGACGCACCCATCGAAACACGCCCCCAACAACACATGGCCTACCGTCCCGCGTTCCCACAGGTGTCCCGATGAAAACGGTACCTCACATGCGTGGGTGCACCTACCTGGCCGGTACCGGGGCAAGCCGAAAATGCAAGCAACCCCCAGTCTGTTTGCAGATGGGAATCTCAGCCATTCTGCCGACAGGCACAACATACAGATATGGGCCTCGGGTGTCCAAGCCACCAAGGAAAACAGGGAGCCCCATGCATTTCCGAAAAGAGGACACCCGTGGGAATCCGCAGAGGTGTGATTTGCGCACATCGCCCCAGATTTCTTTACCCAGACACCCCTGCAAAGTCCGAAATGTGGGGAAAAAAACGCTTTTTCCGCACATTTCGCTCGACGCACCCATCGAAACACGCCCCCAACAACACATGGCCTACCGTCCCGCGTTCCCACACGTGTCCCGATGAAAACGGTACCTCACATGCGTGGGTGCACCTACCTGGCCGGCAAGGGGCAAGCCGAAAACGCAAGCAACCCGCAGTCTGTTTTCACACCGGAAATGTCACAATCTCACATCATACAGATATGGGCCTCGGGTGTCCAAGCCACCGAGGAAAACAGGGAACCCCATGCATTTCCGAAAAGAGGACACCCGTGGGAATCCGCAAAGGTATGAGATGGCCAAATTGCCCCAGATTTTATTACCCAGACACCCCTGCAAAGTCCGAAATGTGGGAAAAAATACGCAATTTCCGCACATTTCGCTCGGCTCACCCATCGAAACACGCCCCCAACAACACATGGCCTACCGCCCCGCGTTCCCACAGGTGTCCCGATGAAAACGGTACCTCACATGAGTGGGTGCACCTACCTGGCCGGCAAGGGGCAAGCCAAAAACGCAAGCAACCCCCAGTCTGTTTGCAGAGGGGAATCTCAGCCATTCTGCCGACCGGCACAACATACAGATATGGGCCTCGGGTGTCCAAGCCACCAAGGAAAACAGGGAGCCCCATGCATTTCCGAAAAGAGGACACCCGTGGGAATCCGCAGAGGTGTGATTTGCGCACATCGCTCCAGATTTCTTTACCCAGACACCCCTGCAAAGTCCGAAATGTGGGGAAAAAAACGCTTTTTCCGCACATTTCGCTCAACGCACCCATCGAAACACGCCCCCAACAACACATGGCCTACTGTCCCGCGTTCCCACAGGTGTCCCGATGAAAACAGTACCTCACATGCGTGGGTGCACCTACCTGGCCGGCAAGGGGCAAGCCGAAAACGCAAGCAACCCCCAGTCTGTTTGCAGAGGGGAATCTCAGCCATTCTGCCGACCGGCACAACATACAGATATGGGCCTCGGGTGTCCAAGCCACCAAGGAAAACAGGGAGCCCCATGCATTTCCGATAAGAGGACACCCGTGGGAATCCGCAGAGGTGTGATTTGCGCACATCGCCCCAGATTTTTTTACTCAGACACCCCTGCAAAGTCCGAAATGTGGGGAAAAAAACGCTTTTTCTGCACATTTCGCTCGACGCACCCATCGAAACACGCCCCCAACAACACATGGCCTAATGTCCCGCGTTCCCACAGGTGTCCCGATGAAAACGGTACCTCACATGCGTGGGTGCACCTACCTGGCCGGCAAGGGGCAAGCCGAAAACGCAAGCAACCCCCCGTCTGTTTGCAGAGGGGAATCTCAGCCATTCTGCCGACCGGCACAACATACAGATATGGGCCTCGGGTGTCCAAGCCACCAAGGAAAACAGGGAGCCCCATGCATTTCCGATAAGAGGACACCCGTGGGAATCCCCAGAGGTGTGATTTGCGCACATCGCCCCAGATTTTTTTACCCAGACATCCCTGCAAAGTCCGAAATGTGGGGAAAAAAACACTTTTTCCGCACATTTCGCTCGACGCACCCATCGAAACACGCCCCCAACAACACATGGCCTACCGTCCCGCGTTCCCACAGGTGTCCCAATGAAAACGGTACCTCACATGCGTGGGTGCACCTACCTGGCCGGCAAGGGGCAAGCCGAAAACGCAAGCAACCCCCAGTCTGTTTGCAGAGGGGAATCTCAGCCATTCTGCCGACCGGCACAACATACAGATATGGGCCTCAGGTGTCCAAGGCACCAAGGAAAACAGGGAGCCCCATGCATTTCCGAAAAGAGGACACCCGTGGGAATCCGCAGAGGTGTGATTTGCGCACATCGCCCCAGAATTTTTTACCCAGACACCCCCCCAAAGTCCGGGGGACATTTCAGACTTTGCGGGGGTGTCTGGGTAAAAAAATCTGGGGCGATGTGCGCAAATCACACCTCTACGGATTCCCACGGGTGTCCTCTTTTCGGAAATGCATGGGGCTTCCTGTTTTCCTCGGTGGCTTGGACACCCGAGGCCCATCTCTGTATGTTGTGCCGGTCAGCAGAATGGCTGAGATTCCCCTCTGCAAACAGACTGGGGGTTGCTTGCGTTTTCGGCTTGCCCCTTGCCAGCCAGGTAGGTGCACCCACGCATGTGAGGTACCGTTTTCATCGGGACACCTGTGGGAACGCGGGACGGTAGGCCATGTGTTGTTGGGGGCGTGTTTCGATGGGTGCGTCGAGCGAAATGTGCGGAAAAAGCGTTTTTTTCCCCACATTTCGGACTTTGCAGGGGTGTCTGGGTAAAATAATCTGGGCCGATGTGCGCAAATCACATCTCTGCGGATTCCCACGGGTGTCCTCTTTTCGTAAATGCAGGGGGCTCCCTGTTTTCCTCAGTGGCTTGGACACCCGAGGCCCATATCTGTACGTTGTGCCGGTCGGCAGAATGTCTGAGATTTCCCTCTGAAAAAAGACTTGGGGTTACTTGTGTTTTAGGCTTTCCCCTTGGCGGCCAGGTAGGTGCACCCACGCATGTGAGGTACCGTTTTCATCGGGACACCTGTGGGAACGCGGGACGGTAGGCCATGTGTTGTTGGGGGTGTGTTTCGATGGGTGCGTCGAGCGAAATGTGCGGAAAAAGCATTTTTTTTCCCACATTTCGGACTTTGCAGGGGTGTCTGGGTAAAAAAATCTGGGGCGATGTGCGCAAAGCACACCTCTGCGGATTCCCACGGGTGTCCTCTTTTCGGAAATGCATGGGGCTCCCTGTTTTCCTTGCTGGCTTGGACACCCTAGTCCCAAATCTGTAGGTTGCCCACATGAACAAATTGTGCTGTGACGAAAGGCTTGGGGTTACCAGCGGGTTACCCTTTTCCTTTTGCGCCCCTGGTAGGTGCACCCACACATGCGAGGTACCCTTTTTGTCGGGACACCTGTGGGAACACAAGAAGGTATGACATCTGCTGTTGGCGACGTGTTTCGGTGAGTGGACACAGGGAAATGTCTCTGAAATTGGCCGGAAATGAAGACAATTCTCAGACATTTCGCTCTGGCCACCCACCGAAACACACCGCCAACAACACGTGGCCTACCTTCCCGTGTCCCCACACGTGTCCCGATGAAATCGGTACCCCACATGTGTGGGTGCACCTACCGGGGGCGCAAAAGGAAAAGGGTAACCGACTGGGAACCCCAAGCCATTCGCCACTGCCCATTTTGTTCATGTGGGCAACCTACAGATTTGGGCCTAGGGTGTCGCAGCCAGCAAGGGAAACAGGGAACCCCATGCATTTCCCAAAAGAGGACACCCGTGGGAATCCACAGAGGTCTGCCTTGCGCAAATTGCCCCAGTTTTTATTAGCCACAATCCCCGACAAAGTGTGATATTTGGTGGGGAAAAAACACAATGTTCACTTTGTCTGGGGTTCTGGGTAATAAATTCTGGCCCGCTTCGCGCAAATCAGACCTCTGTGCTTTCCCACGGGTGTCCTCTTTTGGGAAATGCATGGGGTTCCCTGTTTTCCTTGCTGGCTTGGACACCCTAGGCCCAAATCTGTAGGTTGCCCACATGAACAAATTGTGCTGTGGCGAAAGGCTTGGGGTTACCAGCGGGTTACCCTTTTCCTTTTGCGCCCCCGGTAGGTGCACCCACACATGCGAGGTACCTTTTTCGTCGGGACACCTGTGGGAACACAAGAAGGTATGACATCTGCTGTTGGCGACGTGTTTCGGTGAGTGGACACAGGGAAATGTCTCTGAAATTGGCCGGAAATGAAGACAATTCTCAGACATTTCGCTCTGGCCACCCACCGAAACACACCACCAACAACACGTGGCCTACCTTCCCGTGTCCCCACACATGTCCCGATGAAAACGGTACCTCACATGTGTGGGTGCACCTACCGGGGGCGCAAAAGGAAAAGGGTAACCGACTGGGAACCCCAAGCCATTCGCCACTGCCCATTTTGTTCATGTGGGCAACCTACAGATTTGGGCCTAGGGTGTCGCAGCCAGCAAGGGAAACAGGGAACCCCATGCATTTCCCAAAAGAGGACACCCGTGGGAATCCACAGAGGTCTGCCTTGCGCAAATTGCCCCAGTTTTTATTAGCCACAATCCCCGACAAAGTGTGATATTTTGTGGGGAAAAAACACAATGTTCACTTTGTCTGGGGTTCTGGCCTGCTTCGCGCAAATCAGACCTCTGTGCTTTCCCACGGGTGTCCTCTTTTGGGAAATGCATGGGGTTCCCTGTTTTCCTTGCTGGCTTGGACACCCTAGGCCCAAATCTGTAGGTTGCCCACATGAACAAATTGTGCTGTGGCGAAAGGCTTGGGGTTACCAGCGGGTTACCCTTTTCCTTTTGCGCCCCCGGTAGGTGCACCCACACATGCGAGGTACCTTTTTCGTCGGGACACCTGTGGGAACACAAGAAGGTATGACATCTGCTGTTGGCGACGTGTTTCGGTGAGTGGACACAGGGAAATGTCTCTGAAATTGGCCGGAAATGAAGACAATTCTCAGACATTTTGCTCTGGCCACCCACCGAAACACACCGCCAACAACACGTGGCCTACCTTCCCGTGTCCCCACACGTGTCCCGATGAAAACGGTACCTCACATGTGTGGGTGCACCTACCGGGGGCGCAAAAGGAAAAGGGTAACCGACTGGGAACCCCAAGCCATTGGCCACTGCCCATTTTGTTCATGTGTGCAACCTACAGATTTGGGCCTAGGGTGTCGCAGCCAGCAAGAGAAACAGGGAACCCCATGCATTTCCCAAAAGAGGACACCCGTGGGAATCCACAGAGGTCTGCCTTGCGCAAATTGCCCCAGTTTTTATTAGCCACAATCCCCGACAAAGTATGATATTTGGTGGGGAAAAAACACAATGTTCACTTTGTCTGGGGTTCTGGGTAATAAATTCTGGCCTGCTTCGCGCAAATCAGACCTCTGTGCTTTCCCACGGGTGTCCTCTTTTGGGAAATGCATGGGGTTCCCCGTTTTCCTTGCTGGCTTGGACACCCTAGGCCCAAATCTGTAGGTTGCCCACATGAACAAATTGTGCTGTGGCGAAAGGCTTGGGGTTACCAGCGGGTTACCCTTTTCCTTTTGCGCCCCCGGTAGGTGCACCCACACATGCGAGGTACCTTTTTCGTCGGGACACCTGTGGGAACACAAGAAGGTATGACATCTGCTGTTGGCGACGTGTTTCGGTGAGTGGACACAGGGAAATGTCTCTGAAATTGGCCGGAAATGAAGACAATTCTCAGACATTTCGCTCTGGCCACCCACCGAAACACACCGCCAACAACACGTGGCCTACCTTCCCGTGTCCCCACACGTGTCCCGATGAAAACGGTACCTCACATGTGTGGGTGCACCTACCGGGGGCGCAAAAGGAAAAGGGTAACCGACTGGGAACCCCAAGCCATTCGCCACTGCCCATTTTGTTCATGTGGGCAACCTACAGATTTGGGCCTAGGGTGTCGCAGCCAGCAAGGGAAACAGGGAACCACATGCATTTCCCAAAAGAGGACACCCGTGGGAATCCACAGAGGTCTGACTTACGCAAATCGGCCCAGAATGTAATACCCAGAACCACCAGCAAAGACCCACATGGGAGAAGGGTGCCCAAGGCCAGGGATATTACCGCCGACTTTGCTGGAGCCCTGGCTGCCCTGCGTTACAGCTTCTCCCCACCAAGGAGTCTCGGCAGTGTGCCAATACCTCCCCGGAGGGAAAAGCTGTAATGCAGCCCAGCCGCAACTCCAGGACAGTTGGAGGTGATCTGCCCAGACGGGCCATTCCCACCCACACCACCAACAATCCAGCCCCAGTCTCACCCACCCCACTGACAGTGGGCCCTAACCATAGAATAATAAAAAACAGTACTCACATAACGTTGCAGCTGCTCGGGTAGAAAAAGCTGTAAACAAAACAAAGAACATGTGTTACCTACGGTCACACCAGCAAAATGTAGCCCTCCCCGGGGGCAGATAGGGGGGGGTTGTCCTGCACTCCTCCCTGGGCTCAGACGTCCATTCCTAGGAGCAGATATCTGGTCCCAGGAAGGGCTGCATGACTTGGAACCCACTCCATTGCGGGTGGGGGGGAGGGGGTCAACGCTCCATCCCATTACAAAATTCCCTGACCCTTTGGGGTGCCCCACCGCCCCCCCTAAAAAGCGTTCCACCATTTTCATTTTTTTCCTTTGGTAACCCAAATCCCCTTGGTGCAGAGGGTCACATTGGTGTGCCAATCTGGCGCCGGGTGCCCAAACCTTACTGCCCCACCCACTGGGGGGGCCTGTTCCACCATTTTTGGGGGCCCTCTCCCCCCTCACCCCAAATGGCTGGGGGACACACCTCATGCAGGCCTCCCTGGGCCTCCTCCAAACGGCTGTGTGAGGTACACCCCACCTCCATTTGGTGTGAGGGGGGAGAGGGCCATCCCAAAAGGTGGGGCAGGACCCCCAATAGATGGGGCAGTAGGGTTTGGGCACCCTGGGGGCAGATAGCCACACTAATGTGGCCATCTGCACCAAGCAAAGTTGGGTAAACAAAAAACAAAATGCAAATTCACAGGCTGCTTTTTAGGGGGGGCTGAGGGCACCCTAAATTGGCAGCGCATGATGTACCGCAACGGGGGGTGGCCCTCAACCCCCCCCACCCCAAATGGAGGGCCCCACCTCATGCAACCCTCACTGGGGGCAGATATCTGCTCCTAGGAAGGGGCATCTGACCCCAGGGAGGGATGCATGAGGTGAGGCCCCCCTATCTGCCCCCAGGGAGGGTTGCATGAGGTGGGGCCCTCCATTTGGGGTGGGGGGGGGTTGAGGGCCACCCCCTGTTGCGGTACATCATGCGCTGCCAATTTAGGATGGCCCTCAGCCCCCCCTAAAAAGCAGCCTGTGATTTTGTATATTTTTTCTTGTTTACCCAACTTCGCTTGGTGCAGATAGGCCCATTAGTGTGGCTATCTGCCCCCAGGGTGCCCAAACCCTACTGCCCCATCTATTGGGGTCCTGCCCCACCTTTTGGGGTGCCCCCCCGACCCCACCCCCAATGGCTGGGGGACACACCTCATGAAGGCCTCCCTGGGCCTCCTCCAAACGGCTGCGTGAGGTACACCCCACCTCCATTTGGGGTGAGGGGGGAGAGGGCCACCCCAAAAGGTGGGGCAGGACCCCCAATAGATGGGGCAGTAGGGTTTGGGCACCCTGGGGGCAGATAGCCACACTAATGTGGCCATCTGCACCAAGCAAAGTTGGGTAAACAAAAAACAAAATGCAAATTCACAGGCTGCTTTTTAGGGGGGGCTGAGGGCCACCCTAAATTGGCAGCGCAAGATGTACCGCAACGGGGGGTGGCCCTCAACCCCCCCACCCCAAATGGAGGGCCCCACCTCATGCAACCCTCCCTGGGGGCAGATATCTGCTCCTAGGAAGGGGCATCTGACCCCAGGGAGGGATGCATGAGGTGAGGCCCCCACTATCTGCGCCCAGGGAGGGTTGCATGAGGTGGGGCCCTCCATTTGGGGTGGGGGGGTTGAGGGCCACCCCCCGTTGCGGTACATCATGCGCTGCCAATTTAGGGTGGCCCTCAGTCCCCCCTAAAAAGCAGCCTGTGAATTTGTATTTTGTTTTTTGTTTACCCAACTTTGCTTGGTGCAGATGGGCCCATTAGTGTGGCTATCTGCCCCCAGGGTGCCCAAACCCTACTGCCCCATCTATTGGGGGTCCTGCCCCACCTTTTGGGGTGCCCCCCCCACCCCACCCCCAATGGCTGGGGGACACACCTCATGCAGGCCTCCCTGGGCCTCCTCCAAACGGCTGCGTGAGGTACACCCCACCTCCATTTGGGGTGAGGGGGGAGAGGGCCACCCCAAAAGGTGGGGCAGGATCCCCAATAGATGGGGAAGTAGGGTTTGGGCACCCTGGGGGCAGATAGCCACACTAATGTGGCCATCTGCACCAAGCAAAGTTGGGTAAACAAAAAACAAAATGCAAATTCACAGGCTGCTTTTTAGGGGGGGCTGAGGGCCACCCTAAATTGGCAGCGCATGATGTACCGCAACGGGGGGTGGCCCTCAACCCCCCCACCCCAAATGGAGGGCCCCACCTCATGCAACCCTCCCTGGGGGCAGATATCTGCTCCTAGGAAGGGGCATCTGACCCCAGGGAGGGATGCATGAGGTGAGGCCCCCCCTATCTGCCCCCAGGGAGGGTTGCATGAGGTGGGGCCCTCCATTTGGGGTGGGGGGGGGTTGAGGGCCACCCCCCGTTGCGGTACATCATGCGCTGCCAATTTAGGGTGGCCCTCAGCCCCCCCTAAAAAGCAGCCTGTGATTTTGTATATTTTTTTTTTTGTTTACCCAACTTTGCTTGGTGCAGATG
Source organism: Ambystoma mexicanum (assembly GCF_040938575.1). Classification (NCBI taxonomy): domain Eukaryota; kingdom Metazoa; phylum Chordata; class Amphibia; order Caudata; family Ambystomatidae; genus Ambystoma; species Ambystoma mexicanum. The sequence goes on from NC_090940.1 coordinate 200,231,890, forward strand.
GCCACATTAGTGTGGCTATCTGTCCCCAGGGTGCCCAAACCCTACTGCCCCATCTATTGGGGGTCCTGCCCCACCTTTTGGGGTGCCCCCCCACCCCACCCCCAATGGCTGGGGGACACACCTCATGCAGGCCTCCCTGGGCCTCCTCCAAACGGCTGCGTGAGGTACACCCCACCTCCATTTGGGGTGAGGGGGGAGAGGGCCACCCCAAAAGGTGGGGCAGGACCCCCAATAGATGGGGCAGTAGGGTTTGGGCACCCTGGGGGCAGATAGCCACATTAATGTGGCCATCTGCACCAAGCAAAGTTGGGTAAACAAAAAAAAATATACAAAACCACAGGCTGCTTTTTAGGGGGGGCTGAGGGCCACCCTAAATTGGCAGCGCATGATGTACCGCAACGGGGGTGGCCCTCAACCCCCCCACCCCAAATGGAGGGCCCCACCTCATGCAACCCTCCCTGGGGGCAGATATCTGCTCCTAGGAAGGGTCATCTGACCCCAGGGAGGGATGCATGAGGTGAGGCCCCCCCTATCTGCCCCCAGGGAGGGTTGCATGAGGTGGGGCCCTCCATTTGGGGTGGGGGGGGTTGAGGGCCACCCCCCGTTGCGGTACATCATGCGCTGCCAATTTAGGGTGGCCCTCAGCCCCCCCTAAAAAGCAGCCTGTGATTTTGTATATTATTTTTTGTTTACCCAACTTTGCTTGGTGCAGATGGGCCCATTAGTGTGGCTATCTGCCCCCAGGGTGCCCAAACCCTACTGCCCCATCTATTGGGGATCCTGCCCCACCTTTTGGGGTGCCCCCCCCACCCCACCCCCAATGGCTGGGGGACACACCTCATGCAGGCCTCCCTGGGCCTCCTCCAAACGGCTGCGTGAGGTACACCCCACCTCCATTTGGGGTGAGGGGGGAGAGGGCCTCCCCAAAAGGTGGGGCAGGACCCCCAATAGATGGGGCAGTAGGGTTTGGGCACCCTGGGGGCAGATAGCCACACTAATGTGGCCATCTGCACCAAGCAAAGTTGGGTAAACAAAAAAAAATATACAAAACCACAGGCTGCTTTTTAGGGGGGGCTGAGGGCCACCCTAAATTGGCAGCGAATGATGTACCGCAACGGGGGGTGGGCCTCAACCCCCCCCACCCCAAATGGAGGGCCCCACCTCATGCAACCCTTGCTGGGGGCAGATATCTGCTCCTAGGAAAAGGCATCTGACCCCAGGGAGGGATGCATGAGGTGAGGCCCCCCTATCTGCGCCCAGGGAGGGTTGCATGAGGTGGGGCCCTCCATTTGGGGTGGGGGGGGGTTGAGGGCCACCTGAAGCAGCCCCCCGCCCCCCCAACTCACAAACAGATCCATGGTGGTTCAGTGGGTTGCTGGTCACGGATCAGCGCTCTGCGCTGATCCGTGACCAGCAATGCGGCATATGAGTGGTGTCCCTGGAAAGGGGAGAAAGTCCCCTTTCCAGGGACACCACTTTTAGGTCAATCCCTGGTGGCCCAGTGGGCCCCAGGGCCCAAAACCCCCTCCCACCTCCCTCCTTCCCTCGAATTTTTTTTTTTTTTCCCCCACCCCTGGGGGAAGTGATCATCTGCCCCCAGGGGTCCCTGGCGCTGTGGCCCCATGCTTTGGGGCCACGGGGGAAGGGGGCCGCTTACCTAGTAAGCAGCCCTCCCTCCCCCACGTGTCACAAAAGGATCTTCGTTTGATCCGTGACGTTGCTGCCCGCGGATCGAGGCGCTCTGCGCCCGATCCGCGGGCAGCAAAGCCACACAATGGGTATCGTTGGAAAGGGGAAGATCTCCCCTTTCCAACGATACCCGCCTCGATCTCCGGCTTGAAATACAGCCGGAGATCGAGGCGGAACAAGAAGGGCACTCACCTTCTCTCTCCAACGCAGCAGCCGAAAATGGCTGCTGCGGTGGAATTACTTTCCGTTTCAGGAAATCCAACCCCCGGGCAGTGAGGGGGGACCTCCCCCTCACATAGCCCGGGGGTTGGATTACAGTTTTGAGCGTTCCCTGCTTTGCAGGGATCGCTCAAAACAAGGTGCCGAAAAGGACGAGCTATCTCGTCCTTGGCACTGCGTGTGCACTTCCAAGGACGAGATACCTCGTCCTTGGCACTTAAAGGGTTAAATATGTTTTGCTTGCAAAGTATTGTGGGTATGCAAAAATCCTGGTGAGTGTTTTACTGCTACAATCCCTCTGTTTTTATAGAGCTACGTCAACTAGTTTTGGAAAACAACACAAGAGTCGGTGGGGGGTACAGGTGAAAAGGCACAGGGGAAGACTCCTGTGGGTTGAAGAACAAATCAGCAACTTTCAAGAGCCAAATCAAACATTTTGGCAGTAAAGTACAGTGAACGAAATATTTTTATTTTTGATAAAGGATAGGAAACACTAGTAACAGTCTAGGAAACTGCACCTTGTGTCTCTTTCAATGCTCAGCTACTGAGGGCTTTTCAATATAATCATGTGTTTGCGTTCATTGCCTCTAGCATCCCCATGCATCTTGTTGAACTGGTCAGAAGAGGGGTTCCTAGTTAAAGAAGACGACACTTAACATGTTGTACCTGTGAGCATTGCTGCTATTGACTTAAACACAAATATATGTGGTTTTTCTACAATGGGGCTCCAGAAGAAACCTGTTCTTTCCCCAGTTCAGGCAGTAATACTATTAGAGTTCCTACCTATGCCACTGTTGTGCTGGTCACTGATTTGAAAACATATCAGTGGAAATTTGTAGATAGAGGCAGGGCCTAGGCTCCTATATGTTCATGGTTTCCCATTTTTGTTGGGCACATGTTCCTCTTTTTAGGGAAGGAGTACACATGGATAGTGTATATGCCTCTTAACTGTAAGACTCGTTTTGAGTAACTGTTGGCACAACTCACAGGACAATGTAATGTGAATAGTAAGCAGATGCCCAAGAGTTCTCATTCTCATCAAATTCTGTGGTGCATTTATTCTAATGCAATTATCGTCCTTACACAAATTGAGAGGCATGTTCTCCTGGCCCTTGAATTACTTCATTAAAGTGGCACATGAACTCCTATTGGCATGTTTTCTGGCACGTTCCTGTTAGTTATTATTACAGTTGGAAAACTTGTATCCTGTTTGAATTTTCTGACGGACACATTAGTGATGAGCGGTATTTGTTTTTTGTAATAAACAGGTGTGTTTTTTCCAATGGAATTAAACACTTTCTGCATGGCCTCTGAGCAGTGTCAACAAATTAATGGCCACAAATAAACCTATTGTTTTTCCTTAGCATACAAAGCTTTTTTTGTGCATACATGTTTTGTTCTCTGCTCAGGAGTACTTTTGGTAGGTATTATGGCATATTTTGAAGTTTTGGACTGGTTGATAAGCTCTACTTATAAATCACAAATGAAATATTTGTTTTTTTTGGCTTATGTATTTGGAAAATGTGTTGTATGATGCACCTTTTACACTGATTTGTAATGAATTGCACTGGTTGGGAAGGGGAAATTCCCTTCCAAACTCTTCGGAGATGGTAGCTCACTAAATACACATGCTTACAAAGTGGCTTACCTCGTTATTCAGTTGCGCACATGGAAAATTATGTGTGCACGAAAGCTAACCATTTCCGCACCTAGGGAAAAATAATTAGAGGGAACATTGGTGCATGGCTGCTTTTGAATGTGGTGCATCACTTCTTGTCATTTAAGTGAAATAAAAGCAACACAGGGCCGCTTTTGAATGCAGTGCATAACTTCTTGTCATTTAGGTGAAATAAAAGCAACGCAGGGCTGCTTTTGAATGCAGTGCATAACTTCTTGTCATTTAGGTGAAATAAAAGCAACACAGGGCCGCTTTTGAATGCAGGGCATAACTTCTTGTCATTTAGGTGAAATAAAAGCAACACAGGGCCGCTTTTGAAAGCAGTGCATAACTTCTTGTCATTTAGGTGAAATAAAAGCAACACAGGGCCGCTTTTGAATGCAGTGCATAACTTCTTGTCATTTAGGTGAAATAAAAGCAATGCAGGGCCGCTTTTGAATGCAGTGCATAACTTCTTGTCATTTGGGTGAAATAAAAGCAACGCAGGGCCGCTTTTGAATGCAGTGCATAACTTCTTGTCATTTAGGTGAACTAAAAGCAACACAGGGCCGCTTTTGAATGCAGTGCATAACTTCTTGTCATTTAGGTGAAATAAAAGCAACGCAGAGCCGTTTTTGGTGGTAGTGCTTAATGCAGTTTTTCAGGTGAAAGGGATTACTGTTTAGGGCATTTAAATGTACCCCACAACTGTAATTGAGTTAGCGACAAACGGTCCGGCGATATTAGCGCTGGATCACGGGTTGAGCGTTAACGGTAAATCCCCATTCTCCTTTGGGTCCATTGTACCCAATGGGGCAATTCAGCGCAAATACTGCATGCTAATACATCCAGCAATAATTGTGCCAAAAACAGGGCGCTAAATGGTATTTTCACCTCCAGAAAAAAGCTGGAGGTAAAACAGCCATTTAGCGCCCAACTTGTGATAGGGCCAGCCCTTAAATGCGGTAGCAATACTGTTACCGCCACATTTAAGGGCTACCGCCCAACTCGTGATGAGGCACTTAGAGTACCTGTGCATGTACTCACCACATGGAGAAGAAGGATAAGGGAACCTGCCTTTCATCTTCATGTCCTGGAGGAATCATTGTAAAGAAGGCATTGACGCCATTACAAATAGACACTGTTGTGCATTACCGTTGTCTGGTGGACCATTTTCTTCAATGTGATAAAGTCTTACCTTTATGAATAGGGAAGGAATTGTGCCAGAACAAGATTTAGCTGTGATCTGGCAAAAAATGTCTTGCAGGAGCACCATTCTGTGTAGACCCAAGGCTCAACACCCTCTGCCCCAGACTGCTGCAAGTCTCCTGAACCTTGTGCGTTTGCTGTACTTTGATCACTAGGGCAGCCCAAACTCAAGCAATGAAATGGTCCAAGGCTATATATATGCCTCATGCTTTGCACATATTTTACAGTTATGGTGACTATTCTGACATATGTAATAAGCACCATAACCAGTGTGCGTTGCACACCCAGAAAGACTGTATATTTGAATAACTATCACAGACATGTTTGATCAATTGGTGGTCATTCTTATGTTCCAAAAGGCACTTTGTTTTTATGCAAAGCAGCCAGCAACCTATATTCAGGGCATCCACATTATTCGGCAGCTAGCTCCACAGTTCAGTGCCGCCAATCACCCCTGACAATTTGCCTTACCCTCCCTCCCCTCAGCGCCCTCTTACCCCCTCTGCTGTGCGTGAAGGGGTGGGGGAGTGCAGGGAGTTCCCCCAGTAAATGTTGTCCATTTCCAGCACTGTTTATGAAGAATCATCCCACTACACACCTGGGAGCTTGGCCTAAGTTGTGCGATAACAACGGCCAGTAGGTAAAGAGAGAACATTTAGTGCAGTACTATTTTCCTAGTTTAGGACCAGGGCCCAGCTTCTTCAACTATTCCTTTAAAAACCTCCTAGCATCAGGTTGGAGTGCCCTCCAATGTATGTAAGTACCTTGGCCCATGATGCTAAAACCTTGTCAATGGTGGTAATAACTTACAAGTGGTGCATGTATCTATTTATATGATGGGAATACCTGGCAAATGATGTTAGTAATTTGTCATATGATGGCATTTCTTTCCAGCCAATGGGTGTACTTGGGCATATGTTGCTTATACCTGACAAATAACACAAGTATCTGCTCATACGATGCTGATGCTTTGTGACTAATTGCTAAAAAATATGGCATTATCTGGGCATATCAAGAAGATAGCTGGCAAATAGCATGAGTGACGCCCATATGTTGCCAGTACCTGGAAAAGGTTGTGAGTACCAGACATATGGTGTGAAGACCTGATATATGAGGTCAGCACTTGTTGATCATGTCAATACCTTAAGCAAATCAATAGAGGTGATGGCTGGTAGGTTTAGAATTAATTGTAACCCTTAGCATAGCTCTGGGCAACCCTCTAGACCACCGTTCTTCACCTGCCAAAGGGGAGAGACCATATGCAAATCAGGCTTGGTCCCACCCCTAAAGGGGCAATGCAGCCCGAATTGCTAGGTCACCTCCCTTCCGTTCTTGACTACAAGCATCCCCAGACATGTTTCGTCCTCATGGGGCGTCATCAGTGAGGTGTAGCTTGCGGGGAGACCAAGCCTGATTTGCATATGGTCTTTCCCCTTTTGTAATCGTTTGGCAGGCAAAGAACGATGGTCTAGAGGGTTGCCCAGAGCAAGGCCAGAGGTCAGGATTCATTCTAAACCTTCCAGCCATCGCCTTTTTTGTTTTGCTCATGTCAATTCCTGATGTGATGGGAGCGCCTGAGCATGTGGTACCAACACCGTAGCAGGTCACAGGATGGCAATGCAGGTCACATAATGGCAATGCCTGGTATTGGATAGGGTACCTGGGTATATTATAGCAATTCCTGGCAAATTATCGGCGTTCCGGGACCTAGGATGCCAATAAGTAGACAATGGTGATGATAAATGGGGCTATGATGCCAGTACATGAAGAATGGTGTGAAATTTGACATATGGCGTCGACTGCCTGCGAATTTGATGCAGGTACCTGTCTACCGGTGGCAGTACCTGGGAAATGATGTAAGTACATGAACATATGATGACAAAACTTGGAATATGATATGATATTTTATTTGTATCGTGCTCATACACAAGAGTTTCAGAGCGCGACAAGGCAAGGGAGGGGAAAAGGGGAGAACAAAACAACGATCTTACTAGGCCCAGTGACATTGAGAACATGCAAGTGCATGGGAGAGGGGGAGGGGAAAAGTGCATGGAAGGGGGAGAGTGGAAAGTGCAGAGCAGAGGAGAACATATAAATAATAATAAATACAAATAAATAGATAATGAAGCAATAAACAGTGGTATTGCAGCCAGCAAGTGGCAAGTGCTGTGTTTACAGCAGCAGAACTGGGTAAGTCTGATAAGTTCATAAAAAGAAGAACATGGGGGTGGGGGACTGTAGGGGTACAGATACAGTCCCCAGTGCGAGGGGTGGCTGGGAGTCAGTGCAGAAGGGTGGCAGGTTGAGCAGGTGTCTGGGCCCGGGGGACAGAGGGTGGCCAGGTGCACGGTGCCAAGAGAGCAGATCAGCAGGGGAGAGGTGGAGCAAAGGCAGATGCAAAGAGGAAGGTCATGAGGTGGTTCTGGAACCGGAGATGGTCCTCCTCAAGTTTTAGAGTGGCAGGGAGGCTATTCCATATGGTGGGAGTACCTGTGAAATGGTATGAGCGTCTGGGGGTATTCTGCCAAAATCTTGCAAAATAGCAGCTATGGCTGGCTTTTTTTTTGGGTTTCTTGACCTATGATAACAATAATTGGCAATTGTTTAGGTAATTGAGGAAATTAGGACATTATGTGAGAGAGGATGGGATTGCCTGAGCAATGAATTCCAAATAATGGAGCTGACTGATTCTATCCTGAGAATGGCAAAAAATGGGAGTATTTACCATATGATGACGATACCTGGCAAATGGAGGGCTGCACGAGTATTGCATGACAATGATAACCACCAAGAGTAGCTGGCATAGATGGCAATGGCGACACACCATGGGGCTGCCTGAGTATATCATGACAATGATAAACAGTGAGAGTAACTGGCATAGATGGCAATGGCAGACACACCTTGGGGCTGCCTGAGTATATCATGACAATGATAAACAGTGAGAGTAACTGGCATAGGTGGCAATGGCAGACACACCTTGGGGCTGCCTGAGTAAATCATAACAATAATAAACAGTGGGAGTAAGTGGCATAGATGGCAATGGTGACACACCACACACCATGGGGCTGCCTGAGTATATCATGACAATGATAAACAGCTAGAGTAACTGGCACATGGCAATGGTGACACACCAGGGGGCTGCCTGAGTATATCATGACAATGATAAACAGTGAGAGTAGCTGGCATAGATGGCAATGGCGACACACCATGGGGCTGCCTGAGTATATCATGACAATGATAAACAGTGAGAGTAAATGGCAAAGATGGCAATGGCAGACACACCTTGGGGCTGCCTGAGTATATCATGACAATGATAAACAGTGAGAGTAACTGGCATAGATGGCAATGGCAGACACACCTTGGGGCTGCCTGAGTAAATCATAACAATAATAAACAGTGGGAGTAAGTGGCATAGATGGCAATGGTGACACACCACACACCATGGGGCTGCCTGAGTATATCATGACAATGCTAAACAAAGAGAGTAACTGACATAGATAGCAATGGCGGACACACCATGGGGCTGCCTGAGTATATCATGACAATGCTAAACAGTGAGAGTAACTGCCATAGATGGCAATGGCGGACACACCATGGGGCTGTCTGTGTATATCATGACAATAGCAAACAATTTGAGTACCTGAGTAATTGATGGCAATAGCGGGAAAATATTGTGAGTTCCTAGGCATATGACGGCAACACAATTAACATTCCACGGCACAAACAAAATATAATCGGCTTTGTTTGTGCATAATTCCTTAGCCATTACAAATTTGAGCGTCTAGATGAATTTCAAAGTGAGAACTTTACAACAAATGCCTGGTCCATACCTGGTTATAGAAGCTACACTGATGGTGCATATAGGACTAACATTGATCACTTATATAGGGCATTCATCGTGTGATTCACTCGCTGATTCCATTTGTTAGCCATTGAATGTTCTTCTCTGAATCAATCATTTCTTTTGGAACCTTTTTAATCTATCACTAATACTAGGACACAAGATGGGGGGTCTTCCGGGATACCACTAGCTGCACATCCCCACTCCATGCGTCTTTTTGGCCCAGCACAGGAGAAACATTCCTCTGGTTCTCTGCATTTTCTTTTGGCTGAAAAGTGCAAAATATGAAATTGGATGTACACAGCATATCATACACTGGCGTGGTTCTAACTCTGCCTCTATATCTCTTTCTCTCTCGCTCATTCCCCTTCCATTTCTCTCTCTCGCTCTCTCTGTCTCACTGTATATCTCTGTCTCTTTCTATGTGGGTGAAAGTAGACTTGTCGGGTGCATGTTTGCGAAAGCCACCACAGCTATTGCTGACAGTTGTGCAACCAGGGGGAAAAACAGATATCCTGAGGGCATGGGTTGGCGTGGCTGTGTGTTTTTGCAAAAGCAGGCATTAAAAAGCAAAACAATGACATTATTTCATTTACTAAGATTGTAAGTGTGAGAGTGTAGGTAACACTCTCGGGCGGGCGGCTGAGCCGCTTCAGTAGAGGCACAGCGCTGCAGCAATAAGGGAGGCCCACACAGAATACATCCGGTCTCAACTACATATTTATTTAAATTGACAAACCCCTTTGCCCTGCCCCAGCGTCACTTCCCCTCCCCTGAGTCCCACCTCTGCCCTAGCCCAACTTCCACATAACAATGTGGATGGAACTGGCAGTCCGAACATGCCATTTCCCCCTTTTTAAACAGTCTTATGGGTTTAGTCTTTGCCCGCATGGGATGGCTTGCCCTTGGCAGTTCTGGGCTGTATCGGGGGTCTTTCTGTTAGCCACTCACCATCATCAACTGTGACCTCACCGCCAGAGACCTCCTCATCTCTCAGGTGGGCTGCTGAGCCGCTTCAGTAGACGCACAGCGCTGCAACAATAAGGGATGCCCACACGGACTACATCCGGTCTCAACTCCGTACTTATTTAAACTGACAAACTCCCTCCCCTGCCCCTGCGTCACTTCCCCTCCATTGGGTAAGAATGCCAGCACACATTGTCAGTTCCCAATGCACAGACCGTCAACGAGATTGAAATATACTAGCTTCTCCGCAAATATCATACACCAATCTAGAGCTCTCTCTCTTTCTATGCGGGTGAGAGTCATGTTGTCAGGTTAAAGTTTGCTAGCACCACGATAGCGATTGATGACAGCTGTTTTCTTTTTTAATCAGCTATTTCAAATGTATATACATTTATTATACTAACATTGTAAACTAACCCTTTTTAGCATTTTACAATGTTCATTTCTAATTGGCACTTCCAGTATATATTTTAAAGAAAGGTGTGAGAGCTCTGTTACCGAGAACCAATACGGCCAAATAACCTGTTCTCTGGGAAGGTGACCACTCTGAAGGGTCTACTACCACGTTTTAGTTCACTGTACCTTTCTCAGAGGACAAATATCCATTTGCATATCAGTCTTTGTCCCACCCACTTGGGCAGTCCAGCACTGAAATACTAGGAAATTATCTGAACAAGAGTACCAACAGCAACCCCAGACACGTGTTTTGGCCTAGTCGGGCCTCATCTGTGATGTGAAGTTGTGCCTCTCTAAGCACAGTGAACAAGGGGTCCATGTCTGTATTACCCTGTGTAATTTAGGGTGAAACCCCAAGTTCCCAAAATGTCAAAGAAAGTTCTGGTGCCCCTCTACCGAGAACAAACATGGCCAAATAACCTTTTTTTTCTGGGAAGTTGCCCATATAAACAGTATATATTATAAACATATATATGTATAAGCAGTATATATTTTAGTCATAATAACATTACACTTGACTTACTGAGCAAAGCGCATTATCCAAATCTATAATAACCATATATATGCGGTAGCGGCCATGTAGTTATGGTTAAGTTGCTCATCTCATCGGAAGAGCAGTTTTTGGGAGACTTATAACTTCGCTCCCCCTGGACAAATCCTCACCAAACTTTGCAAAAGAAGTATATGGTCCACTCTGAATGTATGTGCAAAGTTTGGTGAGGTTTGATCAGGGGGGGCAAAGTTATAGGGGGACCCAAAATGTCCCATAGACTGAATGGAGAAAACATTTCTGCCGCGCCTACAGCCCAAACCGCTGGATGGATTTTCACCAAATTTGTGGTAGGAGCAGCGGCTCAGTCCTGAAAGTGTGCCTTTGTAAATTTGGTGAAAATCCATCCAGTAGTTTTTTTTTAAAATGACCAAAAAGTAGGTCTAAAAAAAGTTGGGATATCTATGTCCGCTCCGCGGACACACTTCCCTGTTCGCTCTGCGGACAGGACACTGATTGGTTAATCGGCTTGCGTCATGTCCACGGACACACAACGTGTTCGCTGATTGGTTGGAGTGAAGCGTGAGGTGCGTCAGATTTTTGGTAACGCACGCCATCTTGGATTCACGGACAGCGGCCAGTGTCCGCGGACATCGCGGTAAAAACATATTAAAAAACATAACATTGCACTTGTCAAATTTATCAAATAATCTCTGAGGAGGTGAGGGGTGATGAGGATGGGATGGAATATGACTGCAAGAAGCAAAAAAACTGGTGTTTTTCGCCATGAAAGTCCACAAATGGTTCGCGAACACCTCTGCATTACAGGGTTGGTGAAAAGTAGTTCTTGGATGGCTTATAACTTTGGCGCCACTTAATGAAACTGCATGACATTTTCCATTTATATTCCTGACCTGATCCCAAATGTGTTTGCAACGTTTGGTGGGATTCTGTCAAGACGGGGCAAAATTAGAGGGGAGTGTCAAAATAATGTAAAGGCTTATAAATGAAGTGCCATTTGATGTATTTGATGTCATCAATGACATTTGTGATGTCATCTTTGATGTCCTGGGTATTAGTCTTAGCAGTGCACGGTGGCGGCGCGAGTTATGGTTGCTTAGCTTACCATAACTGGCGAATTTCTGGGGTTTTTCGGTTTTACGTGTAACCATAACGTCCCTTTAACAAAGGTTTTTCATTGAATTTCATAGGTTTTTATTAGTTCAACTTAACCAAAATGTCCCTTTAACAAAGTTCTTCAGTGAATTTCATAGGTTTTTATTAGTGCAACTTAACCATAACGTCCCCTTAACAAAGTTTTTTCATTGAATATATATATATATATATCTTCGGGGCACTGATAAACATCAGGCTAGGCAAGTAGCACTCTCCATATCCATGGAAATAAACAATTTCTTTATTGATGCCTTACAACTTGGCAAAAAAGTTTAAAAAGCCATCAGTATGTGGCACTCCCAAAGTGCATAGTAAAGGTGTGCGTTGGGGATGTTAACGCGTTTCACGGCACGGCTCGCCGCTTGATCACAACCACGAGTCCCCGTTCAACCAGTGAGTTTATAACAATGGTGTAGAGCGTTTGGTGAATATTTTCACTGAAATAGAAGAAGGACTCCTTGGTTGGAAAACTCTTTGCGCAGCAAAAGCATGGTGGCCATCTTTGCACTTTTGGAGCGCTGATGTTGTATGGGTGAGTTGAATGCTACAGTTCTGTGTAGGTTATGACATATATATATGTCAGAAAGGACAGGGACGACTCCCGGTATGGCTTTCACACTCGCAGTGGTCCCTTTTGGTATATCCACATATGCAGGGGTGCGTTGCAGTCAGCTTTGTTGAAAAAACTGTAACAACGATCCCAATCAAAGTGGTATGAATATAATTAGCTTATTAGACAAAATGGGCCTCATTACAGGTCAGGCGGTCCGGAAATAACAGTGGCGGTAAACCCGCTGCCACCGTTGTTTCCGGACTGCCTGATCCCGACTTCTGCAGGCGGAAGGTGATGTTCCCGCCAGGTCTGACCTGGCAGGTTTAACGCTGCCCGCCTGCAGGCAGACGAGGAAACACTGGCAGCATTACGAGATGCTGCCGGTGTTTCCATGATCCCCATTCCCATCGAGTCCCAGAGGACTCAATGGGAATGGGGATTAACATCATTCCGCCTCCGTGATTCCCGGAAAACCGGGGTTGTAAATCCCTGGTAAATCCGGGAATCACGGAGGCGGAATGGTAATACGAGTCCGGCGGTAACCAGGTGGTTTTACCGCGGCGGTTACCGCCGGACTCGTAATGAGGCCCAATGTCTTTAAAATCCAGCCAAGTGCATGTAAAGTTTGTAAAAACCACCAGTGTCCAACGGCAGGCAGAAAAGAGGACTCTGTAGGGTGAACTAACGCGTTTCGCAGTCAAGGCACATTTTTTTGATACAACGCTATAATTGCAGGCTCGAGAGTCTGATACATTCCAATTTAACTATTTTGAACCCCCCTTCCTGCCCTATGAGAAAGATAAATGGGACAAACAGCACCTGTGAGGGTTCCTGGCTTCTTTGCATAACATCAAAGAGCATTTTGGGAATATAAGAATGATGATCGATCTTTATATTTGACAAATATGTCTGTGATAAAAGGCGTGTATGCTTGAATCACTAGGTACAAAACTGGAGTTGGTGCCCATTTCACTTTTGACAGCACTCTCCCTAACGTTAGCATCTTTGTAACCATACATACTGATTCGGCTGATTTTATCATTTTAACCAGAAGATAGAAAGGCTGCAACATCAGTCACTCTACTGGGGGTCCAAGGGCTGTCCTCCATACACAGAATATCAGCTGGCTCTTAGAGTAAGGGTCGCTGTGCACATATTCAATTCCCAATTGACAGATATCCTAAGAGAATTACATATATAGGATCACTTCAAACAAAACAGCTCTCGGGGTGCAATGTAATATTTGCAGAAATTAGTCAAAACGGATTTCTCTGGCATGGCGATAGAAAGGGTTGCAAGGCCCCTTTGCCCTGCCCAAGTGTCAATCCCCTTCGGACGCAGTCTAGATTGGAGTCAGGGCCGGCTGGCAATATGTGCACTTGTTTGTTTGTTGTTTGCTTGTTTATTCATTTGTAGGACGCACCGAACCCTTAGGTAACTGGGCGCAACAGAATATAAAGGATACTTACAGCTTAGTTATAGGTAATGACGGCAGGGTGGGGTAAATGCTTACATACATTGTATAGACAGGTGGTTAATTAGGGTCAATACATACATAATACAATGCATACATAGTTACATAGGCTAGGGTAAGGTACAATCAAAGGTCCGGTACGGGGGTACCAGCGAGCGCAGGAGGAGGTTCAGTCGGTTAGCAAAACTTAGCATTACAAAATAAACCGTTGTATAGTTGGAGGAACAGTTATATATGTGTGATTTTTAAAGAACCCCCCCCCCCTGCATCATATTGCCACATTTGGGATGACACAAGTTAGTGCCTAGCTTTTTCTCAAGCATCGCCTTTCAGTTTACACAATTGCAATCCCAAAGTGCTTCAAAATATGTACTCAAATATTCAACTCTAAAGGCCAGAATATGAGGAAAGTTAATAACTGTATATGTAAGCGTAAAGTAAAAAACACATATCGGAAACTCTAATGCCAGCGGTCCGTTGATATTGTTTTTAATGATCGAGGAATGAATACTTGTCCTTAGTTATGACGAACTGGCTAAACAAAACTGCATCAATGTGGCTGGTTAAACGGAGCTTGATAGAGCTACAGCGCCGCCTATTGTATTCGAAGGTGAACAGTCACCTTCGTGTATAGCTCTGCGTCCACGGATCTGTACGGCGTTAACTTTAGGGAAGAGCGAGGATTTCATCTCATGAAGCCGAACCCGACAGACCAGAATCCTGTTATGATCACTGAGCTACAGCGCCACTAGTGGTGAAAAGAATCCTTCAGCAAAGATCTGTTCGTGGTTTTCGTTTTTATTGAAGAATGGCCCTGGAATAACAGCGCCTCGTACAGTGAAATCTAGTGAAAAGTGTATGCCTTTCAAAGCTCTACCATGACGATGCTTGTCGATGTATTCACACGTGAACACGGCACCATGTTATGACAATGCAGTTGGAGAATTCTGTGTGAATGTGGCTTAGTGGAATGGACTGTTCTAATCACAGAGCTGCAGCGCCATCTACCGGAAAAAGAAGTGACGTGCACAACTAATGTATTCCTTTCCGGCAACCTGTCAGTGTGATGTGCTCAACTGAAACTAATCTGATTTTGCTTACAACTACCCCTAAAAGAAAGTGACACGCTGCTTTATTATATCAGTTGCTAACACATTACATACATACATTGTTCTGATGAAAAGTAACATTTTAGCTAAGACATGTCCTTGTCATTTTATATAATAAAAATTAAGAAATAAGGATGACGGTGAAGCATGTCTGACGTATTTCCGACCGTTCTTTAATGTGGAACTGAGTGCGCGTACATGTCGTCATCATTGCCAAATAGCTGCATGGCAAGTGTTTCAACGGTATTAGTATAATTGTTCGTTTTTATTCGAACGAATGTTACATTGTTACATTTGATCGAATTTGGCCAGTAACATTCGATTGAATAAAAACAATTAGGCTAATACATACCGAACATGTGGAGCGAAGGTTGAAGGGGTGTCCCCTGCACTCTTTGATCGGTATGTTGTAGCCTTGGGGGGTTGAGGGCTGTCTCCCGCTTCCTCAATATTGCAGGCGGGCGACCATAAAAAATAAAGGGACCCTGCAGTGTAAGATCCGACCCGCGTTAGAGGGACGGATCTGACGCCGCAGGGCTGAAGTGGATCAGGCGGCGAGCAAAGAGGTAAGCAGGGAAGGGGAATGGTGGCTGACGGGTGAGCGGTGGGTTGGCATGAGCGCGTTTGATCATCTGATAATTGATTGCATGTGGGCTGGTTTTTTTCGAACAGTTTGCCGCAATCAATTCTCAGACAATCAAGCACCACCAAATTTCAGCATCAGTCAGTTCGGCCTTTTTAGCAGTCAGCCTGCTGGCACTTGCGACCCCATACCTACAATGGGAAAAGGAAAGTATACAGGACCTGCTTCGCACTGGCCTCTAGGGCAATAGGCCCCTGGCCGAAACAAAAATGCAAAATGTTGGTCCAGTTTTTTTTGGTCAAAGTGGGCCAGTATTTTGGCCAATATGGGCCAGTTCGATGAGGTTCTTCACTATGTGGTTAGTAGTATCAGTGTTGCTGAATAAATATCCTTTAAAATGTACAATTTGCATCGCATTTTATCAAAAAACTCCCCCTTGGGTACCATTCAACCAGTGTCATAAAAGGAATGAATTGTCATTTGCAACTGTGGGGCACTTTTTCATTGGTGCCCGAGACAATTTTATGGCCCAGTCCAACCCTGTACAGGACCCATATTGGCTCATAATCTGGGTGCTGAACTTTATATGATGCTGCGAGGAAATCCAAACTTCATCTTAGCCTTACGGCCATTTTCCTCCGCCCGCCGTCTTTTCCCTTGTTATGGCTAGCCATCGGGTGAAAGGAGGCATCTCAGTCCTTCACGAGACCCTTCCGCTGCAGTGCTTCCTGGCAGCCGGTGAACAGCGGGCTTATGGCCTCTGCCACTTCCTGTCCGACTCCTGCATGAATGTACTGAGGCCCACACTGACACTCACTAGTAGATCAGCCCTTCTTCATGGTGGGAAACCAACCTCCTGTCACTCAGACCACTGGCTCGCAAACCTAGGAGGAATCCAAGGTCGCGATCCACCACTCCAAGCACAGCAGGGGGGAAATAAATGTGAAGGAGAAACCCCCCCCCGCAGGTTCTCAGTTTCCCTGTTCGGAAGGAAAGAAACAAAACAGGTGGATTTTGACAAAGTGTAATACTTCTCAGGGTGAGGAGGCAGGTCCAGGATTTTTCTTTTTTGTATAATAGAGTTTATAGCTCAGAGATGGGTCAGCTCAAGAATTAACTACTGGGACGAGGAAGAGTAGGCTTAGGAGTAATGAAAATTACCCACAAACAATCGAAGCATTACTCTGCCTGCACATGATTACTATATGTATTTGATGATGAGAAATCGCGCATTGGTGAATATATAAGTCTTTTCATTTTTCTATTTCAAAATAGGTAGCAGGCTCTCCTCTCCAGAAAGAACATGGCATGATAACCTGTTCTGAGATGAGAGCTTGCAGCACACGCTTTTTGCTCACTGTACCCTTCACAGATGAGAAATATCCATTTGCATATCAGTCTTTGTCCCGCCCACATGGGCAGTCCAGCACCGAAATGCTATGGCAATTCCTCTCTGAACAAAAGTACCAAAAGCAACCCCATACACGTGTTTCAGCCTTGTTGGGCCTCATCAGTGTTAGGCAGAAACCTGTGCAGTTCCCTTAGGGACCACTGCAAAAGATGTAAGACTGCAGGTGTTTGGCAGTAAACCCACTTGGTAGCAGTCCGCACCACACAGATTCACTTGGTAGCTGTGGCTGAGCAGTTAGACTTCCCTCAAGAAGAGTTAGGCAGTATACAGAGCATACAAAATAGGTACAGAAATACAGTAGCACAAGCAAACACTGACCAGCGCTTGGGTGTAAAAGTATATACTTATTTATTTAACACACTCTTATAAAACACACTAGCACTAAATTGGTAAGATAAGTTCAAAACACAATCACTATTATCATGTGTACATCCCTGATTACTTGTTGGACAAGTCTTAGTTAACACCACTTATTTCCAGACAGAGGTGAGCGCTTAACATTCGATGGCACTCCAACAAGTTAAATAAAAAGGGAGGGAAAAGCAGAATTATGGAAGCATACACACTAAACACTTTTTAAAGAACCACAGCAAGTTTAGAAAGGCACAGTCTACTGGTGAGCAAGGAAGTTTAGGCGCCAGACCCACTTTCCAGGGAGCCGGGCGGAAGATGCCCAAGATCAGACAGTTACACAGAGTCTTCAAAGTTTGAGGAGGTAGTTCGAAAAAGGTTTAGTTCAGTGCAGAAAAGTTAGCTAAGATGTCCCAGGCTAACCCAGGCTTAGCGCAAACGGTTGCAAGGGAAGCCAGGCGGAACACGGTACCTTAAATGGAGCGGATCCTCCAACAGGGGCAGTTGTTCCTGGCAGCGGGTGCAAGTCACACCATCATCCAGAGGAAGAGAAGATCTCGTTGTGGAGGAAGGATGAAGGTCATTGCACTGCCAGGGAAGAAACCAGCCGCGGAGTTCTCCGGTACAAAGGTACTACCCTTTCGGTTTGCGGTAGTGGTGAAAACGTGGTTCCCCGGTTGCCGGGGTGCTTGGCACAGGCAAGGCGGCCACGAGATGCTCCAGGAAGGCGAAAAGAAGGTAGACTGGTTATCCCCACCAGTCGAAGGAAGAAGACTCTCCGGGCTGGAGATCTCCTCTGTCGTTGGGAAAAGTGGTGAGACGGTTCAGCAGGGCTCCACCGGTTGTGTCATCGTTGCAGGCTGGCTCAGCTTCTCCCTCCTCGGATTCTTAGGTCCTGTGGCGACTTCTGAAGTTCCAGTCCCCAAAGCCCTGCTTTTATGCAGCAAACCCCCATTCACTCAGCCTAGCTGTCAATCAAACATGCTAAGTGGTGAGCCGGCCGGCTCAACACTTGGGCCAATCACACAAGAGTGCGACTTGAGTTACCAAGGTAACTCAGTCCAGGGTGCCAAAGCCCCCTCCCACACCCCCTGTGGTACCCAGACAGAGTGGCACCACTTTTGGAGGCCTCTGTGGAGAAGCCTGCCAAAAAGTGGAACAAAGAGCTCGACTTGGGTTGGAGTCACAGAAGAGAACACAAACGCCATTTTAGAATCGATTTCTGGCAAAAAATACCAACCGGCGAATTAATATTAATTAAATAAACCGGCGGTATGTTCGAGCCTATAAGAATTAAATAATTAAAGTTGGTAGCCTTGAACAATGGGAAAATCCCATAGAGATATATTCGCGGTCGAATATAAAAAGTAGTATCCACTGCCACCAGCCAAAAATTGATCAGGGGGGACGGAGACGTGCCCCCTCGAACAACAGACCCCGGGACAATCGAATTGCTACGACCAGTACGTCCACAATATGATGGTTTGTACTGGTTTCTGTTCATAATTTGGGACTAGTAAAGCCAATGGTGACTTTACATGCCCTGGGGGATAGTAGTCAGTCCCAGGGTATGGAGTCTATGTTGGGGGGTCGCTACGACACCCCTGGGTTACGGCACTGAGGGTGCTGTGTAACCCACATCAAAAAAAACATGAGACCCTATGGAGTCAAAGACTCCATAGCCCATAAAACACATGGAAATTTAAAGGAACACCTCAAATCATGTCTAAGAGTGGGAGCAAAAGAATCTCACTCTTAGCAGGAGAGAAAAAAATAAACCCCAAAAATCCAGCAAAGCTGCTGGGGGACTCACTAGGTTTGGGAAATTAGCCTTACAGAGAATTCTCCCTAACACTCAGTGAGGTGAAGCTTTGTCTCTCTGAGCACAGTGAGCAGGGAGTCCAGGTCTGGTTGCCCCCAGTTGAGTCAGGGTGACCAACCCCAAGTCCCTTGCAAATATTTCAAAATAGGTAGCAGGCGCTCCTCTCCAGAAAGAACATGACATGATAACCTGTTCTGAGATGAGAGCTTGCAGCACACGCTTTTTGCTCACTCTACCTTTCACAGATGGGAAATATCCATTTGCATATCAGTCTTTGTCCCGCCCACATGGACAGTCCAGCACGGAAATGCTATGGCAATTCCTCTCTGAACAAGAGTACCAAAAGCAACCCCATACACGTGTTTCAGCCTTGTTGGACCTCATCAGTGAGGTGAAGCTTTGTCTCTCTGAGCGCAGTGAGCAGGGGGTCCACGTCTGGTTGCCCCCATGTGAGTCATGGTGACTAACCCCAAGTTCCTTGCAAATATTTCAAAAAAGGTAGCAGGCGCTCCTGTCCAGAAAGAACATGGCATGATAACCTGTTCTGAGATGAAAGTTTGCAGCACACTCTTTTTGCTCACTGTACCTTTCACATTTTTCTAGCATCTTTTGTTTCGAGCGCCATAAATCTTATCCTTCACTTAAGCCTTCTCTTCATCTTTTGTGGAGCAATTACATGGCTGCTCTCCCCAGCACACACAGCACCATTACCAAAACTTCATTAATCAATTTCACACAATGCTTTTCTGCCTCAAAAGATTCTTCCTGCAGGCACCTTATCTATGCCCCCCAAAACCAAGCTCTTGGCTTAATTTAGATCCATATGGCTTTCCTGCTCCTCCTATCTGCTCCTTCAGCAGACTTGGCCAGATTATTTTCCATTCTACATCTGGCTCTTCCAACTATCACAGCCATACTTTGGGATGTGCAGTTTACATGCCTCATCAGACCATTTTGACAGCATTCTTAAACACTTACAAAACTCTAACGGGAGGTGAACTGTGAACCCCGCCCATTCCATACCTCATCACCTCATTTCCCTGTAACCCAATCACCTGCCTGAATTTCACTCTTTATGTGTGTTGCTCCTTTCATGCTACGCTAATCCTTCACTTGTGTCATCAGTTTTACTTTTACCAATCTATACATTAACTTCACTCTCATTCCGCAGCTTACTAACCCTAGCAGGAGACAGCTGAGAGTGAACAATATTCCTTCTCACGACCCTAAAAGGCGATGATGGACAGATGAATATGTCATCCGTGACTGTGGCCCCTCCCCCAGCCCAATATCGTAAAGGTGAGAAACGTTATTCCTTAAGTCAACCATGCTGCCCTTATCTCAGGTAGGTACAGCAAGGGATGAATAGGATGTAATCTGAAGATAGCGAGAATAACGAAAAGCTGAGCATAGAATCACGCATATGCATACGTTAAACATGAAGCACATATGCACTCACCATGAAGAAAACGCACTAGGTCAAATGTGCATTTATACAGGAAGAACATTAACATTCCAACCAAAAAGACATGAAGAATACTAACAGATGCAATATATAAGTTGAATGTGTTGGAACACCGACTTGAATTGTAAGGTGAACAAATCATTTATTTAATGTATAGCCCAGCACTCCCTCACCATCCATACTCGTCCTCCACCAGCTTCTCCAACAGTCTCCCTGTTCTCATTCCAAGACCCCTCATTCCAATACAAACATTCAGTGAGAGAGCGCCTGATAAGTAATAAATAACACGAGCACAGCCACGTGTGATGGCACGGGCCCAGCCATGTGTGCTGGCAAATAATACAATAATACAACGGAATGCAACACAAACGACAAGTTTTATAGCTCATTAACATAGAAACGCAACAGTAATGGGCAGCCATCTTTTCCAAAATAGAAGCCGTAATATGCCTCCAGTAAACGAAAGGCCTCAAGGCTTCACAAAAACTGAGAATGCTGAATTTACTGAAATACAGTTCATTGCAGAGCTCAGAAGGTAGCTCGCAGTTTAAACCAAGGTTACTAAGAAATTAGGGAGGGTTTGAACGCCGCAGAGAATACATGAGATAAGTGTTCCCAGGATCCAGATGTAACACTCCAAACTCAATTAAAGGCTAGAAACATACAACCAACCATTGTGACCCAGATGCAGGGTTATTATAAGTCAGAAGACCCAATGAAGAATAAGCTCAAAGGAGTACTTAGAGGTAGAGGAGACCATAACATTCGCATTCATATTAGCTAAAATACTCATAAATACAGAATGAATTAAATACAAATGTGTCCCTCTCACATGTGACCCACAATTGAAGAATACTGCCTATTCATTAGAAAGAAACACAGATAGGACACCTGCCTCACTTCTTACGCCTATTCCCAGACACGAGACATCCCACAAGGCTAACTACAAAGGCGATCAGCCTTGCTCATGGCCTAGGAGAAGAGGGATGGTATTTGTCTTGAATTAAGATAAGCAGACCGTGGACCACTCTTCCCCTACTCCCTTTTGGCTCATGTCTAGATGGCCTGTCAGTTGCCCAAGGTTAGTCAGTGCAATGCCAACCAATTAAAACTCCTGGTGACAATTCGCCCATTACATATTGTATAAACCAATAGTCAACCATATATATATATATCTATAGTAATCATGCCAAATGACACCAAATGACATCTCCCTAGAAGGTTTGAATCAATCAATCACCAGGAAATGGAGGTGCTCTCAGTTGCTGGAATAAGTATTTGGGAAGCCCAAGACCTGGGCAGAGGCTTGGTTTATGTCTATTTTGGCTTCTCATATGATGGGTTTTGACTATCAGAGGATGGATCACTTCAGCTGGGTCTTTCCCAACTCAGTGTCACCATTTGTCCCTAAGGAGGCCTGACGCAGAGCAGAGCACCACTCCAAACTTATAACACTCTCTGTAGCCACTCATAATCATTGAGCGACGAGATTGCTTTTGGGGTAATCCCATCCACTGGTATAGACTCACAGCAGGCCATCTTTGACTTCATTAAGCCCCTTCACACAGATTACCTTATCAACTGTAAACTCGTACCCCAGACACATCTTCAAAATATATGTCCTTTCCCTACAGCTCCCACTTGTAATACTTCCTCAATGCATATATCTACAACTGTACATATGTAGTACTGCATGGATATCGCTGATTCAGTCAGCCCAATCCCTCACACCTAGTCATTAAGTGACTGTCACCAACACATACTCATTAAGTAATGCAGGGGCCCATTTCCCATGGTGGGTGTTTCTGTTCTGCTGATACAATTCCTTCTTATTGCACAGTACTTCTACTGTGCCCACCTTCAGTGAGGAATGGGCTTCTTTTTTTCCCTTCACCGATGTCCACTTGGGTGAACATTTCCCGATTTCCTTCTTGAGGGGTGTGACCCGCTTTGTTCTTGTCACTTCCTTGTGAGAGGTCCCACCCCTTTGCCCCTCAACACAGTGGGACCTTGGCTGGCATTGCTCATAGGTTGGTGCTCCTCCAAGGGACCGGGGCTGGTCCTACCAGCTTTTCACTCTGTGCCTGAAAGACGCTCCAATTCAGAGGCCTTCCCCTCCTCTCTGGGTGCACACCCTATTTCTTGCGGGCAATAGACATGGGGCCTCAACTGCTACCACTTCTTACATGCAATATCTTACCTGCACTCTATTAGAACAATGCCACTGTCTCCTCATCAATGATATGATATGATATGGCATTTGTAACGCACCTATATACAAGTGTTTGAAGGCGCGACGAGGCAAGGAAGGAGGAACAAAGGGAGGACAGAGACAACAACCTTACTAGGCCAAGTGACATTGAGATCACGCAAGTGCAGGGGAGGGGGAAGGGGAAAAGTGCCAGGGGAAGGGGAGGGGGCAGTGCTGTACATGGGATCAAAACAATAACAAGAGGTGCGGCCAGAAGGTGGCAGGTGCAAGGTTAAGTGCAGTCAGCAGGTGTCCAAAAGTGCAGGTAGGGGGACTGTAGGGTTACAGATAAAGACCCAAGCACAAGGTTTGCCGGGAGGAAGTGCAGGTGTGCAACTGTGCGAGCAGGGACCTGGGCCCGAAATCAGAAGGTAGCCAGATGACCAGCGCAGCATCTGACAGGAAATCAGCAGGGGACAGGAAGAGGGAAGGCAGAAGCAAAGCAGAAGGTCTTGAGGTGCTTCCGGAACCAGAGATGGTTCTCCTCAAGTTTCAGAGAGGCAGGGAGGCTGTTCCAGAAGGAGGCACCAGCCGAAGAAAGAGATCTACCACCAACTCGTTACTTGGAGAAGCGACTGACCCAGAGGTAGTTGGAGGTGGAGGAGCGAAGAGCTCGAGTACGAAGAGAAAGTTCTTTGGCTCCAGTCAAGGTTTTCTTGTTTTCACCCAGCTGCATTCTGGGAATTGCTGTTCTTAAAAAGACAAAAGAGAACTCTGGCCAGAAGAGAGGCTGACAGACATTGTGGAAGATACAGTGGTAGCAGTAGGCATATATAATACACCCTCCAGGTGAGCAGGGACTGCACTGCACCCCATCTCTATTACTCCACCTATGGGTTACGGCTGGCTCTGGTATATGCTCTGGCTACCCCATGTCAAGGGTTCACCCTGTTACCCCTGGCATGCTCATGACCCTGACAATGTCACGCGTGTCGGAGACAGAATAACAGCATACACTCAATTATGTAAATGATACCAATGGCAAATCCAGGATATTCGTCCCTTTTTCACAAGGCAAGCCACCCCCTTTGGGACTAGGGAGGCGAACCTGCTATGCATTATCCTCCCTAGAATCAGGACAAGCAGGATCTCACTGGGGTGATGCCCCACTCGGGACAAGGAATGCCCAAGTCTCAAGGTTACCTCCCACCTCCCCTTTGCCTTAAGAGCCCAGTGTTTGTTGGTTATATGGGAAGCAGCCCTGTTGATAAAATGTAGGGCCCCTGTGAAGTGGATGGCTTGGTGACTGACCTCTGCTTGCACCCAACTCCTGGTGAAGCCGATGACCGATGGACTTCTCTTCTTAGTTCCAGGGAGGAACATAAAGACTGGAAAAGACCAACCCAAAAAGAGAGCATCCGACAGGAAACCCAGAGCAGCAGCCTGCATTGAGAAACGAAAGACAGAGGTGGTCCCTCCAACAGCTGAAGGAGAACCACGCAGAGGATGTGGTGGGCGGAGAGCAAACGTCCCCAGAATATAGCAGCTACGGCAACGAAGGGGGGACCTAGACAGTTGAGGTCCGCTGCAGCAGGAAGCATGCCGCAACTCAACCCAAGTTACCAGCATCCTAAAGCCTGAATGCCAAGGTACCAAATGGGAAGAAGAGAAACAGGGGGAGCACACGCACAGAGCGATTCAAAGCCATGGAACCACCAGGGCCAGAAATCCTGATGCAGACTGCGAGTACCGACGCAAGAGATAAGGTACATGGCAAAGAAGGGGGAATGGTTGGAGTGTGGTGCAGCCAACGACAGATAGGAGAAAGCTCAGTGCTCACTGGGGGCTTCAAAAAGCAAGACCCTGCAAGGGGATAGAGGAAAAACACTAACCAGGGCAGAGAAAGGCCAGAGCCTAATGGGGCTGAGAAAAGCAAGACCCTGCAAGGTGATAGAAGAACACCCATTAACCAGGGCTGAGAAAGCCCACCTCTCACTGCAGGCTAAGAAAGTCAAGACTTCAGAAGAGGGTAGTCGAAGGACACTAACCAGGGTGAACAAGCCCGAAACCCACTGGGGGCTGAGGAAGGAAAGACCGAGGAAGAGGGTAGAAGAAGTGAGCTAATCCAGGCTCCCAGAGCCCAGGGCCCACCCTGGGCTGAGAAAATCGACAACAGAGAAGGTGATAAAAAAGGAACAAATTATGACCAGGCTGAGTAGGCCCCAAGTCTATCTGAGGCTACAGATCAGACCAGTATCCAGAATATAGATCCTGAACTTTGTTGCTGTTTGTGGACAGTCGGACCTAAACAGGTTGAGAAACTACTTCCCGGAAGAAGGGATAAGCTAGTTGCATACTGGATTATATGACAAGACGATCGGAGTGGCTAAAACCCAAGAACCTTTCTTTTTTGTGGTTATTTTGGATTTCATTTTTGAGAAGTACTGTTGGAAGAGACTTTGAGAACATTGTGGGGTTGGGAATTAGAAAACCAGCCATCACCAAAGTTGAAAAGGAGGTGTAACCCTTAGACTAAGTTAAAATGTTTCTTTCTTTCTTTCTTTCTTTCTTTCTTTCTTTCTTTCTTTCTTTCTTTCTTTCTTTCTTTCTTTCTTTCTTTTCTCACAGTGGCAGGTTAGAAACAGGCTAGCATAGAGTTTGATTGAGGGCAGAGTTTGTGTTTTGTAAGACATCCTGACATGCACTTCTTTATTGTTTTGTACTTTAGGGAAATCATTTTATGAATTGGGTTTCTTTTTGTTTTAAACAAAACATTGTCTATAACCATGTCCACTTGTCCTTCTCCTATGTCTGACCTACCGCAAGTGGTGTCAGAAGTGGGATTCGAATAACCCGATGCAGTGTTGGGACGCATGTTAGTGACACAATGAAATACCCTGGCTAAGCTGCCAGAAAAGACTACTCCTCAGTCAATTGGTTTTGACTTCTTAAGTGCTATGGAAGTTGAAATCCCTAGTAGCAAAAGGAGATTATTCCTACAGGTGTCAGTCTCTCCAGACCACCAGGTAGCTATCTTAGGTTGGCCACTACCTTGGCGCTGCTCACTTGACAAAGCTGCAGGTGTGTTAGACCACGACTACAGAGTGGAAATAGATGTGGTGTTGCAAAATGCTTTGGAGAAGCTCACACAAATCTAACCCCATCTGGCCAGGCTGAAGGAGTTGATGCCACCACATTACCCAATCTGGCATTTGCTCAAAAGGAATGACCAGAACCTGCTGAGGCCTTTGAGAGGGCTGCCTCTCAAGATCAGGAATGGGGACAGAGCAGACCCCTTTTCTTTAGGGATTTAGTGACCGATGTGGTACCCGTAAAACCCAACTGGTGATCCCCAGGAGTCGCAGGAGGGTGGTTATGGATCTTATAAATCACATCTTGCTGCCGGCCACCAGGGGGGTAACCAAGACCAGGTATTGCATAAATGTTATTCCCCCTCAGGAATAACACAGCCAGCCGATCCTTAAACACCTCCCCCCTTCCTCTTCTTAGTAGAATACCCAAAGGAAATGCTCACAAACAAGGGGACGAGTTTTATGTCTCCAATGATGCAATATGTAAAGGAGATCCTAAACATCAAGGCTCTAAGAACATTGGGTATGACACGCAAACAGATGGTCTAGTCGAGCGCTTTGATCAGACGTTGAAATGAATATTACATAATTTGGTGACAACAGATGGAAAAAACTAGGATATGATGATACCATGGGCCCTTTTTATTTAATTTATTTACATTTTTATAGAGCACCACACGCCTTTAGGCCTCAGAGCGCAAGTGAGAAAATCCCAAAAGTCCTAATGGTAATATTCCCCTTTTGAACTCCTTTATGGGAGGGAACCCTGTGACGTACTTGAAAGGTTACAAGAAACTTGGGAAGAGAGGGAGGAAGCAGCATTACCAATATCCCAGACCGCCCATAAACTCAAAGCCCATATGAAAGCTGTAAGGGAAACTGTGTGTCAACAACTTAGCAGACAGAGATCAGATCTTTTATTGGTGGGAGATCAAGTATCAGTCATTCTACCAACCTCTGACAGTTAGATGGTTTCTAAGTGGTATGGCCCGTACAACATACTCAAAAGGAGGGAGCCCATTAAGGACCTTATTGCCCAACCCAACTTGTGGCAAAACATTAAAATCTACAATGTGAACCTCTTAACAATCTGGAGGGCCGACCAAATAGGACAAATATGGTCACAATGCCAAACCTCTTGGTCAAGCAAAAAACTGGTCTCAGTCTAATCCCTGATAATTTAACACAATCTCAAAAAATGGATCTCCAGGACCTATTAAACCAGTTCCCAGAGGGTTTTTTTTCTGTAGAACCAGGGATGGTCAGAAATATGTTCTACTATATATGCAACAACGGCAAACATTAATCTGAAGCCCTATCATATCCCTCAGGCACTTTGAAAGGTTATAGAGAAGGAGATCGCTCATCACTCATATTGTATTGTATTTGTATTGAATGTGTTATTTGTATAGTGCTCTTTCCCCATTAGTATTGCCTCAATGCGCTTTGTGGTTGGAACACACTCAGTGACTACAGTCAATGTGTAGGAGGTTCTAAGAGTATATATTAAGAGATGCTTGTGTGCATTTTCCGATGGCTTAGAACTTAGGGGGCTGGCTAGGTTCCAGTAAGCAGCCCAGAGGTCAGGCACGTGGTTGGGCGCTGTTGGTGGTTTAGGATAGAGTGTTATTGCTGAAGATTCAATGTGTGCCCAGCTATACCGAATTTTATTTTCAATGGTAGTCACTGTATTCTAGTTGCAGAGGTGTTGAGGTACATCAGGTGTTTCAGTGTGGACGCCTATGTGCGTTGCTAGACCGGAATGGCATAGCCATAGCTGCATTCTATGGTGCATGGATGGATGGCCGTGCCTGCAGCCTGTGTCCACAGATGTGGTGTAAGGTATCTGTACCGTATGCTTTGATGTAGTTTGGCTTCAGTGTTCTTTTTCTTTGTCCAATGTGAATGGCATGGTCTCGTTATTTGTGGTCTCTCTGGAGCAAAGGTCTGAGACTTGCCTGGAACAGTTTTACAAA
This sequence comes from Ambystoma mexicanum, assembly GCF_040938575.1. Lineage (NCBI taxonomy): Eukaryota > Metazoa > Chordata > Amphibia > Caudata > Ambystomatidae > Ambystoma > Ambystoma mexicanum. The sequence continues at coordinate 200,259,620 of NC_090940.1, forward strand.
AATCAGGCTAAATACGAGGTATGGCTATCTGGCACAATCAGGCTGAATACAAGGTATGGCTATCTGGCACAGTTAGGCTAAATGCCATTGGAGACAGGAGATCTGGCACAATCAGGCTGAATATGAGGTATGGCTTTCTGTCACAGTCAGGCTAAATGCTATTGGAGACAGGATATATGATAGTGTCAGACAGCCTAATGGGGGACAGTGATTGCTGGTCACTATGTTCTGACCTAATATTCACAATTCTGTCTAGATGTAATGCAAACTAGTGTTGCAGTTATGGAAATACAGGGTACCAGGTAAATGAGCGGTCGGCTAAACTAGTCCACAAAGCTACAGAATTTTAAAGGAGTGAAAAAGGGGACTGCCGCAATCCAAAGCAACTGTAGGTAACCCCAACCTACTTTGAAGAGAAAAAAAAATAGTTGTTCCCAGGAGATGCGCTGTCACGTTTGTTAGATTAGGAAACAAATACAGATACAAGTTTAAAGTCTATGTTTTAATCACAGTTGTGGTTTAATTTTAGCCAAACTTTGCCAATCATTGCCAACACGTGTTTCGACCACCTTTGGTCTTTTTCAAGGCAAAACTAACTTGTTACAATACCACTGTCCTGGTCAGAAACTTGGTTCATTGGCCCATAAGCAGGTAAATTGAGTCTGTTGCAGGGATAATCCCTGTGGGGTTAATTCCAAAGTGTAGGTGACAGGATTAGTTCCAAATTGTAGATAACAGGATTAGGTCACATTGACAGTGCCTTATGTCGTTTTAGTAATGGTGTTCCACACACGGTCCAGGCCGCCGTATCATCCAATACTTGTAGCCAAAAGTTAAAGTAGCATCTCGAAAGACGTATCTTCAAGCATTCGTGCAAAGTGATGTATATAAGAAAAGAGGTGCAGATCGTCTCGGGTTGTGTTTAGTTACAATGTCTCCAAATGGCGTGTTCCCTTTGTAACCACAGTGATTGGGCTGAATCCCTCTGGCAAAGTGAACTCGGCGCAAATGTCAGTGTTACAGTTGTCTAGATGAGATGCAGTGCTGATCTTCACAATTCTGCTTAGATGTGACGTAATGCTAATCTTCACAATTCTGTCGAGATGTGACGCAAGCTAGTGTTAAAGTTGTCTAGATGTAATGCAATGCTAGTCTTCACAATTCTGTCTAGATGTGATGCAATACTAATCTTCACAATCCTGTCCAGATGTGACGCAAGCTAGTATTACAGTTGTCTGGATGTGACGCAATGCTAATCCTCATAATTCTATCTAGATGTGACACAAGCTAGTATTACAGTTGTCTGGATGTGACACAATGCTAATCTTCACGAATTCTGTCTAGATGTGACACAATGCTAATCTTCACAATTCTGTCTAGATGTGACGGAAGCTAGTATTACAGTTGCCTGGATGTGACGCAATGTTAATCTTCACAATTCTGTCTAGATGTGATGCAAGCTAGTATTACAGTTGTCTGGATGTGACACAATGCTAATCTTCACAAATTCTGTCTAGATGTGACGCAATGGTAATAGTCACAATTCTGTCTAGATGTGACGCAAGCTAGTGTTACAGTTGTGTAGATGTGATGCAGTGCTAATCTTCACAATTCTATCTAGATGTGATGCAATGCCAGTTTTCACAATTCTGTCTAGATGTGACGCAATGCTAATCTTCACAATTCTTCTATCTGGGTGTGAAACATGGCTAAACTTCACCATGACAGAATTTGAATGCCTAAAGGCACAGTAGAAGTACAAACACCTAGATTTGAGGTATGTGAATGGATGGAGAACGCCTATGTATGGGACACAACAGTGAATAACACCACAATGAAGGGGGCATTCTTTACTAGCTGGCTGATTTTGGTATGCCTATGTTGTGTAGGTAAAAAGAGAGGCAGGGCTTTTTGCAATACAGTGATTGCTGTACTCCCCACCCAGACCACACTTATCTTGTCAGTCACTGCTGGTTGATGACTGGCTACTGGCTTCTCAGGCAAACACAGGCAAACACGGTCTGGAGCTGCTTCTTTGGGAGCTACCCTTAGCCGAAGGGGCTACACGGGCAGTAGGCTGCCCTAGGGGGTGTAGTTAAGTGCCTACCTCCTGGAATGAAGCAGCCAATCATGGGCACGGGGCAGAGGAATGGTCACAAAGGTACAGCAGAGAAATGGAAAAAAGTCTAGAAGGCAAGTGGAAATGGCTTCCAGAAACAAAGGCAGAGACACACTTGACCGTTCCAACCTATTGCAAGGGGGATGGTGAGTACAGGAAGAAAGCCAGAAACAAACAAAGGACTACACCCCATAGTCTGCACACTCTAGATGCAGGCCAGCTCAGAAAAATGGGGTGGCAAGCCACAGAAAAACAAGCGACACCCACCACAATAGCACAAACTTGTCAAAAAAATGATTGCAAAAAAACACACAAACCCCTCCATAGGAACACATGAAACAGGCCAAAAATGGATTACAATCAATAAATAACTACTCACTGAGCATCAACCATCCCCTAAGGCTGCTTTCCAAGTGGGTTCCTTAAAGGATCCTTCTAGATTGAAGTCCAGAAGGCAAGTGGAAATGGCTGTCAGGAACAAAGGCAGAGACACACCAGACTGTTCCTGCCAATTGCAAGGGGGAGGGCGGGGACAGGAATAGAGCCAGACACAAACAAAGGACTTCACCCCAGGTACTGCACACTCTAGATGCAGGCCAGCTCAGAGGAACGGGGTGGGAAGACACAGAAATACAAGAGAACCCCACCAGAATAGGACAAACTAGTCAAAAAATGATTGCAAAAACACACACAAACCCCTCCACAGGAGCACTTGAAACAGGTCAAAAATGGATTACAATCAATGTACAACTACTCACTGAGCATCAACCAGCCCCTAAGGCTGCTTTCAAAGTGGGTTCCTTAAAGGATCCTTCTAGATTGAAGTCCAGAAGGCAAGTGGAAATGGCTGTCAGGAACAAAGTCAGAGACACACCTGACTGTTCCGACCAATTGCAAAGGATCCTTCTAGATTGAAGTCCAGAAGGCAAGTGGAAATGGCTGTCAGGAACAAAGTCAGAGACACACCTGACTGTTCCGACCAATTGCAAAGGAGAGGGTGGGGACAGGAAAAGAGCCAGGAACAAACAAGGACAACACCCCAGGGACTGCTCACTCTAGATGCAGGCCAGCTCAGAAAAGCGGGTTGGAAAGACACAGAAATACAAGAGAACCCCACCAGAATAGGACAAACTAGTCAAAAAACGATTGCAAGAAACACACACACCCCTCCACAGGAGCACATGAAACATGCCAAAAACGGATTACAATCAATGTGCAACTACTCACTGAGCATCAACTAGCCTCTAAGGCTGCTTTCCAATGAGTTTCCTTAAAGGATCCTTCTAGATTTCAGCCCAGAAGACAAGTGGGAATGGCTGCCAGGAACAAAGGCAGAGACACACCGGACTGTTCCAACCAATTGCAAGGAGGAGGGTGGGGACAGGAAGAAAGACAGAAACAAACAAAGCACTACATCTCTGGGACTGCACAGACTAGATGAAGGCCAGCTCAGAAAAACAGGGTGGGAGGGCACAGATATACACGAGAAACCCACCAGAACAGCACAAACTAGTCAAAAATCAATTGCAAGAAATTCAAACCCCTCCACAGGGGCACATGAAACATGCCAAAAACGGATTACAATCAATGTACAACTACTCACTGAGCATCAACCAGCCCCTAAGGCTGCTTTCCAAGTGGTTTCCTTAAAGGATCCTTCTAGATTGCAGTCCAGAAGGCAAGTATACTATATGTTCAAGCTAGGGGTAACAGAACTCAGAAAGTATTTGGTCCTCCCCAGTTGTGCTTTGGTTCAAACCAGATGGGTGATGGCAGCTTTGTATTGATTTTCAAAGACTAAATGCCATCTCACTCTTTGATAACTACCCCATGCCGAGAATGGATGAACTGATAGAGATGTTGGGGAATGTTTAATACATGACCAGCTTAGATTTCACCATGGGCTACAGGCAGGTCCTACTGAACCCCTCAGACAAAGAAAAGAACATGTTTCCTACACCTCAAGGTCTCTTCCCGTTCATTGTACTCCCCTTCAGCCCTATATGTGCCCCAGCCACATTCCAACGGCTAAAGCTAAAGGTTCTGAGACCCTACTCTACGTTTGTTGGGGCTTCTTTGGACGACATTGTCATGCATAGTCGTAGCTGGGAGGAACACCTATTCGACCTGTATGAAATATCCAGATCTTTGAGAAGGGTGAGACTTAGTGCTAATCCAAAGAGGTGCACTTTAGCCCACAACGCAGTTAAATATCTTGGCTATTTCATGTGTAATGACCTTATGCAATCCCAGACCAACAAAGTAAAGGCGGTAGCGCTAACATCTTGCCTAAGACCAACCAAGATCTCTGAGCCTTTCTCGAACTGGCAGGATACTATTTCAGGTCCATACCCAATTTCTCCTCTATCATAACAGGTCTTACAGATACGCTGAAAAACTCACATCCAAATAAGCTCATCTAGACTGGTCATGACCAGGAGAGTTTTAATGTATTAACGCAATCCCTGGCCAATGAACCTGTCCTGAAGATTCCCGATTTGAATCAGGAATTCATTCTAGAGACTGACACATCCAAAGTAGGCCAACGCGTCGTCCTCTCACAGTTGCATGTTGGCTAAGAACACCTGGTCCTATATACAGTAGAAAACTGTTCGCTCATGAACAGACCTACTCAACTGTTGAGTTGGAGGACCTGGCTATTAAATCGGCCATCACTCGCTTGAGATATTATCTGACGGAGAGAACATTCTGCCTTGTTACAGACAATTCTTCTCTAGCCTGTATGTGTTCAAGAAAGGATTCCAATGCCAGAGTAATGAGGTGGGCATCAGACATACAACCATTTTGCTACAGTGTAGAACACCGGAAAGGCAAAGAGCAAGAAAACATAGATTTCCTTTGTTGATTCGTTCTATGTCGACTAGAGGAGGGCTCCAAAGTAATCAAAGAGGTATGCAACGAATCCAAGGAATTCCTCCATTCTTTTCAAGGGGGAGCCACCCCCTTTTGGACTTGGGAGGTGAACACGCTATACAGTACCCTCCTTAGGGGTGAGGGCAAGCAGGATCCCACTGCGGGGTGACATCCACCTTGGGAAAAAGGAATGCCCAAGTCAGCGTTACCTCCCATCTCCCTGTTCCGCTAAGAGCCAAGTGTTTGTTGGTTACATGGGAGGCAATACTGTATCAAACATGTAGGGACCCTTTAAGGTGGATTGCTTGGTGACTGACCTCTACTGGCGCCCTCCTCCTAGGGAAGCCAACAACCAATGGACTTCTCTTCTTAGTTTCAGGGAGGAACTTACCGACCAGAAAAGACCCAACCAAAGATTAAGCATCCAGCAGAAAATCCAGAGCAGCAACCTGCACCGGGATGCAAAAGATGGAGGTGGTCCCCCCGACAGAAAAAGGAGAAACATGCAGAGGACATGGTGGGTGGAGAGCAAGGGCTCCGTGATTACGGCAACTGGTCTGATGAAGGCGGGGACCACAGTCAGCCTGGAAACACTGAAGCAGGAAGCACGCCGCAAGGCAACACAAAGTACAGGCATCCCAAAGCCCAAGCAATGAGGTACCAAAAGGGAAGAAGAGGAGCAGGAGAAGCACACACAGACCAACGCAAAGCAATGGAACTGCCAGGACCAGTGATTCCGATGTTGACTGTGAGCCTCCCCCCGCAAGAGAGAAGGTATGTGGTCGAAAAGGGGGAATGGTTGGAGGATGGTGCATCCAACGACAGATATGGCAGAGAAAGCCCACTGGGGGCTGAAAAAATTAGGACACAGTGAGGAGATATAGGAAACCCACTAACCAGGTCTGAGAAAGCCCAGAGTCCATTGTATGCTAAGAAAGTTAAGACTCTGCAAGAAGGTAGCAGAAGAACACTAACCAGGGATGAGAAAGCCTAAAGCACACTGGGGGCGGAGGAAGAAAAGACCCAGCAAGAGTATAGAAGAAGCGAGCTACACCAGGCTACCAGAACCCATGCCCACCCAGAGCTGAGCGGCTTGACAACAGAGAAGGTGATAAAAAAGGAAAGGAGTCTGGCCAGGCTGAGCAGGCCCAGACTCTTCTCTGAGGCAACAGATCAGACCAGTATCCAGAAATATAGAGCTTGAACTGTATTGTGCTATTCATGGACAGTTGGACCTGTACAGATCGAGAAACTACGTCCCGACACGCTGGATTATATGACAGGAAGTTTGGGGTGGCTAAAACCCACGGGACTTTCTTTTTTGTGGTTATTTTGGATTCTTTTTTTGATAAGTGTTGTTGGAAGAGACTGTGAGAACATTGTAGGGGTGGGGGTTAGAAAACGATGCCACCACCAATGTTGCAAAGGGGGAGCAACCCTTAGACTAAGCTAAAACGTTTTCTCTTTCTCTCTTTCTCTCTTTGTTTCTTTCCTTCTTTCTTTCTTTCCTTCCTTCTTTCATTCTTTCTTTCTTTTGTTCTTTGTTTCTTTCTTTTGTTTTGTAGCTTGGGAAATCATCTTAGGAAATAGGTGTTAGGGTTTACACTAGGAGCCTTTCTTTTAATTTTAAAAGAAACATTTTGTATAACTATATCCTCTTATTCATCTCCTATGTCTGAGCTACCACACATCTGGTAAAAAAATGAAAACCTTAAAAGAATAATTTACTGCACTCAGGCAAGCTCTGATGAACGTAGGGATGAAGGTATAAAGATCTCATTACATTAAGCTCAAAGGTGCAGAACAAAAGTACATTTCCTGGGCCATGAAGTGACTGCCGATGGTCTTAATCCACAAAAAAGGATTGAAACTTTATGAAAATTAAAAAATCCTACCACACCAACAGAATTAGGAGTGTAATAGCCCTAACTAATTATAATCGCAAATGTATAGAAGATTATGAAGAAATACCTCAAGCACTCATATAATTGCAGAAGATTGGAATCAAATGTAAGTGAGATCCTTTACAAACTCTGGCTGTAGAGAAATTGAAACTAAATCTATTTTAGACTTCCTGGAATTAATTATTTTAATTGGAAAATAATTACATTTAGAATATTCTTCCAATACATTGTCCACTGTAGAAATAAAGTTTAACAAATGGGAAAGGGTTTTGTTAGCCACAGTTTGGCCAGTTCGACACTTCAGACTATTATTCATTGAAGTTGGAAATGTCATTGTAGATATTTCTGACTACTCTTTTCAATACTTGCAAAGTGACATAATAAAAACAGGAAATCTATCTAGTAGTAGAGGAACCTCCTGGCTCTTGGCCATTAAAGAGAAACGTGCAAAATAAGAAGAGCCTGATGGATCAGGGATTGGCTGAACCTTGAGACTCTTCAAAATAAAAATATAGAAGAAGTAAGCCAAAATTCAGGACAAGATGAAGTAGATTTAAAAACACGACACAAAGTAATCAAGGTTTTTCAATCGTACATACAGATGAATGTTCATCTCACATAGAACCCTTCTCACATCCAAGATTAGCTTCATGCCAAAATCGAAGATCTTCTCTCTTGCAGGCATCCCAGTCGTGGACCAAACACGGTCTACGGTGGTCTCAGTCATTCAGGCACTCCAGACATCCTGCCACCAGCAGTGTGGATTTGGACCAGACAGTTTCAACCCGCTTCTGACAGGCTTCTGCTCACCCTCCCAATCCTCCTCACCTGAATCTTCGGATGATATGTCCTTGGTAACTGTAACAGACGTCTTGCGGTTCTTCTTCTTGTCTTCTTCTTGTCTGGCGACAGCCTTTCCTTAGGCTTTCGGTCCTTCCGATCATGTAAAAAGGGTCTGGCTCCCCCGGAGGCCACCTTGGCAGAGATGGGAATCTGCCCTCGGGGAACCCCGGGGAGCCAGCCCCAAATTCAGGGAAAAAGCTGAGAGGCTGAAAAAACCCTGATGACCAAGTGTGCAGGGAGGAAGTCTGTGGTTTAGATTATTGTAAGATGAAGTGGCCAATTCGTTGTCTGGGATAGCAGCAGCCAGTTGAAGAAAAGACCGGGGTAACCCAGAATTCAAATCTAGGATACTTCAGTGGAAAAGTATATCCTAAAGTAGATAACACAAAGAAAAGGAATTCGGAAGCCAGTGAAGAACTCTAGAAGGGAGGAAAGGGGGAAGAGGCAGACTCAGCAGGGGAAGAGTTCCAGCAGTAAGAGAGAAAGAAAGACCGAAGTCAAATACAGAGGTAAGGGATAGAGTTGAAGTAGCAATTACGGTATTAGCCGGAAAATAGTAAAGGATGCTGATAGTGTCTGAAAAAAAGAATGTTGCCACGGGCACTTACTCAGAACATTGAGGGAATCGCGGAGCGCCGCGGAAAGGCACCCGAATCCAAGAGCGGATCGGGTAAGATGAATGGCAATAGAACACCGAAGGATAGGAAACGTAGGTGGAATCGTGGAGAGCCGCGGAAAGACACTTGAAATCAAGGAAGGGATTATGTAAAGCGCGGAATGACTATAGGACGCCGGAGAATAGAAAAGAAGGGAAAGACAGGAAACGTACAAACAATAATGTAAGAAACAAAAGAACAGAGTACATTAAAGAGCCACACAGAACTGCAGAAGGAAAGTCAGGACGAAACTGACAGACTACACAAGTAGGAAACTCAAAGAGTGTGTCACGGAGCGCTGTCAGGAGAAAAACAGATACAATGCACCAAGAGGGGGCGGAGTCTGTTTATATACGTGAGTCCGCCATCTTGGATGTGGACTAGAGCGGGGAGTAGAATGTAATGGCTAATGTCTCCAGTAATTCCACAGCTTCCACCTGCAATTCCTGACAGTATACCCCCTTCTCCACGGGGAACACCACGGTTTTCTGGGGTGCAACTGGTGGAATCTTCTTAACAATCTGGGGGCCTGGATGTGACTCTCTGGTTCCCAAGATCTTTCTTCGACTCGGTATCCCTTCCAATGAACCAGGTATTGCACTCTGCCCTTGCGATATCTGGAATCCACTAGATAGGCATCCTCGTATTCGTCAGGAACGTGAGTCACGGGAGTCTGCACTCCGTGAAAGTGTCGCTGAAAAGGATCTTCATAGTACATTTTCAGTAGGGAGGTGTGGAAGACTGGATGTACCCTCTGGAGATACTTAGGTAGCTTGAGTCTATAAGCCACTGGATTGACTCGAGTTATTATGGGAAAGGGACCCAGATAACGTGAGGAGAATTTACCGGTGTGGACCCATTTGGGTAGGAATTTAGAAGATAGCCAGACTAACCGACCAGTCTTCCAGTCAGAGTTGGCGCGTCTACTCCTGTCTGCTTATCTCTTCTGTGACTGTTGACTAGCCTCATGTGCCTTTTTAGCCAAGGCATGCACCTCATGGAGGTCTTTTAGCACAATGTCAAGAGCTGGGACTGTACACTTGACCAAGGTAAATGTTGAGGATGATAGCCGTAAGTACAATAAAATGGGCTCATCTGGATGGATGTATGGACTGAATTGTTATATGCAAATTCAGCCTGAGGGAGAAACCGAAACCACTCATCCTGCTGGGGACTGCAAAAGCATCTCCAATATTGTTTGAGGCTGGCATTAAGTCTTTCGGTTTGTCCATTACTCTGGGAATGATAACACGAAGAAAGGGCTCTATGAATCCCCAATAATTGACAGAGGACAGACCAGAACCTGTAGGTGAATTGAGGGCCTCTATCGGAAACAATGGTCCTGGGCAATCCATGGAGACAAACAATGTCTCTGAGAAAGGATGCTGCGGTTTCCGGTGCTGAGGGAATCTGAGAGAAGGCAGACAAATTGGCCAACTTTCTGTACAAATCCACAGTAACCATAATTACTGTCATACCACAAGACTTGGGGAGGTCAACTATGAAGTCCGTGGATATATGTTTCCACGGACGTCCCGGTAATTGAGGCTGTTGCAATAACCCAATGGGTTTAGCAGTTTGGTATTTGCTGGAAGCACAAATGGGACAAGAAGACACATACTTGTACACATCTCTTCGAAGTGTAGGCCACCAGAACCCTCTGCTTAGTAATTCATAGGTCTTCCTGATACCAGGATGTCCAGATAAGGATGCATCATGACACCAGGAAAGAACTTGTTCCGTAGTTTCTCGGTGGGGATATAGAGAGCCGTATCATGGTAGTAGAGCCCATCTATACCTTGAGTGACCGTAGAAGGAAGGTGCACTTGCCCCTGGTACTGTGGAATCAGCTCTTGAGGGAAAGGGGAGGCAGCCGCTATTATCTTCAGATCAGGGAAAACCAATTCATGACCCTGATAAAGACCAGAGTCTTCACTGTGACAATGAGACAAAGCACCAGGCTTCTTATTTTCAGAACCAGGTATATAGGGGATGAGGAAGTCGAACTGTAAAAAGAAATAGGCCCATCTGGCGTGACGTGCATTGGTGCATTCCATCTGCTGCAACACTCGAAGGTTGCGATGGTCAGTGCGGATAATGAAGCTGTGAGCTGCACCTTGCAGAAGATGGCGCCACTCTTGGCAGGCTAACTTGATGGCTAATAGTTCTCTTTCAAGAACTGAATAGTTGCGCTCACTGCTGGTCAATGTCTTGGAATAGTATGCAACTGGATGTTCTAATCCATCGGCGGTTCTCTGGAGCAAGATGGCTCCCACTGCTCCTATCGATGTGTCAGTCTCTAAAATAAATGGTTTGGTTTGATCTGATTGTACCAAAACTGGGGATGAGGTGAACAGTTTCTTGCGATGTTGAAAGGCTTCTCTGGGTTCCTTGTCAAAGGTGAACTTGACTCCCTTTTTTAGAAGAGATGTGATGGGTAACACCATATTGGAGAAATTGGGGATAAATTGTCGATAGAAGTTCGCCAAACCCAGAAATCTCTGTACCTCCTTGATGTTAGTAGGTTCCTTCCATTCCAGAATAGCCTTGATCTTATTTGGATCCATCTCAATGCCTTCCTTCGGTAGGATGAATCCTAATTATGATACAGATGTAGCCTCGAACTGGCACTTTTCTGATTTAACCAGCAGTCGGTGGGATTGTAGATGATGTAATACCTTCTTCACTTGCTGACGGTGATCCTGTAAGGTCTGGGAAAATATCAGGATGTCATCCAGGTAGACCACTACAGACAAAAACAACATGTCAGCAAAGACCTTGTCCATGAACCTCTGGAATATGGCTGGCGCATTGACCAGACCAAATGCCATCACCTTGTATTTAAACAGACCCAATGGGGTACGAAAGGCCGTTTTCCACTCATCGCCCTTCTTTATTCTCAAATGATGGTAAATCCCTCAGAGATCTAGCTCGGTGAAATAAACCGCTCCTTGAACTGCCTCCAGAATGTCTCATATTAATGGCATTGGGTATCGATCTCGGATGGTAATTTGAATAAGACCCCTATAATCGATACATGGTAGTAGTTCAGAGGAGTCTTTCTTTGGAAAAAAGAACAAAGAAGCGCCACAAGATGATTTGGACTCCTGGATGAGACCATTCTGTAGATTGGCATCTAAGTAGACTCTTAATGCACGTCTTTCTGGTAGAGATAGAGGGTACATGCGTCCAAAAGGTGCTACAGTTTCTGGTATTAGGTCTATGGTGCAATCTTCCGCCCTGTGAGGTGGTAACAGCCTGGGTAAGGTATCCTGGAATACTTCTGAATATTCCTGATACTGGAGTGGAACTGAAGATATGGTCATGGTTCTGATGACATTAGTCTCTTCTTCATTTGATTCCTTGAACGGATGGTTCATGCAGTTAGATCCGCAATACTGCGAGTTAAAGCTCACCCTATTAGATAACAAGTCGATGTGAGGGTTATGCTTCCTCAACCACGGTATACCAATTACCAGAGGGAAGTGAGCTGCTCTGATCAGATCAAATACCAGGTATTCTTGATGTTCTCCCAACTTCATCTTCAAGGGTATTGTCTCCCTTATTATAGGACCTGACGACAGTGGTGTCCCATCAACTCCTTCCACTGGTATGGGTTTCAGCTTGGGTTTTGAAGGCACCAGAGTCTCTCTGGCCCAGTTTAAATCTATAAAATTGCCAGCAGCACCACAATCCAGCATCACCAGTTCTTCTGTAGGTTCAGAATCGGACAGCCAAAGTAAGACTCAGAATACCATTAGACGACTGTCTTCTGTATTCTCTATTTGTCTTGAGTAGTAGCAAGGGTTGTATGTAGTTCCCCCGATACTTCCCTTGCATAAGATTGGGGGCTGGAGTTTTCCTTCCTCCTGGGTGGAACTTCTGGACATATCCTTAATAGGTGCTTGGAGGAACCGCAATACATGCACAGTCCTGCGTCTCGACATCGCCTTCGCTCTTTCTGGGTTAAAGGTCCTCGTGGAGCTCCAATTTGCATTGGTTCATCTGTTGTGTGAGTGTTCTTAGGAGAAGGAGACTGGGAAGGTAAGCTGATAGCCTGAGGAGTGCTACGGTTTCTTCTCCTTTCTTGGCGGTGTTCCTGCAACCTGAACTCAATCTGTAAAAACAATGTCATTAATTCTTAAAAGGATGCAGGTTGTGCCACCCGCGCTAGCTCATCCTTAAGACCATCATGGAGTCCACGTCTGAAAATGGTCTGTTTGGCTGAGTCTGGCCAATCAGCCTTCGCTGGCAGTCTCAAAAAGCGGGAGATATACATCTGTACGTCTGTGGTTCCCTGACGTATATCTAATATCGCTTCTAGCGAGGTATAAAGAACTTCTAGTCGGTCAAATCGCTCCTTAAGTGCATCCACAAAGGATCATTACTAGTGACCAAAGGGGTGGCCCAAGATAAAGCATTTCTGGTAAGGTTTGCAATGATAAATCCAACTCTGGATCGTGTCGTTTCATAAGCATGGGGTCTGAATGTGAAATATACTTTGCAAGCATCTAGAAAGTCCTTAAGTCCACCTGGGTGCCCATTATACTTGCCATAGGATAGCGTCATGGGTGGTAAGTCACCGCGGTCATCGCAATATAACACAACCTGTTGTCATAGTGCAACATTCTCGGTCCGTAATGCTTGTACCTCCACTGTGAGGTTCTGCATCGCTGCCACCAACTCCTGATACTGCTCCAAGGGCGCCATAGGAATTATTGGGCTTTGTATGCTCTCAGGCTTCTGCTCTCCCTCCCAATCCTCCTCACCTGAATCTTCGGATGATATGTCCTTGGTAACTGGAACAGACGTTTTGCGGTTCTTCTTCTTGTCTGGTGACAGCCTTTCCTTAGGCTTTCAGTCCTTCCGATCGTGTAAATAGGGTCTGGCTCCCCCGGAGGCCACCTTGGCAGAGATGGGAATCTACCCTAGGGGGACCCTGGGAACCAGCCCCAAATTCAGGGAAAAAGCCGAGAGGCTGAAAAAACCCTGATGACCAAGTGTGCAGGAAGGAAGTATGTGGTTTAGATTATTGTAAGATGAAGTGACGAATTCATTGTCTGGGATAGCAGCAGCCAGTTGAAGAAAAGACCGGGGTAACCCGGAATTCGAATCTAGGATACTTCAGTGGAAAAGTATATCCTAAAGTAGATAACACAAAGAAAAGGAATTCAGAAGCCAGTGAAGAACTCTAGAAGGGAGGAAAGGGGGAAGAGGCAGACTCAGCAGGGGAAGAATTCCAGGGGTAAGAGAGAAAGAAAGACCGAAGACGAATACAGAGGTAAGGGATAGAGTTGAAGTAGCAATTACGGTATTAGCCGGAAAATAGTAAAGGATACTGATAGTGTCTGAAACAAGAATGTTGCCACGGACACTTACTCAGAACATTGACGGAATCGCGGAGCGCAGCGGAAAGGCACCCGAATCCAAGAGCGGATCGGTAAAATGAATGGTGATAGAACGCCGAAGGATAGGAAACGTAGGTGGAATCGCAGAGAGCCGCGGAAAGACACTTGAAATCAAGGAAGGGATTATGGAAAGCACGGAATGACTATACGACACCGGAGAATAGAAAAGAAGGGAAAGACAGGAAGCATACAAACAATAATGTAAGAAACAAAAGAACATAGTACATTAAAGAGCAACACAGAACTGCGGAAGGAAAGTCAGGACAAAACTAACAGAATACACAAGTAGGAAACTCAAAGAGTGTGTCACGGAGCGCTGTCAGGAGAAAAACAGATACAACGCATCGAGAGGGGGCGGCGTCTGTTTATATACGTGAGTCCTCCATCTTGGATGAGGACTAGATCGGGGAGTAGAATGTAATGGCTAATGTCTACAGTAATTCCACAGCTTCCACCCGCGATTCCTGACAGCTTGCTGGGCACACACACGTGGCAGGCAGAAGCCTGCCGCAAAAGAGATCAGCTTTTCTGGGAGGTTGTATGCCCAAATAAGAAAATCCCAGGTTAGTTGACCTGGGTGAAGGAAAGGAACAAAATGGCAATGGGACAGAACAAAAGACTTTGTGACTTTGCCATTTTCGGACCTGGCCACAGTCTTGAACCAAATGCGTAAAACGGGATATGATTGAGTAAAAAGAAGTAAAACATTATAAAAAGTAACTGCTGCCACCAGTTGGTCCCAGGCACACTCGTACAATCACCAAAAAATCCTTTGCGGGTGTCTGGGCCATTAAACAAAAATGGACCCCAGCGCACGGTACTGGAAGGTACATTGTGCACTGTTAAAAAGTTACCAAGAAATGGGAACATAGTCAAACACTAAGGGAAACATGGTTTCCCAGTACTGACAGTTGGAAGGATGTGTCAGTTTCCCCATAACAAGTGAGCAAAAGCCCAGGGGAGTTCAGCAGAAGGATGGGCTCCACTGGTAAAAGTCAGGATAGGAAAGCGAAACCAAAACAAAAGGTTTGGGGGGTGATAAATGGAGGGAGAATTGCACATAAATGAAATGGTTCCTAACACTCGTCCCTCCCAGACTAAGGACAGGAGGAACTTATCCACCTCTAGATAGGCCTCATGTTCATGTTGGTTAAACATTCTGGACAACCCTTCAGCATTGCTATGCTGGACACCTGGCCTGTGCTCAATGGTGAAGTCAAACCCTTGCAGGCTTATTGACCACCTGAGTAACTCTGGATTCTTTCCCTTCATGTGCATTAGCCACTTTAAGGGTTTATGGACAGTTTGCATAGTGAAGTGGGTCGCATGGAGGTAGGGCCTCAGCTTCCTTAGGGCCCACATGACAGAGAAATATTCTTTCTCCACTGTGGACCACCTAAGCTCTCTGTTCTTAAGCTGGCGACTAATGAATGCAATTAGGTGTTCCTTGCCTTTCTCATCTATCTGTGATAGTACAGCATCTATCCCAGTGTCAGAGGCATCTGTCTGAACAATAAAAGCACGTTTGTAGTCAGGGGCCCTGAGGACAGGGCCTAGCACATGAAGTATGTTAAGCCATTGAAGGCCTTCTCGCACTCCTCAGTCCAAGAGACCTTCTTAGGCGTCTTTGGATTAGTGAGAGCAGTCAGAGGGACAGCTATGGTGCCATAGTCTGCTATAAAATGTTGATAGTACCCAGTGAGTCCTAAGAAGACTCTCACTTGGGTTTGTGTAGTGAGGGTAGGCCAGTCTTGTACTGCTCGTACCTTACTGGGTAGAGGCTGAATCCCACCTCCACCTACTTCATGTCCAACGCAGACCATAGATCCTTAACCAATCTGGCACTTGCTGGCCTTTATGGTCAAGCGGGTCTTCTGAAGAGCCTGTAACAGAATTCTAAGGTGCTCTTCATGTTCATCCCAGGTGACACTGAAGACTGCTATATCATCCAGATATATTAAGCAGAATTCATACATCCCTTTTATGGCATGATAACCTGTTCTGTAGTTTTTTCCCACTTTGAGAGTCCGCAGCCAATCGCTTTTTGCTCACTGTACCTTTCACAGATGGCAAATATACATTTGCATATCAGTCTTTGTCCCGCCCACATGAACAGTCCAGCACCGAACTCCTATGGCAATTCCCTTCTGAACAAGAATACGAACAGCAACCCCATACACGTGTTTCAGCCTTGTTGGGCCTCATCAGAGAGGTGGAGCTGTGCCTCTCTCAGCACAGCGAGCAGAGGGTCCACATCTTGCCCACACTCCTTCCACATGGCTTGCATATACTTGGACATAAAGTTGCTGCCTCTGTCAGACACAACTTCTTTAGGGTAGCCAACCCTAGTAAATATGCCAAGGAAAGCTTTAGCAACTGACTTGGCAGTCACTGTCTTCAATGGGATGGCCTCAGGATATCTGGTGGCATGGCCGACCAGCACCAAGATAAACCTATTGCCAGAGGATGTTTGAGGGTCAAGGGGACCAACAATGTCAATCCCTACCCTCTCAAACGGCACTCCCACTGCAGGGAATTGCACCAATCTACGTTGTTGCCACTCCAGGGTTGCACCACTTTTTCCAGAGATCTGGCAAGTCACACAACTCCTGCAATGGCTTTCTACTTACACCCCCATCTTTTGCGAGTAACATTGCATGGATAACCGTTGCTTGGTTCGCTTGATGCCAAGGTGGCCTGCAAGGGGGACTTAATGCGCCAATTGCAGGAGATAGGGTCTTACTTGAAGGGGGACCATTAACCTCCTATGGTCTCCTTCAGTAGACTCTGTGGGCTCACTGTACAGGAGCCACCTTCCCAATACATCATATGCTTCCCAGGAGGTTCACCCTCAAGCTGGGAGCAGGCCTGCCTCCTTAGGCCTTCCAAAGATGAGCACTCACATTGGCCCTTTCTAAACTCTTCCCTGTCAGGACCACCTTCAGCCAATAAATGTTGGCGTTCAGGATGGTCATGGGGGTTGAGTATTTCCAGCAGCATCTCTTCATCAGGTTCAAGTGCTTGGCCAACTACCTCCACCTCAGTGGTAGGTGAGTTTGGGGGAATATTCTCTTTCCCTCTTTTTGATTCTCTGACTCCCTTAGCCTTGGGTTTCCCTTTGGCTTGGACTTGGCCAGGGCAGCTCTTGTTTGTGACCTTGTTCAGGGCCTCTCTGCTCTGGCCCCCACAAGACCCAAGTCTCTGCGGTCATTACCCAGCAGGACCTTTACATGGACTTGCCTCTGTATGTTCACTGAAATCCTCACTACTGTACCATTGTTAGTTAGATTTACAGGCATTACTGGGAACTTGAGAGGTGGGCCCTCAGCTAAATTGGTGGACATCAGGGGAGCTCTGGAAAGCTCCTCCTGGATGAACAGTGTGGCATCCCCCACAGTTCTGCTGGCTCCACTATCCCTAAGGGCAGGAGTGTCTACTCCATTGATCAGCACACTGTCTTTAAAGTAGTGCTTGGTGTTGTCAGGTATCCTAGCATAAGCTTCTGAAACCCTTAGCAACCCATGAACCCAGGGAAACTAAAACTACCTCAGATTCTATCCCACTGGGGAAGGAATCTGAGGGGAAGGATGCCCTTGTGATAATTTCTTCCTCCTCATAGGAGGGGAAGGCCAGACTCCAAGGTTTTGACCTTACATCTGGGTTCCCCCTTCACATTGTCACTTGCTCCACAGGCCACACAAGATCCACTGGGTCTGTGTACCTAGGGAGGCGTACTGTAACCTGAGCTATGCCTGGGATGGTTACTCCCACTACTCTGACTGTTCTCAGGTGAGTTACCCTTTTTAAACATTGGGCCTCATTACACGGACGGCGGTAAGGGTTAACGGTCACCGTTAATGGCAACGGTGACCGTTAACCCTTACCGCCGTACTACGGGGTCCCTTAGCGGGTTGGAGTTTTAACGCCTGCTTTTTGCAGGCGTTAAATACCAACCCGCTAAGGGACCTCGGAGCTAATTACGGCACCGCAAAATTGCGGTGCCGTAATTAGCGCCTTCCCCAGTCCCATAGAGCCCTATGGGGCAGAAATGGGAATGGGGAAGGGCAATGGCGCAAAGGGGATTTACCGCCCCTCCAACCTTGGAATGGGGCGGTAAATCCCCTTTCCGCCAAGGCGGTGCCGGTATTTTACCGGCATGGTCCAGGGTGCTAATAGCGCCCTGGACCACCGCCTTCCGTGTAATGAGGCCCAATGTGTGGCCCTTCTGAGAGGAAGATGATCTTTCTGATGCCCTGCACTCCTTATCTTTGTGCTTTTCCCCTTCCCCCAGCTGACCAGAGGCAGGCTTGTCCTTATGGGACACTCTGTGTGATAACCAAAAACTAATGCAATTGCTAACTTCTTAGGGTCTATCTCCATAGAGTCAGCAAATTGCTGCTTAAGATCAGGGGAACAAGAAGCAAACATATGTTCAAGCATTACCAAATACATCATACCCTCAAAGGTGGCGACCTTGTATCCTTCCACCAAACCAGTGAAGTTTTTAAAATAATCTGCAACATAAGAAACCCAAGTATTACCTTCTTTCTTTTTGTATTCGCTAAATCTTTTCAAGTATTGGGCAGCAGTCTTACAAACTTTAAGAACAGAGTTTGCTTCAATTTTGCAGTCCTTTCTGTCAGCCTTTGACATATCCATAATAGCACTGCAGCCAGAATGGGGCAGTCGACTGAGCAACCATGCAATCTTATTAGCATCCACTACTTCTTGTACATCACATGCATACTCAAATGCAGTCAAGCAGTCCATACTGTAATTCTTAAAACAAGCTGCTGTGACTGCACCATATTATTGCGCCAGAAGAAAATAAGGCTGAATCCAGTTAGGGTTATGTGATAGGAAGATGTAATTAAATTGCCCTATAGATTACACATGTTTCGGCAAGGTGCCTTTCTCAAATCAGGGCATATCTAGATGCAATAAATCATGTGAAAATTGTAAAAATTGTAAAAAAAAATGGTAAAATCAAGCCATAACTTGTAAAGAGAGGGTTGAGTTAACACAGTCACAGCATTAGGCAAGTCTTCAGAGTTTATTCCCTAACTTTCGAGTTCAACCTTAAGAAGAGTGGAGCCTTGTGCTCAGCAGTACAGTTTTGCGTAAAAATGCATAATTGCACAGTTGAGGGAGGGCTGTAGCAAGTCAGGAAGGGGCTAGAGGCAATGAAGAATTGGTTCCCACTATTCGAGAAGGCTCTGCCCTTGGCGGCAAAGCAGTGTTCAAATGGCGAGAATAGCCAGGGAGCGCAGGCTAACTAAGGCAAGTTCGAATACCTTTTAAGGGAAACTCATGCGTAAAAGTGATCGGTTGTGCCAAGGGGCCACCGGTAAGTGATGCAAGTACTCACTGACCCTCAGCACAGTCGGGACCAAACTTTCCCAGTTTAGTCGAGGTTGCTAGTAGGTTTGAGTCCTGCAGGTTCGCAGCACTCTGGCTCTCAGCAGCTGTGAGGAAGAGAGGTCCTCCGTGATGGGACAGTTGCCTTTTTTCAGCTTCCGAAAGAGATCTGAAGAAAATTCCAGTGCAGCAGGCTTCAGGTTACAGAAGAGCAGAACAGCAAGGGATCTACAGTAACAGCTACCACCAGGTAGTGACGTGGAAATCACAGATGTCGGCAGCATTACGCACTCTTCTAATTTGGGACCTAGAGGAGCTAGGCCTGCGGAATTTGGTGGGAGAATGCACGAGACCACAAGCAAAATATGTCCCAAGTCTTGGGTTTGCACTCGAGACGGCAGCGATTCTGCATGATACTCTGAGGTAGAGCTGGTCAGTTCACTGGATGGCCCAGGAACACTTCTGGAAGGGCTCGTTCGGTGGGTAAGCAGGGAGCGCCGAGAATAGTTGTTCCCACTAATACAAAGGATTGAAGCACCTTGGCAGGCCTTCTTGATCGAAGAAGAAAGCAGGGGACTGACAGGACAGCAGAGGGCAAAGGGTGCCAAAACCTTCCAAAGTGTCTCCGGCGGTTTCACTAGTCCGTTTCTTCATGCAGGAACCTTGACTCCTTCTGCAGTTCAGTGAGAACTCAGGTGATCGACCTTGAATGGATGCAGAGCCCCTTCTCTTATCCAAGATTAGCTCTGCGTCAAAATCGAGGACTTCCAATCGAAGATCTGCTCTCTTGCAGGCATCCCAGTCGTGAACCAATCACGGTCCACAGTGGTCTCAGTAATTCAGGCACTCCATACATCCTGGCACCAGCAGCGTACATTGGGACCCGACAGTCCCAACCTGCTTCTTGGGCACACACAAGTGACAGGCAGAAGCCTACGAAAGAGATTGGTTTTCACGGGCGGTTGCATGCCCAAATAAGGAAAACCCGGGTTACTCAAACTGGGTAACGCAAGGGACAAAATAGCCATGGGACAGAACAAAAGACTTGCAGCTCTGCCATTTTCGGACCTGGCCACAGTCTTGAACCCAAAGCGGTAAACGTGATATGATTGAGTAGAAAGAAGTAAAACATCATAAAAAGTAACTGCTGCCACTAGTTCGTCACAGGCACACTCGTACAATCACCAAAAAATCCTTCGAGGTTGTCTAGGGCCAAAAAAAAAGGGACCGCAGCGCATGGTACTGGAAGGTACATTGCGCACTGTTAATACGTTAGCAAGAAATGGCGACATAGTCAAAGACTAAGGGAAACATAATTTCCCGGTACTGACAGTCTGAAGGACGTGTCAGTTTCCCCATAACAAGTGAGTAAAAGCCCAGGGGAGTTCAGCTGAAGGCTGGGCTCCACTGGTAAAATTCAGCATAGGAAAGCCAAACAAAAGCAAAATGTTTGGGGGGGGTCCATAAATGGAGGGAAAATTGCACATAAATGAAATCTTTCCAAACCATGACGACAAAAGAAAATAACCGAGAGAATGAATAGCAAATGTTTGGGTAATGAGTTTCTAGTCCCTTCTCTGGGGTACATGTTTTCCCCCTGAAGTAGACAGGTATTGAAACTGAAGAGATGCTGCATTTTGCAATTTAAAGTAAATATTATCATAACAGATTCAGACAATGTACAGAATTACTTTGTATATTACTTACCAAACTGGAAATCTAGAGGGATGCTTTGTGGAAATAAGATAACTTTAAAACATGCTAAACTAATTCAAGCCATTGATAACATTGTTAAACAAAATAAAATGGCTCTGTTCTGCTGAGAGGACACTGTGGAAGAAAGAACTGATAAGGAAGGACATTACCATCCTCAGCACCTAGCAAAGTGTGGTACTGTAGGAGGAGGGGGGTTCATTTTATTTCAGGAAATCCAAGTATCCTCCATTACAAGAGCGCAGGTTAAAAAAGAAAAGTGGTGGCAATTCTGTTACCACCTTTTTACTGCTGCACTACTGCACCGCTGTACTACGTGCACTGGCAGTAAGGTGCAAATCTAACTCCAGCAAAAATCTGGAGGGAAATCATCCACCTATCCACAAAAACCTGTCAGATTTACCACATTGCATTACCGCTCATGGTAAATCTGCTAAAATCCCAGTGGAGTCCTATTGACTCCAAGAATGGGGACTAATACCACCAGAACATCACTCTTAATCCCGTGCTACGTCTACAGCTTTCGGGTGGCAGTAATGGTAAATGAATTTGCTGGTAAATCAGCAGATTTACCACTAATTTACCACCAAACTCATAACGAGGCTCATTATGCTTTACACAAGTGGGTGTTTAGTGTGTGCACACATTTAACAAAGGTCTGCATGGTATATTAAAGCAAGGTGTAACCTTACCATGGGAAGACCTGTAATTTGATTTAATCAAACAGGTTCAGTGATCGCCTCAAGGAAAACTAATGTGAGCTCAAGGTTTAATGGCTAAATGGGTTGACTGCAGCCACTTTACTGCTGAAGAACCGCTTAGGGGCTCATTTTCGGGGCCCAGTATCTTAAATAAAATGAGTAAAATCCCTGACCTCGGGAGAATTGACCTCGGGAGAATTGACCTAATTTAGAAGGTCAATTAGGACATATATGCAGGGGGAAACCCTCCACCCAATCCAAAATCCCTGGCAACCCCCCCACCCAATCCCCTTATATTATTTATAATCCAAAACCAACCCAATACATATATAAAATAACTAAAATAATATAAAGGTCAATTGTGCAGAAGGTCAATTAGGACCACTACAATTAGGTCAATTGTGCAAAAGGTCAATTGTAAAAGGTCAATTTGGGTAATACCCTGTGGATTCCTTGGAATCCGCCGGCTTCTTACACCAGCAAAAAGCATAAATAATTAATTGGAAATTGTAAATGCTACCTGCCAGGTGTGTATGACAGGCAGCATTTACTCATTTTGCATGGCGGAGGGCAAAAGGGTGGCATCCAAACGAGGATGCCACCTTTTTACACTCCACCTTTGCACTCTGCTGTGCAAAAGTGGAAAATGACACAAGGAGACCTGGCTATGCAAAAGTGTAAGTGTAACGAGGCCCCGCCACGTAATTTACAGAACTCGAAAATGAGCCCCATAGTCCCTCACGTTGAGTTGCCCCAATGTAGTGAATCAGATTGTGGATGCCATTTTACAATAGAACTCACTTTTGGCTTAGCTGCATGGAAGATTAGAACCCAATTACTTTTTTTGCCCTTACTATGTATAGTGGGACATTTTTCTTGTGGGTATTGTTTACTCATTTAGCTTTGTGTTTTTTTTATCCATGGAGTGTTATATTCTTTTTTGTTCTAATTTATTTAATGTTTGTAATCTATTGTAATTGCTTTGAAAGTTATGATGCCATTATTGTTTTTTGTACCTATAATTAATATGTTGTATTAAAATAAAGAATTAATTAATTAATGAGTGGCTAATGGATTATTAAAGTGGAGCCATCTAAAGGTTGGTTTAGAATTAGCTTGACTGTGTGATTGTCAATAATTGGTTGAATTGTGCATTTCACAAATTTCAGAACAAACTGAACTATAGCATGACAGGAACAAAGGGGCACCCTGGAACCTAAACTCCAAATGCTGGCCAGTATTCATGCCATATCTTTCTGTCTGGTCAATTGTACATTCATTTACAAACACATTCCAATTAGTGAATGTCGAGCAATGTCGAGCAAAGTCAAGTATATCCGCGTTTCTGTTTCTGTTACAGGAAGAACATGCAAGTGTAAAACACAAAGGGCCTCATTAGGAGTTTGGATGTAGCCATGCCCTTAATAAGGGCATTGCAGCCTCCAAACTCGGGTCCGGGTTCCCTGAATGGGGAAATACCGGGCCATTCCGACCTTGGAGGGCCCGGTATTTCCCCATTCAGGAAACCCGGACCATCCCCATTCCCATTTGAGCGCCCATAGGGCTCAATCGGAATGGGGAGCATGCTAACAACGGGCCCATTAATGACTGGCCCGTTGTTAGCATGCGGGCCCCCTCGCGGGACCCGCTAAGGATGTCTGGTAAAACCAGACGTCCAGAACGGGTTCCGTAAGGGGACCTCGTAATAGGGTGGTACGGGGTTAACGGCTCCAACGGCTTTACCGGCACCGTTAACCCCTTACCGCCCACCTCGTAATGAGGCCCTAAGTGAAAAAATTCACAAATTCCTGTTTTGTGTGTGTCATCATTAACTAAGGTCATTCTACAGAGTCTTTAACAGTGATATGCCTGTTCATGTGCATCAACTGAAAACAGATGCATCAGGAATTATTCTAAACATCGTAATGTGTGCAAAAGAAGCAATTCTAAAAGAAAGAAATATATAATGGGCAGGAGAGAGGCATAGAGAAGGACAGGAGGGTGTTAACGGGGCCGGCAGCTCTACCGTTCCCGTTAACCCCCTACCGCCAGGGTCGTAATAAGGCTCATAGACTCTATATAACCTGAGATATACCATACACCTGTTCTATCAAACCCTTCTCGATTACAAATGTGTTCTCTTTGTTAGACAGCCCCATCGGCTTGTCAACTAGTCCACAGTGTTTCAGTTGGATCATATGGACTTTTGATGTTGTCCTCTCTTTATCCAACCTTCTTCAGGCAATGGTGGGGCTCCAGTGCGGCCTCACCCTTACACATATGGAGTGGGGGATGTCCTCTCAAAACACTCCAATATCATATCATGGGGGTAGTGTAAACCATGGACAAAATCCTCAGTGCTCTATTGGTTAAACCTGTTCACAGCAGAGCTTCCAATCTTAAGGCAAAGTTTGCTGAGTGTCCTGGTCACCCACCGTTTTAGCTCCGTGGCGCCATTATCCAAAACCAATGGTAAGAAATGGCTTAAAAGTGTATGTTCTCTTTGAATATTCCATTAGGGATCATATCAGGCCCCGGGGCCCATGAACTGTTGAGTGCCGTCAGAGTAGCGATTATATCATCCATCTCGAATCCAGCTGAAAAAGCACTGGATGGCAAATAAAAATAACTATTATTCATAATAGAGCAATTTGTATATAATATAATTCGCTCACAGCATGGGTCCAATCCTTAATGCTAATTGAATTAGTTTGCATTTTTGAACGAGTATGGCTACTAGTTCTAATCATAGCTCAAAATCTTTTCTCTTCTCTCAAATTCAATAATTTGAAGATATAAATCCAATTGGCATTCTTAATAGAGGATTTGTGTAGCTTCAACCATTTTTTATATCTTGTTGATATTGAGGTTTTATATAATTGTTTTGCTTCTCAAATGAGAGAAGGATCCTTATCAATTGTTCTACATTGGTGTCGGTAGAACTGCTTCTTAGTTTTAATCTCCCTGTCTAAGAAGCCATCATGAGCACTAGTCCCCCTGACCTGTAATGTGTTGAATTGGAGATGTGATTTCAATAATCTCATCATCTCACTCAAATCCCATTGATTGTCCTTAAACCAAAGATAAACCAATGTGCTATTCTCCAGAATAAATGCATTCAGTCTCTCTAAATGTTTGTTATTCCAGGTGATAGTGTTCCGACTAAGAGTGATATGAGTAGGTTTATTATAATGGGTCATTATATATTTGTGCGATCTCAAGTGACTATGTTAAAACTGCAGGGTCACTAAAAGTTTTGAAATAAATCATCATAGGACCTGATCTGTTCCATAAATCCTGGTCCATGAAAACATAGTCCAGGGTTGATATACTAGTACCGTTCGTTCAGGTATTTCTGGTTAAGTTAGGGATTTTACCTTTATGATTTAAGCATGGGATGTCCCAAGTATGAAAAAGTTGGGCCCATTCATCCCATAATATTTGGTCTTCAATTGAGGAGGGACAGTTCCAGTTGCGTGGTATTGATCAGTGTATGTTTACCCAAACTGGGGGAATTAAAATCACCAGCAATTAAAATGTTGTCTCTCGGGTGATCTATAATATGTATATAGATATAATCCTTCTGGACACCGGCCAGATTCTTGGCTTGCCTATTGCAAAGGGGTAGGGGATAAGACTGGTATTAAATGAGTCATAAATAGTGTTTGTGAAGAACCCAAAAATATTTAGATATTGATGAGGCGCTTTTGATTGGGGAGGGGGACGAACTTTCTGCATTCATTGTTGCCCCATAAATATCCCTGACATAAATGGAGGCTCATGCCGGGATCTAGCTTTCTGTTTTGATTCGTGATCATTTGCATTGTTACCAGGCTGTTCATTTCAGTGCAACATGAGAGGTTTGCATGGCATGTTTTGATGCAGTTATGAAGAGCGCCAATGTTGATCAACCCCTGAGAGGGTGTATAGGAGAATAAGATTGTGTAGAGTTAATGCAAAGATAAGTTGATTGTGGAAATCTAGCAGATTAAGGTGCAAGGTTTTTGTTCCTGTGTAGAAAATGTTTATAAGGTTGCAAAAAGCCACTTTTAAAATGAATGCCATTCAAATGGAAGATGCAAGGAAACATATCCTAGCAAAGTTATTTATTGGTTAGATTCTGTCCTGAGTACGGGGCTGGGTGCTGGCAGGCCAGAATGGTACTGAAAGTTACATTAGTAGGCACTGACATTTGGAATGAAGGCGGGATTTCTCATAAAGTCCTAGCAGAATTGTACATGACCCAAAATCGTGAGGATCAAATTAAAATGGCCCAAATCACGGCTCAGTTGTATTTCCATTTACAATTAATAGAAGAGGGATTGCAAAATAAAGGTGGTAGTCTGCTACAAGCCCAGCAATCACTCACACAATTAGAAGATAAATTACAGCAGAGCCAAATTCTTGAACTCAAACATGAAAGCCATATTGAGAAACTTCAAAATGAGGTAAAAACCCATGTACAGGCCAGTGCAAGAAATGGAGTTCTCCATGCTGCAGGACACATATAAAAAGAGTGTAGAAAGCTTAAGCCGACTGCAACACAAGTTGAAAGACTAAACTACTTACAATAGTACATTGTTGGATGAGATTGTGGTGTTTAAACAGTTGTGACAAATCTGAAGATATCGTCCCTTCTCCACTAGGGGGAAACCTTTCCCATGGGGCCAGGGCAGTGCGTTCATAGTACAATAGTCCTCCTGGGGGTGGTGCACCAAGGGAGGATCACATGGGGAAGGAAGCCCCTTATGCGATTGGGGATGACCATTCTCAGAGACCGCTGTATGGCCCGCTTCAAAACACCCAAACCCTTCTCCATTGCCTAATCCTCCTTACCCCTCTCTTGATCGAGCTACTGTGTTCTGTTGTCAAGTCAGTCAGCCTAATATAATTTGCAAGACTGAAATATCAAAGTATACATAGTATGTTACATATGGTTTATAACAAGTACTGCGAAGAAGAAGATGGCCGGGAGTCCGAGGATCACTCTATAGAACTCTAGAGAGTGAGCGGTCTAGCTTATCATGGTATGGGAATGGCCCAAAGTATTACAACAATCCAGCACTGAAGTTTAAAGGTAGCTCAACTGGGATGCTAAGAGAAACCTATCCTACGAGGAGGAACTGCAGGAGCTGTGCACCAGGCGAGCAGGCAAGAGCCAAAAGGGAAGCTGTGAACCGAGGAAAACGAGAACCCAAACATGGTACAAGATGGAAGGACTGCTTGAGCTGCTGCCGAGTCGAACCTCTGGGTACCCCAGGCCCCGGCAAAGTGCCTGAGAGAGAGGACGCACAGCCAGGAAGAGTCAGATGTGTGCAGAGCCACTGCAGACCTCGCGGGGTACCCGAATGCTACAGGAGCCTCAAGGAAGGATGCAGCTGCTCGGGAAATGCCAGTACCTGCACGAAAGAGACAAAAAGGTAGGCAGGTTACCCGAGAGGTGCTACAGGTCCAGGGAAGCAAGAGGTTGAAGGCAGAAGCTGCAATGAGTGGATATCGGACCCTGAGAACAGGTTGTAAGTCTGGGACTTGCACCCATATTGAAGTCAAAGTATAAGAGGGTCAGGGACCCAGAGAATAACCAAGATGGAGAAAGAGGAATTGTATCTTTGGCAGGAGAGTGAACCAAACAGATATGATGATGAATTGCAAGTCAGAGACCCACACCCATATGAGAAGATGAGAATAAGAAGGTCTGGGACCCTGATTGTAAAAGAAGCAAACAAGGAAGATTTGTCTGCTTTTCATGGGAGTAAACCAAGCAAATACAATGCTACACTGCAAGTATGGGACTCGCACCCATATGAGAGACAACAGTCTAAAGTAATGAAGAATAAGAGGGTCTGGGACCCTGTGAGATACAGAGAGAGAGAGAGAGAGAGAGAGAGAGAGAGAGAGAGAGAGAGAGAGAGAGAGAGAGAGAGAGAAAGAGAGAGAAAGAGAGAGAGAGAGAGAGAGAGAGACAGTCCATGAGAGGACAGTTGCTTGGCAGGAGAGCAAACCAAGCCGTTCATAATATTGCGAGTCTGGGACCCACACCCACAGGAGCCAAGAACTCTGGAACTGAAAAGTACCAATTAAAAGGAATCCTACGCTTGGTAGAGAAATGTGCCAAGTTGGTAGGTTAACTTTGAATTGGAGAAGCATATCCTTGTGAATTGCCCCATGACATTTACCTAAAAGGATATGGGCAAGGGACCCAAAAGGAAGCAAAGAAGAATAAGAAGAAGCCTAGGGGAAAGGAGCACAGCCCTAGCCTGCAAGTCTTATATTTGTGAACATTGTTTATTTAATCAATTTTTATAACCCAAGAGACTGGGAACTTTTCTGTTGGTTGGAACTACCATCGACACTTTACTTAGGGAAGGGATCATCCTTGCACAGTTAATTTAAGCTATTAGTATTGGGGACAGAGGTAGGCTTTTCAGACACGACAGCAACAGACTTTTTAGTTTTGTAAATCCTGACAATTTCACTAGTTTTCTTTGAGGCAGTGAAACCCCTCTTGGCTTTAGTGAAAGAGAGGCAGTTTTCCAACCCTTTCATGACCAATAAAAGTGTGTACGCAGAAATATGCCACCATTGTGGCTGAGCCTACTTCTGCACCCTTACAAAGTCCATAAATTAATGAAAACAGTCCGTTCATCATAAAAGAGATTGACTCACAACAGAATTTTGATAAAATACATCAGGATTTTATTCTGAAGCAACAGAATTACAGCGGATCAAAGAAAAAGATGCCTTAAAATTTAAAATGGATGTGGAAAAGGGTCAGCATGATCAAGAACTGCCCAAAATCAACAGAAGAAAACATAGATCTGATAGAGTGTCTGAGACAAGCAGAGGCTGACCTATTGCATGCAGCGCACAGTAGAGATGCCCAAAAGAAAGAACTTGTCATTTTAAATGAAAAGCGTTGTGAAAATGCGCACATAACGCAAGACTCTCAGAGAGAGTCACTCAAGATGATGTGCAGAAAATACGGTATCGATTGGTGGCTCACAGCAGTGTGCTTGAAGCCAGCCAAACATCAGTGTCAGATTTAAAAGCTCAACTTTCTGAATGTAAGCAGGAAGTCCTGGCAGAGAGAAACAAGTGTGGTAAATTAAACAATAAAATTAAAGGATACAAACTGGAGCTGAGATTGTCTGACCAACCAGTGTATGGGATGGGGTTCTATGATGGAGGAGAAAAGCCCCTGCCATCAAGGCCCTCATTTCAAGCACTTACAACCTCCCATGTACAGACTGCAACTGACCTCATGCATGCCACTTACAGAGAACAGGGAAACATGACATGAGGCAGGTGGGCGTGCCTATCCCTAGCCAGTCTGATTAGGAAGGCCAGACCTTATCTGATAATGATGAGTATTCACCATTACCAAAAAACAGGGACAGTGTTCAGACTCCTTGTAATATAACAATACATACCAAACAGAATCACTAAGGTTCCAAGAGGATTCCTCTCTCCCCTTAGAGTACTCACTTTGTTCAGGGACATTGCTTCCTTCGCCAAACTTTATCTTCAGCCCATATCCAAAGGGTACACTTCTTTCTAAGGACTTTTATTTTCCTTCATTCACTTTGTTCACAGTTCACTACCACAATGATTGTGCCATTCTTGAGATCCTTCTCTCAACAATTCACACAATAGTTCATAGTGTCAAAGGCAGGGTCCTTACTTAAGACCCCTCACAATTTGTACACACATTTGTCTGCACCTAGTATACTCTCCTGCCAGGACTTTGCTACACGAACCATTCTCCCTTAGATAGGATTTTAATGTCCCATTAATAACTTGGCTGACAGATGCTTGCACTTGTTTAATTACCTTAAACATGCTTTCTCATTGCATTCTTATTAAGTGGCAACTAGATCATCTTTGCTAGTCTTTGGCTTCCTCTCACTTCCATTACATTATTTCGGTATTATTTCTATGTCACAGCATCCGTACACCAGAAGCCTGGTAACGCTTTGCTTTTCTCAGGCTTACCGGTTGCTTATTTCTTCCCTTCCATTTGATTCACAGCTTTGGATTGGCATGCACCCCATTAAACACAGTACTGCTCTCATGCCTCTTTGCCCAGTGCGTGGGTCCCGCATCACTTCCCTTTCTCACAGTGAACCGCCAGCACCTCTCTCCTACTTTTCTGGAGTTGAGTTAGTGTTCCCACCGACTGTCGTGGCATGCCTTCCCTCAATTTGGTGCTTGGCTTTGTTACTGACTGACCAGCAGACCAGCGTCTGTAGCTCCTTTCTCTCATCTCTCTCATCAGCTGTGGCTGAGTTGCATTTAAACTTCCTGGCTCAGTCATTCCTTTTCCAACAACTAGACCATTGTGTTGGATGCCCGGTCCTAGTAATCATCACTGCTCTGTTGGATTTCCTCGTGTCAGTGGCTAACTTCCTTGTGAATGGTATTGAAGAAGTGTATACTGAGCTTCATTGGGAGTGATCCTTGCTATTCTGGGCCTCTTCCTCATCCCAGTAGTCAGTGCATGGTTCGTAATGGGATTGGATGCAGCGCATAATAGAGATGCTCAAAAGAAAGAACTTGTCATTTTAAATGAAAAGCGCTATGAAAATGTGCACATAATGCAAGACTCTCAGAGAGAATACAAAGTCACTCAAGATGAAGTGCAGAAAATACGGTATCGATTGGTGGCTCACAGCAATGTGCTTGAAGCCAGCCAAACATCAGTGTCAGATTTAAAAGCTCAACTTTCTGAATGTAAGCAGGAAATCCTGGCAGAGAGAAACAAGTGTGGTAAATTAAACAATGAAATTAAAGGATACAAACTGGCGCTGAGATAGTCTGACCAACCAGTGTATGGGATGGGGTCCTATCATGGAGGAGAAAGGTACCTCGCATCAAGACCCTCATATTAATCACTTACAACCTCCCATGTACAGACTGGAACTGACCTCATGCATGCCTCTTACAGAGAACAGGGAAACATGACATGAGGCAGGTGGGCGTGCCTATCCCTAGCCAGTCTGATCAGGAAGGCCAGACCTTATCTGATAATGATGAGTATTCACCATTACCAAAAAACTGGGAAGGTGGCAGGACCAGTGTGTCATGGGAGGTCAAAGATAGTCCTGCAAATACTTCTGAACCTGAAAACACATTTTATGAAAAGATCAGAGAATTAGATTTACAGAAAATTATTGTGCAAAGAGACGCCGAAGCCCACTTAGCTGAAAGAGAAAGGGAAATGCTTCAGCCTAGGAGGGACATTTTAAAAACCTCCACAAATTCGGGTGAATGGGTGGATTCCCTCAGACTATCTGGCAACAGTATGAAGAGGAGACTTTGTTCCAGCCGGCAGCAAAAAGTGACAACAGAGAAAGTGACCCTGAGAGCTCACAGTGGCACAGGCGAAAGGAGGAGTCCATATCCCATGATTCTGGAAGACATTAGATAGAGAGTGCCTAGAAGAAAGTGTGAGGAGCCAGGAATGAGACACAGACACACCGGAGACATGGTTGTGGTTACAAACCGTAATTAGAACAAATGGGGGTTGGAAAATACCTCACTATCCCTAATCTAGGAGTAATTTCCCTACCTCAAACAAAACTAATGGGTTTGTCCAATGTCAAGATGTTCAAACAAAAAAGTATGTCCTGTGTTCGTAATCCTATTGTGGCCCTCACACTCTAAAGTAACTCTAAGGTGAAAAGGTAATGTCTCTTGCTTTCTCAAAGTGTTCAACTGCTCAACGTTCAACACAAAAGTTCAAATCCAAAAAAAGGTTTTCACATGGACAATGTTCACAGTTCTAAAGGACCTCCTTCTTCAGACTCTTTGTAATATAACAATATGTTCCAAACAGAATCACTAAGGTTCCAAGAGGATTCCTCTCTCCCCTCAGAGCACTCACTTTGTTCAGGGACATTGCTCTCTTCCCCAAGCTTTATCTTCAGCTCATATACAAAGGGTACACTTCTTTCTATGGACTTTTCTTTTCCTTCATTTACTTTGTTCACAGTTCACTACCACAATGATAGTGCCCTTCTTGAGATCCTTTTCTCAACAGTTCACACGATAGTTCATAGTGCCAAAGTTAGGATCCTTCCTTAAGACCCATCACAATTTGTACACACATTTCTCTGCGCCTGGTATATTCTCCTGCCAGGACTTTGCTACACAAACCATTCTCCCTTAGGTTGGATTTTAATGTCCCATTCATAACTTGACTGGCAGATGCTTTCACATGTTTAACGACCTTACACATGCTTTCTCATTGCATTCTTATTAAGTGGCAACTAGATCATCTTTGCTAGTCTCTGGCTTCCTCTCACTTCCATTACATCCTTTTGGTATTATTTCTATGTCACGGCATCCGTACACCAGCAACCTCGTAACGCTGTGCTTTTCTCAGGCTTACCAGTTGCTTTTGGTGTTTCTTCCCTTCCATTCGATGCACAGATATGGCTTGGTATGCACCCTGTTAAGCACAGTCCTGCTCCTGTGCCTCTTTGCCCAGTGTGCGGGTCCAGCTTCACATCTCTTTCTCACAAGGAACCACCACCACCTCTCTCCTGCTTTTCTGAGGTCGGGTTAGTGTTCCCACCGACTGCCGTGGCATGCCTTCCCTCAATTTGGTGCTTGGCTTCATTAATGACTGACCAGCAGACCAGTGTCTGTAGCTCCTTCCTCTCATCTCTCTCATCAGCTGTGGCTGAGTCGCATTTAAACTTCCCGGCTCAGTCATTCCTTTTCCAACAACTAGACCATTGCGGTGGATGCCCGGTCCTAGTAATCATCACTGCTCTGTTGGTTTTCCTCGTGTCAGTGGCTTTCCTCTTGAATGGTATTGAAGAAGTGGTTACTGAGCTTCATTGGGAGTGATCCTTGCTGCTCCTGGCCTCTTCCTCATCCCAGTAGTCAGTGTATGGTCCGTAATGGGATTTTGGGGGGACACCCAAGTGGATCTACTAAGAGGTTGGGGAGGAGTATGACAATGTGCTGCTAAGTTCTGTTGGTTAGAGGAAACATCACAGAAATGGAAGGGCGGTGAGTGGTTTCCACCAACCATGTCCTGTCATTCCCTTGAGATGTACCTCCCCCCAGGTAGTCCTCCCTCATATAGCCACCCCCAGGGTCAAGATCTGGTAGCAACTGCCATCCCCTGGCAACATAGGGGAAGGCCTCCTCAGGGAAAGTAGTGAGGACATTGTTAGACTAATCACAACAGGGACTGGAATTCCAACAGCAGCACTGATTCTGAAGGTGAATGGACGCAGGTTCAGAGGCAAAAGGGAAATACCAAACAGAGAAAAGGTTTTGTTAAGGACAGCATTAGACAAATTAAAGCCATAAAAGGCTTAATGATCCCATACCACAAGAATGCTAAGTATTCAGTGTGGGAGCACTTGGAATTGTACAAACAAAAGATGCCATCATTAAAAATTAAAAATGATGTGAACTGTATGGAGTTTGCAAAATGGATGTTTTCTCCAGAGTACTGCAGTTTCTCTGCAGGACTGGAAGACCGGGATCATTATAAATGGCCCACCTATAAGGCAACCATTTTGAAACACATTTCAACTCATAGGAACCCACAATAGGAACGCAAGACTGCATAAAATTACAATGTAGGGAAGATCAAGTACCTAGGGAGTTTGCACAAGAATCAAAAACTCCAGAAGGATCAGACCATTCCCATATTTTAATTGATTGATAAATGGGAAGTGCATTTGGAAACACCGAATTCTAAGCATTTCCTGCCTAGCAGGTTTAAGCAAAACATGTCCATTGGCAACAAACTATACAACATAATTATTGGGTTGTTAGAGATGTCCCTTCTGACTTTTATTTGGGTAGTGACATTCCCCATGGATTCGCAATTAGTCTAGATTTGATCAACAGTAAAGTATGGTCATGACTGGAGGGTAGCCCATGGCCTTTGACAATCCTGAGGGCATTTCAGTCAGCTCAACTGCTGCCTTATGCAGTTGAGGTTCAAATGGGAAAAGGGGTTACCATCCAAGGACAAGTGTGACAATTCACTTCTCCGTTCAAAATTAAGCGAGGACAAAACCTCAAACATAAGGACACGTACATACATTTGAACTCTCACCTCCAACAACAAGGTTTGTATTATATCCAACACTGTTGGTGGATCAAGAACACGACAGCTATAAAAATATTGGTGGATAACAACGACCTTCAAAGTATCACTTTGGGCATGGACACCTCTATTGGAATGGCGGTCAATGACCAACACTATTTTATTGCTTTAGGTAATGAAATCATCGAACCAATTCCAAAGAACTATGTCGACACCAGTGACTGTATTCCTCTGCAAGAGGTTTCTACCAGTCATGGGGGAATTTCTTAGTGTACTCCTCATGCCCTTATGGGGAGGAAGAGGTAACCTGTGGCATCAGGAAGGACAAGGTGGTATTTAGACTCAAGAACAACTACCTCAAATCCATGGGCCCTCATGTCCAGGTAAACACCAGTAAAAGAGATCTCTCCACACAGCTGGAGGATACAGCTGAGTTTCCAGGCCCAAGTTCCAGGTGTCAGGCAGATGGTCGAGGAATGCATCAATTTAGCTGAAGCCTGTGAGACTGAGGAACAAAGACAGAAATTGAAACAGGTATTACAGGACTTCTAGGATATCTTTTCAGTAGACTCTTATGACTATGGACGCACATCCATTAATTCAACCATTATGCCCATGGACCCAGACATGGCTCCAGTATTCGTTAAACAATACCAGTTACCTCTCACATCCATGGAGTCACTGACGGAAATTATTAAGAACTTGGAATCCCATTGGATAATTTGTCCAAACCACAGTACCTATAACAACCCGGTAATGGGATACTAAAACCCAATGGGCAATGGAGACTATGTGCAGACCTGAAGGAGTTGAACAAACTGGTCCACATGTCTAGATGGCCTCTTCCCTACATCATTCAAGGGCTGGCACAGATCCAAGGGTCAAAAGTGTACACAGCCATTGATTTGACCAATGCTTACTGGACGGTACCTGTGAGTAGGGAAGACCAGTACAAGCTTGCCTTTACTTTTGGGGGCAGCAATACAGGTGGACCTGAAGCACCCTTTGGATATATAAACTCGGGAAATTAATTCAATATATTCCTTCATAAGGCCATGCCTGACTTGGGCGAAAGGGGAAACCAAGCCCATGTAGATGATGATTTTATCAAGAGCTCAACTGTGGAAGAACATTCGCTATGTTCTGGCACAAATGCAGAAAGCCAGACTAAAACTGTCCTTTCAGAAGGCAAAAATGATGTAAGATCATAGTAAACTTTTTCAGGCATGAAATCACCTCGAGGTGCTCAACCTCCAGGCAAAGTAAGTGGAAGCATTATTGAAACTATTAGACCCTACTACGCAGGCAACCAGGGCCCATGCTTATGTTAGCTGCTTAAGCGCGGTGCTCCCGTTTCAACGGGTCAAAAGTGGAGAGAGCCCCCACTTGAGACCCCCACCCAGATGGGTGCTGGCTGGACCCCATTGTCAGTGAACACCTTGCAAGCACTGTCCCGTAATTTGGGGGAATCAGTGAGTGTGCAATGGAGATATGTCAAAACGTAAACTGCCGCGAGAAAACAAAAGAATTTTTCCTAAACGCGGTGCTCCATTCCGGTCATACGCAATGTGGCCCACGGACTAACATTGGGCCTGCGAAGAGTGGCATGGGCCATTAGGAGGCGTGCCAACAACAGCGCTGCAGGCTCAGGCCGGAGGAGCGCATGATATGCACCTGGCGTGTGGTCCTCCTCTCGCCATCTGAGAGGGGTTCAGCAAGGTGGTAAGCCTGTGAGAGTGGTGCGCGGCATAGAGAGGCAGCAGACTCCAGCTCTACTGCTGCTGGGTTTGGTCAAAGACAAAGAGGAGCAACAGGAGGAAGAGGGGAACGGGTACCGGCGACACCAGGGAATTTCAGAGGCCACAGAGTGGATTGCCCCCCTGAATGGTGAGGCTGCTACAATCAAGGAGTGGGGCCACTGTGGACTGGATGAGCAGCACACTCCTCCCAAAGGATCATAACAGAGTGTGTACCCGGGCCCTGGGGCTGGTCGGTAAGGTGTGAGTGCCCAGGCTATGGCCAGAGGTTTGTGCCCGCCTTCCGGGACAGGTGCAGTGTGGGGTCAGGGGCTGGCAGATGAGACCTGTTAATACAAACAGGCCCCAAATAACACCCTACAGGAAGAGTGGGGTAAGCTTTCTCCTGGAGCCAGTGAATTGTGTGGGGGTGCTGTAAGTGAGGAAAGAGTGACCTGCGGGGAAGCCTAAGAAGGAGAAGACCAACAGCCCAGACCACTGCATTGAGCGGACGCCTAGTGAAGGGGAACCCGAGACCCAAGTTGCGATTGATAGGCAACTGAGATATGGAGGAATCACAAAACAGGAAGGCATGTACGAAGACCAAATTGGTTCAGTGATTCACATTGGCTGATATCCCCCAGGCCCCCCTGGAAGGGTGCACCCGTGGAGGAGTTCTGCAAAGGTGCTTGGGTGTTTGGAGGGGGTCTACAGTTGATGAGGGTTCAGGGGTTGTTCCTGAATGTTGACCGGGCCTGTCCCGGACAGAGGCCACTGCATTTCACATGGACTGGAAGTCGAAGTTGGAGCGATTTGAATACCCACGGAGTACAGGATCAAGGAGTGCTACCCCATATTTGAAAATGCAAGAAGAAGGTGCTGATCCTGTCTCCACGAAGAGGGGCATTGCCTCATTACTGGAAGAGATTAGAGGAATGAGGGCTGATTTTGGAGGAAAAGTGGACAAAATCAATGTTAGGATTGATAAAATGGATGAGAGGCTGCAAGCAGTGGAAACTAACCAGACATCCCTTCAGACTCTAGAGATCCAGATGGATATGAGGATGGGGGAACTGGAGAGAAGAGAGGGGAAACACCCTTAAGACAGACAATTTTGAGAATCAAGAAAGGTGGAACAATCTGAGACTTTTTGGGGTGCTGGAGAAAGAGGGCGAAATGGAAAGAGACCTGCAGAGGGTCATACATGGGGCAGAAAAATTATTATTTGGGGATAACACCATCGATGATCCTGAGATTGACAGGGTGCAAAGAGCAGGTAGGGGTTGGCAGAGGCCCGAGATAATTAACCAGACAAGCAGAAGATCTTGGAAAAAGCAGACAGAGGACAGCCAATCCAGTGCCCGTTCTGAGATACCAAGTGTATCGTGGAGCCTTTGTATGAGGATGGAATGGTTAACTGTGTCAAATGCAGAGGAGAGATCGAGAGGGATAAGGACAGCTGGGGAGTTAGAGTCCAGAGATACAAGCAGTTCTTCACCTGTGTTCAGAAGAGCAGTTTCCGTGCCTCTGGATGCTCAGAATCCAGATTGATGGTAGTGGAGGCCACCAACAAGTTCAGTGTGAGAGTTGAGTTGGGGCAAGGCCAGCTTTTCAAGTAGCTTCCCCAGGAAGGGTGTGATGGAGATAGTGTGATAGCTGGCAGGGCAGGTAGGGTCAGAGGGTGTTTTTTTAGGAGTGATAAAGGGGCCAGGGTAATGATCCGGTGACAAAATAGTGATTGCAGAAATCCACGAGAGCAGGGGCAAGAGAGCCAATGTTATCATTGATGTTCCTGGATGAGCAAGGGTGGAGCAGACAACTCTGGTAACTTCTTCAGGTGTAACAGGAGAGAAGGAGGAAAAGGAGGAAGGAGGGGGGTGCAGTGGGGGAGTGTGGGATGGGTTGTGAGGGTGTGTACAAAGGGTGGCCAGAATGTCCTGGGTTTTGGTGGCAAAGTGTAAAGTCAGTACATTGCAGAGGGCTTGGGAAGTAGAAGGGGAGGAGGAGACTGCCAAGGGGTTGGCTAGTTGTCTGCAGATTTTGAAAAGTTCTGACAAGTTTTTGGATGTGCTGGAGACCCGTGCCTGAATGTGAGCTATTTTCTTTGCACAGATGGTGAGTCTGTATTGCCTCTGGAGCAGGTGGCAGGCTAGTTTGCCAGAGGATGAGCCTGAGGTTAGCTACTTTCATTCGGCTGCCCTGCACTTTCGTTTCAGGGCTGAAAGTTCAGTGTCGTACCAAGTGTTACGCTTTGAGGCAGGTTTCAGACGGATCCTCATGACTGGGGCAAGAATGTCAAGAGTATTGGAAAGATGGAGGTTGCTGAGGGCAGAGTAAGAGGTAGAGTTAGAGGTGGGGGGTGAAGGTGAAGGCAGCCGCAGTCAGTCATTTCATCGGGCAGATGTTAGTGAACGAGGCTGGTGGTACTTTTGGGTGGGTGGTCAGGGGGCAACAGAACCCAGATAGGAGGAGAGGAGAGAGTGGTCTAACCAAGAGAGAGGGGTGACTAAAGGGGGCAGAGAGAGAGGTCAGAGCATATGAGGGCATCCAGTGTGTGTCCAGCTGTGTGGGTTGGTCCAGACATGCAATTTATTCCCCACATTACTAATTTTACCCTCCACCAGTTTGCCAACTGTTACATTTGGGACATTTTTAGATCAGCCAGAAACCCATTTTAGCTGGTCCTTACAGTTCCCTAATTCACAGATGGATGATTTTTATTTCAACAAAATCGCCTGAAAATTATCTAATAAATGACACATAAATCAATCTAATATGACTTGTGGTTGCTGGGGAAAAGGCCTAAGTTACAATAGTCCTTTTAAATTAATTGCAAATCTGTATTTTCAGCAAATGGGATCTCTGCTTCATCAAGGCCAGCCTGCGACCATAGTTTTTTATGAGTCTCTTTGTTGTTTGAAGTTAGTTGTTTCAAGTTGTTGGCTGCCGGTCATAAAACATGGAGCCTTGGCAACACAGAGATCCCCTTCCCCCCATTCCTGCAATACACTGGGTAAAACATTTGCCTGCTCAGAACTGCCTTAAGAGACAGCAGGTGTAGGGAAACCTGGTTTTTGACACCCTTCGGGACACATTTTATTGCAGTTGTAAACAGTTTAGATGCAAGCCAGGTTTTCAGTGGGGAAGTCCTTTGTGAATTTTGCCCAGATGCCCACGATTTGTCCTTGGCTTAAAGGAACTCACATACTGCATTTTCTAACATCAGCCTTGATTCTTTGACATACAGGGCCTCATTACGACCCAGGCGCTGGTCCATGGTGCTATTAGCACCATGGTCCATGCCGGTCTTCGGCATGGTGGATGGCGGAATTACCGCCCCATCACAAGGTTGGCGGGGGCGGTAATTCCCCATTCACCATTTGCCCTTCCCCATTCCCATTTTGCCCCATAGGGCATAATGGGGATGGGGAAGGCGCTAATTACGGCACCGTAAATTACGGTTGCCGTAATTAGCTCCAAGGTCCCTTAGCGGGTTGGATTTTAACGCCTGCAAAAAGCAGGCGTTAAAGCCTCTAACCCGCTAAGGGACCTTGTAATCAGGCGCTAATGGTTTAACGGCGCCGACGCTCTTTACGGCGCCGTTAAACCATTAGCGCCAGGGTCGTAATGAGGCCCACAGTGTTTTTTTAGGGTTCACTTTTCTTTTGCGCTGAAAGTACAAGGCTGTTTCTTTCAGTCATTAATAAAATACACTTTTCATTATCTACTGTTTGTTTTCCTGATGAAAAGGAAGTCTGAACTGTCACAGTGCATCACCTTTTGATGGGTGGCAGTTTCAGTGAAAATGATGCATTTATTTCTCAGCCAATAGTGTGATGTGTTTTTCTAATCTGCATTTGTATTACATTTTTGTTTTAGATTTCTCTGGATTTCCACTGCAGAAAGACACCCACATAGTCTGCATCGGGCCTGTAGAAACCATTAATGGCAACAAAGCTGGGTTTTCTTTTCAAATGTTTGCCAGTATTTTGTATGTGAAGAATAATATACATTACTTTTTGTCAACTCCAGGTCTTTCCCCTAACAGCTTTATGTTGGCTGGGGAACATTTTTCTCATGCTTTGCTTTAACTTGAAAACACACGTGCAGCGCCATTTTTGTTTCAGTGTTTAAAACTCCTATTTTTCATGTGAAAGGGACCTTTGAATTTTTTTGACCTTTGTCAATCAAAAAGGCTGCTTTTCCTTTTGTAATGCCAGGTAAGCCTTTGTACATAGCGCATCCTTGTGTTACGTGCAGGAACCCCCACAGTATGCCTCAATAGTGTGAAGGGTCTGTTATTTTTATTATTAAGGCTGGCTGGTCATTTTTCCCATGGGCCCTTCGGTTCTGTGGGTTTGGGCCCTTTGATTATACCCCACATGCCCGCCCCCCTGTTCTTCGAGGCTCTTTCACAGGGAAGAGCAGGGCAGAGTGGCGTTTCATCCGAAGTCCCCTTTTCTTTTTCTTATATTTCTGTTTCGTGGGAGCCCATCTGGCTCAATTTCCTTCATTAGGGAGTGAGCACTCCAGTCTCCCCAACATCTTTGGGTTGCTGGGTGAAGCACGGCACACCCTTTATTCATTCCTTCCAGAGTCCCTAGGGTCCTCTCCAGGCTCCCCTCTTGCCTCCAGGATTGAAAGCCTCTGGAAGTGAATGGAGTTAGTTATCCAACAATAGAAAGAAAAAGAGGTTCAGTACTTTTTACACAAATATTTCCCCAGAAGATTTGCACAGAATTGACAAAAACAATAACAGCATACAATTATAACACAAGCCATTTTCAGCATTTCAGAAAACTGTATTTATTTATTTTCTTTCTCTTTAAAATGAGCACTAAGTAAATTACTCCCTGTGTATATATATATATATATATATATATATATATATATATATATATATATATATATATATATATATATATATATATATATATTCAAAAAAGTCCCTGTACAAAGGTGCAAAGAAAGTGGATGGCACTCCAGGAAGAAGTTTGGGGCTAGTAGTCTTCACCAAACACAAAAACAGGAAGCCAGGATGTTACAGGCACAAAAATGGCTTTAATTAATATAATGTCCAGGACAGAGATAGCAACACGAAAACAACTACGCGTTTCGCGGCAACAGACCGCTTGTTCACGTACTATATATATATGTAGTGGCTGTGTAGTTATGGTTAATATATATATATATATATATATATATATATATATATATATATATATATATATATATATATATATATATATATGTGTGTGTATGTATATATATATATGTGTGTATATATATCTATATATAGATATATATATATATATATATATCTTAGTTCTCATCTGATGTTTTTTCATCCTTCCTTTTCATTCTTCAGGTGGTTGCTATGCTTCTCTTTTATTTGGCACCTCAATCACTCGTAAAGCCGGTCTGGTATGACATCATTTCAACTAATTGATGTGTACCCATTTTTCTTTAGTCTGTTCTCCTTTTGGGATGAAGATCTTGTAGGCAACAGGTGATATTTTGTCTACAATTTCAAAGGCATCACAGCAAGATGGAAGACATTTCTGCTCCTTGGTCTGCCTCCTTTGACAATTGTACAAGTAAACCTTGTCCGCTACTTCATACTCTTTCTCTGGCCTTTAGATCATAATAGGTCTTAATTCCTTTAGCCGTCTTTTCTAAATTGTGCTTAGCATAAGCAAAAGCATGCTGGAGGTGCTTCCTTAAATTTTCAATGTACTCATGAGTAGTGGACGCATTTATCAGTGTCTGCTCCTAAGTTCTATAGAGCAGATGCTGAGGTAACACCATCTTTCGTCCGGTCATGAGCTCAAATGGAGACATCTTTGTTGCAGAAGATGGTTTAGACCTAATAGGCATCAGGACAAGCAGTAATCAGATGTCTCAATTTTCTCCCTGCTAGAGCCAAGGCGGTAGGCAATGTGGAGTTTTCTTTTTTACCCCTAGAATCTCCCACATCTTCGCCATCATCTCACTGGTAAAATGGCTTCCTCGGTCCGACCCAATCCTTTTGTGGAAGGCCATAATGAGAGAAGATGTGGTTTATCATTAGTGCAGCAGCTGTCTCTACCTTACAATTCGGGGCTAGAAGACAATCTACCCACTTTGTGAACAAGCATGTCACAGTCTACATGCAATTGTTTCCTCTAGAAGAGCGAATCACTGGCCCGATGAAATCGATTTGCAAATCTGACCAAGGAAGTGTCATTCCCCTTTGTTGTAGGGGAGCTCTGTGTGTGAGTGAACTGGGTTGAATTTGAGCACACACAAGACACCCCTTTAGGTAAGTGTCAAGGTCCTGGCCCATGTGTGGCCAATAGGCAACCTCGCGCAAGATTTCTAATGTCATGTGAAACCCACTATGACCGGCAGTGGCCACGTCATGTGTGTGGTTCAACATTAGGCTTTGAAATGAGGTAGGTACCACCCATAGGTCACCGCCACATAGCACTCTCCTTACAAACAAACCATCTTTGATCCGGAATATCTTGGAAAACTTCTTCAACACCCAGAGATCCTCTTTGGCGGTACAATCCGACTCTCTTAGAGGACAACTCTCAGGGTCTTCAATGTGTCGATAACATTTCCCAAGGATCGGGTCCTCTTTCTGTGCAGTGATCAAATCTGCACCTGGGGTCTCTTTACTCCACTGGGCAGTCAGGAGTTCACTGTTAGCACAAGTTTGTGACCTGGTGACAGTGCCAATTTGGGTTTCACCCAACAGGGATTCAGTTTCTATGAAACCCCCCTACAGGGCTCTGATTTTAGCTAGTTGGTCAGCCAGGTAATTCCCAGTCTTATCTGGCCCCTTTATTTTGGAATGACCTCTTATCTTCTTCCAATGGATGGTCATCTCATTGGAGATCACCAGATCGTCAATTGACTGGATCAGTTCGGCATGCTTTAAGGATTTATTGTTGGCACAAAGTGTGCCTCGCTTCTTCCAGTTAATCAGGTGCTCCACAAACCCATTCCTGACATAAAGTCCGTGATTATGACCAGTTCATTGAGTTGGTGGTGCACTGCAGTGAGGATATCTTGACGAACGGGCATCAACTCTGCAACCTGACTACTTTGGGGTCCTATTTTATAACCAGGTAGAGGGTTCTGGGGTTTCATTCACTTACGCATTCCCAATGCCAGCCACCAGTTGCTTTTCCCCATTGTTATCAACATTGTAGGAGCAGCCATCCACATAAACTGTGGGTATCCCCTGACACGTGTCTTCTTCATAGACCTTGTGAGGGGAAGTTAAATATACCTCCATGTTGTTATTGGTAATCAGACTTTCGTCCTTCAGACACATTTCTTGAACACAATCATGCAAGTCTGACAACCCTTGCAATGGGGACTCTTCTTGTTTTGGCTATATGTGACATTCACAGGAAAGCCTTGCATGGACAGAATCCAGGAAGAAATTTTGGAATTACTAACACTTCCCGCCCAGATTCTGTCACTTCGGAGATATTGCAAGGGTTGGTGAGGAGTCTTGACAATGATGTACTCCCCCTGGATGAATGGGTGGTCATTTTTCAATCCCCACACCATTTCCAGGAGTGCCTTCTGACAGCAATTGAAGTTTTCCTGCACAGAGGACAAAGTCTTGCTCACCACCGAGATGACTTTGTTGACCTCGTCATGCTTTTGATACAACACTGCTGTTAGGCAAGTATCTGGAAATCCTGTCTCCAAGAAGAACTCCTTGTTCTTCATGGGGTAACCCAAAAAAGGAGCCTGCGAAAGGCTTCTTTTCAGTTGTTTAACTGCCTTGGTTTGTTCCAGACCACACTCCCACTTGACTCCGGCTGTCAATAAATGGACCAAGGGTCGAGTGACCTGTGCATAGTCTTCAATGAACTTCTGACTATAATTAGTGAGTCCAAGAAGGCTTCTTAGTT
Source organism: Ambystoma mexicanum (assembly GCF_040938575.1). NCBI lineage: Eukaryota > Metazoa > Chordata > Amphibia > Caudata > Ambystomatidae > Ambystoma > Ambystoma mexicanum. Next base: position 200,302,924 of record NC_090940.1, read on the forward strand.
CTCGCAGAGTAGTCAGGTGTTTTAATTTCAAAATACTTCCACCTTCTTCGCCTGGGGATTAAGACCCTCAGGGGTGATCTCGTGCTCTAAGAAGTACACTCAGGTCTTACACCACTGTGCCCTATGAAAGGACAGTGTTGTTCTGTTTTTCTGCAACTCGGTCAGAACTTAGCGGATTTCTGCTATATGTTCCTCCACAATTGAGCTCTTGATCAGAACATCATCTACATAGGCCAGTTTTCCCCTTTCACCCAAGTCGGGCATGGCCTTATGTAGAAAGATGTTGAACTCATTGCCAGAGTTTATGTATCCAAAGGAGGTTTGAGTGCATGAGTACTGCTGCCCCCCCACAAAGGTAAAGGCAAGCTTGTGCTGGTTTTCCATACTCACTGGCACTGTCCAGTAGCCATTGGTCAGATCAATGGCGGTTTACACCTTTGGCCCTTGGATCTGTGCCAGCCGTTGATCAATATAGGGAAGTGGCCATCTTGACATGTGGACCCGTTTGTTCAACTCCCTTAAGTCTGCACATAGTCTCCATTGGCTGTCAGATTGTTGAAGGTACTGTGGATCGGATGAAATATTCCATGGGATTCTAAGTTCTTAATAATCTCTGTGAGTGATTCCATGGACGCGAGAGGTAACCGGTATTGTGTGGCAAATACTGGAGCCATCTCGAGGTGCGCGGGAATGCTGGTTGAATTAATAGATGCGCGTCTACAGTAGTATGAGTCCACTGAAAAGATATCTTGGAATTCCTGGAAGACCTGCCTTAGCTTTTGTCTTTGCTCCTCAGCCTCACAGGCATCAGCAAGATTGATCCTTTCCTCAACCATCTGCTTGACATCTGGAAAGACCTCGGGCTTGGCAATTTGGGTGGAGAGATCTCTTTCGATGGTGTTGACCTGGCCTGTAGGTTCCAGGGAGTCGAAATAGTAGTTCTTGACTCTGAACACTACGTCCTCAATCCTGACGTCACGGATCACCTCTTCCACCCTGTAGGGAAGGCCAGGAAGAGTAAACCATGAAATTCCCCCATGCTTCGTAAAAATCTTTTTTGGAGGAATACCATTGCTGTTGTCGAAACAGTCGTTTGGGACTGGTCCCATGATTTCATTAACTAATTCAATAGAATAATGTTGGGCCTCAACAGCCATTCCAATAAAGGTGTCTCTGCCCAGAGTGATACTTCTCGGGACACTGTTATCCACCAATATTCGAATGGTGTTGTGTTATAGGTCTACTAGAGGTGTCGGATCTGAATACAAAACTTGTTGTTGGAGATGGGAATTTAAATTTATAAAGGCGTCCTGATTTTTGAGGTTCTGTCCTCGCCTAATTATGAGGGGAATAGTGAATTGTCGCTCCTGTCCTGGGATGGTAACCTCTTCTCGCACTTAAACTTCAACGGCATAAGGCAGCGATTGTGCTGATCGGAATTCTTTTTCAGTGTTATCAGAGCCCATGGGGGTTACTCCACAGTCATGACTAGGCTTTATTATTAATTAGGTCCAAATTGATTGTAAATCGATTGAGAATGTCACTGCTTAAATAAAAGGTGGAAGGGAAATCTCTCACTACCCAACAATTATGTTCTTTGCTTTTGTCGCTAATGGACATTTTTATCATCCACCTGCTAGGCAGGCGAGGCTTGGAATTTGGGGTTTGCAGACCTACTTCCTGTATGTCAATCAATTTAAATGTGGGAATGGTCTGATATTTTGAGAGTTTTCTGAATAATTATTCGCTGACTAAGCTCCTTCCATTATTCAGAAATACTCTGGCGAGCACCGCCCCACCCCCTCATTTAACTGAATGGGAAAAAACAACTGCCCTTTTTCTGAATGTCCATCAGACTTTAAGCGGGTTCATCCATTTCTGGTTTCAGAGGACTCAATGTTTCTTCTGATTTTGAACTGGTGTAAAATGTTCCACATCTTCCAGTGTGGATTGCCACTCAAAACTGGAAGGAAGGTTGATTTTCAGGAATGGAGGGTTGCCATCAGCAGTTTGTCCTCCTACAGAAATGACAGTGATGTCTGGGACTTGATTATTCTTGAAATGGAATTCTACATTCTCAGAACGTCGATCAATTAAATGACTGGAGCCTTCATGCTTACATAATTGGTACTCATTTTTATAGGACGGTTAGCCTGAGTCCAGAGCACCTGGTTTACACAGTCAATCAGAGGTGATAATCTTCTCAGGAGATCATTCCCCAGTAAACAAGGTTTTCCCTCTGGAGTCACGACTATCACCGGATGCTTTAGCCATTGTCATCGAATTTTTATTTCCAGATCCGCAGTCCCTTCGATGGAAATATCATGCCCATGAAAATGATTAAGTTATCTGGGAAGTGGTGTGAGAGGAATTTGGTGGCCCTCCCCCTGTCCTGAGCTTAGTTGGTCATAGGCCTTTTAAGACAGGAGTGTGGCTTGGGATCCAGTATCTACCAGAGCTGATAATTCACACTAACCGTGCACCTTGTCCGGTTCATAAAATAGGCCTTCTTTCTCCTGCAAAGTGGAAAGAAAGTGTGAGTTATTTGACAGCCAGGAGGTCATTTTCTTAATATTTAACTCTGACACCGTGTGATCTTGGGCAATTTTCAGTGTTGGAGTTCTGGGAATCTGCAAATAAAATGTGCAAACTAACAATGGGTGGGTTTGCGGAATCCCCTTTTTCCTCCAATTCTTTGCACCCTCCTTTTCCTGGCAGCAGTTCTCAGAACCTTTTTGGGAGAAGGGTACCTCTGTTTCTGTTCTATCTGGCACACATTTTTGGGGTTGAATTGATTTTTGTTCTGGGTCGGTCTTACAGGGTGAGGGACACTTACCCTGTCTCACACAGGGTCTTTTGGGGCCCATTTGTCTTTGGAGGGTTCCCCCATGTTTTAAAGAGAAGGTCATTTTACCCGAATCCTGCAGGGATTCTTCTCTTTCAAAAGGGATGAACCAGAGTTCCACCACAAAGTGGGTCCTTCATTGGCCTCTCCTACTTACCCTTTGCTCTTTGGGTTCTAACATTTTCGGGGTAGAAGAACCCTTTCAGGCTGAGAGGTTTTTAGGGGTTCTGTCTGGGTGAGAAATTAAGCTTCCTCTAGGGCTTGGCATCGCCCCTCTACCAGGCCCCCTCTCCAGGAACCTGTGGTTTTTATGGATGTTTCCTTCCATCATCACCCCCACCCTTCTGAGGCATCAGCCCTGGGTTTTGGACAATTATGGGAGTAGAGTTAGGTTGAGGGTTGGACTGAGCCCTCAGCATGCGCCCCAGATCAGTCAGTTGCTGGACCTGTCGTTCCATCTGAGACCTTTTCTGGGTGGTAGGGAAGTTTTGAGCCAGACCTCTGCTTCTCCTGAAAAGGGTAACTGTACCTTCTCCCGGAGTAGCTTGGGTACTGGAAATTTCCCCCATAATTTTGCATCCTGAATCTCCTGTCGGGTTCAGGAGTCTCATGTCCTGGAACCGGGGAAAGAGAGGAGGGTTATTTTGGAAGTTCTGGTTTGAGGGATATCTGGGGGAAAAAATCAGAAATGGGAGGTCGAGTGATACTTCTCTCCTGATTGAAGTTTAGAGGGAAGTGTCCCGGGACAGTACTTACCTGATTGGTTCTACCCTGGGCTGGGGGAGTGTATACATAACCCAGGATTGGTTTGTACCCTTGTACATAGGGTTTATATAGGTGGTAGGGTCTGAGGGATCATTGTTCTGGGCCCCTTCCTGACTACCATTCGATTGGGGTGGTTTGGGGGGTCCCTTCTGCCTTCAAGACTGCTTTTTGGCCCCCCGTCTCCTGGTCTAATGGAGCGGTAGTTTTTACCTCCGCCATCTTTGCAGCAGCACGGGTGTTAGATGGTTTGCGGGCTTTTGAACCTCATAGATCCTGGTGGCTTGTTGAATCACCCAATCCAGCGTCCTGTGCTGGTGAAAATCCTACACCAACTGAGTTATGTATTTGGGGAGCGCATGGAAATATGTAGTTATGAACTCTCTACTATTTTTGTTCACCCGCCAGGAAGTCTGAGCAAATGCCTGCTTCAACTTCTGCACAAACTCCTAGGCGCCTGATCCATCTCGCATTACAAATTATATGCAACCTATGGGCCTCCTATGGGTTTCTGTGTGAGGAGAAATTGTTTTAAATGGCCGCCTTATAGGTTGTTCATTTATGATGATCTGGTCCTCCAGTCCTGCAAACAAACTGAAATACTCAGGTGAGTCCATTTAGCAACTGCTATACAATTCACATCATTCCTGATTTGGAATGATGCCATCATTTGCTCATAAAGTTCCAGGTCCTCCCATACCGAATACTTGCCATTCTCATGGTATGGAGTCAGGAAGCTCTTTATGGCCTTGATTTGTCTTATTGGGTCTTTCACAAAACCTTTGCTCTGTTGCCCTGTCTTTTTCTTCTTCTGCACCTGATTCCATCCACCTTCTGACTCAGAACTGCTACTGGTACACTCTTCCCTGTCTTCTAGGTGCTCTATGAGACTGGGAATATCTCTCGAAACCATGGGGTCTGGACTCCTCTCGCCTGGGCAAAAGTGAACTCTGACTGCTCGATCCTCATCAAGGTGTTAAGTAGCGAAAAGGTTGCTACTTAACACCTATTCTGAAGGTAGCGCATTCTTCTGAAGTCGGAATGAATGCGCCACTTTCAGAATATTGGCGCTGGTTGCTAGGAAGGGCTGAAAAGCGACCTGGCAACCGGCAGTTTCATTATGTGGCATTTTGCTTGCCTATTCTTGTGCCACTCCTCTATTTTTGGAACTCGCTGTAATTGGCGCCAAAGTACTGTATCAGATTGGTGTCCTTCATGTGGAGGAATGCCACAAGAAGCACAGATGTTTGGGTGAACAGACTGCTCATGGTGACAGGTGTGTACTTCAAAGCAGTGTGCTTTTCTTTTTCATATTGAAACACAGTACAGCCAAACCACGAGGGTAGGAAGGGTAGGAAGGTAGTAGGTAGCCCCAGGGTTAGTGTAGAGTCTGTACACTTTAAGGGATCTTGCCATGCCATGCGATGGGTGCAATACGGAGAATGATGACAGTCTTAATAGGAGTCGTGTGAGGTAGCTGAGAACTTCTTCCTAGGACAAGAAGGCCATCCATAGCCATGTGTGATCTCATTGTGTGTGGTGTGTGGGCACAGTAGCTGTATTCAATAATGTACAGAGCCAAGTAGCCTTGACAAATTGGCTTGCTTTGTGGCACTGACACGGTAGGTTGGCTTTTGGTGCATTTTATGTTTGTAGGAATGTGTAATTCTTGTCAGTGGGTGGTAATATGCAGAAGGTCTTCTTAGACCTAATTTCCACATGCCGCAAGCACAGTCCATGTTTCTAGAGTGCACACTTGCAGTTCTATGTAGCTGCGTACAAAGGCTTGCCATCCAACCAAGCAACTTCTGGGTTGCACCCCTTTTGTAATCTTCCAAGGCATTGCACAAAAGGATAGACCACATTGAAAGCTGCCTTGATTCCAGGCGGCACTTCTGCTGCATTTGTTGCATTTGTGTTGCATTTATAAAAACGTGGGCAACCCCACTCAAAATGCATCTTTACACAAGTGTTATGTTTTATGTTTTATGTTTAGCTGCAAAGACAACATTGGCTGCAAGTGTCAAGAAACCCTATAGTGTTCAGCATTGCAATGATCACAGTGCAGTAGGTGGTGAGGACGATGGCAGGGGCTGTGGCTGCCTATTTTAAAGTTCGACATAGGCATGCCTACAACAAAGGGCAGAGAGCAGTAAATCCATCTGTGGACAACATACAACATGAAGTTCTACAGGCGAGACAAGGAAGGAGACGGCGAAATGAAGAATGTATATATCGAACCCGGTTGAATTTGTTTAACATGTCACCCAAACACATTATTCGCCTGTACAGGCTGGGCGCTGGTGCAATTTTATACTTGGTGAGAGCTGACAAAGGGAGACTTCGAAGCTGCCACTAATAAGACTATAGCCATCCCACCTTTTGTGAAAGTACTAGCAGTTCCTCATTTTTGTGCAAGTGGGTCGTACAGGGTTACTGTAGCCATGGCAGCAGGGCTGTCACAACCAGCTTTTTGTAAAATGTTGAATGTGGTTCTACCAGCACTATTGCAACACATGTCCAAATGCATTGCTTTCCCACATACTGCAGCAGAGTTGGCCAGTGTGAAGTGTGGGTTCTTTGCAGTAGCCGGCTTTCCAAATGGTGTCCGCATAATACCACCCTGTGAAAGGGAGCAAATGTTCAGAAACCGGAAAATGCACTACTCCCGTAACATTCAGATGACCTGCAGTGCGGACTTGCAAAACACTCATTGCTATGCCAATTTTCCTGGTTCTGCAAATGATGCATATATTTTACACAGCAGCAACCTGACTGTGGTGATGTGTAGCCTGTCTTCAGACAGAAGCTGGCTGCTTGGGGATGGAGCATACTCATTTAAGCCATGGCTCATGACCCCAATTTCGAAACCACACAGTGCAGCAGAACAGAAATGTAATGCAGCACATATCAAAACAAGGAACACAATTGAATGTACTTTTGGACTTTTGAAAAGTTGTTTCAGGTGTTTGCATGTTTCTGGAGTGGACCTTATGTATGCTCCAGAGAAAGTATGTAAAATGATTGTTTTGTGCTACACAATTTAGCAATTCGCCGTAGATTACCCGACCCAGCGGATGGAATATTGGAGGAGGAGGTGGAGGACCTAATACTCAATGAAGAGTATGCAATGGAAGGGTGAGATGTTCATTGTAATGTTACTGCACATTTTTTCATGTAATACCCATTTATAAGGCATGTCATTGGCATGTCATTGGTAATGTGCTTGTTGACTATTGTGTGAAATGTCACTATGAAGTCATACATACATGCAAGTTCTGCAATAAAAGGAGAACACATTTATATAACATTTGCATCTTCAAACAATGTTAATTGACCGGTGTGCACACAGCGAGAATTCTTCGAACCATGAATTTGCATGCACATTGGTGTCCATAACTAATTTGCAACACGTCATCATTTCTATTACATGCCAAAGTAATGAGTAAAACTGCAATAACCAAGTGGCGTTGATGTACATCTCAATGTGTGTACGTGCAAACACCTCCACTTAACACGATATGTATGTACAAAAAAGGTAGGTATTCACCAAACAGCCCTCCACCTCCATGAAAATGCACTGAACACAGCAATTCAAAACATCAACAAGCTATTATAGTGTACTAAGTGGCGAGCAGGGCTCATATCCCTTCTCATGCTGTGTGCCTAGTTACTGTCTCTTTTTTTGTTGTTTTCTCCTGCACTCTCGCTGTGGCCTGGTACGCATTGCAACTTCCTCGGCAGCGTCCTTAGAGTTAGTGGGTGCATCACATGGTAACCCTAGAGCACTCTCATCTTCCGAAACAGGGACAGCCATGCTGGCTGTCAGTAGTGTGTATGTACACCTTTTTCTGTACATGCAATAACTCAGCAAGTGTTTGTAGGCACAAATCATTTGTCTTTGCAACATCTGAGCACCTGTGTACGGCCTCCCTAAAGGCGTTCATGATTTGGGCATTTTCCTTTAAAACTTCAGATTGCATTTCTGCACTCTTGGCAACTGTGGTTGCTAAACGATCAACAGATAAACAGAGTTTACCCATATCACCGTGTATGTCATTCAAGGCCCCGCCACAGTTATCATGTCGGCATGTGCCACCGAATTCCCTTTCCTGAGAGTACCCAGTTTACTTTTCAAGTAACCACGAATTTGCTGCAGTGCAGAGGTCTTCTTTTCAGTGCAGGCAAGTAAACGCACATCATTGTGTAGGCCCTGGCCACTCGGTGTACCACTGGCCTCGAGGATGTCTTCGATCATTGATTGCTCCAAGGGTGCTACCTCAACATAACCCACCATAATCTGTGCATTGTTGTCATCCTCATAGTACGCATACAGTACGATCTCTGTATCCTCATGTTGTTCTTGTGACAGAGTGACATGTTTCTCTTCCAGGGGGATTATTTCCACTGACTGTGTATCGGCCTCCACACACACATTGCCTGCAAATGAGGCACCTACACAAATGAAGACAAGAAGACATATCTTAATGTCAGGCCTCATTTGCACCATTGCCTTCCCAAAGGGACATTGTTAACAATTGTAAGCAGCAGCAAATACTTTCATGTGAGGCAGTGCTTGCAGGGAATGAACTTGTATGCCAAAAGAAATGTATATTCACACTTAGGCATACCCCAATGGAAATGTCAACCCCCATCACTGGAGTTTGCACGTATGAACTTTAACCAACTGGCATGCAACAAAGTGTTCTGTACAGAAAGTAATGAAAGTGGCAGATGGTATTTCACTTACCAGTGCTGAGTGTATCCATGCCTCCAACATCCTCAAGGCTCCCAGAGCCATGACAGCAAGCACCTTCAATTCGGTGGATGAGTAATTTGGGTTGTATGGAGAACCACCACTGGTGCCCTTACTGTGCTCCTTGCTCTCCAGATATTTCTCTTGAACCCTGCGCCAAACATCGTACCACCTTTTCTTCATTTTCTCCACTGTGTGCAAGGTGTTCGATACCGCATTCACTTTCAGAGCAATGGTGTCCCACAGGTTGTTTTTTTCAGACAGAGGTGTTCGGAGGAGGGCCCTGGCACCAAATAACACTGCTTCATCTGATATCACCTCGTCCACAAGGATACCCAGGGCCACTTCACTGAACTTCGCCTTTCATTTACAGCCTACACTTTGCCCATACAAATATTTTGCATCCATCATGGTACACTGCTGTTTCTCCCCTTGTAATGTCTGGGCACTTTCCTTGGTTTCCCCCATGCCCCTTACAAATTTCACAGGCACCCCTGCGCTCTTATCCCTCATACCTCCTGCGCACTGCTGTCCTTATGCTGCTTGCAAAATAAAAATGTGCTTGCCAATTGTCACTATTACCAACCTTTTCAAGCCCTTATATTCCTTCAATTTGCACAAAGAGCGAAGCCTTAAGAATGTTCTTGGCCTCTTGCCGGCCTGTGGTGGGCACATGCATTTTGTTATGATCTCAGCAGCACTTTAGTTAAATAACAAATTCCTCGTTATTTAACAAAAGTGCTGCCGAGATTCTGAAATCCTCCCGTTCTCGCAAGAAACTGGCGGATTACAGCCAGGGCACTGTTGTGCTCTGCGATGATGCCCAGGCCCACTTGAGAATACTTGTGGTGCTTGGGCATCAAGAAAATGTGCAGTGAAGCATGCTATTTAGCACGCTCACTGCGCCTACATAGGAATCGGGCCCTCAGAGTCATTCTCCCTGCAGTAACTTTTAGGCACAGTATAGAACCCAGTTACCTCATCCCTCCATCCAGGGAGACTAGGGAATTCCCCCCTTTGCCCTAATGTACAGATGTTTTTAGAATGGCCCTCCTGGGCTGAAGCTTCACATTGTCTTCTCCAACGAAGCAAGCTTGGTGGTCTCTCTACAATCTAATTTTGTTAAATCCAACTCCCTCCTTTTCTCATCAAGGGCATTTTTAATAGTCTGAACTCACTGGATTATTCCTTACTTCCCAGAACACACTGGTCTGGCCACTTTCCCTTCTGTGTAGCATAGTTGAGTACTTCTCAATCTCAGATAAGGACTGGCATTCTGGATCAGTTTGGCTAGGCCTGGGTAAGTCTAGGTGCCTTGTGTTTCCTTGGGCTTGGTAGGTGGAAAGCATGAGGTCAGTTGCAGTCGGCCCATAGGAAGTTGTGGTTAACTGGCATGAGGTTCCTGATGTGGAGGGCATCACCCCTGGGTCAGCGGGCCCTTTCCTATACCCTGATTGGTCAAGGTGCCTTAATGCCTGTTTGTAATTTTGAATTTCATTTGCCAAACCCTCACACCTGTTTCTCTCTCTCCTTACTTCCTGATGGTGTTCAGAGAGCTGGCTTTTTAACTCTGAGACCGGGGCCTGATTGGCCTTGAGCACTTTACTCTGGACCATTAATCAATCTTTTAATTCCCAGATTTCATTCTGACTTAAATCATGTTTGTTTTGTGTGGCCTGCATTGTGCGCGCATATTCAACGCGGTTTGCTTTCAAAATACCAATATCTTGCTTGTGTGTGTTTCTCCACTGCGCTGTCTGTAACAGATCAGCTTCTGCTTGCCTCACTCAATCCATGAGTTCTACATTTTCTTGCCTATTTCCAGTCAGTTCCTGAGAACCTGACTGACTCTTTCTATATCCATTTTCAACGGATGCACCTCCTGTGCAAGGACACTAATCTCCTAGTTCAACAGGTATTTTTGCCTTCAACAGTTGAATTTTCTGTTGTTTTAAAGTATGCACCTGCTGATATATCAGAACAAAGTCATTTTGGGAAGCAACCCCTTTTATAATTAACTGACTGTTATCATTTTTCAACTTTTTTATTTGTAATTGAAAGGTCAATAGGTTATCTAACAGCCCTCTATTACAACTAGTCTGATCAATGATCTTAAGTTTCAGTGTGCAAACATTTTCTACATACCTTATGTGCCTCTTGCAGTTCTGAAAACTGTGTTTCACGCTCTCTTGCTGCTGGGTCTTTAACACATTTTTGAGTTGTTCCATGAGGCTTTCTTGTTTTAACTCAAAAATATGGTTCTGCTGTGCTTGATCTTCTAACTGTTTAAGTTATTTCTATGCCTCATTTAGATTCTCAATCTGACTATGTGCACAGGCCTCACTCTTCTGTATTCGCTCTTCCACTAACTACAAGTGGAAGTATAGATAAGCTGGGAGGTGAGCCATTTCACTCAGTTCTTCTTGAGCATTTTGGGTCACATAGAATGCCTCTAATGCGTTGTGCCATATCCCACCTTGACATCAAATGTCAATTCCTTCTGATGTGACATCTTGCATCATTTTAGCTTGCGAGCTCCCTTCAGCCGCCTTTCTCCACTCACCACGAATGAACATCTTAGTAAGGAAATGCCTCCTGGCATTATCTAATTCAATTTTATGCATTTTAAAAAATTGCCTTTTTGCAATTTTTGTCGAATTCCCTTTGCTCAGGGGCAAAAATCACCCTGTTCCCGCTTAATTTCCACTCTCATAGCCAAATTCCAAATCACTACAAATTCATACTCCTTCTTAATATATCACCTATACACCTCCCTGGAACTCAGGATTCAAGTCCTCACAGCACTTCAACAAAACAAAGAAAACATTCCCTCCACCTTAATGTGTACGGCACCCTTCTCATATGTTCTTGCACTACTTTCCTCAGGGTTCACTCACATCATACGATACATATACACATATCGAATAAGAAAGTGTAACACACAGCAATCATTTCTGTGCATGTTATGAATACTTTCTGGTAATACTGCTCATTGTTTGCTTACTGTAATTTCCGTGTATGTGCTCATATTTGTATGCATTGTGGTGTCTTTATGTTTTCTGTGCAGCAGTGCGGTTATGCAGTTATTAAGGCAATGGTAGCTACCTCTTACATGTTTCAAAGTACCCAATACTCTAAAAAGAAAGCATTCATAATTTCACCATGTAACATGGGAAGATTTTCAAGATTACACTTCTATGGGGCATGGTGCAGATAATGGCTACGTGTCCACATGAGTTGGTTCATGTACTGCAAGGAAGTGTGCAATACAATGGTGTGTATAGTAATGCTTTGCGCAATGAACTACTTATCTCATGATAGTTCTTCCAATGATCTTTGATAGTTTTCTGCCACCATTACAATAACAATCCCTTGTGCAGGCTTTCCATGAAAACGAAATGTACATGTGATGTCATCAATGAGATTTGTGATGGCATCTTTAATGTCATGGGTGTTAGTCCTTGTAGTGCACACTGGTGGTGCAAGTTATGATTGCTTAGCTCACCATAACTGGAGAATTTCATAGTTTTTTCCGGTTTTACCTGTAACCATAACGTCCCTGTAACAACGTTGTCAATTGCATTGCATAGGTTTTTACTAGTGCAACTTAACCATAACGTCCCTTTAACAATGTTTTTATTAGTGAATTTCATAGGTTTTTAGTAGTGCACTCTAACCAGAACGTTGCTTTTGTATAGTCTTTTCTGTAAAGATAATAGCTGTTTAGTACTGCAACGGAACCATGACGTCCCGTTGACAATATTTTGTTACTGATTCCTTGGCTGCCCTCATGATAAAGGTGTGGAAAGGCCAAATTATGTGGGGTATCTATCCATTTGTGCTACCCCTTCCTTTTCCGAATAGTCTTGGTTTATTTTAGCAATTACAGATGTACATGATAAATGCTGGTGAGTGTTTGAGTAGTTTCTCTTTTTGTGTTTACATTGCATGGTGAATCTGTGCTGCACAGTAATGGCCGAGATGTCTACACCTGAGCAATATGGACGTTTCCTAGGGTGACTGCACCTGGTCGGCATATGTGCAATCACACAGCAAGTACCCATAGGACTCCATTAGTGGCCGCATGTCCGCATCTTCTAATGCACTTTTAAATAGTTGTGGAAGCGCACGTGTATGCGTTGCACACCTATACCCATGCATAGGTCATACACTGTGTGCTGGTAACACCGCACCTGGTGCCAGCCCTACAGATGCATATGGTAGGCTATTGCCTTTCAAGTACTCCTGTCGACTATGTGGGTGGCTCTGCAAACCTATCAATGTGTGGCTAAAGCACGCCTGACTGTATGACGCCCAATGGTAAACAAGGAACAGCAACCTGCAGTGTAACATGGGCGTGTTAAATGTTGCATTAATTTGATTGATGTGCTGCTTGCCTTTCAATGACCCGTGAAACAGCACCATCATGTCTGCACTGAGCAGTGTGACGGAAAGTGTCAAGAGGTTGCCTGTGGGTCGTACAGTTGAAGAAAACATGTAACTGCAGGTGGGACAGTTTGTAGTGAGTCTTCAAAATGGCAAAGCTGATGCGGCTTGATCACGCACATACTAGTGAATGTAAAGGCATTAAGCAAACAGCAGAATGTGCAGAGCGCAAACAATGTTAGCGGTGGTTAGAAAAGTACTGTAGCTGCATGGGTCGCACAAAATAAATGTCATCTTGCTTGTATGCCAGAATGTATGCATCTCGGTGAACGCTACTCCTAAGACTAATGGCGTAGCATAAAGTGTTTGTACTGCATGTGACGACAACTGAAATGAAAGCACAAAGGACCAGTGGGCAGTCTACCGTCCTTCCAACAATTACGTAGGGTAATTTCATGTACAGCATTTGGCACATCTGCTGCGTGCAACAAGAGGGGCACTCCTGTAGGGCAGCGGAGCTCTAAAACATCCTTGCAGACCATATGCCGCGCTACAGACCCTTACCCGGCAAAGGGCATTGTATTGTGCATGTACTGCAATGTGCTACTCTACAGAGGGAAGGTACTGGAAAGTGCATGGGAAAGGTCCTTCCGGGAGCATGACATTGACTGGCGCCTATGTAGGTGAGGGCCACCCACTAATTCCGCCTCTCTCCACGTCCCCTATCGTATCCATGCAGGTTCTGCCCCTTCTGTACCGGGCCTTTCCTGACGTTCCTTTTGTGGCGTGTGTCAGAACAGCATAATAAATGTAAATGAACTGGGAAAGGAAAAAAGGAAAATAAAGAAAGCACCTTTTAGAGATGAACAATGGATTTACCAATGAACAGATGCAGGGCGGGAGGCGTGGCACTGTGCAACACACTGTAGTTCAATTGGTTGGAAAGGGGGTTGCTGTAGAAAGAGGTTTTTTACGTGTTGCACAGCGTTTTCAAGAGTGTCAGTGCGCAACACTAAGTACAAAAATGTTTCACTACTTTCTATAAGAGCACAAAGGCAATTTGGATGGGGTATGCAGAAATCGGGGTGGCAGTCATAGGAAGATGAAGGTTATAGCTGGGGAAATTTGTTTGTGCTGTGAAACGTCATATGGCCATGTATGCAGTACGCCATTGGCACATGTCGTACAAAGGCACAAATTCACTTCTTCTCAATGTACCGCGCTTTCTCCATTTGCGGAACCAATAAAAAATGACGCAGCCCCCAATACAATGGAAGACGAAGGCTATCAGTTACCTAGGAGTCCAGATCCCAGCTAGAACAACGGGCGTCTACCGCATGAACTTCCCCCCACTCTTCAAAGAGCTGGAAACCGACCTGAAACGCTGGACGACCCAAGAGATTTCCCCGTTGGGCCGGATTACGGCGTGTAAAATGAAACTATTCCAAGATTCCTGTACGCATGCTCCGCCCTCCCTGTAACGATTCCGACTCCAGCACTCCAGAACCTACAGAGGAAAATGCTACAATTCATCTGGAGGGGTAAAAGGCCAGAATCCCTAGACACGATGCTGGGGAATGCAAAACTTGGTGGCCTGGGGGTCCCGGACCTACAGAAATACCAGATGGCAGCCCAACTAGCTTGCATCCAAGCATGGCAAACGATCACTAATCAACCCAGATGGGTGGACATGGAACAATCGCGATTAGCTCTCCCCCTACGCTTTCTCCCCCACATCCACCAGCGATGAGACAGCAATGGCAAGGACTACTACTAACCACCAAACACACTGCTGCCATTTGGGACAAAACCCTAAAACAAAAGAAAATCCCAAGAGGTCTGAGCCCCTCATCCCCGGTTTTCTTGAACCCAGCCTTCTCACCTGGAGCAGCTCCCAAAACTTCAAAAACTGGATTTTGGGGGGACTGGAGACTGTGGGGCAGCTTTTCGAAGGAGGTCAACCACTTTCTTATGAACAATGCAAGGAAACCTTCCACCTCCAATAAAAGGACAGGGTCACATATCTCCAGCTCCGCCACTGGTGCACCCATCCACAGACACACCAAGCAGCGACCCGCTCTCCCACACCCATAGAACTAACCCTCAAGGACCTAACAACCCGAGGCAAAATCTTTGTGCTATACAAGCCCCTCCAGAAAGACTTTCTCACCTCTAAGTCCCGGTCCATGGCACAATGGGAGGCAGACTTAGGCCACCCCATAGAGGACCAATCTTGGGTGGACATCTGGACCTGCGCCCAATCGGCATTCGCCTGTGTGACGAATAGGGAATGTGCCTACAAAATCCTATTGTGTTGGTACTATCCCCCTCTAAGACTCCATTACATGAACCATACTCTGGACCCAGCCTGCTGGAGACAATACGGCCACACAAGATCCTTTTTCCACATGTGGTGGACTTGTCCAAAAGCCCAAGGTTTCTGGAAAGAGTGTTTAGCGGTCATCGCAGAAATCACGCAAACAGAACTCCCTCTAGATCCCGAACCTATCCTCCTGGGCGCCCTGGTATCCAGGATTTACCCGCACACGGGTCCTAAAGCCAAATTGTTGTCCCAATGCTTGCTGGCAGGTAGAATAGTGGTGGCCTGCACATGGAAATCTGTTCAGGGCCCACTCCTGCTCCTCTGGTGGGTGAAGCTATGGGATGTACTAATTGCAGAAAAGGTGACGGCAGCTAGAGCGGGTCTCCTCCACTGCTTCCAGAACATTTGGAACCCGGTTCTCGAGTTTGATCAGGACTTTCCAGCTTTGACCTACAAACCCCAGCTGGCCAGGAGGGATCTGGAGAACTGGACCACCCCACAGGAACGGGAGGGAGGGGAGAGAACTTGAAAATGTGACGACCAAAGGGAAGATGGGGGGAGGTGGGAAATATACTCGTACAGTAATGCATATTAATGTTGATGACATATGGATGTGTAATCCTTCCTGCCTTGTTAAAAAATAAGCATATTTAAAAAACATCAGTGTCTGCATAATGCGATACAAAGTTATGCAAGAGATCGGAAACAAACGCATGACCTGGGCAAGTGCCTCCTTCATATCAAACGGCACTGAAACTCGTGTAACATGCTGTGCAATTTTCCCTCCACAATGAACAACAATAATATTGGCATGATTGCGTGTCACCAAAGTGTCATACAGACAAACCAAACTCAGTCACTTCATTGTAGGTATCCATAGCACTACACATCCACATGATAGATTCTAAATCACTTTCAGGCAATGTATTGCGAACTGCCCAAAAACCTGCACGCTGTGGCTTGTGAAACACACAGCCATAACCGCACCCTCTGCATTTCTGTCGACACATACACTGTGTACAACAGTCTGTGCGTACACACCACACCCAGAAATCCTATTGACCATTCCTGGAGCCTCTACAGGACCATTTCTATGCCCGTCATCTGCAAAAGGGGCATATCTAACACATGGCACTCGGCAACTATCGCGATATTCATGGACTTTTCGTGCTTTGCGCGCGCGGGAGTGGGGGAATAACTTTCAACCAGGGTAGGGGACATCCTTGGTTGTGGCGGCTCTTAAAGGAGCCTTCTTTTTTTTTTAAGGCGCTTCCATAGAAACATCTTTTTTGCGTTTTTCATAAGTGATTTTGTGTTTTCAACATCAGCTCACAATCTTACAATAGGGTCTTCAGTGCAGCCTGTAGATTGTGAAACAAAATGTCATTGCCACTGTTCGACAAAGACATGCCATTTCCTTTGGAAAGGTTTATATATCGAGCACCAATGTTCTCATTCTCACAGGAGAACATCCCAGCAGCACTCAAGAAGTCACACATGCTTCTGTTGATGAGACCCCTTCCGGCCTCTGGCTAGCGACAAGAATCCTTTGAATACTTCCACACTATTCTTGGGGTATACATGAGAAAAGCACCTTGGCAGTGGGAAGAATGTGCTGCCCTGCTTTCATCATCTTCTTCAGTTGACGGTACACACTGTAACAAGTCATGGAACCCAAAAAGAAGGATCCAAAGTGCACGGCCACAACATGTACAGTTGCCGAAGAGGCCATGCGTCGACATTCTACAAGCACTCAGCCGAAACAGCACGATTCGACACTGCACAATAAAGTGTCCACTCCCTCCAAACCGAAATTGCCACAAAAACCTTCTCGGAGGGGATACACAAACAGATCTTCCACAAGGCATCACCCATGAAGAAAACTGTGTCTCTTGCCATGTTTGCCATCCACACTGCACAAACTAATGCAAACAAATATTGCCACCCTTTCCTGTGACGCCTACGCTGCGCACCTGATTGGACATTCCCCACAGTCCTATTTCCATTGGCCACCATGTTGAGAAGCGCAGAATGTGGCACGTGCCTTTCCCCAAGTACTACGAGGGCCGCGCCGCAGTGGAGCAGGAGGAGTCCTTCTCCCTATTGGTGCTCTTGCCTGTGACGCACACCCTGAGCACCTGATTGGCCAAAGACCATAGTCCCATTTCCATTGGCCAGCATGGTGAGAAGCGCAGAATGTGGCAAGTGCCTTTCCCCAAGTACTGCGAGGGCCGCGCCCCAGTGAAGCAGGAGGAGTCCTTCTCCCTATTGGAGCTCTTGCCTGTCACGCACACCCTGAGCACCTGATTGGACAATGGCCATATTCCCATTTCCATTGGCCAGCATGGTGAGAAACGCAGAATGTGGCACGTATGCTTTGCCAAGTACCAGGAGGGCCGCGACACAGTAAAGCAGGAGGACTCCTTTTTTCGCTTTCCACTCCAGCCATGCACGCAAGGTGCTAGGTCCTCCCCACAGAGAACACACCATAGTACAGGCTATGGGAAAATGCTCATGTCTTGTGCACTGCACTCCCCATCTGCAATTCAGCCTGGCAACTTTGGCCCCAGGCACATAATTGCTTGCATGGATTCATAACGTTGTGTTGGGTGTGCTGAACAGAATGTAGGTTAGCTATAGTTTTCATTTGTGCTGCTGAGCATGGCTTTTCATGCTGCAATATCTTACAGCACTCCCAAAAGCAAGGGGATTATAAGGGCCAAACCACAGGAAATGCACATGGTGGCATGAGGCTCACTTCTGCTGCTGTACCAAGTCTATAATGTCCTCCACAACCATTGTGTAAAAGTCACCAACTTCAAATGCATGCAGACACCATTGTACACACTATGTTTAAATGCTCATTCCATGTGCACTGCACTCCCCATCTTCAATTGAGCCCGCCCTAGTACAGGCTATGGTTAAATGCTCATGTCATGTGCACTGCACTCCCTATCTGCAAATCAGCCTGCCAGCTTTCACCCTGGGCACATATTTGCACGCATGCTGCATAACGGTCAGTTGGGTGTGCTGAACGGTATGTAGGAAGCCGTATAGATTAGCTATAGGTTACATATGTGCTGCTGAACACGTCCTTTCATGCTGCAATATTTTAAAGCACTCCCTAAAGCAAGGAGTTTATAAGGGGCAAACCAAATGAAATGCACATGGTGGCATGTAGCGGCCTATTGTGCCACAGGGGCAATGATGTGCGCCACATGCTAATTAACGCATAGCAGCTCTCTTCCGCTGGTCGACCAAGTGCACAATGTCCTCCACAATCATTGTGTAAAAGTCACCAACTTCAAATGCATGCAGATTGACAAATGCATGGCTGCAATAGGTTGTGGTGGCTGTTATAAGGTCTATGCTGTTGGATGCAGGTGTGGTGAACGGTATGTAGGAGGCTGTGTGTATTGGCCATGTTTTACATGTGTGCTGCTGACCATGGAGCATGGTTCCATAACTTACAGCACTTCCTAACGCATGGGTCTTCTAACGGTCTAACTATAGCAAACGCAAATGGTGACATGTGGCTCCCTATTGTGCAACAGGGGCAATTATGTACACTGTATTCTAATGTACCATAGCAGCTCACTTCTGCTGCTCTACAATGTCCTCCACAACCATTGCGTACAAGTCACCAACCTGACATTTATTTTTTTTTATTTTATTTTTATTTATTTTTTATTTGTATGGCGCTCCAAACCCGGAGGTAGAAGGGCACTTAAGAATATGGTTACAGTGTGCATACTTCGTACAGGTTTATAATATATTCATATATATACAGTGGTTAATAAACAGAACATATGCAGTGCGTACAATATACAATTTTCAGAATAAATACAGTGTCTAAGCCAGTAACAGCGCGGGTCTAGAGTTAGTGGTGTTATTCTTTGTTTAGCAGCCATCTGATGACCTGCTTCCTAAAGATCTGGAAGGATTCGACAGTTTTGATGTTAAGCGGTAGGGAGTTCCAGAGTTGGGGGGCCAGCACTGTGAAGCTTACCCTCCCGCTCTTTTTAGGTGGAACCTGGGCACTAGTAGGCAAAGAGTGTTGGAGGATCTGGTGAGTCTGGTGGCAGGTTTCAGGGTGAGTTTATTAGCTAGATAAGGTGGTGCTAGGTGATTGAGGGCTTTGTACGTGAGGCAGATGATTTTTAGATCAATTTTTTGGCGTATGGAAAGCCATTTGCAGGCTTTCCTAGTGGCAGAGATATGCTCTTGTCTGGGAATGTTGAGGGCTGCGCGTAAGGCGTTATTTTGTATTACCTGCAATTTATTGAGTACGGATTGATTAGCGCCTAGGTACAGGCTGTTACAGTAATCCAGTTTGGATTGTATTAGGGCCCTGGCAAGGGTGAGGCAGCTGTTGGGTGATAGGAAGGGTCTGCTGGCCCTGATGAGCTTGCCGGTATAGGCAGCGGCTGAGGCGATCATATTGGTGTGTTTGCTGAGGTTGGAGTTGGCATCTAGATAGAAACCCAGGGTTTTTACGCTTTTGGCTATGGGAATGGGATGACCATCGATGGTGATGTTATTATAGCAAGGGTCAAGTTTAGTTAGGGTGTTGGGGGAGCCGACAATTAGGAGCTCTGTTTTCTCATCATTCAGGCAGAGACCATGGGAGGCCATCCATGCCTGAATGATGGAGAATATTTTGTTGATCCGGGCGGAGTCTTCTTGGTAATTACCAGAGATAGTGAGGAGTATCTGGGTGTCATCTGCGTAGTTTGTGTTGTGTTGTGACATGCATGCAGACTGACAAGTGCATGACTGCATTACATTGTAGTGGCTGTCATGAAGGCCTAGACTACTGGGTGCATGGCCTATGGCCTACGGCCTTCGGCCATGCACCCAACTGTCTAGGCCTTGCCCACACCCACCACAACATAACAAAGCCATGCAGGCGAACATGTAGGCATGTGCCACAAATCAGAAAGCCAACATAGGCACCAGCACTTCTACCCAACCTCTGCACCCTAAAGCAGGAATGCATGCACACATGTTCCACTTATCGTAATGCACAAACATACCAGAGGGTTTGCTCCGCTTCCCACTTCCATTCAGAAACCATTGTAATAATGCCAAACAACACAATCGTCGCAACATTGGTCCTGCTCTCCACACTGGACTACGTACACACAAGCAGTACCTCATAGTGCACTGCAACACTTGCTAATCTGTGCAATGCACACTACGCAAGCTCATGTAAGAACCACTTGCACCGTAACCTCTTCCATATTTACACTATTCCATTAGTGCACCCAGTGGAGACAGTACACGACTGGTCACTGCAGCATCTCCACCCATGCACCGACAACTGTACGATGTTCTACCAATCACCACACCCATGCAACCAACAATGTGTGCAATGCAGCCAAACCACACTCACAAAGTGACAATGTGACTCCGACTTTCAACCAGTCCACATACCTTTTCAAACAGTGGACATACTTTTCTGTGCAAGGGTTTCAGCCATGCATTAAAGGGGCTACGGACTTACCATACACAGCACACTATAGCACACGCTATCTGTAAATGTGCATGCCTTGTGGAATGGACTCCCCTTCTGCAAATGTGCCTGCCACCACTGATCACAGAAAGACATCGCCGCTGCAGCTGGCATGGCATGACGAAGGCTGTCTGTAATGACCACACAAGATTGTTGCCTCTACAGATAACCGTGAATTTGCGTAGTATGCACGGATACCGCTGGCACACCAGCATCTTCTTCTAATGAGATATGTCACTTGCAGCACTTCTCACTCCCCCACCCTTTCCATCTCTTCTTCCCACCACCAGATGCCGTAAACTATGTTTTCGAGACCCGTTCGCCGCCGCACTGCCCTCGGAAACAACATGCCGGCGTTATCAAAACTTTTTACGCATAACACATCACCGTACACTGCAGAGCAATCACATTTTTCACCGTACGGCGAACCGAGAAAAGGGACACCGGAGCAGAGGCAGATATGAGTACCTTTAGTGGACATACATTTCAGTCCTTTGCAACAAAAGTACTGGTCCGATTTCCACCAAACACACAGAAGCACACTTTCTGACCCAAGCACCCGATCCTGCTGCTAATTTGATGAAAATCCGTCCAGCCATTCGGGCTGTAGCCATGTGCAAAGTTTTTCCCCATTGAGTCTATGGAAAAAAACATTTTTTTGGACCCTCCAAAACTTTTCCCTCCCTGCACGAAACCTCACCCAACTTGGCAGAGAAATTCAGAGCGGGCCGTATACTTTTTTTTGCAAAGTTTGGTGAGGATTCATCTAGGGGGAGCGAAGTTATAAGCCGCCAAAAAAGTGCTCTTCCTATGAATTTAGCAATTTACCCCTAACTACACTCCCGCTACCGCGGGCCCTGTAATAGATATATAAATTAGATTTTTACAAAAGTGGAAGAAGAGGAACTTTCTTTCTTTGTCATCAACTGAAGAAAAATAGTCTACCATCTCCTATGTAAGAAGAATGTTCAACAAACAACAACAAAGTCATGTTGGTCGAAGGTTTCGAATTCATCGTTTTGCCGGATTTTTTCCAAGGCAATGTCTATTAGCATGGAGGCCGCTATTAGCCAGCTTGTTTTAGCACCCGTAATCAAACGGTTCCACCATACATTGTGATCGATAACATAGGAAGATGATTTGACTATGTGGCCAAGGAAAGCTTCTCTTTCGTGATTAATCGAAGGGCATGCCATCAGAAGATGTTTAATAGTTTCTATTGTTTTTGGGTCTTTACAAAGTCTGCAGGATTTTTCCTTGGATGCGGTCCGAATTGCCAGAACTTCTTGTGTCGGGAGAACATTTAAGCGGGCTTTAAGAAGGGTTCTCATAAGACTTTTGTTCGGATATTTCAGACAATAGTCCATAGGCTGCTTTAGTTTGTTGCAAATTGGTGGCAGATGGAATAATAGCTTATTATATATATTCCGCTTCAACTAGTCATGGGGAATTGAATAAAACAACAACCGGGTCCACACTATATTGCACGGCCGTTCGTCAATTTTCTGACATTTTTGGCATAAAAAGGTAATCATTAGGAACATGCAAAATATTCCCCACATTACTAATTTTACCCTCCACCAGTTCAGCAACCCTTAAATTTGGGACATTTTTAGATCAGCCAAAAACCCATTTTCGCGTGTCATTAAACTTCCCTAAGTTGAAGATGCATGATTTGTATTTCAACAAAATCACCTGGAAATTATCTAAGAATGACACATCAATCAATGCAACATGACTTGTGGTTGCTGGGGAAAAGGCCTAAATTACACTAGTCTTTTAAAATGAATTGTAAATCTGTATGTTCAGCAAATGGGATCTCTGCTTCATCCAGGCGATTTGTCTCTATTGGCCAGCCTGTGATAAACAATTTTACGAGTTTCTTTGTTGTTTGAAGTTGGTTGTTTGAAGTTGGTGGCTGCCGGTCTTAAAATCTGGGGCCTATGGCAACACAGAGATCTAATAATGATGTGACCTAATCAAAGCCGTTTATTGACTCAATTGAAAATACAAACCAACATAATGACCACAATACTGCCATCAATCGAGTCTCAACAATGTTCTCAGAAGCGATTCAATCCTGGCTTCCTGAACAAAACACTCAGAGCAGAACAAATCATTGATAGCTCTGAAACAAAGACACGCAGATCGGTCCAAATTTGGTTAGAATGATGTGCACTTTTTTGGATGAATTAATCACGCAACCAGACTCCCCGGAATATCAACAACTTGATTCTTGTACAAGCTTTGAGAATATTCCACTTTCTTCTATAAATGACATTGAAAACTCACTGAGTGCTGCTACTCAACAGTCATTCCTAGCAATGAGACTAACTCGCGATATTGCAGAGATTGAATCGGCAATTACTCGGGAAAAAAACCTGAGCAAAATCTGAAGTGACACAACTATCTGCAACTTGCCGAGTCAGAGGCCTGATAGGAAAATCATCTCCATTTGTGAATGCCAGTAACACGTATTTCCCATGACCCAAACAGCCTGTGCAAATTGTTCATTACCTGAGGATCCAAAACAAAAACAAACATCTCGAGCTCCTGCACTACACCCCACACTATTTACGGAACAAGACTTAATACATCACCCTCGCCAGAGGACAAGGTCATCTGCTTCACACGCTTCATACGTATCAGAATCATCAGAAACACTAGAAAGTGAGCCTAATACACCATCTTCACTTCCATTTCTGCAAGCTTCTTGGTCTCCAACACTAAATCTGGCCCAAATTCAAACTAACATCATGACATCCCTCACAATTGCATTAAATCGTTTTGCTAAATTATTTGAAGGAATTAATGGCACTATCAAGGACCAAGCTACCCTTCTAGCTATGATTCAGACTAAAGTAATATTCTTAGAATCATTCACAACTGAATTTCAAAAATGATTAAATAAAGAAGCTGTCAGGAAACTACCATTATTATCACAATGAAACCTGGTAAGAAGCGGGTTTGGCACCTCACCTCGCACTCTGCTGAAGACACCGGACTGCATACGGCCACAGGTAAGCAGGCGGGGCTGTTTGTTGCGCATTCGTGGCTTTCCCCACCACAGCGCTTCCTTCCGTGAACGCTGTGGTCGCCATGGTGGTGGTGGCACATTACACATCTGCAAGCCCGTCGTCTGAGAAGGCCGCTATTGCGTGGTCCCCACTTCTCAGGTGTTCAAATATAAATCCCGCCCCGAAATGCACTTTGGCGCTTTTGATCATCTATCGGCAGTAGCGTTTGTATTTGGAGTTACGTTTTGATTTTCTTCTGGTTTTCCTTGCCCGAACTTTGGAATTCTGCTCTTCTGGTACTCAACCTCAGAACGTTTATGACCTGCTCTTGCCTACGGCTTTCCTGTTTTGTTTCTCTTGGCATGCACAGCATTTCCACTCGAACTGTATCCTCAACTGCTTTTGGAATACGTTTGGATATTTGCCTTGGAACTTTGTCCGGATCTTGGAGTAGGCGTCCTTGTGCCATTGGGTATAGGGTTTAGTGCTTGGACTAGAGACTTCCTTTGAGCACTTGGACTTTTAGGCGTCTGCGTGCCGGCGGTGCAGGTTCCGTCCATTCCTCATCAGCATCCAAGGATTCCGGCCCTCCATCTTCCTTACCCACATCAAAGCAATTCACTTTGGCCATCTGTTGTTCTGTCTGGTACTACTGGTAAGATTTATTGGATTATTTATCACAGTGTCTGTCATACAATACTGAATACATTACTCTGTTCACAGGGGTACTGGTAGATCCTTTATGGTTGAGGATATTGGTACATCTCTGCTTCTTTGAACAAACCATTGATCTAGTCTCAGGTTAGTCTGTTTCAGCTCTTGCATACTTTTAATCACAGTGGCTCTCACGTGTACTAACCTTGCCATTGTCTTGTTTTTGCAGCCATCGTGTTTGTCCAGTGTGTCCCATCTTTCAATCAATTGAACCCTCAGTCTGTCCTTTGTTACTCCTGAGAGTTACATTTGTAGGAAAATGTGCCTCCTACACGATGAGTTCAACATTCTACCAATAGCTATTAGCTCTGGTTCCCTGACAGAAGCAGAATTGACAGGCCGTTGGCAAGAGATTATATGACTTGGCACAAGGAGAAGAAAGCGATAAAAACATCATGATGGCCGCTATCCTTGAGTCAGTCATATGGCTAAGGAACTCCTGCACTAAGGATCAGTGGTCGCGAAATTGTAGTATTACCTACAATGAGGCAAGACATCCAAATAATCATCAGGAACCACGAGTTGAAGCTCCACCAAATATAATTGAACCAAACTCAACAAGATCTAAAAGAAGTTCACCTGAGAGTTCAAGCAATGAAAATCCTCGTGAGAATGTTGAAGCTCACATTCATAAAGAAATAGATGCAAGAGACATACCGCCCCCTCTGAGTGAACAGTGCATTTAACAACTTGAGACCCTTAACAACAATCCACAAATCTCAGACACACAGAAATCATGCCCTTCAGACCCCCGAACAAGTGGTGCAAAGATCCTTTCCTATCTTTGAAATAGTGCGGGGGGGAATAAGAATTGATCAAAGAAAAAACAGATGTTCTGCAAATCAAAAAGGGAAAACCCTGCAAACAAAAAAGAAAATCGAGACAAACGGAGTGTGCTCCTTTTTTAAGAAATCTATCTACACCATCAAGGACACAAAGAACTTCTCCTCAAACAAATACATTGTCTCCAAGAAGTTAAACTTCAATCAAGGAAACTCATTTACAAATTCAAGCAAACCAAAAAGAATCTTCGACTAAGGTCATTATGACACCACCCTACGAAGGAAATGACATCTCGGAAACTATAGACCTAATGAACTTGTCGATATATTCTGATGAAGAATGCCACATTCAAGATGAATCAACTAATCCTTTGACCTCCGTAAGGAACAGTGTTACTAACAATACCAGACAACTGGAAGTTAGAGACACAAATAGCATATCTAAATCTACAACTGATACTCTTAGTGAAGATCTACAGAATAGAGACGATAGTTATTTTCAGACATTGGAATAAAAAAGAAATGCTGCAATGAAGAAACCTTTACCCTCTCTAGATCAGATCTGAAGATCAACTTGGGGAAAAAGCCCATGAGTCAAGCCTCAATTTAGACAACAGATTCCACAACCAATGACAATAACTATTGAGACATTATTACCCTCTAAAGAATGAATTATTCTAAACCGTTCAAACGTACTGAGACTACTCCACTGTTGCCCCAATTTACGAGAAATTGACTCAGATGAGGTCCGTATCTTGCAATTTGTTAATGAATCTCGATCGGACTGGGTCATCTTACACCTGAACTCTAGATTCATAAAAACTACTCTATTAGACACCACACAGGATTTACTACCTTTTTGGCTTTTGAGATAAGTGTGCAGAGACAACAGTCTTGAAATTATTTAGAAATTGATAATGTTCAAACAACGTTAAGAACAGCAGATCGAGAGGATCCAGTAAATATTAATCTGAATGACGAACCATGGACATCAAACAATAGAAAAATATTGAAAAAACTAAAAAATCATTAAATTAATCCATGGAACAAATGGGAACTAAGTTAAAAGTAACTTTCAACATGAACAATGATTATACAAGAAAGATAACAGATTACCAACCAAAAGATGTGTCAAAGGCCCAACAACAAGACTGGTCCTGGATCTCGGGAGCCTTGATTAACGAACACATGAAGTAACCATCACAGAAGAAGGGCAAATAATGCAAGAATTGGTTCTTGGAACACCCAATGGTTCATTCAGCTCTTTATTGAAGACAAGTTGAATCTTAAAACATTTGACATCATATGCTACCAAGAAACATGGCTAAGAGAAATTCCTATCTGTGATGGATTCAGTGTTTATCTAAACCGAGACCCAATAGGACTATTAGGGCGGCCAAACTCAGGACTGCTGACACTAATAAAATCTGGACAGGGTTGAGTAAAATCCAAATTCTTTCACACAGCTACTGGCAATTGATTGGCAAGGTCCCACTACAGTGATAAAAAAACATTGATCATATTTAACCTGTATTGGAATTCAGCTAAAATAGAAACCACAAGCTCCTTGGGTACCTTAATGACTTTAATTGATAACACTTACATTAATTTCGCCAATCCACATATCATTATGTGGTGACCTTAACATTAAAACCGTAGACATCAACCGCAAGGTCATTAAAGACTAGAGCAGCCCAGTGGGAGCCAGAATTAAGCCTACGTGACTTTCTCATGTTAAATAACCAGACTAAAGGAGATGTACTGCCAAGCCTACATGGTATCGTGATGAACAAAGGGCATATTTGGACTATTGTTATGTTACTCGAAATATGAGAAGACTAATAGATACCCTTAAAATGAGTCCGACCACGAATAGCGATCACCACTTACTAACGATAACTTGGAAAAGACACAATTACATAACGATGTTGGATCATTACCTCCTCTTCGAGCTGAATACGGAGGCAAGAGACTAATAATTAGTCCAGCTGATATTAATTTAATTAATGAGACTTATCGGACAAAGCTAAAGATCACAAATACCCCACTAGATTACACTGGCATTCGACTAGCCTTTAAATTGACTCATAAAAGAACTTGTTGTGCGCCCTTCAAAAGACTACATGCTCATAATAAAGACCTTATGATAATTAGGAGAAAATTTACGGCAGACCTGAGACAAATCAAAAGAAGCCAGACTGAGGATAAAACCAAGCTAATAAGAGCCAGGAAACAACGATATAAGAACTGGCTGATTGCTTCTCGTGCAACTAGGCATCAACATGATGCTAAAGAAATGTTGAAATGTGTCTGTTCAAAGAAATGGCGAGAATTGCTCAATAATAACACAATCTTTCAATTAGCCTCCCTATCAAATGGAGTATCAGGAAAGCAATGGCAGTCGCAATTTACCAAGGAGTTTGCGGTGCCAAAAATTCATAAATTGCCGGATCGAAAGCCGACAATCAATCCGTGGAATACAACATTTGATAAAGATGACATTGTCATGCTGATAACAAAACTAAGTCCGTTGCAAGCCCCAGGTCCAGATGGTCTCTCAAACGCCACCATGAAAGAAAACCGAGAAGCATTGGCTGTTTTTTGCATGTTATTATTTAATGAGATATTGCTGGCCAAAGAAATTCCACCTTCTTGGAAAACTGCTCTGATTATTCCTATATTTAAAAAAGGCAATCATACGGAACCCAGCAAATACCACCCTATAGCCCTGCTCAACATACTAGGAAAGATCTTAGGAAAAATATTATTACAATACCTACACAAATTGGCAAATTCTTCCAGCCAATTGGATCCTACACAATCAGGCTTTGTAAGTAGCGCTGGCGCCAATCTCAACCTGTTCCTATTGACACTATTGAAACTCAAAGCCATCAAAGCAAAGTCAAAAACATATGCTGCATTTGTTGACTTGGAACAAGCTTTTGATAGTGTTTGTCTTGAGAAACTATGGACAAAGATGCAAGTGTGGGGCTGCCCTGAAGATTTCGTAGAAGCAATCCAGGCTCTTTGCACCTCGACTTCCATTCAAGTGCGACTGTCCACAGAAGGTATGTTCTCTAGAAAAATCGAAACTTTCAGAGGGCTAAAACAAGGCTGTCCCTTAGCAGCTACCCTATTCAATATCTAAAATCAGTCCAACAATGTATAGCGATAACCACTTGCTAATGATAACTTGGAAAAAGGCACAATTACATAACGATGTTCGATCATTACCTCCTCTTCAAGCTGAATACGAAGGCAATAGACTAAGAATTAGTCCATCTGATATTAATTTCATTAATGAGACTTATCGGACAAAGCTAAAGATCACGAATACCCCACTAAATTACACTGGCATTCTACCAGCCTTTAAATTGACTCATAAAAGAACTTGTTGTGCGCCCTTCAAAAGACTACATGCTCATAATAAAGACCTTATGATAATTAGGAGAAAATATAGAGCAGACCTGAGACAAATCAAAAGAAGCCAGACTGAGGATAAAACCAAGCTAATAAGAGCCAGGAAACATTGATCATATTTAACCTGTATTGGAATTCAGCTAAAATAGAAACCCCACACTCCCCGGGGATACCTTAACAACTTTAATTGATAACAATTAGATTAATTTTACCAATTCACATATCATTATGTGGTGACCTTAACATTAAAACTATAGGCATCAACCGCAAGATCATTAAAGACTAGAGCAGCCCAGTGCAGCAAGAATTAAGTCTCTGTGACTTTCTCATGTTAAATAACCAGACTAAAGGAGATATACTGCCAAGCCTACATGGTATCGTAATGAACAAAGGGCATATTTGGATTATTATTATGTTTCTGTAGATCAGATCTGAAGATCGACTCAGGGGAAAAGCCCATGAGTAAAAATTCAGAGTCCATCCTCAATCTGGACAACAGAATCCACGACCAACGACAATAACTATTGAGAGATTATTACCCTCTAAAGACTGGTTTATGATATGATATGGCATTTATAACGCGCCTATACACAAGTGTTTCAAGGCGCAACAAAAACCGTTCAAACGTACTGAGGCTACTCCACTGTTGCCCCAAGTTCCGAGAAATTGACTCTGATAATGTCCGTATTGTTTAATTTGTTAATGAATCTCGATCGGATTGGGTTATCTTACACCTGAACTCTAGGTTCACACAAACGACTCTATTAGAAACCACACAGGATTTACTCCATTTTGGCTTTTGAGAAAAGAGTGCAGAGACAACAGTCTTGAAATTATTTAGAGATTGATAATGTTCAAACAACGTTAAGAACAGCAGATCGAGAGGATCCAGTAAAAATGAATCTGAATGACGAACCATGGACGTCAAACAATAGAAAAATATTGAACAAACTAAAAAATCGTTAAATTAATCCATGGAACAAATGGAAACTAAGTAAAAAGTAACTTTCAGCGTGAAGCATGATTACACAAGAAAGATGACCACCAACCAAAAGATGTGTCAAAGGCCCACCAACAAGACCGGTCCTGGATCTCGGCAGCCCTGATTAACGAACGCATGAAGTAACAATCACAGGAAAAGAACAAAGAAGGCTAAAAATTGGTTCTTGGAACACCCGAGGGTTCATTCAGCTCTTTCATGAAGACAAGTTGAATCTTAAAACATTTGACATCATATGCTGGAACCAGAGGTAATACCACCATCCTGTTAATGCGGCTACATAATGGGAAATCACTCAGATTCCTCTGTGGGCCAATTTGCCAAAGGGAGCATAGAGGGACAGGTGTGCAGACTCTGGTTATATGAGATAGTCAGAGAGCTATGTTATGCTGGTGAAATTGGTAGGAGGGGAGGATGTTTGGAAATTAGAAGACTTCCCAACAGGTGGGCTGCATGCAGGCCCATATGAATGGGGACCGGTCATTTACATGTTAGGCACTGCAACATTTGGCCCCAATTTCCCAAACCATATTATCCTCTTGGGATAACTTGCTCATTGGGGAATAACAGCATCGGTCAATCTGTCCCAACAGAAAAAGTGTGAGGGATGGGAGCACTTTTCTGTGTGGACAGAGCTACAGTGCACTGCACACGCGGGTGTGTTGGGGTGGGAGACATTGAAAACCCATACAGCCTTGCCTCCTTTACTGAGTTGCAATTTAGGTGGGGTAGGTGGAAGCCGATTGAGATTTGGTGGAATTAAGCGACTGCCCAACAGGCAAGTACCTTGTTAGAACTGGTAGCGTTTGGGCAGATTTATTCATGCGTCGGCTTTCCTATATGTGACCAACCCTGCTCCAACCCTACCGGCACTCTGGGGAGTCCTCTCTCTCTTTTTGGCAGCAAATAGTCGGAAGATGGAGCCCACTCACCTCACATGGACCCTTGACGTGTGCCCTGCACAAGCAGACAGAAACCATTTCTACGTTTCTATTGAAGCCAAAACTCACTTTCCACATGAGCTACCTACCAAATCGCAACCGATTGCAATGTTGTGATTCGCAAAGGCAACTGCAATTTCCAATATC
This sequence comes from Ambystoma mexicanum, assembly GCF_040938575.1. Taxonomy (NCBI): domain Eukaryota; kingdom Metazoa; phylum Chordata; class Amphibia; order Caudata; family Ambystomatidae; genus Ambystoma; species Ambystoma mexicanum. The sequence goes on from NC_090940.1 coordinate 200,333,532, forward strand.
CGTTTGGTTCATTGTAAACCTAGCACTTTTCTCTTTGTGAAGCTTGCCAATTTCAGGAGCACTCATTTTGAACAGGCAACTTCTTTCTGCGCATTTGGTCCATGCTTTTTTGTTAATCTGTTGTTTTCTGGCTTCGGTGCTGTTAATACAAATGTGTGGATTCAAATGACGAGAAATGAATACCACATGGCAACACATTTATAATATTCCTTTCATTTTTTTTAAAGTGTGTTTTTCAAGTTTGGAACATGATTTATTAAATAAAACGACTATTCGGCTCTAGATTCAGCTTCTGTCAAATACTTCACTAACTATTCAGTACTTGGCTCAATACTAAATTTGGAATTCGGTTCAATGCTAGTTCAATGCTAGTTCACACTAAAAATCATAAGTGCTTTACACTGTCTTTATAATGTCCTTATCGGCCACATGGTGGTGCTAATGTACCATGTATGAGGGGAAACTACAAAGTTCCAGAATGGGAAAGACTTCTAACTTCACCATCACGCAAGTCGGTGTGGGGCAATTAGCTGGAAGGACGTATTGCTGCACATAGATGTAATTATCCTTTTTTGCACTGGAAACTCGATGTGGGCTCACCAATCAGGGTGTTCGGAACGTGGGCTGTATTGTATGGTATAAGCCTGCATTTCGAGCAGCCTGGGTAGCCAGCGCCCCCTTCCTTTCCCCTCCCTGCTGCCCCTAGCCCCTCACCTCTTAGCACCTGCGTAGTTTCCTACGAAGGTGCTAAGAGTGTCTTTTAATTTTTTAAAGAAGAAACTTACCTTTGCCGTATGGCCGAGCTGTCGTCCATTGACAACGACTCGGTGAAGCAGGACGCGGCGCCAGGCCACGCAGAAAAGGTAAAACCATTAGCTCCCAGGTAGTTCTCTATATTGGTGCTAATGGCGATATGTCCCTCGGCCTCGGCAGCGGGCTGACCCTGTCGGTAAAGACACTACTGCCCTTGTTAAGGGACCCTCCCTTGGCTCTGGGTGACGGGCTATTTCCGACAGGGCCGACTCACCCCCGAGGGGCGTGTTTCTTCATTATGCTAGTGTTCGGAAAGGGAAGGATCTAAGTTCCCCATGGTTCAAGAGCTGTGCTTTCAAAACATTTATACTGCGCAACCTTTGAAAATATGGTTCTGAAAAAATGTATGTGATTTAGAAATGTGTCTTCACTCCAGAAATCCTGTAAAAATCATTAAAAAAAAACCTAACAGTAGATAATGTATATATCTATTTACATGTATTACTTCTTTTCTGGTGATGGACTGTGAGAAATTGAGCAAAGACAGCAGATGGCGGTAGAGATCCACACGCCACTCTTGAAATATCCGTGTACATGTAGGAAACAAGCGGATCAAACTCTATTTACTTGATTTGCAGTGTTTGGCCGTGCAGCTCACCCTGCCGTGCAGCTCACACTTCTCAAGCGTGTTCCACTCCCGATTTCCATAACGAAATGCGCGTAAAGTACATTGCACAACACAGCCTCCCTGTGGGTGTAGTTGCACTCCCTCCCGGGAGAAGTTCCCATTGGAAACTGCAGTGGTCCAGGTTTTTGGTAGTAGGTCATCAGAGCTGGCAGGCACAGTCTCGCGCAGAAGAAATGATGCGTTTTACAACTTAGAATAGTGTTAGTTTGTGATAAATGAATTATAATATGTGTGTTCTTTGAACAGTAAACACTTTAAACCCCTTTCTCCTCCAAACGCTACTGAAGTGTAGGGCCTTGACAGCCACTTTCAAGCTTTAGTCCTACTTTTATGTTACCCTCTCCCGGTTGTTTTTACTTTTTTAATCTAGGCACCCCATGCTGCGGTCCAGTTGTGCCTAAAAGCACCACCGCAGTCCTCAAAATCGCCTTCTCATTACTGACACAACAGCCAGGCGACGCTCAATGTGAGAGCACACAACATCTAAGCCTTTCCTGCATTCATTGTACACACAGACACACAACATAGACATGCAAACACAAACCCACACATGTGTATCTCTTACGGTGAAACAGTTCGTCCTTTGCGGTTTCTCCCGCCACGGGGGCATCATGGGAAGAAAGAGTTTTTACATGAATGGCTCTGGATCCGTGAGCTGAGGAACAGAGTGGGATGCAACAAAACCGTGCAATGATGTCTCTCTGCTTCCAGAGATAGGATCTGTAATGTATAATATATCTTATGATATCACTTTAGTGCATAGCGTACTTAAAGTATACATCATGCTAGTGCATTAGTGCATACCATAGTTAAGGTTATTACTTTTCTATTGAGTTTCACAAAATACCATTAACCACTAACCTTAGAACGCTTCAGTTAACATTTTCTTTTTTTTTAATGCCGCTGTAATTTTGGAGGCATCCATCCCTACATGGAACACTTCAGAATTGGTCATGGACGGCTTCATATTTTTTTTCAAATGTCATTTTAATTGCGTTTTGAACAGCTTTGAACATGGGTTTTCCCACAGTGAAAACAAAACATTGCTTTGGGCCCCGATATCAAAACATGAGCTTCCTGAATATGAGCATTTCATAGGACTTTAAAACATACACTCAAACGCTACTTATACAGCATACACACACATGCCAGACTCTTACACCCCAAACATTCCTACGCCTTACACCACACACACCTATGGCATAAATCTCACACCACACTCTTACACCACCTAGGCATAAACCCTCTTATTCCACAAAATCTCACACCACACTCTTACACCACCTAGGCATAAACCCTCTTATTCCACAAAATCTCACACCACACTCTTACACCACCTAGGCATAAACCCTCTTATTCCACAAAATCGCACACCACACTCTTACACCACCTAAGCATAAACCCTCTTATTCCACAAAATCTCACACCACACTCTTACACCACCTAAGCATAAACCCTCTTATTCCACAAAATCTCACACCACACTCTTACACCACCTAGGCATAAACCCTCTTATTCCACAAAATCTCACACCACACTCTTACACCACCTAGGCATAAACCCTCTTATTCCACAAAATCTCACACCACACTCTTACACCACCTAGGCATAAACCCTCTTATTCCACAAAATCTCACACCACACTCTTACACCACCTAGACTCATAACACACGTACCTACCCCAATGTTCTTATGTCACACATGTTAACTGCACACAATCTTACCGGACACACTCGTACGCTTAACACCGCCCACTCGTACCCCACACCCACATCTGAACCTGTCTGTCACCTGCTTCCCCAATCATCACCCAAGACATGGAAGCAGGAAAATCCCATAGAATGCTAAGTCCTACGACGTTCAAACAACTCCTCACCCGCATCAGCCACAGGATCCTGCTATGCCCCTCCACGGTCTTCATTTCTTTCAGGGTATCTAAATGCAGCCCAACCTTAGGGTTCACCAACAGCCATAGCAAATTGGCCAATTGGCTATTGGGGTAAATGCTATAATGTCTACTCTTTTTTTGTATTCAAATTTCTAATAAAGTAGTTACAATAAAAGAAGAAAAACAGGCCAGGAGGACAGAGCACAGATCAAGTAGTTCATGTTAGTTCTAGAAACCTCCCAGATTCCTTCATACAGATTATTTTTTTCTGCTTACGTCAAATGACTCTTTCAAGTATCGACATCTTGCGATGGTCCTCAACCCAAATGGAACATGAAGGGATGACGACACTCTTCCAATCCCTCAGTATGATTTTCTTAGCAGAGAGGGCTGCTCTAAGAAAACAGGACTTCCTACTGCAAATGAAAGTGGAATTGATGGCGAAACCTCTCGCTAACAGGAACAATGACTGTAGAATGAGGTTATCTACCTCCATACCCATAGGGCAGGACATATAACCCCAAATCTCTGCACCACATGATGCTTCTGGGGCAGATTTGTACGGGTAAGGCTATAGAGCATGTGCAGTCACATCTCTTCCAAACTTTCTTTGGACCTTTAGTATACCCTCAGCTGTGTTAGATAATTTGGCTGCACATTTAATATCCGGAGGCCCCTACCCTATGGTTTTCTGTAAATGGGCGCTTATATAGTCCAAATGGAGCACCATCTCCGGAGATGGACTGTTGATAATAAAGCGAGTTTATACCTGGCTAGCTCCTCATGCTACCAAAACAGTCCTTTTTTCATCATTGATAATAAGATTTTTCTATATACAATAGCTACAAAAGGCAGCTCAGAGCATGTCAGCAAAACAGAATCCTCTGCAAACATCAAAATCTCCAAGTCCTGCCCCCTCATTCTTGAAATATCCAGACTCTGTCCCATCAAGAAATCCTCCAGATCATTTAAAAAGACACTGAATAAGGTGCTGGCCAGAACATTCCCTTTCTCTACCCTAAACTCTGAAGTAAGATCCCCACTCTGTCCATAAGGAACCCTTTGCAACATTGTCATTGTTTGGGGCTTCCCTGATAGGTACACCCCCCTCTTCCTTTTCCTCTTTCCAAAGCGATGCGCATCAGAAACCAATATCCACAGCATCAAGTCCATCTTTCAGATCTATGAAGGTACGAAAAATGGAAATTTTCTTCAGTGATATATATTTATCCTTTATCGGGTAGAGTCCAAATCCCAGATCTATATCGCTTTGGCCAGCCCTGGAGCCGACCTGAGCTCCCTTCAAAATACTACTGTTATTCAGCCAATCCCCATCTTTCCCCAGCAACTATTTCCCATATACTTTCCCTGAACCATCGAGAAGGGATAGGGGCTGATTGATGACTTTATTGTCCCTCACAAGGTTTTAGTTTTAGCTATTAGGTGATGCTAAAGCACCACCTATAAGCCAAAAATATTGCATTAAAGTACTGCTAGGGGGTAACTAGGTAGCGCAATATTTGAAAATCTGCTGCTGGTGTAATAAAAATGTCTTAACCAAGTGTGTCTTCAGCTACTTGATTTATAAGCAGTATGTGCATCCTTCACTGCAGTCCTGTGTTTGGTTTTGCTTGTGTACAGGTATTAGATAGCATTTGCCGGGCAGAGCTATTATATGCCCATGGACTTGCAACATTTTTTGCTGCTACCATTAATGGCCAGTTAGTACAATTGCAGCAGTGTCTGGCAAATGCTTATCCATGCCTAGACAAAAGCCCAAACTGTTGGCATTGCCAATGTTTGTTTAGAAATTGAGATTCTCTGTGCGATGGCCACAATGCTGGATTCCAGGAATCCGTTTACCACTGACCAGAATTTCCGCTCCCATAATCCAATACAATGTTAAAGGTGTCCCCTGGGATCTTATCTTAGCACACGTTTTTATCACACTTCTGGGCATTAAGGGCCTTCCACCCCTCCCCCACTGTAAAGTGGAGATTCTTGTTCCATGAGTAGCAATTGGATTCTTAGATCACATATGTTAGCAAAGTGGTCAACTCATCTATCACCAAAATAGGTCTCACACCAACTCAGGGTTGCAACCCCTCCCACCCCACGCCACAAAGTGGCAAAGGGATTTTCTTTTTTCTTGCCACCAGTCTGTTAAATTCTACTCTAGCCTATCTGAAATTATGGGAGGCTGTCCCCTCCTCATAACCCCCTCTTTAAATCAGCCATCCCCGCTCCCTGTTACCTGTCAAGCATTCCTTGTCAAGCCATGAACCTGCTACCAATTTTGGTTACGCCTTGGTCCTTTGGTGATAAGAAATGAGAATATCCCTCAATGAAGATGCACAAAGGTCAAGCAAAACAGCTTTCTGGTTTACTTGAATCAGAGCTAAGATCTCACATACGGCAGCGATACTGTGCAAGGTCATGTTAGGGGGTCACTATAGTAAGGTCCAATCCAACCCATAGAAGACCTCTCAGCTCTGCGTCGGAAACTATAGTTCCCACAACACTAGGTTATCATCCTTCACTAATCCCCTTAAAAATAAAGTTGTCAATTCTATGGGGTCATGGTCACCCTACAGACAATGACAGAGCTGGAAGTGAAATACTGTAGATCATGACTCCTACTATGCCATAATCAATCAAGCTGAACCTCTTCCCCATCCTAAACGTCTCTCGGCAGGGATGTCAGCATGAAAGCGCCCAATGGTTGTTCTTAAATTAAGGGAATACAAACAACTGAGGAGGTTTAAAGCTTACACGTAAACCAGGGAGACACATCTTTGAGATACCCCAACCTTCATCTTCAGCCACTGCATCAGTGCCACCTCCTGCCATCCCTCCGAAAGATGCACTGAACTCTCCCAGTATCACCATTGTTTTGTCAGTAGCCCACCTTATTCCTACGAACTACTACCAAGGCTCCTAGGATCCTCATAGTTAAAGGATCTCCAGTTGTCTAAGTCTCAGTGTTATAGTCACTGATAATGTCTAACACATAAGAATCGTGGGCTTAAGAGAGAACCACAGGTTGAATCTGTGGCTGCCCTCGAACAACGGGTGACATCGCTCATCAATGGCTTCTTTGATGGACCCACCAACCCAGGGATCATGTCTGACAGAGTCCAGCGTGGAGGGGGCCCATCCAATGGTCCGTGATCAGTTTTAGCAAAATGTCACTATTTCAAGCAGAAAATGGAGATCCTACAAAGAGCCAGAGAAAAAGGAGGCATTACCATCAAGGGATCACAGATACACATTTACCAAGACCTCTGCTCCATGACACTGAGCAGGAGACCGGACTGTCGCCCACTGACTCAATGGCTCAGAGAGTGAGACATACGCTACCGCAGGGTTTCCTGTTCGCCCTCATCATCGAACACCAAGGTGAAGAATACAGGGTTCACCGCGCAGGATGAGATTGAAGGGTTCCTGAATCATTTGAAAATGCAGAACAACCCATCAGAGGCCAGAAACACGACCGGGGACCCCAGCACCAGTCAAAGGCCACACGAACAGCGCTCAAAAAGGGGCCAGCTGGTAGGCTCACGTTTATATCGGAGATTCAACATCCCATGAAGCTTGGAACATGTACCAAAACTAGACAAGAACTGCACCGTCAGGCTGTCCTCAACTGGGGCTATGGGTCCCTGCACTCATTTCCACCTGTTCTGCTATGGGCCCCCTACGGCCGCAGACACTTCAGCTTGGCAAATCTGTTTAATCACATAGTTGGTTCTCACACTGTTATGGTTGTTTATTTCTGCAATTAAAATCTTATCCCAGCCAATCGCCACAGGTCGAGGAGCCACTCCTGGCTGGCCCTTTTTCTCTGGGGGTCTTCCGCCAAGGCAACTGGCTTCTTTTGCTGTTAATTAGACGGGAAGCAATGGGGCAATGGATAATCAGGTTTTTAAGGGGAGCAGTTTTTAATTGAATCTTATAGGGAGCATAATGACATGGGAAGAGTGGGGGTGTTGATCATTTCTTACTACAAGCTCCACAACTTGGAGTGGGGTCGCAAGCGGGATGGTACAGTGGTCAGGCTCACAGGAAAAGTAATCTCACCTGATCATGCATGGCCATAGCGTCAGGGTGAAGTACCTGAATGTTATAGGGCTGAACTCGCCTCGGAAATGCTCAATGGTGATGCAGGAATTTAAATCTTCAGGGCTAGATATCCTGTTTTTGCTGGAAACCAAATTTAGGGTGGGGAAGGAATACACCTTTCAGGGTAGGGAACTGGGTTTCGACCTCTGGGCATTAGGCCCACCCAAGAAAGAGGGAGTTGGTATTCTGGTCAGAAAGTCCCTGGGATTTCAATTACAACAAGTGGAAGGTGACTGGGAAGGGAGAATGCTAGCAGTGAACAGAAACATAGGCCCCACTCCTGTTACACTCTTCTCGCTATATGCCCTCAACCAACAACAGATTGCATTCCTTTCCACAGCACTTGCCACGCTCGACTCCTGGAAGATGGCCGCCTCATTTCTGGGGGCGATCAGAAACAAATAGCTGACCCATTATCTGACTGGTCATCCCAGAGACCAGGCGTGGGCAGCCCCCAGCAGCCCAAGATGGCAACGCACTACAGGCCCTCCTGATAGAATACTTCCTGATTGACTCATGGAGGACATTGCACCTCACACACAAGTATTTACTTTCTTCTCCCCACCACACTTGATGGTCACAAGAATTTACTACATACTACTAGAAGCTTCGCAGGAACATACGATGATCGAGGCGGGTATATATATAGTAGGATGGTCAGATCACGATTTGTGCAGACTCACTTTTGAAATCGGTCCCCATACGCCACCTGACAAATGCTGGGTTTGTAAGGACACTTTGTCCAGAGACCTGGTCTTTCGGGAAGCCCTTAAAAAGGAGATCCGGGAGTTTTTTCAGACTAACGTGGTGAATGACACGTCACTCCACGTCATTTGGAAAGCGGCCAAAGACACCTTTCATGGACTCCTGATCTCAGAGGGGGCAGCCAAAAAACACGAGAGAACATTCATAGAGGTGAAGTTGAAACAAAGGATGTGAGGAAAGAGAAGGTATTTCACAAAACTGGGGCTGGCTCTGGGGAAGGTCTTGCAGAGATCAGTGGTGTCTGAAAGAAGCTAGGGGACATCTGGAGGGTGAAGGCCATTGCCCAACAATGTAATATAAAGTAAAAATATTATGAAAAGGGGGCTAAAGGCCATACCATCTTGGCAGCACGTCTCACGAGCCAAAGAGCGGAATGGGCAGTACATAAAAAAAGGGATGAGAGGTGTTATCCGTAATCAACCTGAATCCATCGCACAACACTTTGGGAAGTTCTATGCCTGGCTGTACACAGTGGAAAGGTATGGGGTCGGTAAATGAAACCCAAGATTATCTTGAGAGACAGGTGCTCCCACCATTCAGCTTGGAGGATAGAGTGCCCCTTGAACCCCAATTAGCGACAAAGAAATTCTCAAAGCAATCTCCACATTGAAGGCTGGCTCGGCTCCGGGACAAGATGACTATACTCCTGCCATCTATAAACAGTACAGCCCCTTGCTGTTTGCTTTCCTGGCAAACCTATTCAACAACATGTTAGATGGCGGGAGGGCCCCAGACTCTTTCACTCAAGGGCAAATCATAGTTCTCCCCAAGGAGGGAAGGGACAAGCTAAACTGTGCCTCACATAGACCCATCTCATTAATATATGTGTACACCAAGATATACGCTAGAGTCTTAGCAGAAAGACTGAACTGTGTCCTCCCTAAACTCATCCACAATGACCAGGTGTGGTTTATCCGGTGCAAGCAGGGAGCGGGAAATATACGCAAAACCCTGAACATACTAGCAGGGATTTCAGACGAGGCTAAGGATCCCATCTTGTTGTCGGTCGATGCTGAAAAGGCCGTTGACAGAGTCTAGTGGCAGTTCATGGTCAAGCCCTATGAAGAGCTGGCCTCAGCCCCAGATGGCTCGCTGGAGCCCTGGCACTGTATCAGAACCCTTTGGATAAGGTCATAGTGAATGGGGTGGCGTCCACTGAGTTTCGCCTATACCAAGGAAACCTGTCAGGGCTGCTCGTTATTGCCATTGATCTTTGCCCTAACGCTATAGCCCCTAGCGGCATCCATACATGGAAACAAACAGATGCGTGGAATGAGAATGGGGGCCACGGGAATTCAAACTAGCTCTGTATGCCGATGACATCTTGGCAAACATTACACATCCAAGCTCTTCAGTCGCTGCCTACCTCGAGACCTTCACAGATTACGGCACCTTGCCAGGGTTTAGAATCAATCTTGCAAAGAGGCTGGCGCTATTGATATCCGGCCTGACCTCCCACACAACTGAAGACCTAGCCACCCTCTGCATACGGGTTGACACTACGAGTATAGAATACCTCTGGATTTTTCTTACCCCTAAATACACCAACATGTTCATGGCCAACTACCCCCCGCCCCCACTTAGGGGACAAAATCAAACATGACCTCCAGAAATGGTTCAAGCTGACGCTCTCCTGGGTGGCCCACCTCACAACAATACAAATCAATGTTCTTCCTAGGCTATTGTTCCTGTTTCAGACACCGCCCTTGATTTTACCGACTGCCTTTCACAAGGAGGTCAAACAAACCCTCCTCACTTTCCTCTGGGCGGGAAAGAGACCAAGAATTGCATATACCACGTTGATCTTGCCAAGGGGTTAGGGATGCCTGGGTTTCCCAGACCTTTATGAGTACTACTGGGTGGCCCAACTCCAGGTTCTGGTTGACCGTTTGAGGGAGAACGGAGAAATAAAGTGGGTTGTGCTGGAAAACACCCTCTTTGCACCAGTCACTCTAGGCGAATGGCTCTAGATCCTGTACAGTAGACTACCACTCAGACTCCAAAACCACCCGGTGCTTTCAGTCCTTTGGCACATATGGAAACCCTTTAGCGGCTTGAAAGGTATAACATTGTGGCCATCACCCTCAGCTGCATCTGGGCCCCTCTGATCAGGGAGAGGTTCCAATTCCACTATAAGGCGGGTCTATGCAGAGTGGGCCAACTGTCGAACAACTGTGATTTCCTGCACAAATATGAGCTGGAAACACCTTGGGAATAACTGATATCTCACCTTTGACATTTCTCCTATAGAAGGGAGCCCTTACAGACCGCTGCTAGGTGCAAAAACTCTCCCGCTTGTTAACCCTATTTGAGCAGGTCATTAACTCATTCTCGGATTCAAAGGGACTAATTTCTGCTTTGTACGAGGCCCCCATAACTCGTGGTCAGATTCATTTACCGAGCACACAAAAGCGATGGTCCATGGACTTGCATCTGTCAGAAGACACAGACACTTGGAAGTCCATTTATAAGGCTGTCTGGTCCTCCACCATCGCGATGCAATATAAAATGCATAACGCCAAGCTTCTGTTTCCGATGGCCACTCGCCATTGGAAGAGGAACCGTCTCCCGACCCACCAAGAATGGCGGATCAAAGCACACGAAATGTATCAAATTGAAAGTCTCGCGGCAATTCTCCAAGAATCGCGCACGCACATATTGATGCAGAATGGCTACGGTTCATGATATTATCGACGACACAAAAGCAAGGGGCCCACACCATAGAAGACTCACACTGCACCCGAGCCCTCTATATTGGCCCACTATCCCGACACAGCCCAAGGCTAAAGGAGTCCCCGGCAAATTCTGGGGTAACAGTCGTCCAGGGGTGAATATCTGTTTCTAAATGATCAATCAGCCCCACACCTCTAATACACCAGAATGGATCAGAACAGATTGAACTAAACAAGCATACAATTAAAATTATAAACCTGTTTTTCAAGGTTTGGTAACATGAATGGAAAGTCAGGCTTCTCTCTCCTCTAAAGGTCATGGATCGTTGATTAGATGCAACACAGCAAAAATACAATTATTACCCCAATATCCACTCAAGGTTGTATAAAAATATCGAATTTATTATTATCGCAACCAACAGTCTAACAACACTACAAAAAATAAGCCAGCGTGCAAAGGAATGCAGATGATAGACAGTTTCTTTGAGGTAAAAGGATGCACTCTGAATACTGACAGGAGGGTAGTTTGTATGGGTTATATCCACAACAGTTTGTTAAGGTTTCTTGGCCTCAGCAAAAAGGGAGAAAACGGTCTTACAATGTCTCCAGGGGCCTTCTGGAAAGGACCAGTGGGACAGAACCACAATGCACCTTTTGCTGTTGGTGTTCCTGGTGCTCGACAGGGTTGAGTCGGATTTAGGGCGCTTTCCAGGCTTCTGTGGTAGAGTTCAAGAAGGGAGCCAGCTGCGGTTTTCATGTGGTACGATGGTTCGGCGAGCGAAGCATGACAAATGGCTGCAGGATGGCCAACAGAGTGACTCGGGATCAGGAATCATTGTCTCAGTGCTGTTCGGTGATTCTGAAGCACTGCTTAAGACGTCTCAGATATCTTTAAGCGACTGCAGCTTTACAACGCTTAGCATTGCAGTCGGTTGCAGATCTAGGAACTCGACTGGCTCAAAAATGTCCTTTAAGGTGGACGGTGGTAGATGTTTGTCCTTGCACTTCTCCCGCTTTTTTCAGTTGCCTTGTGTCATACTCTAACGCAGACGACCCGCAGCTGTGGAGTGTGTTGAAGGCAGCTGTCTAGTCCTTTGTTTCCGGTTCAGAGACCTTCTGGCACTTCCTGTCCAGGGAGCTTGCTGCAGAGCCTAGCAGGGCATGCTGTGTGCTGGCTGGGTAATGGTTCTGGAGCGGCTGGAGGGTCCTCTGAGTTTGTTTCTCCCTCTGTTCCCCGGGAGAAGTTTGGGGGAGGGATCTTGCTTCTCTCTTTGCACATATCCTGGCCTTCTTTCACTGGCAGACTGTACCTTCAGCCAGGGTTCAAGGTTGAGTTCTTCTTTCTTACTTCTTGTGAAGTCTTCAGATGGTCTGCTTAAAGAGGGGCTCTAGCCCTCTTGTAAAGCCAAGTGGGCCACAGTGATTGGTGTAGGTTATGCCTACCTTAGTAAACCAATCCGGGGGTCCCTGCTAACAAGCTTCTGTACGTGTGAGGTCATTACCAGAGTGCTTTGCAACAGGAAAGGTAAAGTGGTGACCTAGAACCAATATGGTGGAACCCTCTGTTCAACAGAAAGAGCTCTGTGCTCACTCCCTTGCGATAGTAAGTCCCACTCATCTGTCTGTCTGTTGTGTTCAAAGAGTCTCTCCGGTTAATGGTCCTCCCTGAGTGCTTCCTGTTAGAGTGGCAGGTATCCCTTGAAGATGCTGAGAGACCAGACTGGCAACTGCAAACCACATTCTTGTACCTTATGAATGGGGCCCCCCTAGCAGGGATGGCCTACTGCAACAAAAGACTTAGGCATGACAGTTCACTGTCATCGATACTGAGAGGCAGGAATTAGCTTCAGGTTGACACAGTTACTTATGAAACTTTGTTTGGTTTCCGGTCTCCTTTGTTATCCTCTGCAGCAAGGTCCTGTGTGGTCCTGTTTGAAGTACCCCCTGTTGGTATGATAATAGCTGCCACTAGCTGTAGGATCAAACAAAACAATGGGGGTGGGTGGGTCCCATGGATGCTTTGTCAGTTAATCAGGCTGACCATGGCAGGGAGAAGGTTGGTCCTACCCTTTCCTTCGGATGACATTGCACCCTCTTTGGCTGTCACATTCCAACAATATTTGACAGGTGCAGACTGTGCCTGTAGGCAGTGTCCAGCCCGGAATATCTAGGCTTTGTTATGGTGTGTGCATAGAAAAGGGTATGCGGATTAGCCCCACACATTTCCCAGAGGTCGATCTACCATCATTCCATTTAATAAAATTTTTCAAAAAAGCCCAGGAGAGCCCACGACCACCATGCGGATGGTCGAATTCTCACAGCAATATAGAAGCAGCAAACAGTAAACTTTGATAGAAAAGCAACACAATCCAGAACGTTCAGTTTGGAGGCAAACCCTGCTACATTCCAATTCAGTATTTGGAAATATCAATTTCCTTCTCACTTGAACTCATCGAATGGCTCATTTTCCAGTAGATCATTCTTTTCCGAGTATCCCCAGTAGGCCCCACTTTCAGACTGCTGTAGCCAATCAACCGCTTCCAAATCAATACCTGGATCAGAAAGACTACACGGTGGAGGGTCTCACAAGCGTATTTTCTCCACTATTTCTCTTGGCCTTGCACCCCGAGGACATGCTTTGACCTCATACGCGTCCAGCCAAAACTATTAGTTGTTTACCCCAATGTTTATCATGTGACTAGGTCACCCTATCTGTGGTCTGGCCCTTCCTGCGCGCGAGCGTCCTCAGCCCTGGCAAGCGACATGCTCCTCATCCTGGCCCTTCACCTCTGAGGAAGGCCGGCTGCTACTGGTATCAATGAGACTAAATGGCGTATTTATAAAGAATGAAACATTAAGGAACGGCAATAAATAAAAAATGTATGCCAAACTAAATTGTTATCATTGTGGCTGGGTCTCTGTAAGTCACTTCCAATTAGGCAAGTCACGTTAGAGCTTAAAATAGCGCCCACATGACTTGTTTACCTCGAGGGGAGGCTCTTTAAGCCAAGTGACATATTGAAGAACTCAGCAGAGCAGTTGGCGCTGAGAGACATAGCAGGGAAATAGGATCCTGGGTTTAAAATAACTTTAGTGAGCGTGGTGCGGATCAGTTTCGTTTACCAGTTCATTTCTGTTATTCACACAACAATACAAACACAGAAAAAATGCAATGCCACCGCTTCTTACATACATGCCTCGTAAGGAATCACGGATCAATGTCTGTGATGGTTGGGGAATATAACTAGACAGTGAATACTATGTGAATGAATACGTGGGCTAGGTGGCTGAGTGACTGAATGAGTAAATAAGTGAATTAGTCGGTGTGTTAATTGTTTAGGTGGTTAGGAGGCCGGGTGGGTGGCTGTATGCGTGAGTACATGGTTAGAGAGCCTATTAGAGAGTGAGTAACTTGGGAGAGTGTGTCTGAGTGAGAGAATGAGTGGGTGGGTTAAGCAAGGGAGTGAAGTGAGTGAGCCAGCCGGTGGATGCATAATTGAGCCAGATGAGGGTTGAGCAGGTGAATAGGTGAGTGAGTGAGTCAGTGGATTATTGAGTGAGTAAGTACACAGCTTGAGTGAGTCAGCGATAGTGCATGGGTGGGTTGGTGACTGGATGAAGTAATGAAATGAGTGAGTGGATGTGTTAAATAATTGGTATGTTAGATGAGTGAGTGAGTGAGTGAGTGAGTGAATGATTTAGCATGAGTGTGTGGTAGGGAGGGTTGTGTGATGCATGAGTGAATTAATGCATGATTGCAGAAGGGAATAATTTATATAGCATGCACTATGAACACAACATTTTCTCGTGCTTGAAAAGACGGGTTGACAGTTTGATAAGTGCATTTGTAGAACCAATGTACATGGAAGTGAATTCGATCCAGAAGTAGCAGGAAGAGTGCTGCCTTGTTTGTGGTCTGTAACTGCTGCAGCAATAGCAGTACAACAATTTAAGAACTTTGTGTTGGGCTATTCTTTATCAGTTCCACATTCTGTGGTATCATTGATATTGGAGACGAACAGACAGCATATGTCTATATCGCAAGTCAATAAATATGAGGCTTTGTTATTGAACTCTTCTAACATCAACTTTGCCGGATTTCCTGTGTTGAACCCAACATCTTTCATCCCCACTTCCCAGGATGGGGTACCACATGAATCATACCCCCATGAGTGTGCTGCTATTGCGCACTATCCTTCCACATCCCAAAACGATTTGATTGATACTCCACCACACAACACATGCTTACTTTACTTTGTACACAGGTTGCGTTAGCATGATCAAAGGTACATTCTGGCGGCAGCGTATACAGTCTGTGCCCCAGGAGAGGTTGGGGCGAGTGGGAGACATGTCATAATGCTTCCCCCTACAGATAGCCAACCTACAATGTGCAGCTCACCAACCTCTAGACAATGAGGTGAGCTGTGGGAACAACTTTGCTGATTCCGGTGCCAAGTTATCAACAATAACAGACTCTCAGTATGAATATATACTTCCTATGAGAAGGGTCCCAGAGCAACCAGAACTCTGGAAGGACTAGCCCTGATGCAGAACACGTCTTATAGTGAAAAAGACAGTTGGGCACGTAAAGGGTGTGAGCTGAACAAAGATTCCCAGATTCCCTTTGGGGAGATGGACAGGGTCTTTTGGTAGCTCCAGAGATACTGCAATCAGTGGTGTTATACAGATTAGACTGTCAGAACTGTGTCAAGAGACTGGGTTGCAGTAGCCCGATTGCCTCCCTTTGGTCTTACTCATAATCTGTGGTCCACCAAACCACAAGACAGGAATGAGTCCCCATGCGATCCTCTTTCGGAAGACCAATAGGACTACTTTCTTCTCTGCCCGTTTAAGTAAAACATATAAATAAACACCTGTATGATGGAATCTTACTTAGCTATGTTAAGAGTTTGCTCTGTTCTGACAGTTCTATATATACAGAGGGGAAGGAATCCCTCCCGAAAACACCTACTGGAGCCTGCCATTCTCCGGAGCTAGGAGATAATATAATGGTCAGAAGCTTTGAATGCAGATCTGTCCCCGCACCCAGCTACAAAGGCCCATTCCAGGCTAACCGTGACTCCTAACACATGAGTCAAAGTCCATAAGATCACCACTTGGCTACATGCTACTTACTGACTGCAAGCATTCACTGACCCCCACAGAATGAGTAACATGGGGATGAATTGTTCACTCACCCTGGTCATATGCTATTTATTATCCTGTCATGCCGTTCTCTTTCCTCGATGGATTTGCAACAGGGACCAGGAAGGGCATTCAGTTTGTCTCAGGTAGTAACAACTTCAGATATTCAATCATGGCCTTGGTGTCACCTGGGAACTATTGTGAGATTGCAGGGAGGTGGGTGTGCCTCTGGATGGAGATGATAGTGAGGCATCAATCTCTTTTCATGATTCCTATCAAATCCAGCTCAGTGTCAGCCCGGCCAGGTCCCATATGGAGGTATGCTCGAGCTGCTGAGCAACCCTCCTTTACTGCTCCACCAGCTGTGCAAAATATTACTAACCTACATAGCAACATCACCGAATCTACAGAGGAAACGATTGTGTTGACAAAATTGACTCACATTTCTGATCTGATGCAATACTGATTCTCTGCCTTCCATTCTAGAAACGAGACCAATAGATGCAAAAACGTGTCTATTGGTACAGTAATGGGTCAGTAACGACAGCTTTGGTGAGGGAGGTAATTGGCATATCGTCAAGTTTCCACCCGGTGGCACTGTCAGGCAGGTGCAGAAAGGAGGAAAAGTAAAGAGATGTGGAAAAGAAATTGGCAATCAATTGTTTTATTCCCCCCTAATAACAACTTTGCGTTTTTGGAAACAATTGTGAGGTATGTCATTCACAGGTAATATGTGAGCATGAAATAATAACAACTTTGTGTTTTTGGGGACAATTGTGAGGTATTCTCTATTCAGTAATGTGTGAGTATGGCATAGGACAAGATAATAAGCCATGCACGTGGTCAATACCAGGGCTGGACTGGCCTTTTGGGAACTCTGCAGATTTCCTGGTAGGCCTCAGCACTCTGGGCCTCTTTTGTGTTGCATTTGGAAATGTTCCCACAGGAAAAGGATTGGGCTTGGTGAAAATGTGCAATACGTAGTGCTTTAAGTGGGGCGGGGCCTGCCGGAGCGGGGCCCCAGCAGTCTCCAAAAGGTGGGGCTGAGCCGGGGCCCTGGCGGGCCCACCCGGTCCCACCGCAACATTGGCGGGATGCATTATCCCGTCGCGGCCGCAGCCGCCCGCTCCTGCCATGAAGTCAGGCTAGCTGACAGAAGTGGCAGCCAACCACAGCGATGCTGTGCCTGGCTGCCACTTCCGTCAGTCATAGTAGCTGCCTCTGGTGACCCCTCGCGCAAGGGGTCACCAGAGGCAGTTACTGTCCCTTTGTTTGCCCAGGTCACCAGGCGTCTTTGACCCTCGGCGAACCTGGGGATTCCTCAACATTTTTCGAGGTTTATAGTAGATGGCTTGAAAAGTACTCTATTCAAGCCATCTTTTATAAAGCTTTGCCGATGGACAATTTTGACCGTAGTCGAAGCTTTATAAAAGATGGCTTCCATAGTGTACTTTCAAAGCCATCTTTTATAAACATAGAAATATGTTACATATTTCTATGTACAGAAAGGATGGCTTGCCTAGTATACAAACCATAGTAAGGTACGCATACAAATATATAACATTTATATATATTTGTGTGCAGAACTTACAATTTGCGTACTTTTTAGGCCACATCCCTCCCACAAGCCACGCCCCTAAATGAGCCCCCTCCCCTGATTTCTTACCCCACTTAAAGCCCTGGCAATACGGGGCCACTTTGAACATTATTTCCTGGCCTGTTTCGGTTCCCAGTCCACCCCTCACCTAGTCTCACATGCTATGGAAGTAACAGAGTTGTTTTAATCATACGAAGGTTGGCTCTCAGTTGTTATCATAAATGCTGCATTGGGCGCCCCGATTTTTCTCTACCCGTATCTGCATCTCAGTTGCTTGTGGAGGAGGAGAAGTTGAGGGGTGTCGTTGGAGATGTAACATTAAAGGATGGAGGCAAGAGATTTGAGGATTGAAACACTGGAGGGATAGAAGAGTGGTGAGTGGAGTAAGAAGCTGGTCCGATAGCACAGAAGGTAGAGCGCTCACTTTGACATCTGTGCAGAACCTGCTGGCGCAGGTTCCAATCCCGGCAGGGCCAAACTCAGCCTTTCATCTTTCTGAGGTTGATAAACGAGCACCACACACCGTGGGTAATGATAAGCAGCGCTCTGATACCTGAGGTTTCGTAGCGCTAAATAATAATAATTATTATTATTATTATTAAGAAGGAGGGTGAGGCAGTAAGAGTAGAAGGCAAGAGGCAAGCACGGGAGTGAGTGAAATTACCAAGCTCAAAGCATTTCTCAACTCCCCTAGAACACTAACAACTAGCTAGGAAAGGGACAGCAAGGAAATCCCTGAGGGAGTTTAGAGAACCATCGACATCTTAGGGAGTCTTCAGTAGTCTAAGAAATTGTCAGTAGGGGTTACTTGTCGATAGTACTAAAACGGGGTTATGGACAGCTGAGTTAGGGAGGAACGCCAAGAGAGATATGAGCGAGAGAGAGAGCGATGGCCCCAGGCCCCACAAAATTAAAATAATAACACTTGAACCGTCCTCAAGCGACAGAGTGTTTTTGTGCTCTCTGCGACAGTGGTAAAAGTTTTTCCCACTACTATAAGAAGATTTTCATCAATATTGTAGGCAGATTTACCGTTAGCGTTCATCTAGTGGGAAATCCTTATTCAGGTGGAGACCCCCCCCCCCCCCGCATTATTGGATCCCGCAACAGCACAAACTGCATAGAGCGATCAGGGCCAAACATCTACCTGGCTGTGTATGTATGAAGCCCAATGCAGGTGTTGATGCTTCGGTTTTAACTGACGTGGATAGAAATAGGTGGCGAGGCAACAAGGGTGGCAAGAGCAGCCAGTGGTCTGGACAGAAACCGTAATAACCATGTTTAGGTGTTGCCAGGTGCTGTTGCGCATATATTGTAAACACACACAGTAAATTGTTTTCCTAAGTAGCACTCCATGTCACGTTCCTCTCACTCAGGAACGTCATATAGGGGTCTCCAGAGGTCGCACTTGCGACATCTGTGGTCTCCCTTGCTACCCCTAAATTGAAGCTCCTGAACTTTGAGCAGTGACCCTAAATAACAAAGAACAGGAATAACAAATAATTTGACTTTCTGGAATTCTAAACAATAATTTCTAGACTCATTAAAGGTATATTTCAGGCACACTTCAGGGGACGAGTCACTGATTCAGACTGTTCTTAAACACTTCATATTCACAATGCAGACAAAATCCTCCAAAAAGCATTTAGAGTAGAATAAGCATCCATTTCGGACAATGGGCCTCATTACGAGTCCGGCGGTAACCGTGCCTGAAATTCCGTCAGGTTACCGCCGGACTCGTATTACCATTCAGCCTCCGTGATTCACGGAATTACTGGGGCATTATGACCCCCGGTGACCAGGGAATTCCGGAGGCGGAATTCGGTAAATACCCATTCCCATTGAGTCCCATAGGACTCTCTCTCTCTCAATGGAAATGGGGAAGTGGAAACACCGGCACCATCTCGTGATGGTGCCGGTGTTTCTACGTCTGCCTGCAGGTGGGAGGTGTTCAACCCGCCAGGTCAGACCTGATGGGAATGACACCTCGGCCTGCAGGACTCGAGATCACCTGGTATGGAAACAACGGTCGCAAGTTGAAGTTACAGCATGTTTTTTCTGCCGATACATATGGTGATCCATTTGTGTATGAAATGTATAACACGTTACAGTGATATTGTAATCATATTTTTCATAGTGTACTTAGAAACAATGCTATGTGATGCCACTTTCTGTTTAGTCAAGGGATAAATGCTTGTGTTCCATCACTTCCTGTGATGTCACTTCGTGGGCGGGTCAAATGACATCATTTCCTGTGATGTCATCAGAGGTCAATGGTCATGTGATGTCACTTCCGCTACCGCTGGCATTTTGGTGAACATTTTGGTGAAATGACGTCCCTGCTCTTACTTCTAAGCACGCCAGTCGCAGGTATTATCTATTATCATTATCCAATTTAATAAAAATATATTCACCTTATTGTCTTAAGAAGGATGTATGTCTGCGTTTTCACTGTTGCAGATTTCAGAGCGGAGATGCCGCATGCCGGAGGTGAACACTAAACGCGTGAGCTACCCTCATGGACTACATGTATAAACAGTACTTTTTATGTGCCGTATTCTTTGACTTATACATGTTTCATATATGTAGTAAGTCCGCAAAGCAGTAAGGCAGGCGGTATGATATGTTGTCCGTAGGCCATGCGGGACATTGAAGCTTGGCTCCCACGGCCCCATGTCCTGGCTCCTCCTCCCGAATGGAAACGTCTAGAATCTTGCATACGGAGCAAAATCCTCGCGCCCTATCTATGAAGCAAATCTCCACAGTACGGAAAAAGGCAACTGGTTTTACTGCAGTCGAGTGGGAGCGAATATTTTCCACCTAACACAGCTCTTAAAAACGTGTGCCTCACCAGGAAGACATATGACACACGGCGTGATCCTTCATGAAATCCAGAGAAAGCCATTATTTTACTCACAAACCCCCCGATATCATTGACACACACCCAGACTTTCCCGCCTCTGAGGCGGCTTCCGAGCTGCATGTCCTGAGCAGACGAGTACAGAGTCTGCACCCCTACAGACACACTGACCCAGCCGAGTGGAACAGCGGTCTTCAATCGAATGAGTATGCCTGGGGGGAAGAGAGAGAGAGAGAGAGAGAGGGAGAGGCGAGAGAGAGAGAGAGGAGAGGGAGAGAGATAGAGAGAGAGGGAGAGAGATAGAGAGAGAGAGAGAGAGAGAGAGAGAGAGGGGGGGGGGAGGAGAGAGAGAGGGGAGGGAAAGAGAGAGAGAGGGAGAGAGAGAGAGAATGTTCTCTTGTGTGCTGTCCCTCTCCTTATTGGGGCATTAGTGTCACCCCTAAAATATCGTACATTTTGCACTGTGCATTCCACGCCACACACTTACAAATAATCTACTCAGAGGAATAGCCTTCTAACTGCCAAAACCAGCAATGTGACACCGAGAGTTGGGCAAGCCCGGCGGGGCCAAGCCCACCTGTGTCAAAGCTGCGGCTCTGGGCGGATCCTCCTCTTGGGCCAGTGCCGGCCCAAAGCAACGGACGGCCACAAGTGGCCCCGGCTGCCCCTTAGCCCTGAAAACAAATTGTTAAAAAAAACATGTTCCTTTCATGCTGGCAGCGCGTACAGGAGCCTGGCGCCTGACTTCCTGTACAGGCCACCTGACTTTCTGCCCCTCCCCAGCCACTTGATTGGCTGCACCGGGATAGGAGAACTTCCTATTGTGGCGGTGTAGTGGCTAGTGGTGACTTTAAAGGTAATGTGTGTGCCTGCCTTGCCCCTACAGTGCGTATTGGTGTCTAGTCAAAGGATCGAATCTAAAGGGTCGACAGGTCAAAGGATCGACACCAAAGGGTCGACAGGTCAAAGGATCGAATTTTTTTTAAATTATATATATTTTTTTAGGTTTTCGTTTACGGAAAAAAAGTGTTTTTTAGCAGAAAAAGGGGGTTAGGGGGCCCCCCCCAAAATAAAAAAATATGTGAAAAAAAAAACATTTGATCCTTTGACCTGTAGAGCCTTTAGATTCGATCCTTTGACTGGCAACCGTGCGTATTCCCCACGCCATCTCCCATACCCCAACCCTTCGCCTCACTATTCCAAAAATACCTTTGCTGTCCCTGCCCCCCAAGCAGTGGCATCGCCAAGGAATCCAATGAGGGGCACAGAGGGGGCCAAAGACAAAAGTAGGGGGGCACAGACAAAAGTAGGGGGAGAACAAGGTCCCTGCTCGTCTTAGGTATGGGGGGCACAAGGGGCGGCACAGGGTTTCACAGGGGTGGACCCGCCCCCCCTAGCGATGCCACTGCACCCAAGCACCACCATCCTCTTTTCCTTGCCTTGCTCCTCATGTCATCCTCAAAACACCAGCGTTGTCTCTCCTCCAAGCACCACCATCTGGTTTATAGTCATTCCATCTTAAAAAAAAGCATCGGAAAAAAACCATCTAATGCATTTTTTTAAAAGATTTATTTTAATGGGGGGTCCCTGACTAACCGTACTTTTTTAACGTTTAAAACACATTTTTATTAAACTAAACCCTTTAGCATCTAAAAAAATGCATCAGATGCTTTTTTTTCCAATGCATTTTTTTAGATGGCATGGCTGTCAATGCTTTGGTTGTCGATGCAATGACCGGATACCCCACCATCTCTTTGTGTTCTGCCCCATCCCCCCTCCCCATAACAAAAAATACATTCGTGCTGCCCCTATCCTCCCCTTCAGCATCAGAATCCTCCTCCTCTGTCTCAAAGAGAAAAACCCGCCAGCACCCTCCCCCCACCTCTGCGTGCCGCCACCCTCCTTATCCCCCATCCAGCCATCATGCGGCTCTGGCTCGGCTCACGTTGGGCCCCTGGAGCCACGCCAGACCCCCTAGCTCGGCCCTACCCCAGAGTTCCCTAACTCTCCACGCTCTAATGTCATCAGAGCATGCATTTAAAAGTGCTGCCCACTTACTTTCCAGAGGTTCATAAGAATAACGCTCGTTCCCCCAGCCTCCCCTATCTCTTCTGGAAAGACAAGTCTACACCACTGTGGCATGCAATATGATCCTGCAGTCCTTTTTCTCAGGGTGAGGTAGCTGAAGCCACCAGAGGAGGATGAAAAGGCGGGATTATGCAGATAACTCCAAGAAGAGCACAGCATCCGCCCTAGGGCGATCCAGCCTCTCAGAATATGGCCGCCCCACATGGCCCCTAGAAAGCCTAACAAAACGTTCAGTCAAACCAGTCAAGGGCATTG
Organism: Ambystoma mexicanum; assembly: GCF_040938575.1. Classification (NCBI taxonomy): domain Eukaryota; kingdom Metazoa; phylum Chordata; class Amphibia; order Caudata; family Ambystomatidae; genus Ambystoma; species Ambystoma mexicanum. The sequence goes on from NC_090940.1 coordinate 200,356,365, forward strand.
CTCACGGAGGAGCCGCAGTTCAAAGCCCACTTCCATGTGAGAGGGCTTGCGGCTGCAACAAGCTTTCATGCCATTACAACCCGGATGCTTGTAGCTGATTAGGGTCTTGGCATTGTGAAAGAAGGTACTTACTCTGCTTTGTAGGTATTTCCAGAAAACCATGTAACCTTTATTTCTCCACGCTGAGCTGGCATGACTCTCAAGGTAGTGCAAGTTGAGTTTAGGAGCGGTTCTGTATTGCCTCTTCTGCTTGGAGTGGCAATCACCCTTTGTCTAAGGTTCCCTCGTTTTTTTAATAAGGACAATGGAAGCCTAATTTGTACACAAAGGAAACCATACCTGGACCACCCCAACCTCGGTCGAGGCACTGCACCAGGCGAGTCTTTGGACCAGACCCACCACCCATGTCTCAAGTCCTACCTTGGGAAGGCCTTGCCTTCCCCATCACCTCCCCTGTTTGTTGTCCCCCTCTGCTGCCAGCATCCACTAAGCCCGCCTCACGACCCTCCCCCTGCGGCCTGGGATTGGTGTTCTTTTCAGGTCATGGGACCCGGAAACACACACCAAGCCACACAAGCAAGCACTTCCGGGCAGCTATGGAAGGGCCGAGGCTAAGACTGCCATCCTGTATTCCTTTTCACCTAGTGCACCAGTCCTCTACCCTGAGCCACTACACCCCACAGCTTCAAGGAAAGAGACAGCACTATGGATCATTTACCGCTTTGACAATTTGCTACTGTGATACTAGGCCACTTTAACTAGATGCCACCTGGGCAATCTACTATTGTGATACTGCACCACTTTAATCATATGCCACTCTGACAATTTGCTTGTGGCCTAATGTGACTGATGTGTTATCTATGATTTCCATATGATTTTTGCTGATATCATTTTGCATTTGATCACGTTGATGTTTTTGACTTTTTATGCTTTCTTATGATCTTGTCCAATGCCACTTTTCTCAAATCCTTAATATGGCAAACTGTAACCCGAATCATAACGCAGTTGTATCATTGATAACATACACCCCTTTTGCATACACATGATTTCTTTAATGATTTGCCGTTGACACACGGTTTTGATGGTTTTGTTGGATCGTGATATAATAATAGTTGACACTGTAATGACCAGATTATCAGGTTATGCCCTGATGAAGGACAATGTTTGAGGCCGAAACGCATTGGCATTTTGTGCGTCTCCAATAGCAAATAACTGAATAAATCTAAAGATTTTTGAATAAGCAGAATTGAGAATGCAATTCAAAAACTCTTAACTACCTTGGAACAATACGAGATAATGTTCTAAACCCTTGAATAAAACCACGGGGTGGATTTCAGGGAGTGCAGCCCGCACCGAAGGCTAGATAGCCTTGGTCCTTTTCCTCAGTCCACTTTAATAATAGGCCACTCTGACAGTTTGCTATTGCCAGTTTAATCATATTACATTTAGCCTATTTGATACCGTGACACTGCAACTCTATTCATATGCCACATTGATAATTTTCTACTGTTTAGTGTGCCTTTTTAATGATATGACAATTTTCCAATTTGCTACTTTGATGGTGTGCCATTCTAATCACATGCCACACTGACAGTTTGCTCCTGTGAAATTGCGCCAGTTTAATCACATGCCACGCTGACAGTTTGCTCCTGTGATATTGCGCCACTTTAATCACATGCCACGCTGACAGTTTGCTCCTGTGATATTGCGCCACTTTAATCATATGCCACACTGACAGTTTGTTCCTGTGATATTGCGCCAGTCTAATCACCTGCCATGCTGACAGTTTGCTACTGTGATATTGCACCAGTCTAATCATATGCCATGCTCACAGTTTGTTACTGAGATTCTGTGCCAATTTAACAATCACCTATTGTGATACTCCACCACTTTAATCATATACTAACTTGACTCGGCAGGATAGCTCAGGGGCAACATGCTCACCTTGGAAGCAAGATGACACGGAGCACGACTGGTTCGATCTCCGTGTCCGCGGTTAGAAACCTCTGGGTATTAAACACATTATAAATAACCTATCATCAATTTGCTACTTAGATAGTGTGCCACTTTAACAAACACCTATTGTGATACTCCACCACTTTAATCATATACCACCATGACAATTTTCTACTGGGATACTCTTGTCATTTTAATCAAATGACACATCAGCACTTGGATAACTTGCCATTGGAATATCCTATGACCTCGATAATGAGCCATTGTCATTTTTCGCCACTGTATTACCTCCTCAGTTGAACAACTAGCAAGAGTAATATTGGTCCACCATGAAAATGAACCACCAAAGCCTAACCAATATGCCTCGCTCACTGAAAGACTGACGGACAAGAATAACCCCTGAAAAGGTAAACACCAGAGAAGAAAACCAAACAACGCAACCAACTACCTCATGTAACCTAAGTATACCGGGAAACCCCACATAATATCTCTTCAAGGAAAGGAGCCCTTGTGCGCCATCTCAACCTAAATTGCTCTATATCTCGTGATGCCTATCCACCTACAAACCCAATAAACCAGCAATCATAGATGGAGAGAAGGACCAAAACCAGATGGAATAAACAAGGATTGAGGAACTAGAAAAGAACCATCTCATCTTAACACACAGTGCATCACCAGGAACAGGTGAAATAACACATCTACACATTACAAACTCAGAACAAACCACGAAAGCGATATTGACCCATCGCGCAACCTACTTAACCTCCTCAATGAAGAACCAGAAACAACGAAGGTTCACAGCACAACCAACATACGAAGGCCAACTACAGGCTAAAGAGACAGCAGGACAAAAGGACAAACACTAGCGATGCACAAGCTCCCTAGTGAAGGTGGAACAGACAACCCTTATCTCACGGAAACGTGGCTAAGGGAGGACATGAAGGTAGCTGCAGATGAATCCCTCCCGAATAACTTCAAACTCAGGCAGGCCAACAGAGAAGGAAAAAGAGGAGGTAGACTAGCTTTTGTAAATAACGATCACCTAAAAATCACAAGGCCGCCATCATTAAATATACAAGGATTGTGAATTGCTCTTCCAACACCACCTAACTCTTGACCAATCATCCCTTCCTTCTCATCTACAGATCACCAGAGTACCACTGACCTTCAAAGAGACTTTTGGAGATGCCATAACCAGCATCGCTATAGAATGAGACCATCTGATCATACTAGGAGAGAATTCACCATCTGTTTGAATAAGAGAACAACTCTGTCAAATCATTGTCCCCGCAAATATTCACCATGCACCTACAACAAATGGTGAAAGGAGCAACCCACATAGTAATCTTCTGCAAAAGAAACCTGGCTGCAACTGCACTGCCAGTAAACATTCTCTGGTGCGACCACCTTATGGTACCTTTCATGATCCACGCTCCAACACGAGTAATGGCCACCCACATACATCCAATTCTAATTGAGAAAAGGAACAGGAAATACATCCACATCATGTACCTAGATATCAGACTGGAATCCACAAAACGACCAAATGCTCTCCTAGACACACGCTCAACAGAAGAAAGGTTTGAGACACTATAAAAATGGATCACAGATGTTCTAGGTGCTTTGGCATTGAAGGAACTCTTCACCCCCTCCCAAAAGAAAATGGCTGCCAAATGGTGTCCCCTGTAATCCCCATACTGTGAGCAGGGGCTGCGGGGGGTTCCCCCACAGCTGTTCCCCCCCCCAAAAAAGGAAAGGACCCTGCGGCGCCGGTTCCCGATCACAGAAGTGAAAGGCAACAGGCTTTGCGGGGACTAGCGAGTCGGAGGCAAGGTAAGTAGGGGAGCGGGGGAGGTGGTGGGAGTGTGTTGGGGTGGGGTTAGGGGTGTGGGCATGGGTGTCAGTGGGGGTGTGGGCAGGGTTTGGCCAAGTCAGAGATGTTCAGGGGAGAAAAGACCAAAGGTTATTTTGAAAAAATAATATTTGGTCTTTTCTCCCTCGAACATTTGTAACTCTGTCTTTCATTGCACATTGCCCCTGTGCTATCCTTCCGTCCTCCGACATGAGCCAGTCATGAGCCAATCAGCGAATCGGTGTGACCAATGTTCAAAGATCCCAGACTGCCACTATGACATTGGCTGCAAGGTCACATTTAGCACTTTATGAAACATCTAAATAAGTAAAGAAATCAACATTCACACTTGCATATGCAGGTAATTGCCTAAAACAAATCTTTGTTCGGTTATGTGCCTATGATTCACAAATCTCTGTGAAGTAACACTCTCAGAGCACACTCACACACAGACCACATTTTTTCCATGTAACATCCCTGCGACACCCACAGAGCTGTGCAGTTCCGCTCCCTCAATACATTTAGGGGCCTCATCACGAGTTGGGCAGTAGCCCTTAAATGTGGCGGTAATGCTTTTCCTGCCGCAATTAAGGGCTGGCCCTATCATGGGTTGGGGCGGTAAGTTGGAGTTTTACCTCCAGCAAAAAGCTAGAGGTAAAAATGTCCACTTACCGCATGTTTTCGGCCCTTTTTGACCCTATTACAGGTGGCAAAATTACTGACAGCGGTAATAGCGCCCCCAACCCCATTGGGTCGGGAATGGGCAATAACCGGCCAACCGCTACTCGTGATCCGGCTCTAATAGCGCTTGACCGAGTAACGGTAATGTTATTTTTGCTGATGTTATCCCAGCAGTATTACCATCTGGATACCGCCAGACTTGTGATGAGACCCTTAGACTGTGCAAAGGTTCAATACCATGCCACTCACAAGGTCCCCTGCATGCAGCACTTCAATACAGCACACTTCCTTTTACAGTCACATTCTCACAAAACACTTACGCCTAAGCAGATACACGCGCGTGCATATACAGCCCTCTATGCAATGCTATGCTGCACTATGCTACGCTATATAGTTGTTCTATGCTAGGTAACATTGTGTGATGTTTGTTATCGTTCATATAGTATATCAATGTGCAATGTAGGTAGGGCCAGGTGCACTGGAATAATTACTTCTTGTTCAGTCCCAGGATGCACTGTCTCGGGAGTATAGCTCAGGGGAAACGTGCTTGCCTTAAAAGCAAGACGACACAGAGCAACGTAAGTTCGGTCCGCGCTTAGAAACCTCCGGGTATCAAGCACGTTATAAATAACCAGTCATATCATATCATGCCTGTTGAAGGTAACTTACTCGTTATACCATACCATATCATACATGCGATATTACCTGACCTTACATGGATTAATTGTATGTGCAGCATCACTAAATGGGTGGATGGCTGGGTTTTGCCTCTTTGTGACTTCATGCGCATTAAAGTATCAGAACCTGAACATGGACAAACACACATGCCAACCCAACCGGGCACATATTAATCATCCGTATTGCTAATCTAAACGTGTCCAGTCTTCTCTGTTATAGGAACCGTCTGTTATTCTGTTTACTGCCTCAGTAGAAATACTGAACACTGCCTCTCTTTGGGTGACGCTTTGAGCACATGGCTTTTTTTGTAGCTTGGGTCTCCTTGTGTTGGGTGACGTCAGGGTTCCTGTGATGTCAGGACTCGGAATGTACGGTGTTTCTGGAATGTTCCCGGCTGTTCCACGGATGACAGTTGGGGGACGGAAGTTGCAGTAGGAGCTGGCAGGAAGGGTGTGGGTGACCAGTGTGCTGTGAAGGTGACTCGTGGGCCTAATTTACCTTCTGTATGTAACCTATGGGTGTTTGGGAGAACGGAAAATAAAGCACGCATTACGGAAGCACTTACAAGATCGTGTGTCTTCTGTGCCGGCATACATCACAACACTTTTCAACTAATATGTCACAACCAGACTCAGTCCAATTCTTTAAGGATGTAAATCTCAGTGCCATGAGGCACAAATGTTGACGAATATGTGCTTGAGAAACCCACTGACACAGCATAACATTATGTGATGTTATGTAAATCCACCGTGGTTTGGTGAATTGTTGTCCTTTTCCTTAGTGCTTGGAAGTCATGCCGATGGGAGCGGCGTGCTTTACAAATGCCAGGTAAAATAACAAAACGTAACAATTTTAAGAATGCTGCCCGCATATCAGAACATATTTCACCTACCCATTACAAATGTTTTTCAATGTTCTTAAATATGTTATTGCTGCCATAAGGGGAGTTTCAGAATTAAAATGTCCAACATTACTTGCTAAGGTTTGCTAATGTTTTAAACTCAAAATTATTTTATGAGAGGTTTTTAAGAGATCCCATTGGAGTAGGATGAATTTGCCATCTGCATGTTGTGCCAGCCTGCATCTGCGGATGCTTGTAAGGGTTGCACTCACTGTAGGTGTACCAATGAGTCTACAATAGCCCCCTTTCTATGTCTGCATTCATGATCACCGTTCTCTGCCTGGAATGATGTGCACAAAGCAGACAGGGACCTCATTACGAGTCCAGCGGTAACCCTGCTGGTGCTGCCGGCGGGTTGCTGCCGGAATTGTAAAATGTTACCGGCGCTTGACTTCCCGGTGCCACCGGAAGATTACAAGTCCAGCAGCCCGGGAAGTCAGGCGCTGGTAAAATGTAAGTCCCCATTCCCATAGAGTCCTATATGACTCTGTGAGAGTGGGGACTTGGAAGCGCCAGCACCGCTGTTAACGGTGCTGGCGCTTCTGTGAACGGTCTGCCTACTGTGGCCGCTGCGCCCGGCAGGGTCAGCTGTTTCGGGCGCACCGGCCACGGCAGGCAAACACGTAGTTTGCTGGTCCGGAAACAAGGTTGCCAGTGAGCTTACCAAACTTATAATGAGGCCGAGGGTCTTATTTACTTCAGGCATTTTTATAAAGCATTCACTTGTTGCCTTCCAGTTACTTCCGACCACTAGGTTACAAATAACAGCAGAGGTAGTTATGCTTGTAAGGTTATAACTGTTGGTAAAAGTATTATATGTTAGAAATAGCCTTAATAGACTTTATGAACCTCTTTTTAGTTTTGGCCATTAGGTGGTGCTGTAAGTGACACTTATAAGCCCATCTATTGTTGTGGGAAGTGCAGACAGGACCAAAATGGGATGTGAACAGGGACACACAGGCTGTGGTTGTTATTTGGTTATTTGCCCACCCATTGACTGCACAGGGCCAGGCTAGTCTCTATGACCATTCCCACCCACTTCCTGCCCCCCCCCATCGAACACCCCTCTTCCTGGGATCTAATTGAGCTAGCTCTGTATTTCCGACAGGACTTCTGAAAGGTAATGGCTTGCTTGTAGCTATAACACAAAGAATTGACAATTTTGGGGAAAGAATATATGGACAAATCAACAAAATATATATTGCAAAAAACGTAATGGATCAGTATATATTGCTAATCAACTTTTTAGACACAGACTGTAGGACGCAAAACATATGGAAAGATTGCTGCCATGTTTTATTGGAAAACATATAAAATGATCAAGGAATGCACATATTTCATGGTCTTGGGGCTAGAGATCCCTCACTTCATAACAATCACATGTGGATTACACCAATATGTGAAGTTTCAAAACCCACCACCAGGTACAAAGCAATGTAAACAAGCATATGAGACAATAAGGCTTTCAAAACAAGTACCACTGTTCAAAGAGTCAGGCCTGTGTCGACATTCAGGCTTTGATGCAATATGACGATATAAGAAGCCAACTAGTTGCGGCTTGGCCAACTACGTAAGGCCGCCTTCGTCAGGGTCTCTAACATGTGTAACCTGTAAGTAATGGACGCTCACAATGGTGAAAACAGCAGCACATAAAGTGCATGTCTGCAGCAAATAAAGCCAGCAACTCGAGCCCATAGAAACCATCAATCACACCATCGCAGTTAGTGCCAAATAATAGCCAATGACAAAATAATATGAATACAAACCCCAAACAGACCAATATTAGCCCTCAAATGTGTGTTCCAAACATATAACTACTGGAATCACATAGCTTCATGCACCAGATCCAACCCCAGCATGAGAAGTATGCAAATTACACCATCTGGGTTATAATGCAAACTCTACTTACATGCAGATTATCATTTGCAATACCCACTGATCTGCGAAGGCTCCAGGGTCCCTCGATCTAGGGGCAGAGTGACAGAGTGGCTGCAATGGAAAGCACACATGCATAAGCCCGGAGCATAAATAGGGGAGAACAGTCAATAAATGTACTTACAATTAAATCATGGCACTGGGGCACTAGAGGCGAGTCTCCAACGAAAGATGCTTACTTGTTTAGATGAGATCTATAATATATGCGCGCTTGATAGTACGCGGTCAAAACCACAGGCACACTGTGGCTGATCGGTATGGAATCTCTGAGCAGTATGGAAGCCGCTCTCACTGCATTGTGGGACTTAAATATGCAATAGCTATGCGTGCACCATCTTGGAGGAGAAGCGCAGGCTAAGACATAAATATAAGTATGGGTGTGGAATAAAAAAGACCAGGGAGCGCTGTGCATGATCAGTGTGCACTCGCCTGGGCTTTTTTTGATATTTTCTAAGAAATTGAATGATGGGAGATCAACCTCGGAAATCGCATGGGTCTAATCTGCACACATTTTCCCATGCACGCCGCAGAACAAACCCATAGACCTATGTACTCTGGGGGGGACAGCCTACAGGCGCAGTCCTCCCTATCACATTTAGTTGGAATGTGACAGCCAGGAGTATGTGAAAGCATGAGGAGGTCAACACCTTCCTCCTGCCATGGCTAGCCTAATTAAATATCAAAGACTCCATGGATCTGCCCTAGCCATTGTCCACCTTCTGGTGGCAGCACATACTGATGAGAGTTAATTGAAGAATGCCTGCGGGAGGCCTGGTCGCAGGACTGACAAAGGACAGGATACCCAATGCCCCTTTGATATGCATCTGTGTCAACTTGAAGTCAGCTGCCGCCCCTTAGTATGAAAGTCAGTAAATGTCATGTCTGGGACAACTGTTTACAGTGATCATCCCTGCAGGGGGGCCCTATTCAGGAAGGTACGAGTATGTCATTTGATGGAGACAGAAAGTCTGTTCTTGCCATTACTTCAAGGAAGACCTGCGCAGGAGCCACCAAGAGCTCAATTATCCAGGAGACACGTTGACCCACAACAGACAGGAAGATGGGTTCCCACCAAGTAGTACATTTTGTCACCCCTTTAACTTTCCTGTTGCAAAGCACTCTGCTTATGGCTTAACACATAACAGATGATTGTTGCTGGGGACCCAGGATTGGTTCAGTAAGGGAGGCTTAGCATGTACCAACCACTGGGGCTCATTTGGCTTTAAAAGAGGGCTGAGCCCCTCTCTTAGCAGATCATCCAACAACTTCGAAAGTAGTAAGAAGAAGGACGAATTTTGGACCCTGGCTGAAGGTACTGTCTGCATTACAGCTTCCATCATTGAAGGGAGGCCAGGATTTCCAAGAGGGAAGCAAGATCCCTCACCTAAACATCTCCCACGGAACAGAGGGAGATACCAGACTCAGGGGAGCCATCCAGCAGCTCCAGAACTGGTACCCAGCCAGCACACAGTGTGCCCTGCTAGGTTCTGCCAGCAAGCTTCCTAGGTGGGATGTGCCAGAGAGTCTCTGAACAAAGGACAAGGCAGTTGCCTGCAAACACTCGCCTCAGCTTTGGGCCGTCCACCTTAAAGGACGACACAAGCCCAGCGAAGAAGCTAGGAGTGCTACAACAACCATCAACCACCGTCCATCATTTAAGGACACTTTCGAGGCAGTCGAAACCACGACTGACTGCACCACTGATTGTTGTCACGCTGCTGTCACCAAAGCCTTCTGAAACGCCTCGACCAGCATTCCAGATCTGCCAGATCGGCGAGATAACGCTCGGTAGCAGTAACAGAGATCACACTGGAGAAAAGGGAAAAGATTAAGCCACTGTTAAATCACAATAGGTATCTCCACTGAAGGGTAACTCTCTACAACAACGACAGCCCTTTGTATGAGTGCATTCTGACTACCAAAGCAAGTGAAAGACTCAGCCTCCTTTGATGAAACCTTTTGATGAAATCTGAAGAAAAACAGTCCCTGCCCAGGTTACTAAAACAAGAAACACAATACAACAAGGTTTAGAAGATTATTTAGCTACATCAAATCAACCTAATATTTGTCCTGATGAAGCCCTAACAACAACATATAGGAACCTACTGAAGGATGGGGTTCACACTATAAATATAGGCCGAAACACATAGACATATCATCCTGTTGAAATATAAAAGAGAAATAACATTCTGGTGGAAACTGTGGGAAATGTTTTGTCCCAACTTTGAAAAATGGTCAAACAATTGTAGAAACCAAATGACAGACCAGGAAAATCGTGTTAGAGAAAATTCGTGATTATTGCTTATGTATTGTGGAAATATTACCATGTTAAAAGTTTTTATTGTGAAAGAGAAATAAACTTGTTATTTATATAATGTAAGAAGTTCTAAGTCTGGATAATATATGGTCACATAGTGCACTGTAAATAATATACCATTTGTGAAACATAGGTGGTTGATACTAAGTTAAAAAACAGGAAACAGGGGTAGTCTGTGTCTCATATTTACTTGATATTTGCTTCCCCCCTGTTATGACACGATCCCCCGACAACAAAAATATAGAGCGTGACCTACCTTATACGCTGTTGTAATAATAATACATCAGATATGTTTATACAACCTTGACTGGACAGCCCTTTTATCATTGGGTAATAATTGTATTTTCGCTGTGTTGCAACTAACCTACGATCCATGACCTTTCAGAGATAAGCCTGCCGTTCCATCCACGTTACCAAAATTGGACAAGGAGGTTTATAATTGACCTGTGTTTCCAATCTGTTCGGATTGCTTCTGGTGTACTAGAGGTGTGGGGCTGATTGATGTTTTTGAAACCGATATTCATCCCTGGACCACTGACGCCCCCGGAAGTTGATTTGTCACATTGGTGACAAGCGGTCAGATCATTTGGAGCCTTGTGCGCAGCTTAGTCACCCAATGATAAAGGTACTGTTGCAGGCAATGTTTAGTCACTGCTCGATCTTAGTAATTGTCATGGATCCTGACACAGAGACTGTAAAAGGATGTCCTGCACGTCTTATGTCAAGAGAGGGGACTTTCCCACAGCAATAATGTTAATAATCCTGAGTTGCCGTCCAAGCTTGGATAGAAGCAAGGGCAGTTGGGGAGAAAAACCAAGGGACTGGCTAGGCCCTGTGTACCCGAACGGAACAGACCTTCTGGATGGGGAAGTGGAAGATAACGAGGAAGACAGCAGGAGTAGTATTTCTCGCCAACATTCCCGCTGGGGTTTAAGCACGGTTTCTCAACACTCTAGAGTGTCAGTGAAGTCAGCGGATAGTGTGGCATCCCGCAGGTCCCAGGCCTCAGCCCAGTCTCTAAGTGGCCCAGTAATTGTTCGGGCTGTTAATGAGGTAGCAGCTAGAAAGCTCCTGCTTGAGGAGCGGAGACAAGCGCTAGAAGAACAGAAACTGTGGAACAAGGTTGCAATGTAGGGGACAGGGCCACCATAGAGCTGCACAAGCTGACATGTGAAAAGAAGGAGGACAACAGATCCACCTCTAGCGAAAGCAGCAATAGTGGCTCAAACCAGAGTGCCCGGGAAAAGCCCCGAAAGGCACATCACCAAAAACATAGTGCAGGCTTACGAAGTGGGGAAGGATATGTTTGACGGGTTTGAAGCATCAAGCTTTCTTTTCAGCTACTTGAGGTGGAGGATGTTCTGTGGGGTGCAGCCCTGATGAGTCGCTTACCGACACCAGGGACTGATGCAATTTTTTCAGTTAGCCCCTGAGAAAATGCCTGTATTTATTTTTTTATTGGCTATTTATGGTTATAGAAAGAAAAACCTTTAAGCCATTTTATCCAACATCTAAAATCCAAATTAAATATCAAGTATGTACTTAATCAAGTTCAATGTAAAATGTAAATTATGTCAGTTGTTATCCATCCTACTCTTCTAGTACACATTATGGTACTTCCAATTTCTTGAAGATAGCAACAACCAATTTGACGAATGCCAAGGTAATTAAAACTAGTTCTACCGCTAGTAAGATTTTCCACCATGCTTCCTTATGTCTGTGGCCATGCTTCTTGATTTCTTCCGACATGCGTTTCAACCTTATGTCTTTTGTTGCAGAACTTGACATTACTAAATGGTTAAGAGTTTCAATCGTTGAGTCTTCTTTACATAATCGACAGATCAGCGTTCCTCCACCATGATTTCGTGGTCTCAGAATTTCGCTCGTAGGTAACAGGTTAAGGCAGATTCTCAGAAATTGAGACCTAAAAACCAGCTAGGAAACAGCTGCAGGTATTTGGCCAAGCAGTTCAACTTTTTTTCCTCTTCCAGTGGCTTCTCATAAAGTTTGAACGCTTGCCTTTCGTCGTGGGTCTGGATCCAATCCCGTCTATGTCATTTTTTTTTTTTACCCTTGTCAGGGTTTTGCCCGAGTGATGAAGCTGTTTCCCCCAGATCGGACAGGATCATTTTGCAGACGCTTTCCCATTCTCTTAGGGAGCACTCTGATTTTTTTTAATGCATTTCCCAAAGAGCTGGAGAGTTTTTCACATAGCTATGGCCTTGAGTGAGGTTAGGCCAAGTTATGATATGAAATTTTATTTATATATATATATATATATATAAGTTCCATCCGTATAGCCTGTATCGGAACACTCGTAGGTAGACCTAGAACCTTCTTCCAGAATATACCTTCGATGATTTGCCAGTGTTAAACATCGAAGTTCAAAGAGGTCTCGGCTCCATATGTTAGAATGGGTGTAGCTTTCATTCTATTAAAGGTGACCACCGGGATCATCAAGAAGCCACAGACCTTTTTCAGAAGCAGGGGTGTTGCTAGGTCTGGAAAAGATCTGGGGCTATGCTAATGTCAGGACTGTCGAGATGAGTCTAGCTGGCCTTTTGGTTGTAGGCCCAGAGCGTCTATCCAGGGCTACAACCAAAAGATTCAGGGCTATAGCCCTCTAAGCCCCCCTCTAGCAACGCCTCTGTTCAGAAGTATTCAACCTTGCAATGCTAAGTTCTTTGCTTTATTCCTGAGCGTGGCAATTCTAGGAGCATCACAGGTGTTAGTATTTAGACAAACGCCCAGATAGGTGAGAGATTTTACCTCCGATATTTTCTCTCCCTGAAGGTGCCAGGTTTTTGCTCTATCCTTTTTTATGTTCGTTGATTCTCCAAAGGCCATAATCCTTGATTTTGCAGGATTTATCCGTAAACCATTTGTTGAAATATTTGTTTGCAAAGCATCTAATTGCCTCTGGAGGCCCAACAACGTTTGGTCAGCCAGTACGATGTCGTCTGCAAACAACAATCGCCCTACTTCCTCTGTTTGCAACTTCAGCTGGAAGCATCTGATACCTAGAAAAGCCTGGTCAATATACGATATACATAGATTAAATAGTTCAGGTTCCAACGGGCACCCTTGTTTCAATCCTTTGGACGTGTATACCGGTCTTAATCATGCACCCATGGTATTAACCCTTACCCTTAGCATTGTATCGGAATAAAAGTCTTTAATTGGCTCCATGATGTTTCCTGGACAGCCCCATTGCTTTCCAAAGGGCTGGACGCTTGATGGTGTCGAAAGCTTGAGTTAAATTCTCAAAGGTCAGGTTCGTTCTCTTCACTCTATTTCTCTCAGATCTAGACTTTGGGATGGTTATAATGAAGATATTAAGGGACATCCCTATCCCTTTCACAAAGATGGATTGCCACTCGTCCCTGTGTGCTAATGTTATTTTCCACTGGGATAGATTCTTCAATATTAAGGTAGCAAATATTTTTCCAGCCACATCCAGCAGCGCTATCGGACGATAAATAGCTGGGTCAGATCTCTAGCCTGTTTTGTAAATGGGCACAATTATCGATGTCTTCCACAACGAAAGTATCTTCCTTGCCTCAGCGATGTATAAGAATAAAACAGACAAGAATTTTGCCCATTGAACAGGGTTTTGCCATAACATCACATTCGTCAGCCCATCAGGCCCTGGGGCTTGTGAATTACTAAATTTGCTGATAATCTCAAAGATAGGTTCTAGAGTTCGCTCAACACCATCCCACGCTGATTCTTTTGGTTGGCCAACTGGAATACCTGGAGGCACCTTATCTGAGAATTTCTTGAAGTGTTCTAACTTGGCTGCTGCTGTAATGGGGTTCATCAGCAATGCTTCCTGAGGCGAATCTAGCCGATTTAATATTGGCCAGATTTGGCCACTGTTGCAGGATTTTATCTTTTCCAGCATAGATTCTGCATCATTTCGAAGGAGCATTTTATTGTGCATCTTTGCCCAATTTCTATGCTTCTGTTTCAATTTACGAATTTGCTCACTCATATCGTTAGGTTGGTAGTTTTTTAATTTGTTGATTTTCTGTTTCATGATCTTTTTCCTCGCTGCCAACATTTAATCGTACACATGAGAATGCTGGAACGCCTGTCGGTTGACTTTTCCTTTTTTGACTTCAAAGTTGTTAAATAACAGTGAATAGTCCAACCTCTCATTTCCTCGTGTGGATTTCAGCTGGCTAGTTACTTCTTCCAAATTCCTTGTAAGTTGTTTGATTTTATTTAAAGGGATTCTAAGTCAGTTTCGGCCTGATGGTATTCCTAAGCCTTTGAGCACTTTGTCGCCCCTTTCATGGTGGGCTGATAGCCAAGTTAAGCTTAGCAGGTTGTGATCACTTGTTTGCTTTGTGACTACTGACATTGTTTGTATGGCTGTTAGCATGTTTTTAATGTAAAAATGTAGTCCAAGATTTGGCCGTTTCTTGTATCATTTCTTGTTATTTTTCCCCGGCATGTCTCCCTCCATGCAGCCATTTAGAATTGTTAGATCTCTGGAGGCTATCATTTGTTGCCAACACAAGCCCCGCTTTTCTGTCACCGTCGTTTGTACCAGGTCAGCCTCACATAGTACCCCGTTTACATCAAATCATATACAATTCAAGTCTCCACATAGAATAAACCATGAATCCTTCCACTTTAGGCGTTGTTCGTCGATCAGGTCAGCCACTTGATCGGGATATGCCATGCATTTGGGGTGGGCCGGATTCCAATAAAGGTTCATAAGGACTAGTGTCTTATTGTGCTTCGCCTGGTCAGTAGGCAGATTACCCACCAATATTTGAATGTAAGGATTGGGCGAAAGAAACTCGATGTGCTGAAAGCGAAGGTGATCTTTAATTGCTGTCAACAGGCCTGATGAGGGCCTTCTCTTAGGGTCTTTGAGAGCTGGGTTTAGTTAAACTTTATACCCGTCTAATATTGGCCCCTTCCTTAACCATGTCTCTTGTAGACATATGATGTTGTGGTCTCCAATTGTTGCCTCTCCCCCAGAAAATAGATGAACTAAGCCCTTCGTGTTCCAGCTTGCCAGGGTCACAGGGTCCTCTTCTTTCAATTGTTGACATTATGCCATCTTAATTTAGTCTACCAAAAGACCCACCAGCTACTTCCAGTTATCGTCAGACCCCTTGTGGACCATTGGATTTTTTCCACTCTTTCGATTGGCCCCGGTTGAGTCGGCCCTTGACACCTCCATTCGCCTGGGCCTTCGATGGCTGGAATCCTTTTCTTTATAATCCGGCGTCTAATGGAATGCCGGTGGGCACTTCTGGTTCGCAGAGATTTCTATCTCAAATTCTTCTTTCGGGCCCTAAATGCCCGTTTATGAAAACATGAAGGCAGCTCTCCTCAAGAAGTTCTGTAAAACCCCAGAACAGTATCTCAAGAGCTTCAGAGAGCTCGGAAAGAAAAGTGGGCAGACATTTGAAGCGTTCACACACATGTCTTTAAAATATCTGAGTGGGTGGGTGGCTGATAACAAAGTTGAAACATTTAAAGAGATGCACAATTTGATTATGTGTCAGCATGTATTGAATAATTGTGAGGTTGACATACACCAGCATCTTTCTTGACAAGACTATATTACAGACCCTAGGGAGCTTGCAAAGGATGCCAACAGGTTTATGAGTACTTGAACCCAGAAAAGGGCTCAGGCAAGCACACCCAAACCAGAAGAGAAATCTTCAGACAAATAAGTAAACAAGGATGAGAAGGGCAAAGGTGTAACCCAATCCTATTTGAAGTCAGGTCCCCAAAAGAATGAAGGCAAATCCCAAAACTTGAGTTCAGCGGCACACACTTAAAGGAAAGCGCAGGCGCCCCTAAAACTGGGTGTTTTGTGTGTAAGGAGCTGAACCATAGGAGAGGGGATCCTGCTTGCATGGGCTGACCCAAGCAAGCCATAGTGAATGTTGGACTCGTGGAAGAGGCCATCATTAGTGTGGGCCTCTTAAAGGAGGACTTCCCACTAGGCTAGGGAGTGGCCTGAATGTCTATTAGTTACATTGAGTGGGAATGGTACTGGGTCTCCAGAAGACATCCCAGTTCCCAATCATACTCAACTCTATCTAGAACATGTTTGTTTGTTTGTTCATATCAATGGACACAATACTCCTGTGGCTAGCCTCACTGCTGTCACCCGGTAGTGGGCACAGCCAGGCCAGTATATCGATGGACCAGATTGTAGCATCAGTGGATTTTATGGAAAGAGTATGTGCCCTTTGGTGATAGTAGAGTTCCGCTGGTGAGGTGAAACGACCCAGCGCCGTGTAGTGGTGGAAGACTCCATCCCTGTCCCATGTCTGTTGGATAATTATCTTCCTGATCCTGAGATAGTCACAGTGGCTACCCGATTGAGGGCCAAAGAGATCGCCAGATTGAACACTCACAGAGCCTTAGGGCCCGGAGTGCTTCCAGAAGGCTTGTTGGGAGGACCGGCGTGGCCGGTAGCCCTAGTCCAGTTCCACAATGGCTGAGTCGCCTACTCCTGCGTGAGAGGTGCCAGTAGCCACTGAGGACCCTACTTTGGTAGCAGGGGACTCCATAATTTCAGAGTTTCCTGGCGCAGCACAGGACCCTGAGGTGGAGGACCAAGTTGACGCAGATCTGAAGAGCTGGCCCAAGCTGGATGAGTTCGCATCAGCTGGGGGCCCAGATCAGACTGACTTCTTTAAAGCCCAGAAGGAGTGTCCCACTCTGGCAGGTCTGTGGAAGCTGAGAGAGGAGCAGGCTAAGGGCGAGGCCCCTGGCCTGTTCAAAGTGTACTGGGAGGATGGACTCCTGTACAGTGAGCCAAAAGACTCTGAGGGTGGGGGCACCAGGAGGTTAGTGATTCCCCAATGCCACAGAAAGTTCCTTTTGGACTTGGCTCACCAAATTCCTTTAGCGGGTCGCTTTGAGGGACTGAGACATCAGACCAGTTGTCTGCCCACTTTTACTGGCCACAGTTCGGCTTAAAGGTTAAGGAATTTGTCCATTCCTGCCCGACTTGTCAAGCTTCTGGTAAGTTAGGTGGTGCCACACCGGCCCCCTTAATTCCACTACCTGTGGTTGAGCGGCCTTTCGAGAGAATAGGCATGGATATTGTGGGTCCTTTGGTACATCTTGGTGGTGGTAGACCACGCCAGAAGGTACCCTGAGGATGTTCATCTGAGGAGCATGAAAGCCCATGTGTTTGCGAAGGCTCTGTTTGGGTTATTGTCCTGTGTTGGATTCCCCAAGGTAGCTGCTTCTGACAGGGATCAAATTTCATATCAGTGTATATGAAGGCCATTTGGGAAGAGTGTAGAGTCACCTATAGGTTCTCTACATCCTTCCATCCACAAACAAATGGGTGTGTTGAAAGGTTCAACATGACCCTGAAATGCATGATAGGTGGCTTGGAAGAGCACCTGAGGAGAAAATGGGATATTCACCTGCCATGCCTTCAGTTCGCCTACAAAGAGGTGCCACAGAAAGGAGTAGAGTTTAGCCCCTTTGAGCTTCTGTTTGGACACCCTGTACAAGGTCCCTTCAGTCTAGGGAAAGAGGGATGGGAAAGCAAACCCTCATCCCCTTCACGAGATGTGGTGGGTGTATATAGAGAGGCAAAGCTAGTATGCATATGCTAGAGATTTAAAAACCTTTAGAGTCAGGTGGGGGAAGGACCAGTCACAGTTGAAAAGATAGAAATCAATTTAAATAGTCAGTTATATAGATTAAAACACATAATTAAATTTGTGGTCCACAGTTCAGTACTTAACATCCAATATAAAACAGGGGGTACGTAACAGGCTAGAATAGCAAGTTAAAACAAATTCACAGAAAAAACATACACAATTGGTACTAGTAAAACAAATAATAGTGTACCAGGTTCTCATAGAATTAAATGTATCTTAGATTTAGGTCTCTGTTTTTAGTCCAGAGAATTGTCTCGACATGTTTCTGTTCTCAAAACAAAGGTCTAGACAGTCATCAGGAGAAATTAGTTATTACGATATAACCTAATTCTTATTGGATTGTGATTAATATCAGCGTCTGTCTCATAGCATCTGTGGGGTTAAAAACACATAAAACAAAGGGTCAGTTTGTAAATAGCTAGATACTTTGATGAGTTCAGTTGAACTAGGGCACCGATATATAGGTGGTAATTACCTTATATGGTGCTGATGGGGGGTCTCTACTTTCGTCAGTCAGTAGTTATAGGAGGATGAATCAGTCCTATAAAGTATATTTAACACTTTAAGCATTATAAATTGCTTGAAAAAATAGAAGCCTAATGTGTGCTCTAAACACAGTAACAGAATAAGTAGACTATCTCGCACAGATAGGCATAGTTGACAGTGGGGTAGTGTGGCAACTATAGTAGTTTAACTAGGGAGTGGTGAGAACCTCACTATGGTTAAGAGGTGGTGTAGTAGCTTAGTATTGATTAGAATGGCGTATTGGGAGACCTAAGGGTCCCTTAAGGCATAAGTATTAAAATAAATGGTGCATAGTTATGCATGTTATAAGAGTGAGAGCCGATGGTGCGCATTAGGCGAATAGCGGAAAGATTAAGTCACCAGTGAGATAGTTAATCGTGGGAGCATCTTTAGTAGATATCGAGTTTTAAAGAAAAGTTAGCTTGCCCGTTCGTGTCATCATTAGTATAATAGCCCTTTTAGAAATACGAGACGTGCAGTAAAAGAAGTCTAACCTGTAGACTGTCCCATCAGTTGTCTGATTGTAGAAGGGTAACGATAGAGACCTCCGTTTCTGAAAGTTATGAACGATCTGGATGGCAGTAATAAGGGAATAGATCCCTGGCTCGTCGCTGTAAAAAAGCGCGAGGGAGCGAGTCAGATCAGGGAGGCAGAAATGAATCTGTGCAAGAAAGCAAGAATACGCACGTATCGGGCGGGCTTACCAGGGAATGAGCGACGGTGGCGTGCAGTGTCACGAATGATTCAGCAGAGCTCCGTGTGGACGACTGCTAACGCTGGAGACCCGATGCATTAGGTAGTCATGGAGACGCGGGTAGTCCTTTCTCCATGTTAGTATAGCCGAGTATGGCAGTGAAAGTGGCGAAGGAATGGCAGCCATGATGGAAAGGACCCTAGGTATAGGAAAACACCATAGTCACGGATAAGATCACGCTGAACTGTGTTTCTTGGGCGAGGTGTGTAGTATATATAATATTAAATATATATATATATATATATATATATATATATATATATATATATATACACACACATATGGGCTCATGTGACATAAAGGATAAAGTATATGTGTGCACGGAGGGACTAGTTAATGGAATAGAGGCTTAAAAGCAAAAAATCAAAGAATGAGTGGGTTGATGTGTAATAACAATAGCCCAATGGGTATTAGTCAAGGTGAAAGAACCAGGTAGTGCATTATAGGAGGAGTAGGCGACTAGAGTGTCAATGAAAATTGAAAGAGTAGTACTACTTAAATGTGTATAGGTACGGGTCTAAGTAGTATGTATGTATGCAAAGTGTCCCCCTAGAGGCAAATAGAAGGAGCGTGGAATGGATTTAGTTACCTAGTAGGAGACTATATATTGTACCATTCGATGGATTTGTTCAGACCTTTGACATCGCTGTGTAAAGTATAAATGATTTTTTGCTCCATTTTCAAGAGTTTCTTTTCACGTGTTTCATGATTAGTCCCTTTAAGGGACAGCAATATAGTCCATGTAAAATCTTCATGGTTGTGCTTCAGATGGATGAAGTGCTTGACCATTGGGGCGTTTTCAGGTTTGTTTTTTAGGCAGCTTCGGTGCTCCATGATGCGGGTTTTCACTTTGCGGATGGTCTTTCCCACGTAGTGCAGTCCGCATTTACATGTGATCAGGTAAACAACAAATTCTGTGTTACAATTGGTTAAATTCTTTTGGATCCAGCGTTTTGAAAGGCCAATATCAATTTCTTTAGTTTTAGAAGTGAGTTTGCATACTCTGCATGAGCCACATGGGTAGTGTCCGGTGGCTTCTGGGAGGCCCCATAAGGTGGTCAATTTGGAGTCGGGTATATTTATGCATTTCAATTTGCTGTGACTAACTCTATTGCCTATAGTAGTGCTTCTTTTTATAAGCAAATATCGGTATGGGCATAGGTTGGGTAGCTGTATTAAAGATTTTCCAGTGTTTTTTAATGATATTGGTTATTTTAAAACTCTGGTCCGTAAAGGTGTTAACACAAACAATGCGATGATCCTTAGATTTAGTAGGCTTTGGTTCTAGTAGGGCTACTTGATTATTATTAAAGGCCCTTTTGGCTGCTTTCTTCACTAGTTTTTTCGGGTAGCCTCTTTGTCTTAGTTTTTTACTCAGGGTAGCGGCTTCTGCTTCGTATGTATCTTTGTCTGAGCTATTCCTTTTGAGGCGTAAAAATTGGCCAAAAGGAAGATTGTCCTGCAGATGTTTAATATGGTGGCTGGAATAGTCTAGTAGAGAGCTCTTGTCTGTAGGCTTGTGGTATGGTTTGATTTTTAGAATACTGTTCTGGGGAAAGATGGTAAGGTCTAAGAAGTTGGTGGATACATTGCTAGCCGTCATGGTAAATTGGAGGTGGGGGTTAAGAGTGTTCAGCCATGTGAAGAAGTTATCAGCTTCTGTATGGGTACCTTTCCACTGGACCAGAATATAATCTATGTATCTACTCCATTTAGTGATGTTCTTGATAAAAGGGTTGTTACTGTTGTAGATATGAGATTTTTCAAATGTCTCAACGTAGAGATTAGCTACATTTGGTGCCATGGTGGCCCCCATGGCAGTTCCTTCAATTTGTTGAAAAAAGTTTCCATTGAACTCAAAGTAATTCCGTTTATGCGCTAGCTCTACACACCAAAGGATGAAGGAGGTCGGTACTGGATCATGATCATCGCATGTAAGAACGATTTCTTCTATAGTATCCAGTGAGGCTTGTTGAGGTATGTTTGTATAAAGAGAGATAATGTCAAAACCTAGTAGAAGACAGGTGGACGGGTCAAAATTGAGGTTTTCGTAGTTGTTGATAACGTCTCTAGAGTCTTTAAGGTAGGATTGAATTTTCTGTACGTAAGTTTTCAAATAATGGTGAGCAAATGTGGAGAGTGGTTCTAAGCCTGAGTTAATTCCTGCCACTATTGGACATCCCGGAGGGTTGATAAGAGTTTTATGCACTTTAGGTAAGGTGTAGAACGTCGGGATACTAGGTTTTTTGTTGTGTAGGAAATCAGCTTCTTGTTTAGAGATCCATTCACGATCTTTGGCTTTAGAGATCTTGTCTGAGATTAGTCGTTGACGTTCTTTGGTAGGGTCCTGTGTAAGTGGGCGATAATAATGAGTATTACTCAGCTGTATTTTGCATTCTTTGATGTAGTCCTGGCGATTAAGGATCACAATCCCACCGCCTTTGTCGGCCCTCTTGATGATGATGGAGTGGTTTTTAGATAAAGAATCTAGGGCATTCTGCTCCATTTTAGAGGGAGGCGATGTCTGCATTGACTTTCTTTTCAAAGATCAGGGATTCCGGTGAGAAGCTGTGCGTAGGTGGATAAAAGGTAGAGGGATTACGTAGGGCGGTACAGTTGGTAGGGCGGTCTCCTGTAGTTTCTGTTTCGAGAGCAAAGAATTCTTAAAGATGGATTTTTCTCATAAGTTTCTTGAACTCAATCTGAAATTCGAAAGGGTCGTGTTCTTTGGTCATAACGTATCCCAGTCCTTTGTTTAGGACTTGTTGTTCAGCTTCTGTCAATGTGTAGTTGGATAGATTGATCAGAAGCGATTCCCGCTTCGGGTTTGTTTGGATCCGTCGTCCCAGTTGTTTCTGTTTTGGGCCTGGTATAAAAAACAACCTTGATTATTTCTCCTGCCTCCATTGCTTTGGCGTATAGTAGGCTGTTCTTTACCTCTTTTGTTAGTTGCTTTGTTCCCAGTGGATGTGCCTTCTCCTGTGTCGTTTGGGTCGCTGCTGTCGTTACTGGTGCTATATGAAGTATTTCGAAACCTGACTCTCCTGTTGTTCCTTGTAGGTCCATTGGTTTGGAGGGATTTGTTGACATAGTCATCTTTTACATATAGAAACGCTTTTTCATGAGCAAAGCGTGCTAGATCTTTTATCATATGTTGAATCCATTCATTGGTATTGATAGTTTTGAATTCTTTCATTTCTGTTCGATCTCTTCTAGTCTTTTTTTTATAGTTTTCAAGTGGTAAGAGTTTTTGATATTTTCTTCGATTTTAAGTAGTTCAATTTCGATTTTGGTAGATGTTTCTTTGGCCGTATCTTTAATCTATGTTAAGGATAAGCCAATCACGACCACAGCGATTAGCTATGTAGCTCCATTGTACTCTAAATTTTTCATTGTCAATGAACAATCTAGGTTCATTAAGGACAATGAGTCCTTGGGGTAGTGCTTTGTTCTTCAGGTATTCCAGCATAATTGCCCCATGGGGTTCAGTACGTGTAAGTCTTTTTTTGAGTTGTATAAGTTCGTTCCATTCATCTTTGTCTGGCGTGACGTCTCCAATATCGTCTTTGTTCAGGATTGAAATAGCTTTCATAAGGGCTGCTGCGTAATCATCGCTATAAGCTAAGGTTCTGTCGTCGGCCATTATTGAAAAATAGCCTCTAGTTCTGTAGTGAAAGAGCACAGATAGATCCCCACTAGAAAAAGTTTCCTATGAAGTGAAGCCACTATGAACTTAGTTATCAGGGGAGGAAGCCCGGTAAAGCACTGACTTAAACAGGTTGGCAGTGTTTACTTTGTCTATATCCGGGTGGATAGTAGTCAGTGTATATAGAGAGACAAAGCTAGTATGCAGATGCTAGAGATTTAAAAACCTTTTAGAGTCAGGTGGGGGAAGGACCAGTCGCAGTTAAAAAAGATAGAAATCAATTTTAATAGTCAGTTATATAGATTAAAACACATAATTCAATTTGTGGTACTTGGCCTTCGGTCTAAAATGGAAAAGTACATGGCACAGTCGAAAAATAACCTAAAGGTCACTCAGGAGCTGATAAAGCACTAGCACAACCAGAAGGCCACAGTAACTATCTATTCTCCAGGACAGCGGGTGTGGATTATGGAACCTGTCAAACCCAGTGCCCTTCAGGACAAGTGTACTTGGCCTCACTGTGTGCAGAAAAAGGTCAGTGTGGTGAATGATCTCATTGACGTGAAGGGACCTAAACCGATGTGCAGGGTCTTTCACGTCAACCGACTTAAACCCCATTATAGCAGGGATGACTTGGTCATGGCATTAGTGACTGACAGAGAGATTGAGGAGGAGACTGGTCCCCTCCCAGACCACTTGCCACTGAAGCCACAAATGAGTCAGTTGAAGGTGTCAACCTTGCAACGGACCTGTCAAAACAGCAACTGACAGACTGTCGCCGTTTACTGGGACAGTTTGCCAGGCTGCATTCTCTAACTCCAGGTCGTGCAGATTGGTGCACCCATGATGCAGACACTGGAGACAATAAGCTGGTGAAGAGTAGAATTCACTGTATGTCCGATAGTGTCAGAGACACCATCAAGGAGGAAGTTTCCAAGATGCTGTCCCTATGAGTGATAGAGCCATCCCAGAGCTCATGGACTAGCCCAGTGGTACTGGTCTCTAAGAAGACCAGTGGTGGGAAGACTGAAGTTTGCTTTTGTGTGGACTACATGGGGCTAAATTCTGTCACAAAGACAGATGCTCACCCCATTCCTTGGCAGATGAGCTCATTGACAAGCTTGGCGCTGCCAAGTACATGAGTACCTTTGACCTCACAGTGTGGTATTGGCAGGTCGGCTTGACAGATGGACAGAGAGAGAGGTCAGCATTCTCAACCCCGGAAGGACATTCTCAGTTCACTGTGATGCCCTTCAGATTGAAGAATGCCCCTGCAACTTTTCAGCACATGGTTAACCAGGTTTTGTCTGGTCTGGAAAACTTCAATGTCACCTATTTAGATGACATTGATGTGTTTAGCCACTCCAGGGAGGATAATTTGTACCACCTGAAACAAGTGCTTCAGGTGCTGCAGAATGCAGGTCCGACTATCAAGGCAATGAAGTGCCAGATAGCGCAGAGGACTGTGACTTACCTAGGCCACCTGGTCGGTGGAGGTAAGAAACAACCTCTCGAGGTGAAGGTACAGGCTGTGAAGGATTGGGAAATCCCCACAACACAGATGCAGGTGAGAGCTTTTCTAGGTCTCACCGGGCACTACCGGTCGTTCATCAGGCAGTATGGGACCATTGCCATGCCCCTGAATGATGTAACTTCCAAGAAGATACCAAAGAAGGTAACTTGGACCCACATCTGTCAAACCTCCTTTCAGGATTTATAGGATGGGTTGTGCAGGGCCCCAGTTCTGAAAGTGGCAGACTATGGCCAGGAGTTCATTATCCAGACAGATGCCTGTGATTTTGGGATTGGAGCAGTGTTAGCGCAGCTGAACTCTGAAGGTGTAGAGCAACCTGTCGCTTACATTAGGAGGTGGTTGACAAAAAGGGAAAGGAATGGGGCTGTCTCAGAAAAAGAGGCGTATGCCGTCATGTGGGCCATAAAGAAGATGAAACCCTACATCTTTGGGTCTCATTTTACAATCCAAATAGGCCACAGGCCTCTGCGATGGTTAATGTCCGTGCAAGGGGAGAGCACTAAGCTTTTGCCTTGGGCCATATTCCTACAGGGATTAGATATGGATATCCAGCACAAGACAGGTTCCCAGAATGGAAATGCAGATGGCCTCAGCCAGTACTTTTGTCTTGATTATGAACCAGACCCTCAGTAGGGTGACGTTTCACATGTTGAAGCTGGGGGAATGTGAGGAATTCGACCATCTGCATGGCGGGTGTACACTTGGCTGGGCTTTTTTGATATTTTGTAAGAATTTGAATGATGGGAGATCAACCTCCGAAAATGTGTGGGGCTAATCTGCACACATTTTCCTATGCTCGCCACACAACAAACCCATAGACATGTGTACACTGGGGAGAGCGGGGGCAGCATACAGGCGCAGTCCTCCCTCTCACATTTAGTTGGAATGTGACAGCCAGGAGTACATGAAAGCAATAAGAGGAGGAAGGCAGCACCTTCCTCCTCTCATGGCCAGCCTAATTAAATATCAAAGGCTCCATGGATCCGCCTTCGTCCACCTGCTGGTGGCAGCGCATACTGATGAGAGTTACTTGAAGTAGGGTGCGGGAGGCCGGGTTGCAGAAATAACAAAGGACAGGATACCCAACACCCTTTTGATATGCATCTGTGTCAACTTGAAGTCAGCTCCCACTCCTTAGTATGAAGGGAAGTGAATGTCATGCCTGGGAAAATTGTTTCCAGTGGTAATCCCCGCAGTGGGACCCCATTCAGGAAGGTACACGTCTGTGATTGAATGGAGGCAGAAAGTCTGTTCTCCTCATAACTTCAAGGGAGACATCTGCTTTGAACAGGAGCCACACAAAGCTCAATTAACCAGAGAGACACTTTGAACCAAAACAAACAAGAAGATGGGTGGGACTTAGTAATGCATATTGTCACCCTTTTACCTTTCCTGTTGGAAAGCACTCTGGTTATGGCCTCACACATAACGGAAGATTGTTGGTGGGGACCCAGGATTGGTTCATTAAGGTAGGCATAGTTTGTACCAATCACTGAGGCCCATTTGGCTTTAAAAGAGGGCTGAGCCCATCTCTTAGTAGATTATGCCACAACTTCGAAAGGAGTAAGAAAAAGGACTAGTTTTGGACCCAGGCTAAAGGCACAGTCTACCTTACAGCTTCTGCCTGTGAAGAAAGGCCAGGAATTCCAAGAGGGAAGCAATATCCCTCACCCAAACCTCTCCCAGGGAACAGAGGGAGATACCAGACTCAGAGGACCCATCCAGCAGCTCCAGAACTGGTACCCAGCCAGCACACAGTGTGTCCTGCTAAATTCTGCCAGCAAGCTTCCTAGGTGGGAAGTGTCAGAGAGTCCCTAAAGAAAGGACAAGGCCGTTGCCTGTAAACACTCTCCTCAGCTTTGGCCCGTCAGCCTTAAAGAATGACACAAGCCATGCGAAGAAGCTAGGAGGAGTGCCACAAGTATCAACCAGCATCCATTTTGAAAGTCACTTTCAAGGCAGCCGAGCCATCGAACCACGACTGGCTGCACCACTGACTGTTGTCACGCTGCAACAGCTAAAGCTGTCCGAGATGCCCCGACCAGCGTTCCAGATCTGCCAACCAGCACAGGGACAATGATTCTTGACCCTGAGCCGCTGTGTAGGCCAGCCTGCAGACGTGCGTCCAGTCTCGCTTGCCAAACTGCCTGCCGCCTGATACCCTGCAGCTGTCTCCCATCTTGAACTCTGTCGCAGGAACTGCAAGGCGTCCTGGAACCGACTTGACCCTGCCGAGCCTCAAGATCATCTGAAGCACCAGGTACATTGTGGTTCTGTCCCCCTGGTCCTTCTCCCAAGGCCCCTGTGACATTTATGACCCCTTGCTCCTTTGGTGCTGAAACCAAATAGCCTTGAACAGTTAAGACTGATTGTTTTACCAACTACACTCCTGTCAGTATCCAGAGTGCATCCCTTTCCTTTGTAAAACGGTCTGTCATCTGTGTTCCTTTACAGGGTGGGTTGTATTTTGTAGTGTGCTAGAACTGTCTGTTGTAATAATCATACATTTGTGTTTTTAAAAAGAAAAAATGTTTTATTATATGGTTAATGCAATCAACCTTTAATAACAGTTAAAGTAATAAAGCAGAGTGCATTTCTTTAAAAATACCATAAATTGAAAAATGCATACAAATATAATTCATTACATATCATACGTATCATTAAAACAATTTAACTCACTTAGCACCATTGATAGTTAAAACATTGCAGGAGAAAAATTGAAATTTAAGGATCAAATAATCCATTATATAATATCAAATTGCAGGTTCAATGATTTTATATACCCAAAAACTGCAATGACACTCGAAGTTGGGCGCCCAGCCAAAGATGCCAAAATGGGTCAGTTGCAACAGATTGAATTGCTGACAGATGTTTCTTGCAATAAAGTAGCCGAGCATACTGCAAACAAGTACATTCAGTTACCAAATGCCGTACGGATTCACATGTGCATGGCACATGACAAAAGCGGCAACTGGCCTGTTCGGGGGAAATAATGCCATATCTAACAATGATTTGCTTGGTGAGGGCAGGTTCCAAGGAAACCGTAGAAAGATGGTCCTTGTTAGTTTATCCGGATAGAAGCATAAAAAAAGGTGCTGTGATACCCACCTTTTTGCTCAGTGCAAAGATGACTTAATGAAGGATAGCAGTGCATAGAATTAGTTGTATTATCCAATCATAATTACGCAAAGATAATTGTACTTTTTCTGGAATAAGCACAAGATCTTCAATGGATGAATTGATGGTATCAAGTATAATGTTGCATCTATTCAAGATAAGACGAATCCAGGCACATCCTTCAATCTGCGTATTATTGAAATCTTCAAACAAAGATCCCTTGACAGGACACAATATCTTGCGACATACTGATAACATTTTCCAATCAGCTCTTGCCTGTAAAGATGTAATGCCAAGTCCATATCGTATAGCAGCAATCAGTAAGGAGTTTGGAAGTTGGAGTGATCTTTGCCAGAAAAAGGGCTTCAAAAGCCAGTAGACAGTTCACCACACTGGCAGGATAGGTCTCAATACCATAAAGTAGTTGTGGCACTAGTTTGCCCTCATAGAATGATATTGCAGATTTTAAAGAGAATTTGCAATATTTCTGATCAACCCTTAGTAATTGGGAGGAAAGAGCATGGACATGATCTTTAAACCACTGTCTCAGAATCCCTGTACAGGGCTTTGAATTCATCAGAAATCTTAAATAGTTCATTGAGGTTACAATGTTAATTCTTGGATCTCGTATCTTCCAGTGATAAGAACTCTTGGTCCTCAGTCTGGAGAATTATATCACCTTGGTCTTTTAGGAATTAACCCTCAAAGAATGGGCTTCAATATAGCCAACAAAGGAATTTAGTAGGCAGTGAAGACCCACTGCCGTGCAATGAAATAGCAGAAAGTCCTCAGCATATGCTAAAGAGCGCGCTCTTAGATTACACAATTTAGGTGAAACAAGTACTGCCGATTTCAGACAGTTGACAATATCTGCAAAATAAAAGTGAAATGAGCAGGAGGCCAGAAGGCATCCCTGCCAAAACCCCACAGGCAGTAGGGATGGATCTAGATAGAACACCTGTGTGGTTTAGGCAAACCTGTATATGAGTGTTGGTGCAGAGTCCCACAATAAGCCTGAGGAGTCCGGGAGCGATGCCCCAATTCTGAAGTTTAAGCCAAAGCGTGTTTCGATCGACCTCATCAAATGCAGAACTGAGGTTGAGGGATGCAACAAAGATTGACTTACACTCCCCCCACTCAAGCCAAGTGTTGTAGACAGTTCACCATCATGCCGTTTAACGATGTCCCTAAGTAATGTCTAAACCCAGTCTGCCACTTGCCTAAGTGGCAGACACTTCCATTATAACCCTTCCTTTACAGGTTGGGTTGTGTTTGGTAGTGTGCTAGAACTGTCTGTTGTAATAATAATAAATTCGATATTTTTTATACATCCTTGACTGGACAGTCCCTTTTATCATTGGGTAATAATCGTATTTTTGCTGTGTTACAACTATCCAATGATCCACAACCTTGTGGAGATAAGCCTGCCGTTCCATTCACGTTACCAAAATTGGACAAAGAGGTTTATAATTGACTTGTGTTTCCAATCTGTTCAGATCCCTTATGGTGTGCTAGAGGTGTGGGGCTGATTGATGGTTTAGAAACAGAGGTTCATCCCTCGACCTCTGGTACTCCGGAATTTGATTTGTCAAAATTGGGTCCCACTTATTCAAATTCAAACTTAACAAATTTATTTTAGTTGAAAATATGATTTTATTGGTATATTAATTTCTTTACAGGTTACGGAACGTCACAGTGCCAACAATCAGTTAGTAAGTTTCACCGATAGCATGCACATTTCGACAAACAAGGACAAGTACTTGCCGGTGCAGTTAGAGTCCTGAAAACAGCATAGTACAACTGGCATTGTGTGACGTTAACCAAACTGGTCAACCGGTACATAACACTGAAACACCTTCCGGACGTTGATTCGTCAAAGTAATATTATGAGAAATAAACGGATGAGCTGCATGGATACCTGTACTGAAAAGAATGAAAACTCAAAAACACATTCATGAAAGAACCAATAAAATAGTAAAAGGAATTGTTTGGAAAAAAGAGATTCAGTATTGAATATCTAAATAAACAAAAGAAACATTGCCAATTACTGATAGAAGCATCTGACCGCATACATTTGAATGGGCTATACATGTGTATTTTTTGCAGAGTACTGGATAGTTTGTACATATGTGATTAAAGACCAACCTCAGTAGGTAAGATTCAGTTAGGTAAGAATCAACATAGAAGGTGCACCATACCCCTAAGGTTCATGGAGGCATGATCAGTTTAAATATCAAAATATCTACTATAATAATGGTGTCATTGAGTCCAGCTACATCGTTCATTTTTCTCAACTTTTTGTAAAACAACCCATGTAATATCCTTATCAGAGTGGCTCAAGTCCATGGAGTGGGCAACCATGGGTACGTTTAAAGTGTTGAGCAAATCCTTGAGCGACGCTCACCAATTCTGATGGTAACTTTACGGCTTGTCATGCCGATGCCTCTCTTGTTGCATGGACATGTGATCATGTAGATACACATTTTGAAGCTTCAAATCTGGTTGCGTTGTAATAAAAATGTCTTAACTATGGGTTCCTTCAGCCACTTGATTTATAAGAAGTATAGGTTTCCTTGCATTAGCAAAGCCAATAGTTGTGGCTCTTGGATAGGCAATAAAGGCACTGCCATGATATGCTTAGGTGTTTGCCAGCTGTTGCCATCTTATGGCCAGGTAGAACCATTATGGCAGTGCCTAGGCATTTCTGATCCACTGCCTACAAAAAGACAAAACTGTTGGTTTTGCCTATGTTTGTTTAATAATGGGTTAGAATCCTGTTGGGTTGGAACAAACCAGAATTAGGCATCCAGGAACATGTCTGATCCCTAATCAGAAACAAGTTGTGCAATCAGCACTGCTTTCCTCAATCAATGCCTTCTCTCAATGCCCTCTACATTTTTGCTCAGCATACAACTTCATAGAATGAGTTCTACCCTTGCCCAGGGTATATGGGTTATTGGTGTGAGCTGGGAGTACAGACATTTCTGTACTCCAATAAAACCCCACCACTCTTATTACCTAAAATGTCATACCTATTTGCATCTAACCTAATTGTGTAACTGGTTTTCATTACAATGCCAGAGTCTGAAACTAAGTGTTTCTTCACTACGCTGCTAAAGTTGAATCTAAGTGGTTTTTCATTGCTTTTTATAACACTATATAACACTGTGTAGATTGCCTGCAATGCCACCTGGACGGTCAGTTAGATGTGTTGGGAGTCATCAGTGTACTCTATTCTTGGACTGGGAAATGTGACGCCCATTAATGGATTTTGAGGTTAGGAAATGAGTTGCTCATAGATGAATTTTTGAGTTCAGGAATTGAGTTGCAGTTAGATGGGCTTTTGGGGTACGCTAGTGCTGCACATAGATGGATTTTTGGGATAGGAAATGTGTTGCACATAGATGAATTTTTGGGATAGGAAATGTGACGCACATGGATGGATTTTGAGCTTAGGAAATTAGTTGCTCGTAGATTGATTTTTGAGTGCAGGAATTGAGTTGTAGATGGATTTTTGGAGTACGAAATATGTTGAACTTGCATGGATTTTTGGGACAGGAAATGTGACGCACTTGGGTGGATTTTACGGGTAGGTAATTAGTTGCTCACAGATGGATTTTTGGGGGTAGGAAATGTGATGCACTTGGATGGATTGTTGGGGGTGGGAAGGGTGTTGCATGTAGATGGATTTTCAGGGGGGGAAGGAATAGTGCTGCACTCTTTCGTTAGCTTGTCCATTTACGGAGGTGTTTATGATGATATCCTGTCCCCAGCAGTCTGAAGATCACAGGGAAAACCTCCCAATGTGCCTTGAGGTCCTCTGAGGACAGACGTCTTATTTGCACCTAGAAGATGTTTTAGGATTGCCCCTTTTGCACTTAAAGATCTATAAGGATAGCTTCCCACTGAATCCGGCCTTGGTACTAGTGGTCATTTGTGAATGCTAGCCTGTGTCACTAATGATTTGTTGCAGCCGCAAGATGACAGTACCTGAACAAACAGGTGCTTCTACAACAAATCTACAACAAATCTCCATCCGGGTTTTTCGGTACGTATAAACGTACCATTCCAGTGAACACCGGCCGCAGGCATGGCTACCCACCCACATCAGAATACAGCAACGACTACAACAAATTCGGTCTCGATGGTCACATAATCGTTCCGTCTTCCTACACCAGACTACGCCTCAACACCTCTGCCATTAGTATGCAGCAAAGACATACAACAAACTTGTGCCAGCTGTACACATGAGTGTCTTGCACTCATGCTTTCTCCTGACCTCTCTCAGCACCCATTTACATGCCTGAACTCATGGGATGCTTTTTTCGGAGCCCTGCCAGGACTCCTACGCCTTACAATGGCCAAATGCACACACGCATTCTAATCCTACCCTGTGATCTCCAACACTCTGGACTTCGGTCCCCGAGGGCGTTCCCCCCACTAGTGCATTGAGACTATAATAATGGTAAAAGGCACTATATAAATCACAACTACAATACAATGCAATACAATGATCTCTGCCTTCTCTCTTTACAATCGGTGGTCCCTTGTTCTGGATCTGTTCTAATGTAAGCTGCCAATTGGGAAGGTTGGTTTTGCGCCTTACCTCACAGTGGGAGGAGGGGAGTGTGGAGGAGATGCAATTGCAATCTACATCAGGTTGTGGACAGTTCCTCGTTTCGATTATCGCCACTCAGTCCCATGCATTTACCACAGACTTGCGAGTGATGCCAAGGCAATGCTAATGACCATTTCTGGAGTGCCTAGGTCTCCATGAGGATTCGTTTGGATTTACCATGAACGGTAATTGCGCCACTATAAATCTGCCGATTCTGTGAGGTGAATTGGAGGATTTCCTTACAGCTAAATATACAAGAGGTAAATCCTTCTCTTCAGCTCCAAACGTGTAGTTTGGCTGTTTGGGAAAGTGGCAGTAAAGTGGCGGTAGTTCTGTTAGTGCCATGTTTTCCTGTACCGCTATAGTCGTAATGAGGCAGAATCAGACATTTCTTATCCTAAAAACAAACTGTTTGAGGCGAGCAGCTTAAAATCTACTACGCTCGGACACTCGGAAAAATCACGTAATTCTTACAAACTAAACATCAAATGGAGCTCAAGACAACCGACATAATAGAATTATTTGAATATTGCAACACAATCTGTAACTGTCTCCCAAACAATGAGCGCAAAATTAGAGCAATGGGACGTGTCCTGAGAAGGAGTGATCACAGCATGCCCTCCTCTAAACCCTTCTACTGGCTCCCACTGGCATCTAGGAGTAATTTCGAAGTTCTCTGCGCAAATGCACAAAGTCTATTGAAGCAATTGCTCGGTGTTGGGGGGGCCTGCTCCGGGTCACCGGGCAGGCCCCATTCTCATGTCGGGATCACCCGACGGGTCCTGGTGTGCGGCGATCACGCCGCGGACAATGCAGTGGGGGTCACCCCACTGCGCTCCAGGTCACTGGAGCCCACATGTGGCTGGGGGCACCCAGCACACGACGGCCCCAGCTCTGGGGGGCACCCAGGCCGGGGTCGCCTCATTAGCCATGATCACATGGCGTTGGGATCACCCAGGGACGGCGTTCCCCGGCAGGGGCACCGTCCTCGAGCTGGGCCCCGTCCCTGGGCCCAGACCCTTCCGTGCAGCACAAGCAGGGTGCTGTGAAAGAACGCCACCAGACTCACGATCACTTGGACTGACGAGCCGGAAGCAGCTCGTCCCTTTTATTGACTTGGTCACATGGGAAACCATGTGACCACAACACATACTCTGGGAGATACCATGTCCCCCTACAGGAGTGACATGCAACACTGGGGTTCAGTGCAGGCAGTGTCCTCCATCATATAGCAGCGGAGACCCCAGGTCTCTCTTATATGACATCCGCCTATTAAAGGCCATTCTCTCTCTCTCTCTCTCTCTCTCTCTCTCTCTCCCCCCCCTTCTTGCTCTGTGCTCTGTCTGTACACTATCTCTCTCTCTCTGTATATATAGCTATATATAAACATTAAAAAGGGACCACATTATATTATTTTAATTAAAACAACCTTTCCCATGTTCCTGTTGTAGTTCTTGACAAATACAGAGGGCAGACTACAGCTATAAAGTGATCATACTTTCTTAAACATGTTAAAATGCTATTAGCGCTACCAGGGGAGTTGCTAGGTCTGGAAAAGACCCGGGGCTAAACTGATGTCGGAACTGTTGGGACTGGGGGCTAGCTAGTCTTTTGGCTGTAGCTCCTGAGATTCTATCCGGGGCTACAACCAAAAGATCAGGGGCTATAGCCCCCTTAGCCCCCTCCTAGCAATGCCCCTGAGCGCTACTAATATATTTAATAATTAAAAAATATGACAGACGTCATGGAAAATAGTAGGTTTGGAATTGCCGTTGCCATGAGTGTCTTTTTAGCATGCAAAGTCCCTTTGCACGGCAAAAACACACATTGTACTGCTCCACCCTGATTCATGGAACATCGCAAAGTGTCTTTTTGCTGTACAAAGTTACTTTGCATGGTAAAAAGACACTTTGACTGTTCTATGAATCAGCGTGTTTGTTGGTAGTGCAAAGTCACTTTTTTTTCACCAGTGAAAAGTACTTTGCACCGTGCAAAATATTCCATGAATCAGGTCCTAATTCATCAACAGCATGAACATTGGATCGACTCAAACCAGCTTAGCCTTAACGCCTTAAAAACAAAGAGGGTAATTCATAGAAATGTGCACAAAAATGGCGCACGCGGCTGGCGCACAGTGTCCCCGTGCGATGCACTGCGCCAGCCGCGTGCGAAAAAATCCTTTTCATCGCACAGCGTATTCATGGATTTTAGCCTCCGAAACCAGCCGTGGCGCAGAGTGGCGCAGTGACCCTGCAGCAGCGCCAGTTACGCCCCCAAGAACGCCCTCGCGCAAGGAAAAGCCGTCACAATCCTCAAATCATCGCAAAGGGCTGCGCTAACCCTGGACCAGTTCACAGGGCTGGCAAACAGCAAACGCCAAGCGGGGAACGTGTATTTCAGTGGTTCGCGGGAAGTCCCACACGCGATTGTCCTGGGTACGTGTACATCAGGGGTGCGTGGGAAGTAACACACGCTATTCCATCAGGGCACATGTATTCCAGGGGTGCGCGGGAAGTATCACACACAAAAGCAGCAGGGTACGTGTATTTCAGGGGTGCGCGGGAAGTATCACACGCGATTCCATCAGGGTACGTGTATTCCAGGGGTGCGTGGGAAGTATCACACGCAAAAGCAGCATGGTACGTGTATTTCAGGGGTGCGCGGGAAGTATCACACGCGATTCCATCAGGGTACGTGTATTCCAGGGGTGCGTGGGAAGTATCACACGCAAAAGCAGCATGGTACGTGTATTTCAGGGGTGCGCAGGAAGTATCACACGCGATTCCATCAGGGTACGTGTATTCCAGGGGTGCGCGGGGAGCACCACACGTGAATTGCACGTGCGGGTCCTCCCAGGTGTTCCCTCTACACCCTCCATGGACCATGCAGGTGGCCCACACCACAGGGGCCTACCCTTCACATGTCCCGCAGGCACCCCATCCACCATGGCCATGCCCCCCAGCCAACCCACATGTCACCTTGCACTACTGCCCACCAACGCATGTCCCCCTGCACCCCCAGCCACCAGGGGCAGCCTCCACCAGGCCCCCACTCAAGTCCCCTATCACCCCACCCCCCAGCAGTGCAGGAGCAGCCTCCACCAGGCCCCCACTCCACTCAAGTCCCCTATCACACCCACCCCCCCAGCAGTGCAGGTGCAGCCCCCACCAGGCCCCCACTCATGTCTCCCACCACCCCACCCCCCAGCAGTGCAGGGGCAGCCTCCACCAGGCCCCCACTCATGTCTCTCACCACCCCCACCCCCCAGCAGCCACCAGGGGCAGCCTCCACCAGGTCCCCACTCATGTTCCCACCAGCCCCCCCCCGGCAGTGTAGGGGCAGCCTCCACCAGGCCCCCACTCATGTCTCCCAACACCCCCACCCCCCAGCAGTGTAGGGGGAGCCTCCACCAGGCCCCCATTCATGTCTCCCACCACCCCACCCCCCAGCAGTGTAGGGGCAGCCTCCACCAGGCCCCCACTCATGTCTCCCACCACCCCCACCCCCCAGCCACCAGGGGAATCCTCCACCAGGCCCCCACTGAAGTCCCCTATCACCCCCACCCCCCAGCAGTGCAGGGGCAGCTTCCACCAGGCCCCCACTCATGTCTCCCACCACCCCCAACCCCCAGCAGTGCAGGGGCAGCCTCCACCAGGCCCCCACTCATGTCTCCCACCACCCCCACCCCCCAGCATCCAGGGGCAGCCTCCACCAGGCCCCCACTCATGTCTCTCACCACCCCCACCCCCCAGCAGTGCAGGGGCAGCCTCCACCAGGCGCCCACTCAAGTCCCCTATCACCCCCACCCCCCAGCAGTACAGGGGCAGCCTCCACCAGGCCCCCACTCATGTCTCCCATCACCCCACCCCCCGGCAGTGCAGGGGCAGCCTCCACCAGGCCCCCACTCATGTCTCCCACCACCCCCACCCCCCAGCAGTGCAGGGGCAGCCTCCACCAGGCCCCCACTCATGTCTCCCTCCACCCCCACCCCCAGCAGTGGAGGGGCAGCCTCCACCAGGCCCCCACACATGTCTCCTACCACCCCCATCCCCCAGCAGTGCAGGGGCATCCTCCACCAGGCCCCCACTCAAGTCCCCTATCACCCCCACCCCCCAGCAGTGCAGGGGCAGCCTCCACCAGGCCCCACTCAAGTCCCCTATCACCCCCACCCCCCAGCAGTGCAGGGGCAGCCTCCACCAGGCCCCCACTCATGTCTCCCACCACCCCCACCCCCAGCCACCAGGGGCAGCCTCCATCAGGGCCCCACTCAAGTCCCCTATCACCCCCACCCCCCAGCAGTGCAGGGGCAGCCTCCACCAGGCCCCCACTCATGTCTCCCACCACCCCCACCCCCCAGCCACCAGGGGCAGCCTCCACCAGGCCCCCACTCAAGTCCCCTATCACCCCCACCCCCCAGCAGTGCAGGGGCAGCCTCCACCAGGCCCCCACTCATGTCTCCCACCACCCCCACCCCCCCAGCCACCAGGGGCAGCCTCCGCCAGGCCCCCACTCAAGTCCCCTATCACCCCCACCCCCCAGCAGTGCAGGGGCAGCCTCCACCAGGCCCCCACTCATGTCTCCCACCACCCCCACCCCCTAGCCACCAGGGGCAGCCTCCACCAGGCCCCCACTCAAGTCCCCTATCACCCCACCCCCCAGCAGTGCAGGGGTAGCCTCCACCAGGCCCCCACTCATGTCTCCCACGACCCCCACCCCCCAGCATCCAGGGGCAGCCTCCACCAGGCCCCCACCCATGTCTCCCACCACCCCCACCCCCCAGCAGTGCAGGGGCAGCCTCCACCAGGCCCCCACTAATTTCTCCCACCACCCCCACCCCCAGCAGTGTTGGGGCAGCCTCCACCAGGCCCCCACTCATGTCTCCCACCACCCCCACCCCCCAGCAGTGTAGGGGCAGCCTCCACCAGGCCCCCACTCATGTCCCCCAGCCAACATGTCATCACAATCTAGATCCCTGGCCCCTATGGTCAGCCTCCAAATGCCAAACACCCACCCGAGTATTGCATCCACCCACTTAGAAATGGCAATAACATGATAGAACCCCAATTGCAAATTTGGAAATGAACACATGTCCCTCACATACACCCAATGGGTGCCAGTGAATCTCAAAACCCATATCATGAAATGCATGAAACCAATGAGATGATACTACACATTGAAGTTTGAACAAAAAATATGTATTAAAAGAAATATAAATTGAATCAAAAATAAACAAACAGAAATGGGAATTCAAAAAAATAAAAAGCAGCATGTCCGTGAAATAATGCAAAACCAAAAATCATAATCCAAAGGAATGGTGTCCAAAGTCACAGTCCACAAAAGAAAATCCAATGGAAAATTATAATTGAAAGCCATTGCTCCATGGGTAAATTGTAAAAAAAAAGTCCAACAGTCAACTATATACAGATAAACAAGCCAGGGTCCATGATCCCAACAGAAAAATGAAACCTATCTAATAACACTACCTAATAAAAAAAAACTATATACAAAAATGTGGCCCGTTGTCCAAAAGGTCCAAAAAAAATACAAAACCATAGGAAACCTAACACTAACTACAGAACTATTTACAAGGGTAGCGGGCTAGTCTGACGGCTCACTTTTGGATGTCCCGGTGCCAGGGCATCATCGAACTCCTGCTCAATGTCCCGGAGGCGGTCCTCCTCCATGGCCCCGAGGGTCCGCAGGGACGTCGACGTGTCCACCTACAACCACCTGCGGATTGCCTCGAGGCACTCGGCCCGCCTCAGGGCCCTCCGCATGGAGTTCTCTGCCCTGACCATCGTGAGCCATGCCTCTTCCGCCCGCTGCCGCTCCGCATCTATGGCGTGGCCCAACCGCTGCCACACGGAAGACACTTTCTGTCCTGGGTCCTCCTGCCCTCCGGCCGATGCCTGCCCCTCCGATGTCAAAGGCCCCGAGCCATCATGGCTCCCACCACGTTGCTGCTGCTGCTGTGCCTCTGCCCGTGCACTGCCTCCTGCTGCCTGCACGTCCTCCGCTGGCTGGGGTGCAGTCATTGATGTGGCCACCCCTGCTGGACGTCCGACTCCCGACTGTGGCAGGGATGCCTCCTCCAACAGCCTGGCCGCTGTTAGGCGGAAGCCTGTGCAGTTCCCTCTGGGACCACTGCAAAAGATTTAGGACTACAGGTGTTTGGCAGCAAACCCACTTGGTAGCAGTCTGTACCACACAGATTCACTTGGTAGCTGTGGCTGAGCAGTCAGACTTCCCTCAAGAAGAGTTAGACAGTATGTGGAGTATACAACATAGGGCAATTCTTCACAGTAAGACAAGCAAACACGCAACAAGGCTTCAGTATAAAGATAAAAAGGTATTTATTTATAACGGAACATCTATCGAAAACACTCTGGCACTATCACGGCAAACAATTCAAATACAATTACTCTACGAAGCAAAAGATCAATCCCCCTAACAATAATTTGACAAGTCTAGGTTTTAACAGCATCACTTATTTGCAGACAGAGGTGTATGCTGCCACCTAGATGGCACTCTAGTATTCGTTAGGACGGGAGAGAAAAATAAGTAGGTTACGAAATCAACACAGTTCAATACTTCACGGGAAAAATGCAAGGCAAGAAGACAAGAACCACAATAGATCATAAAGTTCAGAGGCCAGGCCCACTCGGAGAGAGGCAAGGCGATATGTCCCAAAAAGTATCTTTGTGGAAATGCGTTCAAGTCTGTGTAGCAAATTGTTATTGGAAGATTGAACCAGTTCAGAACAATACGCTAGAGAAAGTTAGTAGGCGACCCTATGGAGAGGCAAGGATTAAGACACCTCACTCTATCCGGCAACAAGGGAAGCCAGGCGGACACAGTACCTTGATTGTGGAGGGCAGCTCCGGCGGGGGCAGTTGTTCCTGGTGGCGGATGCACGTCGGGTCTTTGCCAAGAGTAGAGATGATCTCGTCGAAGAAAAGTGAAGTCTGGTGCACCACCAGGGAAGAGACCAGCCGCGGAGTGCTCCGTCACAAGGTACCACCTTTTGGTCGCGGTACAGGGGTAGTGGCTATCCGGTTGCCGATGTGCTCTGCACGGGCAATTCGACCACTGCGTCCTAAGGCGAAGAAAAAGCAAAGGGGACTGGTTGTTCCCGCCAGTCAGGGGAAGAGACTCTCCGGCAGGGAGATCTCCTCTGTCGTTGGGAAGTGGTGAGTCGATTCAGCAGGGCTCCACCGGAGGTGTCGTCGTTGCAGGTCGGCTCAGCTTTACCCTTGTCGGATTCTTAGGTCCTGTTGCGACTTCTGAAGATCCAGTCCAAAAAGCCCTGCTTTTATGCAGAAAGCCCCCATTCATTCAGCCTAGCTGTCAATCAACACACGCTAAGTGGTGAGTGGGGGGGCTCACCACTTGGGCCAATCACACCAGAGTGCGACCGGAGTTGGCAAGGCAACTCGGTCCAGGGTGCCTAAACCCCCTCCCACACCCCTGTGGTAACCCAGACAGAATGGCACCACTTTGGAGGGTCTCTGTACAGAAGCCCGCCAAAAGTGGAACAAAGGGCTCGACCTTTGGTTTAGGAGTCACAGAGACGAACACAGATGCCATTTTACAAACGGAGTTCTGGCAGAAAATACCATCCGATAGACTTATTTAAGATAAGTAGACCGGTGGTACGTTAGAGATTAACGAGAAAAAGTATCAATCTCTAACAATGGGAAGAATCCCATAGGGTTATATTCGGGGTCGAACATAACAAGTAGTTTCCACTGCCACCAGCCAAAACTCGACGAGGGGAGAGGGGACAGTGCCCCCTCGAATAACAGACCCAGGAGTAATCAAATTACCCCTACTAGCATGTCCACAATAAGATGGTTTGTACTAGTTCTGTTAGTAAATTTAGGTCTAGTAAAGCCAATGGGGACTTTAAATGCCCGGGGAGACAGTAGTCAGTCCCCGGGTATGGAGTCTATGAGGGAGGTCCGCTAGGACGCCCCAGTGTTACGGCACGGAGGGTGCGGTGTAACACACATAGCAAAACATATGAGACCCTATGGAGTAAAAAACCCCATAGAACACATTGACATTCAAAGGAATTACATACACTCATGTCCAAGAGTGGGAGAAAAAGAGTCTCACTCTTGGCAGGATGGAAAAAAACATACTCCAGAAATCCAGCAAAGCTGCTGGGGGACTCACTAGGTTAGGAAACTCAGCCTAAACAGAGAATTCTCCCTAACACTCGCCCCCCCCCCCCCCAGACTAAGGGACAGGAGGATTTAATCCACTCCTGGATGAATCTCATACCTCTAGTCGATGACATACATCCTAGAGAGACCATCAGCATTTTGGTGGTGACACCCTGACCTGTGCTCAATGGTGAAATCAAACCCTTGCAGGCAGATCGACCATCTCAATAGTTTTGGGTTTTCCCCTTTCATTTGCATTAACCATCTCAAGGGTTGGTGGTCAGTCTGAATGACAAAAGTAGAACCATACAAGTACGGCCTAAACTTCTTCAGAGCCCACACGATAGCAAAGCACTCTCTTTCGATTGTTGCCCACCTTGTTTCAGGATCCTTCAGCTTGCGGCTGATGAAGCAAACGGGGTGCTCCCTACCTTTCCCATCCAGTTGACTGAGTACGGCACCTATTCCTACATTTGAAGCATCTGTCTGCACAATGAAGTGTTGGCGGTAATCAGGAGCTCGGAGTACCGGGGCTTGGCAAAGAGCCTTTTTCAGGTTTTCAAAAGCCTGATGGCACTCCTCGTTCCATCTAACCTTTTTAGGAAATTTGGGCGAGGAGATGGCGTTCAGTGGAGAAGCTATGGTCCCATAGTTCTCTATGAAATTCCTGTAGAACCCAGTGAGGCCTAGGAAGGCTCTCACTTGGGTTTGAGTAGTAGGTGTTGTCCAATTTTGCACAGCTTCAATCTTACTGAGCAAAGGCCTTATTTCTCCACCTCCTACCTCATGTCCAAGGTAGACTACCTTACTCTGTCCAATTTGGCATTTACTCTCCTTTATGGTCAGATTGGCTCGTCCAAGAGCCTGCAAAACATCTCTCAGGTGGTTTACATGTTCTTCCCAGGAATTGCTGAACACTGCGATGTCATCCAAGTATGCCATGCAGATGTCCTCCATCCCATTCAGAACCTGGTTTACCATCCGTTGAAACGTAGCAGGTGCATTCTTCAGTCCGAAAGGCATTACCTTAAACTGGTATAAGCCAACGGGGGTAGAAAATGCAGTTTTCTCCTTGGCATGGTCTGTCAGGGCTATTGGCCAATAGCCTGACATCAAGTCAAATGTGCTGAGGAATTTGGCAGCGCCAAGTTTATCCACCAACTCATCTGTTCTTGGCAAAGGGTGGGCATCAGTCTTGGTGACTGCATTAAGAGCTCTATAATCCACGCAGAATCTAAGTTCTTTAGATCCGGCCTTTGGTACTAACACAACTGGGCTAGACCATGGACTAGTAGAGGGCTCTATTACCCCGAGATCGAGCATCTTGCTGACCTCACCTTTGATGTGGGTTCGTACGTTTTTTGACATTCTGTATCCTCTGCTTTTGACTGGCAGACAGTCACCAGTGAGTATGTCGTACTGGCCCCAAGGGGTCAAGCCTGGCGAAAGCGAGAACAGAGGGGCAAACTGATTCAACATAGATTTGCACTCTTCTTGTTGCTCGGGTGTCAGATTGGAGGAGAGATTTACTCCTTCCATTTTTTCGTCCAAAGGTAAGCCTCGGAGGATATCCGGAAGAGCTTCACTCTCTTCTTCTTCCTCGGATGATGCTAGAAGCAACGCTCCTACCTCGGGTCTTGAGACATACGTTTTGAGTCGGTTGGTGTGAAAGACTGTCGGAGCCTCCTTGGGATTGCCCAAGTCCACCAGATAGTTGACCTCTCCGAGTTTACCCACAACTCTGAAGGGTCCCTACCATTTGTCTTGCAAGGCCCTCTGCCTTGTTGGGATCATAACGAGAATGAGCTGGTCTTGAGCGAACTCAACCATGTTAGCCTTTTGATCGTGCCAGTGCTTGACCAATGCTTGTCCAGCTTTCAAGTTATCGCTTGCTTCCGTCATCATGTGCGACATTCTCCTCCGGAGACCTATCACGTAGTCAGTCACTCTGACTGGCTTGGGGGAAGGAGCACTCTCCAACCCCTCCTTAATCAGGGCCAATGGACCTCTGACGGGATGACCATAGAGAAGCTCGAAGGGAGAGTAACCTACTCCATCCTGAGGGACTTCTCTATAAGCAAAGAGAAGGCATGGCAGTAGAAGGTCCACTTACGCTTAAGGGGTTCTTCTAAAGCACCTATCATGCTCTTCATGGTTCGGTTGAACCGTTCTACCAACCCATTGGTTTGTGGGTGGTAAGCTGTTGAGAACTTGTAAGTAACTCCACAGGTTTTCCACATGGCTTTCATGTAGTGGGACATAAAGTTTGACCCCCTGTCAGAGATTACTTCCTTAGGAAACCCAACCCTAGTAAAAATACCAAGGAGGGCCTTAGCCACAGCCGGAGCTGTAACAGTCCTCATAGGAATTGCCTCAGGATACCTAGTAGCATGGTCTACTACAACAAGTATAAACCTGTTGCCTGAGGAGGTTGGAGGATCAAGGGGACCAACAATGTCAATCCCTACTCTCTCAAATGGGACTCCCACAACTGGGAGAGGCACTAAAGGTGCCACATTCTTGGAGCCAACCTTACCAGAGGTCTGGCAGGTGTGGCAGCTCCTGCAGTGTTTTTCCACTTTGGCCCCCATCTTTGGCCAATAGAAGTAGAGAGAGAGCCTTTCTTTAGTCTTCTTGAAACTCAAGTGACCAGCCAAAGGAATCTCGTGGGCTAACTGCAAGAACTGTGGTCTGTTCTCTTGGGGTACTACAAGTTGTTTGTAGTCTCCAGGTGCAGACTTGGTCGGTTCACTGTAGGAGAGGCCATCTTCCCAGTGCAACCTGTATTTCCCAGGCTCTTGCCCTTCAGCCTGAGCTTCTGCCTGGTGGCGAAGACCTTCCAGAGATGGATAGTCTCTCTGTCCCTTACTGAAGTCGGCCCTGCTGGGTCCACCTTCTGCCAGTAAAGACTGCAGCTCAGGATGGTCAACAGGATCCAGATCTCCAATGAGTTCCTGGCCTTCCATTAGCTCTTCCTCGGAGTCTAATTCTACCACACAGGGTGGTACCTCCCTCCCAGCCGGAGGTGGAGTTACGGGTGTAACTTTGGACAGCCGCGGGGAAGTCCGTGTTGGCTGCACTGTAATGCCGGCTGCTGGTTTCGGGGCAGAAGTCTTAGGTTTCCCTTTCATTTCTGGTTTCTTCGAGACAGCGGCCGACAATTCCAGTGGAGCAGGAGTGATTTCCTTCTTCATCATCTCCTGGAGAGTACCGCGCATGGTCCTCTCTCTTGCGGGTCTGGTTAGCTCCTGTAACCGTTTACTAGGAGGTCTGGGAGTATGCGATACAACTCAGAGAGTTTTCAAATCGTTACCCAACAGTACACGTCCTGGTACCTCACTCTGTATGCTGACAGGTATTTTCACAGTCATGTTGTTACACTGGATGAGAACTGATAATTGGGGAAGCATCTGCACAGGCCCTCCAGCTAACTTGGTGAGGCGTTTGGGTGCCTTAGCAACATCCTTAGCCTGAAAAAACGATTTATCCACCACAGTTATGCTGGCCCCAGTGTCCCTAATGGCAGGAGTCTCCTAAACATTCACCTGGACACTGTCCTTATAATACTCTTTAGTATTATCGGGGATAGAATTATAGACATCTAAATTC
Organism: Ambystoma mexicanum; assembly: GCF_040938575.1. NCBI lineage: Eukaryota > Metazoa > Chordata > Amphibia > Caudata > Ambystomatidae > Ambystoma > Ambystoma mexicanum. The sequence goes on from NC_090940.1 coordinate 200,400,317, forward strand.
TGCTGTTCCCACAACCCCAGAGATACTAAAGAAACGCTGGCTGAGACTCCAATGGGTTCGTCAGCTAGCAGTAGAAAGTTTCCACTTGCCATTTGGACTTCCTCCTCTGGAGCTAAGGCTAAGGAGACAAGCTGGACCCCTGCAGGTTTACCCTTACATCTGGGATCTCCTTTCACGTGGTCAGTCGAGCCACAAACAAAGCATTTACCGAATGCTTTCTGGAATGGTGGCTTGTTCTGGCCTCCTTCCGGTTTGGCACCAGAAGACACACTATTCTGCTGTGGTTTTCCTGGTGGCTTACCCTTCTGGTTTTGTTTGGGGCCCTCTTTGGGATTTGAGTTATTCGAATTCTCTTTTGAGTCTTTTTTAGGCTGTTTTCCCTCATCCTTTTTCTGAGTTGCCTCAGAATCCTTATGAGTAGCCCTGTTGGCAACCCACAAGTCAGCAGCCTTAGCTAGCTTCCGGGAATCCAATTCCTTTGAATCAGGCAAGTGCTGTCTGAGCTCAGGAGAACAGGCATCATAAATAGACTCCAACATAAAAAGATTCCTCATACCCTCGTAAGTGTTCACTTTGTAACCCTTAATCCATCCCTCCAAGTTTTTCAACCCTTCACTCACCCAGGTAGCCCAAGGGGTACCATCATGCTTTTTGAGGGTTTTAAACCTCTTAAGATACTGGGAAGGGGTCTTCCCGAATCTAGCTATCAAAGCTAGTTTCACACTTTCGTAATCCATTTTATCCGCCTCCCCCAATTCCATTACCACATCAGTCGCAACAGGAGGGATCCTAGAGAACAACCAGGGAAGTAAATCATTCCCGGTGATGTCCTGGAGCCCATGATTGTACTCAAACAGTTTTAACCAATCCAACACATCCAATCTCAGTTCATACATACCCACTAATTCCTTCGGCATCCGGGGTCTTTTGGGACTGGAGCTCCTAGAGGAACCAGAGGAGAGAGAAGCATTTTCCATAGACAACTTTTTCATCTCTAACTCGTGATTAAGTTCTATTTCCCTGAGTCTTAACTCAGCTTGCTTATGTTCAGCCTGGGCATTCATCCGTCTGAACTCGAGCTCTTGGTTTCGTTCAGATTGAGCCAAGAACCGTTTGTATTCTAATTCGAGCTTCATTTTTTCAAGTTCAAAATAAGCGGGGTTACATGTGGGACCTGATATGGGCCCCGTAGGTACAGCTGGTAAGGCAGGTAGAGGGGCAGGGGAGACAGTGTCGTCAGCCTCTCCTTCCTCTTCAGCCTCTTCATCACTATCATCAGAATTACGATTTAGATCAACACCATCACTGTTATCTACATTTGCTGGAGAAATTGGTTCCTCTGAACCAGTACCCAGACTTTGGTTCACCAGCAATCTCTCTATTAGTTCTAACTTCTTGCCTCTTACAGGAAGATTCTCTTGCCTACAGAGAGCTCGCAAACTCTCAGTATTTTCACCTGACAAGGACTCTTGACTGTAAGTTCCCATCGTAGACATGTTTTTGAAAGTTGCTTTTTAGTGCTAAGCTTTGTGGTTAGTTATCCTAAAGTGTCGAAAAGCACTCTAAACTGTATACTCGATACAAATCCCACCGCTGTACACCAGTGTTAGGCGGAAACCTGTGCAGTTCCCTCTGGGACCACTGCAAAAGATTTAGGACTACAGGTGTTTGGCAGTAAACCCACTTGGTAGCAGTCTGTACCACACAGATTCACTTGGTAGGTGTGGCTGAGCAGTCAGACTTCCCTCAAGAAGAGTTAGACAGTATGTGGAGTATACAACATAGGGCAATTCTTCACAGTAAGACAAGCAAACACTCAACAAGGCTTCAGTGTAAAGATAAAAAGGTATTTATTTATAACGGAACATCTATCGAAAACACTCTTGCACTATCACGGCAAACAATTCAAATACAATTACTCTACGAAGCAAAAGATCAATCCCCCTAACAATAATTCGACAAGTCTAGGTTTTACCAGCATCACTTATTTGCAGACAGAGGTGTATGCTGCCACCTAGATGGCACTCTAGTATTCGTTAGGACGGGAGAGAAAAATAAGTAGGTTACGAAATCAACACAGTTCAATACTTCACGGGAAAAATGCAAGGCAAGAAGACAAGAACCACAATAGATCATAAAGTTCAGAGGCCAGGCCCACTCGGAGAGAGGCAAGGCGATATGTCCCAAAAAGTCCCTTTGTGGAAATGCGTTCGAGTCTGTATAGCAAATTGTTATTGGAAGATTGAACCAGTTCAGAACAATACGCTAGAGAAAGTTAGTAGGCGACCCTATGGAGAGCCGAGGATTAAGACACCTCACTCTATCCGGCAACAAGGGAAGCCAGGCGGACACAGTACCTTGATTGTGGAGGGCAGCTCTGGCGGGGGCAGTTGTTCCTGGTGGTGGATGCACGTCGGGTCTTTGCCAAGAGTAGAGATGATCTCGTCGTCGAAGAAAAGTGAAGTCCGGCGCACCACCAGGGAAGAGACCAGCCGCGGAGTGCTCCGTCGCAAGGCACCACCTTTTGGTTGCGGTACAGGGGTAGTGGCTATCCGGTTGCCGATGTGCTCTGCACGGGCAATTCGACCACTGCGTCCTGAGGCGAAGAAAAAGCAAAGGGGACTGGTTGTTCCCACCAGTCAGGGGAAGAGACTCTCTGGCAGGGAGATCTCCTCTGTCGTTGGGAAGTGGTGAGTCGATTCAGCAGGGCTCCACCGGAGGTGTCGTCGTTGCAGGTCGGCTCAGCTTTACCCTCGTCGGATTCTTAGGTCCTGTGGCGACTTCTGAAGATCCAGTCCCAAAAGCCTTGCTTTTATGCAGAAAACCCCCATTCATTCAGCCTAGCTGTCAATCAACACACGCTAAGTGGTGAGTGGGGGGCTCACCACTTGGGCCAATCACACCAGAGTGTGACCGGAGTTGGCAGGGCAACTCGGTCCAGGGTGCCTAAACCCCCTCCCACACCCCTGTGGTAATCCAGACAGAATGGCACCACTTTGGAGGGTCTCTGTACAGAAGCCCGCCAAAAGTGGAACAAAGGGCTCGACCTTTGGTTTAGGAGTCACAGAGACGAACACAGACGCCATTTTACAAACCGAGTTCTGGCAGAAAATACCATCCGATAGACTTATTTAAGATAAGTAGACCGGTGGTACGTTAGAGATTAACGAGAAAAAGTATCAATCTCTAACAATGGGAAGAATCCCATAGGGTTATATTAGGGGTGAACATAACAAGTAGTTTCCACTGCCACCAGCCAAAACTCGACGAGGGGGGACGGGACAGTGACAGACCCAGGAGTAATCGAATTACCCCTACTAGCATGTCCACAATAAGATGGTTTGTACTAGTTCTGTTAGTAAATTTAGGTCTAGTAAAGCCAATGGGGACTTTACATGCCCGGGGAGACAGTAGTCAGTCCCCGGGTATGGAGTCTATGAGGGAGGTCCGCTAGGACGCTCCAGTGTTACGGCACGGAGGGTGCGGTGTAACACACATAGCAAAACATATGAGACCCTATGGAGTAAAAGACCCCATAGCCCATAGAACACATTGGCATTCAAAGGAATTACACACACTCATGTCCAAGAGTGGGAGAAAAAGAGTCTCACTCTTGGCAGGATGGAAAAAACAAACTCCAGAAATCCAGCAAAGCTGCTGGGGGACTCACTAGGCTAGGAAATTCAGCCTAAACAGAGAATTCTCCCTAACAGCCGCACCGTCAGAGGCAGCTCCACAGGGCACCCAGGTGACTGATGGGTGGGAAGATGGCACGGAGGACGACTGGCGCATAGGGGGTTCAGTTGAGGAGGGGGTCGCAGCAAGCCTCATCAAACGGAGGAATCCGGCCTGGGTGATCTGTCCCAGTAGGCCGACGCGGTCAACGAGCCATTTGAGATAACGTGCAGTCTCCTCATGAAAAGTCTGCAGGTCACCTCGCTTGGCCCGTTGACGCAACACCACACCAGTCAGGACAGGCTCAACCCGGACCCGGATAGCCACGTCCGCAGGCAGAGGAAGGCCAGTTGTCGTGAGCTCATCCCCTGCCTGAAAACGGGTCTGGACGTAGGCATCCCTGCTGGTGCAAGATGATGCAGGGACAGGATCAGGGACAGGATTGCACACAGGCTCCTCCACGGCAGCCTGTGCTGCCTCCTGTCCCTGGTCCTGCACTACACCACTAGCACCAGTGGAATCCCTACCTCCAGACCCCGTCTCTGTTGCTTGCACGGCCTCCTCCTCCACCAAACCCCCCACCAACCTGGATGACTCCGTGCCATCTTCCCCCATTGTGCCCTGTGGGGTCCCAGCTGCCCCTTCTGCTGCAGAGGAGTCCAACTCTGACCTCCGCCTCTTGGACCTCCCCCCGGCAGCTGCGGCCTGGTACACGGCACCGGACTCCTCACTCCCCGAAGAGATCACATCCTGGAAGGGGAGCCGGGCCTTGCGTGTCCGGCTGGCGGTGGGATCCCCGCCGCTGTGCTCCACAGCACCTTCTCCGCCCTCTTCATCAGTTGAGGCTGCAGACAGGGAGAAATAAAACACAGGCATCAGGGCACTGTACAATGGACACATACACACATGACAGTTGTAAATCAGTGGCATTGACAAACCTCAGACATGCCATCACAATCCCCAACACACATGTCATTTCAACTTGCACACATGAGCCATACCACAGCCATATCGCAACTGCCAGCACCATCCATACACATACAACAGCATGAGCAGGCAATGGTGAGCCAGACATCACATGCAACACAGGGAGTGCACTACACATGTACACACACCACCAAACTTGCATGCATGTGTACACCTCTGCCAAGTGTCGCAGTGTTCAGATGGGCATCCATGTCACATCTGCCAATCAGGCTTCCACATCCCGCTATCACATGCATCCATGTTGCATCACTGTTGCACCCTTGTCAAATACACACACATGCACATGTACACAGTGCTGATACATGCAGCTGAAGACAACATACATGCGTGACATTACGAACATGCCTACTTACATACACATTTGTCCAAACATGTGTGCCCACACAACTGCATTTGGCATGCAAGCCTACACACACAAGCACCATCCATGTCTCACACATGACAGCCCTCGCATGTGTTAGCCTCACGGCCCTGTACACCCCCACCCATGCTCGACCCCTACAAACAGATGTGCAACCTGCACACTACTGAAACATCACCACACGCACAGCTTACTATCAGGATGCATGTACACTTACCGCTCGACTCCAGACGGGTCTGTCTCTCAAGGACCTGGACGTGGAGCGCTGGGGATATGCGTTCCAGGACCCTCATCTGATCTTCCGACAAGTGGCCTCGTTCAGGGTCCTGGACCTGAAGTCCTCCCAGCGCTTCTTGACATGTTGGAAGTCGCGGACTGCCACCCCCACTGCGTTGATGGCAGTCACGATGTCCGTCCAGATCCGAGTCCGTCCTTCCTTGTCGGCACGGGAACTTCCGAAGAGGGCATCATACTGCCCCAGGACTTGCTCCACCAGGACACCAACTTCCCTGGCACTGAAGCTGGTGCCCGTCTGCCTCTCTGGCCGGGGATTGTCAGTGGTGCCAGATGTTGCAGTGCCCGACATGACAACCCCAGAGGCAGGAGTGGGTGGGCAACTGGGTCCTGGGGCTGGGCTGTGGAGCGATGGAATCCCAGTCGGGAGTCTTCGGTTCCAGCAGGGGTGGTCACAGCAACAGCACCCCTGGCTGATGTGCAGGCAGCAAATGGCAGGGCACGTGGGCAGCAGGCAGTCAGGCAGCAGCAAATGGCAGGTGGGAGCGTGCTCGGGGCTCTGGGGGGCAGTAAATCGGCTTTCTGGGCAGGAGCGTGGTCTTCCGTGTGCTTACGTGTGGCCAGCTTGATACGGAGTGATTTGGCACGTGAAAATCCTGCACGTCTGCGTGTAATTCGAGGAAAGGCCCTTAGCGCGTAAGCGCGTCTGCACGCATACGCGATTTCATTAGCCCAAAGGGCCCCATGTGCGCAGCTGTGACGTCACGCGCATGGCCGTTGAGAATGGCGCGTGTAAAAATAAAGAGATACACGTCCGAGTGTCAAAGCGTGTAATTGGTGGAAATGGCCTCATCGCGTATGCGCGTCTGTGACGTGTGTATAAAAGGTACGTCTAGAACGCCATTTCCTTGTACGTGCTTTTTGTGGAGAGCGAGTGGGTGAAATCTGTACTTCTTGTCGGTTCACACGCAATTTACTTCACAGCGTTTCCAGTTCGTACTCCCTGTTACCTCTGACAGCTTTTTCTCTTTTCCTCTTTTTCCTGGGCCTGTTTCCTGAAACAGCATTCCCTTCTACTGTTGTCCTGTCTCCTCAGACAGCGTACAATTCTTCTTTTGGCGGGGGTGTTGCCAACGCGAACACGCGCATATTTTTCACGCTTTTGTTCCTGGCAGACGGTGAGTCGCGCACGTATTTAACATCTGTGCTTGCCCCGTGTGTCGCGTACCCCTTCAGAGGTCATTCTAGGCTGTGTGTGACACGCATACGTTCATTCTTGTGTTTCTGGGTGCCACAGCGTAGTGCAGGTTTATTTTTCCACGCACGTGGTCTAGGAGGGGTTGCGTGCACCTTACTTCCCTTTTTTGGGGTGCCTGTGCGTTGTGTGACCCGTCATCTTTCCCCAGGGGTGACATACAGCCTTGCTAGAGCACTAGGGTACGATTACCATCTGGTACCCAACCCCTTTGACCCCCAATTGCCCAGGACTATAGTTCACATCGACTCCCATACGCACAATAACATCAGTGCCATGGCTGGGAGGTGAACAAGCCGAAAGGGTGGCAAAGGTGGCCGAGCCCCAAGTGGTGGCCGTGGTGGATCCGGTAGGGGACGTGGCCGTGACTTGCAGGGTGCCTCTAGCCCCCATGTGTGGAGGAGCAGTCAGGGACACCCATGCCCCCCCCTCGTTGAGGTTAACGTGGCTGACACCATCCATGCTCAGCCCTTGTTGGACCAGCCCACTGTGGAACCAGACCTGGTACAGGGTGACTCCATGGCTGACTTCCAGGTCAGCAGGTCTAGGCCACGTGCGCCGGTGAACGTTGGTGTCATCAGGCCACGTGGATCAGGGGCAGCTAGGTCATCTGCTGCCCCGCATAGGCAGGCTGGGGAGGCTGCAGGGGCAGCTGCGGCTCCATCCACCCCACCTCTCGCACACCCAGCCAGGACAGTGTCGGTCCAAGTCCATCATGCTGACATTCCCCCTGACACCATCACACTTGAGCTAATGCCTGCACCAACTCCCATGCTGAGTGTGCAATCCCACACTCCTAGTAGTGAGTCCACCGGGGCTCCTGCCCCTAGTGCCCAGAGCGGCGTAGGACACTCAGGATCCCCACCACCTTCCAAGCGGAAGAGGAAGAGTGCTCGTCCAGTAGAGGCTGATGCCCCAGACACGGCTACACAGTCCGGCCCGTCAAGGAAGCCCAGCTTCAATGAGGCCGAACTGAATGGACTTGTAGAGTACGTGTCCGCACATGACCGCGAAATGGTGATTGTTGCAGGATCCAAGACCACACCTGCACAACGTCAGGCACACTGGCAGACCATTGCGGACATGATAAGTGCCCTTGGAATCGTGAGGCGCACAGCTACTGAATGCTACAAGCGCTGGAATGACCTGAAGAGCAGGGCAAAGAATAAGCTGGCCTCAAGTCATGCCGCAACTCTAGTGACTGGAGGTGGGTCTCCAGCAGACGACATGGAACTCACTCCACATGAGCAGGTTGCTGGGACCTACGTCACAGAGGAACAGATCCAAGGCGTGGGAGAACTGACAGATTACGAGGCATTGTCCGGTGAGTGCACATGCATGTATGTGTCAACCATGTGCATGGTGTGTGTGGGAGGGCGTCTGTTTGGGTGCCAGGGGAGTGTGTGTGTGCCTGAGTGGTTTGGGTCACCCATGTGCCTCTTCCTATACATTCTGCGCACCTGCATTTGGGTATAGCAGCATCCCTTCTGCCAACATTAGACATCCAGCCCAACACCACGCCAGTTGCCCTTGGAGTGTCATCTTGCCACAACATTGTTGCTCATTTACCTCTGTTTATTCAGGCAGATTGTTTGCATACCACCACTTTTACTCTGGATTTCTCAGTCCTATTGTCACATGTCTGACATGGCTATGGTACAGTGGACTGGCTTTGTTTCCTGCACATGATTTGTTTAGACATGTCCCTGTGCTATAGGGCCATTTTGGACTGGCAGCTCCAGGTTAAACATTTGAACCATTTAAATGGAATAATCAATTTCAATAGCAAACTGGACTGAATGAACAATTGGTGACCTCCTCTCCCTCTTCACTTCATGGCTAGGGTACATGCCATCTGTGTGATGGCATGTGTATTTGACCTGCCAATCACTGGCCAATGTGTGATGCCACTGCTAGGCAGCATGCAGCAAATGTGTTCATCTTCCATCTTGGTGTCATCAATGTGTGCCATCTGCCTACCCTTCACACGCAGTGACGGTGCATGCATGGGAGGGTTTTAGTCATGTGGGACATGTGTCAATCAAATACTGTTTCTGTAGCCTCTCAGCCCTAATTGTGTGCCATAGTGCTAATGCCTGTTTCCATTTGTTTTCTTTTATGTCTTTGCAGGGGATGACGCACTTGATACTGCTGGGGTTGTGGAGATGGTGCAGACCCAGGAGGGGTCTGAGGGCCGACCGACCACCAGTGAGGGACGTGGTGTGGTGGTGGGTGAGAACCCACAACTGCTGCAGGTCGTGCTCTCAAGGGGTGTCTCTGGCTGCACCTCCCCCGAGCTGTATTCAGGTGTCGATTCGGATGATGAGACCTATGTGCCGTCGCAGGTGAGTGTTCCTGGGAGGGATTCTGTTCTGTCCGACCCACCTGCACCAGGGTTAGAACCCTCAATGAGGATGTCAGTGTTGGCAGGTACGCCTTTGGTGGTTACGGATGCAGGGTCACACTCCGCGACATCTGATCCTGTTCCTGGGCCAGCAGATCAGAGGGGGAATGCAGTCCTGCAGCCTCAGGCAGTGCCGGCACAGCAAGGCGCAGTTCGCCTTGCCCCAGACAGGTGTGGTGCCCGCCGACGTGGTGGCCGTCAGCCACCTGGCAATACCGCATGGGAGCAATCCATATACGGTATGGCAACCCAACAGGCAGCATCATCAGAGATGATGGCTCAGGCCCTGGTTAGGGTGGCCACTTCCATTGTCCCCCCTTAAAGGCTGATGGAGCGACTACAGCAGGCAACAGACTCCATCTGCCAGTCACACAGGGAGGACATGTTGGCGTCCGACAGGACAGGCGGGCGGCACTGGCGACTCTGCAGGAAGCCATTTCCATAGAGTCCCAGGGCCACAGGGAAGCCCTGAGGGTGGAACTCCTTCACCTCAGGACGACTCTTGTTGAGCTTAAGGCTTCAAAAAACAGAAGGACAGAACAGCAGCTGGAGCGTCTCACACGTACGCTCTCAGCTGAGATGCAGGCAACTAGGGCGGAGGTCCGGGCATCCCGTGAGTTGTTGCATGGGGACCTCCGCACAATTATCCTCCAGAACGAGACCTACCACACCCGCATGCTTGCAGCCATGGAGGAACAGACTAGGGCTTTGCATGGGCTGCCTCCCATAGTGCCACCACCTCCTGATGCAGTTGCAGAGGGTGAGGAGAGCGACAGCAGTGATTCTCCCACAATAGGGTAGCCGTGTAGGCCATGAGACCATGGATTTTTTTTTTTTTTTCGCAAGATCCACACAGGTGGGTTTTGGTGTGCACCCTGTCCTCGGACCTCTGGGTGGCCTCCCCCACCCCCCCCCCCATGGCCATTTTTGATTTTTAATTTATTTATTCATTTATTTATTTGAATGTTTTGGGGGGGACAGTGTGTTGCCTTGTGTGGCTCCCGTGGGCATACGCTGCATTGTGGCTGGGCACATGCAGGCTTGTCATGATTTTGGTTCAGATGCTTGGGTTTTTGTGACACACACCCCTCCTGCTTCCCGTTTCCATGGGCTTGCAAAGGGTGTGCCCAAGTGAAATTAACGTACATGGTGACATTGTACTCCCATTCGATGTGTGGGCAGTCTGTAGTCAATACTGTGTATACATTCATAGTGCATATTGTTGTTGTATTGTACACTGCATGGTGTATTGATATGTGCCTCTACATCCATCTCATCCTCCAAATTTGCAGGTCCATTTCTCATGTCTTCACAAGGCGGTCCACCTTGGAACTGGAGTCCCTGTTGTAAGCAGTGCACCTACACTCTTGCGTGGCGCTAACACTGTATACTTGGAAGTGTTTGAAGTGCTGGCATCATCAGGTAGTGAGGCTAGCAAATTTTTAAGTCTGTTATGTCATGTTTAAGGTAGGTTGGAGGTTGTGTAGGTGATTGGTATTCTTGGTAAGTATTTGGTAATGTGTGTTGTAGGTCCTGCATTACTGTGAGCATTTCATGTGTGGCCATTTTTCCATTAGGCACACTGTAGCTAGTGATACTTAGGGCATGGTGTGTGGATTAATTTGTTTGCTCTCACATTGCACGAAATGCCATGGTGTGTTGTGTGGCCGTGCCGGGGAGGGGTTGGGTGACATGACACTGTTTTCATGTAGTATTTTGGAAGTGGGTATTCATTTCTGCAGCATGGAAGTGTGTCTTTTGATGACACTGCATTGGTGGTGTTTGTGTAGGTAGGGATGCACACATTGTGACACTTCCACATGAACAGTCTCAGGCTGCTATGGTTCTGACAGTTGACTGTGCCTTTGTTGGACATAATTGTCAGGTCGAGTCATCATTGCTTATCAGATTGTATGTGCCAGGGCTGTGTGCACTCCACAGGGGTGTGATTTCTATGTGAAGTAATTAGCCACCAGCTGCGTACGGGCTGCATCACCCCGTGCCCTCTCCCCTCCCATGCGCAGCGGGCGTGCATGTGGTTGGGGATGTGGGGGCACCACCATGTCCACAGCCAGGCCCCGGCGTGTTGCAACATTGTGCAGGACACATGCTGCCACTATGATCCTGCACACTACTGGGGGCGCATATAACAGCTGCCCGCCAGAACGGTCAAGGGAGCGAAAGCGTGACTTGAGCACTCCGAATGTGCGCTCCACTATGCCCCGGGTTGCAATATGGGCTGTGTTGTATCTTACCTCTGGAGGCGTGATGGGGTTCCGAATTGGCGTCATCATGTGGGTGCTCAGAGGGTAGGCACTGTCCCCTGGTGAGGAGGTGATGGGTATCATTAGTGGGGTAGTGACATCACTCTGCATCTGACATGCATGCATGTGCAGTGGCATTCATACTCACCAAGCAGCCATGTATCGCCATGCCGCCCAGCTTCTAGGTCCCGGCTTAGGGTAGACATTCGGTAAATGAAGCTGTCGTGGGTGGACCCTGGATAGTTGGCATATACTGAGGTGATGATTCCCTTGGCATTACATACTACCTGCACGTTGATGGAATGCCAGTGCTTGCGGTTCCTATAGATGTGCTCTGATGCCCTGGGGAGACGTAGTGCCACATGGGTGCAGTCAATGGCACCTAGCACTTTGGGGAATTGTGCCACACCGTAGAAATCGAGGGCGGCAGCCTGCCTTTCTGCAGGTGTCCTGGGCAGGTATATGTGCCTACGGACTGATGGGCGTGCAGTGATGATGTTCAAGACCTGGTGTAGGCAGCGTGACTGCGTGGCCTGTGACACCCCACCCACTATGGCAATTGTCCGCTGAAATGATCCTGTGGCCAGGAAGTGCAGTACATTGAGGACCTTCTCCAGGGGGCTGAGTGCTTGGGAGCACAGGGTGGGTGATGTGAGGTCATCCTCCCACTCACTGACCAGGTCCAGTATTATGTGTGGTGGAAACCTGTACCTCCCATACACATGGTCATCAGGCATCCCAAAAAGGCTGGTTTTGGGAGTGAAAATTCGGGCCCTCACTATCCTCCTCCTCCTCCTTTGGTAACCCACGGCCACTGCTGCTAGGAACAGTATATTCATCCTGGCGTCTGAGCTTGTTTGTTGTTTGCGTGCCCTTTTATGCTGCGCGGGTCGACGTACGGCAGAAGGCGTACGTGTTTCAGGATTGGACCATTTATTTTTCGGCGCGTCGTAGGCGAACGTGTGAATCTTCCCGCCCACCCCAGGAATACACGTAACACGCTCTCCCAGGCCCATTCGCAAGTGAATATTCCCGCCCACCCCTGTAATACACGTACCCCACTCTCACAGGCCCAGTCGCGTGTGGAAGTTCACGCGCACACCGAAATACACGTACCCAGGGCAATCGCGTGTGGAACTTCCCGCGCACAACAGAGTACACGTACCCAGGCCAATCGCGTGTGGAACTTCCCGCGCACCCCGGAGTACACGTACCCAGGCCAATCGCGTGTGGAACTTCCCGCGCACCCCGAAACACACATACCCAGGCAAATCGCACTGCTGTGGGCTGGGGGTGCAGGGAGACATGAGTGGGGGCCTGGTGGAGGCTGCCCCTGGTGGCTGGGGGGTGGGGGTGCAGGGGGACATGAGTGGGGGCCTGGTGGAGGCTGCCCCTGCACTGCTGGGGGGTGGGGGTGCAGGGGGACATGAGTGGGGGCCTGGTGGAGGCTGCCCCTGCACTGCTGGGGTGTGGGGGTGCAGGGGGACATGAGTGGGGGCCTGGTGGAGGCTGCCCCTGCACTGCTGGGGGGTGGGGGTGGTGGGAGACATGAGTGGGGGCCTGGTGGAGGCTGCCCCTGGGGGGTGGGGGTGCAGGGGGACATGAGTGGGGGCCTGGTGGAGGCTGCCCGTGCACTGCTGGGGGGTGGGGGTGCAGGGGGACATGAGTGGGGGCCTGGTGGAGGCTGCCCCTGCACTGCTGGGGGGTGGGGTGGTGGGAGACATCAGTTGGGGCCTTGTGTAGGATGCCCCTGGTGGCTGGGGGGTGGGGGTGCAGGGAGACATGAGTGGGTGCCTGGTGGAGGCTGCCCCTGGTGGCTGGGGGGTGGGGGTGCAGGGGGACATGGGTGTGGGTCTGGTGGAGGCTGCCCCTGCACTGCTGGGGGGTGGGGGTGGTGGGAGACATGAGTGGGGGCCTGGTGGAGGCTGCCCCTGCACTGCTGGGGGGTGGGGGTGGTGGGAGACATGAGTGGGGGCCCGGTGGAGGCTGCCCCTGGTGGCTTGGGGGTGGGGGTGGCGGGAGACATGAGTGGGGGCCTGGTGGAGGCTGCCCCTGGTGGCTGGGGGGTGGGGGTGCAGGGAGACATGAGTGGGTGCCTGGTGGAGGCTGCCCCTGGTGGCTGGGGGCGTGGGGGTGCAGGGGGACATGAGTGGGGGCCTGGTGGAGGCTGCCCCTGCACTGCTGGGGGTGGGGGTGGTGGGAGACATGAGTGGGGGCCTGGTGGAGGCTGGATGCCCCTGGGGGGTGGGGGTGCAGGGGGACAAGAGTGGGGGCCTGGTGGAGGCTGCCCCTGCACTGCTGGGGGGTGGGGGTGCAGGGGGCCTGGTGGAGGCTGCCCCTGCACTGCTGGGGGGTGGGGGTGGTGGGAGACATGAGTGGGGGCCTGGTGGAGGCTGCCCCTGCACTGCTGGGGGGTGGGGGTGGTGGGAGACATGAGTGGGGGCCTGGTGGAGGCTGCCCCTGCACTGCTGGGGGTGGGGGTGGTGGGAGACATGGGTGGGGGCCTGGTGGAGGCTGCCCCTGGATGCTGGGGGGTGGGGGTGGTGGGAGACATGAGTGGGGGCCTGGTGGAGGCTGCTCCTGGTGGCTGGGGGGTGGGGGTGGTGGGAGACATGAGTAGGGGCCTGGTGGAGGCTGCCCCTACACTGCTGGGGGGTCGGGTGGTGGGAGACATGAGTGGGGGCCTGGTGGAGGCTGCCCCTGGGGGGTGGGGGTGCAGGGGGACATGAGTGGGGGCCCTGGTGGAGGCTGCCCCTGCACTGCTGGGGGGTGGGGGTGGTGGGAGACATGAGTGGGGGCCTGGTGGAGGCTGCCCCTGCACTGCTGGGGGGTGGGGGTGGTGGGAGACATGAGTGGGGGCCTGGTGGAGGCTGCCCCTGCACTGCTGGGGGGTGGGGGTGCAGGGAGACATGGGTGGGGGCCCAGTGGAGGGTGCCCCTGGTGGCTGGGGGGTGGGGGTGGTGGGAGACATGAGTGGGGGCCTGGTGGAGGCTGCACCTGCACTGCTGGGGGGTGGGGGTGGTGGGAGACATGAGTGGGGGCCTGGTGGAGGCTGCCCCTGGTGGCTGGGGGGTGGGGGTGCAGGGGGACATGAGTGGGGGCCTAGTGGAGGCTGCCCCTGGTGGCTGGGGGGTGGGGGTGCAGGGAGACATGAGTGGGTGCCTGGTGGAGGCTGCCCCTGGTGGCTGGGGGGTGGGGGTGCAGGGGGACATGAGTGGGGGCATGGTGGAGGCTGCCCCTGCACTGCTGGAGGGTGGGGGTGGTTGGAGACATGAGTGGGGGCCTGGTGGAGGCTGCCCCTGGGGGGTGGGGGTGCAGGGGGACATGAGTGGGGGCCTGGTGGAGGCTGCCTGTGCACTGCTGGGGGGTGGGGGTGCAGGGGGACATGAGTGGGGGCCTGGTGGAGGCTGCCCCTGCAATGCTGGGGGATGGGGTGGTGGGAGACATGAGTGGGGGCCTGGTGGAGGCTGCCCCTGCACTGCTGGCGGGTGGGGGGTGGTAGACATGAGTGGGGGCCTGGTGGAGGCTGCCCCTGCACTGCTGGGGGGTGGGGGTGTGGGAGACATGAGTGGGGGCCTGGTGGAGGCTGCCCCTGGTGGCTGGGGGGTGGGGGTGCAGGGGGACATGAGTGGGGGCCTGGTGGAGGCTGCCCCTGCACTGCTGGGGGGTGGGGGTGGTGGGAGACATTAGTGGGGGCCCGGTGGAGGCTGCCCCTGGTGGCTGGGGGTTGGGGGTGGTGGGAGACATGAGTGGGGGCCTGGTGGAGGCTGCCCCTGGGGGGTGGGGGTGCAGGGGGACATGAGTGGGGGCCTGGTGGAGGCTGCCTCTGCACTGCTGGGGGGTGGGGGTGCAGGGGGACATGAGTGGGGGCCTGGTGGAGGCTGCCCCTGCACTGCTGGGGGGTGGGGGTGGTGGGAGACTTGAGTGGGGGCCTGGTGGAGGCTGCCCCTGCACTGCTGGGGGTGGGGGTGGTGGGAGACATGGGGGGGGGGCCTGGTGGAGGCTGCCCCTGGATGCCCGGGGGGTGGGGGTGGTGGGAGACATGAGTGGGGGCCTGGTGGAGGCTGCCCCTGGTGGCTGGGGGGTGGGGGTGCAGGGGGACATGAGTGGGGGCCTGGTGAAGGCTGCCCCTGCACTGCTGGGGGGTGGGGGTGGTGGGAGACATGAGTGGGGGCCCGGTGGAGGCTGCCCCTGGTGGCTGGGGGTGGGGGTGGTGGGAAACATGAGTGGGGGCCTGGTGGAGGCTGCCCCTACACTGCTGGGGGGTCGGGTGGTGGGAGACATGAGTGGGGGCCTGGTGGAGGCTGCCCCTGGGGGGTGGGGGTGCAGGGGGACATGAGTGGGGGCCTGGTGGAGGCTGTCCCTGCACTGCTGGGGATGGGGGTGCAGGGGGACATGAGTGGGGGCCTGGTGGAGGCTGCCCCTGCACTGCTGGGGTGTGGGGGTGGTGGGAGACATGAGTGGGGGCCTGGTGGAGGCTGCCCCTGGTGGCTGGGGGGTGGGGGTGCAGGGAGACATGAGTGGGTGCCTGGTGGAGGCTGCCCCTGCACTGCTGGGGGGTGGGGGTGGTGGGAGACATGAATGGGGGCCTGGTGGAGGCTGCCCCTGGTGGCTGGGGGGTGGGGGTGCAGGGGGACATGAGTGGGGGCCTGGTGGAGGCTGCCCCTGCACTGCTGGGTGGTGGGGGTGGTAGGAGACATGAGTGGGGGCCCGGTGGAGGCTGCCCCTGGTGGCTGGGGGGTGAGGGTGGTGGGAGACATGAGTGGGGGCCTGGTGGAGGCTGCCCCTGGGGGGTGGGGGTGCAGGCGGACATGAGTGGGGGCCTGGTGGAGGCTGCCCCTGCACTGCTGGGGGGTGGGGGTGCAGGGGGACATGAGTGGGGGCCTGGTGTAGGCTGCCCCTGCACTGCTGGGGGGTGGGGTGGTGGGAGACATGAGTAGGGGCCTGGTGGAGGCTACCCCTGGGGGGTGGGGGTGCAGGGGGACATGAGTGGGGGCCTGGTGGAGGCTGCTCCTGCACTGCTTGGGGGTGGGGGTGCAGGGGTACATGAGTGGGGGCCTGGTGGAGGCTGCCCCTGCACTGCTGGGGGGTGGGGGTGGTGGGAGATATGAGTGGGGGCCTGGTGGAGGCTGCCCCTGGTGGCTGGGGGTGCAGGGAGACATGAGTGGGTGCCTGGTGGAGGCTGCCCCTGCACTGCTGGGGGGTGGGGGTGGTGGGAGACATGGGTGGGGGCCTGGTGGAGGCTGCCCCTGCACTGCTGGGGGGTGGGGGTGCAGGGAGACATGGGTGGGGGCCCAGTGGAGGGTGCCCCTGGTGGCTGGGGGGTGGGGGTGGTGGGAGACATGAGTGGGGGCCTGGTGGAGGCTGCCCCTGCACTGCTGGGGGGTGGGGGTGGTGGGAGACATGAGTGGGGGCCTGGTGGAGGCTGCCCCTGGTGGCTGGGGGGTGGGGGTGCAGGGGGACATGAGTGGGGGCCTGGTGGAGGCTGCCCCTGGTGGCTGGGGGGTGGGGGTGCAGGAAGACATGAGTGGGTGCCTGGTGGAGGCTGCCCCTGGTGGCTGGGGGGGGGTGCAGGGGGACATGAGTGGGGGCCTGGTGGAGGCTGCCCCTGGGGGGTGGGGGTGCAGGGGGACATGAGTGGGGGCCTGGTGGAGGCTGCCCGTGCACTGCTGGTGGGTGGGGGTGCAGGGGGACATCAGTGGGGGCCTGGTGGAGGCAGCCCCTGCACTGCTGGGCGGTGGGGTGGTGGGAGACATGAGTGGGGGCCTGGTGGAGGCTGCCCCTGCACTGCTGGGGGGTGGAGGTGGTGGGAGACATGAGTGGGGGCCTGGTGGAGGCTGCCCCTGCACTGCTGGGGGGTGGGCTGGTGGGAGACATGAGTGGGGGCCTGGTGGAGGCTGCCCCTGGTGGCTGGGGGTGGGGGTGCAGGGGGCCATGAGTGGGGGCCTGGTGGAGGCTGCCCCTGCACTGCTGGGGGGTGGGGGTGGTGGGAGACATGAGTGGGGGCCCGGTGGAGGCTGCCCCTGGTGGCTGGGGGGTGGGGGTGGTGGGAGACATGAGTGGGGGCCTGGTGGAGGCTGCCCCTACACTGCTGGGGGGTGGGGGTGGTGGGAGACATGAGTGGGAGCCTGGTGGAGGCTGCCCCTGGGGGGTGGAGGTGCGGGGGGATTAGAGTGGGGGCCTGGTGGAGGCTGCCCCTGCACTGCTGGGGGTGGGGGTGCAGGGGGACATGAGTGGGGGCCTGGTGGAGGCTGCCCCTGCACTGCTGGGGGGTGGGGTGGTGGGAGACATGAGTGGGGGCCTGGTGGAGGCTGCCCCTGGTGGCTGGGGGGTGGGGGTGCAGGGGGACATGAGTGGGTGCCTGGTGGAGGCTGCCCCTGCACTGCTGGGGGGTGGGGGTGGTGGGAGACATGAGTGGGGGCCTGGTGGAGGCTGCCCCTGGTGTTTGGGGGGTGGGGGTGCAGGGGGACATGAGTGGGGGCCTGGTGGAGGCTGCCCCTGCACTGCTGGGGGGTGGGGGTGGTGGGAGACATGAGTGGGGGCCCGGTGGAGGCTGCCCCTGGTGGCTGGGGGGTGGGGGTGGTGGGAGACATGAGTGGGGGCCTGGTGGAGGCTGCCCCTACACTGCTGGGGCGTGGGGGTGGTGGGAGACATGAGTGGGGGCCTGGTGGAGGCTGCCCCTGGGGTGTGGGGGTGCAGGGGGACATGAGTGGGGGCCTGATGGAGGCTGCCCCTGCACTGCTGGGGGGTGGGGTGGTGGGAGACATCAGTGGGGGCCTTGTGTAGGATGCCCCTGGTGGCTGGGGGGTGGGGGTGCAGGGAGACATGAGTGGGTGCCTGGTGGAGGCTGCCCCTGGTGGCTGGGGGGTGGGGGTGCAGGGGGACATGGGTGTGGGTCTGGTGGAGGCTGCCCCTGCACTGCTGGGGGGTGGGGGTGGTGGGAGACATGAGTGGGGGCCTGGTGGAGGCTGCCCCTGCACTGCTGGGGGGTGGGGGTGGTGGGAGACATGAGTGGGGGCCCGGTGGAGGCTGCCCCTGGTGGCTTGGGGGTGGGGGTGGCGGGAGACATGAGTGGGGGCCTGGTGGAGGCTGCCCCTGGTGGCTGGGGGGTGGGGGTGCAGGGAGACATGAGTGGGTGCCTGGTGGAGGCTGCCCCTGGTGGCTGGGGGGGTGGGGGTGCAGGGGGACATGAGTGGGGGCCTGGTGGAGGCTGCCCCTGCACTGCTGGGGGTGGGGGTGGTGGGAGACATGAGTGGGGGCCTGGTGGAGGCTGGCTGCCCCTGGGGGGTGGGGGTGCAGGGGGACAAGAGTGGGGGCCTGGTGGAGGCTGCCCCTGCACTGCTGGGGTGTGGGGGTGCAGGGGGCCTGGTGGAGGCTGCCCCTGCACTGCTGGGGGGTGGGGGTGGTGGGAGACATGAGTGGGGGCCTGGTGGAGGCTGCCCCTGCACTGCTGGGGGGTGGGGGTGGTGGGAGACATGAGTGGGGGCCTGGTGGAGGCTGCCCCTGCACTGCTGGGGGTGGGGGTGGTGGGAGACATGGGTGGGGGCCTGGTGGAGGCTGCCCCTGGATGCTGGGGGGTGGGGGTGGTGGGAGACATGAGTGGGGGCCTGGTGGAGGCTGCTCCTGGTGGCTGGGGGGTGGGGGTGGTGGGAGACATGAGTAGGGGCCTGGTGGAGGCTGCCCCTACACTGCTGGGGGGTCGGGTGGTGGGAGACATGAGTGGGGGCCTGGTGGAGGCTGCCCCTGGGGGGTGGGGGTGCAGGGGGACATGAGTGGGGGCCCTGGTGGAGGCTGCCCCTGCACTGCTGGGGGGTGGGGGTGGTGGGAGACATGAGTGGGGGCCTGGTGGAGGCTGCCCCTGCACTGCTGGGGGGTGGGGGTGGTGGGAGACATGAGTGGGGGCCTGGTGGAGGCTGCCCCTGCACTGCTGGGGGGTGGGGGTGCAGGGAGACATGGGTGGGGGCCCAGTGGAGGGTGCCCCTGGTGGCTGGGGGGTGGGGTGGTGGGAGACATGAGTGGGGGCCTGGTGGAGGCTGCCCCTACACTGCTGGGGGGTCGGGTGGTGGGAGACATGAGTGGGGGCCTGGTGGAGGCTGCCCCTGGGGGGTGGGGGTGCAGGGGGACATGAGTGGGGGCCCTGGTGGAGGCTGCCCCTGCACTGCTGGGGGGTGGGGGTGGTGGGAGACATGAGTGGGGGCCTGGTGGAGGCTGCCCCTGCACTGCTGGGGGGTGGGGGTGGTGGGAGACATGAGTGGGGGCCTGGTGGAGGCTGCCCCTGCACTGCTGGGGGGTGGGGGTGCAGGGAGACATGGGTGGGGGCCCAGTGGAGGGTGCCCCTGGTGGCTGGGGGGTGGGGGTGGTGGGAGACATGAGTGGGGGCCTGGTGGAGGCTGCACCTGCACTGCTGGGGGGTGGGGGTGGTGGGAGACATGAGTGGGGGCCTGGTGGAGGCTGCCCCTGGTGGCTGGGGGGTGGGGGTGCAGGGGGACATGAGTGGGGGCCTAGTGGAGGCTGCCCCTGGTGGCTGGGGGGTGGGGGTGCAGGGAGACATGAGTGGGTGCCTGGTGGAGGCTGCCCCTGGTGGCTGGGGGGTGGGGGTGCAGGGGGACATGAGTGGGGGCATGGTGGAGGCTGCCCCTGCACTGCTGGGGGGTGGGGGTGGTTGGAGACATGAGTGGGGGCCTGGTGGAGGCTGCCCCTGGGGGGTGGGGGTGCAGGGGGACATGAGTGGGGGCCTGGTGGAGGCTGCCTGTGCACTGCTGGGGGGTGGGGGTGCAGGGGGACATGAGTGGGGGCCTGGTGGAGGCTGCCCCTGCAATGCTGGGGGATGGGGTGGTGGGAGACATGAGTGGGGGCCTGGTGGAGGCTGCCCCTGCACTGCTGGCGGGTGGGGGGGTGGTAGACATGAGTGGGGGCCTGGTGGAGGCTGCCCCTGCACTGCTGGGGGGTGGGGGTGTGGGAGACATGAGTGGGGGCCTGGTGGAGGCTGCCCCTGGTGGCTGGGGGGTGGGGGTGCAGGGGGACATGAGTGGGGGCCTGGTGGAGGCTGCCCCTGCACTGCTGGGGGGTGGGGGTGGTGGGAGACATTAGTGGGGGCCCGGTGGAGGCTGCCCCTGGTGGCTGGGGGTTGGGGGTGGTGGGAGACATGAGTGGGGGCCTGGTGGAGGCTGCCCCTGGGGGGTGGGGGTGCAGGGGGACATGAGTGGGGGCCTGGTGGAGGCTGCCCCTGCACTGCTGGGGGGTGGGGGTGCAGGGGGACATGAGTGGGGGCCTGGTGGAGGCTGCCCCTGCACTGCTGGGGGGTGGGGGTGGTGGGAGACATGAGTGGGGGCCTGGTGGAGGCTGCCCCTGCACTGCTGGGGGTGGGGGTGGTGGGAGACATGGGTGGGGGCCTGGTGGAGGCTGCCCCTGGATGCCCGGGGGGTGGGGGTGGTGGGAGACATGAGTGGGGGCCTGGTGGAGGCTGCCCCTGGTGGCTGGGGGGTGGGGGTGCAGGGGGACATGAGTGGGGGCCTGGTGAAGGCTGCCCCTGCACTGCTGGGGGGTGGGGGTGGTGGGAGACATGAGTGGGGGCCCGGTGGAGGCTGCCCCTGGTGGCTGGGGGTGGGGGTGGTGGGAAACATGAGTGGGGGCCTGGTGGAGGCTGCCCCTACACTGCTGGGGGGTCGGGTGGTGGGAGACATGAGTGGGGGCCTGGTGGAGGCTGCCCCTGGGGGGTGGGGGTGCAGGGGGACATGAGTGGGGGCCTGGTGGAGGCTGTCCCTGCACTGCTGGGGGTGGGGGTGCAGGGGGACATGAGTGGGGGCCTGGTGGAGGCTGCCCCTGCACTGCTGGGGTGTGGGGGTGGTGGGAGACATGAGTGGGGGCCTGGTGGAGGCTGCCCCTGGTGGCTGGGGGGTGGGGGTGCAGGGAGACATGAGTGGGTGCCTGGTGGAGGCTGCCCCTGCACTGCTGGGGGGTGGGGGTGGTGGGAGACATGAATGGGGGCCTGGTGGAGGCTGCCCCTGCACTGCTGGGGGGTGGGGGTGGTAGGAGACATGAGTGGGGGCCCGGTGGAGGCTGCCCCTGGTGGCTGGGGGGTGAGGGTGGTGGGAGACATGAGTGGGGGCCTGGTGGAGGCTGCCCCTTGGGGGTGGGGGTGCAGGCGGACATGAGTGGGGGCCTGGTGGAGGCTGCCCCTGCACTGCTGGGGGGTGGGGGTGCAGGGGGACATGAGTGGGGGCCTGGTGGAGGCTGCCCCTGCACTGCTGGGGGGTGGGGTGGTGGGAGACATGAGTAGGGGCCTGGTGGAGGCTACCCCTGGGGGGTGGGGGTGCAGGGGGACATGAGTGGGGGCCTGGTGGAGGCTGCTCCTGCACTGCTTGGGGGTGGGGGTGCAGGGGTACATGAGTGGGGGCCTGGTGGAGGCTGCCCCTGCACTGCTGGGGGGTGGGGGTGGTGGGAGATATGAGTGGGGGCCTGGTGGAGGCTGCCCCTGGTGGCTGGGGGTGCAGGGAGACATGAGTGGGTGCCTGGTGGAGGCTGCCCCTGCACTGCTGGGGGGTGGGGGTGGTGGGAGACATGGGTGGGGGCCTGGTGGAGGCTGCCCCTGCACTGCTGGGGGGTGGGGGTGCAGGGAGACATGGGTGGGGGCCCAGTGGAGGGTGCCCCTGGTGGCTGGGGGGTGGGGGTGGTGGGAGGCATGAGTGGGGGCCTGGTGGAGGCTGCCCCTGCACTGCTGGGGGGTGGGGGTGGTGGGAGACATGAGTGGGGGCCTGGTGGAGGCTGCCCCTGGTGGCTGGGGGGTGGGGGTGCAGGGGGACATGAGTGGGGGCCTGGTGGAGGCTGCCCCTGGTGGCTGGGGGGTGGGGGTGCAGGAAGACATGAGTGGGTGCCTGGTGGAGGCTGCCCCTGGTGGCTGGGGGGGGGGGGTGCAGGGGGACATGAGTGGGGGCCTGGTGGAGGCTGCCCCTGGGGGGTGGGGGTGCAGGGGGACATGAGTGGGGGCCTGGTGGAGGCTGCCCGTGCACTGCTGGTGGGTGGGGGTGCAGGGGGACATCAGTGGGGGCCTGGTGGAGGCAGCCCCTGCACTGCTGGGCGGTGGGGTGGTGGGAGACATGAGTGGGGGCCTGGTGGAGGCTGCCCCTGCACTGCTGGGGGGTGGAGGTGGTGGGAGACATGAGTGGGGGCCTGGTGGAGGCTGCCCCTGCACTGCTGGGGGGTGGGCTGGTGGGAGACATGAGTGGGGGCCTGGTGGAGGCTGCCCCTGGTGGCTGGGGGTGGGGGTGCAGGGGGCCATGAGTGGGGGCCTGGTGGAGGCTGCCCCTGCACTGCTGGGGGGTGGGGGTGGTGGGAGACATGAGTGGGGGCCCGGTGGAGGCTGCCCCTGGTGGCTGGGGGGTGGGGGTGGTGGGAGACATGAGTGGGGGCCTGGTGGAAGCTGCCCCTACACTGCTGGGGGGTGGGGGTGGTGGGAGACATGAGTGGGAGCCTGGTGGAGGCTGCCCCTGGGGGGTGGAGGTGCGGGGGGATTAGAGTGGGGGCCTGGTGGAGGCTGCCCCTGCACTGCTGGGGGTGGGGGTGCAGGGGGACATGAGTGGGGGCCTGGTGGAGGCTGCCCCTGCACTGCTGGGGGGTGGGGTGGTGGGAGACATGAGTGGGGGCCTGGTGGAGGCTGCCCCTGGTGGCTGGGGGGTGGGGGTGCAGGGGGACATGAGTGGGTGCCTGGTGGAGGCTGCCCCTGCACTGCTGGGGGGTGGGGGTGGTGGGAGACATGAGTGGGGGCCTGGTGGAGGCTGCCCCTGGTGTTTGGGGGGTGGGGGTGCAGGGGGACATGAGTGGGGGCCTGGTGGAGGCTGCCCCTGCACTGCTGGGGGGTGGGGGTGGTGGGAGACATGAGTGGGGGCCCGGTGGAGGCTGCCCCTGGTGGCTGGGGGGTGGGGGTGGTGGGAGACATGAGTGGGGGCCTGGTGGAGGCTGCCCCTACACTGCTGGGGCGTGGGGGTGGTGGGAGACATGAGTGGGGGCCTGGTGGAGGCTGCCCCTGGGGTGTGGGGGTGCAGGGGGACATGAGTGGGGGCCTGGTGGAGGCTGCCCCTGCACTGCCGGGGGGTGGGGGTGCAGGGGGACATGAGTGGGGGCCTGGTGGAGGCTGCCCCTGCACTGCTGGGGGGTGGGGTGGTGGGAGACATGAGTGGGGGCCTGGTGGAGGCTGCCCCCTGTGGCTGGGGGATGGGGGTGCAGGGAGACATGAGTGGGTGCCTGGTGGAGGCTGCCCCTGCACTGCTGGGGGGTGGGGTGGTGGGAGACATGAGTGGGGGCCTGGTGGAGGCTGCCCCTGCACTGCTGGGGGGTGGGGGTGCAGGGAGACATGGGTGGGGGCCCGGTGGAGGGTGCCCCTGGTGGCTGGGGGGTGGGGGTGGTGGGAGATATGAGTGGGGGCCTGGTGGAGGCTGCCCCTGTGGCTGGGGGGTGGGGGTGCAGGGGGACATGAGTGGGTGCCTGGTGGAGGCTGCCCCTGGTGGCTGGGGGGTGGGGGTGCAGGGGGACATGAGTGGGGGCCTGGTGGAAGCTGCCCCTGCACTGCTGGGGGGTGGGGGTTGGTGGGAGACATGAGTGGGGACCTGGGGGAGGCTGCTCCTGCACTGCTGGGGGGTTGGGGTGGTGGGAGACATGAGTGGTGGCCTGGTGGAGGCTGCCCCTGGTGGCTGGGGGGTGGGGGTGGTGGGAGACATGAGTGGGGGCCTGGTGGAGGCTGCCCCTGCACTGCTGGGGGGTGGGGGGGGGGGTGGGAGACATGAGTGGGGACCTGGTGGAGGGTTCCCCTGGTGGCTGGGGGGTGGGGGTGCTGGGAGACATGTGTTTGTGATCAGTAGTGCAAGGTGACATGTGGGTTGGCTGGGGGTCATGGCCATGGTGGATGAGTTGCCTGTGGGACATGAGCAGGGGTGCAGAGTAGTCCCCTGTGGTGTGGGCTGCCTGCAGGGGCCGTGGAGGGTGTAGTGGGAACACCTGGGAGGACCCACACGGCCAAATTACGTGTAGCATTCCCCGGCACCACTGAAATACACGTACCCTGCTGAAATCGTGTGTGAATCTTGCCGCGCACCTCGGAATACACGTACCCAGGCCAATCGCGTGTGGAACTTCCCGCGCACCCGAAGTACACGTACCCTGGCCAATCGCGTGTGGTACTTCCCGCGCATCCCGAAGTACACGTACCCAGGCCAATCGCGTGTGGTACTTCCCGCATCTACCGAAGTACACGTACCCAGGCCAATCGCGTGTGGAACTTCCCGCGCACCCCGAAACACACGTACCCAGGCCAATCGCGTGTGGAACTTCCCGCGCACCCCGAAACACACGTACCCAGGCTAATCGCGTGTGGAACTTCCCGCGCACCCCGTAGTACACGTACCCAGGCCAGTCGCGTGTGGAACTTCCCGCACACCCAGGGACACACGCACACGCTATTTTTCACAAAGCGGGTGTCCGTGTTTGTCGGTACCCCTTTGCACCTCATTTGTCCTAGAGGGCCACTGTATGGACCATTCATCATGGATGTATATGGGTGCTTTTTGTTATCGCACATTTTGACGTACATTTTTTTCATGCGCAGGGGCGCTACCGCCTGCTTTCTTGTGGCGTACTTGTTTGGCCCTGTGCGCGTCTTTGACCGTGCGCTGGTTTGCCCTATTCGATTCCATGAATACGTGTTGTAGGCGAGCGTGTGGGCGTTCCGCGCACTTGCCTCCTGTACTTCCCCCGTGACGCCCATATTTTCACGCGTTGTTCCCCATTCCGAGTGTTACGCCCCGTGTTCTGCCTACTTTTGTGATGTGCGCCGCGCTATGTGCGAATACGCAGTGGCCGTGGCGCACGCTGTTGGATGACCTGTGTGCCGGCGTGCGCGGCGCACATTTTCAGCGCACATCCAATGTTTTTCTCACGCACGGACTTCCATGAATCGATGTGCGCTGGTTTCCCTGCGATTTTCGCACTTGCACTGCGATTTTCGCACTTTTACTGCGATTCGCACGTTTTGGCACCTCTGCGCAGGAATTTTCGGCGCACATTAATTCCATGAATCGACCCCAAAATGTCTCAGTACTTTGTTGCACGCAAACTCTTCACACTCCCAAGTCGAATTATGCGACGACAAAGTAAATGTTAAAGTCCAACGGTTTGTAAAAAACATAGGGGTCTACCCTGACTCTCATCTGACTATGAGCAAGCACGTAAATAATAAATAAATAATTGGTGCCTTTAATTATAACTTAATAGTTCTTAGACAAATTAGGCCATTCATTTCTGAACATCATGAGGCTAGCATAGCTCGAGCTATGATTGGCTCTTGGATTCATTATGGTAACGCCATGCTACTTGGTGCACCCAAATATGTCCTAACCCGAGTTCAAGTGATCCAAAACACAACCGCCCAAGCAGTCACAGGTGCCTTGTGAAGAACACACATTTCACCTGGCCTCAAGAAACTACATTGGCTACCAGTTACAGCTAGAATTAAATTCAAGGCTCTGATTTTAGTATTGAAAGCCCTCCAGAAAAAAGGGCCTAAGTATCTTCAAATAAAATTCCAGCTATGCTCCCCCACACAGGCTCAGATCCTCTCATGCTTTGCTCTTATGCAGCATGAGAGTAAAACCATCAAGGGCAATGGGGAGGTCCTTTTAAGTGCTGGCCATTAAGTACGGGAACAAACTCCCCCAAGACCTCAGCCAAAGAATCTTCTTGACTTCAGAAAGAGACTAAGGCCCTGATTCATGGATTATTTGCACCGACAAAAACGGGATTTGTGTGCCATTCTGCCCGCAAATCACTGTTTAACAAATGGGGATTTGCGGGCAGAATGGCGCACAAATGCTGTTTTTTCAGAGCAAATAATCCATGAATCAGGGTGTAAAATTCTTCTGTTTATGTAGGCACTTCTAGGTGATCACTGCTTGTTCTGAATAATAGCGCCTAGACTCCCCAGCCTTAGGCACTTTACAACTATCATTAGCCAATAGTGCCCATTCAACAAAAAGGTCCCATTTGGAAATCCAGAGATCCACTTGTGCATGATGCTCGGAACACGTTGTGAGGAACGTGTTGCGCTTTCCATCCCCTTTGATGTTTTTATCTTATATTCAGAAAGTAATTGCATCGAAGCCTTACATTACCACATTGGAAAAATAAGCAGTTCTCGGCATGCAATAAAATATGCTTTTCTATATTGCCCCTGCTTAACCCACACAAATCAGACCTTCCCTGTAGCGATACTGTGAATGACCAATGAAAACACTAAGCAAGCATTGGGGAAAGCTAACCGTTTGGATTCCTGTTGGCATCGGACAAGCACTTGCCAGGCACTGTTATAATGGCACAACCTGGCTATCATATGGAAACATGTGGATGGTGGTAGCAGTATCCAAAGTCCTAACACAATGCACTTCTATGGTCAAAAGTGCGGAGTGTTGAGGAGATCATATTGTTTTGTTAGCTTTTACAGATAAGATATCATAGTTTAAGGTGCAGAGGAGAAAAACGTCAACCCTGGCATATGGGTTGCATATGAAATAGTGAAGAAATTGGTTCCCTATTTGGGAAATCCCATCCCCTGCACACTGTCAAAGGCTCAAATATGAGCCACACTGTTTAGAAAACAAATGGTCCCTTTAAGCAGGGCACATTTTGTCTATTTATGAAGAATTATAACATTTAGTTGTATCTTATAAAATAGTTAACACACAATTTTTCTCAATAGTAATTCTAAAATGTTTACAGATCATAATTAAATCAATATTTCCAAGAAATGTTTTATTTGTGTGGCCCAGCACGTTTCGAGAAATTCTCTTCATCGGGGGAGTAAGATCATTGTTTTCTACAAAGAGGATTAGATAAAAATTGATAAATCAATTTGGTAGGGGCTTAATTGAAAATCATTCATACTAATTTGGCAATTTTATCAAATTAAACCACAGGTTATAAATTCAAATTTCTAAATTACAGTCATTAGAGACATTTCCAGTCTTATGAAGATGTCATAAGTATTGTCCAATCGTACTAGGCTTATTACCTCAGATTAGGCTTATTACCTCAGATTGTGTGTTTGACTAAAATATCTAACATTTTCAATCATGAGCATGTTGATATATGATATGGTTGGTACACAAGTTCATTGATAAGCCAACGTCTTTACAAGTCATGATTATTCATAATATTGCAAAAATAGAATAGGTATTTACTTAATCAAAGAGGTATGTTCAAAGATAGTGGTGCTAACCTTAGGCTTGGCCCAAAAAGGGGGTTAAAATGGTCTGTAAAAGTCCAGGGTCTCCTTAAAGATTCGATGTATCTGTATGGAAAATGTATAAAATATTCTGCTTGTAAATACAGACTATTTAATTCGTTGCATTCAGGTAAAAACAGTCTTTTGCTTCATAAGCTCTTACCCTTTAATTTAATCTGTAGCCGATACGTAGGGAAAAAAACAGCTAAAATCCACATGTAGTTCAGACAAGGCATCTAAGGACATGAAAATTGCATTTAGAAAATACTCAAGCTGGGGGTCCCTATTAGTCGAGGCACATCTTCCTGTAAGGGATTCTGTTGTATAGATAGGCATACCAGAGCGTATACTTATACGGAGTGTCAGGAAGAAGCTCCAAATGCCGGTGCTGTACGTTGTAATAGTATTCAAAATGGCTGCTTGATGTAGCGGTGTCTCATCGTGATGTCATCATGTTCTAACGTTCGTGACGTCACGAATGTAAAGAAACAGATTTGTTTGCGATAGCGTGGGCATACAATGCGAAGTAAAGTCAGCTTCATAATTGGTAAAACGCATGTAAAATGCCAGTAATCTTTTCGTAAAAAGGTTATGCCACCTACATTAATAAAGGTGAGTGTTGAGGCTGATGATAAGGTAGAGTATCCCATATGATAAAAATTAAAGACACTCATATCATAATGTTCACAAAGGTAGTGTGCATGGCTGATCCCTCTCTTCACAGACTCGCAGTAGCGTAATTGCGTGAGAAAAAAGAAGAAATGGCGTATTATAGAAAGTAACAACCTAGATGCAAATTAAGGTAAAGATACCTTTAAGAGAAAGACAGACAGACTCTCCCATGAGGTAGTGTTGTATGCTTATGTAAAAATGATTTTAAATGCATTATGCATAAAGTCTCAAAATTTAGGATTGAATAACAGATCACTCTGTAGCATATGATAGCGGTACCTAGCAAATCCCTTTTCTGATGCCTATGCACAAGCCAAAATTTTGACTTTGTCAATTCTAGTTTTTAACAGACCTTCAGTGCAAGAAATATCCATAAATCAAGTGGCAGAAAGAATAATTGTTTAAGACTTGTATAGTACATCTTTGGGGGATTTACAGCTGCCATTAAGTCATTAATTCCAAGCAGACTGCCTAGAAAAAACACAAGCAAGTCAATGTTTGATGTTACTGATTGATAGTGCCAGGTCAAAGAGATCCAAGCAGATTGTGTTTTGTGTGTGGAGGGGCAGAAAGTGGGTGGGCAAAGTTATACGGTTTATCATGGCTATGGGCTGTCAGTGGGTGGGTAAATAACGAAACTACAACTTCAAGCAGTGTCCCTCCTCAGATGTCATCTGCCACCTAGCTGTACTCAAATGAAATAGTTTTGGTATATTGTCGGTGCATAAGTACCACCTAATAGCCAAAACTAAAACTGGGCCTGGCGTTCCTGACAAAATAAGAATCGCGCACCACCCACAGAGAACACCTAGCTCCTCCTCAGGGACTTTGAACAAGAACACTACAAGGAAAGGATTTGGAGCTAGACTCGTGTCCACTCAATATTCTACTCAATGGAAAACCATTCTGTCTACAAAGAACAAGACAATTTATTAAAGATGAGCAAGGTGGTACAAATTGAACTTTTAACATGGCCTCTCTCTAAACCTGGAACTGGTGATCACTTAAGTCTGATCTTACCCAGTGTGACTAACCAGTAGATGATCACGATATCCGAGGAACATGAGCAACATTATACCACTCCTTGCCCGCTCTATTGTCTTCCTTTCTGTATGCTCAGCTCTCCGATGCCGATCTGGAAATACCTATGTCTGAGAAACAGGAACGCGACTCTGGTCATGCCGTGAATGGTTCATCGTCATGTCCCCTTCACGTCCCCTCACCTCGCCCTACACACCCATCTATTTTTGTAACTGTGGCTCCCTGAAGACATGCGCTTTTTGCAGATGGTGCAAAACAAATGCCAATAAATAAATAAAATATGTATTCTCTATGCGGATAAATAACATAACCAGCTCAGTACCCACGTGATATGAGAAGGAACCTTTCCCTGCCAACATTGTATTTGGTGTGCGGGGGCTGCATCTGGGGCTATTGTCCAGGTGTACTATTCACTGGGTATAATCATAGACAATATAACTAAGCACACTGCTCTAAGACTAGTACTCATTGGGTATAATGTGCACACTGCTCTAAGACTAGTACTCATTGGGTATAATCATAGAAAATATAACTATGCACACTGCTCTAAGACTAACACTCACCACGTATAATCATGGACAATAAAGCTATGCACACTGCTCTAAGGCTAGTACGCACTGGGTATAATCATAGACGATATTACTATGCACACTGCTCTAAGACTAGTACTCGTTGGGTATAATCATAGACAGTATAACTATGCACACTGCTCTAAGACTAGTACTCGTTGGGTATAATCATGGACAGTATAACTATGCACACTGCTCTAAGACTAGTACTCGTTGGGTATAATCATAGACAGTATAACTATGCACACTGCTCTAAGACTAGTACTCGTTGGGTATAATCATGGACAGTATAACTATGCACACTGCTCTAAGACTAGTACTCGGGTATAATCATAGATTGTATAACTATGCACACTGCTCTAAGACTAGTACTCGTTGGGTATAATCATAGACAGTATAACTATGCACACTCCTCTCAGACTAGTACTCGTTGGGTATAATCATAGACAGTATAACTATGCACACTGCTCTAAGACTAGTACTCGTTGGGTATAATCATAGATTGTATAACTATGCATACTACTCTAAGGCTAGTACTCGTTGGGTATAATCATAGACAATACAACTATGCATACTGCTCTAAGACTAGTACTCGTTGGGTATGATCATGACAATATAACTATGGACACTGCTTTAAGACTAGCACTCACTGAGTATAATCATAGACAATACAGCTATACACACTGATCTAAGACTAGTACTTACTGGGCATAATCATAGACAATATTACTATGCACACTGCTCTAAGACTAGTACTTGGTGGGTATAATCATAGACTGTATAACTATGCACACTGCTCTACGACTAGTACTCATTGGGTATAATCTGCACACTGCTCTAAGACTAGTACTCATTGGGTATAATTATAGACAATATAACTATGTACACTGCTCTATGACTAGTAATCATTGGGTATGATCATAGACAATATAACTATGCACACTACTCTAAGAGTAGTACTCATTGGGTATAATCTGCACACTGCTCTAAGACTAGTACTCATTGGGTATAATCATGGACAATATGACTATGCACAATGCTCTAAGACTATTACTCGTTGGGTATAATCATAGACAATATAATTATGCACACTGCTCTAAGACTAGTTCTTACTGGGTTTAATCATAGGCCAATACCTATGGGGGCTGTGCCAAGACCATGCTTGAAGCTTTGACCCAGTGGTGTTAATAAGGTATGAGCGGGGAGCTTGTTTTTATTTTGCTGTGCTACAAGCAACACAACACTAGGCCATGGTTGAAGTCTATGTTCCAAATGTAGTGCCTAGTAAGTGTGGCACAGGCCATGTTTTCTAGGCACTGTTTTTGGTGCATGCTCACATGCAGGACTTTTGCACGCAGCGTCTATTGTGTTGGATTGTGCACCATGCTTTCTGTGGCTTGCCACGCGCCATAGTTGGCTACGCTAGTGAGGGGGTATGAGCCTTTGCCATTGTTTACAGCTGGCATTTTCACCATGGGTGTACTGTGGTTGCCTGTTGTAGCCTCAGTGTTATTTTGGAAAGCTTTGCCCTCAGGATATAGCTTCTGACTCATAAGGGGAGACATATTTGATCAGGGGAATGTCAGGTGAAGTACCCACTGAACAAGTTTCAGTTGTATGTTTTGTGGGGTGCAACCGATGCCAGAGTATTTCGTTACAATACATGTGTCACAAAGCCATTAGCAGTGTCTCCCTATCTTTAAGATGAAGATCTTATATGGAAACACTGCCTTGAGAACCATAATATATGGGAAGGGCTGGCCCTAGCTGGCTTCATTAAATCCCTGCATTTATAGGTTGGATTAAATCTACTTGTAGATTTGGGATCTGTCATACTTTGTTACCCCATACCCTTTTCTGTACCTGTTTATTTTTAGCCCTTTGGGGAATCTTTGATGCTTGACCTGTGATTTTAGGAAAATACTTCTTTTTGTTGTACCACCGGACCAATCTTATTGTTAATTTTATGTTTAATTTATGCTTCTTACATTTTTTATTAGGGGTGGTATTTCTTTTATCTGTGATGTGAAATATCTGTTGCTGATTTTTTTTCTCTTTATGTTCGATGATATTGACATCGATGTATCTTATGTCTTTTGTAAAGGTCTGTACTAGCCAAATACAATAAAAATAAATAAATAAATAAAAGATGTGTCACAAAGTCAGGGTAGTGAGTAGCCAGTGTCTCCTGCATTGTTTGTTTACCACCCTTCTTCACAATAGAACGCAGTACTAGATTACAGACTTCTTGGCTTCCGAGTTGGTTATGTTTCTTCCGCGGTTATTATTCTATGGATGTCTGCATTCGCGGATGATTTATGGAGGAGCCATTTGTGAGCCGGAGGCGTTCATGGTTCCAGCACTCCTTGTCCTACTGGTTGGAAGGTTTGCAAGGTAGGGTGCGGATTAGGAAAGTGATAGGGTTTGACGCTTTACCTTTTACGGTGGAAGTGATAAGCTCAGCACAGTTGCTGACAGAAACGTCTGGTTTTCATGGGTGTTCAAATGCGCGCGTATTGATGTTGTATAGTGTTAAAAAAAATATGCTCGAAGTAAAAAGAAAAGTCATCGTGCATTAGGGAAATTGGAATAGTTGCTGCTTAGAATCAGTCATTTCCCATTTTACTTTTCTCAAGTGTGCATTTCACTGAAGGTTTTCTGGTGTAGGCACTGCAAGCTATGGTGTTACACCTTTTGTTTCACTGCCTGCTGTGTTGTGGGTGCAGTGTGAGCGGGTCATTGTTGTCAGCCATGATCTGCTGATATTATGATCATGGATATGTGAACCGATTACATCATCACAAACCCCTAAAATGTAATTAAAACATGTTGCTTATATAAAGTTATGGTTGTACATTGAAACTGGAGAGGAATGTATGTTAACGTAGCATTATGCCCCGTGTTATGGGACACGCTTGCACATTGGCACCCAGTGAAGGGCGCTCAGCCA
Organism: Ambystoma mexicanum; assembly: GCF_040938575.1. Taxonomy (NCBI): domain Eukaryota; kingdom Metazoa; phylum Chordata; class Amphibia; order Caudata; family Ambystomatidae; genus Ambystoma; species Ambystoma mexicanum. Next base: position 200,432,996 of record NC_090940.1, read on the forward strand.
ATCAGGTGGCTGGAACAGCGGGCGAGAACACAAAGTGTTCGCTCGCTGTTTCCAGCCACCAGAGGCCCTTCCCCGGTTGGTGCCATCTTTTTTTTTAATGTTGCGTGGTAACAGGGAGCCTCTTCCTGTTGCCTCCCCACCCTTCCCCTAGCCCCCACTCTAAAAAAATACCCTTTTTGGCTTACTGCACAAAAACCCAGACTCATTTAAAAGTGGAAAAGGTTGCTTTAATGTGACAGGCCAAAGCTTACAATTAAACGCTTACCTGGCTCCATGGCCTTACAAACTAAAGACATATTTCAAACAACCAATTAAACATTCTCATTTTTTTACCCAACAATTAAATAATTAAATAAAGCCATTTCCTCCCTAACTATCCCTTGGACCCTACCGTCTCCTTACCCCTTTTCCAGGTGTCCCGCTTTCTCCCCTGGGCCATGCCCCTCCAGGCTCAATACCTGTTCCCCCCGAGGTGGCCCGATTGTGCAAACAGCGCCACCCCATCCTTTCCCGTGTCATTCCCCCATTGTGCTTCCCTCCCCCCACATCAAAAGGGGCCATGCCCCGGAACCCAGGACCACTTCAATACCCCTCAGTCTCCCCTATACATCAAAATCCCCCTTCCTATGACCTGCAGCCAGTCTGACCTGCCACATCAGCAACAAAATTTTACATTACAACTTCACTGCTGCCCCAACCTGTCACACAAAACTACCATATAATAGCTCCTTAACAGACCAAAACCCCGTAAGCACTTGACATGGGACGTAAAAAAAAAAACACAGAAACCAAGTACAATGGTCCCCCATCCCTGTTTAATAAAACCAGATCCCAGACCTAACCCAAAATGAAGGGGTAGGAGGGCGGGACAATCACCAAGTCCAACCGTCGCCTGCCTCCCGAACCTTCCCTGCCCCTTAAATACCCTAGTGAGGCGCTCTGCCCCCCACGGCCACTCGCTGGCCGTGTGCAGCGCCAAAAACCTCCCCGGGGGAAACGCTTCGCGTTCCCCCCGGTGCCCCCCTTTTGCCTTACTGCACAAAAACCCAGACTCATTTAAAAGTGGAAAAGGTCGCTTTAATGTGACAGGCCAAAGCTTACAATTAAACGCTTACCTGGCTCCATGGCCTTACAAACTAAAGACATATTTCAAACAACCAATTAAACATTCTCATTTTTTTACCCAACAATTAAATAATTAAGTAAAGCCATTTCCTCCCTAACTATCCCTTGGACCCTACCGTCTCCTTACCCCTTTTCCAGGCATCCCGCTTTCTCCCCGGGGCCATGCCCCTCCAGGCTCAATACCTGTTCCCCCGAGGTGGCGCGATTGTGCAAACAGCGCCACCCCATCCTTTCCCGTGTCATTCCCCCATTGTGCTTCCCTCCCCCCACATCAAAAGGGGCCATGCCCCCGGCACCAGAAAAACCCTCCCCCGAGGTGTTCTTTCTGCCCCACCCTCCCCACCAATTTTCCTACTTCCAACTCCTCAACCAATCACCCAGCCAAGAGCTCAAGTCCGCCAGATGATTGTTCCCCAAAAACCGGAAAGTTTACCCATCCTCTCTAAATCTCATCAATCCTTCCTAAACCATCTCCTTATGGTCCAAACCTGTACTGCCACCGATGTACAAAACTCTACCATCTCTCTGTTTATCCCCTTCCTTGCCCGCTCTAACGGACCCTCATTTCTCGCTCCCCTCCCACTGTCTGTGGCAAACACTTAGTCCCCACTACCGTTGCTTGAGGCCACACTTGTCGGACCCATAACAAAAAACCCTTTTTATTTTCCTAAGAAGAGCCACACCCGAATCACTTACCATATCATTTTCCCCACCAAGACTAATCCCCCCCCCGTCTGGAGGCCCATAACTTTCCCTCAACCCAGCCAACATAGGAAGCAACTGATCCCAGCCCAGCCCCCCAAACCCGGACCATCTTACCACAACATCTTTATAGTTGCACCCCAGTTGCCTGCCAACAACCCTTTTCTCAGCTTCTTTCCCCGCCCACTAATCCTAGAATGCAAAAACCCAATTTTTGACATCTGACCGGACCTCCTAGCAGCATCTGAAAAAGAAATTACAAAATCACTTACAAATCAACAACATCCCAATAAATGCAACACTCCTGCTACCTACTGAAAAATTCTATACAGACATCCCGTTTGCCCCGGTCCCTGACATACCCTTTGTATCTCCCTTACTTCCAGCGTCCCAAACTTTGCACCTACTACTCTGAATAGCCCAGCTTGCTACAGATGCTGCACCCCTCCTAAATAAATGAGTTCCAACCTCCTAACCTTTCCCACACCACTAGTAACACCTCCTCAGTACCCTATCCTTCCTGGTCAACTCCTTATCCCTCTCTGGAAACACCCCCGGTCCTCCCCAGCCTGTCCCCCTATATTTCGCACCTTTCACCTAACCTTTAAACAATACACCTAAACCCACTTCGCCCCCCTTTTTCCTCTAAACTATTACCCTCCTGCTCACCCTTGCCCCCCCACCTTCCATCACCTTATTAATTTGGCCCTGTGTTGCCCCCCCTGCACCGGGGGCCCACGTGCACCCCCGTCCATGCAGGCCCTTTACTTTATTACTCCTCTCGCCACTGCACCGGGGGCCAACCCTGCACCCCCGTCCATGCAGTCCCTTCCATATAACTAATCCTCAAGCTCCTTGCGTCCATTACCACTTGTTTCCCACCTGCACCAGGGGCCCTAGTGCACCCCCGTCCATGCAGGCTCTTTTTCTGCCTTACTCCTCTCCACCGCTGCACCAGGGGCCAAACCTGCGCCCCCGTCCATGCAGTCCATTCCACATAAATTCCTCTTGCAGCACCTTGCTTCGTTGCTCCACTTTTTTTTTTCCCCCAGCTACACCAGGGGCCCTAATGCACCCCCGTCAATGCAGACCCAACTCATCACTTCCCCTTGCTGCACCAGAGGCGCTCCCGCACCTCCGTCCATGCAGCCTGAAGCTTACTCACCTTGTCGTGCGGCAAGCGTGAGGGCTTCGCCACCGTCGTCTATGCCCTCCAAACGACTGCCACCACCCCTTAACAATTTCCACAGTTACATCCACCTGCGGCCCTCCCCTACCTACGCGTCATCCTCCTCACCCTTCTCCTACTGCTTTCAAGTCGTCCCCAAAAACCTTTCATTAAACCTTGCGCCCCCCCCCCCCTCCTTTTACTATAAACTGAGCCCGGCCTACCAGCACACCCCAATTTACCTGTCATGCAGTCCTTCCCCCCCACCTCCTTGCCCCACTCCTCGCCCTGATCCACTGTCCCCTGCCTGCAAACAATCTGTAACCGGATGCCGACCCGCACACCTGCTGCACTCGTGTTTAAATTTGCACATCCACCTCGTGCAACCTTCTTTATTGAACGCCCAACATGCTATCGAGGGCTGTCCTCTGCCTCCTATTCCCGCCCCCTCATGGGCGGGGCGACCAAGAAAGGGCCGGTAAGGCACAGGCAGCCCACTTGTTGTGTGCAATGTCGGGGCAGGCCTCATTGGAGCCATCCATTGCAGCCAAAGATCCATGTCTATCTCCCCCCAGACTGCCTAACTGTCCTCCGCCATTCTCGCTCTGAATTCCTCGTCATAGCGTACCCAGGCAAAACCCCCAAAACTCGTGAAAGCCTTCCTAATTACGTCCATATATTTAAGCAGGGCCACGCAATGCTCCGGGAATTTTTCACAATATACACTGGCATAAATGATAAATGCTGACGTCCAATTCTCAATAGTCACCGGGACCCTTGGGCGCGAAGCCAGTTCCCTCTCTTCTTCTTTTGACCCCTCCTTTGCTCTCACTTCCCTATGGAGCAACTTAAATACATCTACAAATTCCCCCCCTTAATCTTCTCCCTGGTCGCTGCCATCAAGTGCGCTCCCAACGGTTTTGTTATACCCATGTATGGCAGTTTTTTCTCCCTGCCTTTGCCTTCAACCTCCCTTTCCTTTTCAACTTGCACCTCGAGCACCAATGGCTCCACCACCTTGTCCTTTTGAATTTCAACTGAGCAAATGCCCTTCTCATCCCCCAAGGCTCCAATGGCCTGTACACCAACTTTCCTCACCCCTTACAGTCCAGACCCTTCATTTCCCGTCCCCCTTCTCGTGTCCCCTCTCTGCCATGCAGATGACCATTCCCTTTCCCGCTCACCTGTTTCCACGGAGGCCGTCTGCGGTCTGGCGTCCACACCGATGCTCCTCATCTCTTTACTTAGAGGGCTCCTACATTGTGGGTGCGAGCTCATGCCCGAGTTGAGTTGATCTTCTTCTTGCGAGCCCGGGGCGTCCGCCCCGCCACTCCTTTGACGTCTTCCCGGCGGGGCCGCGGAAACCCCTGCCTGGTCCTCTTCTCTCGGGCGAGGCGTTCCGTCCCCCACCCTGGAATCCTCATCGCTAGGGGCCGTGCTGCACCCTCTAGGCTCTCCTCACGCCGACCAAGGAGGGGCCGTTCCTAAACCCTCTCCGTCCTCTTGAACAGCGGGGGCTGCCCAGTGCCCTCCGCCCCCACGCCTCCTAACAGGGGGGCCGTTCCGCGCACCTCGCTAACCTCCTCCATTGATGGGGACCTCTCTCTCCTTCTCCCACCTGCACTCTTACGCAGGTATTTACCCCCTTTTCCCCTCTGCCCTGTCGCCCCCTTCTGCACCCCATCAACCCACTACCGTGGTTCCTTTGACCCACCCCTTTTTGAGCACTCCTAACATTCCCTAGCTCCCCTCAGCCATCATTGACTCCATCCCTCCCTAGACCCCCCCCAAATCATTTCACCCCTGGGCGCTCTCCTGTCGATCTCCCTCCTCATCTTCCTACCCCTGGATTACCAAATCTCCCCTCTCAACGCCACAGGGTTGCAAGCCACCACTGACGCGAGAGCCCCATCTGCCGCTGCTCTACGCTGCGGCCTACCACCACCTAACTCCCCTTCCCCCGTGACCTCACCAACCGCCCCTTCCAATTGGGCCTTAGATGCCGAGCTAATAATTTCCAGGGCCTCCCTCAGAGCCCTAGCATCAACCAGACCCTTCTTACTTGCTCCCTGGCCCACCAACGTGCACCACTAGTCTGATAGCGCACTAAAATATGCCCCCTTTGCCGCTCAACTAGCTAACTACGCCCCCGAGCCAGAACCTACCCGTGGACCAGGTCCCCCTGTCAATGGGAGAACCAAAAAGGAAATTGGGCTATAAAACTAATAACCATAACAAGAGTCAATTAACTCTATATTAATCCCTAAATTAGCTGGCTGGTAATTATAATGAAAACATCCTTTTTTTTTTTTTTTTTTACCCCCCACCTCAACAATACCCCTTTCCTGGAAAAATCCTGCCCTAGCTCCTACCCTGCCCCAAGAGACAATAGCATCCAAAACCCAGGAGCCCACAATCACTGGAGCAGCAAACATCGTGTTACACTGCCCCCAGGCGGCTAGAGAGCCACACCGCACCTAAAAGGTCAGAAATAGTGACACGGCCCCTTTAACAGGACCGGACTGCCCCCTCTGCCTTGATGCTGCTACCGCTCGTATGAACGCAATGAAAGCAGCAACACACGGATCCCGGCTATGAATAGCCTAATGCCACACACAGACCCAAAAAGGACCCTACGAGGAGCTGCACCTCAAACCCCCAGCGAGCCTGGCACCCGCAGTACACCCAGTCCCAGCCCCAAACCCACACTACTCCCAAACCGGAATGAAAGACGTGCTGAATAAATACCAGCACAGTGGCTAACCCGCATACACAAGAACCAAGCAGAGGCACCAGGAAGCAGACGGCGTAACAGCACCTTGCATCAACAGGTAAATGGAGGTGCCTTATCTACGGTACCTCCGAAAAAATTATTATAATTATTTGTATTTTTTCGTATTTTTTTTTTAAACTAACTGCCTACCCGACACTAGCATTACACTACACCACTCCTCACCTCACCTAAAACGCCCACACCAGGCCCGAAATCAGGGAAGGCTCGGGAGCAGGCGACAGGGCTGGACAATCATCAAGTCCAACCGTCGCCTGCCTCCCGAACCTTCCCTGGCCCTTAAATACCCTAGTGAGGCGCTCTGCCCCCCACGGCCACTCGCTGGCCGTGTGCAGTGCCAAAAACCTCCCCGGGGGGAAACGCTTCGCGTCCCTCCCGGGGCCCCCCTTCCACACCCCTTCACTCCCTCTCCACTTGCCTACTGGACTGGAGCTTTGTGCTCTGGAGTCACCATGCCTCCCACCTGCCGGTGCCATAAAAATGGAAAAGGGTCTTAGTCTCTTTTCCCATGGCGGTGGCCATCTTTTTTTTTCTCTCGGGAGATTGGCATCGCAGAATATGTGCAGTCAACTTACTAAAAAAGAAAATTAAACTATTCTCCCCGGCAAACCCCTGGGGTCCGAATGGCTATTACCTCCTTGTCGGTGGGGGACTTACATGGGCGGTAATGTCCCACAGCCCTCACAGAGGCCCGAGTGAACTTGCGGGCCGTTACCAGCCATGTCCACCCCCTGATGCAGGGGTGATTGCCATGGTAACATCTGCTTGCCCAAGCCTAGCCTATGCCAGAAAGAAGCTACAGCCATGACAAGGGCATCAGTCCATTACTGCAAAATTCACCCCAGAAAGTGGGGCTTAATGGAGTTATCATCCAGCCCATTTCATTGGATGATAAAAATATTTTTGATATGCAAAGAAGATGTCCCTTTGGTGCCTGGGTGTGAACGGTGGTGCACACATCCACCAAAGGGAAGAATAGGCCATTTCAAGATGGCTGCCATTGATATGAGATGGGCTCGGGAGCGAGTCTCTTTTCACTGTCGGTGGCAGTTTGTAATCTAATATATCTATTTACTCTTTAGTGGTTCACTTTATGGACCAACGCCACTAATATAATGCCCTCTAGTGCAACAAACCCACTCCACAATCTGGGACAAGAATTGGGCTGCTTTAATCTGAATATTTTCGTTTTATTTAAAATGATAAATCAAGGCATTAAAGATGTTCCTCCAACTCACAATGTTGAGGAAGCCACCCACAATACTTTAGATGAATACAGGCAGCTTGTCTATAGAAAGGGAAAGACAACCTGCCTGCTGTTTTCTCATTCATGTTTTCATTCAAAACATAATATCCAATTTATTTTTCATAATCACATTAACATCCATTCCTAGAAGAACAAATGTGGAGGACTATGATATAGAATAAACTCAAATACTTGACAATGTAGACACACAAATTGACATTGTTTGGTATAACCTTTCTTTGTGAACCAATCGATCAACAGTATAGAAGTATGTCTATCTCAAACCCACCTCCTCCTTGACGTCAAAAGGTGAAACAGTACTGCGAAAAAAGTTTGAAATACTTAACTCAGTTTTCTCTGAAACAAATAACTATTTTCATTAAAGAAATATGTTTGCTTTAACATATTGTTGTCTAATTCTTGGGCTGATTTTAGTATAGTATGTTGGGCATTATGACTTAGCTTGGCCATATGTGATATTTGCTTTCACCTTGTCTGATGTTTGATTGATTGCAATTCATTGTAACAGGTAGGCTTTCTCAGGGTTTCTATTATTTTTGGAAGGCTGGAGCCGAGGCCTAACCCACTATTTTCATGGAACCAGGTTCAGCATCACAAAACCCCAGTTCCATGTGTTTTTGAGGAATTGATATCAATTACTTTGTTGACTACAGCAGACACCAATCGAAGGACTTGTTGTTTCACATTTCAATTGGGAGTGTCTAAGACCTGTAGAGAGCCTACATTACAGGCAAAAAACCCAGTTATGATGATGTTACCAGGTGTTTACAAGTATGGTATGGTCTTTTAATGTTTATTTATAAAGCGCCTATACACAGACGAATGTTTCAAAGCGCTCAAGGAGGGTGGGAACATGGGGAAAAAACAACAGTTGCTCAGAGCCCTTGAACTTCTGAGACGATAATAGTCTGCACAGGCAGAGAAAGTACATATAATTAATGTAACAGTTGAGACACGGCAAATAGGCCTGACAACGATCCTGCAGCTTTACCAAGTGCAATTAAGGGGTGAAGACAAAAGAGAACAGACAGACGATCTTCAGGCATGGTGCATTCGGATCGTGCAAGTGCGCAGACGGTGGGGAGGGGGAGGTCCAAGTGCATCAAGTCGGTTGAGACTGGGGTAAGTGCAGAGCGAGCCACTCTCTTCGGTTATTTCTCAAGTGCAGTGAGGGTGGGTTCGGTGCAGGGCCACTGGGTAAGTGCGAGAGAGGACTGGCGGGGGTGCCCGGGACCTGTGAGACTCTGAGGTACACCAGGCGGCCAGTCAGAAAGCTGTAAGGGAGAGGGGGGAGAGAGGGAAAGAGCAGAGAACAAGGTTAGCAGGGTAGAGGGAGAGAGAGGGAGTAGGAGAAGAGGAAGGTCTTGAGTAGTTACCGGAATTTAAGGAGATCCGGCTCAAGACGGAGGGTGCCAGGGAGGCTATTCCAGAGGGAAGCACCTGCTGAAGATAAGGATCGCCCTCCAAATATCTTCTTGGAGAACCGGATCACTCACAGAAGGTTGGCGGTAGAAGACCAGAGGGATTGTGATGGACAGTATCTAGGTAGGTAAAATTACAGGTAGGTAGGTCCCAGGTCCCAGAAAGCCTTGTGGACAATGCAGAGGGTCTTGAACGTGATCCTTGCAGCCACAGGGAGCCAGTGAAGGGATTTCAGCATCAGAGAGATGCGGTACCTGGGTTTGAGGCAAAGGATGAATCTTGCGGTTTTGTACTGGATGAATTGCAGAGTGCCTAGTGTAGAAGCAGGGAGGCTGAGGAAGAGGCTGTTTCAGTAGTCCAGCCTAGAGAGAACCAGGGCTCTGGAGACAGTGAGCCGCTGGGGGAAAGTGAGAAAAGGTAGAGTACCCCGGAGATGTATCTGATAGTTAGACTTTTTAGAGATGTCCGAGATGTGAGAGGAGAAGGAGAGAGTGGATTCGAAGATGAATCCAAGGTTTTTTGCCTCGCAGGTGGGTGCAGGCGTAGGGCCAAGGGAGGCCAGCCAGAGTGAAAGTGGGAAAGAAGGAGTAGGGGTCTCAATGCGAATGATCTCAGTCTTACTGGCGTTGAGGCGGAGGTCGTTTGAAGCACACCAGGACTGAATAGCGGATAGGCAGTCAGGTATGAGCAAGGAGGAGGAGGCGGCTGTGGGTAGCCAGAAAGATAGTTGCATGTCGTCCGCGTAACACTAGAAGTTAGCCGTGAAAGTAGCAATCACACGTGCCAAGGCAGCCATATGGACGTTAAAAAACCAAGGGGATAGGTTAGATCCCTGGGGAATGCCACAGGCTCAGAGAGCAATAGTCGAGAGAAAGGCTCTGGGTGCCACCTGGGATGGGCAGTTGGAGAGAAAGGAGGTTAACCGCTCCAGAGCCTGACCTGTGATTCCCAGGGTGTCACAGAGACGTGCAATCAAGATGTTGTGGTTAACCGTGTCACAGGCAGAGGAGAGGTCAAGGAGAATGAGGACAGAGGGAGGATTAGTGTCAAGGTTTTCATGGGTGTTCAGAAGAGAAATCCATGCCTTTGGATGCTCTAAAGCCAGACTGATGGTCATGGAATCAGCCAATATGTTCAGTGTGGAGGGTCAGCTGAGAGATAGGAGGAGTTTTCCCAGAAAAGGAGTGATAGAGATAGGGTGATAATTTGCAGGAATGGAGGGGTCGGCAGAGTGGTGGTCATTTAATAAATCAAAAAGCACACACACCTCAGACTAAATTTCCTTTTTCAGTAATATAGCTTTTAACCGTTGTTACCCAGAATACTTCTAACTTATACATGGGATTTAATTCTTGGGAAAAGTGCCTAAACAATCTGGAATCATTTGTCCTCACTTTTTCTTTTGATTTCAAATGATCAGGACGGGTAGGGACACCAGCTAGCCTCAGGCAGCTCTACCAGGCAAGCTCTTTCTATCAGTTAGGGCACCTGCTCCCAAAATCCCTCACAGGTAATCTGGCCCTGCCTTGGGAAAGGCCTCAGCAATCAGTGAAATGTGGCTGAAAAGGCCCTCTTAAGGAGATTTCCCATCAGCTACTTTCAGCTGCTATCAAATGTGTTCTTACCCGTTGGCTGGGCTCTTCAGCTCTGTTGCTTCTCTGTTTTCTACAAAAACTCTTCCTTTCTTTTTATGTTTGAGTTTAAAGACCTAGCAAATTTCCCCCCCATGCCCAAGCAGCATCATTTGGCATAGCATTTTGGATTGGGCAGAGCCTGTGATAGGTTCCCTTCACTTGCCCATTAGGGCCCTCCTCCTTGATTCTAATGGCCCATTGAATTCTATATGTCTCAGAGAGGATGTGTCATCTATGCACTAGCCATCCTCCCTCAGGAATGAGGACCAATAATTGAGCTGAAATATTCATTTTTCCAAAACATCTCCACATGGTCATGCAAACTTGGTAAAAAAAATGTCACATTCAGATTCATAAGAATGTTCTGAATCAGGGGATATCATGTATGCTTCTGCCAGTTCAAGCATGTTGGAGTTATTAACATATGCAAATGATACATAAATCATACCTTAATAATATCACAATTAAATGCATGTGATTCTTCTTTTTCTAATGAATTCAGAGCTGTTTTTTTAATGATACAAATGGTTCGGAAACTAATGTATTTCCAGTTGTCATTTCATCGAGCACCATTGAAAGTTCAGTTTGTGCTGTACATATTTAAGTTGCGTTTCATTTGTGTGCGGCTTGCCCCTTTATCAACAGAAACCATAGGTATTAAGAAAGACATTCTGCTAAACAAGAGATCATTTTAAAAGGTAGAAATAATTGCTTCCTAGAGTATCGCGCTTATCTTGAATTTCCAATGTAAAACACAATTCAATTAGACAATCTCAAAGTGGGTTCAGCCAATATTTATTAATTGCACTCAGCCAACATGTGTTTCGACTACTGGTCATCCTCGAGTGTGCCTGATACATGTATTCAAGATTTCTAATGCATCCATTCTGTTAACCAAAAAGCATAAAGATCAATTCAATTGCATAACAACCTGATCAATAATTCCACAAAACCAATTAAACAAATTTACATAATAGTTTCAACACAAGGAGAAATCAGCAGTAGTCAAACCATGACCAGAGAAACAACATTCAATTGTCCATAATTGATTCCCATCATAATGACATCACCATATTGCAAGGCATTACATTAGTATTTTTTTGTCCAAGCATTTTTTGAATACATAATATATCCAAAGAAGAGAGTGATGTAATAAACAATAACAGAAATTAATTATACAAAATGAAAGTAAAAGAAGAAAACAAATAGGGAGAAAGAAATGCAAGAACAGCATGTCATATGATAGGTGCCACATCAATTACCAAGCTGCAGCCAAACATACCCATATGCAGACAGCCCATGCACAAGACCAGCCTTGTGTACCAGCCAAGCGTCAATTGTCTGAGTGCAGCTCCTTTACCAAACATAGCCTTGGATATTAGGTACACCTTCACATGTACACATTCCACAATAGCATGCCATGGTTTGCCGTCTTATGCCTTAATATCTAAAATGCATGCCGGAATGCTTGCTCGTTCACTAATAATGTATCCACCACAGGACGTTCCCCACAATGCACACTCCTCATTCAGTGATGGAGCGCAACTTGTTCTAAACCAGGCGCTGCCTCATTATTGTGAGGGGTCGGAAATGCGAGACTGATACAAAGTATAGTTTACTCAATGTTTTCTATTTTTCTTTAAAATAAAAGGGGGTGAGATACACGCCTATCAGTCCATAGCCGAACAAGAATGTTTCTACCTAGAAAACTAAAACTAAAGAAGGATGACCTAATGTCCAAATGTATCTGACCTTCCATACAACCAAAGTGTACAAGGTAAATAGATATGATTTCAGTTCCAAAAAACAGTGCAAAGGTTCAAACCTATAATTCACCCAAAATACTCCTTGTGTCCAGGGTTTGGTTCCCTTGCCCTGGATCAATTTGGGAATTCCTTTGCAAAGATTTTGATTCATCAGAGTTCTATTCAGTCTCACAAAAAATGTCTTTCCCATTCAAATTGTCCTTCCACTTGGCAAATTAAATGTCTCTTTCACAAAATACTTGTTCAAAATCAAAACAGCAGTTTCCTCCAAAAAGTGTTCTTCCTAGGATATAAAGCAGATATAAGGATATCCCAATATTCTACCATTGTCAGAGCAGCACAGCAAATGTATTTTGTTATGCAACAGTTTGTCCAAGTAACAGTTAACAGTTTCTTTCCACAACACCTTTTTGCCACAATCACACTTCTTCAAAACAACAGTTTCTTTCCTGCCAGGACGAACTACAACTGATCCCTTTCCTGGTTTACTCGCCTGCCAGGAAGAAAAACTCCAACAACTACAATAGATCTGTTCTGTTAGTGGCAATGTTTGTTCCAGGGTTCTCCACAGCAGTGTCCCTTGGGAGGAAAGTTGGATAATGGCTGCCTGTCCTTATAGTCTCCTGACTGCTGGGAATGAGGGTTACCGGTTTCCCCAAGTTGATATCTCATAGAAGGAGATTTGCACCGAGTTGCCTCTGTAATGCTTCTGGGTATACTCTTGGCTGTTAGCAATGTTGCTTACAGGTTTCCCCAAGTTGATATCTCACAAAAGGTGAATTGCGCCCAATGAGCCTTTTTACTCTACTGATTTTGTATTCAATGTTATCTGCTACTGCAAAATGTTCTCGGGAGCACCACAGGGTTACATTTTACTTCAGACCAACTCTCTGATCTCCTTCTGCGTCTCTGCTTTGCTTCTGGCTGCTACGGTGGGCTTTCCATGACTCTGCTTCCTGCTGCATGCACTTTGCAAGACCGTACGCCTTCTCTTCCCATGTCGGCTTCGGCTGGCGTTCTTCCTTCTGTTTCGGCTGTCTCTATCCTGGCTGCTTCTACCTTTACTACTCGTTCTCCTTGCTGTGGGATATTTGGGCATTTAAAGGTCCAGCGTGAGTGCCTTGCTTTGCAACAACTAGACTGCACATAGGTTTCAATTGCACCTCTGATGTTTACTAACTCTTGGTCCCGCTTCCTCGTCCCAGTACCACAGGCATTATGGATCCTGAAGTTCAAAGTATTTTTGGTTCTTTCACATTCATTTAGTTCTGATTACTTTGTGAACTGAATGTATTCTGTGCTTGGAGATGGTATATACTATCTAAAAGTCAGCCACATGTACCAACTCATGGGCTCAGGGGTCTACCTAGGGCACAGTGCTAGTCATTAGGACTGTGCTGCCACATTCCTGTATTTCTTAATATGTCTCAGGGGGGCTATATGTTTCGGCAGTGATGTAAATGTAGCTCTGCCTTCCTCAGGACCAATTCAGATTGTTTAGAGCGACCCCTGAGGATCAAAAAATAAAACATGGGGGGAGGAGAAATGTTGGCCTCACGTCGGTCATCCCTAATCATGCGACTGGTGGGGGGCCCTTCATCTTTACTGTGTCAAGTTAAAACTTAAAAAAGGAGCTCCCTAGTGAAAACATCCACCAGAAGAAAAGTAGTACATTTTAACGACAAATAAACGTACATGTGTGACTCTCTGGAGAGCAGGTGAAATGTCACCCTAAGAAACAGACTTCCCCTCTCTGGACGAGGTTCTAACATCTCCCGAGGGATTGTCAGGTAGTGGAATGTGTCCCTCTCTCACGGTTAATTCTATGCGGAGGGATATCCGAGGGGAGGGGGGGGACTTCACCCAGCTTGGGAGCAAAATATCATGGGCATAATCAGCATTGCCTAACTGAAGTGAAATGTAGCATGTTCGAATTGTGCAAAAATCTGTCTGGCATACCTAAGGGGGGCTATTCCCAGAGTGTGCGGAAAGAGGTGTCCTCTAGCTGGTACTTCAGAGCCCCATTAAGAGTGCAGAATGGACACCTTGAAAATAGTGCATTCCGCTCTCTCTGAAAAGCACCCTACGGAAGGCAGCAGGTCTTCTGGCTGTGCTGATACACGCACAGTCCTATTGCTCTGTGACAGATTATAGAGCCAACCATCTTTCTTTAGCTCTGCACAGAGCGTGTGTGATCAGACAGTGGAGTTTGCTTGCACTGATGCTTGGCGTTGTTAGGTGTGGACAGCTCTGAAAAGCTGAAATTGAGGACAATGAAGTGAAAGGAAACAAGTTAATGTTCATGAAAGAACACCGCCTAACTCAGTGTAGAGGGCCCTCCGAGCCATTAATGTACTGAATTTCTTCTAATGCTCCCTCTACGTGAGGCTGAGCCGTTCACATTCGAGTCCCAGCCCATACATTGGACCAGTACACAGCATTGTGGTAAATCTAGTTTTTGCTGAATGGTATCTAGCATCACTGTCTCAGGATGGTTAAAAAAAGTGCAGATTCCTATTCCAAGAATTCCAAGTAGAACATCACTGTCTGTTGGGGTAAAAGTAGCCCCGAGATGTGCATATTCCGGTTCCAGGTCGTTCAATAGACCAGAACAGTGTGATGGACGTAGAGCTGTAAGCTGTACATTCCAGTTGAGGTCTTCCATTAGATCAACACAGTGCATTTAGTGAGCTGTAGGGATGGAAAGTACATATTATGCTTCCAGATCTTCCAGTAAAATATTACAATGCATTGTGGGTAATGTAGTGGTTTTATTTTCGCCATGTCAAATAACAAAGTTTATAGATAGTAGCTTCTCGGGACACGTTATCTTCATTTTCCAGCCCGGAGCTACCAAACTATTCCACACTCTGCTGGCCACAGATCCTGGCACACATGCCTTCTTATCTAAAATGGTGAAGTGCAGATGAAGCAGTGAAGTACAGATGAAGCAGCGAAGTGCAGATGAAACAGTGTGCTCTACAACCCTCCTAGCCCTGTTCAATAACGCCACCTGCACACTGATTCGTTAAGGACCGAGGGTGTGGGGTTGCTCCAGTAAAGCTGCCCCATTCAGTAGGGACAGGGGGAGTAGGTCAGCGTGTGTAGCCTCCGTAGAGGGCGGGATGGCTGGTGTTATCCTTCAGCTTTCCTGCGTTGTCGCAGGGACTGCTTCATGGAAGGATACACCGCGAACAACCAAGCAAACCAGTGGACTTCTACTGGCATCATGTGACTTCTTTTTGGCATGCCAGATACATTTCTTAATGTTTCTTTCTAAATCTATAGCTCCATCTGCCTTCAGCCAGACCTAAAACGTGATTGTATTAGCAGGAGAGGGAGAAAACGAAGCCCCGTATGCAAGTGTTGTGGCCGCTGCTGCTACGCCCACAGTGCTCTCTAAGATGCCATGGAGGGCTGACAGGGGCCTGGTAATCCCCAATTGCTTGAACTCCTACCTGCATGGAACCAAATAAAACAGTTTTGTGAAAGAGTGATTTAAAAAAAAAGCAATTGCTTGCTACTCTGGCCATGAAGGAGAGGGGAGCCAGCCGTGCACTACATATGCTGCTGCCCCCTGCCAATACACGAAAAGTGATTCAGGGATTTCTGGGTTCATTAGGGCCGTCAAAGCCCTTAACGCCCTAACTGAAAATATATATATATATATATATGCTGCAACTCCCTTTTCTTCTTTTTACTTTGTTCGAGTGGGTGGCGCTTTCCGGCACCTATACATTGAAATTATTGTTTCAAAGTACAGATAGGCAGAAGTGGCATACGAGGAGGGACACAAACCTTGTAGATGGTGTTTGGTTATTTATTTATTTATTTATTTATTTAATTAATTAATTTTATTTTTCAATTTGTAAAGCACCTAAGCCCTTGGGCATCAGGGAGCTGTTGCATACCAGTTACATTTGTATAGAGCTTAAAGTCATTACAAAGACACATATGACAGGCAGTGGTCCCCAAGGGTATAAGGAGTAGTCATTTGCTCAATAGAGTTTATGTGAAGAGCCAGGTTTTCAGGGTTTTGCGGAAGGCCCAATAGGAATGCCTGAGTTCTACGCTTAGTTGGGAGGGAGTTCCAGTGGTGTGCTGCGACTGAGAGGAAGCTTACTCCTCCATCTTTTGCACTTTTCACTCTTGGAGTGCTTAGTTTGCACATGTGGAGGGATCTTGCCGGCCTGTTTGGTTGTGCTTTCGCAATTTTTTTGTTCCAAGTATTGAGGGGCAGCTTTGCTCAGGCATTTGTGTGCAATTGTGAGGGTTTTGAAGATAATTCTTTGTCGGATCGGGAGCCAGAGAGCTTGCTTTCTTGCGGCAGAGATGTGCTCCCTTTTGGGGCGGTTGAGTGCTGCTCTCAAGGCATTGTTCTGTATAATTTGCAGTTTATTTATGTTCTGTATGGAGGTTCCTGCAAATAGGGCATTGCAATAGCTGGCGCCCGTGATTGCTCTGGCAATAGTTAAACAGTTATTCGTGGTGAGGAATTGTCTTACTGCATTGATCACTTTGGCTGTATAGGCCGACGAGGTTGCAATGGCACTCACTTGTCTTTTGAGGGACAGGCCCGCATCCAAGTATATGCCTAGGGTTTTAATCAATTTGGAGACTGGGATCTGTATTCCGTCTATCATGAATGGTGAAAAATGTGGGCTAAGGTTTTTTAACACCGACAGTGAACCTACTAGCAGGATCTCGGTCTTGTCTTCATTGAGGCATAGGTGATTGGCAGACATCCAGGCCTGTATGGTGGCGTAAACTTTATTGAGCATGGTGGAGTCATTGTCATTGGATCCTGTCAGTGCGCGCAGGACTTGCGTGTTGTCCATGTAGTTGGTATATGAGATCCCTAGGTCGTCCAGTAGCTCAAATAAGGGTTTGGTAAATACATGGTGTAATGATGGTGAAATGCAGGATCCCTGAGGTACCCCGCTTGGGATAGGGATGGGCATTGCATTTGCTGTTTCAGAGAAAACTCTCATTGGTCTCCCTTCTAGGAAGGAGGCGATCCAGTTGGCAGCATCTGCTGAGAAGTTGGCTGCTGAGGTAAGATGATGGCAGAGTGTTTTGTGGTCAACAATGTCAAATGCTGCTTATAGATCCAATAGGAGTAGGAGGTCTTGTATGCCTTCGTCTCTGAAAGAGTCCATCTGTATTTTAAGGTCTAATAGAGTGGACTCAGTGCCGTGACCTGAAGCCTAATTGTCGCATTCCTAGGATGAGGTTAGATTCTAGGTAATCTTGAATCTGGTTGCATATATTCTATCTAGGATTTTGGGCAGGAATGGTATGGTGGTGATGGGGCAGTAGTTGTTGGGCAGTGTGGGGTCTAGTGATGGCTTTTTTAGTAGGGGAGAACCCAGGATTCTTGGAGGTTGGTGGGTACAAGGTTGGTGGTAAAGGAGGCATTGATACATTTGGTAATGAAGGGGACTAGGTCAGAAGTACAGTCTTTAATAATCGTGTCTGGGCAGATGTCTCCTATGCATCTAGAGGGTTTGCGATGTTTGATGATATTGGTTGTATCTCACTCTGAGATTTTTTGGAATTAGAAAGGCAGCGAGGCAAATGCTTTAGCCGGGTTAAAGCCGATAAAGTTAAAGATTGCTTAGTTTAGTTGACTTTGCTTTTTTTGCAAAAGGCATATTTTATTCCTCATGGCGTCCTGGATGTAGAAACACCAAGATTCCTATTTGAGGATGGTGGAGGGAGGTGTCGTGGGTGATTCAAGCTCTCTCAGTATTTTGAATAGTTCCTGAGAATTAGAATTTGCTTTCACTATCCTGACATTATACCTTTCAGCTTTACCCTTTATAATGGCTTGCCTATATACATTGGCAAGTTTATTAAAGGTTAGTTTTGCGGCATCTGAAGGATTTTTCCTCCACAGGGATTCTGCTTGCCTCTTCTTAGATCACAGTGCAAGAAGGGCGTTGTTGAACCAGGAATTGTGGTGTCCTTGGGCTTAGGCTTTCTGGGGAGGAGTGGCACCATGGTATCAATGGCTTTTGTGAGTGTGCTGGAGTATAGGTCAGCTAGTTCTTGTGGGTCATCTGTGGCAATATTTTCCCTGCAAAGTGGTCCAAGAAGGGGGGACAGTGAGTCTCTTGTGATCTTCTTGGTGCTGTAGGCCCATTTAGGGGGCATCAGGGAGGTAAAGGGGGTGGGGATTTATGCGCACAGAGATTGAAAGTAAGGAGGTTGTGGTCCGACCAAGTGATAGGTTTGTTGGAGGTGATAGTAATGTGGTTGTTAAGGTTGGCTACCCAGTCCAGGGTTCTTCCTTTAGAGTGGATGGGCATAGAGACCCGTTGTTGAAAGCCTAAGTCAGGCAGTGCTTTGGCAATGCTTGAGGCTGGTTTATCGGTAGGGTTGTGTAGGCCTAGATTGAAGTCACCTATGAGTATAACTCTCAAGGTGAGATTGAGATTCTCTCCTAGGAGATGACTAAGGTTGTCTTCAAAATTGGTTGCAGTAGTGGGTTGGTGGTAGATGACATGTAAGATGATGGAGTCTGAGGGTGCTGTGACAAGTGTAGCCGTGAGACATTCATAGTTTCCTTTGGTGGCAGTGCTAGTGAGTCTGATGTGGAGTCTTTCTCTGTGGATAAGGGCTACTCCGCCCCCGCATGTGTTTATTCGGTCGCATCTAATGATGGTGTATCCTTCTGGTAACGCTAAGGATAGAGCAGGACCTGAAGCTTCGTGCAGCCAGGTTTCTGTAATGGCTAGGAAGTCTAGTTCTTGGTTGGATATTAGGTCATTGATGTCAATAGCATGAGCTGGTAAAGACCTTGCGTTAATGAGGGCTGCATATAAGAGGTGGTCAGTTTGGATAGAGCAGGGTTGTTGTGTGCAAGCAGTGGGGCTAGTTTTTGGCCTGGAGCGATCAGGATAGTTTGTAGATGTATCCTCTGGGATGGATTAGTGCTGACACTACTTTGTCTATGAGGATTGTGGTTGGGGGGTTATACAGGGAGCAGGCAAGCTGAGATTAATCAAGGTCTTAGGGGTGGATGTATGAGCATTAGGGTGTTTAGGGGAGGGAGCCGGAAAGGAGGTGTTGCTTGTGTGTGTATTCACCCAGGTGCTAATTTCTTCATTTCTTCTCCCCATTTGTGCTGGGAGGTGGGCCGCTGTAACTAGGGCGGTTCTGAGGCAAAGCCTGTGCTTTCACTGGGAGAGTGGATGCTGGACTACGGTTTTAGTAGGATTATGAAGAGCTGGTGCCTGGGGGGCTTGCTAAAACAGGCAGTCTTTGAGATTTGTTTGCGGAGTTCGAGCTGTGTTTGGGGCATTGCAGTGATGGCCCTTGGTGGGTCTATAACATACAGGTGGTTGGTCGCCAACGCGCTCCTATCGTCTTTGGGCGAGATGAGTGATGGGAGGCTGGTTCTGGTGATGGGGGTGGAGGTGGTCGTGGTCGGTTTCCAGTTGGGGGTAATGCATTGCGGGCTTCGATGGAGGAGGTGGTGGCAGTCGCGAGTCTCGCAGGGCGAGGACTCTGTGCTAAAGGGTATGTTCTTCGCAAAGCGAAGAAGTAGCGAGCGTCTAGTACTAATGGGGAGGGTTCGCATTGTGTGGGTGATATCAGTACTGGTGAGTGATGGCTTAAAAGAGTATGGGGCTCTGGATATGGTCAATCCGGAGCTGCATTGTGAAAGGTAGGCTTGGAAGATGGGGCTTGTGCTGTTTTAACGCTACAGGAGGTGGTTAGGTGAGGGTTAAACCTTGCATCAGACTGCGTGAGTGAGGGTAAGAATGGAGTTAGGCATATGCTCTTGTGTGGAGAGGGCATGGCGCGAATCCAGCAGTAAGCAGGTCCCATAGTGAAGTGCTGGAAGTACAGATAGATACGTCAGGCTTACCTGACATTGCAGAGTTGTTCCGGGTTGCAAGAACGTTAGAGTCCTTTATCTGCAGTGGCAAGCAGCGGAGAGTGGCACAGAGCTCCTGCTCTTGCCTTGGACATCGGCCTTCGACAAAGGCCGGCTTCACCGTCCGCGAATCTGGACTTCCTGATTATGTTATATGCCACTGACTGACTGCCCATGGCCATGCTAAACCCTAAAGTCATTCCCACAAAGTTTCTGCCCCTTCCCGCCCAAAACACCTCCTCATGGGAACTCCATGAGCTCTCTTTAATCAAAGCCTTATCATCAAACTTTGCACTCAAAGTGCCTGCCTGTGTTTTTTCAAAGCAGTCTTCTGAGAGTTAATGACATAATTGGAGCAGTACACATGCTACTGGTGTAATACAAATGTCTTACCAGGTCTGCCTTCACTCTGGACGTTATTTTTCTTTACCCATCCATTAACCACCCATGACCATGTTAGTCCCTACGGCTACTCCCACCCATTACGTGCCCCTCCAAATCCTAAACACATTGGCCCTCATTACGACCCTGGCGGAATTCGGAAAACGATGGCGGAAATGCAATACCGCCATCGAATAGCGCTCGGTGCGACTATGACCCGTCACCGCAAAGTACGAAGCCATTAGCGACACCGTAGTGAACGCCAACGCTAACTGCACCAAGCATGCGCGCGCGCGCCATGCCAAACCGCAAACACCACCATGGCGCAAGGGTACGCCAATTCCGACCCTAGCGGACATGTACCTAACGCCATCAAGCATGGCGGAATGTACCATTCCGCCATGGTGAGAAGTACGGCATCGCGAATCAACCGTAAACGGCCCCACTGAGTGCCTGTACACCGCTCCCTGCCCACAAAGTACAACTCCCCGTAGGTGCAATGAAGTCACAATGCAACCAGTGAAATGTACAAGTCACCCATGCATGCCAACGAACAAAAGAAACACAACAGGGGCCAATGGGAGCTGCAGGGCACAGATGGCACGAATACAGAAGCCATCCCAATGGACATGACCACAGTCCCCCACCAAGAAACGCACGCAAACACAGGCACCTGTGACCAGCAATATTCCGATAATCACATCATTCCACCAGTCCACCTGGCTGACCGGCATCTGTTACACAAAACCCAATCCCCCGCCCCTGAGCATGACAACATTCAAACTGTCATATTGGCAGCCCCCATCCCTGACCTCACGGGCTTCGTAGGCAAACGCGCCCAGTACAGTACCACGCAACTAAACTCCGAAGCTGGAACCCAATGCAGATCTCCTCACAATACATCGCCCCCCAAATAGGCATATGCCACATCACTTGCAAAGAAAAACGCTACACGGGCCAAATCAGAATAGAAATTTAATGCACATCAAAATCACCAAGCCCATACAGCCATCAGGCCATGAACTCCAAAACACTATTCACCATTGTGGGCTGCATCCGCAAGAAATGACCAGCCACTACTTGTGTGACGCCCTGTTCCCTCATGGTACACAGAGCCACATTCACGTACGAAAAGGCAACATGGAAGCGCACAGAACCGCAGGGCCGTCCCAATGGGGAGGCACTAGTCCAGCTGAAAGGCCGAAATGTTGCTCCGAGCCACCAGTACTGCGTAAGGGCATGTGGGCCATTGGCGATCGTCCCATAAGATCGTAATGCTGCTCCACTGATTAACACGAAGCAGCAGCTGTCGGGAGTAAAAGCCATCTGCAGGAGTGGCATACAGATGGCAGTGGCAAAAGGGGAGGAGATACCTGTCAACCAAAAGAAAAGAAAAAGAACAGAATGGCCATCAGAACTACATTCGAACAACTCACTCCAATGATCACACTAAATCCACAGCCATATGCATGCTACCCCACTCCAAAGGATCATCACCACCCCAAAACCACTTGCGACTCATAACCATCTATATCGAGGTGCAAACACCATCACAAACGAGTGTACCTGTGCATGCGTCTGTCAAAACAGAATCCATCAGATGGGAATGTTAACGTGCATGGACACAAGTGTCTGAGGGCGCGTCGAGACAGGGAGGGCTCAACAAGGCCAGATAGACGATGGTCCCACTGTGGCAGCCCTGCATCACATAGCGTAGGGGAGGCGGATAGATCCCAAGAAGCCCTGTACATGGCAAACTCTGTATCAAATCACCTGCCCATGCATCCATTCATCATTCCCTCATCCCGGGATTAAAACGCCTGAATATTTACTCACATAACATTAGAAATATCCATTGAGTCTGTGCGTTATGCAGCCTGCAAAATCCACAGTGCCCCAGCCCGTAATTCCAGTGTAGTGAAGTAACATGTATTTGGGAACGTCCGGCCTCATCGCCCACGTCGCAATTGCGCATCCCAAACTATTCATATCAATCATTGCATCCTCGCCATGGCCCCTGTCTCAAGGACATTGAACAATAGTACGTTATATTTGCAGTCAGACCTGTGGGCATTTCCTCGCCGCTAGCTGAAAACCGAAAGCGCCGCCCTTCGAATTCCTCATTTGCAACATCACGTCGAAGAGGCATCTGTGGCCGTTTGAAATCACTAATTATTCCATCGAGTGCGGCTGTGTGTGAAAATGGCAACTGCCTTCACCCACAAATGGGACGCCCCGCCCGTCGTTGCAACTCGGTACAGTGATGCATGAGGGCCCACCGTTACTCGAGTACTACGTTCCACTGACCCTTCACAAGTCTGTTCGCGACTGCACAGATAGTATGTGAAACAATGGGACCACAGCAGAATGAACATATCAACCAATGTTACACGGCCATCGGGTACAAATACATGATTGCAATAGCAAGATGCCATTCCCCGAATTGCAGCGTTGTGCGCGGGACGTGCTCGGCCAAAGGGGAGAGCAGTTTGCACAGGTGGAATGAATCACCACAGGTGGAGGCCATACAGCCTGAAAACACATAAATTGCACAGCCAGTCTCCTCCCACAACCACACCGAAATGCTACCGGCAGGACTCGCGATGTTGGCCCTGGGGGACCTGATAGCACTGCAAGTACTCCAACTCCAAGAAGAAGACGAACACCAACTACAACCGGCCGCACGGAGGAGACGCAGGAGGAGGAGGAGGCCAAGGCAGGGCCAGCAAGGGCCGCCAGCACAGCCACTACCACCACGCAGGCAGCCCGCAATCCCACGCCTCCGAGCACATCCGTTCAACCTCACTGATGAGCAGATCCACACCCTCTACCGTCTGGACCGGGACACCATAGCCGCCATTGTGGACATGACACAGGCTGACCTTGTCAGCATGATAGATAGCCCAACCGCCATCCCACCCCTACTGAAGGTGGTGTCTGTACTCCACTTCCTGGCCACAGGCACCTACCAGCACACAGTCGGACAGTTGCATGGCATTTCTCAGCCACTGTTCTCACGGACACTATTTCAAGTGCTCGATGCCCTCCTGCAGCACGCAGACGACTACATCTCTCTACCACGCTCGGAGCAGGAAATTACCAACACAAAAGTGGGATTCCATGCACTTGCCGGCATACCGGGTTGCATTGGTGCCATCGACTGCACCCATGTGGAATTGGTCGTCCCACATGCCATGGAGGCCCAGTACCGCAACCGAAAACAATTTCATTCCCTGAATGTACAAATGGTGTGTGACTCCAACAGGATCATTACACATTGTTGTGCCCGATTCCCTGGATCAACCCATGATTCTATGGTCTTGAGGAACTCCACAATACCACGCTACATGGAGCGACACGCAGGGAACAGATCCTGGCTACTCGGTGAGTCTCATTACATGCATGATTATGTGGGGTATGTGATTTGGCACTGACCTGGCAGGAAGGGGGGGGGGGGGTGTGCGTACGTAGCAATGGCATTCCACATCATACGTTTCTCGTCCACATACAGGTGATGCTGGATATCCACTGAAGAGATGGCTCCTCACACCAGTCCGGAACCCACGGGACCAGCATGAGGAGGACTACAACCATGCCCACTCACGTACCCGTGTAGTCATTGAACAGGCATTCGGCCTACTGAAGGGTCGTTTCCGCTGCCTCAGCAGGTCTGGCGGGGCACTCCTGTACTGCCATGTGAAGGTTGCAAAGATGGTCATGGCATGTGTCATGCTCCACAACATGTGCGTACGTAGAAATGTGCCCATGCCCCCTGACGCAGAACTGCAAGCACCTGATGATGGTCATGATGAGGGTGGGGATGTGGCAGCACCTCATGGAGTCTGCGAGGCACCGGAGGCCCGTGACATTCGTCAGCATCTCATTGATGCATGCTTCTAGCACTCACGCCTGGTGGCTGATACATGGACACGGGACTCGTGGCACTGTGTGTGTCTGGGACATGCACAATATGGACTGTACGCCTATGATGGCCTAGTACACAAAGATCAATGTCCACACATCTCATTGGTTGATCGTGCACTGTTTATGGCATATGTGATATCATGTTGAACACCCTATCGACCCGCCACCCAAGTGAGCCCAACACACCCCCTCCACCCTCCTACCTCCCCCCCGAACACCAGTGTCCAAAGATGCTCATTGTCAGTGGGCTGTCGCTATTGCAAGCCCCCTCTGCGGGTATCAGGGGCACCCCTGCCTGTGGAGCGCAGGTTCCTCCCAGATCTACGTTGGGGGCTGCCCTGGACGGAACTTGCAACGGATGATGTGTCTGCCTGCTCACGTCCATGCATGTCCCTAAGGGTTTGCGAGAGCTCAGTGAGCACACGGCGCACTGCGGCAAGTTCGGCACATACGTCTTTGGACGTCGCATGCAGTTCCCCCCTCAGGTTCTCGGTGCTTCTCTCCATTTGGACTCTCAGGCTCTCGGTGCTACTCTCCATTTGGACTCTCAGGCTCTCGGTGCTACTCTCCATTTGTGCCCTTAGCGTCTCTGTACCTCTCTCCATTTCTGCCCTAAGTGTCTCAGTTGATGTTTCTATGTCTGCCTTAGTGCCCCCACATTCATCGGCATGGTCCTTGAGGAGCGTGGCCAGTTGCTGCTGTTGCACGATTAACTGGTCGAGGGACTGTTGCCTCTGCTGGGCCATGGCCATTTGCGGGGGTGTCACAGAGGGGCTGTTGTCCTCATGTTGCCTTGCCACAGGGCTTGTGGGGGATGGCCAGTCGTCGTCTTGTGGGTGCCCCTGCGTGGTATCCTCATGTTGTACGGGATGGGACAGACAGGGGGATTGGGACAGGTCATGGATGGATCTGACTTCGACATCCCCGTTTTCTGTGTCCGAGCATGCTGCCATCAATGGGGTGTCACCTATGGTGCTGCTGCCACCAGAGGCAGTGCCTTCTGTGGCATCCATTGGGGGGACCTGTGGTGGTGGTGGTGTGGGCATGCTGGCTGCTGGGGTGCCTGTTGATGTTCCCTCCTCTGTGCTGCCACCTGATTTGTGCTGCTGCCGTGTCTTGATGCGTGCAGCTGAGGTGGAGGGTCTCTGGCCGTTGGTCTTGGCCCTCTTTGCAGGTGTGCTGGTAGGGGTGTCCTGTAGCTCGTCGTTTGGATCGGACCCTGTGGTGGAGTAAAGGAGGGCGAGGGTTATTGATGGGTCTGTGGGAATTGGAATGGCATTGTATCACATGCATTGGGGTGGTACCTGAGGGTGATTTGGGTCGGGGCCTTGGAGGTGCTTTCATTTGTGTGTGGAGTGAGGGTGCAGTTGTTTGGCAGCCTGCAGTTAGGGTGTGCCTGCTGCACGTGTAGTGGGTGTTTTAGGGGTTTTTAATTATTTATGTATTTATTGTGGGTTTTAACGTGCGCTATCAGGCTGATGTGTGTGGACGTTCTCCTGGACATGTGTTTCTGTTGCACTATGTGGACGCATGGTACTTCACATGGATGGACTGTGTGGATTTGGCATTGTTTTATTTGGCCCACCTACCTGAATCTTCGGATGTCTGCACTCCTTTCTCCATCCCTCCGACTCCCTCTATGCTCTCCATTCCGATGGTGGAGGCACAGATTTCTTCCCAGGGGGTCAACTTGATGGGTGATTCAGGACCTCCCCCGGTGGCTGTGGCAATGTTGCGGTTGGCAGAGAGTATGCTGCGGACGCGTATCCGCAGGTCGTCCCATCGCTTGCGGCATTGCTGTGGGGTGCGGGGTGCGGTCCCCACCGCACTTACCCGCTGTGCCACCAGAGCCCATATGGCCTTCTTGTTTGCAAGTGCCGTTCTGGTCATTTGCGTGGAGAAGACGACGGCAGCATTCTCCTGGAGGGTCTCTGTTAGCACGGTGAGTTCCTCACGGGAGAAGTGGACCTGCCGCTTGCGGTCGCACGCTTTCTTCGCTGCTTTTCCCATTTTTCTTGGTTTCGCTAGGGTGGATGACGGGTTGGGGTGTGTTTCAGGGTAGTGATTTTAGTGGTTGTGTGGTTTTAGTGGTTTTATAGGTGTACGGCGGGATGTTTCCCGTTCCGGGCCCATGTTTTTGCTTCCGTTTCCGTATATTTCCGGTCACCGTACTTTCCGGTAGGCGCACACTGCGGTGACCGCTAAGAGGGGTGGCGGTATTGCACCTAGGGCGCCGTACGGCGGCGGTGTGGGCCGTTTTGGGGTCATTTCCGCCATCGCGGACTTTGCACTTCCGCCATGGCGTGGTGCTCGTGCCCGATGGGTCGGAATGGGCCGCACTTTGCTCCTTCGTGCAATGGCGGAAACGCTATTTACGCTGTGGCGGTCCGGTCAGTCACTTTCCGCCAGGGTCGTAATGAGGGCCATTGTCCTGTTATGACTTTGAGTGCATGTAAGTGCTTTCTTAGCAGCCTTCTAAAAGGTAATGTCTTAATTATAGCTGTAAAACAGCTAAACCAGCTCCTTGTTTAATAAAGATTGACGCATAGTCGAGTAGCCGTTCTGCAGGAAGCACTACCTGTGAAATCCCGACCGCTGGCGTTTTGTTTCTACTTGTGTGCTCAACTGTTAGTGCACCCTGCTAACCTACTATTCACGTCTGGGAGCAGAGGGTGCTTGGCGTGCAACTATTGTGGCTGGAAGATACTTAAGCCCTAGAACAGTGTGAAAGCGCGTGCAAGGTCGACAGCAAAGGCGTGGTAGCAGTTCTGCAGTTCAGCAGGGCAGTCAGCATTCGTAGACATTCCTTATCTCTTTGACTTTTGGGCTATGTATGCGCTGTGCAGATTATCTAAACATTTGGACAAGTCAGTAGCAGAAGAAATGTTCGAAATGGCACGAGCGCTGGCCTTGCCGGCCTCTCCTGGTGGAACGGAAGAACCGGCTAGGCTACCGCCGTTATCCAGCGCTAGTGTCCCTGGAAATGAAGTGAACATGCCTTTGTGAACACTCATTCAAGCCAGGGAGATTAAGACAAGCCTGGCGCTCCATAGTTCCCTAATGATCACGCAGTAACTGAAAATCTATTGGATGATGGTGGGGAAATACCCGCGAGTGCAAACACTATGCAGTCTCCAGCGATTTACACAGATTCAGACGATGGTGAGAGTGAAACCGACATATCCGTTTCCTCTTATATTTCACCTACTCATCCAAAGAGGAGGAAAAGCACTGTTTTCCCCCTCCCCCCTTCCTATAATGACATAGAAACGGTCACACCACAGATACAACCAGGGGACGAAGTAAACTCTGGAAAAGCCCTTATCGCCCTGAATTACGTTCCTTCCTTATTTATATCATTTTTAAGGTCTAAAAGCGGAAGTTCAAATGAACACGATTAATTTGGGGTTAATTAAAAGAAAATTGGAGACAATTACAAATGAGGCCGAATTATGTTCCTTATTTCATGTTTCCAAGTCTCCCCAACAACAGAGCCGGTCTGACCTGTCACGAGCTGTTCAGATGATACAAAATGACGGAATTAATTTTGCTGCTAGGAAGGCTGCAGCAGATTTAATTAATCCTGATGTTCTCATTTGAAATTCGGCGGCGTTATCTGGCTCGACTGGCAAAGCCTCCCCATTGGTTCGAGAAGAGACGAGGATAAGCCAGTCGCACATTGAGGAGTCGGTAACCAGCCCCCTGGCCAAACGCCTTCGCCGTCAACACGGAACACAGGTGGCACATGGAAGAAACCAGAAAACAACAAACAAAAAAAATCCCAAATCCAAAAACCAGAACGCAAAGCACACAATTCATTCTTCCTCTAGGTCTAGGATGTCTTTACGAAATTTGTCAATGTTGGAAACATGACCCAACATTCCACAAAAGTAAATCGTAAGAAACCCCGGCTAGATTACCCCAGGAAGTCAACAAACCGCACCCAGTGGCAATAGCGTGAGGAGGGAGACACTAACAAATCCATTGTTAGATTTGAAAATTGGCTCAAAATGAATGGCAATTCAGGAGTAACGATACAGTCTTTTACAACTTCGGTATCAACACAGTGGGAACCACCACTATCACAGACATGTGGCAGCGATACTGTGGATTCTGTTAGTGTGGTTAACGATGCCAATATCAAGACAGAGGGCACTCATGTACAGAAACCCCTGTCACTTGCTTCTTGTGCTACGGCTAAGTATTTTACGTTTAGCAAACCTACGGTAACAATAGACTTAACTAGCCTTAGCACTAAGGGTGTGTTACAACATAACCTTGCCCCAATTAAGTACACGGCATTACTAACGGGATCCCCAGAGAACCAAATTAATAGGGGTTCACTGGCGGCACAGCTGGAAGATGGGATAACGGCTCACACAAAGGCAGACATAAACTTGGGACACTGTAATGTAAATAAGCAGGGGTGTTGCTAGGTCTGGAAAAGACCCGGGGCTATAGCCCCCTCAATCTCCCCCAGCAACGCCTCTGTACATCGGCCTCCTAGATCACCGTGCCAGTCGGACTCCTCCACTTTGAGAAGCTTGGAATTTCGGTCAGTGTCCTTTGGTCATGATTCTGGCGAGGAACAAATAACTCAAGAGGAAGTTCCTTTGACCATCGCTGTTCCAAATGGTTCAGCTTGCTTATCACGGTTGGCCCCCTTAAATGCTTCTGCTCCAAAAGGTATGTCGATCTATGACAGAATAGAGGCTCACTCGTCCTCTTTGGCTCCTAAACTGTACACGTCTGAGAGTATGAGGAAACCTAAAGTTTATCGTATTCTGAAGGGTGCCAGCAGTAGAGATGTCAACGAGGAAGAGGGTCGTGATCGGCTGCCTAACTGTAAAACAGGAGGTATAAGGGGTTCCTTTAGGGAGGCGGTCAGATCGATCGTCTCAGGCTACACATTGACAGAAATATAAGGTGTACAGCTTATTGGGAGGGGCTCGTGGCAATGACACGAAAGAGGAAGCTACAGGCCCTTGGGCGTCGGATCACAATACAGGTGGTTTGAGGGATGGTCATCCAGAGGTGCCCGGTTCATTCCAAGTATCTCACTGTCACAAATTCCTAATAGAGAGTTGCTTTAAGGATGATGATGTCATTGGTGTCATTAGGACCCTGGCGCTAAGTGTTTAACGGCGCCGTAAAAGGCTGCGGCGCCGTTAAACACTTAGCTCCTTACTACGAGGTCCCTTTGCGGGACCCGACGTGAACGGCTGGTCTAGACCAGCTGTTAAAGTAGGGACCCGCAAAGTGACTCTCGAGGTAACTACGGTACCGCGATTTGCGGTACCGTACTTACCGCCTTCCCCGGTCCCATTGAGCCCTATGGGGCAAAAATGGGAATGGGGAAGGGCCAATGTTCAATGGGGAATTACCGCCCAGCCAACCTTGGAATGGGGTGGTACTTCCCCATTGAACATTGGCGGACTCGTTATGATACCGGCACCAACCATGGTGCTAATAGCGCCATGGTTTAGCGCCAGTATCGTAATGAGGGCCATTGTGTTGAATAGATCAGGTATTTTGCTATTGTTTTCGTAGTTCCCTAACTTACCAGTAATCGGTAGTACGGCTACAGGTCGAGTTGAATTTTGTAAACGCCCGTGTACGAGCTCTGCGATCATACACTTGGGCTCTAATCTGGTCGCAGAAGCAATTAGAAGAGAAATCAAAAATTTAAGGAGCTTGGGTTTTATGGTTACTGACGTAAGTTCCTTAGAAAATGAATGCAATTCTAGGTTTATAGACAATGAGGCCCTAAGAACTGGAATCGAGATTAAGGCGTGTATACAAAACAGAGTTCAGACAAATTATCGGTTGAGATTCTTCGAACCCCTTAGAATGGGCAGGGCTAAGGAGCAGGAATGGTCTTAGTTAGCTGGGTCCCTCGCATCACCTACAACCCACACAAACAGTTAAAAAAACAAAGGCCACAGTGGATTCACAGCCTCTTCAAATTTTGACATGGGACTAGACCATAATGCCATGTGTAATAACACTTAATTAAATAAATATGTACGCCAACAAGACATAGTTTGTATTCTGGAACACTGGCTTACATCACCTTTAAGAATGGAAGGTTATTGCACTTATTTTCAAACGGTACAAAAAAATGTTCTGAAAGTCGGGGATGGTCAGACCAGTGTTCTATTGATTAATGTTTATTGGCATGAGGGGGGCAGCCCTCTGGGTGATTTTCTGAGGGAGATCTCCGATTGTGTCGAAAAATGGCTGAGTCAACCGAATTCAGGTCACGTGATCATACTGGGTGACCTGAATTCAAAATGCCCTCCGATGGAAAAGAGTGAAATGGAGAAATCCCTGTCTTTATTAGAAGAGCCTGGGGGGGAAAAAGTGTTATAATGGGTCGAACTGTACGTGTTCTATGGGATTTTACAAACTGAACGGTGCTGTCACTGGGGATATACCCGGGAAACACAGAGAGGAAACTCTCATTCAACACTCTTTATGGGCAGCTTTTTATGTAATTGTTGTATAGAACTGAACGTGAGAAACACTCACCCTCGGGCATCTGGGCGCATATCTTAGGATAGGTTACAAAGACATATAATAAAATAAAGCGACATGTAGTACATCCAAATACAAGAGAGATATATAGTCTCTATTTACAATAGGAGGTATATACAAGTCATATGCATAAGAGGTTTACATTAGCAGGTGAATACAGAGATGAATCAGGGCCGTTGCTAATTGTCACTATCCTGGAGCCACAGTTTTGTTTTACATTTGAAGGCATGTGGGGAGGGTTCGGACCTGAGTGTGGTGGGCAGTGAGTTCCATAATTTGGTTGCTAGTACCGGGAAGCTGCAACGGCCCGCTTTCTGTTGCTTGAGCCTGGGGAGGGTGAGACAGTTGGCTTGGGCAGATCTCTGCGGTCGAATCGAGGTGTGGGGTGTAAATCGATTGGAGAGGTATGTGGGAGCCTGGTTACAGAGACACTTATGGGTGAGTGTCAGGGTTTTCAGAGAGATTCTTTGGGCTACTGAGAGCCAGCCCATGTAGCATCTGGTGTCTGAGATGTGGTTGTTTCTAGGAATGTTAAGGGCTGCTCTGATGGCGTTGTTCTGGGTGACCTGCAACTTGTTTAGGTTCCTTTGACTGGTTCCCAGATAGAGCGCGTTGCAGTAGTCGATCTTGGACATTACAAGAGTTCTGGCTAAGATAATGCAGTTAGCCATGGAGAGAAAGGGGCGACAAGCGGTAATCAGTTTGCACGTGTAGGCAGAGGCAGATGTAACTGAGTTGGTTTGTCTGGAGAGAGACAGAGTGGAATCAAGGTAGATACCGAGGGTTTTGGTGTCATTAGAGACCTTGATGGTGTTGCCGTCAATGATGAAAGACTTGAAAACAGGATCAAGTTTACCGAGGTGGTAGTGTGAGCGAGGATGAGGAGCTCAGTCTTATCATCATTAAGACATAGCTCATGTTGAGCCATCCAGGCTTGTATGACCAGGTAGACGTCATTCAGTGATTTGGTGTCAGCCAAATAGTCTCCAGTGATAGGGATGAGTATCTGGGTGTCATCGGCATCATTTGTGTAGGTGACACCCAGATAGTCAAGAATATCAAAGAGAGGTTTGGTGAACACGTTGTATAGTGTGGGGGATACGCAGGAGCCCTGGGGCACGCCACAAGGGACAGGTGAGGGTTCAGCGGCCGTGGAGGGGGAGAAGATTCGCATGAATCTATTGTCAAGGAATTATCTGATCCAGGAGGTGGCAGCATCCGAAAAATTGGCGGCTGATGAGAGGTGTTGACTGAGGATGCAGTGGTTGACAAGGTTGAAGTCTGCGGATAGATCTAATAGTAGCAGCAGCGCAAGTTTCCCTTTGTCTTTAAGGTCCTCAATTTGTGTTTTCAGATCGATGAGGGCCGTTTCTGTCCCATGCCTGGGTCTGAAGCCTGATTGCCTGAGACCAAGGAGTTTATTGGATTCGAGGTATTCCTGAATCTGGAGGTATGCTGTCCGATCAAGGATTTTAAGCAGGAAGGGAACCGTAGTAATGGGCCTGTAGTTGGTGGGTGTGCTCGGGTCGAGAGTGGGCTTTTTGAGTAAGTGGATGACCCATGCATCTTTTAGATTGTTAGGGACAATGCCTGTTTTGAAGGATGTGTTGATGAATGTGGTGATAAAAGGGGCTAGTTTGTGTGCTGCTTCCTTAATAGTTGAGGCAGGACATAGGTTGCCTTGGCAGTTGGTTGGATTAAGCTTGTTGATGTTTTCAACCTTAGATATACTGAGGGCTTGTGAGTAGACCTGTGGGAGGTGATGCGAGTGGGAGGGGGGGGGTTGGTTGGCAGTCTGGAGGCACGATTGTTTGGCATTAATTTTGGCTTGGAGCGTGGTCATTTTACCCAGCAGGGCAGCTTGTATGTTTGTGCACCACAAGCTGTTCTTACTACATGTATCTGGTGGGATTGGGGGAGATTCAAGTTCTTTGAGGATCATGAAGAGCTCTTTGGTGTTGGATTTGGCTTCCATGATGCGGCCATTGTAGGTGTCTTTCTTTGCCTGGAAGATGGCTTCTTTGTAGTTAAGGGAGGCAATGGTTAAGTAGTCTTTGTTGGCGTCAGAGGAGTGACTTTTCCAACGAGATTCGGCAGAGCGTTTAGCTTTACAGAGTTCTCTTAGGTGGGGGGTGAACCACGAGTTGAGGTTGGCTCGGGGTTTAGGTTTCCTTGATTTGATTGGGGCAATGGCGTTCAGTGCTTTAAGCATGGTCTGGTTGAAGGTGTCAACTAATACTGTGGGATCCGTGCATGAGGATGTAATGTTGTTTAATAGCAGGAGGATGAGGGGGAGTAGTTTAGCCTTAGTAATGTCTCTTTTGTTTCTGGTCTGGGTGGCAGGGGTGTTCTTGTTTGGGGCAATGGTCAGTGGTTTTAATATCGAAGAGGATTGTGTGATGGTCTGACCATGCACAAGGAGTGTTGTCCTTGAGGTTGATGCATCAGTTAGATTCAGCCAGCCAATCGAGGGTTCTCCCTTTGGAGTGAGTGGGTTCCGTGATGTGGTGGGCGAAACCCTGGTCAGTTAATGTGTTAGCCAGATCTAGCGCTGCAGGGTTGTTAGGATCTTGGAATCCAAGATTGAAGTCGCCAAGTAAGATGATTTGTGATTTGGTTTTGGCTTTATCAGCTATGATGGACATGATGTCGTCTGAGAAGGTTGATATGGGTCTAGGTGGTCGGTATATGAGATGGAGTGTGGCCGTTTGATTAGGGGAGATGGGGAGTTTGACCGTTAGAAGTTCTGCGGATGGGATTTGTTGGTTGTTGATGCTTCTAATGCCAATGGAGATTTTGTGGATGAAGGCAACACCGCCGCTTTTAGATTGGTTGGTATCGCGGTCGCATCTGATAATAGTGTAACCGGCGGGAATGGCGAGAGCTAGTAGTGGTCCTGAGGCGCCATGTAACCAGGTCTCAGTTATGGCCATGAAGTCAAGGTCTTGAGTTATAATCAGATCAGCAATATCTAAGACGTGCGCAGGGAGTGACCTGGCATTAATCAAGGCACCTTTCATCAGAGTTGCTTTGGGGGGCTTGTTAGGTGGTGAGTGTATGATGTTACTGCAGGGAGATTGTGTAGATGAAGGGCTCTGAGGTGGGTGAGCGAGCCTCTGGGGTGCACAGGAATGGCGGAGGAATCTTGAACCTAGTCTTGCGTTCCTTAGGGTCGTGGAGCAGGGTAGATTGGGCGTTGGTCTAGTGGCGAAGTGTTCCAGCCACAGTGCAGGTGAGTTCAAATAGGGATATGTGGGGGCGGGGGGTGAGTCAGAGTGCTGGCTGAGTGTGCCATGGTGAGCTTGGTGTCATGCAAAGCTTATGTTGGGTGGTGAGGCTGCATAAACTGGTGAAGGCAATGGTGGCGAAGAGAGGAAGTAGCCAGGTGATGTTAAACAGGAAGAGGAGCTGATGCATAATGAGTGGCAAGCTGGGTTGGGCTGTAATGCTAGAAACAGCAGGGGTACAAATGGGTTTCAGTTGCTAAATTTGAATTAGGCACAATAGGCTGCAGGTGCTAGGACAAATGGGTACAATAGGGCTGCAGTTGCTAAATTTGAATTAGGCACAATAGGCTGCAGGTGCTAGGACAAATGGGTACAACAGGGCTGCAGTTGCTAAAATCGAGGTAGACTGTGTCTGTACAGGCTTAGTAGATTGCTCGGACGCAAGAGGTACATAGGTGTTGGCATATAGAACATTTATGGGAATCACAGGAGTTGAGGGCGGTACACCAATCAGAATCATTGCAGAGCAGTTCTGTCTGCCCCGGTCGTCATTAACACAATATGCAGAGTGTTTAGCTTTGTTTACTCGGCTCGGACGGGTGGGCCGGGCTTCCAGCGAGGGGAGGTGAGTACAGTACCTTTAGAGATCGGATCGCCGCTGTAGGGAGTCTCAGTTGGGCAGGGTTTCGGATTGGTGGACAAGAAGGGAGCCTCAGTCAATGGGACGGCGGTCAGTGCAGCTTCTGGCTGTGGCTGCAGGTAGGTAAACGAAGAGCCGCCATCTTAAAGCTGTTGATTCCACGTGTTGGCTAATGGAAGAATGATGCGTACGGGCAAAGTTGCTTACGGATGAGCAAAATAAAGGAAGCAAGTAGACTTGCATACAACGTCTGGTAGTGGGGGTGATTACCGCGCAATAAGCGCTAAGAATAATCCAGATTGAACAAATCACACTGCGGTCGGGGAAGTGGCCAGCAGGCTTACCTCATGCAGCTGGGTTGGGGAGGGATTCTCGATGCTCCTCCTGCAGCGCACCGGAGCTCCTGCTTTAATGGTGTTCGTAGGCAATGTTGACTTGCATGCAAAATACCAAGCTACTGTAGAGGAGGAGCCAAGTGCCTCTACCAGAAGTCCCACCCCTATTTTGCCTATATGTTGGAAGCCGGAAATTGCAATATGCACGATGCCAGTAATGGTACCTACACTGCGGAGAATCCTCGAAACAAGGTATCCATTGAGAAAACCATACATGATGTACCTGCAGAGAAATGACAGTCTCTTAAAAGAGGTTCCTGGAGAAGTGTGAAGCGATGAAGGCAAGAGACTGGTGACATCACATGAAGCAGAGATGACGCACTAAGAAGAGATGCCAAGGAAGAAGGTGAATAGACCTTATAGAAGTTGATGTCAAAGTAAAAATTTGAGTAACATTTCATGTGCGGAATGAAGATTGCACGTGCAGAGAGCACTGAAGAAAATACAAGCCGTTTTATAATTGTACAGGTGCTGAAATACAAGTAGACTAAGTAATTATTATTATTATTATTATTATTATTATTATTATTATTAATAATCATGAAGGCTGGCTATACGTAGTACATAGAATGCAGGCAGTGCCACCATTATATATATATATATGTATATAGAATCTGGATGTTCCACGTCGCATTTTAGCAAACTAGGACCTCAGTTGCAAAAAGACTGGAAGTGTGGCTCAGTAGAGAAAAACAGCAGATGATGAAGGAAGAATTGAGAAAGGTTGTCTGGCCCAGTGTCAAGGGTTGGGGCAGCCAAGAAACTGGTTATCTATTCGAGAAGATACAATGAACGTGAGAAGCGAGGCAAGCTCCTGTTGAGGTGCAGTGAAAAACACTGTGGGCCTCATTACGATTATGGAAGTAGCCATGCCTCCCTACCGGGTTCCAGTACCGGGTTCTGTGAATGAGGAATTACTGGGTCATTCCAACCTTGGAGGACCCGGTAATTCCTCATCCACAAAACCCATCCCCTGTACCAGCACCCTTCATTACCGGATCGTCAGCCTCGTAATGAGGCCCAATTAGTGCCAAGTTTTATTCATTTAATAGTATTAAAGGCAAAGAAGGCAAAGAAGGAGCTAAAAACACAATCTCCTGTCACACGGGGTAGATGGAAATAAACTTTGGGCAAGCTACTTCGAGACTGAAGATAAGACTGTGCTAACACTCCCTTCTATTCTCAGGCACAGTGATACTTTGCAAGGCCGAGTTCAAAGACAATTTGAATGGCAGACAGCAGGAGTGATGGTGGATGATGGGCTAATTGGGAGGGGAGGCATGGTCAAGTCCACCCACAAGCCCCTGGGGTACAAACTTGCGTGCTGCTAGCGAGTGGAATATTCCAGAAGGGTACAAGCCTGCCAACCAATTGTAGAGGGCCACGTAGCAAAGAGCCCTACAGTTTGAAAGCCAAACACGTTGTATTTTATGACACTGAAGATGACTTGCACTAGGGGGGGGCATAGTTGTCCACCTGACTTTAGAGATCCAATCACAATCCTATCCCCCATAGAAAGTATACCTAGATCTTCCCCGTAGACCAACCACAATCGTAAGTAGGTTTTCTTATTTTGCTACTTAGTATGACGTCAATGATGTTGAGTTTTTACTATAAAACTGTGTTTTTTCATGTAACACGTTTAGAGAAATACTGTGAGACGTCCGTTGATGTCCGTTTTACTCCCTGTTTTAGATAATTGTTAATAAAATAGCTAAAGTTTGCCAACTTCCAGAGTCGGTCTTATTGGTGTAAGAGTAAATTCTGCATCCCCATCCATCCCATATAGCGCTACCTCGCTTAAAGGGCCTACGGGTTCACTGCTGTTTATCCTGAGGTATTTCAATCTAACCTGAAAGCCAACAGAATATCTTGGGGTAAGGGGAAAACCAAAAGATTTAATGATCAGTTAAATTCCCTTTGCAAAATACCCACTATGAATGCAAGTTGGAACTGTTTACCGTTGACAACTTTGAAAATGTTATGACTTCTAACTTGAATTATTTATGTGCAAACAGCAAAGCAAGATAGGTTATGAAAGGAAAAGACAGACCCAAAACACACACATATGCCCCCAAGATGGTTTAGAAGAAGAGGGAAATAAAAAAAGAGATTAGGGAGATTAACAAATTGGACCTTGCTAAAGCGTTGGAGCTGACAAAAATTGGTAAAGTAAATCTTGCGTTTAGGAATTGGGCCAAGAGACAGCACGCTAGATTAAAACAACCATATGCCGAGCTGATGCTCACAACCCTCAAATCGAAAAATATGTTGACTTTTGGAACTTGTTGAACGCCTTTAAACGCTGTAACCAAGGAGCTCAAATTAACGCAGTATCTGAAGTACAGTGGGTGAATAATTTTTTGTCCATATACTCAGGGGATAGGGAACCATGCTTTAAGGTTAATACAGAATTACGAAGTGGAACCACACATATAACATCTATTTCTCAGGTCAAATTATTTTCTGTGTAATCACTAGAGCTAGCAAGTTAAAGGCACCTGGCCCGAACAAGCTATTATATAAACTCTTAAAAGAGAGCCTGGAGTCTTTGGCGATCCTCCTATAATCCTTAATAACATTGCTAAGAGTTAATCTTACCCTTTTTCTTGAAGTTCGTCTTACATTATCCCTATTTACAAGCCTGGCCCCCCTAGTGATCCCAAGAACTATCGCCCTATTTCTATAATAGATGCTGACAGTAAAATCTTTGCGTCAATTCTGCTATGCCATCTTGAAGTAAGAGCTAAGAAGGTTGGAGACTACAAAAATGGTACACAGGATTCAAAAAAAGCCATGAAACAACCATAAATTGCTACATTTTAAAATAGCTCCAAGAATTAGTAAGGGAAGGCCGCTACAAGACTATGCATGTTGCCTCAATTGACTTGAGTGCAGCATTTGACTTGGTAAGTAGGAATCTTTTGTGGAGGAAGGTTAACAGCTGGGGCATTCCACAAGGTTTAACAAAACAGATTATTATAATGCATGTTTCCACATCTATTCAGGTCAGGTCAGACAAAGAATGGGTGATGACAAAGGCTATCCTGGCATTGAATGGGTTAACACAACAAACATAATCCCACAAAAAACGGCTTCCTCCCTTTCAGGCTATGAGTTTGTCTATAGCATCTGCCCACTATACATACATGCTACCCATTCAATATATGGGTAGACACACAAAGCCTTTCAGAAAATAACACATATTTTAATGTCTATCACAGTCATAAAAAAGCTATACAGCTCAAGTAATACATATAAACAAGGAAAATACCCTAATGGTTTACACAGAAAAATACATCTTTTTCACCATTTCATTGAGTATGCATCTAAACACCCATAAAGTTTGTACAATAGGGCATAATGTGTGGACACACCTTAGTTGTGCGTTCTTATTACAATGTTCTCCTCTTCTTTGGGGAAAACAAAATGTGCCAACACTAAACATGTGTTTCTAGAATCTATACTTTTTAAAAAAAGTAATACAATCAAATACATTTTCTTTGTATTTCTTCATCGATTCTGTCTTCAGGACACTGTTTCTTTCTCACGTAGTCATGTTTGAAACGTGTTGCATACCGGGGCACCCTTGCGCTCCCAAATTTAGATCTAAAATTGTTTTTAAAAACAAGACATGCATATATATCAGATATCATGTGTGGTATCATATAATGTGTAACAAGACAGAGCCACTACATACAAAGTCTCCTATTTTTTAGCCTGTGGGATAGTTTTTACTGAAGCCCGGATCACATCTGAATCTGGGCCACAACCAACCCCAAAATGTGAGTTGTGTACTTCCTATCTAAATTCATTACCATGCGCATGTCAGTATCACATGCAATTTCTATGCAAGTATCTTAAATTCTACATATCACAAAAAAACACATTCATATGTCATCTATGATTATCATTGTTATCTATTCATTTCATATTATCACATTTTCACTCACTTATAAATGCGCTTGGATGTTATGTAGAAGTTCTTCACTTTGTTTTCTTAATGACCTCCTTAATACACTTGTGCTGCACGACCACATGTCGCTGACTTGCCGTGGTCTGCCTAGTAATTAATCACAATAAGAACGGTTCTCAATAACTAAACAGAGTATCAATCCATTTAAAACTGATGCCACTGTCTTTTCTGATGCTTACCGCCAATTGGAAAAAACCAAAGCGACTTCCTCGTTATTTCAAAACTGTATATCCCGTGGGGATTTCTGCTCGTAATCTTCAAAGCTTCACCTCAGCAAGCCTCTAAACATAAAAATGTACCATCAGAGTCGCGCTTACTACCCATGGTGCAGCCCTCTAGTTAACAACATACACCCCTGACATTACCTTATTAAAGGAGTACAAGTGTCTCTCGTTTGTTCCCTTCACAAGGCTTCTCTTTTTTGACGAGCGGTCATTTCTCTTGATAAATCACCTGACCGCAAAAACAATGTTTATGCGCGATCGCGTCACAGCATTTTTTTGTCTCGTGGCCACGAGGTGGCGATAAAGTACTACTCAGAGCCCTGGTGGTCATGGGCTGTGTAGTCTCCGCATGCGCTCACTGTATTGCACCTAACAAACCTGATTTCTCATAAATATTGAGTGTATAATGTAGAGACAGATGTGTTTGTTGCAGATGACTGTATGCGGCCCGGGTGGTGATAGTCTTCGTCCGCAAAATTAATGTTTTAACAAAAAAAGGAGTCAACAAGTCTCACAGGTGCAACAGGTGTTAATGCAAAAGCACCCAATCAGCAGTCATGACGGAGCACAGTGTCAGTGTATGAATAAACCCCATTCTATTGCGATATTCAAACCATCCTTGACTGTATTAAGGTCAAAAATCCACTTTTGTTCGATTTTTCTTAACTTTAAATCTCTATCTCCCCCTCTTGGGTGGGGGCTGATTGTCTGAATAATAGTCTAGTGGATATCTTCATGCGTGTGTTTTGCTGAAATAAAGTGTGCCACTAATGGTTTGTCGGGGACCCTGTTCTTGGCGCAGGATCTGTGTTCACAGATCCTTTGCCGTACGGGTCTCTTGGTCTTCCCAATGTACAGCAAACCACAAGGGCAACTTATAACATAAATCGCCCATTTTGTGTTGCAATTAGAAAAATGTTTTAATGTCCACTTCCTGCCTTTCAATTCAATTTCTTTGGTGTTTGATGTAAGATTACACACTGAACATTTTCCGCACTTATAATGTCCCATCACGGGCTGTGTATTTCACAAAGTTGACTGTGTGGAAGTTGCTGTTGAGTCTGTGGCTTTATATGTGTGGAACAATTTATCCCGTAAATTCGTCATGCGTTTAAACGCAAAACGGGGTTTCCCTAATGAAAAATCTTCTGTGTTAATCATCCCCCAGTTTTTCAATATACTGCGTCGCAGTGCATTACTGATCGGTGAAAAAGTTGACACACACGTGATTTTTTCTTCCTTGGTCCGCAGCTGTTTTTTCAAGTACTCTTGTCTATTTCTGTTCCTGGCTCTCTTGAAAGACCTACGTATTATATGTGGAGGGTAGCCTCGTGCTTTCAATCTTGATGATAATTCATGTGCATTTTTATCGAAATGTTCTCTTCGGATGCAATTTCTCCTGATGCGTAAGAATTGGCCAAAAGGCAGGTTTTCACGCATGCTTGCCGGATGATAACTATTGAACAACAAAAGTGAGTTCTTGTCAGTGGGTTTTCTAAAAAGAGTAGTGCCCACTGTGATGTTCTCTCCCTTGTAGATCTCTAAGTCTAGGGAGGCAATTTTTTCAACACTAGATGACATAGTACAGTTAATGCATGGTTCTTGTTGGTTAATCCATTGGAAAAAATGCTCTAGCTCTTGTGTGTTCCCTGACCATAGCATAAAGACGTCATCAATGTATCTATGCCATGTTTTCATAAAATGTTTGAATGGGTTGTACTCTGCATATACTGAACGACACTCTAGGTCGTCCATGAAAAAGTTCGCCAGATCTGGGGCGAAAGTTGAGCCCATACGGGTGCCATGTTGTTGTAAATAATAGGTGCCATCTTACAATGAAGTAGTTATTAGTCAAAGCCAGTTTAATGCACTCAGTGATAAAATCATATGGAACAGTTTTATCTTGTCTTTTTTCCAAAAAAGTGTGCATGGTGTTAATGCACTTCATCTGTGGAATACTCGTGTTTAAGGCCTCCACATCAAGTGTCACAAAAATATCTTCAGATGTTATCTCAATACCTTCCAGAATGTGGATCATATGCGTCGTATCTTGAATATATGAACGCATACTGGTTACAAATGGCCGTAGGAAAAAGTCAGTGTAAATGGAAAGGGGATCCAAAATGGAGCCAATTGCGACCACAATTGGCCTCCCTGGTGGACAGGTAGAATTCTTATGCATTTTGGGTAGACAATATAGGGCTGGAGTGACAGGATCATGTTGGATCAAAAATGCCTTTTCATCACTGTCTGTCCAACCTTGTAGTACACCATAAGTCATGAGACTTTTAATCTCTTCGAGGATCCTAGATGTAGGGTCTCCCGGAAGGAGTTTGTAAAACACTAAGTTGTTTGTTGATTTCCACATTATAGGATTCAATTCCCCACAACACCACACCGCCGCCTTTATCTGCTGGTTTTATTACAAAAAGTTTGTTATCTGCCAAGTCCTTCATAGCTTGTCTTTCTACCTTGGTGAAAGTGGCACACTTTATTTCAGTAAAACACACGCATGAAGATATCCACTGGACTATTATTCAGACAATCAGCCCCCACCCAAGAGGGGGAGATAGATATTTAAAGTTAAGAAAAATTTAATACGGCCAAGGACGGTTTGAATATCGCAAAAGAATGGGGTTTATTCATACACTGACACTGTGCTCCGTAATGATTACTGATTGGGTGCTTTTGCATTAACATCTGTTGCACCTGTGAGACTTGTTGACGAAGACTATCACCACCGGGGCGCATACAGTCATCTGCAACAAACACATCCATCTCTACATTACACACTCAATATTTATGAGAAATCAGGTTATTTAGGCGCAATACAGTGAATGCATGCGGACACTACACAGCCCATGACCACCAGGACTCTGAGTGGTCCTTTATCGCACGCCTCACGGCCACGAGACGAAGAAACGCTGTGACGCGATCGCGCATAAACTTTCTTTTTGCGGTCAGGTGATTTATCAAGATACGCGACCGCTCGTCACAACAGAGAAACCTTGTGTAGGGAACGAACAAGAGACGCTTGTACTCCTTTAATAAGGCAATGTCAGGGGTGTATGTTGTTAACTAGAGGGCTGCACCATGGGTAGTAAGCGCGACTCTGATGGTACATTTTTTATGTTTAGAGGCTTGCTGAGGTGAAGCTTTGAAGATTGCGAGCAGAAATCCCCACGGGATATACAGTTTTGAAATAACGAGGAAATCGCTTTGGTTTGTTGCAATTGGCGATAAGCATCAGAAGAGGCAGTGGCATCAGTTTTAAACGGGTTGATACTCTGTTTAGTTATTGAGAACCGTTCTTATTGTGATTAATTACGTGGCAGACTGCGGCAAGTCAGTGACATGTGGTCGTGCAGCACAAGTGTTTGAAGTAGGTCATTAAGAAAACAAAGTGAAGAACTTATACATAACATCCAAGCACATTTATAAGTGAGTGAAAATGTGATAATATGAAATGAACCGATAACAATGATAATCATAAATGACATATGAATGTTTTTTTTGTGATATGTAGAATTTAAGATACTTGCATAGAAATTGCATGTGATACTGACACGTGCATGGTAATGAATTTAGACAGGAAGTACACAACTCACATTTTGGGGTTGGTTGTGGCCCAGATTCAGATGTGATCATGGCTTCAGTAAAAACTATCCCACAGGCTAAAATAAAATAGGAGATTATGTATGTAGTAGCTCTGTCTTGTTACACATTATATGATACCACAAATGATATTTGATATATATGCATGTCTTGTTTTTTAAAAAAAATGTGGATCTAAATTTGGGAGCGCAAGGGTGCCCCGGTATGCAACACGTTTCAAAAATGACTACGTGAGAAAGAAACAGTGTCCTGAAGACAGAATCTATGAAGAAATACAAAGAAAATTAATTTGATTATATTCCTTTTTTTTTTAAA
Organism: Ambystoma mexicanum; assembly: GCF_040938575.1. NCBI lineage: Eukaryota > Metazoa > Chordata > Amphibia > Caudata > Ambystomatidae > Ambystoma > Ambystoma mexicanum. The sequence goes on from NC_090940.1 coordinate 200,475,990, forward strand.
GTATAGATTCTAGAAACACATGTTTAGTGTTGGCACATTTTGTTTTTCTCAAAGAAGAGGAGAACATTGTAATAAGAACGCACAACTAAGGTGTGTCCACACATTATGCCCTATTGTACAAACTTTATGGGTGTTTAGATGCATACTTAATGAAATGGTGAAAAAGATGTATTTTTCTGTGTGAACCATTAGGGTTTTTTCCTCGTTAATATGTATTACTTGAGCTGTATAGCTTTTTTATGACTGTGATAGACATTAAAATATGTGTTATTTTCTAAAAGGCTTTGTGTGTCTACCCATATATTGAATGGGTAGCATGTATGTGTAGTGGGCAGATGCTATAGACAAACTCATAGCCTGAAAGGGAGGAAGCCGTTTTTTGTGGGATTGTGTTTGTTGTGTCAGAGTTTAGTCCTCACCCTCACGGCCCCTAAAAAGAGGACCACATAGCTCGGTTGAAGCTAATATTGAATGGATTAAGACAGGGATGCATCTTGGCTCCCTGTCTTTTTAACCTTTATGTTTCGGTTGCGGGGATGTGATAGGCTGTATAGCTTTAGCGTCTCCAAAAATAGGGCAGCTGAGAGTCTTCTGGACACTATAACAAGGGGGTTGTCCTACCCTTTATGAACCAAAGGAGTGCACACTATCCATCAAGTGCACACTAGTTTTTAAACCCTTTTGGGTGACCATGCAACTGGGGCAGCCGTTATTGAAAAAAACATGCTTGCTGCTGACAAACACATATCTCAAACTTGTATGAAAGTGTCAGCTTTTATCAGTTTTAGCTGATGCTTTTCTTTTTTTGCAAAGTATTTTAAGTTTTTGTACATACATAACAGTACATAATGACCGTTGTGGTGAACAAACACATAGTTCTGTTGGAAATTCAGTGTAACATATTTACAGGTGACATAAGGTGTAAAACATCCACTTACATTTGAGTAAGGTGGCACCAAGGGGCCAGTCCCCATTGAACCATTTTCAAGACAGGACCTTCACCACGACATGCTATCCCTCCAAGAGACGCCTACAAAAGCATTCCAGGAACAATTCCAACTAATGAGAACGGACCTCAACTCAGCATTAACGGAAATAAGGCAAGAGGTCGCCCTGCTTGGGGATAGGACAGACCTATTGGAACAAGGCTTGCAAGATATGGATAAGGACACTACGGCACAAGGCAAAGCAACAGAGCAGCTCCAAGTTGCCATGCACAACCTGGAACTGCAGATGGAGGACATGGAGAATCGCTAAAGGAGGATTAACATAAGGATCAAAAACCTCCCTGAAGCCATGGCGGATAGTGAATTGAAAGGGGAAGTGCAGATGATATTCGCAGACCTCCTGGGAAACATAACCGCAGATAGCATCGAATTGGACAGGATTCATCGAACTGGGAGGGCACCTAATTTATTTATTTATTTATATTTGTAAAGCGCCTGGCAGCCCGGAGGAATCGCGGCGCTGTTTCAAGAATGTGACTTAGTTACATGGGTAAAGGTAGGATCATAGGATCTACATTGTTGCAGGCAGTGATACAAAGCTCATAAGTTAAATATTTTTACAGGCAGTGTTCCAATGGTCATAAGCCTGATCCCAAAGGCAGGACAAGGGATGTGTTTGCAGCATTCTCAAAGTATGCCCAGAAGGAAGCGGTCCAGAGAGCAGCTAGGGTGCAAGAACCGGTTACATACAAGGGTTTCATGATATCCATCTTTCATGATCTGGAAAGAAGCACGCTGCTTACGAGGAGGCTAATGGGCCTGGTGGTAAGGACCTTGACCAAAAAAGGAATCTGCTACAAATGGATATTCCCCTTCTGACTGGTGTTTGAGTGGGAAGGAGCCCAAAAACGCATTACCACTGTGCAAGAAGGAGAGGACCTTCTAAGACTGGAAACGAGCCAGGATCAGCAAGAAGATCATTGCCCCCAGGCAGAGGCCCAGCCGAGGCTCTCCCAATGGGAGTGGACACCAGTGGGAGAATGGCGGAAGAGAAGAACCGAACTGCAAGGCCCACGGCCCAAGTCAGGGGGGGTGCCCAGCAGAGAGAACAGAATCGATGTGTAACAAATACAGAGGTGAAGGGATGTTATGGTTAAATCCAAAAGGGGTGGTGAACAGTTAAGGCATGCAATTGGTCTGCGGGAGAGTTAGGGAACGTTCCATCTTGGTTTTGGTTAGGGCAGTGGCGCCCGGGGGGAAAGGGAGGGGGAGAGGGAGGAAGGGGGTAAAGGAGGGGGGAGGTGGGAACCATCATAAGTTTGGGGGGGTGGGTCTAGGGGAGTAGTTGGGTGGGGAAAGGGGGGAGAAGGGGAACGGGCACAGGGTAGAGGAGTAGAGGGCCATATAGGAACCAAGGAGAAGGAAGAACTAAAGGACAGGGGGGGAGAAAAGAAGGGCAGAATGGAGCAGATAGGGGAAAGGAATAGGGGGAGGATGGGGCAATGGGAATATGGGGGAGGAGAAACCCTGAGGGGATAATCATTTAAGTGGTCCACACATAATGTGAGTGGGCTTAGTTCCCCTCTTAATGGGAGAAATTAAGGCTGTTCACTAAGAAACACGCCCTGATGTGTTGGCTATTCAGGAGACCCATCTTCTGAGGAAAGACCAAGGAAGAATGAAACTGCAGGGCTTCTCAAGTATCTATATCCTGCCTCTAACTCCATGAAAAAATGTGGAGTAGCACTAGCCATTCAGGACAGGGTGGATTTTAGAATCAAGAACTCCAGAGCGGACAAAGAGGCTGGTACATTATTGTAGTGGGAGAATACACGGGGGCTCTGTATACATTGGCATCCATCAATGCCCCTAATGTGAGACAAGAGGGGTTTTCTGGGAGACCTACTAGGGGTACTAGAAGGGTTTGCACAGGGCAATATGGGGTACTAATGGCCAATTTCAATATGGCCCCGGGAACTAGATAGGAGTAAAGGGGGGAATGCATGCAGAGGGGTGGTGGCCTCTACCTCGCTCAGGGATAGGTTTGCAACCTCTGGCTTAAGGGATGTTTGGAGGGGGTGCAGGGGAAGAGAGAAGGACTAACCTTCTTCTCCAGCGTTCATAGGACACAGTCCTGCATCGATTATGTTTGGGTCTCAGCTCCACCTCCTAGGTGCAGTTTCGGGTATTACGGTAGGCTCCCCAGGCATAGCTGACCATGAGGTGGTGACAATGGACCAGCAATTTCCAGGGCGTAGACCAGGACTGTGGGGTTGGAAGGTGCCGGGGGAGCTTTTATGGGACTCAGTGGTCAGGGGAGAACTGGGGGAGAGGATTAGAGAGTTCTTTACCCTCAATAAGGTCTCAGATACAAGGGGAGAGTGTACTTTGGGATGCATTTAAAGCTACGACTAGGGGGTACTTATTGCATTGTAGGCACACAGGGATAGACAATTGAAGGTCACAGAAGCCCAACTAGAGGCGGAGGTCAAGGCAAGCAGGGCACAGGACACAGGGATCCCATCTAGGAATTCAGCGAGGGAACATCATCAGGCAGTGGCCCAACTTAATTTGTTGAGAACAAAAAAAGCGGAAAGATCGCTACTGTATGTATGACAAAGATATTATGCCAAGGCTAATAAAGCCGATAGGCTTTTAGCATCGCTTCTTAAAGGGGCATTCGGCAAGAATAATATCACAGCCATAATAAATGAGCAAGAGCTCCATCACACCCATACAGAAAAGATTCAGGAGTGCTTTGTCGACTTCTGTAAGGACCTAGATAGGTCCCAGAACCCACAGGAAAGCTCCCAAGTGGACCTCCTGGAGAGGATCTGCCTTCCCAAGGTAAGGGAGAAAGTAAGTGCACAACTAGAGCATGAGATCACGGAGGACGAGGTCCGGAGGATTATAAGGGAACTCCCCCCGCAAAAATTTACACAAAGATATTGGGCAACAGACTAGGGGGAATTTTGCCGACCTTGATCCAACCGGAACAGTCCGGATTTGTTCAGGGTCGACAAACTTTCGAAAACATAAGGAGGGTTGCACACCTGCTGGAAAAAGAGTGTAAATCCTCAACTCCTGCGGTCCTATTGTCCCTCGATGTCAAAAAGGCCTTTAATCGAGTGGAGTGGCATTTTCTGTTCAAGGTGATGGAAAAGATGGGCCTGGGAGGGAAACTTTTGAGAATGGTCCAGGCAAATTATGTATCCCCAATGACACGTCTCCAGATTAGTGGTTCAATATCTAAAGGTATTCAACTGAGCAGGGGGACAAAACAGGGGCGTCTGCTCTCCCCCCTACTGTACGCTATATATTTAGAACCACTGTTGTAACTAATTATGGGGGCGGGAGGAGTCCACGGGATCCCATTCGGAGGTACACAACACAAAGTTGCGGCTTTTGCTGGCGACATGCTCCTGACGTTAGCAAACCCGGGGAATCTTTGTCGGCTAGCATGGTCATTTTGTCGGAGTTTGGGGCAAACTCAGGCCTCAAAATGTACTTAAACAAATCAGAAATCCTGAACCTTATAGTGGAGGGAACGGAGGTGGTGGGGCTGTAGGAACCATCACCATTTATATGGAACCCTAAAGGGATCAAATATCTAGGAATTAAAATAACCCCAACCTTATTAGGGTGGTATATGGCAAACTGCCCATCTATGCTGTCAACAGTCAAGGCAGGTCTCTTAAAATGGAAGGGGTTTAGGATCTTGTGGATGGGGAGAATGGCGGCGGTGAAGATGGTGACGCTCCCTAAACTGCTTCACCTATTTCAGGCACTTCCAGTTGTGATTCCAAATAATATCTTTAGTGACCTCGGGAAAGCAATGGGTGAATTTATTTGGGAGGGTAAGAGGGCATGGGTTGGTTGAGCATTACTAACGTCCTCGAGAGGGGAAAGAGGGGTGGGACTTCCTAACTTTCAGTTGCATTATGAGGCATCCCTACTGCGCGTTACACAGGAATGGTTTACACGGTAAGGGGGGACTCAGTGAGCTGCAATGGACCAAGCAGTTGTGAGGCAAGACCTGCATGTAGTTCTGTGGTTGAAGCGACAACATAGACCGAAACACATGTACCTAAGCTCTATTACAAACCTGGTGGCGGAAACATGGGACAAACTGATAATTAAATATGGGATCACGACATTTCCTTCCCCGTTCACCCCAATATTCAACAACCCAGACCTTTCACCAGGCACAGAAACCGGCGTGTTTGGGAAACGGCAGGAGGGGGATGTAGGAAAGTGAGAGACATGTTCCAGAGATCCACCATTAGACCATTGACAGACTGCAAACACTGCTTTGAGGTGGGTGAAACCGAAAGGCTCAGGTACTTTCAGTTATGGCACTGGCTTCGGAACCCCACGGTTAAGGCAGCGGCTTGCCGCGATCTCACAGAGTTCGTAAAATTCCTTGTGACAGAGGATGGATCTAAGGGAATGATTTCCAACTTGTAAAGACATCTGGATAAGGCTATCCCCCGAGCGGTATGGCCCCATATGGGACACTGGGAAGGCATGATGGGGAGGGAGCTCCCGAGGGAAGTATGGGAGAGACTATGGAAAAGAATTCCGGGATTAGTTAAAGTAACCCAGCTGCAGGAGTGTTGGTATAAGCTAATATATAGATGGCATTACACCCCAGTCTGCCTACAATAAATATACCCAGGGTCGACACTGGAATGCTGGAGGAGGTGTGGAGGGGAAGGTACGTGGTCACACATTTGGTGGAAGTGCCTCAAACATAAACATTATTGGAAGGAAGTACAGGAGGCCCAAGCCCAGACATTTGGGGATAAGGAGGTTGTGCCACCGGAGATGGTCTTGTTGGGGCTGGGGAATGGGATTGAATAGGGGGAGATAGTTGGGGCCGTAGAAAGGCGAGGACAATGCTAACCCTGGACACAATGCTGCTAATCGGACAAAGGTGAAAGGGGGAGGCCATTCCCACGTTGCAGGACTGGCTCTGGAAAGTGTGGGACGTTGTTGCGCTAGAATGGGCAATATATGCTAGGAACAATACCCTGAGACTCTAACCCGGCATATAGGCCGGTAGTAGAGAAACTCCCAGAACCCCCCTTGTTTTTGTATGGACAATACCCTCTCACATTTCGCTAGAGATTGGGTGGAGGTTATGACCATCCTGAAAGAAGACTACAGAGTGCAATGGTGCCCCCAGCACCTAAAGTTGTTGGATTTACGCTGATAAATTTGAATAATTCCTTGGCCCCTACAGGACTCAACAAAAAAAACACAAGCCCAAGAGGGGGAGGAGGGCGGGAGGGGGTGGAACGGGGGTTATGTTAAGTTTTGCTGTAACATAATAGAAATATATATTGTTTTTAAGTAAATATTGTCAAGCCCAACAGTTTTGGCTCTTCTGTAGGCATGTCCCAGGCACTGCCACAATACAACCAGGTAGTGCCACTATGGCAGTGACTAGAAATTGTGTATCCCTTGTCTACACAAAAGCCAAAATTGATGACTTTGACAATGGTCGTTTTTTTCTATTTGTTTTGGGCTATTTTGACAGTTCTCTTACGTCCCTTATTTCTTGTAAGTTAATTAGATTGTTACATAGGAAATGTACTTCTTAAGTGATGAACGTTTAGATGTGTTAGCATTGTAAGCATGGTTCATGGTAGTAAAACGTTTGTTATTCGTGATGGGTATGTTGCGGTAGCAATGTGTTGCTGAACGCATGAACTACTGCTTGATTTGATGTTATTACTAGTTTTCATCCTGTAGCATCGGGAGGATAGCTCAGGGGCAACGCTCTCGGCTTGCAAACAAGACAACTCAATACCCACTCCCACACTTTCAGGCAGGAATTCGGCATGACGTACGTTGTAAAAGAGCTATTTATTTATTTATTTTTTAGACATCATATCCGCCCAAGGGAATCCCTGCTCCACGTGTGTCGCTATCATAACAGAATAAAGGATATAGGGTCAACCCTTGCTTATAAAAAAAATCCTGGACTACATCCGTTATTACTTGGACATTTTACGACCCTAAATCGTTAGCACTGCAAACTGTCGCACTGGAAACTTGAATTAGGCTAATCATTGCATCTGGTCAAAAAAAAATATCATAGATTGTTCTAAAACTAACAAAAATAACATTTTCGGTGGCAGATGGGGTCTTGTTTACTTTGTTTTCTGTTCGTTTCTTTTCTCCTCTTGTGCCAGTCCCTTTGGAGACGTCCCCACACATTTATTTATTTAAAAAATTAGCATCCTTACAGGGCAGCCTCTTCCCATCAATTATCGCCCCTAGAAAATGTCAGTAGCCCTTTGTCTGAATATGGCTTCAGGAGGCAGGAAAGGGCTAATTTCACAGGAAACATCCCGGCCCTATCTGTACACAACTGATGAGGGTCGTGTGTGAGTTAAGCTTGTGCCACGTGCGCTTGTGACTTGTGTGTAACTTTCAAGACACATGTTTGAATCATGCTGTAGCTTAACCAATGCGTCATCCTTCTGACTGCCATAATTATAACATGTATCCCTAATGTTGTGTGTTGTTATTCATAGGTGGAAAATAAATATCACACGATTTATTAGCACATGGAAGTCTTTAATGGCTTCCTCGTAACCAATCATAATGCTCGGAAAACAGTCAATAACCAATCATAATGCTCGGAAAACAGTCAATAATCCCTGCTATGAACTTCATTCCAAACATTCAACTTCAGCGGCATTGCAGAAACTATTTTATGTTGCCACTAAAAGCTAATAGCCTCAGAGATCAAGGGAGCATGGGCGTAATTTTAGGGGGTGGGGGGACACAGGGGTGTTTGTCCCCCCAACTTTCATGGCACACTATTTTGTCCCCATTCATTTGGCTGGGGCACCTTTTCTTCAGAAGTCATGTCCCCCCCAACATTTTCCACAATGTTACTCCACTGCAAGGGAGCGCCATTATCACTTGGGATAATGCTCTCCCTCAAGTTGTTGCTCTCAGCACATTATCTCGCGATAATGACCCCTACCTCAGGCTATAATGCTTACATGCGTTCTGCAATATATGGGAAATAGCATTCATTACAATAGTTCTTGATGTTGCGGAAAAATAATTAAAGTTTGCAGGGCACTTATCAGAGTGGTAATGTGTTTGAAAAATCAAAAATAAAGTATTTAATAGGACCAGTCGGTGCATGGCATTTTGAAGTGGTCATGCAGGGGGAACTGCAAGTTACAACTGATACCATCAGATGGTGTTCTCTATTTTTGGGTATTTTTTTTCAATTTAATAAACAATAACATAGCCATAGATGTATGCCTAAAAACTGGAATGTGCAACATCACGTATAAAAGGCATTTCCGGCGATTTAATGCCCTGTGCAGTTCGTGTGGCCTATCAGACACCGTGTGCGGCAGTTTTACAGTCCATCACTGTGCTGCTTGTGCTTGTATTCCGATTAGTGTGCCACAAAAATGAGCTCACGGGTCCTGTGCTTCAGAGATGTATTTCCATTTTACTCTAATTAAAAATGAAGCGTGTCACTTTTGGGCTGGGGAGCTTCGAGAGTTGTGAGGACGTTGACCTTTTCAAATCCCTGCTTAGAGAGATATTTCCAATAAGTGTTCGAGAAAAGCCTGCCAGCTCCAGCCTTGGCCGCCTGATCTCTATTTTCCCTCCATCATCTCCGGGCTGAATTTAATCTGAGAAGGTTGCTTTGAGCTTTTGTGTTTGCCGGGGGAGCTGCTGGCGCACAGGGATCCCATTACAACTTTCATTTCCTGAAATGTTTGAGGGAACATCCAGGGTTTTATCCACACATCAGGCAAAGCTGCGAGCTCGGGTTTCGGGCCTTGTCACTCAGCTGTCACCAAACAAACGGGCCTCTCAGAGAGGGAGATGGAGAGAGCTACCTGCTATTCGTGACCCCTGAAGCAGGTGATCGCTCATGGGAAAAGCAGGTAGAATTAATCACTTGGCTGTTCGCCACTTCCTCTTCTTTTGGGCGGGCCGCCTGAAACGCAGGTCCAAATCCTGTCAGAAAGGGCAGGCGCGCTGTTTCGGGCCCACGGAAATCAAACAAACGCAAAATGGCGGCGGATCGTGTGCGGTTCTGGGTTCAGTTTGTGCCTACGTCAGACATGTTAGCTCCGTCCTAATCCTCACACAGTTTGTGTCTCCACAGCAACAAAAACATTGTTTTATATGAATCCTTTAATCGCAAACAAATGTGTACTGTTTGAGAGAAGGCCGATGCCGTCAAGTGTCAGTGGATACCTCTGTCGGTCCCCCTAACTTCTCCGGTAGGGATACCTACATGTTTGTTTTCTGCTGTTAAATGTTTCTTGATGGTAATATGACCGTATTACACCTGCGGTGCCTGCTCCTATTTTACACAAGCTAATGTTCACACGAATTATTAATGTTTCCCCACTTCTTTCGTCTTTTTTTGACCGACTTTACCACTTTCCCATATATCATACCGCAACTTACCATCTTCATGTCTGCAGTAAAAAAAAAGTGGTAAGAAATGTGGCAATAAAATTCGGCGAAAGCGGACAATACAATTCACAGGTGTAACATCACAAGGACAGGGGGCCATACTATGTACACATTTCTGACTGGTGCAAAACATTTGGTTGCTGGAAATGTGGGTGGCCAGATATCTTTGACCACTCATACTTTGACGTTATCTTTTTTATGCCGTTCCGATAGCACAGTGAGTAGTGCTCGCTTTGACATCTGTGCAGAACCTGCCAACACAGGTTCGAATCCCGGCAGGGCCAACTCACCCTCCTATTGTCCGAGGTCGATAAAAGAGCACCACACACGCTGGGTAATGAGCAGCCTAAGGGTTCGTAGCGCTATATAAATACTAAATAATTATTATTATTGCATGTGGAAGCTTTTTCGTGTATTTTTGGCAATATGTTGTTGTTTGTGGCTCTTTGATTTTATCCATTTAGGGCATAAGGCAATGTTCTTGCTGTCATTTGTCTTTTTCTGATATTGCGCTGTTGACTGTGTGAATGTAGATCACAGAGCAATTTTCTTTTTCAGTTATTTTGCTAATATTATTATGTTTAAGTTTGTGAATGTCGCACATAGTGCGATTATCTTTTTCCCAGTGTATTGTGGTTTTTGCTATGACTGTTGTGTGAGTTTTTGTCGCTAGTGCTCGGGATAATTGTCTCTCTGATATGTGCGTGTTGCTTATATTGTGAGGTTGGAGTTTTCGAGCGCAGCAATGAGTGTGGAAACGGCTTCTCATTGCCGGAAAGCGTGCCCATGTCATCCAGGACCCCTTGTGCCAGTCACAGCATTTGACTTTGTATTCTTCTGGGATGTCTTTTCCAGACAAGACTACAACACATACAAGTCCCTGGCCACAGGCAAGCAAAAAAAAAAAGAAAGAAAATTGCTGAACACAGCAAATAAACCCAAATAAGCTATTTATCCACAGAGTGACGTGTAACTGTGCTAAATGTATTTTTGCCAAAATAAGACTTGTCAAAAGCAGCTCACATGTAATAACCCACAACATACCGCTAACCAAACCTATAACGCCAACCAAAAATGATTATATAATGGGGCACCTGTAGTTTCCATTTCCACTTTATAATAAAAGCAATGCAGGTCCCAGCATGCAAAGTGAAATGCCAGGATTGCCACGGCGCATCACACGCATCAGCGCCACAGGTTTTTGCGTCTGCCTCTCCCACTGTCCCATTAAGCAACCCCCCCCCACACTAATAGTGTCAGAAGAGCGCCATACAAGGCCAACTGTCTTGCCATTACTTTACATTACACGAATCTGCGTGCGTATTAACTTGCATGCCAAGCGCTACATTCACAAATGCAAGCAAATAAATATTAACAACAGCAGACCTATGGGCCGGATTCATGGAATTTTTTGCAGGGTTCAAAGTGACTTTACATTGCTGAAAAGTCACTTTGCACTGACCTGAGGTTTATTTCGGCAGTGCAAAGTGACTTTTCAGCAGTGCAAAGTCACTTTGAACCCTGCAAAAAAATCCATGAATCTGGCCCGTAAATTAGAAAGGCAGCTGCTGAAGACAATGGGCCTCATTACGACTTTGGAGGTAGCCATGCCCTTAATAAGGGCATGGCTTCCTCCAAAAACGTGTCCAGGTTCCCTGAATGGGGCATTACGGGCCATTCCGAGTTTGGAGGGCCCGGTAATTCCTCCTTCAGGGAACCCGGGCCCGGACCTTCCCCATTCCCATTTGAGCCCCCATAGGGCTCAATGGGAATGGGCGTGGGACCTAACAATGGCCAATTACGACCGACCCGTTGTTTTCTCCCTGGTCCCCTCGCGGGACCCGGTAAGGACGTCTGGTAAAACCAGACGTCCACATCGGGTCCCGCGAGAGAACCTCGTAATATTGCGGAATGGGTTTAACGGGTCTGCCACCATTAGCGGCACCCGTTAACCCATTCCGCAATACTTATAATGAGGCCCAATGACCACAAAACTCTTCCGTATCTTTAAAAGAATAGATGCCAGTGCAAAAGGAGTCTTTAAAATAGCTGCCCAGTAGCAGAGTGAACATTTAAAAAATCTCTCCTTACCCCACACTGAAAAGAGTCTGGCAACTTTCAAACACGGACTACCCAACAGGCTCCTTTCTGTGTGTCTCTTTGCGATCTTCTCCTTGTCAGATCGTGTGCTGGAAACGTTTTTTTTTCTTCATATATGAGGGCTACACGAAGGTGTTTGGTTATACATATGTCTGTCCGGTACATTGAAAAATATCAGCAAGCGCATAAAAAACAAAAGGCGAATTAACAAAACTATTTGCGTGCTTGTGAATGCAAAATGCAAGCAACAGTGGGAAAACAGGCAGTAGTCACAAAATCAATATGTGAGGCATGTGCACAATTACGACGTGCGTGCCCTGCTTGCCGGAAGCACATTGTGGGCCCGATTCATGGAATATTCTGCGGGGGGAAAAAAGAGGCATGTGCGCGATTACTCTGGGGTGCTGCCTCCAATTGCGAGGAAGAGCGCGCGTTCTCACAGGGGTGCAGCCTGGCCTTGCGAGGTGAGGCCTATGATCTCGCTGAGGTGCAGCCTCCACTACGAGGGAGGGCCTCGTTTTCGCCGGGGTGCAGGCTGGGCTTTCAAGGGAGGGCGCACCTTCTCACAGGGGTACTGGATGGTGGGCATTCTTGCCGGGGTACTGGATGGTGGGTCAGGGGAGCGGAAGCAAAGGATTGCACCTGGTTTGGGATTTTGCTTGTGTTTTGGTGTGCGTGGGGGCATGTTGTGGGCGTTCCTCGAGCAGCATGTTTTTACTTGTGCGACGGCTAGTAATGTGCCTTTGAATCCATGAATACGTGGGACGCACATTCTTTTCTCTGCGGCGCGGTCTCCCACAGATTCCTTCTTGGCGTACAGCCCTGGCAGGATTTCTGCGCCAAAATCCATGAAGCGAGCCCTGTGTCTATAAGTGAATTGACCAAAGCATATCAGAACACATCCGTGATTCACAAAGGGAGGTGCTCAATGTTTGCTCCCCTCACACAGGGGCCAGCTGCACAGCGAAATGCAAGGGAGATAATGTAATCATTTTCTGATTCTTACCTCTTATGCAGAGAAATGTATTGAAATGCTCATGCACAGCACAAGTGCTGCAGTACAGTTATGCATTTCCACTATTTTACAACGGGTGGAAAAGTAAGACAAACATTCTAGGGAAGGGATTTGGAAGTGTAATCAGCATCAGTGGCAGCGCGTGCATAATGATTATTGGGTTGGCGCCCCTCCACCCTTCCCATTAAACACAGTCAACCCACTTCTTGTCATATAGAGTGCTCCCACCAATGGGTACCGCTCTGCATGACATGCCCCATGTGCTTGCAGATTGAAAGGTCCCCTACCTAGCCCTGATCTGAGACAGAGCAGTTTAGGTGGGGTGTTATGGATTAACCTGGTGACGGCCCACGTCCCCATGAATAACACCTGACCAAGGACTAATTCCAATGGACGCACATTTTGATGCACAGACCTCACAGTACTGCGCTACTGTTAAAAGTTGACAGCCCAATGCTGGCTATCCACACTCTGTACAGTGCTCCGCTGCTCTCGAGCTAGGTTTGCGCTTTAAACAATAATATACAAAATAAAAGCTTTGGAGCAATAGGTGTATGACCACAGCTGTAAACACCCACAATCATACCCCTGTCAATGTCAAATGGGAGGGATCGTTGTCTCAACGTGTAAAAAACAGGCCTCCGTGCCACTTGAGTTCTCCCTGAGCCCTTAAGCTGCATATGACCCTGGGAAGCATTGGTCAGCACCAAAGCCACACCCAAGATTAGATCAGCAACTATAACACAGAAGAACATATCACAAATCATTTATTTTATCAACCCAATAGGAGATTATGTATGTTTCCGAACAGACAGGCCCCACTCGTACCCAATTTAGCATTCAGTTAAACATAGTCATATGAATAATAGACCAGGGTTAAGTCTCCCATTGTCTGACTGTTGTGTCAACCTCAGAAGCGCAGTGTGCGCAACCCCATCTGTGTCTCAGGGCTCCTCAAAAGTCCTTTCTAATCGCCAGGTACAGTCCAATGGTCCAGCCACCATAGGGCTGAGTTTGGTGTCCCCTCAGGAAGGCCTTTCATAGGTCCTCCCACCCCAGGAAACACCACTCAAGTACTCAGGTAAGTAGTCCTTTCAGAGGCAATAGTGATCGTGGGGTACTTATGCATTTGAAGCACAACAGTTTTCCATGATTATAGTGTACATGCTAAATAAAATAACTCTTTTGTAAACTGTAGAGTGTCAGCAGGGTCAGACTGTTGCATAAAATCGTCTCGGGCACCAATGAAAAAGCAGCCCACAGTTGCAAATGGCAGTTCACTCCTTTTATAACAGACTGTTTCAATAGTACCCAAGGGGGAGTTTTTTGATCAAATATTATGCCAATTGAGCAATTTAAAGAATATTTATTCAGCAACAACTAGCCACATAGCGAAGCAACTAACTAAACTGGCCCAAATTGTCCAAAAAGTGGACCAGTTTGACCCAAAAAACAGTCCCACACTAGCATTTTGCTTTTTTGGTTTGGCCATGGGCCCATTGCCCTATAGACCAGTACGACACTGAGTGTCCCTGATCTGATCCCAGGAAATGCTGAATTTAATTAAACTTGAGTTGCAGCAGCATCCCACATGGTGGCGTGCATGGGCCTTTCTCCCTGCAGGTGCAAGGTTGGGCAGGTGCAGAAGAGTGCATATTGGGAATCCAAATCCAATCTTCTTTAACTCCCTTGAACTTTTTGGTCTGCAGATGTTTTGGACTACAAATCCCATCATCCCTAACCAGCATAGCCAATAGCCAGATATCATGGGAATTGTAGCTTGAAACTTCTACAGAAACAAAGGTTGCAGACCCCTGTGACCCATGTGAATCAAGTCTCCGAATTCATGCTATCAAATACACTAGTTTGACCCATTATATGAAAAACATTTTGGTAGGAGAAATCTTAATGACTCCCTGAAGGATTAGGCTACTCTGGTAGCTATGGCCCATTCGAAAATGACTTTCCTGGAAGGCTTTGTGATTAAAGTGCACGACAGACTGGATAAGGAAGCTGAAACATCAGCAAACTGGCAAAATAGATTATGTGATCTTGCCAGACGAGGAGAGATGGACAAAACCACACTAATGGAAGCAGTGCTAGAAGATTGCAAGTGGTTGCAAAGCCAGTGCAAGAAGGACCAGGCCCGGTGGCTCAGGCAAAACGAGGACTCTCATCCAGAAATAAGTAGATCTAAGTATAGATGCAACCCAGCTACGATCCTAAAAAAGACACAAAATAAGAAAGAAGCAGGGCTGCCCATAAAAACTAAGTCAAAATGTGGGGAAAGGAGACAAGAGGAGTTGCCAATTGAGGACCAAAGTCTAACCCTCATTACACGGATGGCGGTAATGGTTAACGGTCACTGTTAATGATAACGGTGACCGTTAACCATTACCGCCTTACTACGCGGTCCCTTAGCGGGTTGGTGCTTTAATGCCTGCTTTTTGCAGGCATTAAAAACCAACCCGCTAAGGGACCTTGGTGCTAATTACGGCACCGCAAAATTGAGGTGCCGTAATTAGCACCTTCCCCATTCCCATTATGCCCAGTGGTGGAAGGGGGAATTACCGCCCCGCCAACCTTGGAATGGGGCGGTAATTCCCCTTTCCACCAAGGCGGTGCCGGTATTTTACCGGCATGGACCAAGGTGCTAATAGCACCATGGTCCATGTGCTAATACAGCCCTCCGTGTAATGAGGCCCTAAGCTCATTACACGGAGGGCGGTAAGCTATCTTCCTCTCAATGAGCCTAGTTGGACAGCTGAGGGAGGAGATCCTGGAGTGCCCCAAGAGCCTAACATATTTTAAATTTTCCAGTCCACATAACCTGTGATTGGACTGAATAGTGGTAGGGCCAAGTGCATACCCCTTGCCATTAATGACAAGAAAACAAAAAACATAAATATGGGGCACAAACGTAAGTTCAACGGATTGACAGGCTTTTTGAGGAATCTAAAGACCCCGCCCTCTATAGCCTCAAGCCAAATATCAAAACGCCCAAGAAAGGACACTGTCGAACTTCAGGAGGCTGTTCAAGAGAACACAAGAGCCCCAAGGACCATTGATTCAGAGAGGGCTACAAGAAATAATGACCCAGAGTTAATATCATACTCTTACTTGAGTGACCTCTTCGATACAATTGAGAGGGAGGAGGAAGACGATGATTGTAACAACCTAAATTGATCACAGCTGGTAGAAATAGATCGCGAGGTCACTCTGTTAACAAATATAACCTCCTCTCATGCCCCTAGAAATTTGGAGTATAAAGGGAAGCTGACTGTCAAAGAGACGATCAGCCCTCCTTTTAGTACATTATAAGAAAGAAGAAACCTTTTGGCAGCGAATCGGGTGGTGGATCAACGGCCGGCAATAGACATCTCGACAAATCTTTCAAAAACCGTGCAGAAGAAATCAAACAGCACCTCCCGGATTCCTGAGATGGAAAGATTTAACATCAATGGACCGCCAGAAGATACCAGCACTGGATGATGTAATTTTAAATCAACGTAATGTGATGTGATTGTTCCAACATATCCCCAAAATGGGATACATAACATTCGAGGATATCTTGATAGTCCAATTCATTAATGAGAAACTTATGGACTGGGTAATCCTGCACTTAGACCCAATATTGATTAAATCTGCCCTGTTGGATTGGAGTGAGCATCTTCTGCCCCTTGTTTATGAGATAAGTGACTACATAGATGCTACAAAAACATTGTCGGGAGGCGCCGAGTGTGGTGAGAATCTTAATATCCTTAAGGACATTAAATTGCAAAAGAAAAGAATTAGTGATGAACTAAAGAGGAATTTACAAGCCTTAACTGTAAAACACTATCAGCCACTGTCAGTCATGATAACAAGCAATCTGCAAGAAGCAATCAAGAGCACCGGTTGGGTGTGGACAAACCGAAAAGCTGGTAGTGGCTGGCAGAGGCGTTGGTGGAATCTCGTCAACATTAGAGCCAGATAATGAACAAACAAGAGGCCCACCACATGGGCTCATGGAATTCTAAGGGTTTTGCAAATTATTCTTAAATGATAACTTAGGCTTGGAGAAATTTGACATCATCTGCCGCCAGAAGTCCTGGCTTCGGTCCAAACCTATTTGTGAAGCTTATGAGGTATACCTTAACAAAGCTCATAAAGGCCAGTTAGGAAGGCCGTATTCGGGCCTGCTTACACTGGTGAAAATTGAAAGAGGCCTTTCAATGGAAAGCCTGGCCCAGCCCAACCCCTTCGTTCAAATGTTGAAGATAGATTGTCAAAGTGGGGAGGGCAGTAAGAAGATGATAATTATCTCTGTTGGAGTTTGAGCATGTGCCACGAACAGGTCTTCATGAACTCTATAATGTCCTTGATAGATAAAGTACTTATATCAATGGGAAACCTTCATATTTTTATTTGTGGAGATTTGAATGTGTATTTATTAAACATTGGGGGGGATGTTCTTAGTGATACGCAGCTTGCTGATGAATGAGATGAGAACTCGATATCTATCAATGCTGAATGGCCAAACAAAGGGGGATATACCGGGAGTGTATACATGGTCCAGAGGGGGTCCAACATGCTTGTCTGGACTACTGCTTTGTATCTGCGAATGTTTTGGGCGCAAATGATACATTTAAGGTTATAAAGATGCCCACAAGTGATCATGATCTGCTACCAATAAGCTGGGTGGCTCTGCAGCAAGTAAAGACAGAAGGTGTCCCTATCTTGATTGATCTTTCATGGGGGAAAATAGGCTAAGAGGTAAACCATCTGAATTTCCACGGATCACAGCCAAGTTTGAGAGATTTACAGCAAACAATTCAAATAGAACTGAATACTCTTGGATTCTTAAGGCATATAGAGAAGAGTGTGACCATAGAGTTAAAGTGAATTTTGTAGCTACCCACCCCTTTAATCAGGATGTGGTGTTAGATAGAAAGGCACTTAGAGCATATATTAGGAAACAGAAGCGATGCAAAGACGATTCGGCCAATATGCAAATTAGAAAAAGGAAGCAAGTATACCGTAACTGACTTCGAGCATCGAAAGCACTGAGACTACAGCAGGATGCGGGACACATGCTGTGGGCAGTCTGCAAACTGAATACTAGGAATCTGTGGGAATTGATAAATTATGGGGGCCATTTTCAGACGACACTTACTATTGGCCATGTAACGGAAGCCAGTTGGGTAGACCACTTCACGAAACTATTCGTCTTTGGCGGAGACTTAGGGCCTCATTACAAGGTAGGCGGTAACCATGGCGCTATTAGCGCCATGGTTGCCGCCGGTATTTTACTGTGTCCGCCTTGGTGGATGGCGGAATTACTGCCCTACTCCAAGGTGAGCGGGGGCAGTAATTCCGCATTCACCAAGGCTCTTCCCCATTCCCATTTTTGACCCCATAGGGCATAATGGGAATGGGGAAGGTGCTAATTACGGTACCGCAAATTGTGGTACCGTAATTAGCTCCGAGGTCCCTTTGCGGCACCCTACTTTAACGGCTGGCAAAACCAGCCATTAAAGTCGGGTCCCGCAAAGGGAACTCGTAGTAAGGCGGTAGGGGTTTACCGGTACCGGTGCCCTTACCGGTACCGGTAAACCCCTATCGCCTACCGTGTAATGAGGCCCTTAATCTCTAGTAATACTCAGAGTAAGGTGGGCAAATGGCGTTTCAGCATTGATAAAGATGAGATTGAAAGGATGATTGTGAAGTTGAGCTCGTTGAGGGCTGTTGGGCCTGATGGACTAGCAAACCATGTATTGAAGGGAAATGCAGAGGTTTGGTCGGATTGTATGATCAAGCTTTTTAATCCGGTCATGGAGAGCAAACACATCCCTTCTACGTGGAGGGAGGCAATACTGGTGCCAATTTTCCAGGAGGCGAGATCAAGGAGATCCCAAAAACTATAGTCCTATCGCCCTTGTTGACACCTTGGCCAACGTATTTGCATCAATACTGCTGAGAGTTCTGAATGCCTGGGAGGTGTGCTCTGGGCGATTAGATCCCCACCAGACAGGCTTTCGTAAAGGGAGTTGGCACTTCCTTAAACCTCTTGCTACAGAACCTGCTGAAGTGGAGATCTATGGAATCCAAAGTAAACAACTACTTGGCCATCATGGATCTTAAACAAGCTTTTTAATGGGGTGAATAGGGAAAGGCTGTGGTTGAAATTACTGGAACGGAAATGTCCCATAGATTTGGTAGAGGCAATCAGGGCACTATATACAAATATATCTGTTCAAGTGAGACTGTCAGCTAATGGTGTTCTTTCGAGAAGAATCTATTCATACAGAGGGCTGAAGCAGGGCTGCTTCCTGACCGCTATACTTTTTAACCTTTCTATTTCTGATCTAAGGGAGTCTCAATAGAATGTGCAGGCTTTCCTGCCAAAGATCAGTGCAGTTGATTTGCCTTGTGTTGTAAATGCCGATGATTTGTTTTTTATAGATCAAACTCCAATTGCACTTCAGCGCAGGCTAAACGCCCTTATGAAGTATTTAGAGACAAACGACCTGTGTGTGAATGAAAATAAATCCAAAGTCCGTACCATGTCATTGTTGTGTAGGAAATATAAAGGAGAGTTCACATGGAGAGCTGGTGAGGAGAGATTAGAGCTAGTAGAATTCATCACCTATTTAGGCACTATAGTTAATAAAAATCTTGATGAAAGTACACATCTCGCAATGCTGTGATCTAAGGTGGGGAGGCTAGCAACTCAGGGAGCAGCACTGCACAATTCATCTAAAACCATTCCATCTAATAACATTCCATCAACATTTTTCCATCTAAAAGATGTCCATCTAATGCATGTTTTGGGGGGGGGGGGGTAAAGGGTTAATTTTTGTTCAGGTATATTTTAAAGGGTAAAAAAAGGGGTTTTGGAGGGTGTCCCCCCCCCAAAAAAATGAAAAAGAAACAAAAATGCATTAAATGGAACATTTTTTGATGGAAACATTTTGATGGAATGGCATTAGATGCAATGGTTTTTGATGAAATGACCATAAACCCACCGGAGATATGGGGTCTTCTCAGTACTTCCGGTATTAGCCTTTTATAAACAAAAGGTGGTGCTGATTTTAACGTATGGAGCAGAAGCTATGTTGAATTTATCTGGGAAAGTATGGGAAACTTTGGAGGGCCTGTTTTGGAGGAAGGCATTGAAACTCGGCAACTCTTACCAAGGGCCTGTATTTGATTCGAGTTGGGGATCCAATCCATGGAATCATTTGTAGCATGGAAAACATTGCCCCTATTTAAGAAATGCATTGTTCCCGATAATTCGCAACCGTTTGATATTTTGAGGCAAAGTGAACGGAATGCCCTGGGTAGTGAACTCAAGGGTTGCAAGGGTAAATGTGAGAACTCTCTGAAAGCATGTGATATCACAACAGACATGCTAACGGTAAATCCGGTAAAGGCCCCAAAACGACTGCAATATCTTGACTGGATCTCCACTCTAGAGAAGAGAAGTAGCTACAAGTTGACGAAGACAACTGGACATGAACAAAGAGGTATAAATCAAATCCAGTCTTATTTAAAAAGTTTCCTTCAGCACACTATCGGGACTTGTTTATGCGTTGTCGCTTTAACATCCTCCCCACAAGAGAAATCCATTTGGCCAGGAAGCAGATTCTGGAAGCTGACTCGCACTGTAGGTATTGTGGAGATGGTAAGAATAAAGAGTCATTATTTCATTTGATAACCACCTGGAAGGAATTAACAGAAGCAAGATCCCGATTCCTGGACAGATATGTGCAATCAACTGAACTACTAACAGTGCTAGAATGGTGGGACAGGTTCTTAATGGGTGAGAAAATAGGTTTTGTTTTAGCAGAAATGTAATTTCCTGAGTATGTTTTTAAGGAGGGGGAGGGACCGATGTAATGAATTAATTTGTGGTCTTGATTTCATTAGGAATTGTAAAATGTGTAAGAGATTGTGAAATTTGGAGATTATGATGCTGCTGTAAATAAGAGGGTTTGTGTAAAATGTTTTAATTTTTGTAAACCATAAACATAAAAAAAGAAATAGTTACGTATTCAGGGAGAGCCAAGCTTCCCAGTACTTACACTCAAAGTCTGCATCACACCACAAAACACAAAAGTGCCCTTTCGGAACCAGGATGCCTGCATGTTATAAGGGACATCAACAACTTTGGTGCACACTGGAAGCGTCCCAGAGTGTGGCTGGCCTCATTCCAGGATCGCGCCTTTGCGGCTTTCCATCTGGATCTCCTTTATCTGTATAGATCCTCAGAATACTGCAGCTCCATGTGAGTGGAATATTATTTTCAGAATTGTGCTAATTTGCAAATGGAATTCTCTACATAATTTCCCTGCACAATGTGTCATTCCTTGGATGTTGCATGCAGGTGACATGTTAAAAATTTGCAAATATTTTAGCTTTCTTTTAAATTAGTAGAATTCTGATCAACCTGCCAAATGCTGTGATTAAATGCCCAAGACATTTAAAGTGGAAATGATCATTTGATAATGTAAAGAAAGAAGCAAGATTGGCAAGTGATTACTTCTACCAAGTTAGTACAGAGACAACACTTCCATTGGGTAAAATGGCTACGTTACTAGTTTCCTGGGCAGCTGGACATTTAGCCTTGGATCTCGCAGCATAGCCCACCTTAATGTGGAGGCAATCACAAGAATGGGGAAGTGTAGGGCTCAAAAGCTCACAGCAGACTAGAGACGGGAGAGGAGGGGTGGATCATGAGGAAAAGGAGTGATCAGACAAAAGCAGCAAACGAGCTGACCGGGATGTCGCTCGTGAAAGGTGCAGGGATGTACCACAAGGAACTCTCGATGGTGTTCCCCTTCTACAGCGTGCACATAGATTGTGTCCACAGGAATGCTGCAGTAGGCCACAAAAAATGAAAAAAGAAGGCAAAAGGTGGACCTGGGATGGCCTGGGAGGAGGGGGTGCGGGAATAAGGTTGAGCAGGGCTGGGACAGTCGGACCAAACAGCTGGAACATGAGCAGGGGAATTCCAGGACACCGGTACCACAGTGGGATCCACAGTGGGATCAGTCTCCACATTCTATCCACTGACTAAATGTGTAATTGAAGCTTAATCGTGGTCACTAAACTAAGCTTAACTCCAAGAGTCCAACTGAGCACACCAGATCACTGATTGTAACGAGGCCACATCAAATTCTGAAATGGAGCTAGTACATCCCTAAAACTCGAGAAGTTCAGGCGCATTATCTAAGCCACGAAAGGAGTCCATTGGCTCCCACTGGAACACATGCGGACATCCATGACGTCATGTTCTCTAAACAAGAATGGGGAAATGAATTATATGAGGAATCTGGCAACCAACGAAACCTCTATCCAGATCCTGTGTTCCCGTAAATCCTTGATTGGCCTTCAAAAAGATAAAAAATAAGTGACATGGAGGAAAGTCAATTGATATGATGGTTGCCATGCAGCAGAGTAATTTGGACTTGTCTCCGAGGTCACAACAGCCACTGAATGAGGAAAGACCTAAAGATATTCCTGTTGAAACCATGATTCAGCTGCTAGATTACATAGATTCTGCCAAAAATGGCACGGATCTCTCCTGCCTCCACTCTCTTTACTGTGTTCACTCCGTTTCTTGACAAACGTGTCTCATCCTTCGGCTTCTCGGCCCACGTATTAGCTGTTGATACCCAGATCGTTTTGTTTTCTCCTTCCCCTCATTCTCCATTGATAACTCTGAGGGCATCACCAATTGTCACTTTGCTATTTGCCACTGGATGGCGCTGGGTAATCAGAAGCTAAACACTTGAAAAAATGAATTCATATTTCTCCCAGCCTCCAATGTCAACACTACTCTCCCATCACCTATTTCCTTTCTCCTGACCACTGCAATCTTCCTCAAGACTTTAAAGCTGGGATCCTCTTTTACACCACATTATCACTGCCACTGCAGCCATGATCAACTTTTTGAATATCAGGAAGAAATTCCTGTGTCTCCCCCATCACTCTGCCAAAAATCTCATCCCCACCGTGGTTCTCCATAGACTGGACTACAGCTTTAGCCTACTCATCGGTCTACTCATTTACTCTTTCACTCCCTCAATAAAATATGCAGCTTTGCCACACACATCCTCTCCAACCTACGCAGATCTTCTCTCACCTCAGCATAACATCACCATGCTGAGTGGCTCTCTATTCAGAATCCCTCCCTCTTGCCACACACACACTTACACACACACAAACACACACAGACACACCCTCTCCAACATACGCAATCCTCTCCCACCTCGGCCTAATGCTAACGTGTCAGGTTGCTTTCTATTCAGAATCCCTCCCTCTTCCAGTTTCTGCTCCTTGTTTTCAACCCATTCGTAGTTGGAGCCTACCATTAGGTATCTGAATCCATTTCTCTCTACTCTCCTCCTCAAACCCTCTGCCCTCAAACCTGCAATAACCTCAATGTTCCCTCTACTCTATGTGCTAGCTCCTGCTTCCACCCCTTTACTCTTCTAGCTCCTCATTACTGGAAGGCTTTCCACTCAACATCAAGGAGGTCCAGTTGGTGGAGCTCTTCAAGACCAGGATATTGATACATCGACAGAGAATGATGTTCTTCCACTTCCCGCACCTCCCTTCTCCCATACCTTTCTACCCCATACTAACCTAATGTATATGGTGCATGTTTGTAACTACCCATTTCCTGGTTTAATACCTATTTCTTGCTATCCAATTTAGTTATGTATGCCTTTTTGTTTTCACATGTCCCTTTTGCAAGTCCTCACACCACTTTCCCCCTACACCAAGACTACCACTAATCTTATATTATATGCAACACTAAAAAGGGACACAGACCTATGGCCCCTTGTGCTGTCTTTGTATTCTGATTGCATCTTCTGCTCGAAATACTAAATCTGTGAATGGAGGATAGCACAGGGGCAACGCGCTGGCCTTGGGAGCAAGACCACGCAGAGCAGCAGAGGTTCAATCCTCGTTTACGATATTAGGCGCGTTATAAAAAAATAAAAATATGTAATGGAAATTAAGAAATGTTTCAAAAAGTTCACGACCTCGTTTAAAGCCAATTCCCCCCGCCCAAAGAGTGCTCTGAAGAAGGACCCAAAACAACTAATGAAAGCAATGTGAGAGCAAAACAGTTGCGTGGCCTTGTCAGCTCTCTGCACCCATGATGGGGTTACTGAGAAAGCTGTGCTTTACAATCCAGAGCTCACAAAAGAATTTAATTCGCATGCACACTACATTTCGTTTTAAAAAAAAAAATAATCTTTAAAAAATGTGGTTCCCAAAACAAAGATACATTTTTTGGTGCATACGTATTGATCAATGACTTACTCGCCTGCAAAAAACGTATAGTTCCCTCAACAACATGCAGTTTGGATGCCCCAGATAAAGTGTGTGAGATTTCTGTCGTTTTCGGCCCATGGCGCCCAGCTCCCAGGGAAAGTGAGAAACACCAATGCATGTTGTAAACAAAGACATTCTATGGGGACCACCACAGGGGGTGCATCTCTTATTATTCTGCATCATGATAGTGCTCCCGTAGCACAGGAACACGCGGGAAATGCAGCCTCCTTGTCAAGTGCAGCCTTTATCCCACATGTCCTCTGCCTTTGCACTTGCTCGAAAAAGGTTCGAAGACAAGGTGGGTCATTACGACCCAGGCGGTAAGTACGCCAACTTTACCACCATGGTGTAAACTACATTCCAAGGTGAGTGGGGCGGTAAATCCCCATTTCCCATTTTACCCTTCCCCATTCGTAATTAGCACCAAGGCGGTTTAGCGCCATGAATTTTAACGGCTGCTAAAAGCAGCCGTTAAAATCGGAATGAGGCGTTAAGGGTTAACGACGGCGTTAACTCTTAACGCCTGAGTTGTAATAATGAGGCCAAGGACTTTAAACTCCCACTGAGATCGAAAATGACAGGTGGGAGGAGGGCATGAGGTCCAGATCCTCCATCACGAGACCCCCCCTGCCCCCGATCCCCTGGCATTTGCCTGATAGAGGGGCACTCATGAAAATTAGAGAGTCCCTCTCTAACTTCAATGAAGGAGTTACAAGCATAGAAGCACACAGTCCCATCTGCGAGTCAAAGGTTGGAGCCCCCTGCCCTAGCCCCACCAGAGAGAAATGGCTCCAAAGGGGCTTCCGCTTCTACTCTTGATAATCCCAGCAAGCCATCTTCTCGTTGATGCCATAAATCGTCAGTGAGATGGGGGCAGAGGAGGGAGGGCCACTGCACAGTAGCAGTGAAATCAACGTAGCTACTGTCCAAAGTTGGAAAGTGGTGTGCCTACCACCAGGTGCTCATGTGGAGGATTCAGCTGACCTCAAGGTTGAGGATGATTCCTTCACAGTCTCCACACTCAAAGTGTACAATGTTCACACTTTTGAGGTTAAACAATCCATTAAATCGTCCATAAGCAATTTGCTGTCCCCACTCATAGTAGAATCAGAAGAGCAAAACAACAACTCTATGGTGCTCTGCTCTGCTGCATACCACTGAAACTCTACTGTTATGATATGTAATTGTGCATTTCTTTGTATCACCAAAAGATGGATTCTTGGCGCTAAATCAAATGAGAAAATAAAACATAGACAATATGACCCTCACCAGAAAACTAAACAATGCAAATAATCACAAAATAAGATATTATATGATGTGCTTCTCTTCATTTACTGATTTGTTAGCGAATATAAGCCAGCTGTGTGTAACATGTTAGCAAAGTGCAGCAGACATTTTGGAGGAAAAGTAACAATTTGATGCCTAAATTGAGCTGATGGTCTGTTTAGTTGATAGCTTTCAATTTCTAAGTTAGTTTTGGGTAACAAGCGCATCTAGCGGATTCCATACCGTGCATTTTTGTACTATCAAGCGCAATGCAATCCATTGACGGTTCTGCTTTCAACCGGGTGGCCATCATTTGAACTGTGCTGCCACCTTGTGGCAAACGTGCCTGCTTGCAATCAGTTCCCAGAGACCTCCTACGCCTTTTATTAATACAAAAGGACCCCATGTTTCATAAGTTTCTCTTGAACAGTGATTTGTATTTGGTTGAGGTTAAAATCTCTGACTGCAGTTCCGCTGTATGGGAGTTGTGCAGTATTGTCTGTGACACAGTTCAATTGACCTCACATTGAATCTGATTGCTTGCCTTTATTTGAACACCTGTGCAGTGTAGCGATGTGCCACAGTGCATGTGGGAATGCAGAACTACGCTAGAGTAAAAAAGACCACGACCTATGAAAGTTTTTTTTTTTTATTTCTATGACAGGGGAACTGCGGCACTGCACATGGGTGCATTAGGGAAGAGCCGCAAGTAGAAGTGGGTGGAGTTGGAAGAATGAGCCCGCAGAACTCTGGTGTGGTGCAGATGAATGGTCACTAGAGGTCAAGAAGCCAAAGAGCAAACCTGAAAACGCATTTCTGGATGTCTGACAGCAAGTTGATAACTAACAGAACGAGAACAAGCGGGTCAGACCACGTGCCAGACACTAAAGGAAGAGTCCAGTGAGTGAGAGCTTGTGTGAGTGCATCCCAGAAGTGGAGGCGAGGCACGAGTGAGATGGGTGTCAGGCAAGCATTGGTGAGGCTGATGGGACGGAGATGAGAATGGGGCACGCGAACCAGATGTGCATGAGGGAAAGGATGGAGCCAAAGAAAAGATCCATGAATCCATGGTGTGTGAACACGGGAACTGAGCTGCACAGAGGACCGCCTAGTCAAGAGACACATAGAGGAGATGATGTAGACAAGACGGGCCCACAGATCTGAGATGTGTGAGCGAAACGCAACATTCAGAGGGAGGCCTAGTGAGTACAGAACGACAGGGAGGTAGACGAAAGTGAGATGTAGTAAACCAGAGGCTAGTACGGCAAGGCAAGTGATGGACGCACTGCATTTCTGAGAGAACACGGGCGTTTCCAAAGAATTAGGAAGGTAAGAGTTGAAGCATTGACAAACAGAACTCTAAGAAGGCAAGAGAGTTCAGAGTGAGTTGACAATTCAAAAAGCTGCATTCTGGGAGATAGAATCCAATCCTAAACCAGTGTGAAAGTCAAAGATGCTGCATTGAGAAACCTAACACCAAGAAGCAGATAGAGTTCCATAGGGATAAGAAAATGATGAAGACACTGCATTCTGGAAAAAGAGGTGAACAAGCATCAGGAAACCAAGAAAAGGCAACATTGAACCACAGAACAGTGATGATGTGAAAGAGTCTAGTAATGCAAAGAAGGTGATTAAGACACTGGGCCTCATTGCAACTGTGCCGGTCTGGAAACACTGGTGCCGGTAAGCCTACCGGCACAGTTGTTTCCAGAGTGGCACAGTTCAACTTTGTGGGCGGATGCCATGCCATCCCACCCGCCAGGGTCAGACCTGCCGGGTGGGACAGCACCCACATGCAGAGTTCTCATGGGAGCACCGGCACCGTTGTTAACGGTAATGATGCTTCCATGTCCCCATTCCCATGGAGTCCTATGGGACTCCATGGAAATGGGGACTAACAAAGTTACCGGCGCCTGACTTCCCGCCCGCCGGAGTTGTGATACCCTGGTGTTACTGGGAAGTCAGGCGCCGGTCATTTTTTTCAGGACTGGCGGCAACCCGACGGTCTCACCGGCAGACCGCCAGACCCGTAATGAGGCCCACTGTATTGTGGGGAAATAGAGTTAAATCCCTAAGTGTCAGGAAACCAAGAGATCGAACATTGAATCACAGAGGCCAATACAAACCAAAAATGGCCCAGATGATGCCTTCTGAGAGAGCTCTTTAATAAGGCAATAAAAACACATGCCAAGAAACATTTAATGCGGGACTCTGAGGAGAAGGGGAAGGGGAAATGATTCCCAGAGAATTGCTTCACACACAGTTCGATAAACAACACAAACGAACGTGCAGTTGTACCCTCCACTTATTTTGCAGTAGTGCTGCATGCATGATATTTTGATTGGATCCGATCCTAAGTATGACACAGAAATGAAGGCAGGGACGACTGTCATCAACAGTTATCAGACTTCCTAGTGACATCCAGTCCTGGATAGAGGTTGGGTCTCAACTCTTTAAAAGCGTCAGTCCTGCAATGTTGCACTTGAGATTCCTTGAGCCTTCTGCGCAGGCGCAGAAGGCACCCAACATAGGAATCCTCTTCAATGAGGAATTATCTCTTTTGCCTTAAGTCAAAGCGGCTGCAAAGTGCTCCACCTATTCCCTGCACGACGTTCTTCAGAGAGACCTATCATGTCTGCTGCCACATTAAAGGTCTACCTCGGTCCATTCACTAGTCATATCACGCCTGGAGAACTGCAAAGGCATCAACTTTCTACTCCCAGCAAAAACCCTATCCAAACCGCAGTGCGCCCCACACTGCAATGCTTGCCTCCTTTGAATTGAAAAACACCTGCCAGTTCTCTGAAGCCAGAACATGTGCATTGGCTGCCAATCAAGGATGCTCATATTTCAAAGCATTGTGCCTAACTCACAAAGCTATTTAAAGCTCCACCTTTCGTTTTCATGCAGATAATTCCCGCTTTCTAACCCTTTCTTAATGCTGAGCTGATGTTTTTAAGCATTTTAGGTCGTATTGCATGGCTTGTTGGTGGGTCTTCTCTGCTTGCTTAGAGGGAAAGGGGCATGCATATTCATACAACCTTTTGCCGCCAACCCTAAACTGTTGTGCTCCGGCCCAAGGGCTCTTAGGTGGGATATGGCTGTAAACAATTGGCACAGGTGAGCGTGCACCTATGGCTGCATAGGTGCCCTCTTACCTGCTTTCAGAGAGAATGGGTTAGGTGCCATGGCTGAGCCTGCATACAGGGTGGTTGATGAGCTGACATCACAGTCTCCTTGTCTGGCCAAATGTGGTGTTATGCAGTTATCCATTGACGCATTGGGCATGATGCGAGAATGAATGGTTGTGCCATGCCCAGTGGTGGCGGGCAAATTAGTAAAGTGATAGAGTGTGCTTGCTTTCTTGTCGGCAGAGTGAAATGAGTATTCCTAATCCATCTCTGGCGGATTTATTTTAAATATTAGGTTCAAATTGTGCATTTAACGGTGTACATTTCAGAAAAATTGGTTGAAAGGCTGTAGAATTTAAATCATTTCAGTAGGGGAAAAACATGATACTCCACCAGATGTCAAGATTACCAACAGTAGACAGGAGCATGTCAAAGCACATTTTCATGCCTGAAGTGCCCAAAGAAAATCATGTGGCCAGTCTCAACAACATATATCAGCGCGACCACCCTTTCATTAGCTGTGCACAAAAAAGTTGTGCGGCCTACATGAACAATAGATGCTGGTATTTCCACTGTGAAACACATTTTGTTGCTGCTTGTTCTCACGGAAAATCAGTAGGACTGTCTCATGAGTATATAAATCTGTGTTACCCGGTTACCCGGTTACCCAATCTGATGCTGGTCATGTCATATGAAATCATGATGCCTGTCTCTACAACACATGCCAGCTTTACCCCCCTTGAATACTTCTTGCACCGAAAAAAAAACTCATGGAGCTTACTTCAACAATATGTCAGCTTTGCCATGGTAAAATACATGTTCATGCTGCTTACCCATGTCGGTCACCCTGCCGAAGTTCTGCCTCATGTGGCTTGCAGTTCCCCCATTCCCTCCAAATATGGCTCTGACTGCCCATATATGTGCCCCTTTCATTCTTAGTACCCATGTCTGCCCCGTGTAAGCTCCGAGTGCCTAGTTCTTCTACTTGGCTGCTCTCATTGCAGCGTTCTCCCCAATGATGCTCAGTGTCCACTCTACCTGATGCTGTTTTAAAATCAGATAATTTGTAGATGATTTAATCTTAGTATGAGCATGCTTCTTGTCATGTTCTTATAACTTTCCTTAGCTTTCCATAAATGTTTTAATGCCTTAACGCTTTCTACACACGCTTATAGCCAATGCTACCCAACGTAAAGGTACTGTTCCATGAAGACACAGCATGTATAGAGGACACCAAAAATAAAATGTTTATATCAATAGAATGTTTCCATGCAGACTGAGCCACGACCCACACATTGGTCCAAGTACATTGGTGTTCGCTTATAAGGCATCTTAAATAATGTTCAGGGGTCTTATACGTTCTTTCAGTCAGACCATCAGATTGTGGATGGCAAACTATGAAAAGTAAACATACCTTGTTATTACAATGTATTAAACAATTCCAAAAACATAACGTAGGGTGCACATTAAGTTCACCTGCAACTGCAGATAGAGGTCCTTTCAGATGTTGAATAGCATCAAAACAGCCAGGTCCATGCCAAGGAAAAATAACCTTCAGTTCATGTATTAGGATTATCTACCATTGAAATTAAATGCACTTCTATCAGAATGTACAATCCCTCTGAGAGCCCGTCAAAGGCGTAAAGATGTAATCATATCTATTGGTATAGTATTCAAGGGCACTTCTGTAGTTGATAACAGCAACAAAAACAATTTGGTTCACAAGTTACCTTTTGAGTTGGAACCACACTATACCACGAGGACCGGAATTAAATCAGAGTCAGCATGTTATGATTTTCTACGTAATGAGCAATTAAGCTGTAATGAGCCTAATTATATTCCTTTGTAGCATGAGTAAAAGAATGTACACAATTTGATCACTCCATGCCAGCTGAAAACTCTGACTGATATTTTTTGGACTGGTGGTAAAGTACTTACACAATAACTACAGTTATCATGTTAACTTCAAATGTTTAATTGCAAACACCAGTCAAGTATGTCCACGGCAGCATTTATTGCCCAATAGAATTGTTAAAAAAAAGCTCTTGTCATCTGCTGAATGTCTTCTCCTCCCTTAAAAGCAACATTCCTGTCATAAGGAGCATATACATGTGAACACATTATTTTTGGAAACCTGCCACAAAGGCCTTTTTGAAAACCTTTAATTCCTTTCCAGTTAACACATAAACTGCATCATGAAAATTGCTCTACCAGCCATTAAATCAATTACATAACCAGATATTCCATGTAATGTAACTTCTCGGCTTCCTTGGGACTCAGTACATCTTGAAATACTGAGTCCTACATATCAAAGTGATCGTCAGTGCATACCACGTTTAGTACTTCATGAAATCCTACTCTTGGGATGCTTCTCACCTGTTTTCATGCAAATTACTTCCATATTTGGCAATTTAAAGAACTGAAATACAGGATATCATGTTTCCATATAAACTCTGAAATGTGTAAGATTAACTGTGGAATAGCCAATATTACATCAAAACTAGGTGCATGGATAATATGTAGTGGCATCGTATCTGCATGTGCTGCAACCTTCTCCTCAAACCTCTGCTATGATGAGCCACAAACCCCAAATTCAATTCAAATTCATCCACTGATTTAATTAGCTCAATCCTGGAAAAGCATCTGTTGTTTGTTCACATAAGGTGACCACATCCATTTGGACAGTATATAGTTTAGTTGTTAAGAATGGTGGCAATTGGCCAGACACAGCTCGCATCTCAAGTTGGTCAGCCGGTGAGTGGTCAACCAAAGATATCACAAAAAATGTTGGAATCAACTCCACATTCTCTCTGTCTACACTCGATGTCAATACCAGGTCTAACTTGTGACCAGCCACACAGGGAGGGGTGCACTCCAGTAGGGCTGCACCATGATTTAGCACAGTGAACATTTCCAAGTTTTTTGGGGTGTACTGGCCCAAATTAATGATTTTGTTTGGCTAGTGCCAGATGAGTTACTGCCACTTTGACTACAAAGAAAACAAAGAGAGACCGCACACCAGAGATATAAGTTTAATACCCGAAACTCACTTCTGCAGGTGGTAAATCAGGAAAAGTGAACTGTTATTCACCATTCACGGGTCGCACCTCTATTTCAAAGGGAAACACTTCTCAAATATGAAAATACTCGAAAAAATCAAAAATGTTTTCAAGAAAACAAAGTTCATCATAGTACCAAATGATTCCTCATAAGGTCCATGCTAAATGCCAGCATCTTTAGCGCTAATACATGTGATGATTCTTCATTGAGTAATGAAATTGAACTGCCACCAACTCAAAAAGGAACAAAATTAACTTGCAGGATTAAACATTGACAATGTCATATCCTAAAACCGGGACTCCGCGCAGCTTTTTGTGGGCAGATCCGTTGCCTTTATCAGGTGCTTGCATCAATGTTTTCATAAAATGCTGCACTCTTCTTGGCATGCTGGGAAAATGTCACATGGCATGGCCTGAAGTATATCTATGATGAAGGAATTGTTATTGTCTCTATGTGCTCAGAGATAGGTTGGTGTTCTAAAAAGTTCCAAGAGCACTGCCCCACAGCCTTTCTGTATGTCTCTGTTTCTTATTTTAGTGCCGTAACAGAGGTCTACGTGACTATCAGTGATTTATTTTATTGCTGAAACCTTTTAAAAACTCTTCTTGCCATTTTTACAGTGGGCCAACCCAACACACCATACACCCATATGTTCTTTTGGCCCACTTGCTTTTATTTTTGTAAAATCCGATGCAAACATTTTAACCAAACCAAGCAAGGAAAAATGGGCCCTGAAACCAGCTTCTCGCCCAAGTCTGGTGTGCATCTGCCCAGAGGTTTCTGTTGCTGGTGAAACCAAAAAATCCATATAGGACCTTGAATGGGAACAGTAACTTTTGGACCTAATTGCTAGAGGGAGTTATTGATAAAAGGTTGACAGCAGTATGTTTTTCTAACAATGTTTTAATTTTATGTTTGTTTGTTTTTAGAACGTTGCTATTGTTCATCCAATCCTGATGAAGACACGCATAATCTGTCGAGTCGAAACCTTTTATTGGAAAGAAGATTGATATTGTTAGGCACCAATAGTCGATATTTTGTCTGGAATGAACTGTTATTAACAATGTTAAGGTGTTGTGAATCACTAACAACACAATGGAAAAGAAGTGGATTAATGAAATGATCATCTTTTGTAACTTCTTAGTATGTCTACATATCTTTTAGATACTGCATTAGAGAGTCAATGTATGGATGCATGATTAGTAAAATGTTTTTTAAGAATTGATTAAATTAAAATGCTTCTAAGTGTTTTTTAGACAAATCTAAATAAAATGAATATAATGATTTGAGTATTACATTCTTCTGCCCACCTTCTTCATTCTCTCTCGTCCTCCTGGTACCATTTTCCTTATATTTAAAAGTAACTTTTGGGACAAAGGTTCAAGGATGCACCATCTTACTCTTGGACTATGTACACTCAATCGCTCTGCAGCCCCTCAGACTACCGGCTGCAGAGGCTCAGACAAATCTAGATTTTGGTTGGTGTGTAGCAGGGCCTTGGGTCTACATTTATAAAAAATGATGCTGGTTGAGGTTGCACCTGTAGCATTTGGGACCAGCGTAGCACATGAGGCAGGGCAGTGGGGGGCCCCGGTACTCTGTCAAATGCTGCTTATTGTGAACCTGTGCTAATAATGAAAGTGTCAGCATGGATATGATATGTGATAGGATATTTATAACGAGCTTAATACCCAGAGGTTTCTAAGCACGGACACAGGGATCGAACCTTTGTTGCTCTGTGTTGTCTTGCTTCCAAGGCGAGTACGTTGCCCCTGAGCTATCCTCCCGAGACAATTGATCCAGGCATCACTTTGGAAGGGGGCCAGGCATCCCCTCCAAATGGGAGGTGAGGTCTGAGGCTTCACACCCTCGCCAGGAGCCCCCAGATGGTCTGTGGGTCCCCCCATTTCGCACCTCCAATGTGCACCCTGCGGGTGGGATCTGCATTTCTACCACCGCTTCAGGTGGCATAAATGGATAGTACATACCCATCACCTGCTTTTCATTGTCACTCTCCTTCAAATGCAGCTTTATGGGGGGGCAGAAACGGGCACATGACCCCACCTTGGGCAGGGCCTGCCATTGCTACATGATGCAAAGCGGTCTTTGCCCATTTTTTTAAAAAGCAAAAGGAACACATATCAGGATATTTTATAGGGTGCTAGTAAGGATATACGGCTTTATATTCTGCATGGCTGTTGTTTATAAGTACATTCAGATAAATGAATCATGTAATGCTTCTGGCGTTCACCACGGGGCACAATGTATGCATTCACTATAATACATTTCCTGTAGCCTTGTCCTCTTTTTTTTGGGCACTATATATGTATCAATTGATTGACCGGAGTTGAAATGTATTTGGATACGTTTGAGGGCCCCCATCGTTCAGAAGACAGTTCAATGTGTCAAGCACGCGTTACGGATGTCTACGTTGTAATCTCATGTCCTGATATTTTTTTATTTTTTGTTCTGATATATGTACCATGCTCGAAGCTTCTAGTCTGTATCCACTACCCATGCTGTATATGGAATGCGTACCATTGCCCGTATCCATTCTTCTGCCCGTCCCCATTCTGGGAGTCTCCTAGTCCAAGTTCTGTGTCTATTCTAGGGTAAGTATTCCTATTTCATGAAGCTACTGATCAGGGTCACGCATCTCTATGCCTTCCTCATGGCTCGGGAGGATAGCTCCGGGGCAACGTGCTCGCCTTGGAAGCAGAACGACACGAAGCAACACAGGGCTTAGAAACCTTCGGGTATTAAGCGCGTTATAGATATCATCTCATATCCTGGCTGCTGATGTTACAAAGTGTAAGACACAAGTGCCATGGCTGTGAGCTACTAAGCTTGCCATGAAAATGCCATTTTTGTATTATTGTGATTCCAGTAAAGATTACATTAACAGATATTCTGGATCTCTTAACTTCTTTGGTTCAGCGGGGGAGTGGGTGGTCCGGGGTGGTGAGGAGCAAATGTGTCTGTGCCCCAGGCCACAACATTCCTTTAGCTGGCCCTGCTCAGCCTCCACCACTAGACCCTGCTGCCCCTTTTCATAAAAATCCATTGACCTTGCCTTCCAGCATCTGCTCCACCTCCACAAAGCACTGCCTTCCTTATTTCCTCCCAACATCTGCCCCACCTCCACACATCACTGCCTTCTTCATTTCCTCCCAACTTCTGCCCCACCTCCACACAGCACTGTCAACTTAATTTCCTTCCAACATCTGCCCCACCTCCACACAGCACTGCCTTCCTTATTTCCTCCCAACATCTGCCCCACCTCCACACATCACTGCCTTCTTCATTTCCTCCCAACATCTGCCCCACCTCCACACATCACTGCCTTCTTCATTTCCTCCCAACTTCTGCCCCACCTCCACACAGCACTGTCAACTTAATTTCCTTCCAACATCTGCCCCACCTCCACACAGCACTGCCTTCCTTATTTCCTCCCAACATCAGCTCCACCTCCACACAGGACTGTCTTCTTCATTTCCTCCCAACATTTGCCCCACCTTCATACAGGACTGTCTTCCTTATTTCCTTCCAACACCTGCTCCACCTCCACAAAGCACTGCCTTCTTCATTTTCTCCCAACATCTGCCCCATCTCCACACAGAACTACTTCTTCACTTCCTCCCAACATCTGCTCCACCTGCACACAGGACTGTCTTCCTTATTTCCTCCCAACATCTGCCCCACCTCCACAACGCACTGCTTTCCTTATTTCCTCCCAACATCTTCTCCACTTCCACACAGCACTGCCTTCTTCATTTCCTCCCAACATCTGTCCCACCTCCACACAGCACTACCTTCTTCACTTCCTCCCAACATCTGCCCCACCTCCACACAGCACTGCCTTCTTCACTTCCCCCCAGCATCTGCCCCACCTCCACACAGCACTGCCTTCCTTATTTCCTCCCAACATCAGCTCTACCTCCACACAGGACTGTCTTCCCTATTTCCTCCCAACATCTGCTACACCCCACACAGCACTGCCTTCTTCATTTCCTCCCAACGTCTGCCCCACTTCCACACAGGACTGTCAACTTAATTTCCTTCCAACGTATGCTCCATTTCCACACAGCACTGCCTTCTTCATTTCCTCCCAACATCTGCCCCACCTCCACACAGCACTACCTTCTTCACTTCGTCGCAGCATCTGCCCCACCTCCACACAGCACTGCCTTCCTTATTTCCTCCCAACATCAGCTCTACCTCCAGACAGGACTGTCTTCTTCATTTCCTCCCAACATTTGCCCCACCGTCACACAGCACTACCTTCCTCACTTCCTTCCAGCATCTGCTCCACCTGCACACAGCACTGTCATCTTCATTTCCTCCCAACATCTGCTCCACTTCCGCACAGCAGTGCCTTCTTCCTTTCTTCTCACTTACCTAGCCATCTCCTATTCCGTTTCTCTTTCACAAACTCTCTCCGTTTATCTACTGAACAGTTTTAGATTCTGCAAAAGAAAAGCAAGATGGGTGCAGATCACGTGAGCACCCGCAGAAGAAGCATCAGCTCAAAACACTGCGCGTAGTTGAACGGTGATGCAGACACCACACGCATATCATGGACAGTTGTTGCTTCGACACCTGAATGAATCATTTAAAAAAAATATTACATTTCTTTTTTATTGTACAAAATGGTTTATTACAAACCTTAGACATTTTGCTAAAAAAACAGTTGTTACAAACATATGGCCATAAAAATAATTCGAAATTGTACATTCATAAAAAATACTCGTCGAAATTATTAATTATTACATCCTACTGCGGATTACTTCTTATCAACCATGGAATTCGTGCTAGAAAAGCCAATTCATTAAAGGTTAAGTCTTCTTAAAACCATTACTTAGAAGCACATCAGTAAATACTCATAACCTCTACAAATCTAACCATTTCAATTGTGTCCTGCTAAAATTCATCTAAAGTTCTACAATTACACTTGTTCTTGAAAACATCCCAGAGGTTTCATGTGTGCAAAACACTTATTGGGGTAAGCAGTACACTCTAGTGACAGCCTGGTACAGTCCTAGCAGTACCAGTCCTCTTATCTGTGATATGGCCCAGGTGCCTGACATGCATTGCCTTATTTTGGTTGTTTATCTGTGATCAGGCCCAGGTGCCTGGCATGCATTGCCTTATTTTGGTTGTTTATCTGTGACCAGGCCCAGGTGCCTGGCATGCATTGCCTTATTTTGGTTGTTTATCTGTGATCAGGCCCAGGTGCCTGGCATGCATTGCCTTATTTTGGTTGTTTATCTGTGATCAGGCCCAGGTGCCTCACATGCATTGCCTTATTTTGCTGTTAGCTGTGATCTGGCCTAGGTGCTTTACGTGTATCGTCCTACTCTTGCTGTTTATTTGTGAAAGATGATAAGTCCAACAACTTTGTTCTGTATAATGGCTGCCATCCTACATTCTGGTACTAGAAGCCAAGCATGCCTTACTGAACTCCCACCAGCACCTATCCTAGCTCGTAGCCTACTTACCCTGACCAAAACAGCTATGAATAATGCCACGACCCTCCAATCTAAACACTATAGTGTCCTAGGGACAGTAACCCATGCCTCTCTACCATGTGCCACGTCTGATAGAAACTACAGACTCCGTGCCAGACTTACCAAACTACATGAACCAATGAGAAGATCTCTACCACCTACCAACATGAAAACAAACTATCAGCATATTATGAAACCTAGTCACAATAACCTGCCATCGCCACATTCTATTTCTAATATCAATGCCTTCAAAACCAACAATCACAAGTTCAAGCTAACTGATACTAACACAGCTAAGCCTATCCAGGTCAAAGCTGTAACTGAGGCCCTCTCCCTTAAAGGAGCACTTCTCAATGCGAGATCACTCGTCGCCCACGCCCTTGATATAGCTGACTTAATCAAAGAAGGTAATCTGGACTTCTTTGCGATTACTGAGACATGGCTACACAACGCGGAAGGGCCGGCACTTATGTTAGCCATCCCAGATGGCTATATAATATCTAGACAAGACCGAGATGGCGCACGAGGAGGTGGTATCGCCATTATATCTAAAATATGCCTCTCCCTCCGACTAGCCCCCACCCAATTGTCACAATCTTGTGAAATTCTATCTGCTAAACTCCAGATAAACAACTCACAAACACTCACCATTCATCTAATATACAGACCTCCTGGACCTCTTGGTACCTTCGAGGAGGATCTGCATATTATACTCACTAACAACCTCAAACCATCCTCTCAACTACTCCTATTAGGGGACTTCAACATAGGCTTTAATGACCCGATGGACAAAAACGCTACGGTTATAGCTAACACCATCAATGCACTAGGCTTGTCTCAAAAAGTTAACAAACCCACCCTCTTGAAGGGTAGAACATTATATTGGATAGCGGACTATAATTGCACA
Organism: Ambystoma mexicanum; assembly: GCF_040938575.1. Lineage (NCBI taxonomy): Eukaryota > Metazoa > Chordata > Amphibia > Caudata > Ambystomatidae > Ambystoma > Ambystoma mexicanum. The sequence continues at coordinate 200,513,729 of NC_090940.1, forward strand.
GCTACTATCTCATCCATCTTGCCTCTACCCTGGACAGACCACTCACTGGTATCCTTTAACTTTTCCACTAGCAGACCTACTCCTACGACCCCTCTACTAGCGCCACCATGTTTAATCGGAAACAAAAAGAGCATTACAGTAATCCCTGCCATCCTACCCACTCTAAATGCACTGCCAGCAAATCTAGATCCCAGTATTCTAGTCCACAAATTCAACAATATCATGCTCACGACATTGGACAAAATTGCCCCTCTTAAACTTAGATCAAGCAAACCCAAAACCCATTTAAATTAACGATTAGCCACAACTTAGAGACTTACGCCTCTTGAAAAGAAAAAGTGAAACCAATTGGAGACTATGCCCCTCCAATGACAATAAAGCCAAACTAGCCTCGCTCTCTTCACACTATAAGAATGAAGTCTGCTTGGCAAAACGTAATTCTTATGACAAACGCATTGCCAATTCCAACTCTAGCATGAGGAACTCTTTTCCATACTAAAAGAACTAGAGTCACCAATAGCCATACCTGATATTTGTACTAAGGATAAGTCCTGGTGCGCAGACATCCAACAGGCACTAGCAAATAAAATTAACATGCTCCAAAACAAAATACAGCAAAAAAAAGAAACGCTGAAGCTACAGCACTCGCCCAATAGCCCTCCGCCCAGTGGCCCACCCACGGCACACAACAATACATTTCACTTCACTAAAATGTCTACCCTGGAAGTAGAAAAAATCATCCTTTCACTTAAACCCTCCAATTGCAAAGGCGACATCTGCCCAGCTCAACTAATAAACGATGCTGCAGAGACTTATCTCCTTTCATCTCCAAATTGATTAATGCATCCTTTGCCTCAGGTACCATCCCTGCCAACCTAAAACATTCCTGGGTGCTCCCACTCCTCAAGAAACAAACATTAGATCCTCTCATCCCCACCAACTACCATCCTATTACCATGGTACCATTCTTACTTAAAATTCTGGATAAAGCTGCTTATATCCAGATTCAAAAACACTTAGAAGTGCATAAACTCCTAGGAGATAGACAATCTGACTTCCGCCCACTACACGGGATGGAAACTGCCTTAATTGATTTAAAATCCCAAATTGATGAGCTGAGAGACAAAGGGAAGACAGCACTTCTGCTCCTGCTTGATCTCTCAGCTGCATTTGATCTAGTGGACCATAAGGTCCTCTGCAGACACCTGGACTCTGCCGGTCACTTCTCCTCTGAGGATATCAGATGGATTGAGCCATTCCTGAGCGAGAAAACCATGAGAGTATTCTCTCCATCGGCAGCTGCAGACCCTACCCCCATCCTGTGCGGTGTTCCCCAGGGCTCTTGTGTCTCACCAACTCTATACAACATCTTCACCAAACCCTTGTTTGATGATCTGGACCATCTGGGTATCACCTACACTAACTATGCAGATGATACACTGATTCTCCTCCCGCTTTCTGGGGATCATAGTAAGGACAGGGAGTTGGTGAACAGAGTATATCTTATCATCCAGACATGGATGGCCACTCATGGCCTCTGCTTGAACGATAAGACCGAGCTGATAATCATGGGTACACATGCCAACATTAAAAAACTAAGCCAGGAATTTTCCTCATTCAATATCGACGGGAATATCATCAAAGTTTCCAAGGAAGTAAAAACCATTGGTTTCTACCTTGATTCCACCTTGTCCTTTGATAAACAGGTAAAAACCCTGGCCTCCACCACAGCCTGCACTCGGCAAGCTGATAAGAGCTGGCAAGCCATTCTTCTCCAACGATAGCTGCATGATCCTGGCCAGAGCTTTAATACTCTCCAGAATTGACTACTGTAATGCCTTATGCAGTGGTGCTAATAAAATCACCATCCACAGGCTACAAACATTACAAAATAACACCTTGAGAGCAGCACTTGGCATAAACAAAAGAACTCATATCTCCTGCATCAGACGCCAACATAATTGTCTTTCTACTGATAACAAAATACAGCTAAAAACGATATCACTGACCCACAAAGCCTTAAATAACGCTGCCCCCAGTTACCTTACAGATAAACTTCATAGAAGAATCTCTCTCAGACCCACTAGAGCTGGCAATGCCAACTGCCTGGTAGTACCTAAATACAGGCTCACCAAGATTGGTGGTAATAGTTTCCCAGTGAAGGCTGCTAAACTCTGGAACCTACTGCCACAGTACCTGAGAGCAGACCAACCCTACCTACACTTCAGAAAAAATGCCATCAAACATCTCATCTCTACTGAGCCCTAATCTCCTATCCTCTAGGTTGCTTCCGCATCTGGGGCAGTATATTCCTACTCGCCCAATATTCCTATTTGAACTTTGTGTCACTGTTTATAAGACTATGTGTAATTTATTCTACCTTTGTGACTTAGTGTAAATATATTGTTACCTGTATATTTTTGTAGCCCTGTAAACTTTGCATTTTCTTATTGATGCGCCCTGTTACCCACGAGTTTGGTGCGCATAAAAAGTGAATAAACAAACAAACAAACAAACTCTAGTGACAGCCTGGTACAGCTGTCAGTCCTAGCAGTACACTCCAGTGACAGCCTGGTACAGTCCTAGCAGTACACTCTAGTGACAGCCTGGTACAGCTGTCAGTCCTAGCAGTACACTCCAGTGACAGCCTGGTACAGTCCTAGCAGTACACTCTAGTGACAGCCTGGTACAGCTGTCAGTCCTAGCAGTACACTCCAGTGACAGCCTAGTACAGTCCTAGCAGTACACTCTAGTGACAGCCTGGTACAGCTGTCAGTCATAGCAGTACACTCTAGTGACAGCCTTGTACAGTCCCAGCAGTACACTCCAGTGACAGCCTGATACAGTCCTAGCATACACTGTAGTGACAGCCTGGTAGTCCTCTGTCTGATAGTGAACTTCGCCTTTCTCCCAAGTGCACTGATGTTACTGAAAGGAAGAGTGCATTGGTTCACACATCACAAACATATGCATCTAAAAATTGTGATGTCTGAGCATGACTGTGTTGCTTCCGCTTTAATGCCCACAATATCCCCACTTACACCCTCATTTTATATCACTGGGTTGATGTCACATAATCGTCTGGCTTGTTGTTTTGTGTGTAGAGTGAGAATTCAAATACGAGAGCAGGTGTGTCCACTTTCCACTGCCTGCAGACAATCAATGACTTCAACCGAATCAGCAATCAATTCAAGCAAAGAACTGCATAGAATCTTCTCTAAATTCAAACTGCCAGGCTGCTCAACCCCCCCTCACCCAACTCCCAATCCCTATGCGATACCTTATCAGAACATTTTCATATCGCTATCAACAGACATTCTGCCATCATCTCTAAAATAGAAATAATGCCCCTGCCCGTTCCCCGCCTGTGATGAATCAACTTCTGGGGCACCAGTGGCCCAAGGATAAATATCAGTTTATAAACCATCAATTAGCCCCACACTTCTAGCACACCAGAAGGGATCTGAACAGACTAGAAACACAAGTCAATTATAAACCTCCTTATCCAATTTTGGTAACATGGACGGAACGGCAGGCTTGTCTCTGAAAGGTTGTAGTTCGTTGATTAGTTGCAACACAGCAAAAATACAATTATTACCCAATGGCAACAGGCACTGTCCAGCCAAGGCTGTATAAAAATATCTAATGTATTATTTTCACAACAGAGAGTTCTAGCACACTACAAAATACAACATACCCTGTAAAGGAATGCAGAGGACAGTTTCAAAGACGGAAAAGGGATGCACTCTGGATTCTGACAGGAGGGTAGTCGGTATACTAATTAATAGTAATAGTTCAAGGATACTTGGTTTCAACACAAAGGGGGCAATGGGTCGTAGAATGTCACTACGGGCCTTTGGAGAAGGATCAGGGGGACAGAACCACAATGTACCTTGTGCTTGTAAGTGTTCTTGGTGCTCGACAGGGTAAAGTCGGTTTCAGGGCGCTTTTCAGCATATGCGACAGAGTTCAAGATGGGAGACATCTGTGGGTATCAGGCGGCAGGCAATTCGGCGAGCGAGGCTGGACGGACGGCTGCAGGATGGCTTAAACACAGCCTAGGGTCAGGGACTGTTGTCTCAGTGCTGGTCTGCGGTTCTCAAGCACTGGTCGAAGCGTTTCAGACGGCCTTAGCGACTGCAGCGTAACGAAAGTCAGCAGTGAAGTCGGTTGCAGCTCGAGGAGCGCGACTGGCTCGAAAATATCCTTTAAGGTGGGCATCAGAAGATGCTTGTCGATGCATTTCTCCTAGCTTCTTCACTGTGCTTGTGGCGTCCTTTAAGGCAGAGAGCCCAAAGCTGAGGAGAGTTTTGTAGGCAGCTGCCTTATCCTTGGTTTGGTTCAGAGACTCTCTGGCGCTTCCCACCTAGGAAGCCTGCTGCAGAGCCTAGCAGGGCACGCTGTGTGCTGCTGCTGGAGGGTCCTCTGGATTCAGTATCTCCCTCTGTTCCCTGGGAGATGTTTAGGAGAGGGATCTTGCTTCCGTCTTGAAGGTCCTGGCCTTCATTTACTGGCGGACTATGTAAGGCAGACTGTACCTTCAGCCAGGGTCCAATGCTGAGTTCTTCTTGCTACTCCTTGAAAAGTCTTCAGATGATCTGCCCAAAAGAGGGGCTCGGCTATAGATTTGTCCCTTTCCCAACACATCACTTCTGTATACAGAACCTGTTTCTTCCAGCTACGCATCCTTAGGGGTATCTTCCCATACCTTACATATCCTCACTGATTCTCTGCCATCACCTACATCACCCTCTCCCGCTTAGACTATGTATACTGCCTTTATCTAGGCGCACCGCAGTTCCAGCTAAGGAAACTGCAAATAATCCAAAACACTGTGGCATGCCTGCTCAGTGGCCTCCCACCCAGAGAACAGATCAGCCCCACACTAAGAGTTCTCCACTGGCTCCCCATTGGTTCCCCATTGGTTGGCGAACTACCTTTAAAGCCATGTGCATCACTCACTGTGCCATCCACAACACTGGCCAAGAATTCCTCCTAGACAAACGGACTCACTACCACCCCTCCAGGACAATCAGATCCAGCACAGTGTCCCTCCTAGTTGGCTCCCATTACAACTGCACCAGACTGGGTGGATCTCCTTCTCTGTCCAAGCTCTGACCATCTGGAACTCTCTGCCCCTCCACATCTGCAATTGACAATCACCTGGCATTCAGAAAGGCCCTCAAAACCTGGCCCTTTCCTTCCCCCTCTTGAATCTTCTCACACTCTATGATGTGATTGACCCGCACAAATAAGCACTGGGCCAAACCCAACTACACACCTATCCGCCAATCCACTGCAGATGCCGGCAGTGTTCGCAGCAGCACACCGTGAGGAACTCAGCGCCCCATTCCCCCAACCGCAGACAATCGTATATCACTCCCCCGTCCCTCCAGTCCCCCTCTGACTGCTCAGGCTCTCAATCTAGGGAGTCCTCAAGTGACGAGACCAGCCAATCATGTTGGACCTAGGAAAAGCGACATTAAAGATGAATTCCATCCGAGTTTAAGGTATGTACAACTTGCACTACGTCTGTGGACACAGGCACGGCCAACCATCCATGCACTACACAATGCAGCTATGGCTATGAAAATCCGATCTAGCAGCTGTCATAGCCATCCACACTGAAACACTTGACGTGGCGCCAAACCTCTTCCATAGCATACAATGACAACCTATGAAAAATGTGGTTCTAGCTGGGCACGCATCGGGTGTCCCACCCTAGCACTGTATCCTAAACCACCAACAGCACCAGTCCACATGATTAACCTCCGAGCTGCTTACTGGAGCCTAGCCAGCTCTCCTAAACCCTAACCTGGCAGAATGCACACACGCATCTTAAAGTTAACTCTTAGAATCTTCCATACAAGGATTTCGGTCCGCCAGGGTGTTCCACAAAGCTCAATGAGGTCATACAAATGGGCAAGTGGCACTATATAAATGACGAATACAATACAATATAATACAATACAATGCTTGATGACAAACAATTCTCTGGAAATGAACCCACCCGGGACTTAAATTATTGTCCTCATTGGCTAGGCTCACCACAGAAACCGTGCCTCGGGCCAGCAATGCTGGCTATCTCACATGATCCCATAAAAAGTAGAAATTAGTTTAGTGTCTGCTCACGCAGAACCTCTCTCTTGTTCCACAAGTCAACTCAATTCTACAACATAGCTTCTGGCAAATCAAAGTGTCTGGATACTCTTACTCTTCTTTGCCTTCCCTCTGCAACCTAACTATTGCCGATAGCATTATCTGTACTGTAATGGAGTATAACCATTGGGCCTCATTATGACTCTGGCGGCAGCCGTGCCGGTAAAACCGGCACGGCTGCCGCCTGAGTCATTTCTTTTCCTGTTCCTGGGATTGGGCAATTACTGGGGCATTACAGCCCCGGCAGACCCGGTAATTGCCCATTGCCGGGCGTCTGAAAATATTACTCCCCATTCCCATTTGAGTCCCATTGGACTCAATAGGAATGTGGAGGACGGATGCACCAGCACCATTCATGAATGGTGTCGGTCCATCCGTCAAGGTCTGCGAGCGGGTACAATTCCACCCGCCAGGTCAGACCTGGCACGCTGAAAGGCACCCACTCGTAGACTCGTAGTTTGCCGTTGTGGAAACAACGGCACCGGCAAGCTTACCGGTACCATTGTTTCTGGACCAGCAACCTTGCAGTGAGGCCCATTGTCTTTTGCAATAAAACACATTTCCCCAGTGGGAAACCAAGGATGTCGCAATACAAAGCCATATCCAAGGGTCGGAATTCATGTTTGAATCCAAAAAAAAGAGAGTAAAGAGTCAAAGCTTCACAGAGCGTTTCGAACATCTACTGTAGTTTGTTAAGGCTGCACTGTACTGAACGCTGCATCTGTACTGAATTTAACACCGCCAGCACAAACACTTGAAATAGCAAGTGCTGTGCAAAGTTGTTTGATGTATTTTAACATTGTGACCATTGTCTCTACCTGGGCTTCACTGGGCTGCCAGATAACCACTCCCCAATGACGTCAAGGGACGCTGCACTGACCATCGCAACTAGATACCTTTGATCTCATGTCCTCCACAACATTCTTCCATTCATAAAGTGAGCCTGCAGCCATCCGGAGAACCCCTTCCTTGGCATCCGGATCCATCACTGCCGCATACCCGAAATGTATGATCTACCAAACCAACAAATGAGGAAGGGCACACCTGGTGTGAGAGTAGCGCGTTCTGGAAATCCATTCCTCTATTTGTCCACTAGACAAACAAACACTTACTGTTACTGACGCCACTCAAAACCTACACTTTCTTTCAGTGATTGACCAGTCTCTTCACTGTATTGTCAAATTCATGAGTTATATACAACCCACAACTCACCATTATATAAGCATCCTTTGTCAATGATGAACTAATGCCATCTCTGTGGTGAGGACAAAAAACGCCAAAACATACAAAGCAATCCAAATTAACAGATCCACTTTGGTGTACGTTTCATGACGCTCCACACGCAACTCTCTGCCTGGTGCCCATGTTCTGAAGCTCTGCACGCGTTATCCCAGGAAATATTGCCAGGTAAGTTTGCAGAGGTTGCTCAAGGCTTTGGAGGACTTTCTGATGATTACAACTTACTTGAAAACTGATAAAAGACCAAGATGTGATTTTCAAAAGTACCACAAAGAAATATGATCATTGGTTCCTCCTAGGTAAGAAATTAGAAGAGATTAATGAAATCAAATACATGGGATAACTCTTAATGCCACATTAGTGGGGTTGGATCGTCAAAGACCATCCAGAATATGAAAAACGCATTGTGGGGTTTTTCGCTGAGACTCCTTGTAAACTTAACGTAACAGCAATTGCTTTATTTAGAAAGAGAAATCTGGGCTTTGAATAATGTGTCTTGGCTAAAGAAATTAGAGAGGCCATTTCGGAGGCGAGCATTAGTTTTGGGGAAAGGAACTTCAATGGACATTTTATTAACAGAGCTGATTATTAGGCCATGGTCCACTTGAGAGAGAATTCGAGGAGCACAATATGGTGTTAAAAATTAGGAGGCATCTCTAACTAATTAATTAAACAACTCATAGCAGAGCTTAAGAGGGTGGAAACCACTTACAACCTTAATTTACTTATGAGTGTCCAGTTATTGGATCCATTGATATTGTATTCTAAAGTCCCTGCATAAGCAACTAAACTGGGAATCACAGAAAAAGGGAATAATAGGGATTGTCAAAATTGTTTGTGTGAGTTTGCAAGAAAGGAGGGGTACAGTAGAATTTGTGAAGGCCTTTTCAAATAAGCATAGACTAAAGGTTTTTCATGCCTCTTTTCCTTGCAAATTCGGACTACATACACTTATTATTATCATTATTTATTATTTGTTTTTCTTTTTTATGTAAGCCTTAACAAAAAGAAAAAGATAAAATAATCTTCATCGTAATAGACAAACATAGAACATAAAATCGATAATTAATTAGCATAATACAATTAACATAACCCAACAACATACCATTTTGCCCCAGGTCGAACCCCCTTGGGGTTGCACCGTTCAATTTGTATCCCAATGTTGGGTTTTGAGTTGTCTGTGGCTGTTGTTAACAGTCACGGCGGCGCAATTCTGCCAAGGGGGTTCGACATGGGGAAACAACCCCACTTCATACAACCCATCCTTTGCCTTGATAAAGACCCCTCGAGGTCGAAACACGTGTCTGTCGACCACCACTAGACTATGAGTCTTCACTTCAATAAGAATCTCACTGAAAAATACTGCATTTAGCATGGGGATCAATTCATATATAGGATTCTCTAAAAACTAAGAACTGCAAGCTAACCAGGACTGATTCCCTATACCTTCCTAGGGGTGTGGGTCCACCTCTACCAACCTGTGACCTCGCACAGACAAATCCAGACTATAAAACTAATAAATAGAGCTCAGCACAGGAGTGATCAAAACTAGAGCCCAACTACTCTCTATCCCAATATATAAAACATACTGACAACAAAGCACCAAATTATATTAAATTAGATTAAATACAACATCATATTTAAAAAAAAGACAGATATTCTGAGCCCGTACAATACAAGAATAAGGATACGTTTGTGGTGGGCTCAACTCATGAAGTGCAGTCTCACTGATTTTTTTAAGATGACAAAAGCAGAATCACCATACATAGACTACTTCCTGAACCTTACAATGGTGAACGGTCTGATCTGAATCCCCTCCTTTCAAAATTCAAAAAAATGTGCACAAAATGTATGGCTAAATTGGAGCTACAGGGTCCGGTTTCTAATGCTATATTAAAAGCACCGGACAAAAAGATTGGACAAAATAGCAGATATCAGCGACGTAAGCAGATTCAAAGATACAAGCGCTATGAAGCAGTGTTCTTACCCACAAAGGATCTCAGGCTATATTTAAAGAAATTCCCATATGCTAAACTACGACTCTGATACCTAACGTTCAGGCTCAACTGCCTACCGACAGTAATGGGGCCCAAGTGAGGTATTTCCTGGAGTTAAAAAGTTTGCAGACTGTGTGGGCATAAAACTGAATCACGCCAACATTTAGTAATGGACTGTCAAAGACTAAGGAGCAGAAGGATTCTTATGCTGGGGCCCAGTGGTAATTCGCCAGCAGGATTCAAAGCAGCGGACTTGTGGCACAGGCTACTGTCTACAGCCCACCTTTCACTTAAGCTTGCCCTGGTAAACATTTCTGTTTATGATTTTTGAAAGCATCGATGAAGTTATGATGTTAGCTAAGGCTGAAGCTGAGAAATTGGGAGTGGTCGAACTGGGGAGGGGAGTACTGACTTAGGTTTCAACTATTTCGATTGTGGGGGGTAAAAGTTTAGGGATTCTGTGCAAAGTGTGACTGGCATGGCAAGGGAATTTGTTAGATATGGGCAAGTGCATGCATCGAAAAGTACAGCTTGGTTTTGTTTTCTTTTTCTTTATTCAACTTAATATGGTCCATTACAGTTAAATGAACAGGGTTTCCCCTTTTTTCTTTTTTTATGATGCTGTTGTAACATAATGTGTACTGATAACATTTTTTAAAAGAAAAAACAACATCAATTCCCCCAATCCCTAAAATATTTTGTCAAACTGTTAAAGCCATATCTACAATAACTGACAGAACACAGATAGGAATATAAGTACAGCCAAGTTTAGTGCAACGGATTTACAATGCATTATAGACTGCCATAAATGATCAAGGAACACCCAGTCAGGATTGGGTATAAATCTACTAAAATACTCAATCCTTTGCATTCTTAAAGCAGGGCAGAAAACCAACAAGTGTGGGAGCGTTTCCACACAATCCCTGTCCTTGCAAAAGCGGCCGTGTGCGTCAGTGTCTTGTGAACGGCACCTGATAGCTGCATTCGCCCTAGTAGGAAGCACATTAAATCTAAATTGCATAAAATGATCACACATTTTCCTATTCAGGAAGCGTTTCCGATATGGTTCCAAGCTGCCAAGGTTTTTTGGTGGGAAATAATCTGGTAATACAGCTTCAAGCCTAACACCACATCATTGGTTGCTGCCCAATCCTTATTTTGGACCATCATTTTTGCTTTAAGCGGGTGTTTCAACAATGTTACTGCGGTTATTCCCACTTTGTTCATTAGACCCAGACATTCAGTTTGGAGGTTAAACATGAAAACCCTCTTGAGAGGTTCCAGCCCTAACCGTCTCACTCAATGTAGAATACAAAGAGTCCCCGTGACTCACATGCAGTTTTCAGAATACAGACAATGTTTTCCATTCTATCAAGCTCTGCAGTGACTATATTCCCAGTTCGTATCTAATTGCAGCAAACACCACACATTTGGGCAAACAGAATAGAATAGACCGCCAGATAAAGGCTTCATTTTTATTCAACCCGGACATGACACAACTAGGCAAAACCTCCAGTCCGTAACAGAGTCAGGGAATTACCTTCGATCTATAATATTTCAAGACAGGCAAGATGGAAAATTTGCCATATTGTCTATCTATTTTTTTCATTTGGGTTATCAGTTTATATATTTTCTCTTTCAGATAATTCTCATAATAGTACTTCCTGGGGATGCAAATATAGAGTAATCCAAGTAATTGTAGCTTGATTTAATTGAAAATGTCATGTTGTCTAAGAACCAGGTAAATTGGATTGAATTTTTCTACCTACTTAACCTTAGTATAACCGTTTTTAGGGGATTCACTCACAGATTACTTTCAATTATATACTTATTAAAAGCTGTCATCAGTCTTTGTAGGTTGAATTAAGAACATAATTAAAGCCATACATCCCAGCCACCTCTTTTGGGTCTCCTCCCACAGGCCTTAGTGTTTGATCAAATTGTGTGGCAGCAACCTTAGTTCATCCTAACTGAGCTCTATGCTCTATGCCTTTCCTCCAAGTAAGTCTTTGTGGACTGGACCTTTTTCTTAGATACTGCCCACCTGTGACCAGTAAGTTGTCGTAAGCAGAGGGAGACTAGGTAGACATTTTAACTCATCATGGTTTTGAATATTCGGTCCTACCTCTCCATTACTTTCCAGCGTTCCCTCCCATGGGCTGTCCAAACGTATGGCTATGTCTCTCAACCCATCCCTCGTCACTTCACCGGTGTTAGGAGGCCTTTTCCATACCAGTTGCTCTATGACTTTTTTTACTGTTGCATTAAGTTGGTCTTCCGTTATAGCTATAGTGGTGGCTTCCCTAGCTATTTCAGTCCCTCCCAACTTCGGGGGAACCTCCCCAGACAATCGTTTGGTTTCTCCACAATTTATAGGGGTGGTTTTATCTGCCTTACAAGCCTATAGTCCCTGGTTTCCTGAGCAGATTTGCCCTTTTCTGCAGCTCTGTAGGTTTTTCAAACATGTTATCCACCTTGGGCATCTCAATGCCCCCCCACTGCAGTTTTCCTTTTGTGTTTCATTGTGTTAGTCAGGGTGTCGGTTGGTTCCAGCTGATCAGCCACCCCCCGTGGGTCTCCCACCTGTTTCTGTCACCATAATACAGGTCAGAGGACTCCTCCTGCTGACAGGCAGTATTTACAAGATCAATGGGAGAGTCATGGGTTTAACCCCCCAAACCCCCGCTACAGAAAGAAACATCCAAGTTTACAATCTGACTATTGTTCCAAGAATCCGCCTGTATTACATCTCGTAAATACTTCCAGGAAGATTTCTTGAATGCCTTTCGGTTATCAGACACCAAATTTGTACATTTCTCTCTTTGCTCCTTTTTTTCTGTTTCTTGCTAATGATCTCTACAGCTGGATGAGACATGCCAGGATTAGTCTTTTCCCAAATCTCATTTACCTATCCCCGGGATTTATCACCTGTTGGGACTGGAACAGCCACACCACTTGCCGTCAGTTGAGCAACCGGGTATCTATTCCCATCCGGGGAAGGTTGGAGAGGCAACTGTCCCCTGGGGCACAATTCACAATAATGAATCAGTGATGTGAATTGTCTACAAAAATCGCATAGGTATTTGGTATGCTCCTTAAGTTCCCCATAGATATTCTCCTGTGCCGCCGAGTTTACAGAGTGTACAGCGACTTGATCCATACTACCAATTCGGGCTGAGGAGATGCTAGAGTCTAGTATCCCCTCCAATATCGGAGGGTGTTCCAACATAGCCAATAATGTGATCTCCCCAGTTGAAAAGAAGGGGAGCGCATTTTCAAATGACACGTCCTCAAGAGCCATAGGCACTCGATCAAAAACCTCCTGCCCCATAATTTGTTTATGAACTTCCTACAGCAATGAGGTAAAATCATCTGACTCCAGTAACAAAGGTGAGTTTTCCAAATCATTGCCCTTATCTATCATGATTGATAACCCCCTGATAGGGCCCTTACCTCCCGCTGCCTCCACACAAAATTGAGCCCTATTTGGAATTGAGGCAGATGGTGGGGAAGGGGGAGTGGTAGGGCCAAGGCCTGAGACATGCTATTACGTCTGTTTGTAAAACCAGCGGCACCAACAAAATTCCACCACCAAAATATCTTTTTTTGGTGGCGGGTACCTTTTCTTTTTTACGGTTCTTTTATAATTTCGTGTTGTGCTTCCAATATAAAGCCTGTAACAAGCGCGCCGACTGTGACTTTACAGTAAATAGCAGTGCCTTTGTTTTCCCCGCTATGCACAGACCAACCTCAAACTGGATTGAAGCGTGATTATTAAAGTGAGCATCAACAGTAATAATTTGCCCGCAACCAAACCACCAGACCAGCAAACAGCACTCAAAAGGCACTCAGGATTGCAGGCGCGCGGCATGCTCACGGCCCATGTGTTCAATGCCGGTGCTGGTGGGAGTGGGATGGGACCAATAATTCTGAAAAAATAGAGCGAGATAATGATTTGTTATTTATATAGCACCTTAAGCCAAAGCGCTTTACAGAGAACATATTTACATACAGTATCATCCCAACCAAAGTTGGTACTCATTTATCGACCTCAGAACGATGAAAGGCTGAGTTGGCCTTGCCGGCAGATCACACATAGATCGCAGCAGTGAGCGCTCAACCCACTGAGCTATTTTACCATCAGTAAGATAGTTCAGCGATAAATGTGTAAGTCACTTGTAAATGTCCAAATCCAATTACTAGCGGTTCCAATCAGTTCAGGATGAATATATGGTTCAAGGATATGAGTGGAGAGAGGCTTGTGTACCTCATACAAAGTTTCCACTACTTCAAGGGGATTGGCCTCCAGCACGCCACCACACCATCACAGAAAACAGCAGGCGAAAGGCACTCGGGAATGTGCACACGCAGAATGCGCCCAGCCCTTGCCTTAATTGCCAGTTCCGGTGGGAGTGGAACTCTCATGCAAAGTTTCCACTGCTTCAAGGGGAGTGGCCTCTAGCATGCCACCAAGACACCACAGCAAAAAGGCACACATACACTTTTGAAACTTTGTCCGAACCATATAGTAGATTTTATGGGTGCTCACTGTAAAGTTTACATTTAAACTTAGAAGTATGTAAAGAGTGTAAGGAGAGAATTGAGGGGGAGTCTGTTTGGCATCTTTTTGCTGATTGTTGAGCCTTGGATAATGGCAGAATAGCCACCCTGGATTTCTTCATTGGTATGGACGCAGACTTAAAAGAGAAATCATTTTGGCTTAGAATTTTGGGTGTTGAGAAGAGCTCACTGGTTTTTACTGCTATTCATGTATGGTCTGGAGGCTTAAGAATGATGAAAGGATTAACCACAAATGGGAACTTATAGGTCTGGGACAAAGTCTTTATTTCAGTCTAAGGAGTGTGAAGGCATCATGGAGTAGACACAGAAAACTGAATATGATTTTGAGTACACACTTTTTTTAACTAAAAGAGGAGGGTTGGAACATGGCCTAGCTTGCCCTATGCTAAGGTGGGATTTCCCTACCTAAATAAAACTAATGACAGTCTGTCCTAGGAGGTCCAAAGCAAATGTCTTTCTGGGTCCAAAACCTATACCTGTCCTCACATTTAACTATATACACTATGTAGAGGTGTCTGCATCAAACATGAAGTGGCCAAATGAAAGTTCAGAGCTTCTTCCAGCTCCTGGATGGAAAAGGGGTTTCCCTTCCCAAGGTTCAAACAGTTCACTTTACCAAAGAGGGGTTTCCTTCCTCTAGCTTTCAAGTCTGTCAAAGTTCCAAAATAACACAATTCCTCAGGATATTCAATGTTCCAAAATAACACAATTCCTTGGGATATTCAATGTTCCAAAATAACACAATTCCCTGGGACACTGCCCAGCTCTTCAGTTTGGTTGCCTTTCACCAGTTTATAAAGTTCAGTTCCTCCGTTTCAGCTCGCACAAGTTTTCCTTTATTCAATCACAAATGTTCTTTTCCTAATATTGGTGTATATGGTCTAGGCGCAGTTATCGAACCACGCGGTCCACCCATTACAAATCACGCAACCAACACACCTTACTTGCATCTGCTTCACAGGTGTTTTGCCACAATAAGGCTTAACTTATTCCTTTCACTTTCACTTGCCCTTGAAGCTTTATTGTTTCTTCTTTCATCCGCATTCACTGGTATAGTAGCTTTCACTTGCAACGACCAACATAAGCTTCCCAGTACACTCTCCAGCCAGGAAACTCAGTTTGTAGTCCTTTTTCACAAACCATCATAAACTTCCCAGTACACTCGCCTGCTAGGAAACTTATTCACTGTTTCAGGTCTTCTGATTAAAACCTCTCATGCCCTTTGGCCAGGTTTCTCTTGCATACAGGTTTACTTTTATCAACCATTCATTTTGTCCACTAATGTGCAATAATATCTGCTTGATTCTTGGCAATACTCACTTTCCTCTTGCCAATGTTCATCCCAATCATTCACTTATGCTTTCTTACTTGGCTTTGCTTATTAGCATTGCTTTCATGTCAGCTTATTGCCAATTCACTTCACTGGTATCAATACTTTCTGTGGTTTTATCACAGTTCATTGCTTCATTGTTGTACTTATTCTGTAGTTTCCTCATATTGATTTAAATGAGGGATTTCATGTAATTACAGTCTTGGTGTGTCCTACACATGGATTTGGGCTGCAGCACTTGTCGTGTTTCTAAGAGGCATTCTCTATTAGCCGGTCGTCCCGCGGATTCGTGGACAGCTTCTTTCTCGCCCACCGGTATAGCCGATGCACCTCACTGCCTCTGTGACTCTGCCAGCTCCTTCTCTGCTGCTGTTTGTTTGGCGGTGCTTCTTTGGCTTTCACCCGGCCTCTCCAGATGCTTCTCCAGTTCAAGTGGAAGCTCCAGCTTTCCTCTGCAGAGCTTTCTCGTGCTGGCCTGCATTCCACCTGGCTTCCCGCTGCGTTTGCTCTGCATCCCTCTCAGGCTTCTCGGGAATTCTTGGGGTTTTGCTTCCACACAACTGCTCTCTCTTTCACGTCCCTCACCTGCTTGCAGCAGTGGCGTTTCAATATCCCACAAGCTGGATTAGGTACTCGACAACTTGACTGTGCAGAGTTAGTTCTGTAGTCTGTTCTTAGTCTTTGTTGCATCTTCCTCGTCCCAGTACCAAAGTGGTGTTTGTGTGTGTGATGTATGTCTCTGGTGTCTCTCTTCCTCATCTCAGTACCAAAGTGGTGTTTACTGGGAGATAAGTCATGCAAAAGATAGGGAGGGAACTATTAATAATCTACAAAGGCCTGGGGAACATTGGAGTCATTCGAAAAGGGAAATGGAGGTTACTGTGTCTCACCCAAGGGTGCCTCATACCCACTTCCCAAGTTTCCTCCACCCAGGTGATCCTCCCTCGCATATGCACCCACAGGGTCAGGATCCGATAGCAACAGCCTTTCCCTGCCCACCTGGGAGGAGGATATATTGGGGAAAGAAGTGAGGACGCCCTCAGATTCCACACAGGAGGTATTGTTATGCTATTGTGATTTTTACTGTGCACAGCTGCCATGGTGGGAATTAGCTAAAGTTAAAATATCTCAAATCTCCCAGCTTTACCATTGTCTGTGACATCTCATTCAGAACATATGCCACCAAGAAGGCCCAGGCAGCATGGAACAAGTTGGCACTCCTCCCAAATTCAAGCCTTTTATTCCAGCCTTGCATTTCAGAACACTTGTCCAAGCCCTGGTCATCTCCCACATGGACGGTGGCAGTGCCCTACCCGCAGGAGTCCGAGATACCACCTTGATCCCTCTGAAAACCATCCAATATACTGCAGCATGCCTCATCACACGAATTGAACAATTCAACCACGCAGTCCCTATACTGAAGGACAGGCTACGGATCCAAACATGCATTATGTTAGAAACAGCCTGCCGTTGCACCACCAGAAGCCACGATAACCCGGCAACAAGGATCTGCAGTTGGGGAATAATGCAGAAACAGGTCTTTCCTTGCTAGGTACACTGTCTCTGCAACAAGTCAAGTTACCAATGTAGATGGCACTGCCCCTCCACCCTAGACTTCAGAGAGTACTTGAAGACCCTAATCTATAAAGAACATCTTGCCAATTAGACTCGCTGATTGCCCCACTCAACCTTAATTCTCCCGATCTGGCGACTCCTTTCACATCTGACTTACCCACCCCACCTCTTCGGCTAGCCCTGCACTCTTACTTGTAACCCCCCAAGTGCATCCACTATGTACACAGAGCAAATAAATAACAGTATGCTGCAGACAGCGGCAGTGTGTGTGTGTGTGTGTGTGCGCGCACACGTGCGCACACGTGTCCACACACACCATACAATGAAAGTCTAATCATATCATAACAGAGACTAATGATCAAAGATGGGAAAGTATTATAAATACATTAACTCCATTGATGCATTAAGAAACATTAAGGGCCTTCCACTTGCACACAGTGAGTATTTTACCTCTAGGCTCTAGAAGGCCCTACTAAGAATAATGCCTGAGCTAGGCAGAGCAAAGCCTAAGCCTGCTAGCAGCCTCGCTGCCTGCATCCTAAGACAAGATGGGTGTCATGATAGTATGGTGCTCTGGATGCTTGTGTGATGTCATGAGGGGTGCTGGTGAGTGGGACTCTGAGAGAGAATGTTGTGTGCTGAGAGAGAGTTCTCTGTATAACAGTTGGTGGAGTGCTGGCTGAGGTTATGCTTAACCAAATCTATTTATCGCTCTAAGGAGTATATCATGTACTTAACTGTAACCGGACCATCAAACAGACATTTTGTTTTCTAACCTGGATTTCGGGTTCTGTGTAAAACTGTCGAATATTGAAGGTCGCACATCAGAAATACTGATGTTTTCCGACTGATTTGTTGCGGCCCTCAATATTCAACATATATCACTTTTGGGGGGGATTTCATCCCCCAACACCCCTTAATCCAAATCCCCACCGTCTCACCTTAAAATGGGGGGGGGTTTCACCACCAGCCCCCGCTTTGCTCCTCCAACCGTTCCCGAAAAAATACGTCACCATAAACACCCCTCTCATCACAGACACGCACACAGTAACAGTCACCCAAACATACCTCAACATGCACGAAGATGCAAATCTCACACCACGCGCACAGACACCCTCCCCCCCCTTCGGTCGTGTCTTCCGTCTTCTGGCCTAGCCCTGCCTGTCAGCACCTGGGCGCAGTTGTCTGTGCCAGCGGCGTGACAGTTCGATTTAGAAAGACGGCTCTGAATGAAGGGACTTTTTCACTTGATACCGGATTTCGACTGTGTTTTGGACATTTCGACATTTGGCAAGAGGTTTTATTCACACCTCCGTACTATCTGGGCGGGGCAGACTGAAGATGACCCACCATCCCCACCAAATAAATAGTAACATGCACCATGTGTTCTCCTCACTGTGGCTAAACCCCAGGAACATAGTGTGTGGTCTGTCACCATTCACCTGAATTTCCTCATGCTCAGGGAATGAGTGTGTCCCGTGAAGTGGCTTGGCTCATGAGATGAGCACCTATTTGGTTCAAGGCAGGTATCAACCAAGGCCAGGATGTGATGAGATAAGAAATGCATTCTTATGTCACCCATGGGCCTAATTGCGCCGTGATGTGTACAGTGCACATCCATCTGTGCGTCAGCAGCACTGTAGAAAGGAATTATCCTTCTAGAAATTGTGCTGCCTACTTGGATCTCTGGGCAAACGTGGGGGACTGTGTTCTGAAGGCCCAGAGGCTCTGTGAAAATGGAAGCCCGTAAACACAGCGTGATCTAGGTTTTAAGGCAGTGGTACAATGAACCATGGATGATATCTGAGGATGGGAGGGTGGAGGGAGGCCGGGTCCATTGTTGGCCTGAGGTAGACAGTGGTTGGTGGCATGCAATGGGTTGTCTGAGGCAAGGGAATCGTTCAGAGTCATTAGAAGATGGGCTACCTATAGCAAGACGTGGATGGCACTGGAATGTAGCATGTAGTACTTATTACAATGTAGGGGAGGAAAGCCTAGATGGACCAGGTGTGGGAATAGTGTAAGGGGGGAAAGCCTAGATGGACCAGGTGTGGGAATAGTGTAAGGGGGGAAAGCCTAGATGGACCAGGTGTGGGAATAGTGTAAGGGGGGAAAGCCTTGATGGACCAGGTGTGGAAATAGTGTAAGGGGGGAAAGCCTAGATGGACCAGGTGTGGGAATAGTGTAAGGGGGGAAAGCCTTGATGGACCAGGTGTGGGAATAGTGTAAGGGGGAAAGCCTTGATGGACCAGGTGTGGGAATAGTGTAAGGAGGGAAAGCCTAGATGGACCAGGTTTGGGAATTGCGTGTCACAGGCTGTTTCTTCACATCCATGCCTCGATCCTCCAGAGAGAGATTTCCGGGCAGATGATTGGTGTGTCCTGAACTCTAGTGACATGTTTATGTCTGTTTTAGCATCAGTTACCTAGGAGAGGATCCATTCTCTGATGGGTGGCCATGTCATTTTGGTGCTGTCACTTCTCCTTTTGGATTTACTTAGTTTATCTGCCTGGTGAACATCAAGCATCGTGTCCCCCGGATCTTCTAAAGGCTTTGCAGCCTGTGATGTTTAGGGCCCATTTAGAGACTTCTGTGTCATTGGGAGAAACCTGTTTGGTTCAGGAACTAAACTTACTCTATTAAGTAGCTATTGCAGACATCTGTTATGTGTATGTTCCACATTGCCTGTTATGTGATGGGAGTTTTATGTTGTTATGGCCAATGACATTGTAAATGTTGGGGCCCTGGTCATGTGGGAGTTTCCCTCTTGCTTACTGTGTTGCTTGTTTCACCATATTGTGGCATGACACCTGTCATGAGTGGGCACACATTGATTGCAAACATGTCTGCCCATATTTCTGTTTTACTCTGCTCTCTACATTGGTTGCCGTTTGAAGATGCAGTTCATTTTAGAATCCTTTGCCTGATTTACAAATGTTTAAATAATCTGGCACCTTCATACCTGGCGGACAAATTGATGACATATCAACCACTGTGTATGCTCCGCTCCACTGATGAACTTCTCCTTTAGTTAGTGGGTTGTGTTCTTCTCTCCATTGTCTCATGGTTTATGTAGGTGCTTTTTCTTTGTCTTCAAACTGCTCACCTGAGCTTGTGGCTGTTAGTTCAGGTATCCTGCCATGCTGTGTGCGGAATACCACGCTGTTTTATCTCTGGCAATCATTGCGCGTAGGTCTCTGTGTTAATTGTACTTCATTTTCATGGCTGTTAGAGTACAACGTTTTAGCAAACTGTTGGCTTGTTAATTTTGTAAAACTTGGGGATTCACCCCAAGTAACCCATAATAATACCGATGCGGACCCCTTGCTCACTGTGCCCTAGAGAGGGTCCGCTTCACCTCACTGAGGAGGCCCAACAAGGCTGAAATACGTGTCTGGGGTTGCTGTTGGTACTCTTGGTCAGAGGAGAATTGCCTAGCAATTTCAGTGCTGTACTGCCCAGGTGGGTGGGACCAAAGTGATATGCAAATGCACATTTCTCCGATGTGACGGGTGCAGTGAGCTAAAAGGTGGTTGTAGACCCTCCTCCATGTTAGAAATTCCATAGAACAGGGTATTTGACGCATGGTCATTCTTAGTAGAGGGGCTGCCACACTCTTCGTAATGTTGAGTGGGTTGTAGTGTTCTATATGATGACTATAGAAGTATTGTATTTACTCACTGTACTTTTGGCAACTGTAGTGGGGTGCCAGTCAAAACACTGTATTTTCCTTCAGCCTCTTCAGCTGTGGGAAGAAATGTTCTTATGTTCACAACAGTTAAAGTGACACAGTGACTTCTTGATAGACGTGCTTTGTTATGCATGGGCTGAGTGTTTATGCGCTGAGTGTTGCCAGTAAGTGTGTGCTGTGCACTTTTTGGGGCATGTTGTGATCCCCCTCACTGGAGGTATTTGTTGCACTGGTGCTAGAGGCCCAGTTTTGCTTATCCTGTCCTTTGTATGTGCAGGCCCCACAATTGTGGTAGTCGTTCCTCTAGAGGAATGTTTTGTTGAATACTCGGTGGTGAGTGTAGGGGAATTGCACTGAGTGTTGGCCTCATCATTTGTTGGGTAGTTGCTGAGGAGTATCCCTTTGACAATGTGAGACTGGGTGGAAGGTTGGCAATCCTGTGAACTTGTGATGTGTTTTTATTTTATTTTTAAATTTGGGGTGGCTGTTTAGTGGTGCATGTCTGAGGGTTGATTGGTGCCTATAAGCACTGTTACACTTGCATAAATGGTTTGGTTGTTGTAGTTCCTGGATGGTTGGAAAACTTTTTTGAATTGCAATTCCAGGGTGTGATGCAGTTGATGTTTAACACAGCGTGGTTGCAATGCTGGATATGCGATGCACTTGTGGAAGATGTCCGGAGATGTGGCATCTATTGGGTCTATGCCTAGACAGGAGTTAAGCATTATGCTCACTTTCTTTACTGGTTTATGTAGTTTTGGCGACAGGAGTTTTTTCGATGGAATTTTTACCCATAAAATGGCTTCGAAAAAACATGTTGAAATATATTTTTTGATTTGGGGGGTTTCCACCCAAGCCTCCCATTTCCTATATTTTTATACATACCCCATTCCCCTCCCTACCATTTTTATCCCCTTAGCCCCCTCTATATTTCAATTCGTTTTTTCGATGGAATTTTGTCAGTAAATATCCCAGCGTAAAAAACTTGTCAGAAAAACGACGTTATCCTTCTTTATTATATATATATGTTAAAAGAACACAAACAAAATAAACAAGACTACATTTCCCCAGAAACCTGCAGGAACATGTAGTTCAATAAACAAGTCACTTGACCCCACCGTCCAATTAGCTTCTCCTTCATTCCTCAAGCCACTTACCTCCCCTCCTGGCCGTCTTTCTACACTGTTCAAGCAGCAGGTAAGTGCACCTTGTACTCTTTCCCTTAAATCTTATCATTGTCATGTGGCACTTTGGGGGTTATTTCGTTAATTTCTAAACGTCATAGAGTTTGGCTCACCTGGAGTCTGTGAGATATCGCTCCATTTCCCACACAGGGGTCATGCAACACTTGTCATCTTTTTGGTTCAATGGCCTTTTCTCTCCACCCTGAGTTGGGCAAGCGGCTTTCCATGGCAGCCCTCTTTTGGCCCACAGCGGTTTGCCTTATATTACTTGGTCATCACTAGACATTGTAGGCATTGTAATTGGTTATTTATAACACACTTAATACCCAGAGGTTTCTAAGTGCGTACCTGGGGATTGAACCTGCGTTGCTCCCTGTCGTCTTGCTTCGAAGGTGAGCATGTTGCCCCTGAGCTACTAGCGCAACTCAGGCTGATGTGACACCACTTGGTGGTGTGGGTGGCTTCCCGATGCAGCCCTCTATCAGGCATTTTCAGTGATACTGTGCGTGGGACTCAACATCGAAAGCTGTGTTGTGTCTTTGTACCAGAACAGGCACCTGAGGACCGCTGCCAATGTCCTTTCCCTCCCTCCCCACGATCACTTCACTGGTGCGCTGTGCTTGATTTTGATTTTGAGGCATTTATAACACGCAAACTGAGTGGAATAAGCCACATCTAGGCACAGATGATATCAGGTAAATGAGTGTATGCTCCAAACCTACAGCACCTGGACACAAAATTCTATATCACCAAATCATTTGATAAGAAAGGTTTTCAGTGCTCTGCGAAACTGCATGATGGAGTCCTTTGTTTTTAGCTCCAATGGGAGACTATTGCAAAGCTTGGGGTCTATCTCCCTTTGCCAAATAGCGGGGAGGCGAGGCCACTAGTAAAACTTCATCAGAGGAGCGTAGTGTACTTGACTGATATCTCCTCAATTTTTCATCCAGGTATGAAGATGCCAGATTATTTAAACATTCGTAGATCAGGCATAGGATTTTAAAATAAACTCTATCTTCCACCAGCAACCAATGTAGAGAGCGGCCTAAAACAGAAATATGCGCAGACTTGGGAACCTTATAAATCTGCTTCACGGCTGCAGTTTGCATCCTTTGAAGACGGGTCAAACGTTTACGGAGGATTCCAGCTAGCATACTATTATCATAATGCAGCTTCGAATTAACCAGTGTCTCCAGAACACTAGCATGTTCTTCAGATGGGAGGTATGGCAAGGAGAGTCAAAGAAAACGCAAAGAGTAAAAAATTATTGCCCTTTTTCTCCTACCTGCATCTCACATCCTAGGTTACCTTGCCATATACAACTTATGTTTTTTTTATTTTTGGGCCAAATTTCAAACTAGCCCATGAAACAAGGTGTGGGAGCATGCTTCTCAAAGTCTGACAAGGAGATGTTTCGGGCCAAACAGTTTCTCCTCAGGTTTACTGGGGTTAAGTTAGAGCCAATTTGATACCATCCAATTTCCCAATGTGCCTCTGTCAATAAATCCCCAAGAGCCAAGAATAGAGCCAGGACTGTGGGGCAGAGGCACTTGTGCAGAGCGCTTTCATGATGCAGCCACTCTTAGCAGCGCTTGCTGCATTCTCATTGTGGTGGCTTCAGTGCTGTACTGGAGACCCTGGTGCCTGTGCCAGAGTGCATTACACCTGACAGGATCAGTGTCTTGCCTGCTAACATCTAGGTAGGGGCACAGTCTAGATTCCTGCCAGAACACAGCTAATCAGTAACAAACAATATATTTAAAGAGCGGCTTAGGGGTCATCAAGTGCAGTAAGACACAGTAATCCATCAGAGATGGAGGAATGAGTGGGTGGAATTGGTCTGAGAGGAGGAGGAATACACTCTTGATCAAAATCTTTTGGTGAGTTTTAAAAGAGTTGTAATAGGTATGCCAGATCGGAATGGGGTTCGGACTACGCAGTCACTGTTCAAAGCACCCACTGCCCAATGAACCCTATCCGGCATACAAACGGAAGACTCAGCCAAGCGCAATTTAAACTCTCTTTTATTTTCCATAACAGACAGGGATCATACAGGACATTAGAATGTCCCAAAATCACCACTCCTGAGCCTGTGATGGGCGCTTGTGTTTCTTTACTGCGTCACAATATGGGGCTCTTCGCCAAAAACCTGAGAGTATACAGGATTGGGCAGCTGGGGCGGTAATGCCTATAAATGGCACATATGGAGGTTATTCTACTGGCCCTCACATGTCAGGTGGCTTGCCTGACCCTACCCCAAAAATGATCTATTACATTGTTGCAGGGTCGCGGGATTACCACTGGCCTTTGCCCCCTGCCATCCACCCCTGGATTTGTGTTCCCTGATTGGTTGGAGCTGATCTCCCCAGGCCTGGAACCCAGCTCTGTTCTCAGTGCTCAGTGCACCTTCTCAAGGTGATGAGAAAGACTGCGTGTTCCCAGTATAGCCGTCACTTTCACCACTTTGCCTTTGAGACTGCCTCTGGGCTTGCAATGTTGTAGAGTAATACATGTATCTTTTTGTGTGTGCTTCGCTGGGAACTGCTGCTCTTTCCACTGCGTGTAAATGACCATTGTCTGGCTTGGCCGTACCACGTGGTTGAAGACTGCAAAATATAGCCTTTCTTGGTCTGCAGTTAATGTGGATTCACTCTGATTTCTGCAGGTGGCTCCTTGTCTCTGCGGCTCAGGAATGTTCTGCTCGTCTCTGACCTTGGCTGCAAGCCCTGGCCTGGTGTTTTATGCAACATAATTCTGCTTTGCTTCGTTCCTCTTTCTGTGGCCTGTGGCTTCATGTAATTCTATTATAGTATTGCTATACTTTCTAGATGTCTATATTGTATTGTTCTCCTTATAGCTTAGTAGTATTTTGGTTCTTCCAGGTTCCTTATACAATCCCGTAGTTCCATCTAGTTAGTTGCAATAAGCTGCTGCAAGCTTGCTCCGCATGTCTTCTTTGCCTTGCATTCTACGTTTCCGCATTTGGCTAGTGCGAATAATAATAAAGGCTTTCGACAGTATGTATATGTATCTGTCCTCTATCTACAGCACTGTGTCGGCATGTTCTTCGTGTGTGCACATGTGTCCCTGTGTAACTTCGTACATGGATGCGAGTTTGCTTCATGGCTAACGTTACTATGTCATGGTGTCTCTAATGACATCAGCACCGCAGGATATTTGTCATTAGTCGATCATGTCCATCGGGCGGTTGGGCCCATGATCGGGGTTGGGGCACCTGTATCCATGATGACGTTAGCAGGATAGGGTTTGAATACTTGTCTGAGAGAATATCTGTTCACATATGTATTTGTCACTGGCCCACCTGGGTGCTGTCCAAACAATGACTGGCATCTTGCATGTCTGGCTCTTTGGGCTGTCATGCTCGGGGGGGGGTCAAGAGGGGAAGTCCAGGGACCATCTCTTCCGCGTATTGGGTTCGTCCATGGAATGTGCTCGAAAAATGGTTGTATCAGAGATGCTGCTTGCCATTACACTGAAACTGGATGCCATTGAATCAGCCTGGAGAGTGTTGAACCACCGCAAAACACTAACGGCTGAGAAAATCAAGAGAAGAGGTCTTGCTAGTAGGGGAAGGATTGCCACCAGTAAAAAGGCTAAAACCTTCCTGACCCATCCCAGCTTCCACTAGCACTTCAGCATCCACTTTGCTCCAGGACAGGACACGTTCACCGGGCTAAAAGATGCCTTCATGAAAAAGCGGGGGAACCCTTCCCGCAAGGACCCTCAAGCCCAGAGGTAATACAAACATGCCAAGAGATGGTGACTCAGATACTATGATTCAAGCAACAGATACCACTGAGTCTCTTGACCCCATAGGGCATGTTTCTGGCACGTTGTGAAAAGAGGCTCAGTGAGACAGCCCTTAAAAGCCAAGAGATGTAACAGACGACCTTATGTTCAACCCAGAAAGCTGCATACATCCTAAGTTGTGGGACTTGGCCTCTTTGCGGACAGTGGCCGACTGCTTTATATTACGCATAAGGAAACCTCTAGACAAAGAAAAGAGGGCATTGTTAAGGGCAAAATGCTGTAGACAAGAAGTAAATGGAAATATCACCACAACACCAGAACTAGCTCCTTAAATGTTGATCGTTTTCAGCAAGTAAACAAAGGATTCCCAAAAAGGGAATTAATAGATTATTGCACTCATGCCAGGATAACCACTTGGATATAACAGGCCCGCTAGCCAAGTTTTTAGGCCTTGCCCAGAGAGCACAAAAATCTGGAAAGGAAGTGGATCCAAAGCTACAAGCGGGCTGGGCACGAAGAGAGGATGTATCTTGGAAACACCAGTTGCGTGATCTCGGCAGAAAGATGGAAGGACAGCTTTCTAAGAATAGACTTTAAGCTAGTAGAGATGCCTTCAGCATAATTAGACCCACCTGCCCAGGGCCTGCTTGTTGGCAACCTTTTCCTGAAAAGGGCTAGCAAAGATTGTAAGGACCTATAAGCCGTAGAGAAATCACAGCTCTCAATAAAAAACGAGTTTTCTCATCAAGATTTTCTGCAAGACAGGGATAGGAAGAGGCTGCTCTTTTGGACACAACCACTGGATAGAAGGTTCCAGTCAAACTGAACCGGATTCCTGTTGTGGCAGGCCAAAGTATTGAACACAGTCTTTCCCTTCAGAGGGAAAGGTGGCTGTGCCCAAGTCTGGAGAGGGCTGACTATGCAATAACCCCCGGAAACAGGGTGGAGTGATTTGCTCAGAACCTTAGGGAGGAGGTAGGGGGATGTATAGTGCGCATTGCAAGTGGGATGCAAAAGTGTGACAAACAATGCAGGGCTTGCCCCTAGGGTTCTTCACTGAGCTTGTTTATTTACAGCGTCTGCAGATCTTACATTGCTCCAAGGAGGAGAGACACATTGTGGACAAAGAGGCAGAAACACTGTCTCAGAAATGGCCAATGGTTTAGACCAAGAAAGAAAATAATAAAGGCAGTGATCCATCTGCGATGCTGCAACAATTTCAAAGTATATTGCCATTTCATAATGCAGAGCATCCTCATGCTCAGAGACACCATCCATCCCGGGAACTGGTTGGTTGTGGCTGGATCGCAAGGATGTCCACATCTTGATTCCAAAGTTTGAGCCACTCCACTGATTTCCCCAGTTCCACAAACCTGCACTTTGATCTTTCCTCAACACCTTGGTGCTTCATTCAGTAGCGGCAGCACCCATATAGTGTGGGGTGCAAATTATCATTTATCTGGACAACATGATTTTCATATGGCAAGACAAGGTCTCTTCCGTCATGTGCAGACACGGTAGGGTGCATTCTGCAAAATCTGACATACCGTTTGGATTCAGAAAACTCTGATTAGTTTCAAACTCAGGGAATTGAATTCTTGGGATTCAAAGTGGCCACAGGCAGTACCACACCTAGACTTACTGTAGAAAAGATCAGAACAATCAGACAGGAGATTTATCTCCACTGAACAAGGGGAGGGAATTAGTGAGCATCAGTGGCCTACTTATTATTATTTCCAAGCAATTGATCCCTGGACCTTGCATTGTAGAGCACCCAAGAAGCTGAAGTACCACCATCTCTGAATGAATATCTAGTAAACCCAAAGTGTGGTACTCTTATACTGGGGTAAAATGGTGCTTCACTAGAAGCTTGAGCATATAGCAGTCTGGAATGGCCAGGCCATTATCGGCTTATCCCTGAATATAATGATTGAGTCAGGTGCCCAGCAGGATCGCCTCGGGAGCCTCAGGCGGATCAGTCTCCGCGGTTGAGTAATGGCCACTAGTGGAACTCAACCTTCATATCAACTGCTTAGAGCTCTTAGCGAGCTACTGTATGGTACGATCTCTTGCCAAGGACAGAGTGGCTTGCTGCATACTACTTAAGATGAACAATGTTTCAGCAGTCCGGTACATCAACCAGCTAGGTGGGACACGGCCGAGCTATTAGCAGAGATAGCAAAAGATTTCTGCCACTGGTGCTGGAGAACTGCATTTCAGTGACGGCGGGTACACTGGGGTGGGTTCACTGGGTGAGGGGCTACAAGGAGTAGACAAAATAGTGCACCCACACTGCAGAGGCCCACCCAGAAATCACCAGAGTTCTCTGCAGACGGACATATATTTCGGTGTTAGTCTCTTGCTGTGCTATTAGTCACTTTCAATGTGTTCCTAACTATTTTTCATGTGTTTTGTTAAGCATGGGGTGTGTTGTGGAGTGTCTCCTACATCTGAAAGGATGCTGCCCTGGATGCGTGTGTGATGTCATGAATGGTTCTGTTCTGCGGAGCATGGAGAGAGTGATGCGTGTGATAGCTCTATTTGACAGTTGACAGAATGCTGTCTCGGGAGAGGATGTGCCAGTTGGTATGTCTCTCTATGCTATTCTGCACTAAACTGTAACAAGACAATTAAAGAGGCGATTCCTATTGTAAACTGGTCCCCAAGGCCCTCTTTTCAGACACTTTCCACCGATGCAAGTGCAATTGTGCACTGTACTAGCAATTCGGCAAAAATGGACTGTATGCAAAAAACATTCTTTCAATGCCTTTATGCACCGGGGAAAAGTTTCCTGTAGTGCTAATACCATTCCGTGTTAGCATCGGGGCAAATATTGCCTGAGTGCAAAAATGCATTGAAAGAATGTTTTTGCATAAAGGCTATTATTGCCCTCGTGCTTGTCCAGTGCACAGTTGCACTTGCACCGGTGCAAAATCCTGAAATGAAGGCTTGGGAAGTTTTCTTGACCTATCTATTTTGCAACACTGGGACCTATGTTTTTTATAACCAGAGGAAGTTATCTACCTAAGCAAAAATGGCATGCCTCCCAGACACCCCGGTCTAACAGAAATGGGGGAAGCTCCCAGGCCAGCCCCACCACTTCTTGTGATGTTCCCTGGTATATGTGCACGGTGGCCATGCATCTATGGGAGGTAAAGAGACAACACCAGAGTGAGCAACAGTGAAAGCGCGGGCTGTTAGCAGAGACCAGATGGGTGGGGAGAGTGGGCAGTGAAAGATGAGAGAAGCCATGGCAACCCAGTCTCCCTCTTCTTCCCACAAGCATTGTGGAGCACGCGCCCTAAACAAGGAATTAGCACGACATCTTCTGCTTTTGTCTCCCCCGGATCTTCTCTTCCTGCCCCTTTATGTTTTCCCACCTTCTCCATACTTGCCAACCCTACAGGCTACTGCTTTTGAAGCAGCCCTACTGCCTACAGATTTCAGTGACAAAAACGTACTGCTTTTTACAGTGGCAAGTACTTTATGTGATTCTAAGGCAGACTGCTTGGGACCAGCCCAGGACAAAGCATACAACACATTAATTAGTCTGTCTGTACAGTGGGCTAGAAGGTGATTACTTTGATTGGGCTCAGACCCATCCATTGATCTGACAGCTACGTGACTCTCCCCTGCACTCTTGCCAGTACAACCCTTAGGTGAACCAGCAGTGAAAGCAAGTGCAGACTGTAACACCGTCACACAGCATCTGCCGACAATTTGGTGTTAGCATTCAGAATGATACTTTTTTAACATTTCAACATCTTTCCATGTTGTGCTGTTTGTATGTTTTGTATTTTCCTGTGATGTCATTGATATGGGAATTATTATTTTTCAAACTTGAAAAATCCTAAATCTTTTTGCGTCACAGAATGTTGGCAAGTATGCTTCTCTCTTATCCATTAAAGCGGCCGGAAAGCATCAACAGAGTCCTGCAAACAACTGACCTTACTTACGACAAAGTAATGTGGCTGGGTTTGGTCATTTCTGGAAGTTTACTGAAATACTTTCCTGCGTCACACCGCCTAGATAACTGTCTCTTTGTTT
The DNA here is from genome assembly GCF_040938575.1 of Ambystoma mexicanum. Taxonomy (NCBI): domain Eukaryota; kingdom Metazoa; phylum Chordata; class Amphibia; order Caudata; family Ambystomatidae; genus Ambystoma; species Ambystoma mexicanum. The sequence continues at coordinate 200,543,303 of NC_090940.1, forward strand.
ATAAGCAGAGCAGAAGAAAACAAAGGCCTGTGCCTTCCTTTGTGAAGGCTGGTGCTGGCCTCCAACCAGGTAAGTGCAGTAGCTGGGGGCCAAAAACCAAACACTGCCTTTCAAACGTCAACTCAGTGAGAACTACACTCGACTTCATTGCCTCAGGATTTTTTTTTTAGGGGAAAAAAGGCGTGAGAAAATTGAGACGTGTGTAAGAAAATACCCTCCGTGTTTTTTTATGGTGGCCGGGATTTTTATGTTCAGTTTTGAAAATAGCCATTGGTCATAGATTCCAGGAAGCCCTTTCTTCGGAGTAGCTTCGTGCACAAAGGGGCAGCCCAGAGCCATGTTACTCTGCTGTGGGAATAATGCGCGCCATTCTCGCAGGTGGCGGATCATGTTTAAAGGTGAGCGTTCACGCCTCCACCACAATGTGTCTCACTGCCTTTCCTGCAGCCAGTCTTTAGAATATTTTTTTTCCTTTTTTTAGCTGGAAGACAATGCTCACAGTAGCGAGCCAAACCCCTGTGGCACGGGTGATGCCGGGATGGCGTGTTCCAGGAGTGGCTGTAGACGGCTCTGAAGCAGTGTTTTGTGCTGTGAAACTCGTGTTGGTAGCCAGGTTGTGAAAGTAGAATGATGTTTTTTTATTGAAGCCCAGGAGCTCATTTACTGGGTCACCCTCGCCATCAACCTACCAGCAGCCCCCAACCTGAGTATGGCTATCTGCAAAGGAGCCCCCAAAGTCCTCCCGGAACTCTAGGTTAGGGGGTACAGTCTTATCTAAATTGGTAACGTGTTCCAGAGGCAGGGCGTGCACAAGTATCAGTGAATCGTAATAAATCACGATTTTATAGAGCTCCAAAACAACCTCAAACAAACAGCAGTGCTAGGTTGCTTAAGTGTTCATAGTGGGGCGTTTATGAGTTGGCGTTGGTGATGTTTGGGTCCAAATGAGATACATGCCACCTCCAAGGCAAGCACGAGGAGGTACAGACTATAATTGGGAAGCACAAAGGGACCGGGGTGCCATCGATAATAATGTTTCCTCTGAAGAAGGATGGTGTGTATGCATGACAAGCCTTCACAGCACTGCTTGTAAACAGTGAGGGGGCTGGTGATACCCTTGGCACCTGGTAGTGACAGCTCGCAGCTCTCAAGTGAGCCTCTATTGGAGAGACTGGCCCTCATTGTACCTAGCTGGAAATTCCAGCAACCAGTTACAGATGGATTTCACTGGATCCAGTTGGTGACATATGAAGATTTGCCCACATGCCCTACTATGGAGACACAAAGAAATGGATTCTACTTCCAGCTGGTGTTAAATGGGGACTGCTGGTGTTCATTTTGATGAATATTCCTCGATCTCATAGAGCCTTCATAGCCACAGCCATCAATACCTCTTGAGCAGATCCGGAATGGGTACACATTTGTTACATCGCCAGGCTTTTTTTTGCTGAAAAAAACCATTGAAAAATATGGGGGGGTGGTAAGGGGATATAAGGGGTAGGCGTATGGGGAATAAGGATGAGATAATAGCGAAGAGGGGTTTAGGGGATGTCAATTCGAAAATATTCGACAGAAAAAGACAGGTGACCTAAGAACGTAGAACCCATGATTGGGGGTGCTCAAGTGACCCGTGGACATTTACGGCCACTCATTTCAAACCCTATTAACTTGTTCGCAGTTAAAATATGATGTTATGTTAATAAGCTTTTGTACTGTGCCCACCATAATTGTCGTAGTCTTATAGCACTGGAACTTCGCGGATAGTGATGCATTGTGCCCACATCGAGGGTAAACAGACTGTGGTCTATGAGGCAAGGAAGAGGGCAAAGATGTGAGAGGCTAAGCGAAGCCGGAGCAGCAGAGGACCAACAGAGGTGCACTGGGGATGACTGGGAGAGTGCCTGATTGCGGAAGTAGGGGTGCATGTGTAACCCTTTGGAATGAGTCAAACGTGGAGCTGATCATGAAAAGCCGGAAAAAAAACCTGCTCGGAAGAGTAATTTCAGTGAAATCATTTCATAGTTCACTGTTGCACAGCAGGGATCGAAATGGAGGGGAACTGGGAGCCATTTAGCTCCTGGTTGTAGCCCAGATGGCACAAACACCTGCCAGGAGCTACTTTTGGCTTCCCAGGCCAACTGATGCCGAACAAACACACACGCGGTGTGTGTGGGGCAATCTATAAATAAACATTAGGACACATCTAAACAACATTTAAAGCATAAAGAGTCATAAATAATTGACAAACTGATAACTTTGCATCTAATATACAAGTTAAATTTGAGGAACGCTGTGTACTAGCTCCTTGTCCCTCAATAGTAGCTCCTGGTCACTGGTTGATGCCTGATGCCCAGGAGCTGCCGGTAGCTCCTGCTCATCTCCTGCTCATCGAATTTTAATTTCGCTCCCTGCACCGGAGCAGAACTAGTGTTCACAGGGTCATGTGATGGACTCGGGATGTGACCGAGCAAGTCCTTGAAGTGCATAGAATAGTATTTCTTCTATTTCTCGTCCGAGCTGCATGCTGGGGATGGAAATTTGAAATAAATATATTTCCAGCATGGGCAGATGAACACAGCGGAAATAGAAAAACAGAAGGTCCAGGTGGAAATTGCAACCTTGACTTACACCCCGAAATTTGGGTGGTTTGATTTGAATTTCCCCCAAACTGATTTTAGAAAGACTAAAAATGAACCCCACTTCAACTCTAGCAGGTAATATTTGATGTAACAGCTACACTGCCCCTAAAACTCCTTCTCCCCCAAGCGCCTCTGCTGGCTTCTTACTCGACTGATACAACCTCAGTAAAGCATTTCTTTTTGATTTAAGGCAAATTAATTGATTCGGGTTTTGCAGATAAAGCTTTTATTTTTTTTTTTCTTTTGGACAACTGAGAAATGCATTCTCTGAAAGTAGTTGCATTTTTCCTACAGGAAATTCCACGGGTTCCATCATGCCTCTTGGCTTCTAGAGTTATCAAGAGGTATTTGTTTGTGTTTGTAAATTTGCTATGGAATTCTGCAATGTCACTATTCTTGCAGTTTTGATATAAATCCCACTGTCCCGGGAGATGTGCAAAACTCTACATGACAAGTGGCTCCAGTGGCACCTGTCAGCTGGAGTTCCCACTGGGGAGAGAGCGTGCAGAGTCACACAGATGAAACCTCGGCAGATGCGTTCAAATGAACAAAGTAAACATATTCTAAAGGCTGCTACAGACACACGGTGGGAATTAAAACTGAGTGAAGACTGCAGTTCACAAATAATGACCCTTTTGCCACGTGTGGCCAAGTAAACGTGTTTTCAAGCACAGAGAGCTTGATTCACAGAATCGGGTTATGATGGCGCAATCGTCTTTAAAAGGGTTCTTTGAATCAGGTGCGGGGTATGCCCTTTGGCAGTCCGACACATATATTCAGCTGTAAACTGTGTCCTTGAGGGCCTGAGTCAAAGAGTGTTTTCCTATGGGATTGCGCCATTATGAAACACTTCTGTAACTTTTCTGGAGTGGAATTTTTTGGGCGCTGTTTTTGCCTCTTGGCACAGTTTAAACAATGAAAGAGCAAAAACAGAGAACAGCACAGAAAGACTTCAGATGAAAAATACAGTTGGAAACCTCTGCTGCTTTGTGGCAAACTGGGTGATCCAGAAGACACCAAGGGCCTCATTCATGGAATATTTACAAAGTCACGTTGCACTGCCAATAAACGGCCTTATTCAAAGGGTGCTGGAACGTGTGCACTGCAAAAATACACTTTGCAGCGCCCTGTGAATCAGGCCGCTTTTTGGCAGTGCAAAGTCACTTCGGACCGCACTAAACATTCCATGAATCAGTCCCTCAGCCTGATTTACACACGTTTTCAATGAAACTTTCCCAGGATTACATCATTTTTGTAAATCAGGCCCGTTGCGTGCGTGCGCGTGACCAGACGGAGCCAACACTGGTCCGTGCGCGTGCCCTGCGCCGCCCCCAGCTGCCCATCTAGGCCCTGTGTTGGGCTTGTCGCCACTCATGTGCTCGCATTAAGTGAAACGGATATCCAGGTGCCGACGGCGAAATGACTGCTTAATTATTGAAGCTATATCACCTGACCTTCATATTGGCGCGGCCAGCATATCTTTATGACTGATTTATTTATTAATTTTAAAAATACATGAAACACTCATTGGTAGTTAAAAAAAAAAAATTGCGCCTATTTTTCTTTGCTTTAGCGGGTCGTCTTCATTTTGTGATCCACTAGAAGCATCCGGTGCTCTGAATATGAGCACTAGTCTGGCACGTCATGGTTTGGGAAGAATGCGTTCAAGCTCTTAGAATAACTGGAAACATGTGGGCCATGTGATGCCTCTAGGTTTGGCTCTTTACAAATGAAAACATAAATAAATGTAGATAGTGCAGTGCTCTGCGTCCCCGGGGTTCCCTCCCACTCTCTTCTAACAGCCAGTGTTTAATATCTCACAGTGTGCCAGATAAGTGCACTGCTCCCAGGATACCCTGCCATTCTCTTCAGCAGGCATACATCGGGCCAGGGGTGGTGCACTGCACCCAGAGGACCTCTATTTCTTCATCAGCCACATGCTGTGTGCAGTGGGGGGGAGTATTGCACTGCACCCCACGGACACTACCATTCCTTTAATCAGAAACAGATAGTGTACTGCACCCTGAGGAGCTCCAGATCTTCAGGAGACTTAGGGGATGCCAGGCACAGGGTTGCGCACCCTAAGAATCACTCTCTTCGGCTCCCGCAGGGTGTCCCAGGATCAGGGATAGTGCACTGCACCCTTCCCAGAGATAGTGTACTGCACCCAGAGGATCTCTAGATCTGCAGGAGACTTAGGGGATGCCAGGCACAGGGTTGGGCACACTGAGAATAACTCTCTTTGGCTTCCGCAGGGTGTCCCAGGGTCAGGGATAGTGCACTGCACCCTTCCCAGAGATAGTGTACTGCACCCAGAGGATCTCTAGATCTGCAGGAGACTTAGGGGATGCCAGGCACAGGGTTGCGCACCCTGAGAATCACTCTCTTCGGCTCCCGCAGGGCGTCCCAGGATCAGGGATAGTGCACTGCACCCTTCGCAGAGATAGTGTACTGCACCCTGAGGATCTCTAAATCTGCAGGAGACTTAGGGGATGCCAGGCACAGGGTTGCGCACCCTGAGAATCACTCTCTTCGGCTCCCGCAGGGCGTCCCAGGATCAGGGATAGTGCACTGCACCCTTCGCAGAGATAGTGTACTGCACCCTGAGGATCTCTAGATCTGCAGGAGACTTAGGGGATGCCAGGCACAGGGTTGGGCACCCTGAGAATCACTCTCTTCGGCTCCTGCAGGGAGTCCTAGGATCAGGGATAGTGCACTGCACCCTTCGCAGAGATAGTGTACTGCACCCTGAGGATCTCTAGATCTGCAGGAGACTTAGGGGATGCCAGGCACAGGGTTGGGCACCCTGAGAATAACTCTCTTTGGCTTCCGCAGGGTGTCCCAGGGTCAGGGATAGCGCACTACACCCTGGGGATCTCTAGATCTGCAGGAGACTTAGGGGATGCCAGGCACAGGGTTGCGCACCCTGAGAAACACTCTCTTCGGCTCCCGCAGGGCGTCTCAGGGTCAGGGATAGTGAACTGCGCCCTGAGGATCTCCAGATCTTTATAATTTCTGTCACAGTGGCAGCCATATGGCTCCTCAAGGAGTGTGTCAGGGTGTGTGTTGAAACTCGAGGTTCTCTCAGTGTGCAACAGATGGCCCACGCGTCCCTTCACATTCTTCTTCACACTCCGTGCTCCCTGAACACGCTCATTGTCACATGGCACACTGGTGTCTTGTGTACCAATTAAAGCTTTACAAAAGAAATTGAATTCACCGGCGGGAGCTCAGCTCTGAGCCCTACCTCGATCTGCCCACAAAGCAGGTGCCTCTGGAAGGATTACATTACATGATCCAGCCAGAGAGGGGCGAGGGTGTAGGGGGGTGGGGGGGCGGGCGCAATGAACCCCAAGCTTCATCGGGGTCACGGCAGTCTACTCTACCGTGGCTCATGTGTGCTTTCCTGTCATCATCCACAGAACGCGTCTTCCTTGGAACACATATTCTTCAATTGAGCTCATCTTTCCTTGTCTGTCCGTTTTAGGAGATTTAAACATGTTTTTAAGCATGTGGCATAACATAGAGTACCTGGTTGAAGTTGGAAACCTGGAATGAAGTCAATTTGAAGATAGTCTCATCTTGCAGCTGGCTTCTCATGGCACTGGCAGCTTTTAATTCGTTTCTACTGATATCGATTAGTTACAGTCTATACAATGTGTTCTATTGTAAGACTGCACACTCTCTAAATGGCCTGTATTTCTCTCTAATTGGCCACTTTTGTTTTAAAGATTTTCATTAAAGAATTTAAATATACAAAAGTAAATAGGATCATACGTGCAGCAGGGGACTGAACCCATTGGCCTTTGCTGGCATATAGGTTTAGTTCGCCTCTTTTTTCAATGTTTGCATTAAAGAATTTAAGGAGCCAATACTGAAAGTAAACAGGGGTCTGCAACCTTTGGCTCGCCTGATGTTTTGGACTGCAACGCCCACTGACCCTGGCCAACATACTCATTGGTGACTGATCACGGGACTAGTAGCTCTAAATGGGAAAAAACAGTACAACTGGCCAAAGTTTATAAGAATCTACAAGTACAATTATTCTAGAGTAAAGGAATAAACCCTTTCCATTTACAAGCTATATCAAGGGGGTTTCTCATAAAATCTGTCAAAAATATATCACCAGCGAGGGGGCGGCCATGACAGAGGCTAGCAATTGAGGTTGAAAAGATACATGACAGGAACTGGTTAGGACGATCCAGGACGAGAATCATGGGCGTCATCACACGCCTTGGGAGGTATTGAAATGAAACCAACCATGACAGTGGTTGTAACAAGTAAGAAGTGAGAAGACACAATGTACAGTGCATGTACAAGTGCATTTGAGCCTGTAAACTGAATATGGTCAATACGCCAAGAAATGTCCTTGCTTATATACCCGTACATTTAAGGCAAGGAGCATCACTAACTCTTACAGTGGTAAAAATGAACGGAATTTAATAAGATATTACTGCTCAGCATATCTAAGGAACATCATACGCGAGGACATTGGATCTTCTGAATCGAGCATTTATGGACATGAACACATACCCAGCTTACCATTAACTCATACCACAGTGTTAACTGAAATAAATCTGCCCAATAGCAGGTAAAAGCAGGCCCTGAAGAAGCTGAAACAGTGAAACATGTGTAGGCCATAGCTGCATATATACACAATATCTAGATCTCAGTCATACCAGTTGTTCAATGAGGACAGAAAATAGACATGCATAATTTTTTTTTAATCATAAACTGTTGATCAATCTGTTCACCACACAAGTACAAATGGAAACAAAATAATTTTGTCAGTAAAGTTTATGTCTTCACTAGTTAATTTAAATGTAACACTTGCAATGCTTAGGAGTGGGAGTTTGTAGTGTAATGCCTCCAGGAGGAACTCTAGGATCAAAATATGTTGACAGGTATGTGGCCAAGCAGTTTCGGGTTGCACAGCCCCTTTTGGGATGGGACCATGCCTTATTTGCATATGGTCTTTCCGCTTTTGTAATGGCTTTGCAGTCGAAGAACGATGGTCTTGAGGGTGCCCATAGCAATGCCAGAGGTCAAGATTAATTCCAAACTGTCCAGCCATCACCTTTTTTGTTTTTCGTAAGTCACCCCGAGTGGGAGGGGTATGCCCAGACGTGGGTCCCGTGCCTGCTGGGCCTAGAGACCGAAGCTACTCCTCACTGATGAGGCCTGGCCCAATAAGACCAAAACATGTTTGGGGATGCTTGTTGTCTCGTGCAGAAGGGATGTGACCAAGCAGTTCCGGGCTGGACAGCCCCTTTTGGGGTGGGACCATGCCTGATTTGCATATGGTCTTTCCCGTTTTGTAATGGCTTGGCATACGTAGAACGATGGTCTTGAGGGTGCCCATAGCAATGCCAGAGGTCAGGATTAATTCCAAACCTTCCAGCCATCACCTTTTTTGTTTTTCATCTGTGCATTTATAATAATCATGTACTGTTCATTCTTAATTATTTTGGTGTGAAATGTTACTATTCTGAGTTAAGTCATTAAACCAATGTGTTTCATTAATGTTGGGAGTTTGTTCATTTGGAAATATTATATGAACTGTTCAACTGTCCTCTTTTTTCATAAACACACACTGCTCAATAGAATCTTTAGTTGGCAACGTGGGTATCGTCAGCATGTAACTGAATAGAATTCTTCTTGACCACAGATAGCTGTATTATTATCTCACAGGCACTAATTCTCTCCAAATTAGACTGCTGCAATGCACTCTACTTGGGCACCAGTAGTCACAATACTAACAAACTCCAAACCCTCCAAAATAACGCCTTAAGAACTGCCCTAGGTATTCCTAAAGGCCAACATATCTCTGGTGCAAGACGTTCCATCAACTGGCTAACCATCAAAGACAGAATCAAGTACAAAACATTAACCTGACCTACAACTGCCTCAATAACAGGCACCTATATATCTGAACGAGAGATTCACCAAACATACATCAGAGCGTCCAATTAGAAAAGCATGCTCTAATAGCATTAGAATACCTAACTTTAAACTAAGAAATACAGGCAGATCTAGCTTCCCAGTCATGGCCGCTCATCTCTGGAACTACATACTGGGCTCCCTAAGAGTATTACCCTTCCCTCCCTGCCTTCAAGACTAAGGTCAAACAATGGCTACATGCCAATGACCACTGATTACATCACCCTGAATTGTATATATGTACATCTTTGTTACTCTTCCTGCACAGTTAAATATGTCTGTAATTTGTTCACTGAATATTGCCTTATTACCGTATTTTTATTATATCCTACTGTATTTTTACTGTATTCTCTTGCCCTGTACTTGTAACCTAATATGTACCTGTAACCAACCTAAACATGTGTAAGCGCCCAGATGCCTGACGGCCCGGCGCGCTCTATAAATAAATAAACAATACAAACAAGAATGGAGAAGTGCTTAAGTATATTGGCCAACAATTTCACACAGCAGTTGATCAGACAGGTGGACCTGACTAAACCTTGAGGGACACCATCTTTGAAATGAAAGAGTCAGAATAGACTGTATCTGGTGATTACTCCTGTGCCCTGAAGAAAGGAGGCAATCCATTTCAAATACAAGCCTTTGATGCTGAATGAATGATGTAACCTCTTCAGCAGGATTTGGTGGTAAACAGTGTGACAATCTGGTGAGAGCTCAGAAAGAAAAATAACTGCAGGTGAGCCACTAATACCTCCTTCATGTGAAACAGAGTATATATGGGGTGGAACTCAGATTGGTTTTGATGAGTTAAATTATTAGATTGCGAGTTTTCCAAGAGTTGTCAAACTAACACTTTCACAAGAAGCTTAACAATAAAAAAAGGTGTTGTTGATGGGGTTAAAGTCGGCCAGCATATTAGGAGCAGCAGCAGGTTGTTAAGCAGAGAGGTGGTCAAAAAGCACATCAGGTTGCTGGGCACATCATCACTGGCATGTAAACAGCTGACTAAAAAAATGAGAGGAAAGGCCAACTTCCAGATGTTTGCCTTGATTGTAATAGTAGCCGGGTAGTAGGAGTGAGTCTGTTCAGAAGAGCCCTTCATTGTCATAGCAGTCTTGATAAGGTCTTCTGAGGTCATGATAAGGTCTACTGGAAGTACTGTTGCTCTGTCTCTCAGATCTAGACTGGGAGGGAATGATGTTAGAAATGTATGTGACCATGGGCCTCATTATAGGTCCGGGGGTAAACCTGCCGGTGCTACTGGCGGCTTGGCGCCAGACCCATAATAATTTATTGGCGCCTGACTTCTGGGTGGCAACAGGAGATTACAACTCTGGTGGCCCAGTAAGTCAGGCGCTAGCAAAATATAAGTACCCATTCCCATAGAGACCCATAGGACTCTATGGGAGTGGGGACACAGAAGCGCCGGCACTGATGCTAATGGTGCCAACGCTTCTGTGAAGTGTTTGCCTACCGTGGCCGCTGCGCCCGGCAGGGTCAGACCTGTCGGCACAGCGGCCACGGCAGGCAAACACAGAGTTTGCCTGTCCAGAAACAAGGGTGCCGGTGAGCTTACGGGCACCCTTGTTTCCGGACCGGCAAACTTAGAATGAGCCCCCATATCTTGAAGCCAGTTCATCAGTAACATATTTGGTCGATGGGGTGGAGTCTGGAGCATTCAGTAGGAGTTTGCTTTAGAGATCGCAAATATTATCTATTATAAGATTTGTTGTCTAGTCTTAACAATTTGACACTGGATCAAAATTATTTTCTTTCTGTTGATGGAATTTTGATAACCTCTTTAGCTTCAGACAAGCCATCTTCTTGCTGCAGTCTTTGGTGTTGCACCATTTATTTTCAAGGATCCTGTTAGCCCTTTTGTGGAGGGCTAATTTACCACCAGAACACATGTTTTGAGGTTTGAGCGGGATTTGGGTCATTTCTGAAAAATTGTTGGTTTTTTTCAGTTATTGAAGAATGCCCTGGGAAGGGATCCCATGATTAAGGAAGAGGAATACGCCTCTTTGAAAGTAATTGGTGAAATATCTTTCAAAGGTCGGGCAGGGAAGGAGGACTTGCTGTGTCTGCCATGGTGGGAAGCACTCTCCGTTCTGGGCAGCCTGACCGAGATCAAGATGTGGTTGGACAATGGGAGTGGGATCACAAGTATTTCTGACAGCGGGCAGTTAGAGGAAAGAATGGCATTGAGACTATCCATCCAGTGAGAGTGTCAGAGGTTGCAACGAGAGAAAGATTGAGGTTATCAGCAGGCAGGCAGACAAGCCAGAAGTTCAGGTTGCCCAAGATAAGGGTATCAATCAAATAGATTGTATGCAGGACACACATTCAGTCCACTCTTTCAGAAAGGCCAGATAGATAACAGCAATCAGAAGGATTGAGGGCACATTTATACAGCAGGCTTCCAACCGTGGCTGTAGTGACCAACAAAGGCATTTTTGTCACCTAAGCATATGTCTATCAGTGGATCAGAGAAATCTATTAATATGTTTTGAATAACCATGTATGGTTATTTGGATGTTCTCTGGAAGAATATTATCTGGGTTGGAATTACCCAGACGTCTGGAAGGACATTAAGTGATTCTATCACATATAGGGCCTCAATACGAGTTTGGAGGTAGCCATGCCGTTCTTAGCGGCATGGCTGCCTCCAAACTCGTGACCGGGTCCCGAAAAAAGGGAATTACCAGGCCATTCTGACTTTTGCGGGCCCGGTAATTCCCATTCTTGGGACCCAGACCCTGTGCATCCCCATTCCCATTTGAGTCCCAATGGGGCTCAATGGGAATGGGGAGGATGCTAACAATGGATCCGTTAATGACGGGTCCGTTGTTACCATCCTAGTCTGCTCGCGGGTGGGTGTATGCACGTCTGGTCTGGCCCAGACGTGCATTCCGCCATCCGCGAGCAAACTGTTAATGTGCTGGCCCGGAATGAACGGTGCCGTTACCTTACCGGCACTGTTCATTCCGCGGCCACCAGCCTCGTAATGCGGCCCATTATGTCTTATCATTTCTTTCTATACACCAAGAACATGCTTGTGTACAAAGAAATAAAAGCTTCAATTTTATAAAGAACAGACTGCAAAAACGGAAAGATACTTTTACAACATAAATGTTTGTAACAGAACACTGAGCAATGTTGAGAAATGTATAGAAAAAAATGATAAGAAATTGCATGTGATAGATTAACTTAATGTCACTTAATTCACTTAATGTCCTACCATACGTCTGGGTAATTACAACTGTGAGAGGCCTGAAGGTGTCTCACCCGCTAGTCCCCGGGGATCTGTCATCCAGGTAGCCAGGACACGGCCATCGCTTTTGGATCCAGTTCCTGGGGGTGGACCACTGCGGGAGGATCACCTGGATTAGCAGTCCTCGTGGAGTGGAAGTGGGATACCAGAGGGTGAGATGCGGTATCCCCTTCCTAATAACACCTTTTCCCCATCCTACCAGGTAGGATACCTAGGAATTCAACCCCCCCACCCTCTCGACACAAACACTTTCTCACAAACAGTTCACTGTGAGTGACAACAGACTAACACCAGAGCAGTATACCTGACATGTCCCAACACCATGGACAGGCAAGGTCAGGCAATTACAGATTATTACACACACCGACTTCAATCGCACTTCCCCACATGGATAAAAGGGGAGCACGGAAGCACACTCTGAGCGTGGCAAACCACACAAGGAAACAGCAGTTTCAAGATGGCAGTTTAGTATAAGGAGAGAGACGGCAGGACCAGAGACAGCCGCAAGGAGGGATGTTCCTGTGACATCTAAAGACTGTTACTTTTATGAGCCTTAGAACGTAAGAAACCAAAGACCAGGAACTAAGGCTGATCAAACCTGCAAATTGTGTCAGAGGTACCCAGGGCTCTTCCGTGTCGATAACCAAGGTGGGGAGGAGTGATTGCCGCTGTGGTACTGTCCTTAGCTCCTACAACAAAGCAGTGTCAGAAAAGACAGCACAGCCGGTGAGTCATGGAGACTAATACCAAACCAGCTTGTGTTTTGAACCAAGGTTGCAAGCAGCAAGATTGTACAAAGAGAACAGTGTGTGAGGCGTTTGCAAAGAGTGATGGGGAGATTATTTGAACTTTGCAATTGAACTTTGGGAAGCCCAGAAAAGATACCATATACAAAGTGATCCGGCGCTACGTTGGTACTCATTCGAAAACCTCTGTTAGGGATTCAACTGATGCTGAGTGTGAGTAAAAGGAATAATGAGATCAAAGTGGTCATACAACGGGTCAAGCTAAACTCTGTGCACATTCAAAAGTCTTCAATAGTTTAAAGTGCATCACAATTGGTCCAAGCCCAGGCTGAGGGAGACTAATTAAGTGAAAGAAAGGGATCCGAGCCTGGCTGAGGGAGATCCGGAGTGAACCGTGAGTCACCCGAGAAGGAATTATCTGAATTTAGTTGAAATGGATCTGAGCCCGGAAGAGGGGGATCCAATTTTGAACTTTAGTTGTGTAAAGGGATCTGAACCGGGCTCAAGAGGGGGATCCAGGGTGAACACCCAAAATTGAATACTGGGAAAAGGAAAAGTACATATTCGTGTTGTTTTGTGTAGAAGGCCCTCTGAGTCAAGAGACTTGCGAGAAGCGAAGAGACTTGACCCACATGGTATTGAACTGTGTAAATGGAACTGTATCCTTGCGACCCAGCAGCCAGTGTGTGTGCTTTGCTCGATTGGACCATCTAGCCCTGTGCTGAAAACGTGGGGAAGGGAAGTCAATGGCCCGAACATCCTGAATTATAATTTTGTGAACACTTCTTTCTTTTTCATGAACATCCCCTCACATTATTTGTACATTAGTAGTAAGGTTTAGAAATATTTATTTTTAGTATAGGCTCTTTTAATATGAGAAGACTCCACTAGGACTGCATTATTATTATTTGATGGTAATAGCCTGGTCCCATCTGTAGATTTAGGTTTAGATAGGCATATATCTCACCCTTGTGAAAGTTCAATAAACACCCTTGAACTGTGGTCACTAGTGTCTCTCTTACTGTTGATACCATGCCTTCCTTACATGTGGTGTCAGCAGTGGGATGTGACTCAATTGAAACAAATTGGGGAACCCTACGATTCCAGAAGCTTAGTCATAGATCCTCCAGCCCCTCTGTTGCCAATGATGAATCAATAGGCTTCAATATCTGTAGCAATAGAGAGGCTACTATCCCTCCTGGGACAAGAGGAATGATTCCAACAGACTTCATTTTGATACCCCCTCCTGGGTGTTATATAGGATTAGCACCAAAATCTGCCCTAGCCTGCAAGTTTGGTATAGACGTTCTGGCAGGTGTCATCGATCCCGACCTCTGCAGAGATATAAAGGTTCTCTTACAGAACCATGGCGAGATCCCGTTTCAAGTACATTGCAGAGACAAAATTGCACAAGGGATTCTTGAAAAAGCTCTATATCCCCATTTTAGAGAAAGTGAACCTGAAGAAACAGAGAGAGGTACCTTAGGCTTTGGGGAAGCTGATGAACCAGCAAACACTGAAGAGGAAAAGGGAGAAGAGCCTACCATCTATTCCGACCTAGCCATTGCCCAGCAAAATGACCCAGTCCTCACTGAGACTTTCTTACAAGGAATGCCTGAAGGAGAGGGTGTAAAAAAGGGAAGCCCCTTCTTTTTAAAGCAAGGATTGCTATATAGAAAATAAACATCCTCAGAAGGATTGAGTACAACCCAGTTAGTAATCCCCAAAACTCACCAAAAGATTGTGCTCGGGATTGCGCATTCCCATTTGACTGGGGGACACTTAGGACAATCCAAAACCCAGGTACACATCAGTGGGAGGTTTTACTGGCCAGGTGTCCATGCTGATATAAAAACCTTTATTCAGACGTGTGTGATGTGTCAGAAAACCATTACTCACATCCCGTTACCTGCCCCTCTGAATCCTTTGCCAATCTTCGAAGTCCCTTTTTCAAGAATTGGGATGGACATCATCAGCCCTTTAGAAACATCTAGATTGGGCAACAAATATGTCCTCATAATTGACTATATGACCAGCTACAGCAAGGCATTCCCTAGGCGGAACAACACCACTCAGCAAATTCTAAAGCACCTCCTACCATATTTTTTCCAGGGTTGGCGTTCCTAAGGAAATCCTTACAGATCAAGGTTCAAATTTTATGAGCAAGCTCATGGGGGAAGTTAAGGAACTACTCCATATTACTACTTTACGAACCCCAGTGTCCCCCCCCCATAAGGATGGTTTGGTAGAGAGATTCAATAAACGCTTAAAATGACTCTAAGAAAGTTGGTAGATAAGGATGGGAAGGACTGGGACCGAATGATCCCCTGGGCACTTTTTGCAGTGAGAAAAAACCCTCAGGCATCCACTGGATTCTCTCATAGAACCTAGAGATATCCTGGACATGCACTGGGAAACTTGGGAAGAATGAGAAGAGGCACTCATTCCCCTTTCACATCAGAGACCAGACTGCAAGAACATATGAGACTTGTTCAAAATCTAATCTATACTCATATGGAAAAGGCCCAAACTCAGCAGAAATCTTCATATGACAAAAAGGTGATCTAAAGATCGTTTTCCGTAGGACAAAAAGTAATGGTCCTCTTACTTACCTCGGAAAACAAGCTTGTCTCTAAGTGGTATGTGCCATATGAAATACTGGAACGAAAAGAACCTGTACTTATAAGGTAGTACAACCTGTCAGGAAACAGTAGGTCCATCTATAGCATGTAAATCTCTTAAAAGAGTGGAAGGAAAACCTGTCTGCCACCAATGCCCCGATAATATCCTATTTGGTGCCAGAAGAGGTCTTTGAATTAATTCCTCAAGAGCTATGTAGTCAACAACAAGAAGATCTAGATAATTTAATTGTCTCCTTCCCCGATGTATTCTCGGAGAACCCAGGAAGAGTGATAGGCACCAATCACTGCATTAGATCACCTAAAGGAAAAGTGTCTAATCTGAAACCATATAGACTCCCAGAAGCCCGCAAACAGATAGTGGCTGAGGAAGTGAATAAGATGCTAAGAGCAAACATTATCGAACCCTCTTCAAGGCCATAGACCTCCCCTATCGTATTGGTCACCAAACCTGACCATTCCTGGAGGTTTTTCATAGATTTCTGCCAAGTTAATGCCATTTCCGACTTCAATGCTTATCCCATGCCAGGCATCAATGACCTAATTGATAAACTCGGAAACGTCACCTTTCTATCAACCCTTGACCTTACAAAAGGATACTGGCAGGTCCCAGTGTATGGACCTGATTAGGAAAAGACAGCTTTCTCGACACCCCTAGGACTGTTTCAATTCAAAGTCCATCCTTTTGGCTTACACAAGGCTCCAGCCACTTTCCAATGGCTTATGGACAAAATATTACAGCTCTACTGGGATTTCTGTGGAGCTTATATTGACGATATCATCATTTATATCTAAATGCAGACTGGCCCAATCAGCCATGAAATACCTCAGCTTCTTTGTAGGGAATGGTAGTGTGCAACCTCAACGCGAGAAAGTAAAGGCCCTACTAGATACCCTGTGCGCCATGTCCCCAACCGGCCCATAGAGCTGGGGATTTCCCAATAGCACTTTAAAATGAGGCAGCAGCACCCGAAAGATGGATGGGGATGCAGATTAATACTCTTGCATCAAATCAATAATGACAACTCAATAGTTTGACAAAGGGAGTCAGTTTAACGACAAGTACAAAAAACGGGGAGTTCATGAATATCAGCAATCGCTCGATCTTCCTTCTTGCTTCAACAACTCCAACGAACTTCATAAAAAACACATAATTTGTACTAAAAACTCGTCATCACTGACGTGTAATGCTTAAAATGTTGCATGCAATTCTACTGGTTCTAGGAAGGTAACTTTAATATAGGTACTATATCTGTATATGGTAACGGAGTGAGGGGATTGGACAAACACTGTCAGGTGGGGTTTCTTAGCCCTACCTTCAAAATGGCTACTGTAAATGTCACTAAAAGTACGACGTCTCATTGGTTCTACTAACTATAGGACCCTTGATTACTTGGTCGCCTATGATTAGGTTGGCAACAACCCCACTCATACTTTTCCACTTGCTTAGCAGCGTGCAAAATAGCCGGCCAGGTGCAGGGAGCTCGTCTCACCCCCAGCTTTCCCTCCAATTATTGCTACAATCAATCATCACCTCAGTGGTCATGTGTCAATTATTTCTTTGTGGTTGGCCTCAAAACTGCTTCTTGGTCTGGAAAAATGAAGATATCTGTGCATGGCATGAGGCCATGCGTGGGTGTGAAAGTTTCATCCTGTCTCGCTTGGCTGATCACGTCTTATTCTTCATGCAATTTGAGTATTTGATTTAATTCTGCCAGCCATCTGCCTCATGTGGATAATCTTGACCTTTCTGAACAGGATACCCTGTTCTTCTTTCATTAATTGTATCCACTGTTGGTCTATTTCAACCGATACGACCTTGACTTCTTGGCATGATTTGCCCTTGTCTGAGTTTCTTTCTATCTTTAATTTTCGGTTTGGGTTGCTGCAGAGCTCTCCTCTTGAGACCTTTAGTAACCTTTGGTTGATTCTGCTCTTGTGCATAGTGGAAGTATACTTATATACAGTGCTCCTTTTGAGATAGCTATGTAAAGGTGGCGCTTACCGCAATCTATTTTACTACTAAGCATAAGCAAGCCTCACAATGTTTTGCTTCTTGCGGTTCCATGCATATGTACACGTTTAAACTAACTGAATATCTTCATCGTGCTCATGGCATAAGATTCTGGCATTTGAGATTGTTATTTCACCTTAAACTCATGATGTCACTTATCCATGGTGTTTCGTCTCTTTTCATCATTCACAGGCCGTCATATCTTCTATATGTGAGTCAGTCCGGGTTCTTGTGACGTCACCATTCGTCTTCCTTCAGTATATTTTTAGCTTCTTCAGGGACTGCGTTCTGACAATCTTCATTCTGTTTCATTTGTTGATATGGCTTTCTCAATTGTTATCTTACTGTCCAGGTTTTCTTAGGTGGCGTTACTTCAACAGGTGCTGTTCTTCTGATAGGTACTGGACAGAGCCCAACTGCGGCTCTCTGCTGGTTTGGTTTATTTGCTCATCATACGTCACATATTTCGGCATGAACGTTCCTGGTACTTCAAAATGGATGGTTGGAGTGTGGGTCAGGTTTGGGACCTGCTCTACACTCCCTCCTCTGCGCGATTCATCGACCACTTTCACTTCTTCCTTGGTATCCACCTTTACTTCATACTCTGGATCCACCTTTACTTCCTCTTCTGGATCCACGCATAGAGGGTTGAAGAAATACATCTTTGGAGTCCATATCTTTAAGACTCATGTCTCATCTTTGTTCCAAGTCATTAGTTGACATTGTCCACTTGGACTACAATAGATCCATTTTCCCACATCATTTCTATGTTTCCTGGGATATCGAAACTTTGTTCCTTCTGGTGCATAAATGCTGGCTTTCACAAAGTCAGTTATTTCTTCATCAGTCAGGTCCTTGGGTTTCCATCCCAGTTCGACATCAATCATGATCTTCATCCCTATGACCTTTTTCACAGTTTTCCGGCACTGAGAGATTATTATCTTGATAACACAGAATCCGAGCAATATCATCACTAGCAGGGCTCCTAGGAATTTGAATGCGTCTGCCATCCACTATGGAACCCATGAAAATAGTGATCCAAACCAACTGTCGTCGTCCACTTAGTCAGTTTCATCGATCATCTGATTCTGTAGTTTCGTCAGCATATCTATGGCCTCTGTTAAAGTTCAATTTTCTTGGTTGTGAGAAAGATAAATGTGCTACATGATTCTCTGATTTTTGCACAAACACCTCCATCCATAGCTGTGATCATGTCAAGGACATATATGTTCTGGAGAGTCATTAGTCAGATTCCCCTTAACTCTTCTTTGATTGCGTTGAATCCTTTTATGGTCGTGTTGATGGTTTGCAGTAACTCCCATCTGATTATCTGCAACCATTTTGTATTTGCTCCAACCTGAACTCTTGGCGTAAAAATTGTCATGAACACTGATGAGGTTAGGTTGAACAGTCTGTGTTCATACAGGATTGCATGAAAAGCTTCTTCTAATTTAGCAGAAAAGTAATTCTCTCTCTTCATTCGATTCATCAGTTCCACAGATCTCTTCTTCCTCAGGTGAACATCTGCTTTCAGGCAGCTGTCAATATTCAGATCACTTTTTGGAATCACCAATGCTGGAACATGGACGTTCACTATTGTGCATATACCTCCCCAGTTTCTTGGCAGCCTGATATATGCTTTGGATCTACATACCCGATAATGATCCATGATCACTGCAGTACCATGTACCATTCCTGGGGCGTCACAAACTTGTCCACAGTTTTGATTTCCCCCATTTTCCTTGTGTCATTATTCTTCTAGCAGAATTTCGGGCTCTCCAATGGCACTATCTGTAAGGGTCCTACTCTGTCCTCGACCCATGTCAAAGGTTTTGCAAGTTTTGGCCATAATGGCTTGCATCCATTTCACACTATATTAATGGTGGGTTCGTAGTAACCGAAGACCATCCACGCTCTGCAGATCACTACTCCTTTCTCCCATCTGTCTGGTGAAAGCACTGTTCCCCAAATTTGCATTTGGCCTCTGTTCTTCCACATCCGAGCTTCTTCTGGAGTTTTTCATTGAACGTTTAGTTTTTGATTTGCCTCTCTACTGATCTCTGCTCCTTTAACTCCAGGTTTCTCATATCCGATCACAATGTGTTTTGTTTTTCCATTGTTTCTTGTCTTTATGTCCTGGACGTAATCGTCTTCATTTGGATCCGTTGCTTCAGTTGCCCATTTCAATGAGGCATACTTCCCATGAACTGGCCTCTGGTCTTGCACATTGCTACGTGTGATAGACAGTGCGCCGTCTACACATCTATTTCAACAGCCACAAAGATCTTTGATTTCCCCATGCTGTAAGGTAGGAGTGCACAAACAAAGCATTCCTCCTCTGAATTTCGTCTTCCAACTTCTTTCATATGTTGGTACCAGATGTTATTTCCCAAGTGTGCTGCGCTGTCCAGGTAGTCATTTAGTTCATTATCATCTCCTTGTATGCTTCTTCAAACTCTCAAGGTTTTCATGTAGTTTGCTATCATCACATCTTTAATAGCCTCCATATAACTTCTTCTCACTGGAGGATTCTCAGGTACTTCCATCCATGGTTCAGGTTCCTTCATCTATACCATTTGGGTAGAAGAAAGTCTGGCAATTCTTTCCTTGTCCTCTTGTCATTTCCTCTCTCTGGCTATAAACAGCCATAATGATTCTGCTATCATCTCTGCACGTGAGATTCTTGCTGGGCTTGCACTTGCCCCTTTCAGTGCTGGGTCAGGGGTGCTTATCAATGCTGTCTCTGTTGGTTTCTTCTCCAACTCCTTTTGGTGTGTTTAAAGTTCAGCTTTTTCCATTTGTCTTTCAACTTCGCTTGTAGTGGAACTTCTCATCGTTGGTTGTCCAGCCTTCTTCCATTCTTTGGATTGTGGTTCTGTAGCTAGTGACACAAGATCTGGTGTATGTGTACTCATCGTTTGCATGTGTGTGGTTGACAGTAACCTTTTCTCATTTTTGCTCTGCCAACCCTGTCTCCGGCTTTTCAATGTACTTGTTACCAAATGTGTGTGTGTGTGTCATTGCTAATCACATCCATTTCAAGTTCACTCACTCCTTTGTCAGACCTTGTAGGGACTGGAATCATTATAAAGGGTTTGTGTGCCTTTGTGGGTGTCATGCTTACATCATTAGGTGGGTGCCCTGGAATTGGAACACTTTGTGCACCAATAAAAAATGCAGTTTGAATCGTCAGTGACAGTAAAACATGATGAATACAATGCATAGATACATAATACCGCTATAGGTTAGTCGTCAACACTTAGTTCTATAATAATGAGAGTGTCTCTCCTCCTGAGGGATGACAACATTGCTGCTCTGGTTGCCCATCTCTATCATCTAAGGGAAGATGACTAACTTTTAATACATTCTAGGCAATAATATCTCTGGATTCTGCTGTCTCTGCTTGTCGGTTGCAGGTACTGGAACAATTGTCCTCCTTTGCCTGGACAATGGGTTGTCTATTGTCTCTGGATACAGTTCTCTTTTCTGTATACGAAATATGCCAATTATGACAATAAGTTCAGGAAGTCTTTTTTACTGTGCATGTTCAAAATATACAAGCTCCCAATCGATTCCTCTTATCTGTTTCATTCCAGAAGACATGTTGTGTCCTTGTCAAAATAAACAAGAGTGAAGTCTCTGGCAACACTTTCTCGATCTGTCCCTCGGCGGAAAGTTTACAGTCTTCTCTGGAAATTCTGATGATGATTAGAACGTTCAACTTGCATCACAATGCCATGCAGTAGCATGCTCATCTGTGTAGAATTAGCTGTGTCTCTGATGAAAGTGAGGACGTCAACACCGGCAGGTGTCCCCACAAGTTCTGGAAAGTCCTCAATCAGGTGAAAGAAGACATTGCTTACTAGTCAGCTATCCTCTGGTGACAGGGACATTTGTCTTGACTTGCTGTGAAAGGAACTGTTCGACAATTATGATGAGCAGCTTCTGTCACTTCAATGAGAGTGAAGAGCAACCTGAATTATGATTCCCTTCAGGATTATACTCAAAAGTTCTGTGTTTGCTGGATCTCGCAAAAATGTCAAGATGTCAGTGTGTCTCCCAACAAGATATGAACAATCTTCAAGTAAGCGAAAGAATAGCACGCTGACAAGTCTATTCGCTTCTTCTTCTGCTTGGGACATTTATTTTTTCCTCTCTGTACTCCGGAAGCAGGAGGAACTGCTCGGCGATCACAGTGAGCAGCCTCCTTATTGTCTTTTAGTTCTCAGGGCCTTGAAGAAATTCAGTGATGTTAGTGAGTCTTCCCACTAACCACGGGTATGATCTCAATACTAACTCAAAGTAAATTAAGATGTCTTTAGTGATGTCACTGTTGGAGGACACCATAAGTGAGTACAAACAAGGCTCCTGTTTGGAAAGAGACTGGATACCTTATTTTCTTCCAATTTGTGTGTCCTCGATCAAAATTTGGCATATCCTTTTCTTATCCCATTTCCTTCCACTCTCCCCCTCCCTTCCTTATCTATGTCTTAGCTCTTGCACTATCTGAAATGTCGTCAGGCCGAGTACGATAGTTAATTTCACATCCTTACTGTTCATGGCCTGTAAGAATGTGGTTGTATTTTCCCTTGTTCCCTCCCTTGCCTTGAAGCGCTATGAAACACATTGTGTATAGGCGCTATATAAACAATCATATCATATCAAGGCTTCATTGTGCCTCAGTCAAAAGTTCAAAGTTAATAACCTATGGTGTGGCTACAATTTTCTTCTTCACCCTGCAACTAGGATGCACAGAGTGTCCGTTTTTATGTCCTTGTCCCCTTTTTTGCTCAGAGGAAATGTCCAAAATTAAGCCACAACCTTGCACAAAAGTTCTTTGTCTTTGCTTTGCTGGTCATGCGTCCTTCTTCCTCGTCATGGATCTCGTCTGCACGTGCTGTGGTTCTTCCCCATTGTCTGTAGTCTCTACGCATTGGGGTGCAGGCAGGGGGCCTTCTCCGTTGTATGGCTTGATATCACCCAGGAATAGCCAAGCTCTTCTTCCTTGTAGCTTGACTTCAGAGGGCGTGATGTCTTCCACTTTAAAGGGTCCATTGAAAGGCTCGTCCCACTTTTTTCTCGTGTGGTTCCACACCAGGACCGTGTCTCCAGGGAAAATTGGTGGTAGACATAAACTTTGAATCAGGTCAGGTCTGTTGTAGTATCTCCTTCTGTGTTCTGTGCTGCCCTGCACCCCTTTTGTCATCGCTGCAGCTGTCCTGAAATTACAGTGAGAAGAGATGTCATGCAATTCAAGTAATTATGCATCTCTGATCCTAAACTTTCCCCTGTTGGCTGAGCATCACATCTAGCTCTATTTCGGGGTGTCAATGGAGTGTGCATCCTTCTGCCTGTTGCTATTTCGTGCGGCATAAGATGATTGTCAGAACCAGGCTGGTTTCTAAGCGCATACAGTACCAATGGAAGGAAGTGTTCCCATCCCTTCTTTAGAGTAAGCTTCAACTTGGCTATCCTTTTCTTTAACAAGCCGTTGAGCTTCTCACATATCCCATTACCTTGCGGATGATACGCCAACGAGAACTTGTGCTTTATACCAAGCAGCAAGCTAATCTGTTCAAAGACTGCATTAACAAAGTGAGGCCCATTATCTGACCTCATGACCTCACATACTCCCCACCTGGGAAATACTTCTCTCACCAGTAATTTGGCCGCACAGGTAGAGTCTGGGTGTGTACATGGACCTGCTTCTATCCATCTAGAGAATGGACACTCCACAACAATTAGATACCTGTACCCGTTACATAATTGAATCATATCGACATAATCGACATGCAAGTGCTGAAAAGGTCCATTGGGCCTTGGGATGACTCCTCTAATTACTCTTAGTGTATGCCCAGCCATGAACTGTTGGCAGATTATACAGTTCACCCTCAAAAATGCAACGTGCTCAGCTAAGTTCGGTATAAAGCAGTCTTCAGCGATCGTTGCTGCTAGATTCTCTTTTGTCATGTCCGCTGGATAATGCAATTGTTCCAATGCTATTTTTGGCAGGGTTATAGGCATCACCGGTTTACCAGTGCTGCATTGTCGCCACAAGCTTTCGGAGGGGTTTAAAGAACACCCTTGCCGCTTCCAGAGGTTCTTCTCCTCGTGTGGTGCCTCC
Source organism: Ambystoma mexicanum (assembly GCF_040938575.1). Classification (NCBI taxonomy): domain Eukaryota; kingdom Metazoa; phylum Chordata; class Amphibia; order Caudata; family Ambystomatidae; genus Ambystoma; species Ambystoma mexicanum. Next base: position 200,566,679 of record NC_090940.1, read on the forward strand.
CCTTGGAGTTCCATTAACTGGGTTTGCCCCATGTTACTATAACCTTCAAGTTCACTTTGTGCAACAATCATCTTCTCATGTACATCAGTTATTTCCACATTCATTATTGTCTCGTTTTTGGTCGCCATATGTTTGGCTTCCGTGTCTGCTGCTTGATTTCCACGTGAGATCAAATCTGTCCCTTTCGTGTGGGCGGCACATTTCACGGCCACTATGCCCACTAGGAGCTATGTGCCTTAATGAGCCTGTCCAATAAGGCTACGTGCTGCACTGCCATGCTGTCCGCTCAGAGGTAGCCCCTCCTTTTCCAGCACGCTAGGCCTGTGTGCATTGTCGACGTCACATAGGCAGAGTCGCTGTATACTGTGGCTTCCTGGTCTGCGTGATTCTCGATAGCGAGGATCAACGCCAATTATTCTGCAGCTTGTGCTGAATAATGAGGTGCACTAATGAGTACTCGAAATTCTCCATTTGCTGTGTGCTTCACCACAGCAGTGCCTGTATATCATTGCCCATCATTTTGATCAATTCTCGAGGAACCGTCAACGAAGACAATTTCTCCTTCTGCCAATGCATTCTCTTTCACTCTGGGAATCTCATCATAGAATTCTTCATAGTTCGCGCAGTCATGGGTTGGCTCTCCGTCAGTGACTGGCTCTGCTATAAACATATCTGGGTTCACTATCTTACATCGAATTATCTTAATCGCAGGATTTGATATGATCACTTCATAAGTAGAAGCTCTCTGAGATGTCAATGTGCCTTTCGGTTTCTCTAGAATGGCAAATAATGCGTGCTCGACGAATAACGTCATTGAGCATCCCATCACAATGGTTGTAGCTTTCTCTATGGCGAACGGTGCAGCAGCTAAACTTTGTTTACATGGGAAGTGACCCCTCATTACTGGGTCTAGATTCCCACTGTAATATGCCAGGGGCTTGTACCCCAACATGGTTCTCTGTGTGAGTACTGCCGTCATAACACTGCCATTTGTGTGTGAAAACAGGTAGAATTCCTCTGCATAATTGGGAATTCCTAAAACTGGTGCCGTGCAGATGGCTTTTTTTGAGTTCAACAAATCTTTCTTCCATGGTCTCAGTCCATTCAATTTTTTCTTTCGTCACCTGTGCTTTCTTTAGGGCCTGTAACAAGGGCTTGGTATACGAGCTGTAGTCAAAGACCCATGCCGTGACATAATTGCAAAGGCCTAGAAAACTCTGCATCTGTTTTTATCGTGTGTGGCTTGGCTGTGTTCAATATGGCTTCAGCCCTTTCAGGGGTAACCCTTTTCCCCTCATGTGAGAGCAGCTGCCCTATGTAAAGCAGTTCTTGGTGACAATATTGTAACTTCTCTTTGTCAACTTTATATCCCTTCTCAGCCAATATAGTCAATAGCTCAATAGAATCATGTCTGCACGTCTCCTCTGCCGTGCTGCAATTTAAGATGTCATCCACATATTGCAAGTCAACACACTCTAAGATTGCGGACGGGTTAGGGACTAGAGGGAACTCGGCCTCTACATTATCATTTATCGGGCGTAAATCTTGAATTCATCTCCACGACCCTCCCTTTGATTTTTTGATAGGGTACACTGCAGTATTGCATGACGACTCTGACATAACCAAAATGCCTTGTTCCATCATGGCAGAAATTGTCTTGAAAATCCCCTCATCTGCTTCCCTAGACATGGGATGTTGTCGTGCCTTGGGTAGAATTGCTCCTGGTTTCAATTTAATCCAAACTTCTCCGACTCCTTTCAGTAAGCCTACATCATAGGGGCCTGTGTTCCACACTTAGACAGGCACCTGGGCCATGTCGTCATCAAAATATTCAGTACGGTTTTGTGCCAGCATCATTCTCTGGGGCACCTCTCTTTTGATCATTCTCACCCAGAAAACAAGTTTTATCTCAACTGTTGTTTCCTCTACACCTGTTTGTTCGTCAAACAGATCATCATCAGTGACATCAGTCAATCTGTACCTTTCCTCAATGGCAATTACTGTGCACCATTGTCTGCCTTCATCATCACAACCATCGATCAATGCCATTTTCCCTTGCACTATGGCTGTGTGTATTGTCAAGGGAAATACTTGTCCCTTTTCCTCATGCATAGGTATTCTTGGTCTGAATAGAAACTCATCGGGAATCCTCATGGTTTTGTCTGCAAGGCCTGGTAGCCCTGCCATTAATCCACGCACTCCATACGCGCATATTTCTGGTTCCAATGAGACAGCTCTCATAGCTGTTTGTTCTGAGTATGCTCTAATCATTTTGCATACGTTCAAATAATGCATTTCTGGAGTTGAACAACATATTATGCCCTTCTCCATGAACGAGATTGTCATGTTTAACTTTGTCATTAGGTCTCGTCCCAATATATTTACTGGGGTTTACATTGAATATAGCAATGGCACATTCATGTTACATTCTCCTATAGAGACCGGAAGTTCATTTGTAAAAGGAACACAACTTGTTGCTCCTGTGAAGCCCTGAGTATTTATGGCATCGCCAGACAAGAAAAACTTGCTTTCACGTATACACGAGCGTGTTGCACCCGTGTCAACTAAGAAGGAAAATTCTTTATACCCTATAACGACATCTACCCTTGGTTCCTCAGGAGGGTTTGGTTTCACTGAAGGATAGAACACATCAGGTTTCCCAGTGAGCTGTCCTAATCCATATATAACTTTGTCCCATGCAGAGTGAATGGATTTCCTCCATCACCAGTGTTGTTTCTCATTCCAGAATTCAGTCCCTGGCCTGCACTTGTTGTCTGTGACAGTTGCATAGGCGACTGTTGACACTGTCCTTGCAGGAAATGTGTCACATTTTGAGGTTGCAAGCTTTGCTCTGCTCCCGGCGCTTGCTGCCGCACTGTGTGATTTTGTGCAACTCCATTTTCACATTGCTGTAAAAATGCAGGTGGATTCACCATTCCTACTCTTGTTCCTTGATCGTTTTGCACCATGCCTTGACTTCTGTATGTGTATGCTAGATGACCTGTCATTCCACACGTCCAACTTATTGGCGGTGGTCTGATTATTTGGCCATTGGACATATCCTGATTGCCAATTTGCATGTTTTGGAAAACCTCCTTGATTACCTTGGAAACCTCCCTGTTTACTCTGCCACCCTCTTCCTCGAGAGCCTCTCCCCGTGGGTAGAATCCATCACTGCCCTGATTAACCTGCTGTTGATTATTGACCTGCTGTATGTTCGATCCATCTGTGCTAGTTATCATTGCCCCTTCAATGGCATACTTTGACATTTTTTTCTGCACTAATTTTACCTCTTCAGCTTTTCGTGCAGCCTCTTTTTTGCAATTCTTCTCCCTCAGCAATCTGCAATAGTGTGCTATGGTCAACTGTATTTCAGACCACCGATTGGCCTCAATTCCTACCAACTTCTTGAGCTGCTTCTGCACCTGATCTGACAGCCCCTGGCATAATATATGGTAAAACACGGGTATAGATTTCCCCCAAGATTCCTGAGTTTCCAATGCCCAGGCGTCTTGGAAATTCTGAATGTAAAGCAAAGGATCCTCTGACTCTTTCATTTTTTGTGTCATTATGGCCACAGGTCAGAAGTGTCTGGGTATAGCAATCGTAATGCTTTCCATACCGCAGCTCTGCAATTGTTAAATGGAGCTCCATCATGCATAGTATTAACTGTAGTCACGCCAGGATAACCTGCCTGTGTCCACACATTGTCAGTTCTATCACCAAGTATGTTGATTAATAGATCCTTGATATCCCCTATAGTTAACATATTCCATCCCGGCATTTTTTCTAACTCATGTATCCATTTTGCGGCTCCCGATGTTAACATTAGAAGCTTATTTTCCAGATTTTCTCGATCCATGTGTGGCCACAGTATATACTGTGGACTCGTTCCTCCTTTTTGAGCAATGGAAATTGTAATACATGGCACTTTTTTTCTTCTCTCATCATTTTTCTATCCACTGCAGGGGAAATAGTCCTGCATTGCCGTCTACCTGGCAATGTCCTCAGTCGGCTTACATAGGGCGGTGGAGACACCCCCCTCTGGCAGTAAGATACTCCTTTGTTTCGGTCTAACTGTGTGGCTGACTCTGATGCCTTAGATGCAAACTCGCTAGAATCTGACCATCTTATCCCTTTTCCTCCAGAGAAGCGCTTTTCGTGTCTTCTCTCTTCTTCCTTTTCCTCATATTCCACTCTTTCTGCATCTGATATTGTCTGTGCCCATCTCGTGCAACTTCTCTCATCTTCCTCGTGTCTATTTAGCATCAACCTATCTAGGGAAAGCTCTCTTATTTCTGCTACTTCGGGAGGCGTCCTCAGTGTCGTACAACTGAGTGCTCTCCAGACGCTCATCCTCTCCTCTTCCTTGGGGTACTTGTTCTAGCCCCATTTCATCATATATTCTATCGATCGTTTCTCCGATGCGTCTGGTGTCGAAGTCATCTTCGATATTTGCCCTGGATGTGCCTAGTACTGAATCGTACTCAGGAAAGAATTCTTTGATGTCTTCCTAGTCTACTACTGGATCGTGTTTTCTAACCTCTCTTTCTAGATATTCAAGATCCCGTGCTCTCTGTCCCTGCTTGTGTTCTATGTTGTCATCAAACTCTCTGCGCTTCCTCTCTGACCCTATCTTCTTCCTGTTTCTTCGTATCTCTATGTTCATTTGCCCTTGGTATTTCCTCATACCTTTGTCTCTTTATTCTTTTTTCACGTATTTTCTGTTCTTCTTCTTCAAACCTTCATTGTTCCTGCCTGCTCTGATCGTTAGCTGTTCTTGGCTTATGATCGCGTTTCCTTTCCTGCTCCTCACGATACAACTGCTCTCGTCTCTGTCTATCTTTTTTCCTGATCCTTTCGTCTCTCAATACTTTTTCCTTTTCCTTCTCTTTCCTTTTTGAATCATCTGGTTCTCCGTTTTGTCTCATGTCCTCAATGCCTTTACCATCGAGTTTCAATAGAATCTGACCTCCCATCCATTTGTTGTGTGTGAATGCCATCTCATCAGTTCTGTCCTCATCTCCCTTCCATCTTTTGCCCTCTCTATTAGTGTCTAAAGATGTACTTGCTTGTGCCTGGTCTCCTCTTTCTTTCTCGTGTCTCTTCTTGTCCCTTGGGGCTTTGGAGGTGATATCTCTATCTCTATCTTTGTCTGGGTTTTCGTCACTACTTTGCGTAGGTGACTCACATGCTGGGTTGCTATATCCGTGGCTGCTTTTAGTTCCCTAAACGGGTATAATCCTTTCTCTTTACTTGCTTCAATTTTTGTTTCAGACGGGGCGGGTGGCGTGGAAGGCATTTCACCCCCCCTCTGTGCATATGTTAAGGATCCAATCTAACAGCGGTTCCTCTTCCTTATCCTCTTGGTACATCTTCCAAAGCTCTAAATTCGCTAGGCGTTTGTCTAACTTTTTGCGTGGCGTGCAAATATGTCGTCGTGTGTTGCAGGACTGTTGAAGATAGCGATCCGCCCTGGGGCCATGGCATAAACATTTTATGGGTGGTTCCTTTAACTCATTCTGCACTGTACCCTTTCAGGTTAGGTGCATGTTTTGGCAACTGTTTGCACAAGTGTATTAACGGTGTAACTTCTTCCATGCTTAAATCTGTTCACCATCTCCTCATATAATACTTTTTTATGCTTTTACATTTCTCAAACAAAACCAACAATATGAGCGAGCACCAATCATCGCAAGCTGCAATCCCTTTTTTTCACCAAAAATTCTTTTTATTTTTCAAAACAACAACCATCAATTCATATCATACAACATCCTGGCTATACAATCGCGCAATTTGCATGTTAATTCCTCTAAAAAAAATTCTTACTTTATGACGTCAGAGAAAACAAATATACAAGACAGACTTGACAGACTAGACAGACTCCGTCCGGCTACACAAATCTCCTGCCCCTATCGCTATTCCAACATGGAATGTAAGCCCATCCCTTTCAGATCGCCTCTTTCATTGCTTCTGGTCTCCTACTGCGCCCTATCTTTTCAGGACTTTGAATGCAGGCTTCTTCTAGCGCTATAATAAAGCGCAGGTATCTGGGCGTATCCTCTCTCTGCTCAGGTATCCTCCTGGTATCCTCTCTCTAGCTCAGGTAACCTTCCCGGTATCCTCTGTTGCTCGGGTACCCTTCCCGGTATCCTCTCTTTAGCTACGCCCCCCTCGAGTCAATATTTCTTTCCCCTTATATATATGCATTCTACTCTACCTCTGACATTATATTTTGTCCCACCTCCCTCCGTTACCTTCCCTTACTTGTTCTAAGGCATGCAACATTTTGCCAAAGCATTTAGTCTTTTTCACTCACCGTTCGCATGCTTTTCCTCTCTGGATACTCGGGATCACCGCCTTTGTTACCGCCTCTCCTGCTTTTCGCTCAATCGGATGCTCGTAGAAGTGGGAAGGGGTTTGTGGGAGAAAGCCCAGGTTCCTTCAGACCTCAACCTGCAGGTTTTACACTTTAGTCTAACGACTATCTATGGGGAGCTTCTCGGTCTACTTAGCCGGATGGCGAAGGACTTGTGATATTGCCGAGGACCCAGAGTTACTTAAGTCGACGGCCAATGGGTGTCTTAATTAATCGATAGTCGATAAACCCTCCTCTCTCTGCTACCAAGTGTGCACTAGGTCCCCAACCGGCCCATAGAGCTGGGGGTTTCCCAATAGCACTTTAAGATGAGGCAGCAGTACCCGTGAGATGGATGGGGATGCAGATTAATACTCTCGCATCAAATCAATAATGACAACTCAATAGTTTGGCAAAGGGAGTCTGTTTAATGAAAAGTACAAAAAACGGGCATTTCATGAATATCAGCAATCGCTCGATATTCCTTCTCACTTCAACAACTCCAACGAACTTCATAAAAAACACATCATTTATACTAAAAACTCGTCATCACTGACGTGTAACACTTAAAATGTTGCATGCAATTCTACTGGTTCTAGGAAGGTGACTTTAATATAGGTACTATATCTGTATATGGTAACAGAGTGAGGGGATTGGACAACACTGTAAACCCTACCTTCAAAATAGCTACTGTAAATGCCACTAAAAGTATGACGTCTCATTGGTTCTATTAACTATAGGACCCTTGATTACTTGGTCCACTATGATTGGGTTGGCAACAACCCCACTCATACTTTTCCACTTGCTTGGCAGTGTGCAGAATAGCTGGCCAGGTGCAGGGAGCTCGTCTACACCCCCAGCTTTCCCTCCAAGTATTGCTACAATCAATCATCACCTCAGTGGTCATGTGTCAATTATTTCTTTGTGGTTGGCCTCGAAACTACTTCTTGGTCTGGAAAAATTAAGATATCTGTGCATGGCACAAGGCCATTTGTGGGTGTGAAAGTTTCATACCTTCTCGCTTGGCTGGTCACGTTAGCCTGACACCGTGAAATCGTCTTATTCTTCATGCAATTTGAGTATTTGATTTAATTCTGCCCGCCATCTGCCTCCTCCTGTGGCTTATCTTGACCTTTCTGAACAGGATAACCTGTTCTTCTTTCATAAATTGTATCCACTGTTGGTCTATTTCAGCCGATACGACCTTGGCTTCTTGGCATGATTTGCCCTTGTCTGAGTTTCTTTCTGTCTTTAATTCTCAGTTTGGGTTGCTGCAGAGCTCTCCTCTTGAGACCTTTAGTAACCTTTGGTTGATTCTGCCCTTGTGCATAGTGGAAGTATACTTATATACAGTGCTCCTTTTGAGGTAGATATGTATAGGTGGCGCTTGCATTTAGTAAGCCCCACAATTCTTTGCTTCTTGCGGTTCCATGCATATGTGCACGTTTAAACTAACTGAATATCTTCATCGAGCTCATGGCATAAGATTCTGCCATTTGACATTTTTATTTCACCTTAAACTCATGATGTCACTTATCCATGCTTTTTCATCTCATTTCATCATTCTCAGGTCGTCATATTTTCTATATGTGAGTGAGTCCAAGTTCTTGTGACATCATCATTCGTCTTCCTTCAGTATCTTTTTAGCTTCTTCAGGGACTGCGTTCTGACAATCTTCATTCTGTTTCATTTGTCGATATGGCTTTCTCAATGGGTACTTTACTGTCGAGATTTTCTTATGTGGCGGTACTTCAACAGGTGCTGTTCTTCTGATGGATACTGGACAGAGCCCAACTATTGCTCTCTGCAGGTTTATTTGCTCATCTTACGTCACATATTTCGGCATGAACGTTCCTGGTACTTCAAAATGGACGGTTGTATTGCGGGTCGTGTTTGGGACCTCCTCTACCCCCTACACCTAAAACTAAAAGAGATCTCAGAGCATTTCTAGTGTTAATCGATTATTACCATATGTTCATCCCAAACTTCTCGAACAGGACAGCTAGTCTGACAGATAAACTAAAGAACACCGAACCCCAGAAAATTAACCGGACTGACAAGGATGATACATGTTACAACACTCTAAAACAAACCCTGTGCCAGCACCCGATCCAAAAGATAGTAGGTTTCTCAAAAGAATTTGTACTGCAGACAGACGCCTCCCTTACAGGGCTAGGAGCAGTCTTATCACAAATTTGCGACGGATTGGAAAACCCCATCTTGTTTACGAATCGCAAGCTATTATCCATCTTACCTCCTAGGTAGAAAGTCCACAATCGTCACTGACCATTTTCCACTAGTTTGGATTAGCCAACTAAAAGACTCTAACCCTCGAGTCATGCGATGGTTCTTAGACCTGCAACCCTACTGTTTCACTGTGCACCACCGAAAGAGTAAAGACCAAGGGAACGTGGATTTACTCTCTTGGTTCCCCTGTGAAACAGATGCACTACATCGCATAGGGGAAGGGTATGTGAGAAACCTGGAGGTGTCTCACCTGTGGGGATCTGTCATCCAGGTGGCCAGGACACGGCCATCACTATTGGATCCAGTTCCTGGGGTTGGACCAGTGCGGGAGGTTCACCTGGATGAGGGTCCTCGGGGAGTGCAATGCAAGTGGGACACAGATGGGTGATATGCCGTACCCCCTTCCCTATAACATCTTTTCCCCATCCTAACCCGTAGGATATTCTACCCCCACCCTTTTCCAACACAAACACTTCTCTACACTGTGAAAGACAACGGACTAGCACCAGAGCCATTTACCTGACTTGTCCCAACACAAGGGTCAGGCAGAGTCAGGTACTTGACAATAACTACGCACACATGACGGCCCTTTCCCCTCCCCAAAGGGATAAAAGGCGGAGCATGAGAGCACACTTTTAGCAAGGCAGACCACACGATGAGACAGCTATTCCAGGACGGCAGTTCAAGAGGAAAAGAAAGGCAGCGATAACCGAAAGGATGACAAGGAAAGAAGCACCCTTGCCCTTTTTTGACCCAGACCAGCGAAGTATCTGTTAACAGAATTATAAGACCGGGAACAACAGCTAACATGTGGTGTAATAGATGGCGAGCAGTGCACAGAGCCCTCCTATGCTGATAGCCAAGTCAGGGAGAGGTGCTTGCCACTGTGATTTCGCCCTTGACTGCAGAGACAAGAAATACCAAGTGGTTCATCACAGCTGATGAGTCGGAGGCAGAGCCAATAGTAAACAGAACTGTATTGCAAATGGAAACATAATGTGAATCAAGAACAAAGACTTTGTGTGTTACAGAACTATTGAACGAACCCTGGGAGAGACCAGCTGCAGAGTGGTCCGGAGCCAAATGGGCGCTCTTTCTAAAGACTCTAACCGGTGCCCAGTGGTTAAAACTACAGATCGCAGGAAGCCCTAGGAGAGCCGACGCAAGAGGTGAAAGTGGTCATACAAGGGTCGAGTAAAACCCCTTGTATAATCGAATGTCTTTGACCCGTAAGCAAGAGGAAAGCAAAGGGAAGTAAATCCCCCATTCTGTAAAGTAAAGTGAACTGTGGAGCTGGCAAGTGTGAACCGGGCTGAGGGATGCCTGCAAAATGAGGTGAAATACGATAACCCTGTGAAGATTGTGTTGACAAGAGTGAACCCGGCTGAGGGATGTCCACAGTGAAAGATTGTTTAAATAGACATTGGGCCTCATTCCGAGTATGGAGGTAGCCATGCCGCTTTTAGCGGCATCGCTACCCCAATACCGGGTACCGGGTCTGGGTTCCTTGAATGGGGAAATACCAGGCCATTCCGACCTTGGAGGGCCCGGTATTTCCCCATTCAAGGAACCCGGACCCGGTACATCCCCATTCCCATTTGAGCCCCCATAGGAGAGGTAATATGAGCCCCCATTTGAGCCCCCATAATGAGGGGGTAGGTGGTTAACGGAGCCGGAAGCTCTACCGGCGCCGTTAACCCCCTACCGCTTGGGTCATAATGAGACCCATTGAGATTCATGAATACAACAATTGGAATGTTCTGAATAAAAGGCCATAGTGAACCCGACTGAGGGAGGCTAACACTGAGACAACAAGGATCGAAGCCCGACTGAGGGGCGCCAAGAAGAAAGCTAAGGGAGATGAAACCCATACTGTGATAAAGCCAAGGGAAGTATAAGGGAAGTGAACCCCACCTTGTGTTAAAACTCATGTTAACTGTATTGTTTGGCAAATGTTAACCCGACTGAGGGATGCCACTGAATTAGGGTGAATAGTAACACACCCGTGAACCTTGTGGTAACATACATGAACCCGACTGAGGGATGTCCTTAGTGAGTGGTTGGCCATAGTGAATCTGACTGAGGGAGGTCCACGTTGCAAGGAGGATCGGAGCCCGGTTGAGGGGGATCCAAGTGTGAAGAGAAATCGTCCAAAATGAAGATTTATTGAAGATACTTTTTTGTTTGTTGTCTATGGTCCGCCAGGCCTTATAAGGCAAGAGACTTTTGCATGAAAAGAGACTTGGCCCCAAAAGATCCTGGTATCATTGCAAGGAACTATCACCTCATGCTGGCAAGACGCAGGAGTCTGCTGTGCTCAAGGGTCCTGCCTTGTCCCGGGCCAAAAACGTGGGGAAGGGAGACCCCAGACATACCATCCTGACTTATCATTTTGGTGAACACTGCTTTCTTTTCTTGAGAACGTTATCCCCACACTATTTTGTAACTTAGTTGTAAGGATTGGCAATAGTGTCTATAGTATAGGCCCTTTTTATTTGACAAGAAACCACTAGGAATGCCTTATTATTATTTGATGGTAATAGCTTGCTCCCATCTTAGATTTAGGTTCAGATCAGGCGTTTTTCTCACCCAATATACAGTTTAATAAACACCCTTGAACTGTGATCACTTGTGTCTGTCTTTACTGTTGCCACCATGAGTTCCTCCAGTGCCGACATTCCATCCACCAGCCCTTTATGAAGGAGGCAGTGTCACAGAGAACAGCTCACACGATCGCGCCTCTTCCTGCAGGAATCATGCAAGTCTTTCTTGTGCAAGACCAATGGGAGATGCATGGCTTGCATGTGCAGCTCTTTGACATATCGAGGGCTCCAGCATCACAAACATGGTTTAAAATGACAATGATGACATGTTGTTTTCAATGGCTTTGACATGTGTTTCAGAGTGGTGGTGCCAGCACGGTGCCGGCATATCCCGCGTATTGTTGGTGATCAGGCCTCTATTGGAATTTTCTATGTGTTAGAGAATTACCTGTACATTGTATGATATTTTGCCCCTTTTTTGCCAAAAACAACTCATAAATTGCACCATTTCAACCCAATATTTAACGGCTGAAAATCCACTGCCAGAATTTGGACATATGCAGGTTCCCCACAGATCCCTCTTTGTGTGCATAGCCAAAGGGGATTCTCGCTATTAATTGTTCTCCCATCCCATGGCTCCCTTATTTTGTACAGTCCTCTGTTACATAGGAACTTGGTTTAAGCTACATTAATCTTGAACATATCAAAATATATACATACAAAACCACTGCTCACTTTTCTCACCTAATTGCTTAATTCGTACTCTTGTTTCCTAAAACATAGGCGGAAACAGAACCGTCAAATCATATTTTTATTAAGTCCTAGCATTGCTAGCACTTTCCACTTTACTTTCCTGTTTAGTTTTATACATTTAAGCACCAGAATGCAGTGCAGCTAGTCGTTTTCCACATTTAGTAAAATGTAAAATTGCTGTTAGCACTTTAATTCATGTATTGGACACCCATGGGGGTGGGTTCCTCCATAAGATGTCCCATTTCATCTCAACCTTTCATGCAATTGGGGTACTATTGCCTTAAAACAGAGAACTTAGTATCTTAAAATTTTAAAAAGAAATGCAGTTTTACCTTTGTGGGCTACATTGACCAACTCAACAGAATTCTTCTCCATAACCAAGCTGCGCTTCTGCAGTCAACAGCAAAATGGCTGCACTGACTCCTTGGGGGCACTGTTGCGTCAAAACTGCACCTTGCAGCAACAAAAGGATGGCTGCACCATCTTGCCCAACACAATATGGGAAAGTTGGAACCGGGAGCACACAGAGAAAGGTGCCAGTGTGTTTTGGGGTGCACCCAAAAGAAGCGAATCAAAGCAGCGCTGCTCTGCTGCTTGCAAAAACAAAAAGTTCCCATTGAAAAAGGGAATATTTCAAATTAAAAAGAATGCTGCTCTGATGCTATTTTCATCTGTTTTTCACCAAACTACTTTCATTAAAAAGGCCTTGCGATGTCCATCCATATCTACATGGTGCTTCAGCAGAAGAAAGCATGACTCCTGAATGACAGGCTCTGTCAAGCCAAACTTGGGAAAATGAAAGAAGCTTCATTTTCAGTCGCATGGGAAATGCTTTATTTTTGAGTTACAACATGTCAAAGATCAATCGTTCAAAGAAACTCCGGCTGTGTCAATTTCAGTGCATCTGTGTTCAAACAAATTGCTGCCTACAAGAAACTAACTATGGCTGCAAAACAATATTGGGAAGTCAGATGGAAAAACCGAATTTGAAAGGAAAATGGCAGCTTTCACCAGATGTGTCAAAATGGGCTTTTGCAAACCAGAGAAAAAAATGCTTGTTTTAAAAGTACAATGTTGAATAAAAACGTATCCTTGACTGGCAATGTGAAAGGGGATTGTGCTGTGAAATATATACATGGGAGGTTTTATTCAGCAGGCTTTCTTCAGATTCAGGGCAAAAATAAACAAGATAAGGAATTATAAGGCAGTGGCTACATGGGGCAAAATTATCTTAAAACAGGTTTCTGCTTGGAGGACGATAGCAACAGAAGGCCCCTCACAGTCGATCCTAGAACACAAGTGATAATTGCTAACTTTACAGACTTTGGTCTGTGCTCCAGCCTCTTACAATAGGATTTCTGGGACATGGATTTGCGAAGTGGATAAGGGGCAATACACCCTCAATAAAGCTGGGAAACCCCCATCCTCCCTCTGGGGGAGATGACAGTTGGTGGTAGCTGAAGAGAATAAAATGATCCAGTGAAGGACAAAGGCCAACCCATTTGCTTCCAAAGACTATGTTATTAATAAAACTTGTAAGACCTTTATCTTTTCAACAGGACATCACAAAAATATAAAAAGTTAACAGTTTAGATGTGATTTTATGGGCTTTAATTTAAGACATTGTGGACTTCACTGCCATGTTGGGAACAGAAATGGCAAAGAAGTGGATATTCTGAGGAAAGGGTACCGGATGCCACTGTAAAATGTAATACTGATATGCCTAATAATAATCTATACACATGTGTAAAGTTATAGAATTTTAAGTAATATCATTCTCAATGAAAAGTGTGAAAAACTGGTAGAAGTGCAAAACAAGGTCCTACAAATGTGAGGATTGGACTGCTATGCTCTACATAAAATATATAATCTGCCCATGTGATTTGTTAAAGTGCCACAACTGTACAAATGTGTAAATTATGTCATGACGAATTTTGGCAAAAAGACTGTGGGAAGGCTTTTCACCTCCTAAAATGGAACCTCATAAAGTGAGACTCCTCCTCGAGGAGGCGATTAATTTAGGCTGACCTATCTGAGTCTTGGAGGTAGGCCTAGCCCAGTTCTGCCCACCAATAATTCTGTGATGTCACCATACTCTATATAAAGGGTGGCTGCCAGGACTTTAGGGACTCTTTCCTGAATTTCCTGCGCCTGCGTTCCTGATCTTACACATTCATCCTGCCTGATTCCAGATCCCACTGCAAAGCCAAAGCATAGCAGATTCCAGATCCCACTGCAAAGCCAAAGCATAGCTGATTCCACTGCAAGGCCAAAGCATTGCTGATCCTATCCCCACTAAAAATATCCCATTAATCAAAGGGAAAAGCTGTGGTATTCTTTTGGGAAGCATCCTCAGACCAGCCTGGCTTTTTGCCAACTAACTGCATGCCCGCTGCAATCCTGCCATCCAGCTGTCTTCGTTATCCGGTGACCAGATCTTTGCCCAGCTGTCTTTTGCCAGGAGAGTCCACTATCGGGTGACCAGAATCTTTTGTGACCAGAACACTGACTGTTCCAAAATCCCAAAACTCAAGTGTGGACTGTGAGTATTGACGCATCCCATAACACATAGTCTACCCGATCTTGCATTTTGTCTTTGTTCCACACTCTAAGCAACCCTACCCATACCCTGGTAATTTGTTAAAACTGTTAGAATTCTCTGTGAACCCTGTCCTTGACTTTCTAAGTCGAGCGCCATCTCTCTATTAATTCTGTCTTGTGTAGATCAGAAGCCCTTAGTCATGTTTTGAGTAATCAAACTAATTTCCACATAGAGCTGAACGCTGGGGTGACAAGTTTGACATTGCGAATTAACCTTGGATTTTACTGTGTCCCTCTTTAACAATATAGTCTTAATAATCTAGTTTAAATGAAAGCTGTCCTGTTTCTAAGCTGATTTTCTATCTTCCACAGCTTTATTTGACCAAAAGCGAACCTTCTTCTATCTTGCATATCTCATCCAGTTCTGTAGCTAGAGATCTCCTTTCATCTCTATATTGTCCCTGTGATATGCCTTTATCCCCCTGCCCAAATCCGCATTCCAATTCTGTGTTTTTCACCTGTTTTTTGGAAAAACGTGTTTACATTTAAAACTGCAAGCCAGAAAAAATGCAACTTTTCCATGTGTAAATCCATGTGTAAATCCAGCTGCACTGGGTCTTCAATTTCAACCTGTTTTGTGAACTGCATGCTTTTGTGATACTTTTCCTGATGGTTGCTAGTGATATAACATCCCTAATACTGGGAAAAAACATATGTATATCCTTATTTAAACACACAAAATAAGTGGAAAAAACCCTTTGCAAAGGCCTAAAATGACACTCGATTTTGACAAATAAATAATGATATTTTTATCATTTTATTTGTCAAAATCTGAGTGTCATTTTAGGCCTTTGCAAAGGGTTTTTGCCTCTTATTTTGTGAGGGAAGGTCGTATTTTGATTCTGTTTGCTGCGTCTTATTCCTGACTACCTGTTGATTCTTTCTATTTATCTAGAATTCGATTATTGGTGGGTGGAGGGAACATTTCAGGGGGAAACCTTAACTTGGGTGCTATCTATCCTACTTCAAAAAGTGCTCCTATTCAATTGTGCTTTGGATATGGTCTACTGAAAGGTTAACCAAGTGCATTGATTCCATTTCCATTGTCATTATCACTCTATTGGGAATTGCTACCCAATATTAAAATGTGTGCAATTTTTGTGAGTTTTAAAATAAATAAATCTTGTATTTTCACCAACCGGCCTGGTTCATGGTCCATTGTGACCCAGGACATTTGTAAAAGGGGGTGTGAGACGGGTAGGGTATCGGCTCATTTTGAATTCATTTAAATTAATTAAAAAGCATTCCTATTGAGAGCTACATCCCAGTATCAGACCAAGTGTCCTGGTCCAGTGTGTGACGCCCAATTGGAATCCTTAACAAATTGGGGGCTCATCCGGGATTGAGTTTGTTTATTCAACCGTGACAACCTAACACAGCAGACTAACCTCTAAGGTAGGAATACTTTGTGTGGCTGGAACACTGTGTTACGCTGTAGAAGCGCTCACCAAAACAAAAATCCTAAGTACCAGGCCTGTGTATAAAATTAAAGTTAAATTAACCCCAAAAATAGACAAAAAGCAATAGAATACAGATTACCCTTCCATAAATAAATTAACAAAGAAAGAATGCTTCTCAAAATGGACAATGTAGAGACCAATATAGCTAGGGAGCACCTTCTACACACATTATTTGTCAGGGGGGAATGGCCAGAACAAGATAAAAAAGTCTGGCTAGAAGAAATGAGGCAACAGGTCACCGCCTTAGACCTGGATACATGCAGGAAGGTGGTTTATTACACCAAGCTTTGAGCGAGTTATACATGACTCCGAAAATTAAAGAGGAGCAGATAGAAATTGTCAGAATAGCGGCTTATATGTATCTTCCTATGGGAGTGATGCGGGAAAAGCTTGGACTTTTAGCAATTCCTAGGGTGTTATTGAGCCTGCATTGATGTTGGGTTAGTTTAAAGGTTATAAGTTATGCATTTAGGATGTTACAGTGCATATGAATTTTAACTAACTCTGTTATGATATAGTGTGATGTTAACATGATGTGTGGTGTCAGTCAATGGAGTTGGGAGGTAGCGTTCTTGATTTGTTTGGTGGATCTTTACATCCTGGTCTGGTAGTATGTGCTCTGTCTGCCAAGTCTCTTGTGTGAGTGTGTGGTGATGTTATACTTTCATTGTGTGTTTGCCCTCCAATGTGATGACGTATTTGGCTTCAAGGTCTTCGAGGATGGGTAGTGCTCCTGGGTGGGATTCTGGAGGCCTGCCAGAGTTTCAGGGTGGCAGCCTGGAGGCCCGCAGGCGGCGGAGCGTGTGGAAGGTGTCTTTGTAGTTTTTGGGTGGTGTCAGGTTGTAGTTTAGAGTGCTTTGGATCTGGGCAGGTCAGGTTCTGGGGTGAGAGCCCAGAGTTTGTTTGTGGCAGGAGCAGACAGAGGGAGTTTTGCTTATTTTGTGAGGGGTTTTCAGAAGAGTAGGACAGTTTCTTATTGTCTAATGGTAGGAAACTTGCTGTGGAAGTGGTGGTCTGCATGTGGTGTGTCATGTGTATGTGCATTGTGGTCAAGGAGGGAGGTGTGTTGTGTAGTACCTGTCTGTGATGTGTCATGTGCATTGGTAAAGGAGGGAGGTGTGTTGTGTTGTGCCTGTCTGTGATGTGATGCAGCTGGTGATGTCATGTGGATTGTTGATGGGTGAATGGTGGAATGTTCTGAGTGAGGGTTCTCAGTGGTGGCAGTTAGATCTTGCCTGCCTGGGTGATGGGAGCCTGTGTTGTCTATGCACTTATCTTCTTATGTCCTATATGTAATAGTAACTAAGGAACTGGTAATAAACCTACATTAAGTAAGCTTAAATGAGCCTGGAATTTGCCTCATTTCAATAACCTTATACCACAAAAACGCAAAATATTCTGCCTGGGAACATTTGGAACTCTATGAGCAGATGATGGGCACTTTTCATCTTAAAGACAACCAGAGTACTCCAGCTTCTTTGCTGGGCTGGAGGACCAGAACCGTTCAAGATGGTCCACCTACAGGGTGGCCATCTTGAAACACTTTTCCGCCCATAGAAACCCCCAAGAGGCTCACAAAGCAGCCTACAATTTGCAGTGCGGGGAAGATCAGGCCCCACGAGAACTTGTGCAGGAGCCAAAACGGCCCTTTGCACAAACCACTAGGAGGGTGCGCACGGACAGCAGGGAGTTTATAAATACTTTCTTTCATGCACTCCCAAAGTATATTATGACCCAGCTGGTGAGGGATTTCCACGATAAAAGATCTCTGGACTGGGTAGTAGAGCAGGCGACCCGCATTTATGAGGTCAAAAAACCTGCAGAAAATACAAATCAGACCAAAAACCCCAAATCAGTCAACACCCCTGCTGCTGCTAAGGTGGCAGAGGTGAAGGTTACCCCCATTTTAGACCTAGAAATAGGGGAGCCTAAAAATGCACCAATCCCAACCCAGCAAAATCAAAGGCCAAGAAGGCCTTCAGGCCAATCACAAACAGGTGGCAATCTGGGAGGTAATCCCACTAATGGGACCCCTAATTCTCCTGAGTATATAAATCCCAGGTACAAGGGCAACCAGCCTATCTTGGGGTATGTATGGACTCCTCCAGCCCAAGGGGGGGATCCCGCCAGGTAAGTACTCCCCCAGGAAACTTCCCTCCTAACTTCCCTCAGGAGGGCAGTAATCCCCCAAATCCCAGGTTAAGTTTCTTTCACCAGTACCCTCAAAACCCCAACCTGCAGGGCAACCTCCTTTCTTTCACCGGTTTCAGGAGAACCAGACAACCCAATCCAGGAGAGGGGAGGCCAAGGGGGTAGGGCTACCAAAATTCACCATCTCCAGGGTACTACCGGAGAAGGGATAGCTACCCTTCCCGTGAATAACCGAGGTATGAGCAGAGACCCCTGTACCAGCCGGTGTCTCAACTGGATCACCAGGTCCAGAACCTTACCCAGGATCTGGGTAGCATGTTGAGGGCTCAACAGAACTCTCAGATCAACATGGCAGTTCATAACCCCACAAACCAAGGGTCTGGCACCCCAGAACAATGACAGGGAGAGAACCCTGACAATTCACCGGTTCCAGAGGAGGAGGAGGGGGGTGTAAATCCCTAGAGGAAGCTTCCTTCCTCACCCATGAAAGGCCCCAGGACACCCTGGAACTGGAACAAAAATCTCCTGCCCCAGAAAATCTGCCACCCAGGGAACAGAGGGTGGGTAGGAGAAATAAAGACCTCAAAAAGGCCCATTTTGGGTAGGAAGTTAGTGTCCTCCAATTTGAAGGGGAAGAATCCATAGAGGATTCTGGGATAACAATCTTCTCCTTCAGGGGCGGGGGAATTCCTCCCAAAGAAAAATGGGTCCCGAGAGATACAAATGAAGACTGGATGGGAGGATGGGTGTGGGGACTGATGTAGAGTCACCCATCCTTGAACCCCAGAATTGTCATCCTGAGAATAAAATAGGAATGGAGGGATCCTCCCCACAATTTGGTTGTAGTGACTGCCACCCGGTAAGCGGGGGCAGCACAGAGCTAAGGGAAACAGGGGATTCCAAAATCTCCACTATTTCAGGATGTCACATTTGTATTACAGATCCCCAGACTATGACACAGAAAATTGTCAAAAATGCCACCGTTTAAGAGTCCAAAATAAAGAAAATGACCACCCAGGTTGCCCAAAATGCACATTACCTTTGTCCGCTTGAGGAGAAGGAGGGTAGATTTTATGCACCGGTACAAGTGCAAGGGCAATATGCATTTTCAGCACTGGTGGACACTGGATCCCAAGCCACTCTTCTGTCAAAAAGGGCCTTTCATCAGCTAAATTCAGGAAGGGGGGAGAGATACCAGATCCTTCTCAACCCTCTTCCTGGACAACTCCAAAACGTTGACGGGAATGCAATTCCTGTCGAGGGGAGAACGGATTTGGAAATAAAAATTGGGCGACACAAAGTGAAATACCCAGTCATAGTCGTGACTCCAGAGGGCACACCCTGTCTACTAGGGAATGACATCCTGTGCAGGTTGTCCACCCTAATAGACAGTGTGAACAAGGTCCTCTGGACTCAGACTAAAAGGACAATAAAAATTAAAACAGAGTGTCAACCATGTTAGTTTAAATGGCACATGCCGCTTGGTTGAACAAAAATCGGATCATATTGAGTTTCATCTCCAGAATAATCAAATACCTGATGTGACAGTAATTGCTGTAGGACAACAAACTGGTGATGGGAACTCCTCTCCATTCCTGAAAATCAACCTTCCTTCCAGTTTTAAGTGGCATTCCACACTGGACGGAAATGCTCTGAAATGTTATACTGATTCACAATCTGAAAATCCCAATTCTATAGTCAAAGGTGATGAGAAGCCAGCTCAAAGTTTAGCTGAGATTCAGAAAATTAGAGAACAGTTGTTCATCCCTAATCAGTTAAATGAGGGGAAGGTGTCTGTTCTCGCCAGAGTGTGTGTGAACAACGGTAAGAGCTTCATCAGCGAAGCCACGTACAGGCAGCTCCCAATGGACCCAGCCATTCCCACATTTAAATTGATCAATAAGTGGAAAAGGGACCTGGAAACTCCCAATTCCAAACATCTCCTGCCTAGCAGGTGTATGCTCCAAATTTCTATAGGTAACAAAAGCATAGAACATAATTGTTGGGTTGTGCAAGGTGTTCCTTCTGCCTTTTACATGGGCAGTCATATCCTCAACCGACTCGAAATTCATTTGGATCCCAGTTATTGCCAAGCCCGGTCCCAATTGGAGAGTAAATCTCAGGGCTCTGGCAGTCCTAAAGGAAGCCTTCAGTTCAGCCCGATTGCTACCGTAGGCAACTGAAGTTCTAAAATGGAGAAGAGGTCACCATCCCAGGCCTCGCCTGCAGAATCTGCATCCCCAAAGGAGAACTGACAGAAGAGAAATGGGTCCATAATCAGTTAAAAAGTTGTCACCCTAGGCACACTTTGCATCAACTTGAGGAGCCCAGAGAAAATCAAATAGAGGAGACATCTGGAGAATGAGAACCAGAAATAGAAAAACCAGAAGGGAACAGATTGGTTTAGAGGTATAATTATTTAACAGGGAGGATTTTTTTTAAATTCGTTTTCAGGACGAAAGGGAGTCCCAAAACTTGTACCCAAAATCCATAGTTATCTGTGTCTTGTGAGGGAGCATTTGTCTTGTCATTTACAATACTGTAATTATTGAATGCATGTTTGTCCCACTGCTGTCAACCTTCCCGGAGGACAGTCAGTGGGAAAATGTAGTAACCGGGTCTTTATCTTATAGATTCATACGGGTTGCGCCCTTCAAAGACCACGGAGGCCCCCCCGGGGACCTGGAAAGGAGAAATTGAAAAAAATGTGGGGGTGTCGCTCAACACCATAAAGGAAGACCTCAGGAAAAGCTATGGGTTTTGTTCCATGTGCCAACGAGAGACAGCAAGAGGATCGTGGCGGACCGCTCCCTGATGGAAGAAGGACTCCCACCTGATGAACCTTATTTTGCCCTACCTGATGAACCAGGTTTGGCCCTACCAATGAACCCCACTTTGCCCTACTCTCCCTCGACAAAGTCTCAGAAAAGTCGGGGTGGGAATTTGTGGGCTTCATTGACCTACTCAAGAGAATTCTTCTGTGTAACCAAGATGCGCTTCTGCAGTCAACAGCAAAATGGCTGCGCTGGCTCCTTGGGGGCACCGTTGCGTCAAACTGTGCTTTGCAGCGACAAAAGGATGGCTGCAACATCTTGCCAAATACAAAATGGGTGAGTTGGAACCAGGAGCACACAGAGAAAGGTGCCAGTGTGTTCTGGGGTGCACCCAAAAGAAGCGAATCAAAGCAGCGCTGCTCTGCTGCTTGCAAAATAAAGAGAATGCTGCTCTTATGCTATTTTCATCTGTATTTCACCAAACTACTTTTATTAATAAGGCCTTGCCCTGCCCATCCATATCTACATGGTGCTTCAGCCGAAGAAAGCATGACCCCTGAATGACAGGCTCTGTCAGGCCAAACTTGGGAAAATAAAAGAAGCTTCATTTTCAGCAGCACAGGAAACGCTTTACTTTTTGAGTTAAAAAGTGTCAAAGACCAATAATTCAAAGAAACTCCAGCTCTCTCGGCTGTGTACATTTCAGTGCATCTGTGTTCAAACAAATTGCTGCCTACAAGAAACTAACTATGGCTGCAAAACAATATTGGGAAGTCAGATGGAAAAACCGAATTTGAAAGGAAAATGCCAGCTTTCACCACATGTGTAAAAATGGGCTTTTGCAAACCAGAGAAAAAAAAAAGCTTGTTTTAAAAGTAAAATGTTGAATAAAAACATACCCTTGCCTAACAATGTGAAAGGGGATTGTGCTGTGAAATATATATATGGGAGATTTTATTCAACAGGCTTTCTTCAGATTCAGGACAACAATAAACAAGATAAGGAATTTTAAGGCAGTGGCTAAACTGGGGAAAATCAGCTTAAAACTGGCTTCTGCTTGGAGGATGCTAGCAACAGAAGGCCCCTCACAGTAGATCCTAGAACACAAGTGATAATTTCTACCTTTACAGAATTTGGTCTGTGCTCCAGTCTCTTACAATGGGATTTCTGGGATACGGATGTGTGAAGTGGATAAGGGCCAATAAACCTTCAATCAAGCTGGGAAACCCCCATCCTGCCTCTGGGGGAGATGACAGTTGGAGGTAGCTGAAGAGAATAAAATGGTCCAGTGAAGGACAAAGGCCCGCCCATTTGCTTCCAAAGACTATGGTATCAGGTAATAATATCGCCATATATATGGTCGCCGTAAATAATATCGCCGCGAAAATGTTGTGGCGATATTATTTGGGTGACCATATATATGGGGACAGGGGCAAATAAAAAATGGAAAAAACAAAAAAAAAAAGATTGGGGGGTGCGGGGGTGTCCCCGTTATGTTCCATGCAATAATGTCGCCACAAAAAACGGCCATTTTTCGGTGATATTTTTGCATGGCGAGATTTTTGTGGCGACATTATTACATGGAACCAAGACTATGTTATTAATAAAACTTGTAAGACTTTTATCTTTGCGACAGGACTTCGCAAAAATGTAAAAAGTTAACAGTTTAAATGTGATTTTATGGGCTTTAATTTAAGACGTTGTGGACTTCACTGCCATGTTGGGAACAGAAATGGCAAAGAAGTGGATATTCTGAGGAAAGGGTACCGGATGCCACTGTAAAATGTAATACTGATATGCCTAATAATAATCTATACACATGTGTAAAGTTATAGAATTTTAAGTAATATCATTCTCACTGAAAAGTGTGAAAAACTGGTAGAAGGGCAAAACAAGGTCCTACACCTGTGAGAATTGGACTGATATGCTCTACATAAAATATATAATCTGCCCATGTGATTTGTTAAAGTGCCACAACTGTACAAATGTGTAAATTATGTTATGACAGATTTTTGGCAAAAAGGACTGTAGGAAGGCTTTTCACCTCATAAAATGTAACCTCATAAACTGAGACTCCTCCTCGAGGAGGCGATTACCTTAGGCTGACCTATCCGAGTCTTGGAGGTAGGTCTAGCTCAGTTCTGCCCACCAATAATTCTGTGATGTCACCATGGTCTATATAAAGGGTGGCTGCCAGGACTTTAGGGACTCTTTCCTGAATTTCCTGCGCCTGCATTCCTGATCGTACACATTCATCATGCCTGCTTCCAGTCCCACTGTAAAGCCAAAGCATAGCAGATACCAGATCCCACTGCAAAGCCAACGCATAGCTGATTCCACTGCAAGGCCAAAGCATTGCTGATCCTATCCCCAGCAAAGCCTCAATTAAGAGAATCCCACTGATGAAATCTCATTAACCAAAGGGAAAGCCTGTGGTATTCTTTTGGGAAGCATCCTGAGACCAGCCTGTCTTTTTGCCCACTAACTTCATTCCCGCTGCAACCCTGCCATCCAGCTGTTCTTGTTATCCGGTGACCAGACCTTTGCCAAGCTGTCTTTTGCCCAGAGAGTCCGCTATCTAGTGACCAGACTCTTTTGTGACCAGAACCCTGACTGTTCCAAAATCTCAAAACTCAAGTGTGGACTGTGAGTATTCCCACATCCCATAACACATGGTCTACCCCATCTTGAATTTTGTCTTTGTTCCGTGCTCAAGCAACCCTACCCATACCCTGGTAACTTTTTTAAACTGTTAGAATTCTCTGTGCACCCTGTCCTTGAATTTCTAAGTGCTAGCGCCATCTCTCTATTAATTCTTTCTAGTGTAGACCATAAGCCCTTAGTCATATTTTGAGTAATCAAACTAATTTCCACATAAAGTTGAACGCTAGGGTGACAAGGTTGATGTCGCAAATCAACCTTGGATCTTACTGTGTCCCTCTTTAACAATATAGTCTTAATAATCTAGTTTAAGTGAAACCTGTCCTGTTTCTAAGCTGATTTTCTCTCTTCCACTGATTTATTTTACCAAAAGCGAACCTTCTTCTATCTTGCAAATCTCATCCAGTTCTGTAGCTAGAGACCTCCTTTGACCTCTATATTGTCCCTGTGATATACATCTATCCCCCTGCCCAAATCCGCAATCCAATTCAGTGTTTTTCACTCGTTTTGCAAAAAAAAACGTTTTTTCATTTAAAACTGCAAACCAGAAAAAATGCTACTTTTCCATGTGTAAATCCTGCTGCACTGGGTTTTCAATTTTCAATGTCAACCTGTTTTGTGAACTGCATGCTTTTGTGATACTTTACCTGATGGTTGCCAGTGATATAACATCCCTAATATAATGATAAAACATATGTATATCCTTATTTAAACACACAAAATAAGAGGCACAAACCCTTTGCAAAGGCCTAAAATGACACTCGGATTTTGACAAATAAATAATGATATTTTTGATACTGTTTGCTGCCTCTTATTCCTGACTACCTGCTGCTTCTTTCTATCCACTCATAATTCGATTATTGGTGGGTGGAGGGAACATTGCAGGGGGAAACCTTAACTTGGGTGCTATCTATCCTAATTCAAAATGTGCTCCTAGTCAATTGTGCTTTATGTTCTACTAGAAGGTTAACCAAGTGCATTGATTCCATTTCTATTGTCATTATCACCCCATTGGTGATTGCTGCCCAATATTAAAATTTGTGCGATTTCTGTGAATTTAAAAATAAATAAATCTTGTATTTTTGCCAAACGGCCTGGTTCATGGTCCATTGTGACCCGGGATATTTGTAAAAGGGGGTGTGAGACGGGTCGGGTATCGGCTCAATTTGAATTAATTGAAATCAAAGAAAAAGCATTCCTATTGATCGCCACATCCCAGTATAAGACCAAGTGTCCTGGTCCGGTGTGTGACGCCCGATTGGAATCCTTAACACCTTAAACAGCAAAATGTGCCACTAAATGTCCTTTTTTTCTTGTAAACTGGGACTCACAGATTGTCTTTTTTTATACACACACGCTGAGCAGAAAACGCTAACAGCTGTAGCTTTAATTTCTCCATTATGATTGAAAGCATAAAATTACCAGCATGCAAAGTAAGGCTATAAGAAATATATCTAAGAAAACACAGTGAGACTGAAACGATCACAGCCCCAGCTTTGTTTCACATGGCATGCAGAATTATGGCCCCCCTTCCCACTGAGCCAACATTTATACTTCTTGGTGACAATGCCCACACCACATATTTCCAATTTACTTTTGTTATTGATAATTAACCCCTTGGCACACTGCCACAAGTCCTTCAAGCCCAGATGCAGACTCTCCTCTCACTGTGCACAAAGACTTTGACTGTTTGCTTTGCAAGAAGATGAGAGGGTGCAGGCAGGTGAAAAGGTTTAGGGCTGGCAAAGTGGAAGCAGTTACAGCAAGAGAATGCTTTTCTTTCACTCTCCGTGAAATTGACTTTGGTTATTTTGTATCCCTAGCACCAGCAGCGAAGATCAGCTAAAGAACGCTATCGCTTTAAAAAAAGCGAGGGGACGCCATGTAGAGCGGACGTGCTCCACCCCCCACCTCCCATACTTAACCACAGATGCACTGCAAAGTGGCCGCGAAGAGGCTGGCAAAGTGGGAGCAGTTACAGCAGTTAAAGCAGTTAAAACTGTGAACATTAACGTTACCATCAAGGCTCCCGGCTAATTACTTTGAGCAAGTACGCCGAGAGCATTTCCATTGAAGGTAGCCCCCCCACGCAACGAACACTCTGGTGGGCGTGCCCAAGAGTTTACCAACACCGGCAGGCGTTGGCTTGAAGGAACCCTTCAGCGCATTGCACCAACCCTACAGCGCATTGCACGAACTCTGTGGAACGCCAGAGTGCTCGACGATTTCGATACAAAGTAGAAGTACAAAGTAAGTGTCTTTAGTATATTACATCGGCGGGCAGAAGGATAGCTGCTAGAAGACTGCGGGAGATAGCTCCTTTGATTCCAGCAGCAGCATGAGGTTTTGTTCCCACCCCAGGCGAGTGAAATAGACACAGAATATCTGGAATTAAAACTCATTCCGCAACTCAGTAACGGACAGTAAGGCTCATGGTTATTGTACCCTTGACTCTTGACCCTATCACTACTCTGTGTCTTTCATTTTCACTCATGTAATTCAACATCCCAGATAAGACTTGGCCTAAAGGTATGCTGGCAATTGATTCGAGTCTCGGGGCAACGACAATTATGGAGGAGGAGGAGTGGGACTTTTCCTCTCATGGAGCCCTGGAGGGGGACTCAAACAACCAAGACAAAAACTTGAGTCCCAACCTATTGGGAGCACTGACAGCCGAGCGATGCATGAATTCAACAGTATCAGTGACACCTCCTATTGATATAATGGTTGAAATAGGTTGTACAATGACCTCCTCAGATAATACACTTCAAATGGACATGGCTGTTAATCCTTCCCATAATACTTTTCCACTAAAGGATCTAAGTGGTCTTGAAACCACCAAGGGGGTGTTGGAATAGGAGCCGTCTAACTCTATATTTATTGAAGGCCCTGGTAATGGTGTGAAGAAAGCTGTGGAGGATAGTGTCAATGCAGGGGACAAGCTATCAGCCCCCAGGGGGTTAATATACCCACCCCCGCTAAACCTTTACACACGATATATAGATTTGGCAAACCCCTTCAGGACCCTACAACACAAGAGTTGAATCAGCCTTCCCTAAGATCGATCTGGGAACCCCCCACTCTTACACCAGCAACCCTTGCTTCTAAACAAAAGTTCTTTTACCGGAGATCAGATGATAAACATTCACAGAGATCACAACAGATGTGGCTGATAGATTATGGCCAAAACCCAGGACAAACGGGGGTGGTGCTAACATCGTCACTAACATAGCCCAGAATGATGGAAATTTACCTGCGCAAAGTGTGAGGGCAATGAGAAACCTCTATACGGGAACATACTCATAGAATAATGGCCCACAAAGTGAGTTCTCAAGGGGTTCAATGGCCTTAAATACAATGAACAATTCTAGCAATTTAATGGCTACCGCTCCGTTCCAACTGTCGGAGGTACCATTAACAGACAAGGACCTTTTAAGGATATGGCAGTGACACAATTGGAGGATCAGGCTACTAGCAATGCGCCAGTTGATACTAACCTGATAGCAACCCTCACTTTAACACTCTCTCCATATGTGAAATTGCACAAGGCCCTCAATGACCAAATTAGGGATCAATCCACGTTGTTAGCAATGATCAATTCCAAGATGGTGTTCTTGGAAGGTTTTGTCACGGCCATCCAGTCCAATCTGAACAAAAACACGGAACAGATCACAGAGATTCTACATAGCATTAAAGACCCTATTATTCAGGATAAAATCAAGAGACGGGCCGATCTGGATAAGCAGAGAGATGTGGTAACAGAAGCAGATGCAGCTATAGGCGGCCCTTTTCAAGGCTCCACAATGTCGGCGAGAGATCAATTGAATATGAAAGGCAGAAGGATCCAAAAGGCCCAAAAGGACAAAGGGCAATTGTCCACTGACTTAGAAGAGGCGGGTGTAGCTACATCGCCATTGGTTCTCAACAAAGCCCACCAGGAGGGGGATGGCACGGAAAAGGAGGACTGCTTTACACATGCCCCACCATTGTCTGGTCCTAAAAACAATGCAGTGGTGACCAACAAAGCCACATGTTCAAGTGCCCTGCAGAAGAAATACGAGATTTTTTCTAAACTAGGAACTGAGGCAAATAAGAGCCTCTCACCACAAACGAAAAGATCACTCTTAAACGGGACCTGGACCAAGCAAAATAAGCTACAAAAAAAACAGAAATCAACCACCAAAACTGTGCACACTAGAAAATGCCTGTGGTATTGGACCTTTAATCAGAAACATCTTGGCTCCCAATTCGGGCGGCCTATTGATGCAGGATAGAGGCTTAGAAAAAGGATCCTCTGAACAAACTGACGATAACACACCTCCACGAACCCGGGAAGTTAATCAACTTAACCAACCGCATCCATTAGCGCATAATAATGCCAAAGACGAGATGGAAGACCTAACTAATCTCTCTATATGTACTATCACTGAAGGAGAAGCCAGTAGCACAGAGGCACAACCATGGAAACCGGCTGCCATCAGCCAGAATGATGAACAGGTTGACTGTGCTGTAGTGGAGGAGAGCTCAGCAGAAGAAGGGAAGAAAAAACACGAGTTCTGGTGGTAGGTACTAGGAGGGGCAAAGCCAAAAGGAAATCATAGAGATCGTAAAAATCCCTGCAATACAACAGAAAAAAAGGAGGCAGCTGCCGTGGTCTACAGAAGAGGAAGCAGGTGACCCACCTTACCCCTTCGTCCCGATAAGGAGCGCAAGGCCCGTAAGATCCTTGTTTTGCCCATTTCAAACACTTGAACAAAAAAGGAACAACATAAAAAGCTCCATTAGGTACTTGGCGAGTTCTTTAGCCCCAAAAGGTCTCAAGACGGACAGCAGAGGGCATAGGAACCAAGGGGACGAAGCCAAAGAGCATCCTGTTCATTGATTGCTTCTCCAAAAAATCATGCTGTTCAGTGATGAACTGATACTAAACAGAGCAAATACACTCTGCCTTCTGCATTGCATATATTGTCTAAAAGGCCTAAAATCCTCTGACTTCCACCTGATTGACTTCCCAGAGGAGGAAAGACTTGATAAAGTCGTGCTTTAGGTCTCAACATTAGAGAATAAAAAATGGTTAATGCGAGAGGGAAAGCGACTACTGCCTTTAGTATTTGCCCTGTCAGATTATGATGACGGGCCGATTCTCCCATTCCCAAGACCCAGAGTTTTGACAACTATAGATGGAAAAGAGCAAATAAGAGCAAGGCTGAGCAAACAACGTTGGTACCCCACAAACCAGCTAATTATGGTGTCCAGAGGAATCAAGACCAGTGGGTCCAGAAAGGCAACCTTCAAATCACAATGCACAATACTCGGCCCTCAAGGCATAGATTTCCTGGCAGGAATAATACAAGGAGGGGTACCCATGACGTCTCCTGGGACTGGCTCGCATTGGCACTGGCAGCCGAAGATTCATCTGCATAGCCGCCACTTGGTCAACTTGCTATACCCCTGGAAGAATTTACCAAAGATATTTTGTTAGTCTCCTGGAACACAAGAGGCTTTGCCCATCTATTTGGTGGGTGTGAGCTTAACTTTGAAGACCATGACATTGCGTGTTTGCAGGAGACATGCGTGAGAGGTAAACCATTACTGGAGGGCTTCTCTGTTTTTATAAAACCCTGCCATTAAGGGTCGCTCTGGGCGACCCACTGCGGGACTTCTTATGGCACTGAAAAATAACTTGTGAGAGTAATCATGAAAACATGCCGATTCCCCCTGATTCAAGCCCTATTTATTACTGAAGGGGCCACTGAAGAAAGATCCGAGCAACCACTCCTTATACTAAATCTATATTGGAATACTGCTTCTCCAGCTGCAGAAGGCTTTCTAAGTTTGGTCTTGAATTTGATCACAAAGGCAATGGGGGCTGGGTGAGTTTGGACATTCTAATTTGCGGTGACTTAAATATTAAGTGTTTTGATGCCAAAGCAAAGCTAATAATGGATCGCTCTGGTTTTTTGACACCCCAAGAAATCAGGGGCGTGACCTAGAGGGGCGACCTGGAAGACAGGAATATTTACATGTCCAATGGCCAGACTAAAGGGGATATTCCTGCCTCCTGTACTTGGAAGAGAGGGAAGGATAAAAAACCTTGGACTATATCTTTGCCTCCGAGTATATGTTCTGTAACTTGACTACTATGCAAGTGCGGATGTTAACAGCTAGTGACCATGGCATACTATGTGTCACATTCAAGGGGTGGAGGATGCCCGATATAATGAAGACACAGCCCACCCTCATTGTGAATCCAGGGCGTAACAGGCTCCAAATCTCGGAGCTTGTCCCCAAAAACAGCCAATCTGAGGATATAAGCAATGGTCGCTCAAATGGCCAGCCAAATTTGATTATATTCAAAGAAGTTGGGGATGAAGGGACATCACCCAACTTTTGTAAACAACACACTTTTGAAATGAAGATACTCCTCAAGAAGAAAGAACTGAAAAAGCAGATAAAAGAGTGCCTAACTAAAGATTCCTGCAACATACTTGCTACGAATAAGCTAACCCTGGGGTGCCAAAACGGTCTGAAAGGGCATAAGTGGCTAATGTATCAACGGGATGCGAACGTAATGTTGAACGTAGTGTCAACAAAGAACACATCAGAAATGTGGAGATTGTTCAACAATTTAACTGCCCCGGAAGCCTCTGTTATTACTAACGCCCTCCCAGAGGGTGCATGGATAAAACACTTTAGTGCTCTCTTTACATAAGATAATGACAGAAAACTTCAAGGAAAGACTGAAGAAGGCTGGCTTTTCCCAGCAGAAAGGGAGGCCATAGAGAATCTGATTAAATCAGCAAGTAACTCAAGGGCGGCAGAGCCGAATGCAATTATTCATATTATACTGAAGAAAGAGCCCGGAAAATTGTCTTATATCCTGCACACCCATTTTGAAGAGATCAAAAGAACAGGGGTGATTCCGGTCTATTGGTGCTCTTCTATTATAGTACCCATATTCAAGAAGGGCAATAGGTTGGATCCTGGAAACTACAGGCCTCGCGCCCTCTTGGACATTGCTGGTAAAATATGCTGAGCCCTTTTATTGAAGGCCATTACATTGTGGAGCAGGAAGACGGGCCACTTTGGTAAATGGCAGGCAGGCTTTGTTCAAAGAATAGGGACTGCCCTAAACCTCCCTCTGATTAACCTCCTCAAATCGAGGACAATGCGGAAATCAACAGGAAAGATATATTTTGCATCAATAGACCTGGCCCAGGCGTTTGACATTAAAGAACGTCACCATCTTTGGGCGAAACTAAAAAGATGGGAATGTCCAGAGGACATAAGGGAAGCACTGATTGCCCTCCACTGAAACACTACTTTGCAGGTCAGACTTGACAAGCGAGGCTCCCTGTCTACACCCATTAATACATCAAAAGGGCCAAAGCAGGGCTGCCCCCTAGCACCAGCAACGTTCAACCTTTTTATCTCTGAGATAGAAAGTGCCTTGCAGGCTGTCAGATGTTTTCCTCCGCGGATAGGAGGCGTACCTGTAAATCGCCTGCTATATTACAGACAACCTGATACTGTTAGATCAAACCAAGGTCGACATGCAAAGACAATTGAATGCACTGGGATCCTATGTAGAGGAAAATGGGTTGAGGATCAACATGTCAAAATCAAGAATATTGACCCTGGCAGGGAAAACAGGCAAAAGAAAAATCCCACACTCCTGTTTGGTATCTGAAAGGAGAAAAAGTAAGTGAAGTTTAATCAATTTCCTTCCTGCGAATGTGCATCAACAATAGTGCAGCCGATGCTCAAAGGGAGGTAATTCTCAGAGGCAAGACCTACAATTAGGCCGCACACGCTCGCCTTTTATCAGTTAAATATTGGAAGTTCTCACTGAAGCCAGTGATTGAATTCTACCGTCTCAAAGTAGCTCTGATTCTCACATACAGAGCAGAGGCCTCATTCACACACTCTGCTTCGGTATGGCCCAAATTGGAGGGCATCTTTTGGAGAAGGGTTCTTCTCCTCCCTCAGGGACTGCCTGTTCAAATAATCAGACGAGAATTGGGACTCACGTCTTTATACGCCATAACTGTATGGAAATCCTTGGCCTTTTATCGTAAATGTCTGTTGGGTGAACCAGAAGGGGGCTTCCAAGCTTTGAACAATGCGCTCCAGACGACCGCAGAAGCCACTCTACATGCTAGGAAACAGATGTGCGAGCCGATGCTACATCATTTGAGCACATTGGAAGAATCCCTAAAACAGTTGCCAGGAAAGGTCCAGCGCAAGCTCTATGATCAAGACTGGATAGACACATGTGAATACAGCTAAATTAAGAACCTATACGGACACTCTGACCTGGAGTTTAGACTAAGAGGAAAACTTCCTAAATACCTTGAAAGATTGCCAAGTCGTTATGAGATTCCACATGAACCTCCTTCCAACGAGAGAAACAACTGAAGTAAGGAAAACAAAAAAAACAACTGAGAAACTTCAAATGCAGATTGTGCAAAGCTCCTCGAGAATCTTTGTTCCACCTGTCTCTAGTATGCCCGGCTTTGCGCGAACAAAGAACTAGGTGGATGGGAAGGTTTCTAACACACCTCACCATGTTATCTGAGAAGGACTGGTGGGTACTTCTGCTCAGAGGAGAGTGGGTCCCTATAACACTTGCCTTGCTGGCATACTTGAAGGAAGTATTCTGTTGGAAAAGGTGTCGGCACCCTAAATGGCTAAAGAGGGTTTTATCTTAACATACTGTACTGTTAACAAGTCTAAAAGGAGGGGGGTTCGACCCCCTCGCAAGAAGTGACATAAACCTCTTTAACCTGTCCTTCTATGAATATGATAAACATTTTCTTTGTACATTTTTATAGTTGTAAGGTTTGATTTTTTTAAACCATGACTAATAAAAAAAGGGGGGAAAAAAAGGGAAAAAAAAGTGGTCTAGGGATTCAGACACCAAAGTAAACACACACTGCTCATGTTGGTATCTGATGGGAGAAGCTACTTGGAAGACTCAGGCAAGCTACTAGTGGTGTGCAATCTACTGGTTGAAGACCCTGGCTGAAAGGGTATGTAGGTGAATGAGAGAGGGTATGAATGCTGTATAGGTGCGCAGGTAAATGATGGAGTTAATGCATACTAAATTAATCTGTGCATTTGCATGTGTGCTGGAATGTGGAGTAGGCCTCTGATTTGGGTGGAGGGCTGCATTTGTGCAGTGGCAGCCAGTATGGCAATATATTATTACTGTGGCATGGCATTTGTTTCTGGGCATCAATGGTAAAGCCAGCATGATGGGTGTTCTTACTTGGCAAAACTGACCTACATGCGTGAAGCCATCCTGGGCATATGTTTTTTACTGGGCATCTGGGGTAAAGCAAACATGTTGAATGTTATCCAGCCATACTGTCCTACATTGGTGAAGCCAGCGTGGACATATTTTCTTACTTTGGCATGGTATTTTTTACTGACATCAAGGGCAAAGACAATATGAGTGGTCGTATATCGCCATACTGACCTGCATTGGTGGAGCCAGTCTGTACATATTTTCCTATTGTTGCATGGCATTTGGTGCTGGTACCATAGTTAAAGCCAGCATGATGAGTGTCCTTGTGCAGCTGCACTGACCTACATTGCTGCAGCCAGCTCAGACATATTTTCTAATTGTGGCATGGCAGTTTTTACTGCCATCAAGGGTTAAGCCAACAAGGCGAGTGTTCATACATGCCATACTGGCCTACATTGGAGGAAATAGTCCCAATGTTGCCCCTAAGATGCGCACATGTGCGCTTTCCCAGCTTCCTTCTGGGTGCTATGCAGAAGAACTTTAGGAGCGCACACAGACAATTACTACCTATTGAAAAACATTTTCTTTCTCTCAAAATAAAGCTAAATTATACTGATTTTCTGGTCTATCCTGTTTACATTACCCTACTATGCAAGTGTGACCGTAAGAACCCTAAAATAGAATACATCCACAAGAGAATAAAAACGAATATGAAAATGTGGTTCCAGGACCATAAGGCATAGCTGGGAGATGCCTGCAGACATTAATCAAATAGCATTCCCTCCCCACCCATGACTCCTATACTTCACTCTACCACACTTACACCATATGACGCTAACTTCTGCCCCTAGATCACACTTAGATATTACCAGACAACCTTGCCTCCGACTACCTTGGGTCTGAGAAAGGTTACCAGAGGTTTACCTACATCCACTTGTTTTATGTTTGTTATAATATGAATTGCATTCAAGAACCAGAATGTGAGTCATGGTGCCTTAGGAAATGCATCATAAACACTATATAAGCCAACTGTCAGCTCAAATATCAGATACTGATTAAGTAGGCAGGCTACTTGGATGTGTAACCTCATCCAATTCTTCCTATTCTTTGTACATATGTCACCCAAGCACTTTGAAGCCGTCCCCTTGCATGTTAATGCATTATTAAACTTAAATATTTGCCCTCTGAGGATTTTGAGCAAGCAAATGTCATGCTTAGCTTCTCCTGCTTTAGCATTGCTAACATTACTATATAAATGGAGAACATTGCAGTATCATTTACTTGGCCTGCAAGGGATTATGGTGTCTGGGGGGAAATTCTCCCGGGGCCGGCTGGGCCGTCCGCGGACCTCCGGGCAGGGAGGCCCCAACTCCTCCCGCGTTTCCCAAAAATGAGTATGAGGCACACGCAAGAAGCAAGGTGATTCTGCTGTTTATTAAACAAATGGCAGGGATGGGTCAAGGATCGTACGCTTCCGTCCTGACACACTCTCTCAATTCGTGGGGCTTGCAGGCCCTTTTTACCTTAGTATGACGCGCTACTTGCGTCACCTGGGACAGCTAGCAAAAAACTTATCGCCACTCTGGATTGGTTCCTCGAGTGGTAGGGTTAGTATAGCAAACGTATAGAGAACGCTGTTAGTGGTTGAGGGCGAGTCAGGTGGTATACTTGGGTTGTCCCTTCAATTAGATACATGAAAATTGTTACATGAAGACCCCTGAGGATTGGCTAATGTTAATGGCGTCAGTGATAAGAGCCCCATGTTCTGATTGGTCCACTCGCGAGCCCCCCAGTCTGGGACCATCGCTGTTCCCAGCTCGCGGTGCACTTGTCATTTGCAACAATGTATAACTATGGGTATGTGCAGACAATGCGAGGATTTGTTCATATGCTGGAGGGCAGACTACTCCCACTGCCGCAGATGTCCATTGAGTCCCTTAATTGTTGGTGCCTGTGCCTCAAAACGTGGGATCCAGGCGCCTCCCTCCTCCTGGGCCTGGCACCCTGTCAGTTTCGGCTTGGTCACGTGAGGAGAGACCGTGGTTGAAGCAGAATTCTGCACATTTAATATTGCATCTTCCACTGTGTGCCTGGCTCAGTTTGCAGGTGTGACCTTGGCTTCGGCTTGTGGCATGCGAGTTTGCAACATTGTGCCCTTGACTGTCTGCTCTTGCCGGGCGCATTCTGCAGGGTCAGCAATTGTACTCTTGCTCGTTCAATGTTCATGGAGGCTCTTGCTTGCGGCCTACTTGGGCCTGGTGCATAGGTGGGGACGTTTGATGCACGGCGCTTTAGGTTATGGTATCATATTGTTTTATCCCCAGTATCATATCTTCGTTATATTTCTCATTGCAATGCATGGGGTAGGAGAAGCGTCAGCAAGCATTTTAGATGGGTTCGTTGTGCGCCTTGCGTTTCTGCATTTTGAAAAAAGCTATGTGAAAATAATAAAGATGCGCATCAGTGGGTGTGCCCGTCACCTACGTCATAGCACTGGATATGTTCTTCGTGTGGATTGGTGTGGGAGTGTCCAGTGTGCATGTTTGCACGGGTGTGCTGACCGTTGGCTAGGTCGTCATGGCATCTCTAATGATATGTTCATTTACTGTTGAATGGTTCAGTCGAGTTCATCCATGCCGCAGGCGTCGGCATGAGCAGGGCAGGCTGGTGGGCAGGCTGGTGGGCACATCCGTATGTTCCTGTACCAGGGTATTTGGTCGTCTGGTAGATAGGCAAACTCCTCTCGTGGCGGATGTCTGGGCCGCGATCCTCTAGGCCAGGGGCGTGAGGGGATTGGTGGGAGTCTTTTGTTCCATTCTCCCACTTCAGTCCCCCCTCTGGTCGACTTGTCGACCACAAACATATCTTTTTCCTTATCTCCTCTTACTCTCCATATTTTAGTTACTCCTCCCAAATGCCCATAGTGGTTGACATGGTCTTCAAATGACCAATACATATATACACAGGTTCCTCCAGGTGTGCAGTATACCCATTTCCCTATGTAGCTCCTTGGGTTTCTTGGGTTTTCGAGCTTCACAGATGGCGGGTCCAGGTGGTTGGTGATGATCTGTTTGCGCAGTTTTTCTCTCTCTTTTATTATTATGCCTGTGTGCTGGCCATCGTCTGCCGGCATCAAGGGGTGCATACCAACCATTTCGATCATTTCGTCTGTGGTGCGTGCCTTCCGGGCCTTCCAGAATCTTATTATGATCAGTACAGCTCCAGCCAGTATTATGCATCCAACTATAATCTTCAGTCCGTCCGACAGCCAAGATGGCATCCACGACCATAACAGTGAAAACCAGCTGTCACCCTTCTTCACTCCTTTACTTTCATTCATCATTTTGGAGTGCATCTGGGCCAGTTGTGATACTGCTTCTGTCAGTGTACCATTGTCAGCATCGTTAGCAGGAATGAATGTGCAGCATGATTGTCCTATCTTTGCGCAGACTCCTCCTTCCATTGCTGTAAGGAGATCCAATACATATCTGTTCTGTAGTGCTACCATCCTCAGTGCTCGCAATTCCTCTTTTATTGCGTTGAATCCATTTACTGCAGAATTAATTGTCATCATTAGCTCCCATCGAGTTATCTGGAGCCATTTTGCGTTTCCGTAAGCTTGTAGTCCCGGATGTATTATTGACGAGAAGAACATTGCTGCTCTGCTGAATACTCTGTGTTCTGGTGGGATTGAAGTGAGTGCTGTTTCCGACCTTCCCCATAGGTAATTTCCTGTCAGAGGTTCTCCTTGTCTTTTCTTTCTATTCAGGACATTGTTGTTGTTGTTGTCTTCGTTCTCTGGCCCCTTCTGAGGTTTTACAGATCTCTTCTTCCTCTTGTTTCCTTCATCCATTTTAGGGAAGTTCGCCATGTTCACATGTTTCTGGGGCACCACTAGTGATGGTACATTAACGTGTACCATTGTGCATATACCATTCCACAGAGGGGGCAGTGTGTGGTATGCCTTGTCTCCGCAGGCCCAGTAATGGTCCATTAATACTGCTGTTCCTGCTCCCCCCTCAGGTAACTCCACCACGCTTGCACAGTTGGTGTTGTATCCCACGTCCACTTCTCCTCTATGTTGGTAGCATACCTTAGGTGCAGACAGCGGCAGTATGGTTATTGGGTCTTCATCCTTCTCTATCCACGTTAGCATGGGTACATACTTGACCCAAATCGTCCAACATCTGTCATTGTGTTCATTAATAGTTGTAATATTTTCTCTTGTTACCATGTTGCTGCCAACCACTCCTATGTCCCATTTGTTGTCCATGTACACCTTCCCTGTTATTGTTACCAGTGGTCTTTCCCAACATCCTTGTTTACCAGGAACTTCAGTGGCGTACCAGTCACATGGTAGGTATTGTAGTGTTACTTTCTTTGTTTCTCCCTTTTCAGGGCCACTTGTCATGTATCTGAATGCTTCAGCATGCAAACTGCTCTTGTGGTAACTCAAATAAGTCTTGAGGAAGTTGTTTTCGTATGGATATGTGCCTCGCGTTTTCCACACCATGTTCACCACCGTCCCTTGAAATCTCCCTTTCGTTTGGAACAGTGCCAAGTATATTATACATCGTGCTGTCTTTTCATCTATTTCCGTGGCAACGAATGTTCGAGAAGCGCTCATGGCGTATGGGATCAATGAGCAGACGTAGCAGCTGTCTTCTGTTGTCTGCTTACCTATTTGGGTCATGTGTTGGTACCACATGTTGTTCGAGACGTGTGCTGAATCTGTTATGTAGTTATCAATACCTTTATTATCTGAGTATGTGCTGCGTTTAACTCTATTCCCCTTATGTGGGATCTTGCTAGTACCACCTGACGTGACACCTGTTGCAGCCGTGGGTGGGGGCATATTAGGTTTGGATACAGCCAAAATATTGATAGCATAACTTTTCTGCCATACAGAGGCAGCCAAAAACCCGGTGATCATCAAAATCCCTATCATCTTTATTACAGGGGCTAGTCTCACTGGCATTTTGCTCTTACCTTGCTGCAGTCCGGCAGCTTATTCTTGCGACGTTAAAGTTGCCCCCCTGAAAATTCTCAATAGGCTTGTTATTAGTGTTAGTTGTTGTTTTCAAGCTCTCCCTATCAAGTAGTCGTTCAGTGCCCAGGCGAAGAGCTGTTCCCACGCCAATCTAAGCGATCTGTCTCTTAGGGCAGGCAAGTGTTGGTGAAGATGGGGCATTGATTGTTCTATGGCCAAGATAAATGCTGTGTAGTCGACACGTACCCTCCTTCCTTTCAGGTACTTTGGCCTTTTTATGTGATAGACAAATTGGTGTGATAGCTCTTCAGGGTAGTTATCGTCTGAGGGTAGCATCTACTCCTGGGCAATGAACTTTGTTAGTTATCTGTTTTCTTAGCAATACAATAATACGCGGTACCTGCATGTGCGAGAAAGAGGAAAAAAAAGAGAACATTCAAGTGTTTACATGTGTATATGTGCAAGACAATGTCCTTCAATTGGGTGGTTACTGTAGTGGGTAGGGGGTCGATGGGCAGAGGGTTTGGGCTCAGCTGGCGGAAGTCTCTTTACTCTTTGATCGTGTGACCATGGGGGGGGTGGTATAGGAATTACCAGTTTCAGTAGTTGTCTCTGGGGAATCTGGGAGGTGGCAGGGTATGGAGTCACTTAGGTCGTCAGCTGTGGTATAAGTCTCTTCCTCCGTGGGTGACTCTGTTGTTGTTCTTCCAATGGCCCTGTCGGTGACGCTAGGGCGGGTCTGGAGTTAGCAGATCTTTACGTCGTGTAGGTGATTCCAAGCACGTTTGTCCTGCAACTTTACTGCTCTCGTAGATACCTCCTCTACCAGGTGGGGGCCAGTGAAGCGTGGGCTGTTCCACTTTCTATTGAAATTGCGGAGTAGCACGTGATCACCTTTAGCAATTTTGCACAGTTTTTCCTTTTCCAATTCTTTATCCGTGTCTTCTTGTTGATCACTCTTAGACCCGCCCCGCGTGCGCTCGAGCTGTTGAGACACAAACACTACACTAGTAACCAAAGAAGACACATATTGGTACATTTCATCAGCAAGAACAGTTGCAGTGTTTTCATAGTCTGTGAATGCCCTTGATGTTGGCGTTAAAGGAAGGCGCATTTGTCGTCCGGTCACCACCTCATGAGGAGTGAGGTGGTGGTCGGAGCCTGGTCTATTCCTCAGCTCAAATAGAGCTAGCGGAAGGCAATACAACCAACTTTTCTTTGTTGTTTGCTGTATCTTTGCAGTTGCCTCCTTCAGTAGGCCATTCAGGCGTTCGCATATACCGTTGGCCTGTGGGTGATATGCACATGCACATTTATGCTTGATGTTCAGTAAGGATGTGATGTGCTGGAACATTTCATTAGCGAAATGCGGGCCATTATCCGACCGCAGTACCTCGCACACTCCCCACCTGGGGAAAACCTCCCTCACTAGAAATTTAGCTGCTCTAAATGCGTCTGGATGTGAGCAGGGTCCTGCCTCAATCCACCTGGAGAATGGGCATACTACTACAATCATATACCTATTTCCTTGACATACGTTGATCATATCAACATAGTCAATATGGATGTGCAGGAATGGTCCCTCTGGCCGGGGTATAGTACCTTTTATCACTTTCAGCGTGTGACCGGCCGTAAACTGTTGACATGTGAGACAATTGCTGATAAAATTTGTCACATGGGAATTTAACTCGGGACAGAACCAATCTTCCCTAATTTGTGCTGCAATGACTTCCTTGCCTGTGTGGGCTGGGTGGTGGAGTTGGCTCAGGGCTGTGTTCAATAGTGCCAATGGCATTACCATCTTTCCAGTGTTACCCTGGCGCCATAGTGCGTCAGTTGGTGACATTGTACATTGGTGACATTGTACATCCTCTTTTTACCCATATTTCTTTTTCTGCCATTGGTGCAGCCGCTTGTAACTCCATTATCTGTGTGGCTGGAAGATGGGTGTACCCTTCTCTTATCAACATCTCTTTAGCTATCCCCCTCCCTCTCCCTCTCTCTGACTCTGGGGGGTTCCATATCTCACCAAAATATGCAGCATACTTCGCATGTGCGTCTTCTGCTGCATTTCCTTTTGAGATATGATCTTCTCCATTAGTGTGTGCGGTACATTTAACCAAAGCTAATTCTTGTGGGTCATTTATTACTTCAATTAGTTCAGCTAATAAGAGAGCATGTTGCACTGGGGTGCTGTCAGCTCTCCTAAACCCTCTTCTCCTCCATTTGGACAATCCTGAGTGGACAGTAGACGTGACATATGCGCTGTCAGAATATATAGTCACTCTTTTGTGAAAGCTTTCCTTTAACGCCAAGATCAGTGCAACCAATTCTGCTGCTTGAGCAGAGTAATGTTGTGGTAATTGTACGCATTTCACCGCCACACACACCGGTTCCTCTGTCATTTTTACCACTGCTGCCCCAGTTCTCCTTATCCCATCACTTTGGTCTATTGTTGATGACCCATCAATGAACAAGAGCTCTCCTCCATCTAGTGCGTTCTCTTCAACTTTTCTAGTACATGAGTACATTTCGGTAGTCTGGGTACAATCATGTGCATAGTCTCCTTCCTCAATTACTTCCGCTATAAACCTTGCAGGATTAACTGTGCTGCATCTAACAATTGATAATTCTGGTCTAGATAAGATGATCTCATAACCTGACGCCCTCTGCGTGGTTAGTGTGGACTTAGGCTTGTTCAATATTGCAAATAGTGCATGTTCCACAAATAGTGTGGTTGGGCACCCCATTGTGATTGATGATGCTTTCTCTACCGCAAAGGCAGCTGCGACGAGACCTTGTTCGCAAGGGAAATGTCCTAACATCACAGGATCCAAGTGACCACTGTAAAATGCTACTGGTTTGAAACCCATGCTTGTTTTTTGAGCCAACACTGCTTTCATTACTGCTGAGTCGCAATGTGAAAATATAAAGAATTGTCGTTCATAATCTGGGATGGCCAGTACCGGAGCAGTTGATATTGCATCTTTCAGTTCATCAAAGGCCTCTTTCATTTCCATTGTCCACCCCAATTTTTTCTCCCCTTTGTTAGCTTCTTTTAATGCCTCAAGTAGGGGTCCTATATATGAGCTGTAATCAAACACCCATGCTCTACAGTAGTTGCACAGTCCCAGGAACTGCTGCAGTTCCCTCATTGTTTGGGGCAACAGCGTTTTTGATATGGCCTGTGCTCTTTGTGGTGCAATCTTTCTTCCGTATTGGGATATGAGCTGACCAATGTATAGTACCTGTTCCTGACAGTACTGTAACTTTTCTTTGTCTACCTTGTAACCTTTTTCAGCCAATATTGTCAGTATCTTTAATGAGTCCTCTCTGCATCTTTTTTCGCTTGTGCTGCAAATTATTATGTCATCGACATACTGCAACACTGTGCTTTCCACTTCAATGTTACCCAAGTCCATCTGTATTACTCTGTTGAAAATTGAGGGTGACTCGCAGTACCCTTGTGGCAATCTGGTGTGTTTCCATTTTGTGTTTCTGTACGTGAAGCTTGTTAGATCCTGTGAGTCTGGGTGCAGGGGTATTGAGAAAAAGGCATTTTTGAGGTCAATCACTGTAAATCGTGATGCCTCTGCTGGAATGCCACACAATATTGTGGCCGGGTTGGCTGCTATGGGGTATTCTGCTTCCACTATGTTGTTCAAGGGCCTGAGGTCCTGGGTGAAACGCCAAGACCCTCCTTTAGCTTTGCGCACTGGGTATACAGCTGTGTTACATGGTGATTCTGATGGTACCAATATGCCATTATTTATAAGGGCCGTTATTGTTTCATATATGCCCTCATCTGCCTCTTTTGATAGTGGGTATTGCTTCACTCTAGGGAGTATTGCACCTCTTTTCAATTTTATTCTTAGTCCCCCTATGCTCTTTATGCACCCCACGTCATAGGGACTAGTAGTCCATAATGATGTTGGTACTTTTGCCATATCCTCCTCAAAGAAGGGAACTGTAGTGGATGTGGGTGCTTCAAGTGCCATTGCAATTTTCTGTGCCACTTATTTGTATGTTACTCTTAGCCAAATGTCTACACTCATCATAAATACCATTTCACCTTCTTCCTTTTCTTCTGAAAAGAGCTCCTCGTCTGACACCTGGGTGAGCCTGCATCCCTCTGCTAGGGCTATCACTGCCCTCCATGCTCTTCCTTCTCTGTCTTGGGCATGTACTGCGATGTAATCAGCAGCTGCTATAATGCTCTCTATGCTCACTGAAATCACCTTTCCCCCTGGTTCATTGGCTGGTGTTTCTGGTCTGAACAAATAGGCTGTTGGCCTCCTCCAGATCTTTCCTTCTATTCCTGGCATCCATGCAAATGCCATGTCTGTTCCGTACTGGAATAGTTCGCCATCTACTGGCTCAGCCCTAATCACTGTCTG
Organism: Ambystoma mexicanum; assembly: GCF_040938575.1. NCBI lineage: Eukaryota > Metazoa > Chordata > Amphibia > Caudata > Ambystomatidae > Ambystoma > Ambystoma mexicanum. The sequence goes on from NC_090940.1 coordinate 200,608,864, forward strand.
TCCACAATATGCTTGCATAATTTGTCGTGCAGTGAGCATGTTTATTCCTGGAGTGGAGCAAATTATGCCGTCCCCCGTAAAGGAGATCGTCATATTCAACCTTCTCATTATGTCTCTCCCTAGTATGTTTACTGGTGAGGCCCTAGAATATAAGAGCGGGACGGACATGTCATAATCCCTTATTGATAAGGGAATGTTATCAGTAAAGGGAACCAACCCCCTAGCCCCAGAGAATCCTTGGGTGTTCATGGCTTCACCTGACATCTTAAATTTACCTTCCTTTATGCAAGACCGGGTCGCCCCGGTGTCAACAAGGAATGACAATTTTTTGTCACCTATCGTTACCTCTATGCGTGGTTCCTCCGCACTATTAGGTGTTACCGACAGGATGGGACACACCAAGGCCGTCTGTGGGCTGTCCCATTGTGGGTATAATGATTGACCACTTCCTGTGTAAGGGTTGTGTCCCAGGACCGTCACCCTTCCCAGTTGTGTTTGCTGTAGTTGTGTATTGGTGGAGGTTATGTTATGGTCTTGAATTTGGGCAGGTTGCTGTACTGCCTGCACTTGGGGTTGTTGTGTTATCGCTACCTGTTGTTGTGGCAGTGAATATGTCTGTGGCTGTTGTTGTGTTACTAGTTGTTGCCCATTTCCCGGTTGCAATGCCTGCTGTTGCTGGATGCCCTGCTGTTCCTGTGTAGGCCCTTGTTGTCCCCGTTCTCCCCATGATGGTGTGCCTAGTCTCATTCTACATGTGCGTGACATGTGCCCTAGTATTCCACAAATCCAACATACCGGTGGTTCCCTGTTCTGCCATGGAAAGCTCCCTGAATTGTCCTGGTATACTGGTTGCCCGGTGGGGTAGAAATTTCTTAATCCTCCCCCTTGCTGTTGTGTGTTATAGCCGTATCCCCTCCCCCTCATCATTCCTCCCCTTCCCCTGTTATAATTATAATATCCAGCTCCTGGCGTTGAGTATCCTCCTCCCATGTTAGTCGTGTATGGCTGGGGTGGTGGCAGCTGTTGTGCTACAATCTGTGATGATTGTATTTGGGAGGGATCTTGTGCAGCCACTACTTGTGTGGGGTTTTGAGTCATTGTTGCAGGTGTAGTTATTAGTGCACCTTCCATCGTGTATTTAGTAAGTTTTTTCTGTACCAATTTAGCCTCTTACGCTTTTCTATCTTCTTCCTTTTGTTTCATCTTTTCTTGCCATGTCCTACAATGATGTACTATCGTCAGTTGTATTTCTGGCCATGCTTTTGCTTCCATCCCTACTACCTTCTTCAGTTGTTTCTGAACTGCTTCTGGGAGCCCTTGTATTAGTATATGATAGAATATTGCTGGTGTTTTGTCCCATTGTTCTCTAGTTTCCATACGCCACTTCTCTTGAATTTCCTGGATATAATCAACAGGATCTTCGTTGTCACACATCTTGCGTGAGGTAATTGCTCCTATGTCTGATGTGTCTGGGTACTGTACCCTCAGCGCTTGCCATAATGCATGTCTGCAGTTTGCGAATGGTGCCCCATCGTGTGATGTGTTTGTTATTGTGACCCCGGGGAAGCCTGCTCTCTTCCAGATGTCATCTGCTGCATCCCCCAAAATTGATATTAGAAGGCCCTTTACATCCCCCACTGCCAGTTTCTGTCCTGCGGTGTGTTTTTCCATTTCATATATCCATTTTCCCGCACCTCCACTTAATGATGGGAGCCTGCACTTTATATTTTCCTTGTCTGCATGCTTCCAAGGGACGTATTGTGGTCTAACCCCTCCCCTCTCCAGAAGTGGCATTAAGTTGTGTCCTGTTTGACCCCCTGGGTTCCACAAAATCGAGTCTGCGCACCCCTCCTCTTCTTCCGTGTCTTCTACATCGTCAATTGCGTCCATATTTCTCCTGCTCGTAACTGTTTATCCTCCATCTCTTCCCCTTCTTTCATCATTTCCTTTATTTAATGTGGGCGTGTGTATTCGTTCTCCCTGCCTGCGTCCAGGGAGGTCTCTAAGCCTGCTTGCATAGGGTGTCAGTTCGTGGGAGAAAGGTGCGAGTTTAGGTGGGCATGTTGCACGTAATGAGTGTGGGGTGGTGGAGCATGTTGGACGGGATGATGAGGGTGTAGCTGCACATGTCTGCCTTCCCGCCATTCCTTGCTCTTCCCCCTCACTTCCTTCCAGTTCTTCCTTTCTCCTACAGGCCCATGGTGAGTCTCTATTTGTCCGGGTGATGTATAATTTGTCTAGGCTTTCCCTTTCACTATTTCTTCCTTCCTTATCCATTTCTTCTTCTTCCTCACTACAAAAGTCATTCATAAATGGCAACCCCCAATCTGTCTTTTTCCCCCTAATCGTTACTGTTTTTAAGTCTATTAGATCCGTTCCTCCCTTTTCTTCTTTACCAATCGCTCCCCTTTGTGCTGATGTTGTTGCTACTTCCGTGTCTCTGTATACATACCTCCTTACTTCACTCTCCCCTCTCCTATCTTCTCTTTCCCCTTCATTTTTCTCCGCTATTTCTCTACCAATTTCCTCTCTTTTCTTTTTTAATTCCTCCATTACTTCACTACTCATCTTTTCCAATATCCTTTCATCTTCTTTCTTCCTTTCCCATCTCGCCCTTTCCCGTTCTAATATACTCTCTATCATCCTCCCTTCTTTGTATTTCCTTGTCGTTTCTGATAGTAATCTCCTCTTCCATATTGCCATTTCTTTTTCTTTCTCTTCTTCCTCTCTTTTCCTGTCACGCAGTGCTGCTCTGGATACCCTTTCTGCACTGCCTTTACCCTTTCGGCTTCTCTCTTTTGCTCCTCAGTTCGTTCCCTCATTTTTTCCAACTCATTCTTATCTTCTTTCCTTTCCCGGGCTCTCTCTCTTTCCTCCCTCTCGAGCTGCTTGATCAGTGCATTCTGCTCATCCCTTAATTCTGCTAATCGTTCCTCCAAAATCTCTTCCTTTTGTCGTAACAGCTCTTCCCCCTTTCTTTTCCCCTCTTCCCCTTTCATTTCACTCTCCCTGGTATTATCCTCGTCCATTTTCCTTACTACCTCCTTCTCTTCTCCTGTTAATGAACCTCGTAATTTTAATAGTACCTGCGCAGCTAACCACTCATCATGTCCTATTTCCGCGATCTGCTCTTCTCCAGTCCTCCCCTCCCCTGCTGGCATCTTCCTATGAGCGGATCCCGTCGTACTAGTCCGCTCCCCTCCCGTGTGGCCACCTGTAGCTGTATATGGTGGCGGGCTGTATGCCGGGTTCGAGTACCCCACAGCCTCCCTTAAGTGTTCTCTTGCTATTTCTCCTAGTTCTCTTAAAGGATACAACCCCCGTCCCTCCGTTTTCACTACCTTCGCTAGGGGTATATCGTCGCTCTGTTCCTTTTTTATTTCATTTTCGTTTGAGTTGTTACTCTTTTCTCCTCCCTCTTGTCCGTTCCCCGTGTTCTGTGTGCCTTCACTCTCGTTTTCCCCATTCTCTCCTTCCTCCTTAATCTCCTTTTCTTCCGTTGTTTCCCCCACAATGAACATTCCGTTTGGTCCTGGTCGGGACCCTTGGAACATCCTCCATAAGTTAAACACCTCCACGTGGTGTGTCAACTTCTTCCCCTTGTATGTGTTATGCAGATGGGTTAATAGTGAATGTTGGGTATATGGGTCGAAACTGCCATTAGGCGGCCATGGTGTCGTCATTTTGTTGTCCGTCCCCAGTGTCCATTCTATACTGTATTTTATCAGTTTCTCCCTATGGGGTGACAGTGTTTTACATATGTGCTGTAGCGGGGTAGTGAGGGTGTTCCCCCACCCTCCCGATCCTGTCCCGTATGACATAGTAGCACTTCACTTTTTATCCTACCCCTATCTGGTAGCGGTTATCTTGCTAACAGTGTACACTATACAATCTTAGATCTTTACCTGGCCCCGTAATTTTGGGGACTTGCGATTGTCCGCTAAGGAAAAATAGTAAAATATAGCATTTGCATTTGTATACTCTTTTCTTTCTTTTCTTCCTTTACCGAACACCTTTACGGCCCCCTGCGGCCGAGGCGCACGTAGCCCCCTGCGGCTGCTTTCCCCGTGTGGCGTTCTTGTACAGCCGTCCCACTTTCTTATACCCCTCCTCCTCTTTCTTCACTTGCCGTGGTCGGCGTTCTCCGTGCGCATCCACGTCCCCCTTTTCACCCTCCCCAATCTACTCGTTACCGTTTTATCTCCGTCTCCACTCCCTTACCATAATTCTCTTCCCCACCACTCTCCGAAAGAAAAATGCCTCGTGTTCGAGATGTCCTATGAAAGCCCTACTGGTGACGTCACCGATCTCTTCCAAAACTACTGGTAATTTCTTTTCATGTTTTTTAAAAGGCCAAAATATGCTTGCAATCCACCCCCGTTAACCCCACAGCTGTCCTCTGGTCACGCCTGGAACAAGGTAATCAACAATATAATCGGACTGCGCACACTGCGTCGCCTCGCGTGTGATACGCCCCTCGACAGGAGGGCTTAACCAGCCACTTATCTTCCGTATTAGGCAACCAGCTAGCTACCGCCTACAGGGAAACGTCATCTATCTATCGAGTTTCCTGCTCGATCAATAGGGATCCTCATCTACTCATTGATCAATAATCACCAAATCGTAGGAAACCGCACACACACACACCCTTACACGTGGTCGCGACCTAGGCCAATCAGTGTCTACGGGCGGCCGCACGTGATGTTTTCGTGCTCCGCCCCCTCCTCTTCTGTAATTTAGCGGACTGCTCTCGCACTTGTCCAGCTACCATTCACTTCACCGTCAACACTAATTTATGAAACCTTCGCTGCGCACCTGTGTAACACCTCCCGCCTCCCGTATTCTATTCCTCCCCCCTCCCTCACAATTTCACATTGCTTGTTGGGCATGGCATACTCATCAAGTTCTCTTGATGCGGGCCGCTCGACTGCGTGCACCCCTCCAAGCGGCTCGCCACCTCCCCTCGTCTGGACCACGTCTGGACTCTGGACACTCGCCAACCGCGGGCGGGATACTTCTCAACCGGCTCCCGAAGGCCAATCTCCGGATTGCGCTGTCCGGTCGTCTCGCAGTTCCGCGATGGTCCTGTAGTCCTCAAAAGGGGGCAGCGGCAGAGGGGGCCGCGCCGCCGGGCCTCCTCGCAACGGGAGCACTCGGAAAAATAAAATAAAAGCAGATCTTAAACAGATCTCAACAGTGGCTCCAACTTGTCGGGGGGAAATTCTCCCGGGGCCGGCTGGGCCGTCTGCGGACCTCCGGGCAGGGAGGCCCCAACTCCTCCCGTGTTTCCCAAAAATTAGTAGGAGGCACACGCAAGAAGCAAGGTGATTCTGCTGTTTATTAAACAAACGGCAGGGATGGGTCAAGGATCGTACGCGTCCGTCCTGACACACTCTCTCAATTCGTGGGGCTTGCAGGCCCTTTTTACCTTAGTATGACGCGCTACTTGCGTCACCTGAGACAGTTAGCAAAAAACCTATTGCCACTCTGGATTGGTTCCTCGAGTGGTAGGGTTAGTATAGCATACGTATAGAGAACACTGTTAGTGGTTGAGGGTCAGTCAGGTGGTATACTTGGGTTGTCCCTTCAATTAGATACATGAAAATTGTTACATGAAGACCCCTGAGGATTGGCTAATGTTAATGGCGTCAGTGATAAGAGCCCCATGTTCTGATTGGTCCACTCGCGAGCCCCCCAGTCTGGGACCATCGCTGTTCCCAGCTCGCGGTGCACCTGTCATTTGCAACAATGTATAACTATGGGTATGTGCAGACAATGCAAGGATTTGTTCATATGCTGGAGGGCAGACTACTCCCACTGCCGCAGATGTCCATTGAGTCGCTTAATTGTTGCTGCCTGTGTCTCAAAATGTGGGATCCAGGCGCCTCCCTCCTCCTGGGCCTGGCACCCTGTCAGGTTCGGCTTGGTCACGTGAGGAGAGATCGTGGTTGAAGCAGAATTCTGCACATTTAATATTGCATCTTCCTTTGTGTGCATGGCTCAGTTTGCAGGTGTGACCTTGGCTTCGGCTTGTGGCATGCGAGTTTGCAACATTGTGCCCTTGACTGTCTGCTCTTGCCGGGAGCATTCTGCAGGGTCAGCAATTGTACTCTTGCTCGTTCAATGTTCATGGAGGCTCTTGCTTGCGGCCTACTTGGCCTGGTGCATAGGTGGGGACGTTTGATGCACGGCGCTTTAGGTTATGGTATAATATTGTTTTATCCCCAGTATCATATCTTCGTTATATTTCTCATTGCAATGCATGGGGTAGGAGAAGTGTCAGCAAGCATTTTAGATGGGTTCGTTGTGCGCCTTGCGTTTCTGCATTTTGGAAAAAGCTATGTGAAAATAATAAAGATGCGCGTCAGTGGGTGTGCCCGTCACCTACGTCATAGCACTGGATATGTTCTTCGTGTGGATTGGTGTGGGAGTGTCCAGTGTGCATGTTTGCACGGGTGTGCTGACCGTTGGCTAGGTCGTCATGGCATCTCTAACGATGTGTTCATTTACTGTTGAATGGTTCAGTCGAGTTCATCCATGCCGCAGGCGTCGGCATGAGCAGGGCAGGCTGGTGGGCAGGCTGGTGGGCACATCCGTATGTTCCTGTACCAGGGTATTTGGTCGTCTGGTAGATAGGCAAACTCCTCTCGTGGCAGATGTCTGGGCCGCGATCCTCTAGGCCAGGGGCGTGAGGGGATTGGTGGGAGTCTTTTGTTCCATTCTCCCACTTCAATGGGTATAGACTCTGCCTGGTATTACTTGTAAATACTATTAGGGCAATGGCTATTTAAACAGCTAGAATGTTTTTCACACAATCTGCATCTTTTCCAAGTCTTCAGAGTTACATTAGGCATAGACTGTAACAAATTATATGGTAACTCGCTGCTATACAACAATGGTTTCACTGAGCATTTCTTTAAACCCCCTAAATATATAAGGGAGGGGATATGTGGCAAACAATCTTGTATGCACTTCAAAATAATTGTGCACATGCATATTCATGACATTTTCTCAAACTGCACCTATCATGGTGAGGCTTTAAAATGTTTTGCTTGCATGGTATTGTGGTTATGCACATTTCCCTGTTAGTGTTTTAATGCTACAATCCCTTGCTTTTGACAGAGCCCTGTCAAATAGTATTTGAGGCTAGCATAGAGGATGGGGAGGGTTACGAGTGGAAAGGCACAGGAGAACACTGCATTGGGGTGAAGGACAAATCAGCAAATTTAAAAAAACAAATCAAACGTTTTGGCAGTACATTACAGTGAAGGAAATGTTTTGTTTGTTTGCTAAAGGATAAGAAATTCTAGTAACAGTCTAGGAAATTGCATCTTCTGTTTCTTTTCATGCTCAGCTGGTGAGAGCTTTTCAATGTTTATTTTATTTATTTATGTTTATATTTGTAAAGCGCCTAAGCCCGAAGGCATCAAGGCGCTGTTTCAACCAGTTAGATATGAACATATATTTAGGAAAAAGAATACATGTTACACAATTCTTGGGTTGAATCTGGTAAGGCTGTTCAGTCTGTGTGTAGCCAGGTCCCAGGTTAGGTGAACAGCAATGTTTTGAGGACTTTACGGTAGACCCAGCATGATTCCTCAGCGTGTAAGTGTGTCTGGGCTTCCCTGTTAACAAAAGCCCTGCTATTATTAACATAAATAATTTCACTGTCAGCACCTGTATTCACATGCATTCATTTTTAAGCAATTGAAATTGTGATGTGGGGTTAGCACTTAAATGCCAGGGGAGTGATTGGAAGCGTAAAAAAGGAACAGGAGACCACTCATTCTCACAGCAGTCATTAAGTGGGTGCTTTCAGAGGTATCGGGCAGAGTTTGCTTCTTTTAACATTGAAGCTTCACCAGAATAGACTCATTGCAATGTGTAAAGAAGTTAGATGCCCCCCACATTTGTACGTTTGCCCCTCCCCCACATTCTCTGAAGTTAGCGCCAACCCCAACCTTTGAACAAGTGAAGGTTTAGCCCCTCCACCCCCGAAATCTTAACCTAGATGCACCTCTGCAAAAGGCTGATGTGCGCACTTGCTGTTGGCAGAGAGGTGAGGATGGAAGCCGCTCCTGAAACTGGCGGCATTAGAGTTTTACTGTGTTTTTGCAGAATCAGACAAATGTACTTGCACAAACGCAGTGAAACTTTAAAGCTGCTACGTTCAAGACTTCCATCGCCCAGCTGCCTCAGCAAAATCAAATGCTCACACCATCCCCCTCCCCACGGATGCGAGCCAACTTATATCCACCTTATGTGTCCTTTGACATACAAGGGTGGGGCTTATGTATGCACTTTCTTTTTCTTCTGCAAATGTGTTATGTGGCTAGAACAGCATTTTTGTACAGTCAGTCTAGTCACTTATAACTGTGGCATAACCTTATATATGTGTTTACTTTTTTAATGGGCAACTATAATAAAGTAGGCATGGCATCTGTTTTTACATGGCTTGGCTACTCTGGTATTTTGGTGCAGCCAGTATAGTCATTTATCACTGTGACATGACCTTATGTGTGCAAGTGTTATGGTATACAATTTACTTTTGTATCTCATGCAAATAATCAAATCAACTAAATGTGTATGTTGTCTTTAAATCCAATAACATGTTCATTCTTACTGGCATATTGCGCTTTAGAATGTACCATTTGATACTGTTGGGAAGGGGGCAGACCTGTCCTACCCCCTAAGCGGTTAAGAGTGAGGAGAGATGCATTTGAAGAACTATGATGGGCCAGGAGGGAAGGGGGACGGTGAAAGGACCACCTCCCAATATAAAGGACCCCACATCAATATAATCAAATATAATCAACCCACATAGTGTAGCGTAGTGCACAAGCAGCATTGCTATTTCGTGTAGATATTAGTAATCATAGGTTGAGGGGAAGGCTTGCGTGGCGAATGCACTCGGGCCAAATTGCGAGAAGAGGGAAATCTCCAGCCATGTCTGAGCTTCCATGAGGACAGCCCACACACCCAACCACCTATTCATTGTTCTAACAGTGTTGCAAAGATGTGTTTTTTACTCAAGAGGAATGTGCCCCACAAGGCCATGATCACAGACCGGCGCCTGTTGTGCATGTTATCTCACACTGGCCAAAACATGACCCGGCCCATCCCCAGGCAACCACGAGTTATAGCCCATATAACTGACTATTTTCTATTTTATTTATTGCATTTATAATATACCCAGATCCTGAGGTATCACGGCATAGTTACAGACATCTTAATATACATTAAAAATTCAGAGGTACATATACGACTATACACAATTTACATATTACATTTTTACTTACATTCTTTACAAAGCTTATAGTCAAGTTCCTTAATTAACAGAAACGGGGAGTGGGGTGGCACACTGGAGTGGGCTGAGCAAAGGCAATCTAGTATTGGTTAAAAAGCCACGTTTTTAATAGTATTTTGAATCGCTGGAGCGAGACTTAATTTTTGATGTTAAGAGGGAGTGAGTTCCAATGTTTGGGGGCCATTACTAGGAAGCAGCTTCCTCCTGCTCTAGAGTTTTTGAAGTGTGGGACCTCAAGGGTGTATTTTTGTTGGATCTGAGCATTCTATTGAGTTCTTTTTTTTAAGGAGTTATTGATGTAGGGAAGAGCTTTCTTCGATAGACAGTTATGGGTTATACACAATGCTTTGAATATAATTCTTGATTCGATGGGTAGCCAATGGGACTCCCTCCTAGTGTTTGAGATATGGTGTGACTTTTTTAGACCCAGGGCAGTCCGTAGGGCTTCGTTTTGCATAAGTTGAAGTTTGGCTATGTTGGCTTTTGAGGTACCTAGGAGGAGAACATTACAATAGCCCAACTTGGATAATATCAACACCCTGGCTAGTGTGATGCAGCTTTTAGGAACTGGTGACTTAATGCAATTAGTTTGGAGGTGTAAGAGGTAGACGAGGATAGAGCATTTACATGTTTCGTCATGGTTAGGTTGGCGTCAAGGTATACCCCTAGCGTTTTCACCTGTTTCACTACTGGGATCAGAGGGCCGTCAATGTTTATTGCTGCGTAACCCGCGTGCAAGGAATACATTTTTGATGGGGAGCCCACGATGAGGATCTCAGTTTTTTCATCATTGAGGCATAAACTATTCGGGCCATCCAATTTTTAATTATTGAGTACATTTTATTGGTGACCAAGATGTCATTCTGCCTGTCACGTAAGTGTGCCCAGGAAGAGGGCTGGGAGTGTCTAGTCCCAATCCACACTGCTGGTGCCAGGATGACTGGAGTGCCTGAATGACTGAGACCACCATGGGCCGTGATTGGTCCACATCTGGGATGCCTGCAAGAGAGCAGATATTCTATTGGAAGTCCTTGATTTTGGCGTGAAGCTAATCTTGGATAAGAGAAGGGGCTCTGCAGTCGTTCCAGGTCGATCCGCTGTGTTCTCACAAACTATAAAAGCAGCCAAGTCTCCTGCATGAAGAAACAGACTTGTGAAACCTCTGAAGATGCTTTGGAAGGTTTTGGCACCCATTGCCGTCTGCTGTCCCGTCAGATCCCTGCTCTCTTCATCGAACCAGAAGGCCTGCCAAGGTGCTTTGCCCCTTTGGAGTAGTGGGAACAACTACTCTCGGCGCATTCTGCTTAAATACTGAACAAACCCCATCGGAAGGGTTCCTTGGGCCATCCAGTGAACTGTCCAGCTCTACCTCAGGGTCCCCTACAGAACCGCTGCTGTCTCGAGTGCGAACCTGAGACTTGGAACATCGCTTGCTTGTGGTCCTGTGCATTCTCCCGCCAAATTTCGCAGGCCTCTGGGTCCCGAATTAGGAGAGTTCGTAACGCTGCCAGCATTCACGATTCCTGCGTCTCTACCTGGTGGTGATGGTCGCTTTAGTTCCCCTGCTGTTCTGCTCTCCTGTGCCCTGAAGCCAGCTGCACCAGAATTTTCTTCATGCCTCCTTCGGAAGCTGAGAAAAGGCAACTGTCCTGTCACAGACGATCGTTCTCCACCACAGCTGCTGAGAGCCGGACACCACAAAACTGCTGACTCAAACCTACTAGCGACCTTGACTAAACTGGTGAAGTTTGGTCTGGACTGTGCCGAGGGTCGGTGAGTACTTGCATAACTTACCGGCGGCCCCTGGCACAGCCGATCATTTTTACGCATACGTATCCCTTAAAGGTATTTGAACTTGGCTGGGTTAGACTGCACTCCCTAGCTATTCTCACCACTTGAATATTGCAGGGCCTACTCAAATAGTGGGAACTTATTCTTCATTGCCTCAAGCCCCATCCTAACCTGCTGCAGCCCTGCAAAGAAGACCTGCTCTTTTGTTCATTTGTGCAAGGTTATAGGTGGAAGGATCGAAAAAAAAGGATTGAATGCCCTTTTTTTCGGTCCTCTTGGTGTCGAAAAAAAGGCATTCGATCCTTTTCTTTTAGATCCTTTGGCTGGACACCTCTGCGCAATTGTGTGTTTTTACACACAACTGTACTGTTGAGCATAATGATCCCCACTTCTTAGGGTTGGACTCGAAAGTTAGGGAACGAACTCTGAAGGATAACCTAATGCCATTTGTGTGTTAACTTAACCGTCTCTTCACAGGTTGTGGTTATATCTCATACCTTAATTGAATTAGAAAATGTATTGTATATACACTGTATAGATTACCTCCTTGGTAAAGTTACTTATGTCTATTTGGTACGGCCACAATAAATGTATAGATATTTTTCATGTACACTTGCTTGTCTATTAGTAATTTGTGGTTTGTTGCTGTGTGTGCTCATTATGGGATTCTGATCACTCTCACCCTCCTGAGACTTAGTCTTGACCGGCTGCCGAACTACCCAGATTGGTCTGGCTTGTCCAGGAGGTTCCCCTGTTTCACTAAACTGAAGGTGGCCTCCTAAACTTCTTCCCACCAGGTCAGAGTTTAGAAATCCATTTTAACAGTGTGTGTGTCCAAGGAAGGGGGACAGAAAAGACTGGGGGTTGATTTTCTTTTTGACACAAGCAAGCGGCAGCATGCGCGGCGTGTTGACGGGACTTTGCAAGAGACAGACATCACTAGCAAGGGGGGAGGAACACTAATAGAGTATATGTACAAGGCACCACCACTGTGTACAAGACCCTGCCACTGTATCGTGACAGGGTGGTGAAATACCATAAGCAGTGGATCGCAGAGACAGGAGGAGGGGGATACCCCGGCCATGGTTAGAGCAGGACTCATACAATAAGAGCATCTTGGAACACATGTCCACATTTCTAGTAGCTAAGTATAAGGGGAAGCAGCTACAGAAGATAAAAGAAATCTAAGGAGCCTTTCCACTGTGATAGGGACCCCTTCGGCACCAGTAACACCACAGGATACCACTCCCCCACCCCATATGCAAACCCACCTGAAGTATCAGCATCCACAGGTGACAGGTCAAGAGAGTTCGGAGACAGGTTGTCAGAGTTGTTAGCAAAACTGAATAGGATACAAGAATCCTCAAGAGAGGTGAGGGATGTAGGGGCACTGGAAGACGGATCAGGAGAATGGAGATCAGGAGATTGTTTGTTTCGAATGGACAAGGGAGGAATAAGAAATGTATGTGTCGAAAAGGAAGGAGGCGGGGTAAGTGGACACTCTTTGGACAAGATACAGTGGAGGGAAATGTTGAGAGGGAGGACGATAATGACTAGTTCGCTGAGCAACAGGGTGAAGAAGGAAGGGGTGAAGAGGTGGCTGAGAATACCCCCCAAGCAGCAGGCATGTGGGGAGGGGCAGGTTGAAGAGTAGGACCGGCCAGATGGCGTTAGTAAGAAAAAGGGGAAGTGTGAAGAAGGGTATGGGAAGTGGGGTAAAGATGCAGATGCCCCTGATACATAAGGGAGCGGGAAAACACAGTATTTGCCCTGGCCCCAGATGGATAAGAATAATTTAATTAAGGCCAGCTCACAGCAGAGGCGAGCAAGTGGATATATGAGTTTGAAAAGCAAACAGCTGTGGTGCCCCATGTTGAAATTGTTTAAGGTGGGGGCATTTTGCAAGGGAATGCTGGAGCAGGTCTGCAATGGGGTATAATTATGGGTCACAACAGTGGGTCCAAGGGCCCTAAGGACTAGTGTAACCGCAACAAGGTCAAGGATATCAGAACCATAGGTATCCGCAGAGGCAACACCAAACATATAATCAGCAGCCTCAAGCAGATGGCATGCAAGTGCGGAATCCGCGACAGCAGAAGCAGGGAGGTGCTGCCCAGGTGAGCAGGGCACTGAGTGGAGGAGCAGCAGTGATGGGGGTAACCCCTTCATGTTCCCTGGAACGACCACATACCTCATTAGGTCAGCCCACAGAGAACACTCGCATGTCCGGTCTGGTCAATGACCATCCACTCTGAAGAGGAACCTTTGGTGGGGCAGAGATAGGAAACAAACAATTCATATTTATGGTGGACTCAGGTGCAACTAAATCATGTATACTGGAGGGAAATGTTCCCTTATCAGGAAAATATCTTGATGCGCAGGGATCTTCTGGGCCTATTTCCAAGGTTCCATATACTCAGGAGCTGGATGTAAAGGTGGGAAGGAGGGTAGTACGGGGGCCCTTACTATATTCCGAAAGTTCCCCTGTTAATTTATTGGGCAGGGACCTGCACAGGGAATTAAACATGACAATATCATTTACAGATCACAATATAGTTTGCTCCGCGCCTGGGATCTGCGCTATAAGAGCGATGTTGATAATACACACAATGACAAGGGAGGTGGTGGTCTACAGGACTCCCGTGGACCCTGACATGTTGGTATTACTGTGCTCATGGAGGCAGTGCCTCAGATTGCTAAACAATGTTGACGAGTGCCCACGGATTTCATCTTTCGTCCAGCTGTGTCACCTGAGGTGGTGGCGGGAATGATATTGTCGCTGGATTTACAGGGATTGTTGGTCTCTGACAAGAGGGTTGTTGTGTTAGGAATTGACAGGGATGGGTATAAGTGGTACACAGTGCTCTGTATAGATCCAACAGTACAGCTAAAGGTGTTGACGGATGACAAGTTGTTTGAGAACACTGACAAAGATGGGGAGATATCAGAGATTTGAATCCCCTGTGACATAATGATACAGTATCGAAGGGTGCAGTGCCCCCAGATGGCAGTATTAAACCCACCTCTATTTATTGACAAAGACTTACAACACATGTGCCTTCACAATTGTCGACTACAAATTCACACAATGTAGGATTACTGAAAGACGTGACCCCTGTGTGTATAAAACACTGAAGCCAGGTGTGGTGCTGCCGAGGGTAAAACAATATCCATTATCAAAGGAGGCGGAGGAGGGTATTAGAAAGACATTTGTGGTACAGAAATAATTTCCAATTGTCCCGACTCCTGCAACAATTTTATGCAGCATCCCCAAAGAAGCCACATATTTCACTGTAGTGGACTTGAAAAATGCATGCTTCTCGATTCCAGTCCATCCCGAGTCGAGGTACCTCACAGCATTTACATAGGGCCAGATGCGGTTCGAACATACTAGGTTACCTCAGGGGTACTGCAAGAGCATGAGCATATTTAACAGAATACTGCATGCTCATTTAGGGAATATTCAGGTACCTAGAACGATTATTCAGTACGTTGATGATCTGTTAATGAGCAGTGATCGTGAACAGCACTGCTGAAGGGATTCTAATACACTCTTACAATTGCTGGCCTATAAGGGGTACAAGGTTGACGGGGCTAAATTGTAATACTGCCAACAGGAGGTCCTCTATCGGGGACAGTTCATATCAGTAAATGGTAAAAGGATATTACCAGATAGGGCAGCGTCAGTAAGCGACACCCCCAGACCCACCTCAGTTAAAGAAATGCAGACCTTTCTGGGTCTGTGCACATATTCTAGGGCATGGATTTTAGGTTGCACAGCATACACAAGTTACAGTGGACAGCAGACATGATCAAGCAGTTTGACGATTTAAAAGAACTCATTAGTTCGGCAGCCGTACTGGCCACCCCAGACTAGACTAAGGAATTTTACTTATTCTTACGATCAGATGGACATTTTATGACAGCGGTGCTGACACAGAAGAGCATTATGGGCCATAAGGCATTGGCCAATTATAACAGCACTCTGGATGCAGTGATGCAAGAGCAGTTCGCGTGCAAACAATCTTTAGCAGCTGCTGCTTTTGCAATAGAGAAAAGCTCTACAATTGTAATGGGGTGGTCAGTTACGTTGTATGTGGAACACTCTTTGGTTGCCATTCTAGAAAGGTCCAAATCTGCTCTGAGTACACAAAGATCTTCTGCGTATGAGATTATAATTTCTAAACCTCTTGTGGTTAGATGCAAAACAGTGAACCCTGCCACCTTCCTAAGAGACATGCCTACTACAGAGGACTTAAAGGTGCATGACTGACACATACGAGGGGGAGGAGGACAACACCCCCAAAGCAAGGGACTGCGCATTGTCAGAGGGTGAGATACTTTTCATTGACGGGTCATCCATATTTGGCCAGGAGGGTGGGCCAAGACATACAGGGTCAGCTGTGGTTATGTTATGTTATGTCACTTATAAGGCGCCAAAGCCCGAAGGCATCCAGGCGCCATGGTACGGCTTGAGGAAGGGGAGTAAAAGACGGTGGCCATGAAAAGATTGCCCATGCATTATTCTGCACAGGCGGCGGAACTCATAACACTTATTGAAGCTTTGAAAGCGCCTCATGAGTGCCATGTCACAAGATATTCAGATTCGGCGTACGTCACAACAACGGTATACGCCGGTCTATCCCGTTGGAAGAGGTGGGGGTTTCGAAGGGTGGATGGATCCCTGGTGCAGCATGCAGCAGTGCTACAAATATGGATAGAAGCATTATCCCATCCATCTGTTGTGGCAGTCATCCAGTGCACTCCCCACACTCACGGGACATACGAAATATCAATGGGGAATGCAGCTGCCAATGCAGCAGCCAAAATGGCAGCGTATCTGCCAAATTAAATACCCGCTGAATGCATTGTGACCACCCCACCAGTAAGCGAACATCTGATAACTTATACAGCACTGCCCATCTCCCAAGAAAGGGCAGTAGGGAGGGAGAAAGAATGATGGCTATGATGGGGTTGCGAGCAATCACCAACAGATTTGTTATGGAGACAAGAGAGCTCTTAGAAGACAGTAATGCCCCAGGAGCTGCTAGCAGTGGCATTTGAACAGTTACAATACCCATCTCCTAGTTCGAAACAGCACATAGCAGCAGATATACAGGAAGATTGGTTTATCCCAAATATTCAGGAGAGTATCACAGAAATGGTTGTACATTGCACCACATGTCAAAGTTTCAGTACATGGATGACACTACAGTTGTTACGGAGCACCTTGCCCTGCCCCACTGGGCTGTTCCGTGAACTACACATAGATTACGCTGACATGGGTGAGCAGTGTAATGGCTCTAGGTATGTCATAGTCATGGATTGCCCTTTCTCAAGATGGGTGGAGGCAGAGCTGTGCGCACATCCGGATGCCAAATGTACTGCTAAATTTTTGATGCATGACGTTTTCCTTCAGTGGGTTGTGTGCGAGATTTGAAGGTCAGACAACGGCACACATTTTTCAATGCACTGTTCCAGCATGTCACGGTACTACTCAGCATTAAGCAGTGGATGTGGTCAATTTAACACCCTCAGGCCAACAGCATTGTGTAGAGGATCAATGGGCTCCTCAAATGTAAATTGTTCAAACTGTGTACCAGGTTGAACAGAACCTGGGTGCACTGTTTGCCCCTGGCCCTCTTCAATTTACATACACAGCCCAGAAAAGACCACCATCTGTCACCATGCCCCCTGTAAGAAGAGCTTCAGATGCACATAGGGCAGCAGTGGTGCTAGGTGATGAGTTCAAAGATTATTCGACCACACTAACTAGGGAAATTAAATGTGTCTCCCAACAGATTGCACCTCCCAGGATTGAGACGATAGAGACATTGTACGTAGCAACCACGACAGCGACAGATCCTGAGTGCATGACCCACAACTGCTGCTATCTGGTGATTTCGTATATGTTCGTAATTTCGTGGGCAGGTGGTATTCCGACATGGGTGGTGTGGGAAAAAATGCTGTGAATGAAAGCTGTCATGTGTGTTCACGCATTCTGCACATGTCAGGGGCTTCCAAGGTGTTAGTATCACAAGCAGTCCCAATTATAGCGGCACAGTGCCTAGTTCATCTTGCACTTTGCACAATAAAAGTTAATAGTCAAGGGTTAGGATGTATGGGGGAGAGTTTGTGGTCAGTGTGTATGACCTGGGTGCCAATAAAGGGAACTTAGCCATATGTGGAAGCAGAGAGGAAGGAGCAGGAGCACAGAGGTATCACAGAACTCCTTACTGTAGAAGTAACGAAAGGGGGGAATGTTGTGAAGGGGGCAGCCCCATCCTACTCCCCTAAGTGCATTACAGTGAGGCCAGGGGCATTCAGAACCTCCTTTGTGTCCGTCTTAAGGCCGGACAGGTGATATGATATGATTGGTTATTTATAACGCGCTTAATACCCACAGGTGCACAGTACAGTGATAAAGTAGGATTATGTTAGGAGTATAGTTAATTTGTTCTTTGACCTTTGACATGGGAAGATGATCACCACAGCACCCATGTGATGGAGGACGGATGGACTGGGCTGGAACCAATGACCTGGCATCTCTTATGAAGCAGGCGGTTCATGTATAGGCACACACCAACCAGCTGCACTGGTTTTTACTGTATGTATTGCGTCATCTATGACAATGTTTTCCTTTATAAGATTCTGCTTGTATTTCGGCAAAATGTTCGTAGCAGCATCCTTACATGATCGACTTGGGCCTTTCTTCCCTAGCGGGTTGTATTGTCTCTGGTGTGAGCGTTCAGGGACTTGCCTTCAATACTTGATCCCCACACCAGACGGCCCTTGGGGGTAGAACAGAGGAGGTGGAGCCTTCAAGTTAGCCCCCCCCATTTACGAAGTGGGCGTCATGTCCTGCACATACAGGATTAAGCTACTCATGGTTCGCATACATGCCAGATCCTGCGGCACACGATACAATGAGCTAGAGGGGGCTGGTGGAGTTAAAACTTGACATCAGAAAGGGTGGAACTCTTTTTTTAGAAAATATGATATAATGGGATAATAGCTTCTATCTGATGGGTGTGGCAGACATATGGGCAGGGACGTCATTTGGGGATCTCCAGGGGTCGCAACTGCGACCTGTGTGGTCTACCTTGCTACCCTTGTTTTTTTGTTCTTCAAACCGAAGCTCCTGGTTCTGTAGCCAGCACCATGTGGCTCTTTGTATCTGGAGTGGCTGGCTTTCTTGTTCAGGTCTCTTTAAAAAAACAGGGGGTACCACAAATGTAACAGTGATCCTAAATAAGAAAGAATAGGAATAGAAAATAATTTGGGGCTGATTCACGGAATTATTTGTGCTGAAAAACAGGGATTTGTGCGCCATTCTGCCCGCAAATCCCCATTTGTTAAACAGGGATTTGCGGGCAGAATGGCGCACAAATCCCCATTTTTCAGTGGAAATAATTCCATGAATCAGCCCTTTTGTCTTTCTGGAATTCTTAACAATAATTGCTAGACTCATTAAAGGTTTATTTTAGGTGTGTTTCAGAGTTTGAGTCACTGATTTAGTCTAGTCTTAAACACCTCAAGTTCACAATGCAGACAAAACGTCCAAAAAGCATTTAGAATATAATAAGCATCCATTTCGGACTATGTATTTTGCTTTTCGCAGGTTGCAATTATAGCATGTTTTTTTCTGCCATTGTCTCTGTTACGATCATCACAAGACATTCTATCTAGGTGTCCTGGTTACTTGACAAAATCCTTGTGCCTAAAAGATTGTGTACAGTGTAGAAATGTTTGACCATAGCACATAGTGACCCCTGATTTAATTGTGCCACAATTAATGCTAAATTGTTATGTCTCTATCTTTCCTATCTCCCTGGAATGCTGTTCAGGATGTTTGTTTGCATTTGTGAGGTAATGAGTGCCCAGAATACGGGATGCCGTGTATGTGCGCTGCATTCGATGAGCTACTCTAAATTCTTTAATACAGTTACGAACCCTCCCAATGGTATGTATTATGCCAACCTCTGAAGCCTGAAAAGTAGATCCATGCAAGCTTGACATGTGGCCAAATTTGCAACGGACCTGCAGATGAACTGGCCTGCTGTTCACAGTCACCAGTTTAATTCTATTTGTATGCACTACAGGTTGTAATTTGCTTTCTGACTTTGAGAACATTCAGGAATGTAATTGCTAATTTTCCTATAGCTGGTAAGAGAGCTCAGTGGGTTGAGCATTCACTGCTGCGATGTGTGTCTGATCTGCAGGTTGCAGGTTTGAACCTCAGCAAGGGCCTCTCAGCCTTTCAAACTTCTGAGGTCGATACAGGCGTACCAACACAGGTTGGGTGATATTGTATGTACATTTGTTCTATATAGAGCGCTTCAGCCTAAGTGCTATATAATAACACATCATTATGATTTTGCCTTGGATGTCTGCTTGCATTCGAAGTAATTTGGTAATATGAGCCTATACACACTAATATTAAAGGAATGGTTCGCCCCCAAAAAATTATTTCAAAAATAGGCAATATAAAAAAAAAAGATTGGCATTTTTTTTTCGAAGTCCCTATGTAAAATTTTGAGCAATTCAAGCTCAAAAATTGAAAAAGCAAGCACAGGGGCGCATCCATTTTGTGAAATGGATGCCCGCCTGTGCTGGCTTTTGCTTTTGCGGCACTAATGAAGGAAAAGCCAGCTAGCTGTAGTAAACAAAAGCTACCACTGGGTGGCTTTTCCTTCATTGGTGCCGAGACTCGGAGGACGCAGACCGGAGACTACAGGCAGAAAAGCTGCAGCTGCATCTCGGTAAGTGCTATTTATTTATTTTTTTAAATAAGCACTAGCTGTGTTTTTTTTCCTAAGTTTTCCGGGCTGGAGGAGCCCTGAAAACTGAGAAATAAAACCGCAGCTGTAAAAACGTTGTATTTATGTTTGCGGTAGCTTTTGAAGTGACTGCCAACATAAATACAACGTTATTGTCTTTGAAAACGCTGCGGTTTTTCTTTCTAAGTTTCTCAGGCTCCTCCGAGCCTGAGAAACTTAGAAAGAAAAACTGCAGCGTTTTCAAACACAACCGCGTTGTGTTTCTGCCTAAATCTGCTTTCCCATTTGGGGCTCTAGGGCTCCCGGGGAGCCCTAGAGCCCCAAATGAGAAAGCAGATTTAGGCAGAAACACAGCGGCATGTAAACACAACCGTGTTGTGTTTCTGCCTGCCTTTGCTTTCACTTTGGGTCTCCGGTGCTCTCCTGGGGGAGCACCGGAGACCCAAAGTGATAGCCACAGCAGGCAGAAACACAATGCGGTTGTGTTTGAAAACGCTGCGGTTTTTCTTTCTAAGTTTTTCAGGCACCTCCGAGCCTGAGAAACTTAGAAAGAAAAACTGCAGCGTTTTCAAACACAACTGCCTTGTGTTGATGGCCTAAATCTGCTTTCCCATTCGGGGCTCTAGGGCTCCCCACGGGGAGCCCTAGAGCCCCGAATGGGAAAGCAGATTTAGGCAGAAACACTGCGGCATGTAAACACAACCGTGTTGTGTTTCTGCCTGCCTTTGCTTTCACTTTGGGTCTCCGGTGCTCTCCTAGGGGAGCACCGGAGACCCAAAGTGATAGCCACGGCAGGCAGAAACACAATGCGGTTGTGTTTGAAAACGCTGCGGTTTTTCTTTCTAAGTTTCTCAGGCTCCTCCGAGCCTGAGAAACTTAGAAAGAAAGACTGCAGCGTTTTCAAACACAACCGCGTTGTGTTTCTGCCTAAATCTGCTTTCCCATTTGGGGCTTTAGGTCTCCCCACGGGGAGTTTCTCAGGCTCCTCAGAGCCGGAGGAGCCTGAGAAACTTAGAAAGATAAAACACAGCGTTTTCAAACGCAATAACGTTGTATTTATGTTTGCAGTCGCTTCAAAAGCTACTGCAAACATAAATACAACGTTTTTAAAGCTGCGGTTTTATTTCTAAGTTTTCCGGGCTCCTCCAGCCCGGAAAACTTGGAAAAAAAAACGCATCTAGTGTTTATTTTTATTTAAAAAATAGCACTTACCGAGATGCAGCTGCAGCTTTTCTGCCTGTAGTCTCCGGTCCCCGTCCTCCGCGTACAGCACCAATGAAGGAAAAGCCACCCAGTGGTAGCTTTTGTTTACTACAGCTGGCTGGCTTTTCTTTCACTAGTGCCGCAAAAGCCAAAGCGAGCACAGAGGCGGGCATCCATTTCGCAAAATGGATGCCCCATGTGCTATCTTTGAGCTTGAATTGCTCAAAATTTTACTCCAACAAAAAAAAAATGCCACTCTTTTTTTTTTTATGTTGCCTATCTATTTTTGAAATAACATTTTTTGGGCGAACCATTCCTTTAACGATACATATAGTGATCCATTTTTGTATGAAATGTATATCATATTACAGTGATAAAGTAACCATATTTTTCCTAGTGTAATTAGGAACAATGCTATCTGATGCCAGTTCCTGTTTTGTCAAAGGGTGAAAGGCTGTGTGCCATCACTTCCCGTGATCTCACTTCGGGTGGGGTCAAATGCCATCACTTCCTGTGATGTCATCAGCGGTCAAGGGACGTGTGATATCACTTCCTCTAGCCCTGTGATTTTTGTTGAAACGGCGTCCCTGGACATCGGGGTAATAATGAATGTTGCCCATTACAAACAAGCGCATAACATACAGAGTTCAAACACCAGAGCTCTTAATGTCCTCTCTTCCACGAATGCAAAAAAAGCCCGTTTTTTACTTGGACTTCTGTTATTTGTAGTAACAATTTTTAAATGGAAAAAGACAAAACTACATTTCCCAAAATTACATGAAAATAGGAGTGGACGGCTTTTCTCGGGCATGAGTCCTGTGAACACAAGTTATGAGAAATGATGCTACCTCACGCGTTTCCAAGTCAACACCACAACAAAAAACTCTGGGGTGCTCAAGGCCTAGAGCAGGAAAGGAAGGCTGGTGTTCCGGATAAAGCACGGTGTGGTCACACCTCTGAGCGTCTCCCTCCAGTCACGCGCGCTTACGTACACGCTTCTATCCGCCGACCGCGCGCTGCGTGCTTCATGACGTCAAATAACAATTATATTGAATAAATGAGCGGGCTTTGCCGCTGCGCCGCTTGAAGCCGCGTCCAGCTCCGAAAGCCGCCCAGGCCCCAAGCTCTTGAAAGGCAGCACACAATGGAGTGTGAAGTAAACACAAGCTGCGTTTGTCCGCAGAGTCAAGCCGTGACTGCAGTGTTGAAGTTTGCCGTCAACAGCCCCGCGCAGGCAGCGACTAGTTTGGATAGATTGCAGGAAACCCTCCCTCCGTCTTGATCAAAAGATTACCTGAAAAAAGGGGAAGGGGGGGGGACTCCAGCATTGCCGATTTTTTTGTCAGGGTGAAAATGAGTTACCTCTGCAAAGAGGACGTTGGCCAGGATATGGCGGCGGGGATGGGCGCCCTCTTCGATGCAACGCTTTTCAGAGCGCTGAGTGTAACAGGGGCTACAATTTATTACACGACTGGATATCTACATATCTGTTGCAAGGCTTTTATGAAGGGAGAGCAGCTTCAAATCCCATGACTCGCTGCGATGAGGGTTTACAATTTGCATGATTCACAAACGTGCTTGCTGGAACCAAAATACATTTTAACCAGCAGGGTACCTGCGTATTTAAAAAACGGAGAATGGCAATGTCTGTGTGCATGTGTATACCAGGGGTCAAGTCCTAACATTTTAAGTGGGGGGACTCATCAACAAACGCAATGGGATGTGACATCACCAGAAATTAACATATCAAGGTGAAATATGCACATTTCATTAAATTGGCTTTGCATAACCACCCAAATTGAACAGGACGAATGGCGTTTGCCTTTAATGAAATCAACACACACATAAAACCAACAGAGGATATTTTCTTCTAATAGTGTTTTTGAAAACTTTAAAAGGTGTCCATGTTTTAAACTCCAAGAACCAATACAAATGTTTTTTCCTGTGACTTGCAGTACCGAAATAGGACATTTCACCTTTAGTTGTTTGTTATTTTTCATCAAGTTATATAGTTTAGTGGTGGTGTGTCCGGCCTACGAATCTGCCGACTGCGGTTGAGCTTTAATTCAGAAATTCAAGGAGGACATTCAATGTACATTCAATGTTTCTCATTTTAGCTGGGGAGACTGAGTCCCCCCTCTGAATAAAGTGGGTGGACTCCGTCCCCCCGCTTGTACCTTCGACTTGAGCCCTGATATAGACATAGATATTTATATATACATGTGCTGTTAAAGGCTTGCATTTGGGTTAACTTGCATACCCACAATGCCTTGTTGATGTGGCTATCAGCTGGAGGTGAACTTCCAGTGATGGTTGCTAAGTGGCGCTGTGGCATGTGACTATGGCTCAAATTGATTAGTTTGAATAGATTTCATTTTGATTGTAGGTGTTAACCAAGGGTAACAAAAAGCATTGATCAAAAAAAGACAACAGCTTGATGATCCCTTAGTAGGACCAGCAAAGGCATTTATTTGCAACCTTTCCTAATCTTCAGATCACTTCATCAGGTACAGAAAACAAAGTTATTCAATTAGACCCTCTGCCAAATGTACTGCCCCTAATACTGTTCCGCTGTAACCTTGGAACTCCATCAGCACTGTCATGTTTAACCTGTAAATAACCTGTAAATATCTGCTACAACTTGTATTACTGTGTATTATGTGAATATCCTGTAACAGCGCCACGATGCCTCCTGGCCACTGGGCGCTTTAAAAATCAAAAAGAAAGAAAGAATGCTGCCCTGTTTTTCCAAGAGCATCATTCTTTCTTTGCCTGATGAACTGATCTGAAGATCATGAACGCTTACAAGTAATTGACTGTTAGCGTAACTAAGGTATCAACCTGCTGTATTTTTTTGGGATCAATACTTTATATATAGATAATCTCTGTGGACATCCGCCCCCCTTCGCCGAGTTGAGTCATTGGGGCTGTGTTAAGTATCTGAAACAGGAAGCCAGCAAGCACTGCTACAAGCTATGAAATTGCTTCCACTGCACTGTTTTACAGCATTATGTCTTTTTTTTCCTCTGATCTAGCATGGGCTTAATTATATGGGGGACATGGGTGTTTGTCCTCCCTCCAACTTTCGTGGCATGCCATTTTACCCCCCCCCACCCCAACTTTTGGTGGGGCGGGGGGGGATTGCACCATGGCTACGTCACTAGTGTAATTGGACAGTGCAAGCCTGGCTGAAGTGTGCCCAGCCTGGCTTGCGCTGTTCCATTACATTAGTGAAGCGGACGGCCGTGCTCTGGCTCACTGGCAGGTCCGGGTCCCACACGGCTCATTACCTCAGCCCTGCGGGCCTGATTGAAAGTCAGCAGCCACTGCCCGGGTACTTGCCTGGTGGTGCGCAGTGCGGGGCCCGCTCCATCAAGCTGACTTTGGTGGCCGCAGTCGTGTCGCGTTGCTGTCCACCTTCTCTGTGTAACAGACAGGAACCAGTAACCTGCTCAGTCAGCTTCCTGGTTTCTGTCTGGAGTGTGCGCGGACCTGTGAGACAGGACTAGGTTTACTCGAGTGAGTCGCAGGCCTAAAAGACGTAGCATCACCTGGCACTACTACTGAGGTATGCTTTTACTTCTTTTTTAATTGTGTGTTTTAAAGTGTTTCTGTGTTTGTATGCAGGTCACGTGTGCAACTAGGGACACATTTCGGGGCGGGGGCTAACCCTTCAAATGTAAGAGAGGGGATAACTGTCTGTAGAGACTATGGCGGAGGAGCAAACTTACTTGTCTGGGTGCATCTACCCTCTACATATTCTAATGAGACTATTCTGGTGCAGCTTAAATGTTAAAAGCTGCTAAGTCGCTCCATGTCTGAAACACACATTAAAGAACTGCTGTGAGAATGAGCTGTCTCCTTTCCCCATTCCCGGCTAAACACTCCCGTGACATGCAAGTACTAACCCTCATCGTGATTTCAATTGGCTAAAAAAGTATACATACAAATGCAGGTGCTAACAAAGAAACGTTTTCAATTAGTAATTGCGGGCCTTTGTTAAAAGGGCAGCCTCAAGCACTTGTTATCATCAGGTCCTGTCCTGCCACGGCTCTGTAGTTTAGCCAGGTCAAGTCAACCTAGCACAAAATGTCCACGGGGGTGGGCGCTCTACAGCCCTACCTGCTCCATCGCCATTGCACCACTGTTTGTATGTGTTAGTGTGTATGTGCATAAACATGTGTGTTGTGTGCACACAATGCATGTCAATGAAGGTGTGTGTGAGTGAGTGTGCACAAGCCTACGTGTGTTGACTGTTGTGTCAGTGAATGAATGATAAATAATGCATTATTTGCTTGCATGTTGTGGGTGGAATGAAGTTAGTGAATGTTATGTTGTTGTATGACTGGGTGAATGGCAGGCCCTGCTGAAGATTTGTGGGGCCCATTTCAACATGAGGGTTGGGCTTTCCCTGCTTAGAGCGAAAACAGTCTCATGCATCCGTGGGGTGCACACATTACGGTGGTGACAAAGATAAGGTTAATAGCTGCCAATTATCGCATGACGGCCTGCCAGCAGGGAGCTTAAGCACTAAATTCCCACTGTAGAGCTCTAAACCCTTCATTGTCAGCAAGGTTCTGATGTGGAGGAACCAGTGTTAGAAGGCAATGAGGTGATAACACTTCTGTATATCCTGTGGGAAGAGAAAACTCATATTGTAATGCAAGCGCTGAAAAGAGCACATTTTAAGCCCCAGAACGAAAGTAGACAAATGAATACATTGCTGTGTTACAGGACTGCTAAGTGCTGACTGCTGGCAACATGGGTGCAGGTGTTGGGTGCCCGCCTGAGGCTTGAGGCCCCTTTCATTTGAAAAGGTTGAAAGGCCCTGTCGCTTTCCATGGTGAATGGGAATGAATGGAGAGGCGGTTGGCAGGCGTAACATTGGTTAATGGGCACAGAGAAGGCAAGCAGGAAATATTACACGGATAGACCGGAATGTGGGTGCATCCTCTAGCCCTGATTCTTGCTGTGACATGGCATTTTATACTGGACAGTTGAGCTCTGAACCACAGTATACATACTAAACGTTATATTACTTGGCTAGAACTGGCATTTGGGGCAGCCAGTCTAGCCCTTTCTTACGGTGTCACTTTCGTGACGTTTTGTATTGGCATCATCAGTCAGCAACTCTTGCAGGGGCATGAAGGTCTAGGTTGGAGTGATATCATCAGGCACTACCTAACCTCTTCAAAGACCTCAGCACGGCAGCTCGCTCATGGATTGCCAAAATTGCGGACCCTCTTTAGGTCGAGAAAGCTCTGTTTTTTTTTTTTTTACTGTTGTCAGTGCAGTGAATTTTAAAGACACACTGTGGTGTTATAACTTTCAGAAGACAAAGAATTTAATTTTAAAGACACACCACTTGTCGTGTGAAAGTTATAACAGAGCGTCGGCAAGGGACTCTTGTGGTGTAGTGGTTTAGTGTTCTCCCTAAGAGCAACCCTCTTCCCTTCTTCCACCGCCCCCTTTCCTTCAGTTGTCATGCCCCCCCCCAGCATTTTCAGCAAAGTTACTCCACTGGGTCTTTGCACCCCTGCCTACAATCTCGCTCTTCCTTCAAAAATTACCGTAAAAAGGCCCACATCCCATAAATTGTTGAGAGCTGAAGACCCACCTGCTCTACTCTGCATGTGGCCCCATGTCTATCAAATGATTGTGTGTCCCCCTGTTGCCTCCTCTCTGACCCACCATTAAGTAGTGTGAGCACTATATAGAGAGGGTCAAACTAAAATATATATACATCCTATAGCCTATTGGTTCAATTTTTAAGAGCCTCCACATCATGCAAACTGGAAGACAAAAAATGCAAGAGGGAGGGGGCCGGGGGAGTTAGGAGACAAGGCTTTTCCTGAAACTCGACCTGTTTCTGGATCAAGTTCCCAAAGTTGCCCAGACTAGCCCATCAGTTCTAGTAGGACGACCCTACTTTTCAGAGAACGTCTCATCAATTGCTAATTGCTCTACTCAACCCCACTTATCCCACTCCTGGACTCCTTTTCTCTTTCCTGCGCTCTGTACGGATCCCACCTACCACTGCTTCCCAGCAGCCTATCTATACAGCGCCACCAGGTTGCTTCAAAAGTAGGTTTGCACTTTATAAATTCCATACATACATGTCTTTTTTTTTAACTCTTACTTTAATTTTCCCTTCATTTTCATCATAGACATTATAGATGCATTTCTATCCTCACACAGTATTTTTTCAACCCAAATACCACTTCACAATATTCACCCTGCATGATGCAATTTATATTTTTTTCCTTTAAAAAAACAAAACAAAAGCCTGATACCTTGCAGAGAAGATGCCTTCATTAGTTTATTTCATGTTTGTGATTCGTGTTTTTCATGATTAGAATTCCTGTGCTCAAGCTCCATTCACACGTGCAAAATATATACTACGGTTTCCCAGTACATAGCCGATAGCTATAGACCACGCGGGAGGTTACACCCAGCTGGTCCACATCATGAGCGTGGCTGTAACAGTAAAAGAATGTGGTATTTTAAATACCTCATTTTTAAAATGCCACCGAGATACCAGCTGTGGTCACCTGGGATGTTCACAAAAGGGGCTTTATGCTACTGAAAGGGGAAAGTATGGCATATTTAGCGCCGTGCAGCACTTTCCATGTACCCTAGGCTCTAAAAATAACATGTGATACCAAGTCATAATTAGGTACAGTTTCAAACTCGGAGGTATTTAATAAGCCGGGATTGATCATTACTGCTATACTTCTAGTGAGACCCCGGGTCTGCGCCATGCATAAGTGTGTAGGAGCTGAACACGTGTAATGCTTTGTGTGCTGCAGGGCAGCTATAGCCAGCTCCTTGTGTTTGTTCTTGCAATGTTTTGGGTGGGTTCTTGTGCATCTGAACGATTGACTGAGTTTGGTGCGTGGGATTTCATTGTGAAATGTATGATATACATAACATTTACTAAGAAAAAGCACTATGCACAGGGCTAGTCTGTTTCTCTCCAGTTGATAACACAACTGTAACCCACCTTCACCTTTGATCCCACACTCCCATCAGCCCTGGCCAGCATAATCGATGGGGATAGATAATGGGGGTCGTGGTCCACAATATCTGGTGAGCACCAAGTGACAAAGCCCAGCTCCAAAGCATCGGTGCTATTTTGCTCATACGTGCAAGCTTAGGCTGTTGGCTAAGAGACTGGCCTACCTGCCTGAAAGCCAGGATGATAGGCTACAATAATGTTTCTACGCCATTATTTGCTGAAGAGACTCTGGCCAAGTCATTACCGGATTAAGAACAAGAAGAATTACACAATGAACTACCCTGTGTGAGACGCTGGAGCAACATGCTGATGCCTGCAGGCTCTGGCACATTATAAAAAGATAAATAAATAAATAAGTAAGTTAGGTCTGTCTGGATGCTCCTGGAGTTAAGATGGGAAACCAAAGTATGCATCCTTGGATGGAACAGACCAATTTATTAATTCACCTAAAACCAGAGGCCACTTTTAGTTTAGCGTCTTGTGTGTCTTTCTTTAATAGCTCCACTATAATATTTTAGGAGATCACGTGATGTATGTATTCATGATGTATTTCTGCTATACGGTTTGCCAATCCGGAATGTGCGTGATGGACTGGCCAGGAATGTATTTAACAAAAGCTGAATGGGGGCCTTTGGTTTTGTCTTACAGTCGCATTATGCATGATGTGAAACTGTCGACTATCCGCTCAGGACGTCGGACGAGTCTGGAAATCCGGCAGTGCTAAAATGCATGTTCCTTGGCCTCTCACTGGCTCTCGGCCTATCAGGAAATAACATTAAGCTGTCTTAAATGTGCCATTTCAAGTTTGATATTGTCATTGCATAGATCGAAGTGGCTTCAAGACCTGCCATGCGTGGCACGGACGACATAGAGTTCCTCTAATTCACATGAATTGTGCACTGGTGAAAATCACAAAATTACAGATTTAAGCCAGGGCAAAGATAGCAGTGCAGGTTACGTGTCATATGAAAAATGCATACGTTCATTACCCAGAGAATGTTGATCTTAGTACAATTTACATTTTCAAACCACTCAGCCTAGGGCCTGGCTGTTAATTACATGCACATGGGTTGCCTTATAGAGTTGCTGTGAACCAATCAGAAGGCTAAGAGTGCAGACTATCATCTCTTCTATAGACTGCAAAGCAAACACTCTAAGGGCAGACTAAAACCATTCCGTTTCTTTTGCTAATAACCTTACGGACAGTGTGAGGGTTCATGATCAGTTGAGACAATTACCATTTCTCAACTTCTGGTCCTGATCTTTCCCTTGGGCAATAACTTGGGGCTGGGTCTTTATCCCATGATACTAACCATGCCTCAATCTGTATGGCCTCTTTTGTCATAATATCCGCTCAATTGCATTCTACAAGAATACTAGCTAGTGCTGTGTGTGTGTGTTCTACTGCCCGCTGCCTCATATCATATCTGTATGTATGTCATTACCCCCACTACACGTGTGCATGTTCTGCTGCTCCTTATGCATTTAGAAGCTCACTGTCTCCAGAGCCCTGGTTCTCTCTAGGCTGGACGACTGCAACAGCTTCTTTCTCTGTCTTCCTCTACTCTCTGCCCTTTGCAACCAATGCAGAACAGGACTGCAAGACTTACCCTTGGCCTCAAGCCCAGGGACTGCAACTCTCCAGCCCTGAAATCTCTCCACTGGCTCCCGGTGGCTGCAAGGAGCAAGTACAAGACCCTTTACCTTGTCCACAAGATTTTCTGGGGCCGGGGCCCGCACTACATCCAACGCTCCCTTCCAAAATACCTTCCTTCTCGAGCCCTTCGCTCAGCTACCTCCAACTCTACAAGGGTTAGATGCTTCTGCAGGCAGAGAGTGGGGGTAGATCTCTCTCCGCTGCAATGGCCTCCCTGCCCCTCTCACACTTGAGCTGGACCACCTGACATTCCGGAAGCAGCTCAAAACTTTCCTTTTCTCTGCTTTCTCTCTCTCCCTCCCCTGCTGACCTACCTGTCTGCTGTACTGACTGGTTGCTTGGCTACCCTCAGAGTCTCACTGGGTACCAGGCTCTTTCTTCATCAGTCACCCTTGCACTGCCTCCAGGCCTACCACACACCTAGGGGCTGTACCCGTAACCCTATAGTCCCTTGTTCTCCTTGCACTACCAAGAGCCGCGCTGCCCTGGCTGCACTTACTCAGAGCACCGCTGCCCTGTTTTCCCCTCCCCCCTCTCCCTTGCACATCCCAACCTCCCTTTCCCCTTGCACTTCTCGTTCTCGCATTTGCATGATCTGAATGGCACAAGGCCTAGTACGATTGTCTTGTCCTCCCTCTGTCTTCCCTCCCTTGTCGCGCCTAGAACCACTTGTGTACAGGTGCGTTATAATAAATGACTTATCATATCATTCTGATGCCTCGTGGATAATTGATAGAAATATGTCTAACCTAAATACCTACATTCGTATAAAGAGGGGAGACCTTCAAATCAACACAACACAAAAGATAACAAAAGCAGCGTCCTTCTCTCAAATTTGTTTCCGATGCTTTGTGTTTTGGGAGTTGTAAATTAGATGTGATTCTGTGATGTGCTGCTTTAGTTTTTGTTCACACAAATCAAACACTCTGTGGGAAAGCCTTGACAATTAGTGAAATGTGCCCACCTCGCGTGCCCGGTGTGTGGCTCCCAGTCCTGCTTGCCTGGCCGTGTCCTGCTGCTAAGGGGTTCCAGCTGTGGCTGTCCTGGCTGGGGAGCGTGACCTGTCCCCTCTGGAGCAGGCCCCGGGGCTCCGTATTCAGCCGCAGCATTAGTTTGTCTAACAGAGAAGAGCCCTCGTAGGTCAGCCTGGCGGATATTCATTTCCTGCGTGAAGTACTCGCCTCCCAGCGCCGGCCTCCTCCGCGACTCCTGCAGGGTGAGCTGCGACTGAGTATATAGAGGGGGGAAATAAACTCAGAATGCCACTGCCGCGGCAGTCTGTATCCGATAGACCGGCCTTACTTCTCTGGCAGCAGTACAGGTGTTGGGGTAACCAGCGCTTGCACCAAGCACGCCCACACACGGTTAACAATTCGCAGGACATGCTCCTGTGATGGCAGGGGAAAGACGCCGGCAGAACAGAGCATGATTGAAAGGGGCAGAGAAGATGTCTGGAAGGGGTAGATGCGAGAGCTGGCAGGATGTCTATCACACAAGTCTCTGCACACACGCTTTACACAACAGCACGGCCTGCATTCTCAGCGCGACGTGTTGCTCTGAGTCACTCGGCGCTTGATGATGGCTTCACTGACCACTGCTTTCAGGGTCGAGCAGCCACCACTTCCACCCCACGCCCCCTCTGCTAACCAAACAAAAAACCAAACAAAAGCTTAAAGGAAGAAATGCTGGGGCTAGAATTTCTTTTTTCATGTTCCTTTTTCTTGAGAGTGGTTTTAGAAATCAGACGAGATGCTGAATCGCTATAATGCTAAGGTGTGTGTGTATGTATATATATATATATATATATATATATATAGTTTGCAAGTAGCTTTAGTTTTGAGAATTCTATTCGGATTAATTACTGTAGCAAATACGGTAGCATTGGCCACAAAGTTTTTGCAGGAAATCCATTGTTTTCTTTTATTCCCTTGGAATAAAATATGTGGGCGAACTAAACAGTGGGGGGGGGGGTTATTTGCAACTTCGTTGCAACATGCGGGGGTGGACTGGAAACCAAAGGAGACCCTGAATGAATGTTCACAGTGGCCCCAATGTTACACATTTTCAGCAAGCCCAACCCTTTTCTTATGAGAACATGTGGAAATAAAATCGGTTGCCAAACAAAAGAGGCCCAGGGGGCAGAGGCCTACTGGGACATCTCCAGAGTTCCCTTTAGGCCAGTCCCTCTCTGTCTGGGGTGCAGAAGCCTACCGGGAAATCTCCAGCGTTCCCTGTAGGCCAGTCCCTCCCTGTCTGGGGTGCAGAGGCCTAACGGGAAATCTCCAGCGTTCCCTGTAGGCCAGTCCCTCCCTGTCTGGGGTGCAGAGGCCTAACGGGAAATCTCCAGAGTTCCCTGTAGACCAGTCCCTCCCTGTCTGGGGTGCAGCGTTCCCTGTAGGCCAGCGTTCCCTGTAGGCCAGTCCTTCCCTGTCTGGGGGGCAGAGGCCTACTGGGACATCTCCAGAGTTCCCTTTAGGCCAGTCCCTCTCTATCTGGGGTGCAGAAGCCTACCGGGAAATCTCCAGCGTTCCCTGTAGGCCAGTCCTTCCCTGTCTGGGGTGCAGAGGCCTAACGGGAAATCTCCAGAGTTCCCTGTAGGCCAGTCCCTCCCTGGCAACACACATATACTAAGAGGCAGCCTCTCCACCACTCTGTTTCGACTTTGAGCATATTCAATTCCCCCACCCGTGGTTGCCAACGTCCAAACATCTTTTAACCTAAAAGACTCACATAGGAAGACCTCCCGTTCTTTCTTGTGTTTTGTCCCCCATAACAACTTGCCTGTGATTTGGAACAACCGAAATCTCCCCCCGCCCCCCACCTTGATAGGCGAGGAGCTCAGACCCAGTAGCTGAAAAGTTGGCCTTTGGAGCTGGATGCCACGGTTGCGACCCTGTGATCGTGGCATTTCCCGACATCTGTATGCAGGCATGTTCAGCTACTGCACTGACACCGACTTTGCTCATTTTTCAGGGAGAGAGGTAGACTGGTGTAAGAAAAGGTAATGAGCTAGAACATGGAAAAGGGATGGGGGGGGGGCTTGAGCCCACCCCGCGAACGCACAGATGTAAACTCATCATATCCATGTGCATACATAGAAATGCAAGTGCAGTAGATGAGGGCTTGGCACCAATTGCCTGTGCGTGGTTTTTGGTGTTGCAGCCCCACACAGATCGTGTGCAGTTTGCATGTTCACCGCCTCGACTGAAGCGAAATTTGGGAGAAAGCAAACGGCCTGGCTCTGCTTGGCTGTCTCCACACTTTGGAGCAGAGACTTTCGAAATCGACGTCCTTTGTTTCCCCTGCGAGGCATATTTTGCGGTACAGAATATATATATATATATATTTATATTTGAACAAAAGCTGGAGGCCTGTGAAAAGAGCGTGCGCCGTTTCATCGGCTATTGGATTACAGGAGCGCCAAGGTCGGTGCCGCTGTTCCGCTGGGAACCTGATACGTGGAAGGCGCACCGCTGGAAAGCACTCTTCACCCCTGAAATCCGAGACCCCTCCCGGCAGAAAAGCGCGCAGCGTGTAGCGAGGGGCCGTGATTTGCAGCCGGGGTACACGCTACCGGGACTGCCCCCGCCCTGGCAACAGGCACATGTATTTTATAAACTGCTAAAGTTACACACAAAAAATGTTTAAAACGAAAACGTTGCCCTAATATGACCAGTAGAATTTGAAAAATCTGACCAGGTGTGAATTTCTAAAAACAATGTTACACATGAACATTTTGCGGAGTCTGCTGTCAGCTTTGTGGGCTACTCTGAGTTTCGAAATAGAACAGTACCAGGTTTGTGTACAGTGCTTTCTTCTGGATGCTTCCGGCATCGTCCCGATTTTCAGAGCACACAGTGCTGCTTCCTGGCGGATTCTTCAAGCGCTATGAATGCGCTTCTCTTTAGTCTGCAGTGTACGTGTATTTTTTTGCCCCCCTACTGTATGCTTTGTAATTTCCTGCCAGCCTGCATTGTGTATTTCTTTCAGCACACACGCGCTATGCATGATTCCAGCCCCCTCGCTATCCATTTAAGTCGATGGGTCTCACATATTGCGACTTCTGCCATTTTTTATTTCGCCTTATTTCCACAAAGCAACTGCTCTACGCCTCGTCCGCTCACACCACCGTTGCTCCTTGGCATTCACAGTGCAGTGTATGCCGTTCTGTGTAATTGTGTGCACACTTAAACGCGCAGCCTGGCCTAGGGTCGGGCTTCTGGCAGAGACCTGCTCGGTGTGGGCAGTTCTCATGACTGCGCTCCGCCGTTTGCCACAGGCACGTCTCTATAAGCTGTGGTTTCTGCCGCCCCGCTCCATTACTGGGGTTTCCCAGGATGCCTGCGGAACCCCAAACACCTCACTGCCGCGCAGCTGTGTGTACGGCCCCTCGGGGTATACGGGAAGACGCCGCGAGGCGTGATCTTTTGAAAACACAGGAGGCACACAACAGTGGCTGGGGGGGGGGGGGGCTTTCACGCAGGGGTGCCGGGCTTCTGTCCCCGACTGCGCCTTGACAGCTCCATGGAAGGTCCCGATTCTTCAAATGTGTAGTGTGATACGCCGAGTGTGCCCGGCACGGGTGTGTGACTCCACAAAGAGCTTCTTCGTGTGGGTACTGGTGTGGTGAGTGTGCCATGCACGGGTGTGTGACTTCTCAAAGAGCTACAGGTGCGTCGAGTATGCCATGCACGGGTGTGTGACTCTGCAAAGAGTTTCTTCAGATGTGCAGTGATGCTGTGAGGGTGCCATGCACGGGTGTATGACTCTGCAAAGTGTTTCTTCAGACGTGCAGTGATGCTGTGAGGGTGCCATGCAAGGGTGTTGCGACTCGACAAAGAGCTTCTTCAGATGTGTGGTGATGTGGTGAGCGTGCCATGCACGGGTGTGTGACTCCACAAGGAGCTTCTTCGTGTGGGTACTGGTGTGGTGAGTGTGCCATGCACGGGCGTGTGACTCCGGAAAGAGCTTCTTCAGATGGGTGGTGATGCGGCGAGTGTGCCGTGAACGAGCGTGTGAGTACCCAAAGAGCTTCAGGTGCGTCGAGTATGCCATGCACGGGTGTGTGACTTCTCAAAGAGCGACAGGTGCGTCGAGTATGCCATGCACGGTTGTGTGACTCTGCAAAGAGTTTCTTCAGATGTGCAGTGATGCTGTGAGGGTGCCATGCACGGGTGTATGACTCTGCAAAGTGTTTCTTCAGACGTGCAGTGATGCTGTGAGGGTGCCATGCAAGGGTGTTGCGACTCGACAAAGGGCTTTTTCAGATGTGTGGTGATGTGGTGAGCGTGCCATGCACGGGTGTCTGACTTCCCAAAGAGCTTCAGATGCGTCGAGGGTGCCATGCAAGAGTGTTGCGACTCCACAAAGAGCTTCTTCGGATGTGTAGTGATGCGGCGAGTGTGCATGCACGGGTGTCTGACTCCGCAAATATTTACTTCAGATATGCAGTGATGCGGTGAGTGTGCCTTGCACAGTAGTGTGCCTGTCGCAACCTCGTTAAACGCCCTGGTGCTGCAACGTAAAGGGCATGTGTTCGGTGCCACCATATCGAACACACTGGCATGGCATAGCGTGGCCTCTCAGATGAGATGCGTTGGGAGGCAAGTGTGGTACATGTGTAGGGCGCTGCGTCGGTCTATTTGTGAAGCTTGCGGGGGGGCCTTGCTCGGTATAGCTGTGGGGAGCAGCCGGGGCTCCCCTGTATCTCCGAATAGCGCAGAGTTCCGCGGCACGCTCGGAGCACAGCGAGTGTGAGCATGTGTGTCCGCGCCTGCGGCTGCCTTCCTGCAGGGGGTGCATTCCACCGGCCCGAGACCCGCAGGATAAACACTCCAGCGACTTAAATAAACACACACTTAATGGTGCAAAACACTCACAAAGGCGTTGGCGATCATTAGAGCTAAACCCAAGTGAATATGCGAAGGGAGCATTTAGGAAGCAGATGAGTTCACACCAGAGGCAGGGGGGGGGGGGGCGGGGGGGTATTTACGACTCACTTCTGCCGCACAAGTACACCGATCTGGTGCCATCGGGGCTTGGGCTACACACCGCCTATGTAATTATTACCCGAGTTCCCCAACACACACCAGATCACACAGTTAAAGGAAACAGGAAATGCGCAATCCGAATGTTGCGGGAACATTGCAGTTAAAAAAGCTCTTTATGTTTACAGAGAAATTGACTCAACTGTCGTCAATGTCCCGACACTTAGATCTATTTATTTGTACACATTTTGTTTTAGAAGCAGGGTAGTAACCACAATCTAACTATCCCCACTGCCGCCTCCTCCCCAGAAATCGTAAACATAAGCAGGCGCGCGCCTCACTGGGTGTCACTACAATTCCGAGCGTGGAGCTCCGTCCTTCTGCCGGATCAAGCCTGGCCGTGTAACCTGCGGAATAAAACATATTTTCAAATTCGCATCCATCCCTTTATCAGGGCACAGCTTGTATCCATTCAACGGGGGGAACGAAGCAAATTAAGGTATCTAGGCGACAAAGACGCAGTGTGAGGCCCCCTTTAGGAAATTACCTTTTTATTGCAATAAGAGGGATCCCTTTGCAGGGTGATCGAGAGCTATCACTGAAAGGCGCAATACAGACGGGTCCAAGTGCACAGAAAACCAACCCGGCGTCTTCCGCCGCTACAGAATGATAACAATTCAGCGGATCGGATAGCCCGAACTGACGGACATTCATCCCCATGTTCGGATAAAATACAACCATGCGATTCCCGCAACTAGCTTCAAAGGGCCAGGCTCTGTCCGCATTGTGCGAAGAAGCGCATTTTACGCGGACGGTTCGAAAATGAAAATCCGCTAATGGGGATGGGAGCGTTGTGGGGGTGTTTCCAACGTTTATTACGCAGGGGTTCGCCTCTAGTGTGGCGGCAGTTGGGGTCTGCTCTGTGCATACAATATGATGGACAGTAGTTCGTTGGATGGCATTTCGAATATTGCGCTGACATGACAAATTACGGACCAACGTGACGACCAGGAATTGCGGAGATAGACTCCCGGCAAAAACGAAAGCTTTCGAGTCCGCGGACTGCGAACAGTGTTTCCTGGGGTTTCTTTGCGAGCGCTGTTTGAAGGGGGGGGGGTTCTTTCCTCTGCAATTTGCAAGAAGGCTTTCTTCATAAATAAAAAATAAAAAAAATCAATGCAATCCGTGTGGGTTCGTACCTCCCAGCCATGTTTTTTTTTTTTTGTAAGCAGTGCTTTCTGTCCTGCCTGCTGGCTGCGACAGAAGTTCGGTGGGTACTAAGCGCTTTTTCGGGCTGTCCTAGTCCGACATTTTAGCAGTACCTATTGTTTATACATTCAGGTCCGGCGCAGTCGCTATATACACGGAGGGTCTCTAGTCCCGACCTCGCAGCCGCCCCTAGGAGCCGAGGTCCACGAGGCTGGAAGTGAGTGGGCCGAGCAGCGAGTCCTGCAGCTGGTGCGGGTGGCCCTGCAGGCCGTGGCCGCTGCCCATGGAGTAGGCCGAGCTCCCCGGGTGGCCCAGGCCCCCCTGCAGCAACAGCACCGACGTCTGGTCCGGGCTCTGCGGCGGCGAGAAGTCCTCCTCCGAGCTGGACATCAGCGACTTCCCCCCGTCCAGGGGCGACAGCTGGTTCTGCTTATTCCCCGAACCGTTGTTGTTTTCAGTGTTCTCCCTAAAGCAAACAAGAAAACAGTTCTTAGTTAAAAACCATTCGCACTTCACGCTACGCGTTTGATTTTGCCGTACAAGCGCTTACAAACGTATCACAAATGCTGTTCGGTTCCATATTACGCAATCTTTGCAACAGTGCCGCGGAGTTTGCGCGGGCAGATGCACATTAAAGCAATACATATTTGTAGTGTTTTTCCCTGATGAAAAGATTGCGTAGCATGACCTGTATTCACCAGGAAAGAACGTATCATATCTATAATACGCAGTCTGTCCACATCTGTCACAAGAGAACATTTGATAAACGTAACATTTCGATAATTTAATGAAGTGATCACCCTAACGCTAGGTTTGTGTAGTGCTAAACATAGTACAGTTACTAACATGATTTTCTACATTATTCCCATACATTATTTTAATTGAAAAACAGTATCTCCGGCCACTCGCCCCACCCCCAAAAAAATCTGGATGGTCTGGCCCTCTACGAAGGAAGAGAGCGTTAGGTATTGGCCGCTACCGCTGTATGGTTTGAAGGGCTGGAGACTAGAATATTCATAGTCCCCCCTCCTCCCAAGCACCCTCTCCAAGATCCTATACGGGATTTATTTAACAGCATTTAAACCGGATCGAAAAGCAGGGATATGTACATTCAAGGAACGTCCTTTTAAAAAGAGAGACGATCTCTCCTCGCAAACACGTGGGCCATATTCTAGAAGTGGGGGGGCAGCAGGGTGTGTATATCGGGGCAGCTGCCGCTTGTGACGCCGAGGGCACGTAGCCCCCCTTTCGACCGACTGCCGCCTGCAGCTGTTAAAACGTGTCTGTAGCTTGTGCGGTGATGGTGGCGCCCCTCGCTGTGAATGTCCAGGCGCGACAAAAAGAATGAAGCGGCTGTGAAATCCGCGGACACGGCGCCGGGCACATACAGTCCAGTAACGCCCGCCGGGCCAAGCCCAACTCGGGCTTACCAGTGGCTGGGATCCTAGGATGGTCCGTTCTATTCCAATGATTTGTCACATTACGCGGTCGGTGCGCGCCCCGTACACCTCCCTGCGAAATGTTTGGTCTTTCCAGAACGGGGCAACGGAGTTTTGAGGAACGCTAATTGTGGAAAATAATGCCTGTGTTGTTCGAAAAACATATTTTATTTTCTGTGCTGGGTTATTACTTTCAGCGACAATTGCTGATTGGCCCTGAAGAAGCGCCTTTATTTCCCGTGTCGAGTCACTCGTTGTCTTTGCAGCACCGGCCCGTTAGTTCTGAATTACTGTTAGCGACTGATTACTTGTAAAACACTTCCTTGCTGTGGGGTCCCCAACCTCCCCGTTTAATATGAAGGGTGGACCCTGCTTGGAAAGCTTTGCAGTATAACGTTCAAGCGCCGTGCTGTGTTTTGGAGCCTGCATACTCTTATTTTCTACTTCACTGGGTAAATACCCGCTATTTCACAGTATTTACTGTAGACCCCTGCAATCAATTTGCTCCATATCCCAATATATAATTCGAGGCTATTTTAATAGCAGGCGGTATTTACATAAACACGTATTTTTTTTCTGTCACCACTAGTCGCACGCTGGGGCCGTTAGTGTTTTGGTTGCAATACTACGGGGGACGGGGTGTGTGGGGGCGCGGGTGCATATGCCATGAGCACCAGCACTGTGTTTACCATGCTGGGGTTGGTGTATGTGTGCTGAGCTTCAAATTAGGGTTTCTACACATATAGTTATTATGGCCATTTATTTTATAGAGTCTTGGCTCCAGTTTTATGTTATGTTATGTTACTTGGCATTTATAAAGCGCCTTATGTATCATTGGTATAGTTAAGAAGACTGGTTCACTGGCTGCCAGCTCGCGATTGCATCAAGATGAAAACTCTTATCCATCACCCATCGCTGCCTCTCCAACTCTGCCCCGTCCTACCTCTTGCAAAGACTTGAGAAACTCAGCCAACTGCGGGGGACTCACTCAGCTAACTCACCCTCGCTCCAAGTCCCTAGATTCCAAGGTTCTAGAGCAGGAGCTTTCCAGAGACTGCTGCCAAACTAGGGAAACTATGGAACTCTCTCCGAGCGGAACCGTCTTACTGGACCTGGTGATTCACCGAGCGCCCGGCCTTTCAGAAAAACGGACAGACCTGGTCACTCACCCAAGTGATGTTCCACCTGAACGCTGGCCCGCTACTACCATTTCCTCCTACCATGGCTCTAACTCTATGTAACTGGCGCCTCGATGGCCCAGGGCTAAGTCACCCATCACTAAATGCCCAAATAAATAAATAAATGCCATGGCACTTTTCATTCCAAAATTATATAATATATATTAAAAGGATTTGCGCAAAACAACCCAGTTCTAGGGGTTTGCACCTCGTATGTCGATACTAAAATGTCACGCTGGTCCATCTCAGGGCTCAAAACTTATTAGACATAGAATGTTCGCATTTCCTATGAATGATAGGTTTCACTTTATCTGTAGGGCGACAAAATACATATACTCAAAAATCTGGGGCAGAATTGGTACTTTATCCTGATTAAGTTCTCTGTGGATCAACATAGGCGCTCTGCCACATTTGCATAGTCTAGCAATGCCGATGTTTACGCACTATGGCCCTGATTCATGGAATCATTTGCGTGCGAAACGGGGATTTGCGTGCAATTCTGCCTGCAAATCCCTGTTGGGTGAATGGGAATGGCACGCAAATCCCTGTTTTACACGCAAATAATTGCAATGAATCAGGGCCTATATATATAAATATATGTGGGTGTGTTGGACTTTGCGCAAATGGACTTTCCTTCTTTCATATTTCAGGTTAAAGGTTTTTTTTTCAAACCTTTTTAAACCCCCCATAACTTTCTGGGTGGTACATGCTATTAGCACACGCAGGGAATAAAGATAAGAGGAGTGGGCAGTGTAACTCGATTCAAGAGTAAACGGGGCCTGGAAGAGAAAGGCAAAAGAAACGGGAGTGCCGAACAGTAACCTGTTTCTCGGCAGCCATTGGCCGCCTCCCCGGGCCTATAGGAAGCCAATGCTTACCCGCAGTCCTGATGCTGTTTCATTCGTTTAATGATGGGGGTTGACTTTGACAGGGTCTCCCTGAACATCAAAACAGGAAAGCTTGTGTGGACACAGTTGCTTGTCATCAAGCCGTACTGCCCTGGAGCAGGTTGGGTGGTATAGAAACATGCCTGCTTTCCAGTTTCAACCCTTCCATTGCTGGTAGATTGTGTAGGTCTTCCTGTCTTAGAACAAAATCCATAGCAAAAAGCGAGAAGGCAACAACTGCACTTCTGAGGTTTCCCTTAACAGAGACGTCCCAATGTACATGCCTTCATCACCCTGTCTGATGACTGCTCAGGGTATCCCTACATATTATCCCCACCAAAAATATCGCCGTACATATGGTTGTTTGTTTCGCCATGGGCAATATTTTTTGGGGGGCATAATTTGTGGGTTGCGGGGGTGTCCCCTGCACATTTAAAAATAATGCAGGGTTGCGGGGGTGTCCCCCGCAGGGTACATGCCTCAATATCGCTGCAAAAATATGGCGATATTTTTGTATTCCGATATTTTTGCAGGGATATTAACACATGGAACCTTGCTCAGGTGCCACTGTCCAAGCTCTGGGCACAGCGGTTCTAATGGATTGCAAGCCTATGAAAGACAATTACTCATAATATTGGGTGATTGGCTCTACTTGGTGCTAGCCTCTCAATATGTCCCATGCAGTAAAGGGGGAGCTGTGTGTGTGTGTGTTGTCTAGCACCCATGTGGGGGTTGTTCGGAAAGTGTACAGTGTTTGCTATGAGGGTGATTTTGGCTTGGTGTCTATGTCTCCTACAAGGTGTCATTGGCTGTGTGATGCAGGTGTTAGGTGGTGTTGGGTTTAACTATAGTGCACCCTTTCACAGAAGATGTTAAGTAGATTTGGCCAAAGTGGGGGTTAGGCGTGGGTGTTGTTGGGTTAGGGGTATTAGCCGTGTGCTCAGTGATTGCCGGACTCAAGCTGTCCAGCTTTTTCGGTGAGTCTGTTGCGTGCATGCTGGCTGCCCGCCCCACAGTAGAGTCGTTTGGCAGTGAGTTGTGGGTTCTTGGTGCTGGGTGCTGAGCATATGGCTCCAGTGCATTTTTGCTGGCAGGGCCATGCAGTGGGTTTACTGTTTGGCTGCTGCAGTCTGGCATGAGGGTGCCCATAAAGACTTCTGTTAGCCTACAGCGCCCGGAGACCGCCTTTGCGGGGTAGCGGTGCGTGGTATAAATCAACATGACATGACAAAGACTTAGTTTAGCCTAAAGCGCCTGGAGATTGCCGCTGGGTGGTAGCGGTGTGGGGTATAGAACAACACAACATAACATAAAGACTTATTTTGGCCTTGAGTAGGGATATTGCCCTTGTTCCTGGAAAATCAGGACCGGGTTGTTTTATTAAACTTTGTGAAAGTGCCCTCCCGGATTGTGCTACATGTTTCTACGGCAGAAAAGGGGCGAAGCCATAGGGTGCCTGCCCATTGAGGGTGTGTAGGGATGTAGCTCCCAGTAAGATGAATAGGGGGCAGGGGGACCTGCCTCCCCAGGAAGGTGGCCTAGGGGTGTTATTTGCCTCTCAACACCCATGGCCGCAGCCTCCGGATCTGTCTTCCAAGTGCTCAGTCCAGACCTGGCACTTCTCTGTGTACTGTCAAGAGCAGGACAGGGTCTGATCCGCCCCACATGCCAACACAGGAGGAAATGCCCACTCATCCGGGACGGCGAGTTCAAGCCATTAATGGCACTGCTGACAGCGGGGCTCGACAGTCAGTGGGAAAGCCTCGAAGAGAACATTAAGCTCGCATTGCAGGGAAAAGAGCTTTAAGGTCGCCTAACAGGGGAAAGAGCATTAAGCTCGCCTTACATGGAAAAGAGCGTTAAGCTCGCCTTCCAGGGAAAAAGAGCGTCACGCTCGCCTTGCAGGGAAACTAGCGTTAAGATCGTCTTGCAGGAAAAAGAGCGTTAAGCTCGCCTTGCAGGGAAAAGGGCGTTAAGCTCGCCTTGCAGGGAAAAGAGCGTTAAGCACGCCTTGCAGGGAAAAGGGCGTTAAGCTCGCCTTGCAGGGAAAAGAGCGTTAAGACCGTTTTGCAGGAAAAAGAGCGTTTGCTCACCTTGCAGGGAAAAGAGCATTAGCTCGCCTTGCAGGGAAGAGAGCGTTAAGCTCGCCTTGCAGGGAAAAGAGCGTGAAGCTCGCCTTGCAGGGAAAAGAGCATTAGCTCGCCTTGCAGGGAAGAGAGCGTTAAGCTCGCCTTGCAGTGTTGTTAGCTTTACTAGAGGACACCCTGAAGGCAGGCAATAAGGACACGGTG
Source organism: Ambystoma mexicanum (assembly GCF_040938575.1). Classification (NCBI taxonomy): domain Eukaryota; kingdom Metazoa; phylum Chordata; class Amphibia; order Caudata; family Ambystomatidae; genus Ambystoma; species Ambystoma mexicanum. The sequence continues at coordinate 200,651,611 of NC_090940.1, forward strand.
TCTAAATATGGTAAAGGCCAGGCTCAGACTGACCTAAAGGGAGAGCCACTTGCTTGCATGGGCCAATTTTGTGCACACAAATAGAACAGTTTCATGGCCAAAGCGAGTCAGTTGGTGAATTCTCTATGCAGCTAGTAGATTTCATACATGTTATTGACCAAATAACCTTAAAATGGAGAAGTTGCAACACATTTTACCAAAAAGCTACCTCTTGAGGACGACTAAAACAGTCTTACACAAAAACAACCAATCGGCATTCGTGACTGTGGGACACATTTTCATTGACGCCCGAGATAATTGTATGCTCCGTCCGCGTCTGGTAAAGGCTTGACCAGATGACCAACGTTGCGTAGACCTTTCAATTAAGCACCAAACACAAGACCGGAAAATGCCGGCCAGGGAGACGGAGCACACGCGCCTTGGCATTCTTCCCTACATTAGTGCCACTCCAAACCTACACCAAGCTCTTTCCAAATCGCGAAAAGCGAAGGCCATGTGTGCTCGTCCAGCTCGTCCTGATGGACTCGTGGGGGTCCTCCGGCACCCCGACTGAGTCTGCAGACGGTGCCACATCAGAACACACCCGTAATGCTGAAACAATTGCTGGTAGATTGGAAGGGCTTGGGAGCCACTGCAGAGCTTCACTGCAGCAGGGGGTGATGGCTCGGGCCTTCCGAAGACTCCAGGCTTTTCTGAGCAAGATGTCTAGAGCACCAGGAGATCGACTTGCATTTTAGACAGTTACCATGACAACAATTGGCCCTATGATGTTATAACTATAAAGTGTTCTGTTGTAACTGTTTTATTAATGTGTATTTATTTGTGTACGTTAATGTGACAGGTTCGATGCAAACCATGACATACTGCTAAACTGTGTTTATTTTTTATTTCTGCTTACTTAACTTGCTGGTGACTGCCAACGAACTATGTGCATTAATCGGCAATAGCCCAAAATGTCGCCCTCACAATTACGACAGCCGAAAACGCCTACTTCTTTTTTTTAGCCCCCCCTTACACCACATATATACGTGGGGGGTATATGATATAATATTCATATGGGGGAACCTGGGGGGGGGTCTCCCCCTGCTTATATATGTGGTGTAAAGGGGGTTTAAAAAAACAAAATAAACAAATACAAGTCGGGATTTTTTAAGCCGTCGTAATTATGACAGTCGCAGTGATCACATAGAACCCAATAATCCCTCTCTGTGCCGGGATACACAGGCCTGTCACTGCGCACCGAGGGAGAAATCCGAGTGCAAAGATCGGGGGCCAGCTGCTGGACCAATGGCGCAAGCCCCCCACCACACACACAAACACACACACACACACAAACGCACACTCTATCTGGCTGCCAGCAATAGCCAGAACCTCATAAACGCACTGCTTCCCCATTAACCCCCCCCCACTCAGATGACCACCCCTCCCCACCCACACACAGAAAAGTCCACCTCAATGCACAAATTCCCAGAGAACACAAACCGATGAATTGGCGGCACACACAGCCTGTAGGGGATAGGGAGGTTACATCGAACCTCACACGCAGCCTGTAGGAGATAGGGAGGTTACATCGAACCTCACACGCAGCCTGTAGGGGATAGGGAGGTTATATCGAACCTCACACGCAGCCTGTAGGGGATAGGGAGGTTACATCGAACCTCACACGCAGCCTGTAGGGGATAGGGAGGTTACATCGAACCTCACACGCAGCCTGTAGGGGATAGGGAGGTTACATCGAACCTCACACGCAGCCTGTAGGAGATAGGGAGGTTACATCGAACCTCACACGCAGCCTGTATGGGATAGGGAGGTTATATCGTGGAAGAATTTGTCGAATACAATACGAATTTGACACATTTTATTAAATCAAATGTGCCCGAAAATATTTGTGGGGGTGGGTAATAAAGATAGGAGGGAGTGAAGGAGGTCTGCAGGGGTCTCCCGCTACCCCCGCATATGTTTGTGGTCAAATTGTATTAAAGAAAAAAAGAATCGAAATCGTATTTGTTGAATTGTTTTCGATGTAAGGACATAGAGCCGACTGTAGCCGGGGCTAAACTACAAATGAAGGCCCTGATCATGGCATATATTTGCGTGTGAAATGGGGATTTGCGTGCCATTCTACCCGCAAATCCACGTTTTACGAATGGGGATTTGAGGGCAAAATGGCAGGCAAATCCCAGTTTTACACCCAAATAATTCCTTGATCAGGGCCCAAACGTCAAAAAGATAAAGGTGGGGAAAAAGGTTTGAAAGCACTTGTTCAAAACCCGAAAGTCAGGAAAAGTTTGAAAAATGAAGCAACCACTACAAATGATTGGGCCCTCGCACCTGTATGTGCTGTTTTGGGGTGTATTCTGTGCTTCAGCCTGGGAACCGGAGTTGCACCCTGTGGGAACCGGAGTTGCACTATGTGCATAGCGCTAGGCACTGTTCTTGTGCTGTTTTGGGGTGTATTCTGTGCTTCAGCCTGGGAACTGGAGTAGCAAGCACCCTGTGCATAGCGCTAGGCACTGTTCTTGTGCTTTTTGGGGGTGTATTCTGTGTTTCAGCCTGGGAACCGGAGTGGCAACAGCTTGTGCATAGCGCTAGGAACTGTTCTTGTGCTGTTTTGGGGTGTATTCTGTGCTTCAGCCTGGGAACTGGAGTAGCACCCTGTGCATAGCGCTAGGCACTGTTCTTGTTCTTTTTGGGGGGTGTATTCTGTGATTCAGCCTGGGAACCAGAGTTGCACCCTGTGCATAGCGCTAGGCACTGTTCTTGTGCTTTTTGGGGGTGTATTCTGTGTTTCAGCCTGGGAACCGGAGTGGCAACACCCTGTGCATAGCGCTAGGCACTGTTCTTGTGCTGTTTTGGGGTGTATTCTGTGCTTCAGCCTGGGAACTGGAGTAGCACCCTGTGCATAGCGCTAGGCACTGTTCTTGTGCTTTTTGGGGGGTGTATTCTGTGCTTCAGCCTGGGAACCGGAGTTGCACCCTGTGCATAGCGCTAGGCACTTGTTCTTGTGCTTTTTGGGGGTGTATTCTGTGTTTCATCCTGGGAACCGGAGTGGCAGCACCCTGTGCATAGCGCTAGGCTCTGTTCTCGTGCTGTTTTGGGGTGTATTCTGTGCTTCAGCCTGGGAACCGGAGTGGCACCCCGTGCATAGCGCTAGGCTCTGTTCTTGTGCTTTTTGGGGGGTGTATTCTGTGCTTCAGCCTGGGAACCGGAGTTGCACCCTGTGCATAGCGCTAGGCACTGTTCTTGTGCTTTTTGGGGGTGTATTCTGTGTTTCAGCCTGGGAATCGGAGTGGCAGCACCCTGTGCATAGCGCTAGGCACTGTTCCTGTGCTTTTTGGGGGTGTATTCTGTGCTTCAGCCTGGGAACCGGAGTGGCAGCACCCTGTGCATAGCGCTAGGCACTGTTCTTGTGCTTTTTGGGGGTGTATTCTGTGTTTCAGCCTGGGAACCGGAGTGGCAGCACCCTGTGCATAGCGCTAGGCACTGTTCCTGTGCTTTTTGGGGGTGTATTCTGTGCTTCAGCCTGGGGACCGGAGTGGCAGCACCCTGTGCATAGCGCTAGGCACTGTTCCTGTGCTTTTTGGGGGTGTATTCTGTGCTTCAGCCTGGGGACCGGAGTGGCAGCACCCTGTGCATAGCGCTAGGCACTGTTCCTGCAGACTGCACATTTATTGTTTTATTTGTAGGGCCCACAGCACGCACGTAGCTCGAGCGCAGCCGAGCGGTGTACAGCAGGAGGGGGCCAGAATTGGCCTTAGCTTTTATACAGTAGTGCAGTGCTATTTGTGGCGCAAGGGTATTCCTTGTATTGGTCAGGCAGACACTGTGATGCTTTTCTGGAAGCCTGTCATTGACCGATGCTCCTGTCCAGGGAAGCGGGTGTAGCCTTTGCATTAATATGTGTACCTGCCTAGTAGCACTGAGCATAGGTAGGTACTTCACTCTACCTGTTAGTAAGGTAAGGGCTCACCCTGCAGAGCATCGTTTTAGATACAAGCCGAGCAATATTGTGCACATGCTTAAGAACCGCCTGTTAAAAAGTATGTATTGACCAGCTGCACTGTACTGGCTTAGGAACTGGCCAGGCAGACTTTGTATTAGTTTGAGACGTCTTAACTTGCCCTGATGTGTATCCACGACACGAGTGCAGGGCCTGAAGCTGCCTGCTCGTAGTGTTAGGCACTGCAGTGCTCAGGCTGCAGAGGCCTACCAGAAAATCTCCATAGCCTGCCATAGGCCAGTCCATCCCTGCCCGGGGTGCAGAGTCCTACCAGGGAATCTCCAGAGTCCCCTATAGGCCAGTCCATCCCTGCCAGGGTGCAGAGTCCTACCAGGAAATCTCCAGACTCCCCTATAGGCCAGTCTATCCCTGCCCAGGGTGCAGAATCCTACCAGCAAATCTCCAGACTCCCCTATAGGCCAGTCCAGCCCTGTGCTCAGCTGTCTTTCCACAGGGTGAGGTGAGCTGTCGCCCGGCTTCCTGTGCACTAGGCGAGTCATGATTATAAGTCTATAGCTTTAAGCTTTACATTTTAAGCATAAACAAAATACAAGTTATTATACCTTTTTTTGGAGTAACTGAAAATAATAAGCATTATCTCAGCGTAATATGTTCACCTAGTCTAATAAACGGTTTCAAAACTTGGATTTTAAAATTAGACTAACAAAGGGTTAAACCCTTTCTCTGCACAATTTTAAACAAAAAAGGTTGAAAATTAAATCTAAAAAATTAAAGTTCGAAAAAATACCTTTTTAAAACTACACTGCATAACTATGCTTTTCTTTGACTTGTATGTTCTTGGTACATTTAGGGCCCAACTCATGGGACGTTTAGTGCGGAGCAAAGCGACTCTGCACTGTCAGAAAGCACGTTCCACCGGGCCTAATTCACAGAGCAGTGCAAAGTGTATTTTTGTGGAGCAAAGTCACTTTGCACCACAAAAGTACTCTTCGCACCGCACTAAATGGGCCTAATTCACGTGCTTTTTTGCATGAATAAGGCCTATTTCGTCGGGTACAAACAGTAATTTCATAGTGAAAAGTTACTTTGCTCCACAAAAACACACTTTGCACGGCTCTGTGAATTAGGCCCGGTGGAACGTGCTTTTTGGCAGTGCAAAGTCGCTTTGCTCTGTGCTAAGCGTCCCATGAATTAGGCCCCTAGTCTTTAGTAATTAATTGTATTTCAATATTATAATGAATGCCCCCGGTGGTCGTACGCACAACCTTCCAGGACAGGACCCTTCTTTATGCAATCAGTGTCAGGGCAGCGTCCAGTGTGAAGCACAGAATGGCTATGAGCTATCTTTAGGGCCAGCCAGCAACGCCAGGGCTTGGCCTATGCACAGACAACCAAGGCAGTGGCTAAAATGTGTGCAGAGACCTCCAGGGCAGGTCTAAATGCCTGCACAGATTGACTGGTCATGTTTAATCATATGCACAGACTGCAAGGGCAGGGCCAGTCTTCATTACAATGCTGCTAGTGCATGGCTTAACCTTAGCCACAGACTGCCATGCTATGTGTGCACATACAGCCACTGCTGTGTGCAAGGTTACGTGATAGACTGTCTAAGCAGGGTCTGACCATATCCACAGACGTGCAACCTAGCAGATGTATGTGTACACATACAGCCACTGAGGTGTGGAAGGTTACGCGATATATTGTCTAAGCAGGGTCTACCCTTCTCCACAGACTGCCATGGTAGTGCCTGTGTGTGTACACATACAGGCACTGATGTGAGTAAAGTTACGCGATAGACCGTCTAAGCAGAGTCTGCCTTTATCCACAGACTGCCATGGTAGTGCCTGTGTGTGTACACATACAGTCACTGCTGTGTGCAAGGTTATGTGATAGCCTAAGCAGTGATAATGCTTATCCAAAGGCTGCTAACATAGTGTATGTGTATGTACACATCCAGCTACTGCGGCCTCTGACGTTATGCACAGACTGTCTAAGCAGGGTCTACCCTTATCCACAGACTGCTAGCAAGGGCAATCCTATTCACAGGCTATTAACTTTGTGCACACACTGCCTGGGGCTGGCCTAATCGTGTGCACAGACTGCCACTGTGGACTCTAACTGTATACGCAAACTGACAGGCAGACCACCACGCAGTTACAGACTTCAGGGAGGTGGCCTAATCTTGTACACAGACTGCCACTGCAGTGCCCGGCATCGTACACACACACAGTGCCTAGGTATGGCCGAACTGTGTACACCGACTACCTCTGCAGAGTCTAACGTGGAGCAGCGACGTCTCGTGGAGGGCCCTGAACGTGTCCACAGACTGATAGCGTCACCCGTCCATGCAATCGTCGCCGCCCTTGGGTCACCACCCAACTGCATCATCAACGTACTCACCCCCATACAAGGGGTGCAGAAGATGAGCGGAGGCCCGAGAATTCACCTCGTAGGCACAGAGGCTAAACCAGGGCAGATCCCGAGGCCAAGTCAGTGGGAACTTTGCACACCCTGTGCTTTGCGAGTCGCGCACTGGGAGTCCTTCACCCTCGGCTGCCAGGCCATTACACCTACAATAACGGACTGTTGTACCCTATACATGGGCCCGTAGTAGGCCAGTGCCCCCCCCTCCCCGCCGGGCTAAGGCCAGATCGCCACTAGTGCCTCTGGGGGACGTTCTTACTGCACCCACTGTGGGAGCTTTGAAGGCCCGCTTCTGTAGGGTGCTGTCTTGCGCTCTAGGGGGTCCCTGTTCATGGTGTTGCCTGAGGCACTCCTGCTCTGGGGGGGGGGGCGGGTGGGGAGGTGGAGGGGGGGGTTCCCTGATGTGGGCCCAGGGGCGCAAGTCTCACCTCTCTTTGGCCTCCGCCGCTCGGTCCCGCTGGCGCCGGTTCTTGAACCAGTTGCTGACCTGCGTGGTGGTGAGGCCAGTGGCCTCGGCCAGCTCCCGCTTCTCCCGCGGGGACGGGTAGGGGTTGTGCGCGTACCACTCGCGCAGCACTCCGCGGGACTTCTCCTTGAAGCAGTAGCTCGTCTCCTCGCCGTCCCAGATGGTGCGCGGCAGCGGGAACTTCCTGCGCACCCGGTACTTGCCCACGGCGCCCAGCGGCCGCCCGCGCAGCTTCTCCGCCTCCACGTAGTGCGCCTTGAGCCAGAGCTGCTGCAGCTTGGGGTGGTTGTGCGGAGAGAAGGGGTGCGCCTCCAGGATCTTGTAGAGCTCGCGGAAGTTGCCCCGGTGGAAGGCCACCACCGCCTTGGCCTTCAGCACCGACTCGTTCTTGTGCAGGTGGTCGCAGGCGGGTAGCGACCACAGGAAGCGGCCCAGGCGCTCCAGGTTGCCCCCCTGCTGCAGGACCTCGCAGACGCAGGCCACCTGCTCCTGGGTGAAGCCGAAGGAGGGCAGCATGGACATGGTGCAGGATTTGGGGGGGCTCCGAGTGGACAGCGGGGTGCCCCTGGCTGGGGGGTTGCGCCCTGTGGGCAGGCGGGCAGCAGAGTCTGTGCGCAATGGACGCGCAGGCAGGAGGCCGGTAAGCGCTTGGAGTGGCACTCGGCGAGGACTGTGCCCAGGACGCAGTGCTCCGGGAGTGGATTGATGAGGTTATGCGTTCCAGGAGGACTGGCCTCCGAAGGCTGCGCGTCCCAGGAGCAGTGATGAGTGGGGATCCCAGAAGGGCTTCTGCGGCCTGGGGAGGACGGGGCAGGGGGGCCGGCACTGGGAGCCTCTCCCGCCCGCCGAGCCGCAGCACTGGCAGTGAGAGGGGAAGGCTGTGGGACAGTTTGTTTCGCTCTCTTCCTCAGACTGCCTTAAAGCTGGGCTCTGGGCTGGGCTGCCATTGGTTGCGCTCGGAGCCGAGGGGAGGGGGCCCGGCAGAGGGCAGCAGAGCGGGGCTCCTGCAGTCCGGGGAGGCGTGAGAGAGTAGGGCAGCCCCCGGGGGGGAGAGAGAGAAGAGAGAGCGAGCAGACGTCAGGGGCCTGTAACTCGAGCCCCTTCTCCGGTGTCACCCGAGAGAGGGGGGGCAGCCTCATCTCTGCGCAAATCAATAATGGCGCACAACGCCCGCAACATCCCCACTGCCCTCTCCAGACCTGCCCATTCTCCGTGAGCTCATATTTAATTACCTTAATGCGGACGATGAATAAATCATGCGCTGATGAATAGCTCATGGGGGGAGAATAAATAATTAAGGCTCAACCATGTGGCTTCCATAGGGTCCCGGGTTTAACCTGCAGACGGACTCCAGCAGCTCAAAGGATTGACCTGCCAAGGACATCTCACGCCAAAAGAGGGCCCAAAGACCCTTCGACAGCAGCCTTCCCAGGCCAATCCTGCAAACAGTGGCTCCGCCTATTGTTATCAGTGCTGTGGACAGTCCAAAAGCCTGTGCATCTTGTTAGCAGATTTTACACCAAGGGCCCGATTCGTGAGATTTCAAGCGCAGCGCAAAGCGCAAGAATTCCAAGCGCCAGTGCCCGGAACCGCGCACCCGAGCTCGCAGAATGCGTGTCATTTCCCCCCAGCGCCTGCAGACACCATTTAGGAAGATTGCGCGGCCAAAGTGTGCTGTCATTATCTTAATCCTCATTTGCACACCTTGTTTGAGAGCAATTATTGGAAGAAAAAAAGTTTTCGAAAACAATTAGCGTCGGCAAAGAGAGATCAGCTATTGTTGGGAGCCGGGGCAGGTTGGCGAGATAAGGACAATGAGCGGCGATAAGGGGCGCGGAGAGAGGGGAGGGGGCGCGTTCCTCCGCAGAGCGACTTCACGGCTGTAGACATTAGTGGTGTTTTTAAGGGTACACTTCAAAAATGCTTTGATCTTCGAGGCCGCAGTACGCGTCCAGGGGACCCAGGAGCGCACCTGCGTGCATTATGTACGAGTTAAAAAGACGTGCCTCCGAGGGACGCCTATTCGAAGAGTTTATTGGAAACCCTGGAATTATCTGCGTTCGATCTACCCTTCTTTTTGTGAGCTACTCTGCACATTGCTAATTTCTTTTCCTTCTGTTTCCAGGCGATTCTCCTTTTTACACACGATGATATGTATAAAGCGCTGTGCTGCACACCTAGGCGCTGCACACGCGGATCTCCGTTCGGCTGTGCCCAGCAAAAGATGGCAAGGCCTTGCCATCATCGTGCCAGCCTGAAATAGTGTGCGTGCGTGTAGATGTGCGCGCTTTGTGGCTGGGTGGCGGGTGTCCTGGGTGCCACCAGGGAGGGCATCGCCGGGGCCAGGGTTCTCCCTATACATGCAGGATGTTGGTGGACTTGTGTGGCACACACTGGCAAGTGGCAACCTCCCTTTTTCACCCTACCCTATTATTTTCCCGCACGGCCTTCCCGTGCAGCAGCTCACAGTGGGTAAATGCCCCGTTTAATAAGGGCGGTGGGTCGCTGGAAGGCGCCCCCGCTGCAGGCACGGGGTGTGTCCGGGCGTCTCACAGCACCCCCCTACGCGGCTCCCCCTCCCCCGCCGGAGCGGGTTTATTTTAGTGCCTGTGATGTTATAGGGGCAGTCTCGCCGGGATGCCGTGCCCTGGCAGTAGGAATGTTGCCTCTTCTTGGAGCGACTCCTTATTGACAGGGCAGCTGCGAGGGGCCGGGGCGGTGGCTTCCACTCGGATCCCGGGCCAGCTGAGGCCTGGCGCAAGTGCGCAGAGTTAGGGGGCGCAACTGGCCCGTCCTGGGCCATTCCGGGCGCTTGTTCCTATTCGAAGCAAGCAGGGGCTGGCGTGCGTGACTAGAAGGGACCAATCTACCACGTCCCATGAACACCCCTTTTCCTAAATCATACCCTCCAGCTTTCCTCTGCCATGCTGCCATGTGAACTGATAACGTGGGTACTCATGCCTGCTTGTGCGCTACCGATCCCTGCCATTTGTACACACTAGCGGCTACCCCGTGTCTTGGGGTGTGTTGCACTCGGCTAGTTGCCCTCCTCTGCCAACTCCAGTGTAGACATTGTCGCTGCCCCGTCTGTCTCCTAACCCCAACCTGCCCTTTGCACGCTGGTGAAAAACTCGTGTCTCTCTGTGTCCATATAGAAACTGCTGGCTGTCCCGTGCCTTTCAGTGCACACGCCGCAGGGTGCACTGTTTGTGCCCTTACGCACACTGGTGACTGCCTCTTGCCTGTCCGTGCACACACTGTTTACGGCCCCGTGCCTGCCCGTCCACGCGCTGCCGAATGGCCCATGCCTCTGTGCCCATATATATATATATATATACTCTGCTGGCAGGCTGTCCCGGGCATTTCTGTGCACACATAGCAAGGCGCACTCTTTGTGCCCTTACACACACCGGTGAGAGCCTCTGGTGCCTGTCCGTGCACACATTGCTGGCTTCCCTGCACCTGTCCGTGCACACACCGATGACTGCCTCCATGGCCACATTGGTCCTTACCCTCGCGTGTGTGCCGCCTCATGCCTCTACACACACGTTGATTGGCCGACCTGGCGAGCGGATAACTTTGCATAAGTTACCAAGGGGACGCGTGCCCGCTCCTGCGTAATGTACCCGTGTGAAATGACGCTCAGCGGAGACAAGACGCTGTGTAACGCCTTCGCCGTTTGCTCTTTCCTTTTTATGTTATTTGGGACAACGCGTAACCCTACACGCCCACAAGAATTCCAGGGCTAGTGGGAAAAAAACACCTGGACAAATAAATGGCAGAATTTCTCAAAATATGGGGGCGTTTCCGTCAGAGATCCCCCACCTAGTGTAAAATATGAACTCAATTGTGATTCACAACACGTGTTCCCTTGTGCAGAAAGGTGACAGGGAGAAAGCACTGTTATCTTTTTCAAGCAATATAAGCAAATATTATTTTACATTTTTTACAGGACATTTATCAGAGGCCGCTCTTGCAGCCCCGGAAGGAGTCGTACGTGGTTTCTTTCCGCCCCGGGCAGCGGGGCTGTCGGCATCATTCGGGCAAGAAGTGGGCGTTCGCGGACTGTCGTTGGCGATCTCCAAACAGGTCTGAATTGTCTTTGAAGGGTAGACGAGATCAAATTGGGGGTTCTTTAAGGTCACCTGGTGAGAACAACTAGGAGTTAAAATAGGTCAACGAATCGTGCCCCAGACTTCTTTGTCCAGTTTGTTGTCCCGGGTGCAACCCCCGGTAGAGCGGACCCATTCAGCAGCAGTACTACTAGAAGTACAATTACAGTGCCGAGACGGGCGGCAGCCGACAAAAAGCGCTGGAAAGAAAACATGATATTATTTTAAACGTATGATGCCAGCCGAAGGGTGAGTGAGGGTAAACCTAACACTCTGCCCAGACCGCCTCAGGGGAACTTGTCTCGGCTCCCGATCACAATTCTGTGCCCACCGAACCCTCCCAAAACGCCACGTGCCTGTCTCCTCCGCGAACTTGCGCCCCCCCCCCCCAATCCATGATGTGCGTCGGGGTTACTTTTCAGGGTGCGCCTGTGCCATGTTTCGTTGTGTATGTACGCCCTGGGGGAGCGTTAAATGAATGACAGCGTTATAACGACGCTGTCAATTGTGTATTGCAGGTGCGTTGCGCCAGTGTGGCGAGGCTGGAAAAAGTCAATGCAAAAAAAAAAGAACACGTGTGTTTGGGGGATCCTCCAATCACACGACAGCGCCGGTGTTCCGGGTCCCGTGTGGCAACCTCAGTTTATTAATTCCAAGGCGGCTTGCACCTATAAACTCACACGCGGTGCCTTTAAGGCACAGTAATAGCTGCACGTGGCAGTACGGGCATTGCAATATCATGTAAATGTCCGTGCATAGAACAAGGCTCCCCGAGCGCCGCTGACGTCAGAGAGCGCGAGCTCCCCTCCGCAATCCCACACTGACGTCCTACCACATTGTAAAATCATCATCGGTTGCAGGGCCTTTTTCTATAATAAAACTATCTGTTTCCCACAATAGCATCACTCATTTTCACTAAACCCAATTGGAATACCCCCGTGCACTAACAGACAACAGAGAAGATGACCCCCCACCCACTCACCCCACCCCTTGTACATTTCCACAACGATGGAGTGCGATGCCGGTTGTAGTTCGACAGCAGCAGCGCCACCCCCTGCCTCGTCCCCTGCTCTACAACCTACTTTCAAAAACGCTGCCAACAATATCACCGCTAACAGAAATAACGCACGGAAATAACGTGGCCTTGATCTCAGCGCTATGCGTAATAACGCATAAGCGTAATACACATTTACTACTACTACTAACACTATCGCTACTACTACCACTAATAATTGCATTACATCCCACGGGTCGCAGGCTCCAGCCCTGTGGTCTGCAGCACGAGGACACCTGTGCCCACCGGAGCACCGCACATCAAGGCTGACCTGCCCCGAGCCCGGGGCGCAGGACACACTGGGGCTCTGTCAGTGGCGCCCCTCCCCCACCGCCCCCCACGCCCGGCACAGAAACCTAAAACCAGCCCATTAGTAAATGAGGTTTGTGTTTGGAAGGGGGGGCCCTTTCCCATCCACTTGCTGTTCTGAAAACTAGATCACATTTCTGTATCTCCGGCAGCGATCTGCAGACTGACACCGGATCCGGCCCGAGCTCCCAGCCGGCAGAGCGCGCCCTGTGCCCGGGCTGCCGGTCGCCCATAGTTGCCCTCCCCTCCGCGTGACGCTGGGCGCGATCCCGTGCCCCTCTGCCCGCGCCCGCAGCACAGAAGAGGAGACGGGTTAATGAGCTGCAGTAATTGCTTTGTGGGGCACCTGTGAAAACAAAGTCTGTCGGAGGTTGGGGAGTGGGGGCGGCGAGGGGCTTCTATTTGATGCAATCTGTCCTGGGAGGCCACCTAGGGAAGACATGCTTCGTGGGACCAGAAGGGAAAGCAATCCCACTGGAGGAGGGAATGGGTGAGGGGAAAGGGGGGCTTTGGCCAGTTTCTTCTCCGTCCACGGTATGCTGTGTGATTGTGCATGTATGTCCCGCTGTGCGTGGTGTGCGTGAACTGGGTGCGTTGAAGAGGATGCCCCCATCCGGACTCCTATGTTTGCAGGTGGGAGCATAACTTGTACCCAGCGCGCATCTAAAGCGATTCCGATTTCTGCACAGCCTCGCCGCCAGAACACCACGTGCAGCGGAGTAACTACGCATAAAATGCTGGGAGGGACATGACATCTGAAGAAAAGGTGCCCCAGCCAACTGAATGGGGACAGAAAAATGTGCCATGAAAGTTGGTGGGGACAAACACCCCTGCCGCCCACCTAAAATTACGCCCATGACCACGTGGCGCCCCGTTGATTGCCACTTCCAGCGCTCTGGCGCCTAGCACCCCTCCCACACGTCATCCTCATTTTCTACCATGGAACCTCTCCAGGAAACGTTCACCCTCTTTACAGCGATGCAATTATTGCAGCCTCACGCGCCGCTCTTCTCGTCGGAAGTGCACCCTCACACGTGTGGGAGGCCGCCTTGACTTGATAGTGTCAAATAAAGGAAAGCGGGCACAGCTCATCAAAGAGCACCCCAGAAGACATGTTCCTGGCTTGGATAGGTATTGCTGACGCAGTGGCGGGAAATTGACTCAGTGTGTAATTTGTGTGCGTGATTTTCTGTATGGAGTGTGTAATTTGTGTGCGTGATTTTCTGTATGGAGTGTGTAATTTGTGTGCGTGATTTTCTGTATGGAGTGTGTAATTTGTGTGCGTGATTTTCTGTATGGGATTGTTAGTTTGCTTGCGGGCGTGTAACTATGCGTGCTTTATCAGTGTATGTACCTTGTAGTTGTGCATGTGAGATGGCATGTCTTTGGTTGCACATGTGTGTGAATTTGTGTGTAGAATTGTATGTGTGCTTTTGTGTGTACGTGCTGGATTTTTACTATGTGTGTATGACATGGTGTACACTTGTCTGTGATTATGTCTGTGTATGCTTGTGTGCCTGTGTGTGATCATGTATGTGGGGATGTTCGTTTATGTATGCGTGTGCTTGTGTGTGGATGTGTGATGTTGTTTGCACACGTGCGTGGTTGTGTGTCTGTGTGGAAGTGGGGATTGTTTTGGTTTCTGTGTGTGTGCACACACTGTGATTGTAAGTATGTTAATGCACGCCTACCTTTGTGTGTGTGTGGATGCATCCTGGAAGTGATTTGAGTAGGCACACATGGTGGTGTGGGCAGAGTACCACTCTGGCTGCACTACCCCATCTCCCTGTTACCAAACGCCCTCTGGAGTTCACCTTAGAAATATGATGACACGCAGGTCCAAAACTTGCAAGCGGTCAGTAGACTCTGAAACCTCAGTCGAGCACTCAGCGATAGATATCAGTGTTCAGCAAAAGATAATGATAGAGATACTTATATTAATTACACACAATTATTCTAAAAAAATAAAACGTTTTATTTTAGGCATGTGCCAAGTTGGGGGACTTTTCCTACGCAAAAATGTGTGAAGTTTAACACAAACTTCACAAAGGTGCAAAGTTTTTTGCAAGGGCCACTAAATACCTATAACTTGGACTTTGTAGGTATCTGTTAGCTTTGTCATGGGGAGGAATTGGGCTGGAAGAAGATGGAGCTGCGCTCCTCAAAAAATTGTCTTACCGGAGTGCCCTGCACTGTAGTGATATGCAACTACTTTACCAACTGCATTTGAAAGTCGTCCTTTGGTCAACAAGACAGCTCAAACTCGAACAACGAAACAGTCCAAAGCTCTATATATGTCTCAAGCTTAACACACAGTGACTAGTTTCTGACAGACGAAATGAGCACCATACCCAGTGTGTATTGCATGCTCAGAAGGAATGCACATTTGAATTACTATCACAGACATGTTTGAAACATTTGTGGTCATTCTTATGTTCCCAAAATGCACTTTGTTATTATGCAAAGCAGCCAGCATCCTATATTTGTGGCACCCACATTATTTGACACCTAGTTCCGCCCCTCAGTCCCACCCACACCATGGCAATCCACGCCCTCCCAGATCCTCGTGCCTGCTACCCCCTATCCCGCGTGCAAAGGAGGGGAGGGGGCCCCCCAATACATTTTCTTAGTTTCCAGCACGGAGCTTATTAAATGGTGCTCTGGATGAGATGCCTTTCAAAAGCGGCCCTGGCATTTTTCCAGGCCTGCGGATTGGGAGGCGTGGTCATGGGGGAGGGGCACCTGATGGGGGTGTACCGCCCCGGTGCCAGGCGGCATGGCGACGTCACTGGCAGGTGCTGCCACCAGAAGTATAGAGCCAGGGGGCTCCGGGTGGGTATACAGAGAGGGGGCGTAAGGTGCACACCCTCGCTTTTCACCAACTGGGACTGTGTTGTGAGGTGAGATAGCCCCGGATGCGAGAAATAAAGATAAAGAGGCCAGAGTCAGTTATGAGGAATCACCAAATTGCCAGACCTGCACAGAAATGAGGTCCGGCATAAGGCCTTATAATTTCAAACAAAAGGAAAGAAAAGGTGCCTAAATTGCAAAATATGGAGAGGTGCACAGTGCATTTCATGAAGGAACAAAAACACATGTAGACATAATGTGTTAACACATTTATGGAGAGCTGCGCCGATATTTTCATGAAACAGCTGTCCACAGAACCCTCAATTGGATGTCAGAAGGGTGTTCAGCAGCTGCAGTGAAACAGAGTTAATTTCATGTATAAAACAAAATAATGTCATTTCATTTTCCCCTCTAAAATAATAATATGCTCAGCAAAATGTTCGCCAGACTGTTAAAGTGTGAACTTGGTTTCTGCCTATCATAAGCTCATCCCCATGGACAATGTTAAAGAAACTCGCAGGCATACATTGTAAACTGTGTGTCATAGGTAGATGTCATTTAAAATTGTAATTAGGTGCAAGTTTAAAGGCTATTTGCTGCAGGATACAGGAACTGTGATTTCTCCTAACATGAAACCAGGCTCTAGGACATCCCCCTTGCTGTCCCGAAGACAGGCCTGGGGTTGTCATCATCAATCAGAACCATTTCTTAAAAATACAAGCCTAAATACAAGAAATAATATACTCTTAGATGGGAAATGGGAAAGACAGGAAACAAGGACCATAAAAAAACCATCAGTGGCCATTAGCACTTGGAAGGGGTATGTTAATCTAAACACAGACACCTCTGTGTGCGTCATAGGCATCAACAGGAAAGTGGGACTTAAAAAAAGGTGGGGGCCCAGCAAATGAAGGGTGAAGCTGCACAATGCTTTCAAATGAGAGAAATGCATTTTATTGTGTAAAATGGAAAAGGTACATCGCTCAACAATAAGTGTAGGCTTTTATTAAAGGTGACAATTAACCCCTTCTAACCATGCTAAAACAATTTTGGTGGGATAAACACAACTAAAGTCATCAATAAAATGTGGCTCTCATGATGACCAGAGATGTAAAAAGTTGATAAAAGCATGCAAACTATGATTCATATGACGCCTGTAAAGTGACAGATTTGTCACTGATATAGTCCCGGAATGAATGGAGAAAAACTGTATCTCTGCACAGGAATGACGTGCAGACTTCTGAGTAGTCTCATTTGACTCGCATTAAAATATTGTCAAAAATGTATTCATACATGTAAAGATGTGGAGATTTAAGGTACTTATCATGTGGTGAGATTTTCAAGTCCTGATAAGACCGAGCCTACCTGTCAAAGTGAGATGATGAAGCTCTTTCCTGCCCTATCCAGTCCAAAGCATTCCCTTGTCCTATCAGCATACAGGTGGGAGTGGGGTAGGGAGCATTAACCAATCCCGTCTGCTGGAATTATGACAAGTTAGTGATGTCATTTTCCCTATAACTAAGTGTGGAATTAAGACTCAGGAGACAGGAGGATGCAGAAACAATATTTAATACCAGTAGCGAAAGGTTTTTTTTAAAAGGCAAATAATAATCAAGTCCTTCCGGTTTCCTTCACGGTGTCTTGGCCTTCCAAAGTATACTGGCGTTACTCCCAACTTAGTCCTATCTCGTGGTGTCCGGATAGGCCCACCACTCTGGTTCTCCTTCTCTCTTCTCCGTATCCTGTAGAAAGAGACAAACCCATCAGATTGTTTTGGCACGCGTATGTAACAGTCCCTGGTTTCAGGCCCTCACCAATCATAGTGCGTCCTGCCTAGCCCTTCTCCCATTGGCTCTAGAGGCTTTTATTCCGCCTCCCTCAAAGGCCACCGTCCCGGTGTGTTACCGTTCTCGTCCCTGGAGTAATGGGGAAGGTTTGCGTCGGTCACGTGGTTGTGGCCGCGCTGAGTAAGGATGGGTCCGGACGCTGGGTGCCCTCCTCCAGCTACAAGCAGCGCCGGGGTCAACATGAGATGTAGAGCGGTGTTGTGCCGACCGCTTTCCCCTCCTGTCTTGGAGCCCCCGTGAGCACTGCTCTCCCTTATCCGGGCCGGCTCGTTGATCAGGTGATGAGTCTCTTCGCCGCGGCTGGTTGCAGCGGTTCCCATCCCTGTTCTCCTGACCGTATTAACAGTCGTGATTCATTGGGTTGTCACATCACTTTGGGCCCCAGGGTCCTTGGAATCAGGTGTGCCCGGTTCTCGCTGCGGTTCTTGCAGAGGTGTGTTCTCACACTAAGTCAGCTTGCCTCAGAGCTGGACTTTTCCCACTAATTCCATGAGGTGACCTGCTGTCGAAATCTGGCAAGAACATCCCAGCAGAGAGAGGCCTAATCTTGCAGCGCAGTCAGGAGACATAGAAACTGCTTAGGACCCCTAGGAAGGAAAGAGGGGAGACTCTTGACTGGCCCCCTTTGGCTGTCCCAGCGGTGTGCCGTGATGCTCTCTGATATCCAGTACAGACCTCTCCTGTAAGTAGGACTACCCCAGCCATAGATTATATAAGCCTGGTATTCTTTCAGCCTTGTGTTAGTTATTTCCCCATTGAAAAATCCCCTGTTTGCCTGTGTTGATCCTTAGCATATTTATCAAAGCAAATCAATTAATTCCATCATTTAATTCACTGGATCAGTATTGTTGGCATTCGAAAACAACAATCTTTTCCCAGTGTGTTGCGAGCCGGTATAGTCAAAGATTTACCAAAAAAATTAATCCCATTGTGTAAGGTAAAAATAAAACTGTCCCCGTGTTCCCATTGTGATGTGCAAAACGAAAATTGTCCCTCCGTTCCCAGTGTGCTCAGAAAAACGAATTTCCATTTGCATTTTCCTTCTCACATTGCATCTGCCATCCCAACCCGAAATCGATTTTCCCATGCTGTTCTGACCATAATCCTAAAGCCATGTGTGTTATTGCCAGACGCAGCAAAACACATTTCCCCTTACCTTTCTTATTGTCATATTGTTTCTGTGAATCACAACCCAAAACCGATTTTCCCATTTTGAGCTGCCCAATTTCCCCCAAAGCATAGATGTAAGAAAAGCAAATTCCCCATTTCTTTCTATTCGTTCCCATAGCAGTGGTGCTAAACAATTAAAAAACAATCTCACCGTTGTGCTCTGCAAAACGAATTTCCCATAACCTTTCTGTTTCCCATAATGTTTCTGAGAGCTAGAAACACAAATCCAATTTTCCCATTGCATTCCCACTCCCTGCCACTGCCTTCCATTCAAAGGAATCAAGCCTAATTGATGTTTGGGGGGTGAGGGTTACGGGTGTGGGAGGCAGGAAAGCTTAACCCATTTGCTATCGCTGTGTGCTGAATTGCTCTTCTTATGTCTTGAGATTTAAAAGGAAGTAATTGTGACAGTGTATATCTACATTGTCGCTATACGGAAGTCATTGTGTTTGTGTGCCACAACATTGGTGGCTGATGTAATCTGTTTGTTCTAATTTGACTTAAACACATGAATTAATATTTTTTAATACACACCACCCTGGTTCCTAGTCCATTGGGGCACTGGGTATTTGCTGAGGTTGTGTGCGAGACTGGTTGGAGACCTTACCATAGTGAACCAAATAAAAACTCAGTGATTTATTGTGCGCCACATTTACTGTAGAGGAAGGAGCTCCCTGACTTGCGTGTGACCGTATAATAAACCGTGAAAAACTGGGGGCTCGTGCCGTGATTGGTAGAGAGTTTTCACTCATGACAGTGCAGCAGAACAGACTATTCATTGAAGGTATTGGAACATTTAGTGGATAGAAAGTTGTGTTGCATTGTAAAGGCGCCATCCAAACCTGTACCTGGGTTTCAGGGCGGTGTGTGTAGATAAAAATAATTGTTGAGTTCTCATTGTGAATTCAAACTAAGCAGAAACAGAAACAGGGTTGATATTTTGCCCTTGCGCAGAGAGCATAATCAGTGCAGAACACATTTCATGATGAGCACCGTAGAAATCAATATGTCTAGGAAGTACCTCCTATCCAAATTGTTTATTAACCCCTTAACTGCCAAGGGTTTCCCCCCCAGTGCAAAGGCCTTTTTTGGTGATTTCGGTATGTCGCCAATCCCATGTAACTTTTTTGTTACATGAGATATCTCGGCCAAATCTGGCACCTTTTCTTCCAACATGTTTGCTGTATGGGTGTGAGAGAAAATAACCAAAAAGGGAGAACATTTTGGTTATTTTCAGAAAATGCCAATAAAATGACATACAACGAAGCCTGTGGTCTTTTCCTTGTAAGAGCTAGGAACAAAGAGTTTGCGGTGCTGAATTCACAATTTTCCAGGCTTTCAAGAACAGGTAGAATGGAAACAAAAAAAAACATATTTTGATAGCCGTTTTGTAAGAGGTAGGCGATTTTGGCATTTTTTTTCAATAGGACAAGCGTGGACGGAATGCAAGAGGAGGGTAGGAAAGCTGAATGGGAAGACAGAAAGGCATACATTTCTGAAAAGTAGACAACATTCCAAGTTTAGGAAGGGGGGATTTGCGCAGGTCTGCCAACAACTATGTAGGGAAAAATTCCATAGTTTGGGGAAAAATTTGAAAAATGACAGAAAAAAAGATATGTGGTGGACATGGTTGGCCCGGCCCGGTAAGGCAATGGCTTCTGTGCATTTTGAGGAAAATCAATGCTCTGCTACATTCCCCTGACTCTTCCAGTTAGGAAATCACACATTTTTCTTAATGTTTCACAAAACAAGCAAAACCACAAGCCAAAAACGGAGACATTGTACACAGGTTTTTATGCTTATGGCTTAAACAGACGTACTTAGCATGTGTAAGTAAAGAAAACAAATGTGGTGAGGAAGGGCTCGCATACATTTTTTGAAAGAGCACAGGCAGACCTTTTGAAGGGTAGGTAACATGTGCAGTTTACAAAAGTGTATAGTGCCTAAAGCAGCGACTAAATGTAGGTCACATTTGGGAAATGGAAGGGTTGTGTGACACAGCACAGCAGAAAATGTTCAAAAACGTTATGAAAACCATGCAAACACAACAAATGTCCTACCTTCCCGCATTCCCACAGGTGTCCCGACGAAAACGGTACCTCACATGCCTGGGTGCACCTACCTGGGCGCAAAGTGAAAAGGCTAAACCAGTGGTAACCCCAAGTGTTTCGGCAGAGCAGATTTTGCAGGAATTTGCTCTTGTGGCTAACCTACAGATTTGGGCCTAGGGCATTGAAGCCACCAAGGAAAACAGGGAACCCCATTCATTTCCGAAAAGAAGACACTTGTGGGAATCCACAGAGGTCTGACTTGCGCGAATCGCCCCAGAATGTATTACCCACAAACCCTGAGAAAGTCCAAAATTTGGCAATATAAACCACAATATTTATGCATTTCCCTCTGCCAAACCACCGAAACACACCACCAACAAGAAATGTCCTACCTTCCCGCATTTCCACAGGTGTCCCGATGAAAACGGTACCTCACATGTGTGGTTGCACCTACCTGGGTGCAAAGTGAAAAAGCTAAACCGCTGGTCACCCCAAGTCTTTCGGCAGAGCAGATTTTGTGGGATTTCGCTGTTGTGGACAACCTATAGATTTGGGCCTAGGGTGTGCAAGCCACTAAGGAAAACAGGGAACCCCTGCATAAAAATTGTGGTTTATTTAGCCAAATTTTGGACTTTCTCAGGGTTTGTGGGTAATACATTCTGGGGCGATTTGCGCAAGTCAGACCTCTGTGGACTCCCAGATAGAAGAAATAACGACCAGAGAATAACAAAAAATAGACGAAATGCTATGAACAAAAGATATCGTGAACCTAAAGTGAAAGGACAATGTCAAAATGGAAGAAGCTTAAGTTGTAAGCAAAATGAAGATATTGACCAGGTTTACGCCTGTAAATATGATTGGAACAGCAAGAAAGCTAAGCAGCCGTTTGGCTTGCTATGCTTAGTAGAAGAATAGTGCGGCAAGCGCCATTATACATAATCTACCTTAAACGAGGCATATTATTATAAGTATATGTCTATTTTGCACAAAAAGCAGAATCAACCCAGGTTACTAAAGGCCACACAAAAAAGATTCATATTTAGCAAAACGAGAAGGGACGGCTGAAAAAAAACTCAGCAGAGGCAACTCGTGCCAGGAGAGCCAAGGTCATACCAATAGAAGTTGCGAACAGTAGCTACATCTAATTGAAACTAAGAGCAAAATATCCCGACTCTGAAAGGTCGAGATAAGGCGAAGGCAGGTGGCGGGTGAAACATAAATCAAATACACAAATTGAGGGAAAAGAAGCAAATTCACGGTGTCTGAATCACTTGACCAGCCGAGCAAGAAGAGCTGAGAGTTTACACCTACGCTTGGCACCTGACCAGGCAGAGATATCAGAACATTTTCCAGACAGAAGATGCAGTCTCGAGGCCAACCACAGTGAACTAATTGACACATGGCCACTAAAGTTATGATTGATGGTAACAATAATTGGAGGAAGGCCGGGTAACAAGGGGCACGCTGCACCTGGCCGATCATTCTGCGTGCTGCTAAGCAAAGTGGAAAAGTATGCATGGGGTTGGTGCCAACCCAATCACAATGGACCAAGTAATCCAGGGTCCTATAGTTAGTAAAACCAATAGGACGTCGTACATTTAGTGACGTCTGCAATATCCATTTTGAAAGGAAGGGCTTTGATGCCCACCTGACAGTATTTATCCAATCCCCTCACTCTGTTACCCTATACAGATATAGTACCTATAGTAAAGTTACCTTTTCCTAACCAATAGAATTACATGTTAACTTTTAAGTGTTATACGTCAATGATGACGAGTTTTAAGTATAAATGTTACAACTTGTATGAAGTTCGTTGGAGTTGAAGCGAGAAGGACGATCGCATCACTGCTGATATCCATAACTCTCTGTTTTTTGTACTTGTCATTAAACAGACTCCCTTTGCCAAACCATTGAGTGGTCCTTATTGATTGGTGTTGGAGTAATAAATCTGTACTCATGGGTGCAGCTATCTTGTCTTAAAGTGCTTCTGAGCAAGCCTCGACTCTATGGGCCGGCCAGGGGTCTCAGAGTACACTTAGTAGCAGAGATTGATGGTTATCGATTATTAGAATAAGACACCCATTGACCGTCGACATAAAGTAACTCTAGGTCCTCGGCAATATCACAAGTAAACCGTGAAGCGCCCCGTAGACAGTGGTAGTGTAAGAGAAAATCTGCAGACCAGGGTCTGAAGGAACCCGTGTTACCCACCTAACCCCTTACCATTCCTACGGGCAGCTGAGCGGGAGAAAAGCCGAAGAAGGCGGTAACGAAGGCGTAATCCCAAGGGTCCAGAGAAGAAAACATGCAAACGGTGAGTGAAAAAGAAAGTGTTTTGGCAAAAGTGCATGCTTTAGAACAAGTAAAGGGAAAAGGTAATGGAGGGAAGCGGGAAAACAAAATATAGTCAGAAGGAGAGAAGAATGTATATATATATAGGGGGAAGGGAATAATGACTCAAGAATAATGAAGTAAATAGAGGAAAGATACCGGGGAGGACACCCGAGAAGAGAGAGGTTACCGGGAAGGACACCCGAGAAGAGGGAGGATTCGCCTTATTCCTACGCTAATATAGCAGCTAGAAGAAACGTGTATCCAGAGTCCCAAATAAAGGGGAACAAATAGGCTACCACAGGGATTAAAGGTGCAGCGAAAGGGTACGTTTAAACCCCATGCCGGGGTAATTTTAGAGGCAGAGATACATGTGACCAGCTGGTGTTCATCTAGTCTGTTAAACGTGTCTTACATGTTGTTTGTTGTGACGTCATAAGTCGAAAATGTGCTTTAGAAGAACTGACTTAAATTTTACGCGATTGAATAACTGAGATATTATAGTATACAAATTGATGGTTTTTGAGTAAAATAGAAGATATAAAATTTGGGGGAACAATCAGGATTGGAGCTTGCGGTGATTAGTGCTTGCTAATATTGTTGAAATTGTTTAAATCACGTGAAGCTTTGATAAAGTGTTATATAATAAGAAAGTGTAGAGGAGGCCCCAAATATGGCCTGTACTCCAGTCACCCATTTTGAAGTACAAGGAACATTCACACCGAGATATGTGACGTATGATGAACAAATAAACCAGCAGAGAACCGCACTAGGGCTCTGTCCATTGCCAATCAGGAGAACAATACCTATTGAAGCACTGATAACCAGACAACCATGGGCAGTAAGGTTTCCATTGAGACAACCATACCAGCAAATGACAAGAAATAAAGTTTATTTAAACATTGTCCCAGAAGGAACTCAAAAGGCCTTCGTGGAAGACGAACAATGACATCACAAGGGCCCGGACAGACGTACAGATGAGGAACGACAACCAAAAGATGTCACACAAAAACAAAGCACCATGGATAAGGATATCAGAGACATAGAAGAAGAAACGTAACTGTAAAGCAGGATGAAAGTATTCAACCAGCTAACGCCTGTACATAGGCTTGTAACGCAAGAAGCTAAGAAAGCAGTGCGGCTTGCTATGCTTAGTAGAAGAATAGAGCGGCAAGCGCCAACTATATCTACCTCAACGAAGCACCTTATATAAGTGCAATCCACTTTATAACAAAAACAGATTAACCCAAGTTACTAAAGATCAAACAGGCCAAGAATCCTATTCCGGCTAAAACAAGAAGAGAGACTGCAGAATCGAAACTCAGCAAGGAGCAGGCCGTGCCTGGGAAATCAAGGTCAACCCAAGAGAGAGAGGCGAACAGTAACTTCGGAGAAACAAAACTTAAGGAGCAGAGCATCCTGCCCCGAGAAGGTCGAGATAAGGAGCCCCAGGCAGGTGGCGGCCGAAAATGATAATTAAATGCACAAATAGAAGGAAAACGAAGCTGATTCACGGTGTACTAACATGTGACCGGCCAAGCACGAAGAGGAGCCAACGCCTGATGTCACCCAAAGCAGGAGATACCATAACTTTTCCTTACAAGAAACTACAGTTTCGAGGCCAACCTCAGCCAACTAATTGACACGTAGCCCTAAATTACTGATTGATGGAAGGGAGGCAGGGTGAATCTTGGGGCATAACGCATCTGGGTGACCATTCTGAATGCTGCTAATTAAAGTCGAGATTTATGCTTAGGGCTGTAGCCAGCCCAATCACAGTGGGCCAAATAATCTAAGGTCATATAGATAGAAGAATCAATGAGACGTTGTACTTTGACGTTTGCATGAGTAATGTTAGAGGGAAGGGCGTAGATGCCCACCCAATAAGAGTTATCCAATCCTCACACTCCGTTACCATATACAGATATAGCACCTATAGTTAAGTTACCTTTTCCAACCAATAGAACTGCATGACAAACTTTTGAGTGTTACACGTCAATGATGACGAATTTTTACTATAACTATTGCTGTCTTAATGAAGATTGTTGGGAGTTAAAGCGAGACGGGCCATCGCATCATTGTTGATCTCCAAGTTTGCCCGTTTCTTGTACTTGTCATTAAACAGAATCCCCTTTGTCAAACCATTGAGTTGTCCTTATTGATTGGTGTTGGAGTACGAGAATCCTGCACCCCATCCACCTCGAGGTGCAGCTATCTCGTCTTAAAGTACTCGAGGGTGAGCTCTGATTCTATGGGCCAGTCAGAGGTCACGCCCCCTCCTGTAAACTTGGTAGCAGAGGATGGTTGGAAACCATCGATTATTGATTATTGATTAAAATAAGACACCTATTGACCGTCGACACAAAGTAACTCTAGGTCTTCAGCAATATCACAAGTCCTTCGCCATTCAGCTGAGTAGACTGTGAAGCTTCCCGTGGACAATGGTAGTGTAATTGATCCAAAACTGCAGTGGGGCCTGAAGGGACCTGTTTTAAAAAACCATAGCCCTTCCCATTCCTATGGGCAGCTGATCTGGTGAATGTCTGAAGGAGGCGGTAACGGAGGCGGTGATCCTGAGGGTCCAGAGAAGAACGATGCGTATGGTGAGTGAAATAAAAAATTGCTTTGGCAAAGTTCATAGGCGTTAGAACAAGTAAGGGAAAAGGTAATGGAGGGAGGTGGAAAAAAACAAAATAGTCAGCAGTAGAGAAGAATATATATATATATATATATATATATATATATATATATATATATATATATATATATATATATATATATATATATATGGGGATAATGACTTGAGAATAATTGAATAGATAAAGAATACTAGGGCGGACACCTGAGAAGAGAGAGAATACCAGGGCGGACACCTGAGAAGAGAGAGGATTCGCCTTATTCCTGCATTTTAATATAGCGGTCAGAAGAAACGTGAACTCAGAGCCCCACATAATAGGGGACGACTAGGCTACCACCACGTTTAAAGACGTTGTGAACAGGGTTCGTTTAAACTCCATGTAGGGGTAACAATGAGGCAGAGATATGTGTGTCCGGCTGGTATCTGTCTAGTCTGTTAAGTATGTTTTACATGTTCTGTTGTGCCATTAAATGTGAAGGAATTCTTTGTGTGTTTTGAGTGAGACCCGATTAATATTGCGAGATTCGACAGTTGAGATGGAATCACACACGAACAGATGTTTTTGAGTAAATTGGTGATATAAAAGATTTTGGTGGAAAAAATTGAATTGGAGCTTGCGATGTTTGGTGCTCGCTCAAATTGTTGGACATGTTGAAGTTGCATGAAAGTATTGAAAAGTATTGTATAAGAGGAACAGAAACAGATTTAAGCATGGAAGACATTACTCCATTAGCACACTTATGTAAGCAACTGCCGAAACAAGCACCCAAGCTTAAGAAATATAGCACTGAGTGGGTTAAGGGTACCGCCCACAAGATGTTTATGCCGTGGCCACAAAATGGGTCTTTATCTAAAGCCGTCTTACAACATATGACGACGTACTTGCATGCCACATATACAGGCAAGAAGCTAGAGAAAGCCTTGCTGTTCTAGAACTCTGGAAAATGTTTGAACAGCCAAGGGAGGAAGAGCCAGCTGCAGATTGGATATTAAATGTATGCAAGGAGGAGGGTGAGACGCCTAACGCGCCACCTGCCCCGCCAGAAACAGAACCCGAAGAAAGTAAGCCTGAGGGACTATACACATTAAGGGAGCTTAAACCAGCCACTGGGTACAGAAACCCCGCATATGAGTCACCTACTTATAGTAGTGACGATAATCAAGGGAAGGATAAGGACTCGAATCTCACCTCCATAGTCCCGAGGGACAAGGGGAGACGCGATGACGAAAGAAAAGATCAGGCGCAGACAAGTGCAACTCCCAATAGGGAGAGAGAGGGAAAGAAGTGGAAGGGAAGTGAAGACAGAACTGATGAGATAGCATTTGCAAAAGATGAATGGATGGGAGGCCAAGTCTTATTGAAACTCGATGGGAAAGGAAGTGATAAAGTGAGACCTAAGGAGAGGTTAGATGAGGCACAGAGAAAGGAGAAAGAGAAGAATTTAAGGGATAAAAGGATAAGGAGGAAAGATAGGCTGAGGCGAGAACAGCTATATCACGAAGAGCAAGAAAAACAGCTCAATCGCGAACAGAGAGCAGCCTATGACCAAGACAAACAGAAACAGCAAAGGTTGGAAGAAGAGCAAAGGGTATGTGAGAAAAGGATAAGGAGACGAAGAGATGAGGAGATACGAAAGGCAGATGAACGTAGAAATGAAAAGAGAAGGGAAGAAGATAGAGTCAGAGAAGAGACGAGGAAGCGTAAGGAATTCGATGATGATATTGAGCGTAAGCATAGACAGAGGGCACGCAATCTCAAATATTTGGAGAGAGTGGTGAAAGATCCTTATCCAGTGGTTGACTGGGAAGACGTTGAAGAATTCTTTCCTACGTATGACTCAGTACACGGCACGCCTAAGGCAAATATTGACGATGACTTGGACACCAGAAGCATCGGGGAAACAATCGATAAAATATATGATGAAATGGGGCTAGAGCAAACACCCCAAGGGGAGGGGGAAGACGAGCACCTGGAGAGCACTCAGCTGTATGTGTCACGTCCTCAATCGTGCCCTCCTCCCGACACTTACCTGGCACCATCCGTTCCCATACCCACCACCCACACCAACAGGGAAGACACGGCAGGCGGGATGTCAGAGGGGTCAGAACCACCTCCTTCCGCCCGTGTTGGCTTGCCCTGGCGTCTCATCCATGCCCGACGGCTCCGCGGTCGTCGGCTCCAGCTGTCACGGGTTCTTCATCTGCAGCCGACGCCGGCTTCCACGTTGGACAAACACCAATCACTGTTGGCGTCCGGCCTCACGTGACGCTCCTGTGCGGTCACGTTCCCTGTCACGTGATCTAGCTTCCCTTCAAAAGGAGCCGAGAGGAAACACTCAGCGCTTCACAGATGTTCTACCTGAGACCTGTTCGGCATTACCCTTTTGCTTCTAGCTACAGTTTGGAACTCGACCACGGAACATTATTTGGACTTGTCTTGGATTTCCCTTTGGATTCGTCGTAGCTTCTGGACCCTTGGAACTCTTGACCCCCACTTTTTTGGCCCTGGAATTGCTCTGGATTACCCTTCTGTCTTGGCGAGCTAATAACCACCTGGACCTTGGATTGACTTGCTCTCTGGTCACGCTCTGGCTGCAGGTGTGAGTTGGAGGAACTGCAGCACATCCCAGCCTGCTGTTGGTCTTCCCTTGTTGTCTATTCAGGTTTCCCACCAGTTCTATCATCCCCAGGGTAAGCTTTGTCATTTTTCCTTGTCTGCTTGCACTGCCATTCTTGTTCAAAGCGTACCTGATCCTAACCTTTGCATTACAGCACTCAGGGGTCCTTCCGGTGTTCCCGGTATCTGACGACGCCACTCATCACCTGTGGCCTCAAAGATTGCTAGGGCAGTATATTATTTTTCTGCTCGAGCGGTACTTGGGGACGGAGGTAGTTTATAGCTGCACGACCATCAAGGCGGATTGCCAAGATCACGACAGACTGTGAAGCCTCTTGGTCGTCCAGCTATGGACACCTCGGCCGGGGACCCCGTGACGGTTTTAATGCAGGCAGTGACAGCACTCAGGGCCGATATGGCAACCGCTACTGCAACCCTACGCGCTGACATGACCGCTGCCACCACCGCATTACACCACCGCCTCGACACGGTGCTAAGTGCACGCCATCCCTTACCCGCAGAAGCTGAGTTTGATGAAGCCATTCCTCCCCAAAACCCTCCTCCTGTCATACCCCCTTCCTCCCCTGCCGCCCCTGTGGTGATCCAAAACCCTTTTCCCTTGGCTGCTCCCGAAAGATACCAGGGCGACCCAAAGAAATACTGCACTTTCATCAATCACTGTAAACTTCATTTCATGTGTTGTCCTCAGGCTTTCCCCGATTCCGTATCAAAAGCAGCCTTTCTTCTTCCCATCTATCCGGGGTAGCCGCCACATGGGCCAATCCATTGCTGGAAAACAACCACCCTGCGTTGTACAATTTTGAGTTACTGACCCAAGAGATGGCAAAAGTATTCGACACCCGGCACAAGGCACAGTCTAGAGACATGGAGCTCCTTGATCTCACGCAGGGTCGGTCATCCCTCATAAAGTACATCACCAGGTTCAATCAGTTGTCTGCTGAGACCTCCTGGCTAGAAAATAAAAAGGCTGTGGTGTATTACCGGGGTTTGTCTGGGGTCATGAAAGATGCCTTATCTGTAGTGCCTACGCTTCCCATAGTTTATACTGATTTGGTGGACTTAACGTTACAAGTCGATGCCAGACGATCGGAGCGACGGGGGGAAGGTCCATCCTCGTTCCCACTCCCATCCACGGCCAGTGCTACTCCCGAACCCATGCAGATAGGCGGGACTCGCAGCCCTATCTCACATGTCGAACGAGAGCGCAGGAGAACGGACAATGCCTGTTTTTACTGTGGTCTCAACGGGCATTTCGTGAAGGAGTGTCCTCGCCGCCCAAAAAACAGAAACCCGGGTTTTCAGAAGGCTCGCCCCTAAGATCAGAGGTGGGAGCGAGTACTATTCGGAATACCTCTGAGCCTACTTTCGGTCCGGTGCGACCGATTATAGTTCAGGCCTTTCTGAACCATGCTACAGGTTCTCACGCAGTGTCAATAGTGATAGACGCAGGTGCTACAGGCTGCTTCATCGACATAGCCTTGGCCGGTTCACTGGACCTGCCTTTGGTCACGAAGAAAAGTCCCGAACCGGTCCAGGCGGTGGATGGTACTTCTCTTGCCTCTGGTCCGATCCGGCAACAGACAGCTCCCTTAGAGCTAATCATTCAGGAAAACCACAAAGAGACGATCTCATTTGATCTCATTGCCACCCCTCAGTTTGGGGTAATCTTGGGCATTCCTTGGCTAAGGTTACACAATCCCCTCATCAACTGGGGGACGGGTCAGGTTTCATTTGAATCCGAAACATGTCAACACTACTGCCTACTGGCAACACCTCAGTTCCCCAGTCCCGCGGGAATCCTGGGTAGCGTCATATCCTTGGCTATAGGGGACAGCGCTGACCACCATGATACACACACAGTAGGGGCTGTCATGGGTGGGATACCTGCGGTTTACCACGATTTCCAGGCGGTATTCGACAAAAGGTCTGCAGAGGGCCTACCCCCGCATCGACCTTACGACTGTCCTATCGATCTAATTCCTGGCGCATCTATTCCGAAGGGTCGTATCTACTCCCTGACTCAGGTGGAAGACCGGACCTTGCAGGAGTATATCCAACAGGCTTTACGGCTAGGTCATATTCGTCCATCGACCTCTCCGGCTGCAAGCCCTATATTCTTCGTTCCGAAGAAAGAAGGGGACCTCCGTCCCTGTGTCGACTATAGGCGATTGAATGCCGTCACGGTGAAGAATCGCTACCCCATACCTCTGATCACTCCGTTGCCGGTCAAACTCACCCATGCTATGATATACACCAAACTCGACCTCCGCGGGGCATACAATCTTATTCGCATGCGTGACGGTGATGAATGGAAAACGGCCTTCTGCTCACGACAGGGCCTATACGAGTACACTGTCATGCCTTTTGGTCTATGTAATGCCCCGGCTACCTTCCAGCACTTCATGGACGACGTTTTCAACGATATCCTGAACACTTATGCAGTTGTTTACCTAGACGACATACTGGTTTTCTCCTCCTCCCTTGATGAACACATAACACATGTCAGGGAAGTGTTGTCGCGACTACAAAACAACGCCCTTTACGCCAAACCCGGGAAATGTTCGTTCCATACCGATCAAGTCGAATTCCTGGGGTTCCATATCACGCCCAAGGGGCTATCTATGAATCAAACCAAGGTTCGGGCGATCGATGAATGGCCGATTCCGACCAATCTCAAGCAGCTGCAGTCCTTCTTAGGATTCGCAAACTTTTATCGAAGATTCATATCAGGGTTCGGTTGCGGCTCCACTCACTGCACTCACTAGCCCTTCTGTCCCCTATGTATGGTCCACGGCTCAGCAATCTGCTTTCGATACACTGAAAACCCTATTTACCACTGCTCCGGTATTACAGCACCCTGACCCCGACCTTCCATATATTCTCTAAGCAGATGCCTCTTCCTATGCATTAGGTGCGGTGTTATCCCAGTCCTGTCCTACCACCAACCGTTTGCATCCAGTAGCATTCCACTCCTGCAAGTTCACGACTACCGAACTACACTACACGGTTACAGAAAAGGAACTGCTGGCTATTAAGGATGCACTACAGGCCTGGAGACACCACCTTCTAGGTGCCAAATATCAAACCATAGTGTTTTCTGATCATAAAAATCTCCAGGACCTTGCTTCCTTGAAATGCACAAACAGTCGCCAGGTTAGGTGGCCTCTTTTCTTTGCCGCGTATGATTTTGTGGTCAAACACAGGCCCGGTGTTGGACACGGTAAAGCCGATGCCCTGTCCCGTTCACCTGGGGGTGAGACCCTTCCCTCTTTTCCGGACACCCTGTTGGGAAAAAATCATGTAGTCTGTTTATGCACGCCGACCCCCTCCTTGTTGTCAACTATCCGCCAATGGGCCTCTCAGTACCCGCAGTCACTGGCGGAATGGGACCCAGTCATGCAAGATGGGCTGCCTTTCGTACATGGGGGAAAACTCCTTCTACCCACAAGTGAAACCCGGAATCAAGCGCTGACCTGGTCCCACGACGCTGCCATCAACGGTCACCCCGGACAACTTCGCACCTTAGACCTCCTTAAACGTTGATGCTGGTGGCCTACGATGAAGCGTGACGTACGAGACTACGTCAATACCTGTGCGGTGTGTGCCCAGGGCAAATCGCACAGGGGTCGGCCCTTGGGTCTTCTCCTTCCTCTCCCGATACCTCCACGACCTTGGCATACGATCTCCATGGACTTGGTCACTGATCTCCCCCGCACTCATGGGTTTGACACTATTTGGGTCATAGTTGACTCGTATACCAAGTTTTCACGTTTTATACCCTGTAAGGGAATACCTTCAGCCCCTGCTTTGGCCAAGCATTTCTTCAAGCATGTATTCTGTCTCTTTGGATTGCCCCATGTGTTGGTCTCTGATCGTGGTTCCCAATTCACCTCCCGCTTTTGGCGGGCCCTAACCGCCCTGTTGGGCATAGATGCCCGATTTTCCTCTTCGTATCACCGGGAGAGTGACGGACAGACCGAAAGGGTCAACCAAACGTTGGAGCAGTATCTGCGCTGCCTGACGCTGCAATACCAGGACACATGGCTCAATCTGCTACAACTCGCGGAGTTTGCCTATAACAATGCTCTGCATTCGGCTACTGGATACTCACCTTTCTTTGCACTCTACGGTCAGCATCCCCGCACCCTCCCCATTCCAGACTTTTCCTCTTCCAACACCCCCGCCGCATCGGCTTGTGCCCGAGACATCGTATCCGTCCACGCTCATACCTTGGTCCACTTACGTGAAGCACAGGCTTCCATGAAAGCGGCGGCTGACAAAAGGAGGGCTGTCCCGCCCGTTTACGGGGTGGGGGATAGGGTTTGGCTGTCCACTCGACATCTACATATTCCTGGCTGCCGCAAACTGTTGCCTCGTTTTGTGGGTCCTTACAGGGTGGTCAAGATTCTGAACCCGGTGGCGTTGCGTCTGGCAGTGCCCTCCGCCTGGCGGATCCACCCGGTTTTCCACGTTTCCCTCCTTAAACCTTGCCTTGGCCCTACCCGCTTGGTGTCTCCTCCTGCTCCCGTCTCTGTCTCTTCTCCCGACGTATTTGAGGTCCGGGATATTTTGGGTTCTCGTGTCCATAGGGGTGTCCTGCAGTACTTGGTGGACTGGTTGGGTTATGGCCCCGAGGATCGATCGTGGGTTGCTTCCCAGGATGTTCATGCCCCCCGTTTGTTGGCCCGTTTTCATCGCGATAACCCTTCGAGCCCAAGCGGTCGTGGGCCTTTGGGGGGGGCTCTGTCACGTCCTCAATCGTGCCCTCCTCCCGACACTTACCCGGCACCATCCGTTCCCATAACCACCACCCACACCCACAGGGAAGACACGGCAGGCGGGATGTCAGAGGGGTCAGAACCACCTCCTTCCGCCCGTTTCCATGTTGGCGCTTGCCCTGGCGTCTCATCCATGCCCGACGGCTCCGGGGTCGTCGGCTCCAGCTCCCGCGCACGGGAGAACCCGATCGCGTCTCGCTCAGACGATCACGTGACTAGTCACGGGTTCTTCGTCTGCAGCCGACGCCGGCTTCCACGTTGGACAAACACCAATCACTGATGGCGTCCGGCCTCACGTGACGCTCCTGTGCGGTCACGTGCCCTGTCACGTGATCTAGCTTCCCTTCAAAAGGAGCCGAGAGGAAACACTCAGCGCTTCACAGCTGTTCTACCTGAGACCTGTTTGGCATTACCCTTTTGCTTCTAGCTACAGTTTGGAACTCGACCACGGAACGTTATTTGGACTTGTCTTGGATTTCCCTTTGGATTCGTCGTAGCTTCTGGACCCTTGGAACTCTTGACCCCCCCTTTTTTGGCCCTGGAATTGCTCTGGATTACCCTTCTGTCTTGGCGAGCTAATAACCACCTGGACCTTGGATTGACTTGCTCTCTGGTCACGCTCTGGCTGCAGGTGTGAGTTGGAGGAACTGCAGCACATCCCAGCCTGCTGTTGGTCTTCCCTTGTTGTCTATTCAGGTTTCCCACCGGTTCTATCATCCCCAGGGTAAGCTTTGTCATTTTTCCTTGTCTGCTTGCACTGCCATTCTTGTTCAAAGCGTACCTGATCCTAACCTTTGCATTACAGCACTCAGGGGTCCTTCCGGTGTTCCAGGTATCTGACGACGCCACTCATCACCTGTGGCCTCAAAGATTGCTAGGGCAGTATATTATTTTTCTGCTCGAGCGGTACTTGGGGACGGAGGTAGTTTATAGCTGCACGACCATCAAGGCGGATTGCCAAGATCACGACAGTATGACACTGAGGATGTCACCCGAAGTAGTAGAAGTAGGAAACTCTCCCTCGATAGATTAGAAATCAGTAGAACCGATGAAGACACAAGGAGTTGTGTGAATTGGGAACAACCAATATCCGACTCTGAAGAGGAGGAGCGCGAGACAAATGAAGAAGGGAGATGGCGCGAAAGACGACTCCCAAGGGACAAAGGGGTACGATGGTCAGATGCTAGCAAGTCCGCACCAAGGGCATCAGAGTCAGCCGCACAGTGTGACCGGCATGAAGGAGCACCCCATGGTCAGAGGGGGGTGTCGTCACCACCCTATGTAGACAGATTGAGGACATTGCCAGGTAGATGGCGATGCGGGAATATGACCCCTGCAATAGACAGGAGAGCTATGAGAGAAGAGAAAGAAGGTGGCGCATTGCAATTTCCGCTACTAGAAAAGGGGGGAGCAAGACCACAATATATTCCATGGCCACACATGGATCGTGAAAACCTGAAGAACAAGCTTCCAATGCTGACATCGGGAGCAGGAAAATGGATACATGAGTTAGAAGAAATGACAGGAAGAAACACACTAGCTATATGGGACATTATAGGTCTCCTGATCGCCATACTTGGTGAGAGAGCAGACGATATGTGTGCACCGGCAGGCTACCCTGGTGTAACCACAATTAACACTGCGCACGACGGAGTGCCATTTAACAATTACAGAGCAGCAGTATGGAAAGCGCTACGGGTGCTGTACCCAGACACTTCTGAAATGAGAGCTATAATGACCCGAAAAATGAAGGAATCTGAAGATCCGTTACTTTATATCCAGAATTTTCAAGACTCGTCAGTGCTTGAAACGCATGAATCGTGGACGAAATCAATACTGTATTTTACCACATATTGTGTCAAGGGCTACCAGAACCAGTGCAGAAACAGCTCAAGAAAGTGAATCATTTATTTCGGAACGACGGCACACTTGTATTTCCGGAGACACACCAGATTCCAACTACACCACAAGATTCAGCGTGGTGTCTGATATAACCCTTCACCCAAATTATTTACTCATCTGGAAACTACCCGTAAGCACAGCGAAGGGGACAACAGGTATTTGGTGCAGAAGTCTGAACTTTGCCTGGCAACTGCAGTGGGACTGAAGTCTTACAGTCTCATATCTAGGACCCTTCTCAAGGAGACAATATACACAAGCTGAGGACTGGTCCACCCGCATCTAAAGAAGCTAAATTTAGTCACTTTCAACTCTCACAGCGTCATTTCTGGCCAGCTGTCCCAGCCCTGATGAAAGTGGTCTTTTACCACTGAAACCGGTCGGCTCATCGCAATACTGTATCTGCACAATTGAACGCAATATGCCAGAATACAGTTTGGTCAACATTAATGAAGACAAGGACTGATCAAGGATCACTATTGTGTACCTAATGCACAGAGATATGGAGAAAAACTCTCTATATTATTAACATCAAGAAAAAGGAGAAACAAGAAAAATACAAAAGAAGAATAAAAAGAAACTGACGCGAGGACCCTAGGTCCCAGACGTAGTAAATACACTCACCCCCCAGTGAAGATTTCAACTAGGGATTAGTGGGGGTCTTTTAAGAAAAACCTGCCCTCAAGGGAAACCTATTAAAGTAAATATTGCTTCACTTTGAGGACAGCCGTTTATGACAAACAACAAAAGTATGATAAAACCTTTGTTTTTTAAGAAACCATTACAAACAAAATTGCCCAAATCCTAATGTGAGAACATGATAACCAAGGGAAGGTTTGGGTACTAGACCACCCTTAAGGTCCAGTACTTGGATACCCCCCCCCCCAGAGTTTCTATTCAGACCAAGAATACCTATGCATGAAGAGGAGGGACAAGTATTTCCCTTGATGATACACACAACAGCAGTGCAAGGGAAAGTAGCATTGGTCGACGGATACAATGATGAAGGCAGACAATGGTGCGCGATTATCGCCATTGAAGAAGGGTATCGAGTGACTGGCGATCATTTGGGTAAAAATGATCAGAAGAGAAGTGCCCCAGAGAATGATGTTGACGCTGAAGCGTCCAGAATATTTTGATGAGGATATAGCTAAAGTACCTGTCTCAGTAGGGACTACAGGACCCTATGACGTAGGCCTCTTGAAGGGTGTGGGAGAAGTGAAAATTAAACTAAAGCCAGGAGCAATTTTGCCGAGAGTCCGACAATATCCCATGTCCAGAGAGGTAGACGAAGGGATTTGTAAAACGATCTCTGCCATGATGGACCAGGGCGTTTTAGTGATGTCAGAATCACTGTGCAATATGGCAGTGCATCCTGTCAAAAAATCAAAGGGAGGGTCTTGGCGTTTAATTCAGGATGTACGCCCAATAAATGACATTGTTTAGGCAGAGTTCCCTTTAGTCCCTAACCCGGCTACAATCCTATGTAATATACCCATTGAGGCAAAATATTTCACGGTGGTTGATTCCAAAAATGCTTTTTTCTCAATCCCGTTGCACCGAGACTCACAAGATTTTATGTCATTCACGTTCAGACAAATGCATCTGAAAAGCACAAGGTTGCCACAGGGGTACTGTGAGTCCCATCCATTTTCAACAGAATCCTACAGATGGACCTAAGCAATATTGCATTAGAAAGTGTCGTCTTGCAGTATGTGGATGACATTCTAATCTGCAGTACCACAGAAGAACAATGTAGGCACGATTCTGTTCAGCTACTGACTATACTGGCTGAGAAAGGATATAAGGTTGACAAGGAAAAGCCACTATACTGTCAACAGGAAGTGCTGTACATAGGCCAACTGATCTCTCATGAAGGAAAGAAGGTGACCCCAGAAAGGGCTGAAGCAATATTAAACACAGCTAAGCCACACAGGATAAAGCAAATGCAGAGCTTTCTAGGCCTGTGCAACTATGTTAGGGCATGGGTTTTCGATTACAGCTCGTATACCAAACCTTTACTCCAGGCCCTTAAGAAGGCCCAGGTGACAAAGGAAAAGATTGAATGGTCTGAGGCGATGGAAAAAGGGTTTGCTGAACTCAAGAGAGCGATTTGTACAGCTCCAGTTTTCGGAATTCCTAACTATGCAGAGGAATTCTACCTGTTTTCACACACAAATGACAGCGTCATGACGGCAGTCCTCGCTCAAAGAACCTCGTTGGGGTACAAGCCCCTAGCATATTACAGTGGGAAACTGGACCCAGTAATGGAGGGTCAATTTTCATGCAAACAAAGTTTAGCTGCCGCAGCGTTCACCATAGAGAAGGCGACAACCATTGTAATGGGATGTTCCATGACGTAATATGTCGAGCACTCATTATTTGCTATATTAGAAAAACCAAAAGGCACATTGACATCTCAGAGAGCTTCTGCTTATGAAGTGATCATATCAAATCCATCAATCAAAATAATCCGATGTAAAATAGTGAACCCAGCTACGTTCATAGCAGAGCAGGTCACTGAAGGAGAGCCGATACATGACTGTGCGAATTATGAAGAATTCTATGATGAAATCCCAAGGGTGAAGGAAAATGCTTTGGCAGGAGGAGAAATAGTCTTTATTGATGGTTCTTCAAGGATCGATCAAAGTGATAGGCAAAGATATACAGGCGTTGCTGTGATAAAGCACACAGCGAATGGAGAGTTTCAAGTGCTTCTTAGTGCTCGAATACCATCTCATTATTCAGCACAGGCTGCAGAATTATTGGCGTTGATACTCGCCATTGAGAATCACGCAGACCAGGAAGTAACAGTGTAAAGTGACTCCGCCTATGTGACGTCAACACTGCACGCAGGCTTAGCGTGCTGGAAAAGGAGCGGTTACCTCTGAGCAGACAGCACACCAGTGCAGCATGCAGCCTTATTGGACAGGCTGATGAAGGCACTACAGTTCCCAGTAGGCATAGCTGTCGTGAAATGTGCCGCCCACACGAGAGGGACAGATTTTGTCACGCGGAAATGATGCAGCAGACACGGAAGCCAAGCGTATGGCATCCAGAAGTGAGACGATTATGGAGGTAGAAGTGGCGTGCACCCATGAAAGGATGATGGTAGCACGAACCACACCAGAAGCCTATAGCGATCTTGGCCAAACGCAACTATGGAGCTCCAGGGGGAGGCACTGCAGGAGGAGAAAAACTTGTGGAAATGTCAAGGGTGTTCTTTAAACCCCTCTGACGGCTTGTGGCGGTAAGACAGTACTGGTAAACCAGTGATGCCTGTAGCCCTACTAAAAATAGCATTGGAGCAATTGCATTACCCGATGCACCTGACAAAGGTTAATATAGCAGCAACACTCGCGGAAGACTGGTTTACACCGAAATTGGCTGAGCATGTTGCATTCTTTATGTTGAACTGCATAATCTGTCAGCAGTTCACCGCTGGGCACACATTAAAGGTAAGGAGAGTAGTAATCCCCCGGCCAAATGGGCCTTTTCAGCATCTGCATGTAGATTACGTCGACATGATTCAAGTATGCAACGGGTACAGATATTTAATTGTTGTGGTGTGTCCATTCTCTAGATGGATAGAAGCAGGTCCACGTACACACCCAGACTCTACCTGTGCGGCCAAATTTCTGGTGAGGGAAGTGTTCCCCTGATTGGGGGTGTGCGAGGTCATGAGATCAGATAACGGGGCTCATTTTGTTAATACAGTGTTTGAGCACATTAACTTGCTACTTGGTATAAAGCACTAGTTCTCGTCGGCGTATCATCCATAAGGTAATGGGTTCTGTGAGAAGCTCAACAGCTTGTTGAAAGAAAGGATAGCCAAGCTGAAGCTTACTCTAAAGAGGGGATGGTTGCACTGCCTTCCACTAGCATTGTATGCTCTTCGGAACCAACCCGGCTCCGACCATCATCTTACGACACAAGATAGTCACAGGAAGGAGAATGAGGACCTCCCAAACCCCGTGAGACAGAGCTAGATGTGATGCCCAGTCAACCCGAGAGGTCCTAGGATCCGAAATGCAAAAGTACTTGAACTGTATGACATCCAGCCTTACTGTAATTTCAGACCAGCTGCAACGACGACGAAAAGGGTGCAGTGCAGCACAGAATACCGAAGGGAACACTGCAATAGACTCAGTTCAAGATCTACGTGTTCCACTCGTGTTCCCTGGAGATAGTGTGCTGGTGAGGAACCACATGAGGAAAAGGTGGGACGAGCCAAGATTCAATGGTCCTTTCATTGTGGAGGACTGCACACCGTCAGCTGTGAAGTTAACGGGCAGGAGAGCATGGATTTTTCTAAATGACATTAAGCCCTATATCGGAGAAAACCCCCTGCCTGCACCCCACCGCGAAGATAATAAACACAACAGGGAAGAACCACAGCACGTGCAGACGAGATCCATGACGAGGAAGAAGGGCGCATGAGCAGTAAAGCAAGATGAACAACTCTTTTTGCGAATTGTGGCTTAACTTGGACATTCCCCTAAACAGAAGAAACAGGAGTAAGGAGAATCTGTGCATCCTAGTTGCAGGGTGAAGAAGATAATTGCATATATAAGCCACAGCACGCTTTGTTGACACGAACTTTGAACCAAGCCACACCTAAGCCTTGATGAGGGAAAGACTATAACAAACTGTGATCAAGACTTTTCATTGAAAGCAGATACAGTATCCTGATCCATCCAGTATCAAGATTTTGCTTGGCAGCGCTTATGGTGTCCCCCATTAGAGACTACACAAAGGACGTGGTCACGTACTTCCACTTGGTATTAGGATCATATCCGTCACTGGTAAGAAGGGTCACCAGTATCACAGACTTTCTTCAAGATCCGGACAACGAGAAAATAATCAGACGCCTGCTTACTGTCATTGCAGAAGCATTCATCGTACTCCCGGAGTGCAGTGAGAAGGACACAAATGCTTCCACCACAGGTGATACTAGATGAACTCATCAATACACTTTTCTTTCGCATAATCGAAGAGAACCCATCTATTGTCGGAAGAACCACAGACACGCTGACCTTTCTTCGAGATCCAGCAAACACTGAACATTTGAGCAATCTGTTAAATAAAATTAGCATATTGGTCGCTCTTCACGCGACCGGACAGTGCAAACATTGTTCATGCGAAGGAAATAATTTATAATCCAGAACCCAGCAAGACAGGACAAATGTCCCTTTCACCAGAAGACAGCAGATTTGCATACCACGTCTTCTATCATCTCATTGAAAACTTTCCAGAGCTAGTGGCAAGACCAACCAATGTTGACGTACTTGCATTTCTCAGAGATCCGATAAAGAATACTCAGCTGAACATGCTCTTGCATGCCATTGTAGCCCAAATTAAAAATTCTAATCTCCATCGAATCCTTAGGAGATCTTGAAGAAACCTTCCGCCGAGGGACAGATCGAGGGAGCAAGGTCACGAGCCCTAATTGTTATATTTAATGTCATTTTCTCTATTTTCATCATACTGACTTGTGTGCAACACAGCCGCAGGACTGAACCAGATTAAAGGAGTGAACCGAAAGCTTGCACACTTTTTGAACTTGCACAGTAAAATTGACTCACCGACATGTTAATCTAATCTATGTTTTCCATATTCTAGCAAGGGAACTGCATCCCGCATCAAGAGACAATTGCCCTCCGCAAGAGGGGGGACACTTGTAAAGCATGTGACACTTTATGACACAAACTGTTCCAAGAACGATATTGAGTGGGGGAAAAACAATATCACTGACACTTGGCGAATGATAGAAATGGGGGCCCAGAACAGTAACCTGGTCCTCCCACAAGCAGAGGGGCACCCTCGCTTCCACTTCTCTGGAAGAAAATGCTGGTGTCTGTCTTATTGAACTTTAATGTGCCTATGCATTGTGTTTTACATTATTTTACTGTTATTTACGATCAAAAGCGCATTTTCTATTGGTGCACAAAGCGTTCCAATTTCAGTACACCCAACTGATGATGTATGCATGAAACCTACAAAAGCACCCAGACCTTATATAGTTATTCCAGTCTCGAGAAAATCTGATGGTAAAGTAAAGCAAATTAAAACAAATGTGATTAGCAGTGATACATACACACTTGAGGTAATTAATGAGCAGGAAAGGCAGAGACAGGATCGGCACGAATGGCATGAAGACAAAGCACTGACACCCACACGCACACACACACACACTGAATGCACATGAACCAGGCCTAGTGTCAACGACCACAGAACCTCAAACGAAAGCAACAGAGAAGACAAGACTGTCTACTAAAAAAACTTTCACAGGAGATGGTGAGAAAAGACAAGATGAAGTAAGAGGAGAGTCAAAGGAAGCAGTGCTGTTAGAGGCCCTGTGGATAACAGAAGCAGCTTCAGAAGGACTCTCCGCAAAGACACAATTGTTAGCAGATCTTCTACTACCAAACATCGCCAGAGTAAGGCAGCTACAAGAGGACATGAAGAACAGAGCAACAGAGGCTATACTATCCAGCACGCACAGTCAAACCCGAGGGACAAGTACCAGGCCCACGCTACAGCCATACACTGGGCCAGCGACAGGCTGGTAGTTGATAAGGGCACTTATAGATGGCAGGAAAAGGATGCAAGAAAATAAGGAGAAAACTGCAAAACATCCATCTATCCCATCGAAACAGATAAGGAAACCTGCACCGTGGACCAGAATACCTGAGAGTCTCCCAGCAAGAAAAAGCCACACAGATGCATTTAGGAATGTAGTTATAACAAACTACAGGAAGACACTGAGAATCAAGAGAAGCCTACATGAAGATAACAATGAACTGAACGACTACCTGGACAGCACAACACATTTAGGAAACAACATTTGGTACCAACACATGAAAGAAGTTGGAAGGTGAACTTCAGAGGGAGAATGCTTTGCTTGCACACTTCTACCGTACAGCATGGGGAAATCCAAGATCTTCGTGGCTGTAGAAATTGATGTTCCGACAGCACATCGTCTGTCACATATAGCAATGTGCAACACCAGAGGCCAGTTCATGGGGCGGGATGCCTCATTAATATGGGCAACTGAAACAGATTACCCCAATGATGATGATTATGTTCAGGATATTAAGACGAGAAATAGAGCTCATACTAGGAATCACGTGATCAGGTACGAAAAACCTGAAGTTAAAGGAATAGGAATAAGATGGGAAATAAACCTGAGACTGAACGTCCAAGGGAAAACCCCGGAAGAGGCTCAAAATTGGAACATCAGAGGTCAAATGCAGATTTGGGAAACAGTGCTTTCCCCCAACGGATGGGTGGAAGGAGTGGTGATCTGCCGAGCATGGATGGTGCTTGGAGCCTGCAAGGAAGCAATAGAAAACTCACAGAGGTTGTGCAAACCTCTATGGCCGAGACTCATAAAATTACTGACGTGGGTCGAAGACAGAGGAGGAGCCCTGCAGATAGTGCCACTGGAAAGCCCAAAATTGGCACAAGAAAAATGGCAGAGCATCAGAACTGTGGATGAATTTTTGAAGCTCCAGGAATGACTCACGGAACTGCAGTAATTATGGATCATTATTGGGAGTGTGGATCAAAAGCATACATCAGGCTACCAAAGAACTGGGGAGGCATATGCACAATAGTGAATGTCCACGATCCGGCACTAGTGATCCTGAAAAGTGACTTGAATATTGACAGTTTCCCAAAGGCAGATGCTCACCTAAGGAAAAGGAGATCTGTGGAGCTGGTATCCCGAATGAAGAGAGAGAATTACTTCTCTGCCAAATCAGAAGAAGCATTTCATTCAATCCCATATGAACATAGGCTGTTCAGCCTCACCTCATCAGTGTTTGCGACTATCTTCATGCCAAGATTCCAAGTTGGAGCAAATACTAAATGGTTGCACAAAACCCGGTGGGAGTTACTGCAAACCATCAACTCGACAATGAAAGGATTCAATTCAATCAAGGAAGAATTAATTGCAATCCGACTGATGACTCTCCAGAACAGAAATGTACTTGACATGATC
The DNA here is from genome assembly GCF_040938575.1 of Ambystoma mexicanum. Classification (NCBI taxonomy): domain Eukaryota; kingdom Metazoa; phylum Chordata; class Amphibia; order Caudata; family Ambystomatidae; genus Ambystoma; species Ambystoma mexicanum. The sequence continues at coordinate 200,694,144 of NC_090940.1, forward strand.
ACAGCTATGGATAGAGGTGTTTGTGCAAAAATCGGAGAATCATGTTGCACATTTATACCATCTCACGATGAGGAAAATGGAACTTTAACAGAAGCCATAGGTATGCTGGCAAACTTACAGAACCAGATGATCGATGAAACTGACGAAATTGATGACAGCTGGTTTGGATCACTATTCTCGTGGGTCCCACAATGGATGACAGACATATTCAAGTTTCTGGGAGCCCTGCTATTAATGACACTATTAGGATCTTGTGTTATCAAGATAATAATCTCGCAATGCCAGAAAACTGCGAAGAAAGCCATAGGGATGAAGATCATGATTGATGTCGAGCCAGGATGGAAACCCAGAGACCTAACTGACGAAGAAATAAAAGACTTTGTGAAGGCCAGCAAGTACGCACCAGAAGGAACAAAGTTTCTGTATCCCAGAAACTATGAAGGGAAGTGGATCTATTGCAGCACAAGTGGACAATGTCAGCTAATGACATGGAATAAAGACGAACATGTGAAAACAGCAGGAACCTGAAAGGAGTGATAAAAATATGGACACCGAAGAGACATTCCTTCAAACCATCATGTACAAACCCAGAAGACGAGGAAGAAATGGATACAGAAGAACCAAGTAGGATGAACCCCAAGGAGGAAGCAGAAGTGGTCGATGAACCGACCAGAAGGGGGAGTGTAGAGGAGGTCCCGAATATGGCCTGCACTCCGTTCGCCCATTTTGAAGTACCAGGAACATTCACACCGAGATATGTAACGTACGATGAACAAATAAACCAGCAGAGAGCCGCACTAGGGCTCTGTCCAGTGCCAATCAGGAGAAAAATACCTATTGAAGCACCGATAACCAGACAACAGTAAGGTTTCCATTGAGACAACCATACCAGCAAATGACAAGAAATGAAGATTATTTAAACACTGTCCCAGAAGGAACTCAAAAGGCCTTTGTGGAAGATGAACAATGATGTCACAAGGGCCCGGACAGACGTACAGATGAGGGACGACAACCAAAAGATGTCACACAAAAACAAAGCACCATGGAAAAGGATATCACAGACATAGAAGAGACGATGTCGAAATATCAAGAAAGGTAACTGTAAAGCAGGATGAAAGTATTCAACCAGCTAACGCCTGTGCATAGGCTTGTAACGCAAGAAGCTAAGAAAGCATGCGGCTTGCTATGCTTAGTAGAAGAATAGAGCAGTAAGCGCCAACTATATCTACCTCAACGAAGCACCTTATATAAGTGCAATCCACTTTATAACAAAAACAGAATGAACCCAGGTTACTAAGGATCAAACAGGCCAAGATTCCTATTCCAGCTAAAACAATAAGAGAGACTGCAGAATCGAAACTTAGCAAGGAGCAGGCCGTGCCTGGGAAATCGAGGTCAACCCAAGAGAGAGAGGCGAACAGTAACTTCGGAGAAACGAAACTTAAGGAGCAGAGCAGCCTGCCCGAGAAGGTCACGATAAGGAGGCCCAGGTAGGTGGCGGCCGCAAATGAGAATTAAATGCACAAATAGAAGGAAAATGAAGCCGATTCACGGTGTGCTAACATGTGACTGGCCAAACACGAAGAGGAGCCAACGCCTGATGTCACCCAAAGCAGGAGATACCATAACTGTTCCTGACAAGAAACTACAGTTTCGAGGCCAACCCCAGCCAACTAATTGACACGTAGCCCTAAATTACTGATTGATGGAAGGGAGGCAGGGTGAATCTTGGGGCATATCGCATCTGGGTGACCATTCTGAATGCTGCTAATTAAAGTGGAGATTTATGCTTAGGGCTGTAGCCAGGCCAATCACAGTGGGCCAAATAATCTAAGGTCCTATAGTTAGTAGAACCAACAAGACGTTGTACCTTTAGTGATGTTTGCATAAGTAATGTTAGAGGGAAGGGCGTAGACACGTTACCATATACTGATATAGCACGTATAGTTAAGTTACCTTTTGCAACCAATAGAATTGTATGACAAACCGTTGAGTGTTACACGTCAATGATGACAAATTTCGACTATAACTATTGCTGTCTTAATGAAGATTGTTGGGAGTTGAAGCGAGACGGGCCATCGCATCATTGTTGATCTCCAAGTTTCCCCGTTTCTTGTACTGGTCATTAAACGGACTCCCCTTTGCCAAACCATTGAGTTGTCCTTATTGATTGGTGTTGGAGTACGAGAATCCCGCACCCCATCCACCTCGAGGTGCAGCTATCTCATCTTAAAGTACTCGAGGGTGAGCTCTGATTCTATGGGCCAGTCAGAGGTCACTCCCCCTACTGTCCAAAAGGGAACAGATTTAAGCATGGGATACATAACTCCATTAGCGCACCTGTGCAAACAGTTGCCGAAACATGCACCTAAGCTGAAAAGAATACAGTACAGAATGAGTTAAGGGAACCGCCCACAAGATGTTTATGCCATGGCCCCAGGGGGCGGGTCCTTATCTAAAGCTGTTTTGCAACACATGACGACATATTTGCACGCCACATACACGGGCAAAAAATTGGACCAACGCCTAGCTGTTCTAGAGCTTTGGAAAATGTATTAACAGGGAAAGGAAGACGGGCTGCCAATAGATTGGATACTTAATGTATGCACGGGGGGGGGGGAGGCGCCTACCGTGCCACCCGCCCCATCCGAAATGAAGATTGAAGAAAATAAAGACGAGGGGTTATACCCGCTAACTGAACTTAAAGCAGCTACAGGGTATAGCAACCCAGCATATGAGTCACCTACGCAAAGTAGTGATGAAAATCAAGGGAAAGAAAAGGATAAGGATATAACCTCCACAGTCCGAAGGGACAAGGAGAGACGCGATGAAGAGAGAAGGGACCAGACACAGACAAGTGCATCTCACGACAAGGAGAGAGAAGGCAAAATATGGAAAGGAAACGAAGATAGAACTGATGGGATAGCATTCACCAAGAACGAATGGATGGGAGGGCACATTTTATTGAAACTCGATGGCAAAAGCATTGAAGATGCAAAACAAAAGGAGAGGTTAGACAATGTACAGAGAAAGGAGAAAGAGAAAGAATTGAGAGACGAAAGAATAAGGAAAAAAGATAGGCAAAGACGAGAAAAGTTATATCGTGAAGAGCAAGAAAGACAGCTCGATCGCAAACAGAGAGCAGCCAATGATCAAGACAGACAGGAGCAGTGTAAGTTAGAGGAAGAACAAAGGATCCGAGTGAAAAGAATAAAGAGACAAAGGGATGAGGAAATCCAAAGGGCAGATGAATGTAGAAACGAAAAGAAAAAGGAAGAAGATAGGGTCAGAGAAGAGGCAAGAAAGCGCAGAGAATTCGATGAAGATGTAGAACGTAAGCGAAGACAGAGATTACACGATATTGAATATCTGGAGAAATTAAAAAACCTGATCCAGTGGTAGATTGGGAAGTTATCGAAGGATTCTTCCCTGCGTACGATTCAGTACCAGGCACGTCTAGGGCAAATATTGAAGAGGACTTCGACACCAGAAGCATCGGACAAATGATCGATAGAATATATGACAAAATGGGATTAGAGCAAATACCACAAGGGGAGGGGAAAACGAGCGCCTAGAGAGCACTCAGCTTTACGACACTGAGGATGTTTCCCGAAGTAGTGGGAATAGAGGATAGACTAGAAATAAGTAGGAATAAAGAAGATGCAAGAAGCTGCACGAGTTGGGGACAGACAATGTCCGACTCCGAAAGGGAGGAGCGCGAGGAAAAGGAGGAAGAGAGAAGGAGCGGAAGTCGACTCCCAAGGGAGAAAGGGATAAGATGGTCAGACACTAGCGAGTCTGCGCCGAGGGCATCAGAGTCAGCCACACAGTCAGACTGACACAAAGAAGTATCTCACGGTCAGAAGGGGGTGTCTCCACTGCCCTATGTGAGCAGGCTTAGGACATTGCCAGGCAAGCGGCGATGCAGTAACATTACCCCTGCAGTAGACAGGAGAACAATGAGAGAAGAGAGAGAGAGCTATACATCACAATTTCCGTTACTTGACAAAGGGGGAGGGAGAACACAATATATTCCATGGCCACACATGGATCGAGAAAATCTGAAAAACAAGCTTCCAATGTTGACCTCGGGAGCCGGAAAATGGATACACGAGTTAGAAAAAATGACAGGAGGAAACACGTTAGCTATAGGGGATATCAAGGGTCTCCTAATCGCCATACTTGGTGAGAGAGCAGATGATGAGTGGACACAGGCAGGTAACCCTGGTGTGACCACAATTAATACTGCGCATGACGGAGCTCCATTTAACAATTGCAGAGCCGCGGTATGGAAGGCATTACGAGTGCTTTACCCAGACACTTCTAATATGGGAGCCATCATGACACATAAAATGAAGGAGTCTGAGGATCCGTTGATTTACATACAGAATTTTCAAGACGCGTGGGTGCTCGAAACTCATGCATCTCGGGGGAAATCTATACCTGTGTTCTACCATATATTGTTGCAAGGGCTGCCAGAGCTGGTACAGAAACAGCTCAAGAAATTGGTAGGAATCGAGGCTAAACCGTGGTCAGAAATACAGCTGACCATCGCACACTATTGCAGGCTACTGCAAGAAAAGAATCGCAAAAAGGAAGCTACACGAAAGGGTGAGGAAGCAAAATTGGTGCAGAAGAAATTGTGAAAATATGCTCGAGGGAGCCATGATAACTAGCACAGCTGAATCTAGCATGCAGCATGTGAATAATCCGCAGCAGAATAATCAGGGCAATACAGGGTTTACCCCAGGGAAAGAGGGTTTAGGGGAAGAGGATGGCAGAGTAATCAGGAGGTTTTCAAAATAATCAAAGAGGTTTTCAAAACATGCAACATGGCAATCAAGATATGTCAAACAGGCAAATGATCAGACCACCGCCAGTATGTTGGTTGTGTGGCATGATAGGGCATTTAGCGCGCACATGCAGAAACCAAGGCATGATGCAAAACGGCCATGGAATGGGGGCAGGCATGGTGAATCCACCTGCGGTTTTACAACAAGGAGTTGCACAGAAACACACAGTGCAACAGCAAATGCCAGGAGCACAGCAAAACCCACAACCCCAAAATGTAGTATGTTTTCCACAAGGACAGTCCCAACAGTCACCGATACAATTGTCACAAACGATGAGCACAGGGCAGACTGCGAACCCTGGAATGGGAAGAAACACTGGGAATGGGGGAAATACATCAACACACAGTGGGCCAAAACTATATATGGACTAGGACAACTCACTCGGAACCCTGATGTGTTCTATCCTATCAGTGACACCAGACCCTTACCGGGAACCAAAGGTGGATGTCGTTATAGGGGATAAAGAATATTCCTTCTTAGTTGACATGGGCGCAACACGTTCATGCATACGTGAAGGCAAGTTTTCCTTGTCTGGCGATTCCATAAATACTCAAAGTTTTACAGGAGCTACAAGTCGTGTTCACTTCACAAACGCACTTCCAGTCTGTATGGGAGAATGTGAGATGAATGTGCCTTTATTATATTCACAACAGACCCCAGTAAACATTCTGGGTCGAGATTTAATGAAAAAATTAAATATGACAATCTCGTTTACGGAGGTGGGCATAGTATGTTCAACTCCAGGAATGCACTAGTCAAACATATGCAAAGTGATTAGAGCATACGCAGGACACACAGCTATGGGGGCTATAGCATTAGAGACAAAAATATTCGAGTATGGAATACGCATACTAATGGCATGGCTGCCAGGCCTTGCAGACAGAATCATGAGGACCCCAGATGAATTTCTGTTTAGGCCAAGAATACCGATGCACGAGGAAAAGGGACAAGTATTTCCCTTGATGATACACACAGCTGCAGTACGAGGATAGATGGTTATGACGACGAAGGCCGACAATGGTGCGCAGTAATCACCGTTGAAGAAGGACACCGATTGACTGACGTCACTGATGACGATCTGTTTGATGAGCAAGCAGATATGGGAGAGACAGCAGTTGAGGTGAGCCTCACCTTTTGGATGAGTATAATCAAAAGAGAAGTGCTTCAGAGAATGATGTTGGCCCGAAACCATCCTGAGTATTTTGATGACGACATGGCCCAGGTACCTCTCTCAGTGTGGATCACAGGACCCTATGACATAGGCCTATTGAAAGGGGTCAGAAGTGAAAGTTAAGCTAAAACCAGGAGCAATTTTACCAAAAGCACGAATAATATGTCCAGAGAGGTAGATGAAGGGATTTTTAAGACAATTTCTGCTATGATGGAGCAAGACATCTTAGTGACGTCAGAGTCGTCATGCAATACGTCAGTTTACCTTGTGAAAAAAAGTAAAGGGGGATCTTGGAGGCTAGTACAAGATCTAAGGCCGATAAATGATATTGTTGAGGCCGAGTTCCCTTAAGTCCCTAACCCGGCTATAATTCTATGTAATATACCTGTTGAGGCAAAATATTTCACGGTGATTGACTTGAAAAATGCATTTTTCTCAATCCCGTTGCACCGTGACTCACAAGATATGACGTCATTCATGTTCAGACAAATGCATCTGAAAAGCACGAGGCTACCCCAGGGGTACTGTGAGTCTCCTTCTATCTTTAACAGAGTCCTGCAGATGGACCTAAGCAATATTGCATTGGAAAGCGTCCTACAATATGTGGGTGACATCTTAATTTGCAGCACAACAGAGGAGTTATGCAGACATGATTCCGTTCAGCTATTGACTATACTGGCTGAGAAAGGATATAAGGTTGACAAGGAGAAGCTACAATATTGTCAACAAGAAGTGCTATACATAGGCCAGCTGATCTCGCATGAGGGAAAAAGAGTTACCCCAGAAAGGGCTGAAGCCATACTGAACACAGCTAAGCCACACATGATAAAGCAGATGCAGAGCTTTGTAGGCCTGTGCAACTATGTCAGAGCATGGGTATTCGACTACAACTCTTACACCAAGCCTTTGCTTCAGGCCTTAAAGAAGGCCCAGGTGACGAAAGAAAAAATTGAATGGTCGAAACCATGGAGGAAGGATTTGCTGAACTTAAAAAAGCTATTTGCAAAGCACCAGTTTTAGGGATTCCCAATTATGCAGAGGAATTTTACCTGTTTACACACACGAATGGCAGCGTTATGACGACAGTACTCACTCAGAGAACCACATTGGGGTACAAGCCCCTGGCATACTATAGTGGACATTTTGACCCAGTGATGAAAGGCCATTTCCAGTGCTAACAAAGTTTAGCTGCCGCAGTGTTCGCCATAGAGAAAGCTACAACCATTGGTATGGGATGCTCAATGACATTGTATGTCGAGCACTCGCTATTTGCTATTCTAGAGAAACTGAAGGGCACACTGACATCTCAGAGAGCCTCTGCTTATGAAGTGATCATATCGAATCCATCGATTAAAATAGTCCGATGCAAGATAGTAAACCCAGCTGGGTTTACAGCAGAGCCAGTCACTGAAGGAGAACCAATACATGACTGTGCGAACTATGAAGAATTCTATGATGAAATTCCCAGAGTAAAAGAAAATGCTTTGGCAGAAGGAGAAAGTGTCTTTATTGACGGTTCTTCGAGAATCTAGCAAAGCAATGGGCAAAGATATACAGGCGTTGCTGTGATAAACACAGCAAATGGAGAATTTCGAATACTCCTTAGTGCGCAAATACCATCTCATTATTCAGCACAGACTGCAGAATTATTGACATTGATACTCGCCATTGAGAATCATGCAGATCAGGAAGTAACTGTGTACAGTGACTCCGCCTATGTGACGTCAACAGTGCGCACAGGCTTAGCACGCTGGAAAAGGAGGGGCTACCTCCGAGCAAATGGCACGCCAGTGCAGCACGCAGCCTTATTGGGCAGGCTGATTAAGGCACTACAGCTCCCAGTGGGCATAGCGGTCGTGAAATGCACCGCCCACACGAAAGGGACATATTTTATCTCACTCGGAAATCAAGCAGCAGACACGGAAGCCAAAGGTATGGCATCGAAAAGTTAGACGATCATGGAAGTGGAAGTCACCCATACCAATGAGAGAATGATGGTTGCACGAATTGCACCTGAAAGTTATAGTAATTTGGGGCAAACACAGTTGATGGAACTCCAAGGGGAGGCACCACAGGAAGAGAAAAATCTATGGAAACGGCGAGGGTGTTCTTTAAACCCCTGCAAAAGCGGAAAGATGCAGGAAAACTCTATCCTCTGGACCAGAGTATTATCGTAAAACGAGAAACTGAAGAGATATCCAGAGAGCAAAACACTATTATTTACAAAAGTATCAAATTATTTTATTTATCATGATACAAAAATTTAAACAAGTCAATTAATGGCATTCTACTTTGTAGAGCATCAATAAATCACGTAACACAAAAGCATAGATGAACAAATAACTGTGACTAAAATACATCCATCTCAACAAACCTTCATAGTGCAGCATCCAAACCATACATCATACATAGTGACATTCAACCAACCAACAATGGCTAAAAAAATAACTAAATTAATTAACATTACTTGCCAATTGGGAGTGGGACAAACATTCATCACATCCCATTTGAATATTTTAATGTTTACAAATATATTAGACAAACAGCAATAGAATTCATTAAAAACAATCTATCACAAGGGCGGATCTGTGAGGAGAAGTGTTGTGTAGATCACATCCCTAAAAGAATAAACTCAACCGGTTTCGACGTAGAGTGTGTAGTAAACAACGTCTTCATCAGGAGATACAAAGCGAGAAGCTGCAGAAAAATAGAGGTAGGGCCTCAGCTTCCTTAGGGCCCACACAACAGAGAAACATTCTTTCTCTACCGTGGACCATCTGAGCTCTCTGTCTTTAAGCTGGCGACTAATAAAACCGATAGGGTGTTCCTTACCCTTCTCATCTACTTGTGATAGTACAGCTCCTATCCCAGTGTCAGAGGCGTCCTTCTGCACGATAAAAGGTCTTTGATAATCCGGGGCCCTGAGGACAGGGGCCTGGCACAAGGAGTCTTTTAAGCCATTGAAGGCCTTCTCACACTCGTCGGTCCAAGTTACCTTCTTGGGTTTCTTCGGAGTTGTGAGGGCAGTCAGAGGAGCAGCTATGGTGCCATAGTCTGCCACAAAATTGCGGTAATACCCCGTGAGTCCTAAGAAGGCTCTCACTTGGGTTTGCGTAGTGGGGGTAGGCCAGTCTTGTACTGCTTGTACTTTACTGGGTAGAGGCTGTATCCTCCCTCCACCTACTTCATGTCCAAGGTAAACCACTGAGCCTTGTCCAATCTGGCATTTACTAGCCTTTATGGTCAAGTGGGCTTTCTGAAGAGCCTGGAGCACAATCCCGAGGTGTTTCAGATGGTCTTCCCAGGTGGCACTGAAAACTGCTATATCGTCCAGATATGCAAGGCAGAATTCGTCCAACCCATTCAACACATGATTCACAAGCCTCTGGAAAGTGGCAGGTGCATTCTTCAACCCGAACGGCATTACCCGGAATTGGTAAAGGCCGTCTGGAGTAGAAAATGCTGTCTTCTCCTTGGCATGCTCTGCTAAAGCTATTTGCCAATAGCCAGCAGTGAGGTCAAACGTGCTGAGGTACTTGGAGGCACCCAAAGTATCCACCAGCTCATCTGTTCGAGGCAAGGGGTGTGCATCTGTCTTGGTGACAGCATTCAGAGCCCTGTAATCCACGCAGAACCTCAATTCAGAAGTGCCTGCTTTTGGAACCAACACCACAGGACTGGACCAAGGACTACTAGAGGGTTCAATCACCCCAAGGTCTAACATCTTGTTGACCTCGGTCTTAATATAAGACCGCACTTTATCTGACATCCTGTATCCCCTACTTTTGGTAGGTACACTGTCTCCTGTGTCAATGTTATGTTTGCACCAAGGTGTCAAACCAGGGGACTGTGAAAACAGGGGGGAAAACTGCCTAAGCAAACTTTTCACCTCAGCCTGCTGATCAGAAGTCAGGTGAGGGGCCACTCGGACACCCTCAACGGAGCTATCTGAAGGACCGCTCTGGAACAGGTCGGGGAGAGGTTCAGACTCCTCTTCCTCAACGTCTGACGCCAGTAGCAGTGCTGCGATTTCGACTCTTGGGACGAAAGCCTTCGGCCTATTCACGTGAAACACTTTTGGAGCCTGTCCAGGCCTTCCAAGGTCCACTAAATAGTTCACCTCACCCAGGGGCTCCACCACTGTGTAAGGGCCTGACCATTTGTCCTGTAAGGCTCGAGGCCTTATTGGATTCATGATCAGGACTTGCTGACCAGGTGTAAAGTTGATGAGGGAAGCTTTCTGGTCGTACCAATGTTTCACCAGCGCTTGCCCTGCCTTCAATTTATCACTAGCCAAGCCCATCAGAAGTACCATCCGTTTTCTGAGCCCTAGCACATAATCAACTACGTTGGTAGTAACAGGGGGAGTGGGCATCTCCCATCCCTCTTTGACGATGGCTAAGGGTCCCCGTACGGGATGACCGAACAGAAGTTCGAAGGGGCTGAAGCCAACACCCTCCTGTGGTACCTCTCGGTAGGCAAACAGTAGGCATGGTAAAAGAAGATCCCATTTTCTTCTCTGGGGCTCCTCCAGAGCCCCAATCATGCTCTTTAACGTTCTGTTGAAACGTTCCACCAGACCATTGGTCTGGGGGTGGTATGCAGAAGAGAACTTGTAGGTGACCCCACATTCTTTCCACATAGCCTGCATATACTTCGACATAAAGTTGCTGCCACGATCTGACACAACTTCTTTAGGGAAGCCAACCCTAGTAAATATGCCGAGTAAAGCTTTTGCAACTGACTTGGCAGTTACAGTTTTCAATGGGATGGCCTCAGGATATCTGGTTGCATGGTCGACCAGCACCAGGATAAACCTATTGCCCGAGGATGTTTGCGGGTCAAGGGGACCAACGATGTCGATCCCTACCCTTTCAAATGGTACCCCCACAACTGGGAGCGGTACCAACGGAGCTTGGATTGTCGCGCCAACCTTACCAGACAACTGGCAGGAGGCACAACTCCTGCAGTGACTTTCTACTTGCACCCCCATCTTGGGCCAGTAGAAGTGCATGGATAACCTTTGCTTGGTCCTCTTCATACCAAGGTGACCAGCAAGGGGAACTTCATGCGCCAACTGCAGGAGGAAGGGCCTAACAGCAAGGGGAACCACCAACCTCCTATGGTCTCCTTCTGTAGACTCTGTGGGCTCACTATACAGGAGTCCACCTTCCCAATATATCCTATGCTTCCCAGGAGGTTCACCCTCAAGCTGGGAGCAGGCCTGTCTCCTTAGGCCTTCCAGAGATGGGCACTCACGTTGGCCTTTACTGAATTCGTCCCTATCAGGACCTCCTTCAACTAACAAGTCTTTTAGTTCAGGGTGATCGTTGGGGTCGACTACTTCAGGCATCGCCACCTCCTCGTCAGGCCCGGGCGATTGACCAACTTCCTCCACCGCAGTGGTAGGCGAGCTCGGGGGAATATTCTCTTTCCCTCGTTTTGACTTGTAGACTCCTTTCGCCTTGGGTTTCCCCTTTGGCTGGGGCGGCGTATTGGACTTGGCCAATGCTGCCCGTGCTTGAGACCGTGTGTAGGGTCTTTCGGCAGTGTCTCCTACGAGCCCTAAAGCTCTGAGATCATTACCCAACAAGACCTTTCCCGGGACGTTTCTCTGAATGCTCACTGGAATCCTGACTGCTGTACCATTTAAAGTAAGATTTACAGGTATTACTGGAAACATACGGAGGGGGCCGTCAGCCAACTTAGTGGGCATCAGAGTAGCTCTGGCAACTTCCTCTGAGTCTACCAAGGTAGAATCCACTACAGTGCGACTGCACCCACTATCCCTAAGAGCTGGAGTATCCACTCCATTGATCAGCACACTGTCCTTAAAGTTGTGCTTGGTATTATCCGGAATCCTAGCATAAGCCTCTGCGACTTTAGGCTCCCAGGAACCCAGGGACACTAAAACTACCTCAGCCTCTATTCCGCTGGGAAATGAGTCTGAGGAGAAGGATGCTCCTGTAATCTCTTCTTCCTCGTAGGAGGAGAAGGCCAGATTAGCGGAGTGGACCCCCAAAGGTCTAACCTTACAACGGGGATCCCCCTTCACGTGGTCAGTTGCTCCACAAGAAAAACAAGCCCCAGTGGGTCTGTTTACGTAGGGAGGCTTATTGTAACCAGAGTTCTGTTTCGGAGGCGGACCTCCACTGCCCTGTGAGTTCTCTTGTGTCTTACCCTTGTTTTTCTTTTTGTGGCCCTTATGGGAAGAAGATTTAGCAGATTCCCCACCCTCCATATCTTTGGACTTTTTCCCTTCCTCCTGCTTACCAGGATGAGTTTTGTCCTTATGGGACACTCGATGTGACACCCATAAGTCTGCTGCAATGGCCAGCTTCTTAGGATCTATCTCCTTCGAATCGGCCAAATGCTGCTTAAGCTCCGGGGAAGAAGAAGCAAAAATATGTTCCAGCATGACAAGATTTATCATGCCTTCGAAGGTAGAAACCTTATAACCTTCGACCCAGCCAGTTAAGTTTTTCAAAGATTCAGCGACATAAGATACCCAAGTACCACCTTCCTTTTTCTTATACTCTCGAAAACGCTTTAAATATTGGGCCGGAGTCTTCCCAAACTTTAAAATGAGAGTTTGCTTTAACATTGCGAAATCAGCTCGCTCAGCCTTCGACATTTCCATAATGGCACTACAGCCAGAATGGAGCAGTCTACTGAGCAACCACGCAATCTTATCAGCATTGTCAACTTCTTGAACCTCGCATGCATACTCAAACGCATTCAGCCAGTCCATAATGTCATTCCTTTCTTCATACACACTGAGCAGATCTTTCGGAAACCGTGGATGAGAGGAAGCCCCAGACCCATGTCTAGGACCCTTGGATCCATTTGCAACCTGAAGCTTGGCCAGTTCCAACTGGTGATCCCTGTCTTTCTGTTTTTCTGCCTGTTCGATTTTTAGTTTGGCTATGCTGAATTCAAGCTCCTGCTGCCTAAACCGCAGCTCTTGCTTCTTGAATTCAAGCATAGCCTCCCCATCAACACTGGCAGAGGAAACATTAGACATCACATCCTCCCTGTCCTCGTGGTCGCGATGGATCAGTGCAGCGGCAGAACCGTCGGTTCTACCAGTGAGAGCAGCCCCACCACCTTCTGCACTGTCCTCGGAAGTTATAGCGTCAAGCTGCGCTTCTTGCCACGCCACGATTCTCTGGATCATTTCCAATTTTGTGCCTTGAGAGGAAACACCTCTCTCCGCACACATCTTTTTCAGCGTTTCTGATTTGGAAGCATTTAAAGTTAACAAGGTTTTTGTTTCCATACTGTTTGATAGGACTATGGCCTTTTTAAAGTTATACTACAACAATTCACTACGTATACTGGTTGGAATAACCTGAAATGCCTTAGTTCGAGCGCAACACTGGATACCTTCAGTCGTATCCCACCGCTGTACACCAATTTGTTAAGACGGATTTCTGAACTCTGTCCTGGTGGCGCAGAAGTTCAGAAGGCCAACCTAATTACTTGGAACAGGGTAACCTCTGGACAAGCCAGACCAATCAAGGTAGCGATCGCGGCGGTCAAGACTAGGTCTCAAGAGGGGTGAGGGTGACTGAAAGCCCGCAATGAGCACACAAAGCAAGAGCGCTTACAAACTACTCCAAACAGTTGTTATATCAAAAATATATACACATTTATTTTAAGGCCTTTAAAACAATGACCGTAGCGAGAAAATCACAATATCACAATATTAAACCAACACATACCATATCAACACAATATATATACAAATACACAGTCGCAAGCGTTTAAAGCACGAAATATGTGGTCCACCTGAAAGGAAAGGAAAACAGGCAGTGCGATAACGCTTTAGACTCAGTTCGCCTTCAGAGGCACCTAACTAGATGGAAGTCCGAGCCCTGCGAAGAGTGGAGCATTGTGCTCAAAGTACCTGCCACGCCGGTGCCAACGGGCAAAAGGGGAAGCTCTTCGGAGGAAGTCAGGCAGTTCGGGTTAGTGCACAGCAGAAGGAGAACAGGTTCCGCAACTCAAGCGCAGCCTCCACAGCGGGCAGAAGCAGAGCGCGAGTACGGCCAAAAGGGTGCTGTTTTTACACAGCAGGGAAAAGCAATGGGATACTGCAGGAGGGCGACCAGATCCTAGCTAAACTACTCACCGGTCCCCGAAGCAAGCAGTCCCAGGCTTCTCCACGTTAGTTTCAGCAGCTGGCAGGTTCAGAAGAGCAGGGAACGCCTCGTAGTCGTGTAGAGCAAAAAGATGTCCCAATCGTCGAAACCAGCACAGTTTGTTGCCGCAGCAGGACAACGGAGCGGCCGTGTGTATTCGAGCCAAATGTACACTCCTCCCTTCAGACTTGGGAACGCCAAGTGTACGAAGCGTGGGAGAGTGACCAGGACTCGAAATACAACACAACCTGGCGGCGGTTACAAAGCAGGACTCCCTTGTAAGCTGGTCAGTCAACTGGATGGCCCAGAGACGCTTCCGAAGGCTTACTTGGCAGGAGATGATGAAGTCGCCGGGAATAGCTGTTCCTGCTATTCCAAAGGTCGAAGCACCAGTACAGGCCTTCTGGTTCGATCAAAGGAGGAAAGGGTTTCACAGGACGACAGCAGTGCAAAGGAGGATTCCTTCAGCGGGTCACCAGCGATTCCTCGGTCCAGCCTCTTGGTTGCAGGATACTTGGCTCCTGTATTCCTTCGTTCGTGAGAACTCAGGAGATCGACATGGTAGTGGTGTTTCCAGCCCCCTCTTATCCACGGTTCCCTTCGCGCCAAAACGGAGGGGAGCCAATGGGAGATCCGCTCATCAACACACATACCATACGTGGACCAATCACGGACCACGGTGGTCCCAGGCATTCACACCACCCTAGACTCTCTGGCACCCAGGATGTGTATTGGGACCAGACATCCCAGCCCACACCCTGGAGGCACACAAACGACATGTAGAAGCCCGCGAAAGCAACCACGTTTCGCGGGAAAGTACATGCCCAAATAAGGAAGGCCCCGGGTCGCTCGACCTGGGGAAGGTGAAGGGAGCAAGACGGTCAGTGGACAGGACAAAGGAGCCTCGTGGTCTGGCCATTTTGGGAGCCAGGCCACCATTTTGGGTTCAGTGCGAAAAACGTGCTCAGAACGCCAAAAGGAGCTCAAAATAAACAAAACGATCGCTGCCACCATTCCAGTCCCTGAATGACTTGCACCGATCAAATACCATCCTAAAAGAGTATCTAGGGCCTGTAGAAGGCTAGAGACCCAAGAGAGCTGTAACTTAGCTTACAGTGCCCTCTTGTGTCATGTTGCACTAAAGCCGCAACATGATAAAAGAAACTACGGGAAACAGCGTTCCCCGTTACTGACTGTCTTAAGGGCATGTCAGTTTCCCCGTAAGAAAGGAGCGAAAGCCCAGAGGAGTGCAGCAGAAGGCTGCACTTCTCTGGCAAAGTCAAGAACAAGGTGAAAACAACAGCAAAAAGTTTTAGGGGTTGCCACATGGAAGGAAAATTACCTACAATTACGAAATCTTTCCTAACAATCTCCAGGCCCAGTTCGTCTGCCCATTCATCACGCGCCCTAAGAGTTTGATTCGGGGTAGTGTCCTGCAGGATCTTGTACAGCGAGCATATGACGCCGCAGGCGCCACCAGAATTGACGATGTATGCAATCGCCGGATCATCAAGGGGCTCGTCTGGAAATGAGGGCCACATGGCACGAAACACGGCCCGGAGTCTATAGTATGGAAGAGTCTCTGCAGCGGATCTAGTGTGCCCCTGTTTCCATGTTTGGGGGTCGATGAACCTGCCCTCAGGGTAGAAGTCTGATAGTGCCCGATACCCTAGTGAACCCCAGTGCCGGACCAAGACGGTGTCATGTGTGGGTTCCAGACCAGGGAGGGACCACACAGGCAGCCATTTGTAGTATGGGGAGGACTCACGTGTCGGATAGAGCAGGCATGACCAGGCGTGGAGTGTCGCAGTGATTGGATCAATAGGAGAGTCGGGTGTATAATGTTGGTGCAGAATAAGGGACATTATGTTGATACCAGCGGCTGCCAGTCGCTCCAACTTGACATGTGGGCGTACCGGAGAGCCTGGGTACCAATGAGTGGCGTGTTGGTCTTGGGCCGCAGTCCAATAAAGGGTCAGATCCAGAGCCGTGAGGCCCCCTCGTTTGTATGGGAGTGCCATGTCAGTCCACTTCTTGCGGACCGCACCGGAGTGCCATAGGAACTGTGCACAGAGCGAGTGTAGTTTAGTGAAGTAGGCCTTCCCGGGCCATACGGGTACTTTGCTGAAAACATACAGGAGCTTGGGGAGTAGAATCATTTTAATGAGGGAGAGTCGGCCAGCAATGGATAATGGAAGAGCACGCCATCGCAACAGCTTAGTCTCAACTGTTTGTGCTACTGCTGAGTAGTTGTCGGCCAGTAGGGCAGGCTTAGTTAGGGATATTTGAACGCCCAAGTATCTGATACCATCCGGGGAACAACGAAGGGGGAATTCAGTGGCGGGTTGTTGAGTAGATTTAGTGAGTGGGAAGATCTCGGACTTTGAATAGTTAATTGTGAAGCGGGAATGGGCCCCGATATGGGTGATGTCCCTCAATATGGGGTCAAGGTGGGTTGTGGGATCTCTGATGTATAGTAGAACATCATCCGCGTACAGGGATATAATTTCAGGGTTATTTTTCAGTCTTATCCCCTTACGAGCGTGACGTGCATGGACATAGTCTGCCATTGGCTCTATCGCTAGGGCAAATAGGATCGGTGAGAAGGGACATCCCTGACGGATGCCCCTAAAGAGTGTGAAGAGATCAGAGGTTAGGGAGTTAACCCTTACTCGCGCCACAGGGGAGGTGTACAGTAATTTGATGAACCCGATCATGTTCGGGCCAACACCCATTGTTTCCAATACCAGCCACATGTAACGCCAGGAGACCATATCGAAGGCCTTCTGAGCATCCAGCGTGACTGCCACGGCTTACACGTCCTGATCTATGCAAGACATAACATTAAATAATCTCCTGATGTTGTGGGAGGTAAACCTCCCAGGAACAAAGCCCGCCTGGTCTTCGTGAACTAAGTATGTCATGATGAGCAGAAATCGATTTGCTATAACTTTAGCGAAGACTTTCATGTCAAGGTTCATGAGGGAGAGATGTCTATAAGATCTGCATATCAACTTCAGCTTCTGACCGATTTCTAGCAGTGAGAGGCCCCCAGATATAGTGTTGATCTTCTATTCACTCTTCCGGGTCACACTCAGGCAACCAATCACTCAGAAGGGCAGTCAGGCAGCCAATCAGGCGCACGGTGCATTCAGGCTATTCTTTCTTCTGCATCCAGACACTCACAACACAGAATGTGGATTCGGACAAGCACTCTGCCATTCAGCACTAGACACTGCATTCATACCAGTTTCAGGCAGAGTTGTCTCAGTCATTGTGTCCAACACCAGATAATAGACACCCATAACACAGAATGCGTATTCGTCACACACACCATTCACCCAGTCCCACCCCACGGGCGTACCCACAACATACAGTCATTGGGAAGGCTCCAGCCAGTCATTGGGAAGGCTCCAGCCAGTCTGGTCGGCACTTTCCCACACTACCATATATGGAACTTCCACCCAACAGCCAGTCAGGGGGAAGGGACAGAGTCAGGGCTTCCCAGGAATTCAGGAAAACCAAGGTAACAGGCGATGGAAGGCAAGGGGCCATAGGGGCCATCTTGTCTCCATCAGGAATCTACTGATTACAATGACAGGGCCTGGGCATCCCAAAATGTAGGATGCTCAGGGCACCTGTCAATTCAGCACAGAGCTGCCACCAGCCCATACCCTGCTCTGTGGGCCACACACAGGTGCCCAAAAAAAATACACTAGGAGTACAGGGTCGTGCTCCCACCCATGGGTGCCATATGGGTATCTCAAGGGTCTGTTCACCAATCCAAATACAGGAAGAGCCGCACCGCCAGGAGTCCCGCATGAACTCGCGTGGAAAACAAGTCAGAACATACATGATAAAGCAATAAATGACAAGGATCCAGAGGCCCTGTCCCTCTGATGCATTTCCAGCATCACAGGAACCTACGGAGAAGAGTGAAGAAATGGATGGAGGTAGGCAGTACAAATAATAGTAGTCAAGGAAAACAGACAAGGAACAGAGTGAAATAAGCAAGGGGGGCCTACAAGAAAGACATAGAGCAACACAACATAGTAACAGGTTCAGGGGGAGAAAGGTTGGGTATCTTTAGGGTCTGTTCACCAAACCAAATACAGGAAGAGCCGCACCGCCAGGAGTCCCGCATGAACTCCTGCGCGGAAAACAAGTCAGAACATACATGATAAAGCAATAAATGACAAGGATTCAGAGGTCCTGTCCCTCTGATGCATTTCCAGCATCACAGGAACCCACGGAGAAGAGTGAAGAAACGGATGGAGGTAGGCAGTACAAATAATAGTAGTCAAGGAAAACAGACAAGGAACAGTGAAATAAGCAAGGGGGGCCTACAAGAAAGACACAGAGCAACACAGCATAGTAACAGGGTCAGGGGGGGAAAGGGTGGGTGGGGGGAGGGCGCCTGCAGGGGAGCAAGGATGCGCAGTGGCACTTGGGTGAAAGCAAGCTGAGGAAGAAGGGGCATGAAGCACATGCGATCAAGGATTGCGAGGGGTCCGCGTGGTCGAAGGCTGCGAAGGCGCAGGCAAAGCCACGGATGTAATGGCCATGAAGCACATGCAATCAGGGAATGTGAGGAACCACGTAGGCAGAGGATACGCAGGTGAAAGAGAAGCTAAGGGAGGATGGGGCGCAGGGCACACGCGATCAAGGATAGCGAGGAACCACACGAGCAGAGGAGGCACAAGTGTGAGTGTAGCCAAGGGTGGAGAGGCACAGTGCACACACGATCAGGGATTGCGAGGGACCACGCGGGCAAAGGACACGCAGGCAGGTGTGAAGCCAAGATGGAGGGGTGCGGAAAATACACGCAATCAAGAATTGTGAGGGACCTCATGGGCTGAGGAGGCGCAGGCACGAGCGTAGCCAAGGACGGAGGGGCGCAGAAGCACGCACAATCAAGATTGCGAGGGACCATGCAGGCTAAGGACACATGGCACGAGTGTAGCCAAGGATGTAAGGGGCAAAGAAGAACGCGCAATCAAAGATTGTGAGGGACAATGCAGGCTAAGGACACGCGACGCAGACAGGTAAGGAAGTAAGGTGCGTGGTGCGCACGCAATCAGGGAATGCAGGGTTAACAAGCAGGGAGAAGACACTGGGAGGGGAGACAAGGATGGAAGGGGCGAGAGGTCAACTCAAGGAGAGGTGGGAGGGGACCATTAAGGTAAGAAACACAGGGGTGGGGGCAACCCGGCCAAGGGCAAGGGCAGGTCACAGTGGTAGGGGGGACGCAGGGCTCAGGGGAGAAGGAACAGTCAGAGGACTAAGAAGTGCAGAGCAGCGACTCCCCACAACTTCTTACCTGGCGGCCGCAGACAGGACAGTAAGTCGTCTGCACTCACTGTCTGTGCCGCAGACCCTCTTCGCCGTCAAACACCTGCATCGTTCAACACTGCGGCATTGTCATGCGAAGGCTTTGCCACAGAGGGTCTGAACCTCAGATTTTATAGGCTCGGAAGCGTGGACGTAGCAAACGTGCTACGTGTCATAGGGCAGCGTCTCCTGCGAACCTGCTTCGTTCAACACTGTGGCCTTGTCCTGCAAGGGCTTTGCCGCAGAGGGTTCGAACCTCTGATTTTATAGGCTCGGAAGTGTGGACATAGCAAACGTGCTATGTGTCGTCGGGCAGCGTCTCCTGTGAAACTGCGCCATTCAACACTGCGGCCTTGTCCTGCGAGGGCTTTGCCGCAGAGGGTCCGAACCTCGGATGCGTGGACGTAGTAAACGTGCTACGTGTTATCAGGCAGCGTCTCCTGCAAACCTGCGTTGTTCAACACTGCAGCCTTGTCCTGCAAGGGCTTTGAGCCAATACATGAGAATACGCAAATAATCTCAGAAGAATCTGCATACAAAAGAAGCTGCGGAAGACCGCCTTCGTTCACCTGATGAAAATCTCCAAACAAAGTGAACAGATGAATCGACTAATCAAGAAAAATTGGAAGATCAGAAGATTAGATCCACAATTGTCTAGACTTTTTCCAAAACAGCCCATGATAGCATACACAGAAGGGAGAAATCTGAGAGATAACCTAGTTAAAGCAGAAAGAAATAACCAGACCAAACAAGTGGTCCTAGCCACACCAAAGTATGGTAGATTTGCATGTCTACATTGTGGATACTGTAATCACATACAAAAAGGGGATCATGCGAGACATCCATACACAGGCCAGAAATTCAAATTTCGCAATTTTGCCACATGCGATTCTAAATTCCTGATATATGGATTAATATGTACATGTGGACACTTTTACGTGGGACAGACAATCTTCAAAATCAAAGACATGATCACCGAACATAAATCCAACATCAGATTGAACAATCAAAAATTGCCAGCGGCTACACATTTCTGTGAAAAAAGGAATTAAAAAGCTCAGATGAAATGTGTAGTGTTAGAAACAGTAAGATCCCCTCCCCCAAGAGATGGTAACACAAAAACACTCCTTTCACAAACAGAGATGTTCTTAATCCACAAATTTGATTCGTTGAACCCCACTCAACTCAATGAAGAATTGTCACTTACTCCATTCCTTTGAAGTTTTTTAATACATTAGACTTGTATTGATGCAGAGCATTATCTTGTATTGTGTACACTGAATTGGTTCAACTATTATTTATCAAGTCACCATGTCCGATAACTGATTTAACAATGATCTATTAAGCTATCATGCCTTTAAAGTGGCAAATGCACAAGATAATTTGTTGTGTAATTCAATAATAGACAACGTATCAGCTGTAGTTTGAAGATTTGAACAGATTAAATATTGCAATAAGGATTTATGATGTAAACTGGTGATTGTTATGAGTCTAACTTGTGTAATCCTGCCTACAATGCTCTGAAATGTATAACAATCAGAATCATCTGTATTGAGTGATTTAATACACATGTCATGTTATCTAGCTGTTGAGAAATGACTTTTACATAGATATTGACCACAATGAAGATCAGGTTAATTGGTGATTGTAATATAGTACACTCTGTCAATGTGAACAATCCTCTTGGATATGTACTTATTTGGAACAAATGTGAATTATCTGCATTTTATGATTAGATACATATGTTAGATCGTCACACAGAAGGGACTATGCAATTAATTCCGACCTAACACGCTCTTCTGCGAGAATGATGCATGGGGTAACTAACAATTTTTTTGGATAGCAGCAAAACAACAAAATATATCCAACAGATACTCTCTCTGTTCAATTATACCTATATGGAGATATTTGAGAACACTATTCTCAAACGGCTAAATCCACGTGTGGGAATCACAACCTCTTTACTACATGGGTGTAAACATCTGTTTCTACAAAAAGAAGGTATGGGTGGGTGTGTCTCTATAGAATGTGGACCACAAAGCACTCATATAAATTGCATTTAATTCTCATACATCTATTGATATAAATATTATTCAAAAAAAAGAATTCACGATCATAAAATGATATTACATAAAAAACATAAAAAACAACACAAGTAAAACACTACACTGGTATCTTATTCATATAGTACAAAAACCTCTACGTGACGCTTCACACTGGGGCCTTTTCCCTTTTCAGTGGGGTCTAATCACTTTTTCTTACTGTACGATGCAAAACCCCAACATGTACAAGTTTCTGTCCAAAATGAAACAACAAGTGTTGGACATTCATCAGGGGTAAAACGTTGTCTTGTGTTAGTTGTTAAAAAACTTAACTGTTTTCAAATCCTTTCTTCAGAAAATGTGTGGTACCCTATTAAATAAAGACACTTTTAGTATTAAATACTTAATTTTGATCTTTTGAATTAGATCTCAAAACAAACCCTGATTCCCATAGGGTTTTGGCATGTTATACAATTACATAACTTGTAGGCTACTTGGGTATATATCCCAATGCCTCTCTTCAACCAAAAATTGTTATAGTAGGTGATTTCCTTTTTCTTGGAAAATATCGACCTACTCCCTCTTAAATGTATTCTAGAAAAATGACAAACAAAAACTGACATCAGTCTAACATTGAGCCAGCCATATCTATCTTATTGTGGTAGCACCCTCTAGGCTGTCAGGTGCCAGCTCTTACCTGAGGTGGACAGATTTGTGTCCTCCCTTCAGGTCAAAACAGGATCTTGGGTAATGTTTCCAAAAATGTTTTACTTTACCAATCATGGTGTAGACTGGATAAAGACTATGCAGACTAGAAACAGGCCGGTGGGAAAGAAACAAATACAAACAGGAAGGACCAAATTACTTAAATGTCCTCAATATTGTTATAGGACCAAATTCTACTTATTTCACAAATCACATGGACATTGATGCAAAACATCTGTCACTTACTTGTGAATATCTGTTTGCTAAGGAAACCAGGCCACAATATGTTGAATGTGTGGTTCAGGTCATTTCTTTCCCGTGATCTAGGAGAACACAGTGTGCATCTATATAAGATACTAATCAATGTTTTTCTACAAAGTGGGTAAACATATACTATGCACAATATGTTGTGCTACACGCACCTACTCGATTTCATAGATTTCTCCAAAATGGGTACCTCCAACTGCAGCGTTGAACTAGCGGTCATGTTTTCATCACAGCCGCTTTTTAAATCTGATGTCTGACGTCCTGGCGCTTTTGCCGCATGACGTTATGATGCATAGCACGTCGACGGGATCTCTAAATGACTGCATGAATGCTGGATGTTGTAGGCCTTGTGGGTTTTTGCATTGTACAATAAGAAAAAGTGATTAGACCCTGCTGTGATCATTTTATGATTGTGAAATTTTTTGGATGAATAATAAAATGTATGTCAATAGATGTATGAGAATTAAATGCAATTTATATGAGTGCTTTGTGGTCCCCTTTCTATAGAGACACACCCACCCATACCTTCTTTTTGTAGAAACAGATATTTAAGAACAGTCATATAATTTCATGAGGTGTGTCCTTCAATTCAAGCACATTAAGTTTGTGATGCTACTCTTTTCTACTACATAACATGTTGACAAGTTTCCCTGCCTTTTATACAGGCACACTGGCGGACACCCTTACAGGACTGAATCTCTGTTTACATATGACGCCGAAACGCAAAAGTGAACGCTGCATGTCATTAAAAAACAGCCATTTTGCACGTTAGAGCCCTTGTGACTCTCGTTCAGAGGACTAAATTTACGGCCCCGATACATTTCGGTAGGCAGCACTAATTTATCCTTCAGAACACATTCTTTATTTCACCTAGCTCTGCTAATTTGCATACCCATTGCGCCACGCATTGAATCTTAGCAGCCATATTTACTGATTTTTCAGTGGCTCGCCCACCACATCCAGTATACCTCCACATCTTTAAAAAGGTAAATTGTCACCTGTGTCATATCGAAACTGTAAGTCCTTTAAACCGGTGTTAGTCAATTGATGCAAGAAATTTGAATGTGTGATATTGTGTAGTGCCACAGCATTGGTGGTTGATCTCCTAGTTGCTAGTCTTCTTTTCCAAACCTTAAATAAATAAAAATTCTTACTATAAACCGGCCTAGTTCCTAGTTCCTTGGGGGCATAGAGGGTATTTGTTGGGGTGGTGGCCTCACTAAAATTGAATCTGTATATGCGCTTGGTGCGGAAAGTAACTCCCTGAGCTGAGTGTAACCGCCTAATAAACCATGACACCTATAGACACCACCAATGTTTTTAGTTCTATTGAATAAAAAGGTTTAATTCTGTTCATCGGAGAGGGGGTTGGGGGGGGGGTGCTGGGTAGTGGCCCAAGCTTTGAATATTGTTTCCATTTCTAACTACTGTATTGATTGCCTGCTGTATATTTAGTATTTTCTTTCTGAAGTGGTTTGTGATGTGTTTGCATAGTTTTTAGGTTGGGCTCCACACAGTGTTGCAAGATACAGGGTTTCTCGTCTCATTCTGGGCGAGGGACCTTTGTGATGCATTTGGAGTGGTAGAATTTGTTTGCTTTGGGGATTTTAGTAGCAGATCTGTCTTTGGTAGAAAACCTTGTCTTGTTGGTTATCGTGTTTCCTCCATGTCTTTGAGTATTTGATTTATGTTTTCATTTTCTTAGAAGTGGGGTGTACCAACCTGCAGCTCTCTTTTTTACCAGAAGAGTGATGCATTTTAAAGATGTGGGTGTGCATGCTGCCCCCCTTATCCAGTTCTGTAATGTCTTTAAGTTTTCTTCCGGTAGTAACAGGCATAATTTCTGAGGGTTTGGTTTGACCACTTCCATTAGTGTTCTAAGTTCCTCGAGGGTTAGTGTTTTCAGCTCCTCCTGGTGGTGGTTGTTTAGCCTTTGTGTATTAGGAGTTTACGCATTGGTGTGTTGATAGTAAAAGGTATCATTAGGTGGATGCTCCATAGCACCTGAATGGGTTGGGAGGTTGTAATCCGGCATTCTTCCCAGAAAATGACCTCAATGGTATGGCCTCAGGAAGCGCCGCTCCTTTCACCATTTGCTTCAGGTGGTAACAAACCATCTAGAGGTTTAGACTTCTGGGCACTGATTCCATCTGTTCTTTGAACCTGATGTTAACATATCCCAGGAAGGATAGGTGTCTGTGTACTATCTCTCGGGGCTTGGAGGATAGCTCAGGGGTAACACATGTGTCCTGGAAGCAATGCAAAACACAGAGCAACTCAGGTTTGACTCCCGGTCCCACGCTTAGAGATTGGTCTCCGGTATTAAGTGTTTTATACAAGATTAGCAATTAGGTCTGTGAAAATGTCTGCAAAAGCTGGGTTTATGATGATGGTTTGTAAACTAGAAGGAAAGAGAGCTTGGTATGCAGGATGCAAGGTGGATCAATGAAGCGGCACAATCCGTTAGGCTTATTTGGTATGAAGGTGATATTTTGAGGTATTCCTTGTGTACCGCAGTGATAACTCCTCCATTTTTGCAAGTCCAGTTGACT
The DNA here is from genome assembly GCF_040938575.1 of Ambystoma mexicanum. NCBI lineage: Eukaryota > Metazoa > Chordata > Amphibia > Caudata > Ambystomatidae > Ambystoma > Ambystoma mexicanum. The sequence continues at coordinate 200,719,209 of NC_090940.1, forward strand.
TGGATGAGTTTAAATTTATTGGGTATGGATTTGTGAGCTAATACTCTAAAGTGCTTCAATTGCCATATATATATTAGGAATAGCATGTCCCTTCCTCCTTCGCTAAGAATTTTGTGAATCTCTGTTCTGTGTTTGGAAATGGAGTGGCCTTTGATTGGCCTACAGTGTATGTTTTTGGCACTCCTCAGGATCCTGTGATGGTGTTGTTGGCTGTCTTCATCTGGTCCTATCTTGGGTGTGTTTATTGATTGGGGCGTGGCATGTCGTGTGGTTGGTTGGTTATGAGGGTGGGCTCCTGCTCCAAGGCTGTAGCTTCCTGGATAAACAGGTCTAGTAGGTAGCGAGTTGTGTCATTTTTCTTGTCATTTTCTGCACTGATTGTAGCTGCCGGTCAGTCTTTGGTGATGAAATGTATGTGTATATGTTGAGGATTCTTCCAATGGCTATCTGTTCTTGTATAGCTTTTCCCTGGTGGGTAGGCTGTGCTTCCGAAGAGTGCGTTCCAGTGCTGTTTTCATGATTAAATTGAATTCGGCGTTGATCGTGCAGGGTTTCCTGGGCTCTCTTTCTTGTCCTTGTGTTGTTGTTTTACTGTCTGGCTTCACCAGGTAGGTTTCGTGATGTGGAGCGTGTCAGTAGGTGAAGAGGTAATGTGAGATGTGGAATGTTTTTGGTCTGCTGTAGTTGTGTGTTGAAAGGGTGAGTCATTTGGTGGATGATTCGGTGGTGTCTGTATTGTGAGAGGTTTGTCTATTGGTTGCATCCCTTCTGACTCCTCTGTCGTTTCTTGGGTGTCCCATCTCGGAGCCTACGGTTTCAACTGCTGCGTGTAATCATGAGGGGTAGTGGCACTAGGTTAGCAACTATTTGTCCTTGATGTTTAGGTGATGATTGACCCTCTAAAGGAGGCAGTATTCTTGTGAAAAAGAGAAAGATAGTTGTATAATGAGTTGGAGGGGAAATGGGAGGGAGATTTAAAAGTTACATTTTGGGTTGGATGAAGAATGTTTTGGGTACACTAATTATAGAAATTCTCTGGCAGCAGTCGTAACCTAATCACGGTATACAACAGATTCACAGACAGAAAAATAGATGAATCTAGCAAAGCAAAACAACTCTCTTGTGAATACAGTCTATCTATCTAGCTAAGCAATGCTATCTCCAGCATCAGCATTGAAAGTAATAACAATTTTCTGGCAGCAAGACAAATTAAACTGGCTTTTCGATGGGTTATATAACAGAGGAGCAAATTAATCTAGCAGTGTGATGGATTTTCTGGTAGCAGAAAATGTGTCTGGCTAGCAATGTATTTTGTGTCAGTGGTTTCAGATATTCTGGCTACATAATTAAGATTCTCTGGCTGCAAAACAATCTATGTGTCTATGCAAAGGGTTCTTTGGCAGCAGAGCAAGTTATTCTGGTGAAACAGTTAAACGTATCTGGCAGCAGAACAAATAATCTGGCTATGCAATTAAATATATTTTGCAGAAAAACAATCTAGTAAAGCAATTCATTTTATCTCCCAGCAAAACAGTGAATCTGGCTGAGCAGTGGATTCTCTTTTACAAAATGCAATTGACATAGGATTACACAATTGCTGTTCTGTTTTACCTGGTAGTTGATCTGTCTGCTGATGAAAGGGTGGCAGGGCATGGGAGCCAGGCAAAGAGGTAAACAGGTGGCATCCTTTGCCTATGCCCTTAGCCGACTGGCCAGGCAAGGCTGCCATGGGGGTTTCAGGTTGGATGGGCTTCTGGGTCACGGGCCCCAGGAAGCCCCCAATCACTGGTTTGGGGACAAAATGGAAGGCGTGGCGGAGAGCAGGCAAGAGGAAGGGAAACTGAAGGTCGGTGGAGGAGAAGCAGTATGTGGGAAAGAGTTTGGTTGAAGGACCTGGTATGCAGCCTCGATGGGCCACGGTCTTCAAGAAGGGGAGACCTCACAGCATCCCCTGTGCTAATAGTTGTCCCGAGTGCCCAGCCAAATGTAGCAGGCGCATAACGGACTGCAGGAGGAGTTCCCTTTCAGGCTTCCCGCTCATGTGGCCCAAGAAGCCACCAATTACAAGGTTGAAGGTGGGATGGAAGGTGTGTTGCTGGGCGAGCGGAGGAAGGAAAACTGTAGGCCTCGGGGACGAGTGGTGTTGAGTAGCCTGTTCTGCGTGCAGTCTGTAGGGCACAAAAAGTGCTTTGAATCAAGAAGGGGAATCCTTGCCCTTTGTGCCACTAGTTGTCTGGCATCCCCAGGAAAATATGTGAGGTGCATGCTCTGAAAATAATAAGGCGCATATTGTCGGCACGTGAGTTTATCATAATGGGGCTTTATCTCACTGTTATTCTCACTTCCTTCCTAGAGCACTCTAGACATGAACACATTTTGAGTATGTGTTTATAGTGGGTTGTGCATTTGCGTGTGTGTGCGCGCAATTGTGGCTGTGTGATTTTTTGTGTATTTCTTATGATTGTGGATTGTTGTGCTGATTGGTATGTAAATGTACGTGCATATATTTGTAAAAGCGTGTATATTTGTGCGATTGCATGTGAAAAAGTCTGTGTACCTCGGTCTCACGTGCTGATGTGTGTGTGTTGCCTGCTCTCAAGATTGCAAAGCTCATTGCGTACACGTGTGAGTTATTTTGTATTGTTTTGGTTTCACCTCACGGTGACTGTTATTTCTCTTTTAGGCGCACGCCTAGTAAGGCCGGCTCACTTCCATCAACAAGAGGCCTTGCAGAAACAACACGCCACCCGGCGAAAGGTCAGCCTGAAAGCCGCACTTCCCTCGGAGGTGAGCGCGCCAGGTAAATAAACACAAAGGGGGCACCGGCTAGCGGTTCAGCGCGGCCGGGTGTGCCTGTGCGTGGTGAACGCGCCCGTAAACACGACGAGCCGGAAGTGCAAGGCCGCGCGCGCTCTCTTTGAGGTGTCTGGAATCCGCGAGCTGCCGGCTCGCTTCCGGGACCCGGGCTGCCCGCAGCAGTGGAATGCCCTCGTGGAGGTGAAGCCCCCTGCTGCTCCCCCAGCTCCGTGGGCTGATGCTAATGCCGGCTGACACTAGATAAACAGTTAACTTGGGATGCAGAGATGGAGTTAATTAGGCCGTGAGCTGCACTGAAAGCTGCCCCACCGGGGGCGAATTATTTGCTGCCAGATCATAGCACAGGGAGGGGGAGAGGCAAAGAACGTGCACAGAGGGATATTATGAGCGCGAGGGGGCAAGAAAGAAACAGAGAGAGAAAGGACGTGAAAAGGCTTGAAAGGGAGAAAAAAGGAAGAGATAAACAAGGCAGGAAAGTAAGAAAAAACAAAGACTGTATGAGAAAGAAAAGAAAAAGCGTGAAAGAGATTAACACGGCAGGGTTAAACAAAACGAGAAACAAAGGAAAAAGAAAGCAAAAAACAGAAAAAGTAATAAAGAAAAGAGCGTGGAAGAGGGAAAGAAAGGAGGGAATACATCAAGAATGAAAGAAGGCATCAACAAGAAAGAAAGTTAAAGAGGAAAAGAAGGAGGAAAGGACAGAAGCCCTGAAAACAACTTGTGTAGGATGAGGACGGTTAAATGAAGGGCAGGCAGAGACGATATAGTATAGAAATATGGCACGGGAGAAGACATGTAGTGCGGTGAGAAACCCAAGACCGCCAATAGAAGGAACACCTCGAGAGAGGCTTTCGGAGTGACATAAAGAGAGGGGCACGAGAAAGAGGTGCATAGATACAGGGAGAATCAAGTGGGGGAGCGGTGTGAGAGCGTGAGCCAGCAAAGAAAGTGAAAATGGGGGGGGGGGGTAGGGGTGAGCCGCACCAGAAGACTTCTTACATGCTTGCCTGATGTTCCAGACCATTTCCTGAAATCCAATATCCCAATGTACAGCACTGTTCTTGGTAAATACAAATACTACTACTAATCCGGTAACTTGAGTGTGGATTCTCAGACGGCAGCGCTGTGAAACAGTCGGGTTGGAGAACTAGTTCCCATCTGACACGGCTTGAGCCAGGGCGGGCATGCGCGGCTGTTGTTGACGTGCCCCTCCATCGGGTATTTTATAGGCGCCTGTTTATGCCCCCTGGCCCCAGCTGGTAAGGCTGGACATTCATATGCATTCGGATGGTAACTTAAAACGTGTCCTTCTTGTAACATTTTGCTATTAGCGCTCCACGGCTGCGCCTATCCGCGGGTCATTACGGTACTGCGCCTCTCCAATCAATCCTAATGCGATGGCAATTGCAGTCCCTGGTGGGGGCAGCTCGGGTTTCCTGTAATGGCTCTACCACATTTTCCTGGACCTCCTCCTTTAACCTGAGATGCGGGAGGGGGGCGACTCCTTTCCCCTCTCCTGATTGCTTCAAGATGTGGGTCTGCCGCAGCAGGGAGGGAGACAGAGAGGCATGGGAGACAGGACGGTGAAGGAAGATTGAGAGGAGAAAGAGAGAAGGAAAGAAAGAAAGGAGCAAGGGAGAAAAAAGAAAGAAAAGGTGAGGGATTACAGAAAGTATGAAGCAAACCGAAAGAACAAGAAGGGAACAAAAGAAAGAGAACAGAAAAAGGAAGAGGAGGAAAGGAGGGGGACTAAAGGGGAAAGAAAGAAAGAAAGCAAGAGAAAGATAGAAATAAAGAAAAAGAAAGAAAGAAGCGAAAGAGGAGAGTATACAGCAAGGAAGAAGGAAAAAAGAAGAGGTGAGGAGGGATTACAGAAAGTATGAAGCAAGATAGAAAGAAAAAAGAGAACAAAAGAAAGAAAACAGCAAAAGAAAGAGGAGGCAAGGAGGTGGCTAAAGGGGAAAGAAAGAAAGAAAGAAAGAAAGAAAGAAAGAAAGAAAGAAAGAAAGAAAGAAAGAAAGAAAGAAAGAAAGAAAGAAAGAAAGAGTGTGGCGGGATTACCGAAAATATGAACCAAGATTGAAAGAACAAGGAGAGAACAAAAGAAAGAGAACAGAAAAAGAAAGAGGGGGCAAGGAGGGGGGCTAAAGGGGAAATAAAGCAAGAAAGATAAATAAAGAAAGAAGCGAAAGAGGAAAGTAAACCGCAAGGGAGAAAGAAAGTAGAAGGTGAGGAGGGATTGCAGAAAGTATGAAGCAAGATAGAAAGAAAAAAAGAGAGCAAAAGAAAGAAAACAGAAAAAGAAAGAGGAGGAAAGGAGGGGGCTAAAGAGGAAAGAAGAAAGAAAGATCTTAAAAGGAAAGGAGAGAAAGAATGAAAGAAAGAGAAATAAACCTATACAGAAATAAAAAGAAAGGTGGACCCAAGGGAGGGAGAGAAAGAAAAAAAAGAAAGAACGAAAGGTTGGCAATATAGGAAGGAGGGACTAGCAGAAGAAATAAATACATACATAAAGAAAGACAAACAAGGGCATAAAGTCAAACGTGAAATTATTACTAGTGTAATGGACGAAAGTGAATCAACAACAAGGAACCGTGAAAAGGGAAATAAAAAAGAGGGGGTATAATAATAACACCTTTTTAAATATAGGGCATAATACCGTATTCCTCACGCTTCAAAGCGCTGTTATAATTGATGTTATTAGCAGCCACTGTAATGATACTCAGTTTATGGACTTTCGTAGGGAAGGAGTGCTTCGTTGGCCTGCACGGAACTGGAACCTGTGCTTAACTCAGTGCACTTTGTGACTTCTATAGAAAAAGCGATTGAGAGAGAAGAGCGAGAGAGAAAGAGGAGAGGGCTAGACTGAGTGGTAAAGGGTGTGTGTGAGAGAGGGGGAGAGAGAGATCAAGAGGACTGGGAGAGAAAGAGAGGGATAGACCTGGTGGAGCCAGAGATTTCTCGGGAAGGGCCAGTCTGGGGGTCTGTCCTTGCTCTCAGGTCCCAACACAAGCCTAGCCCGCCCAAATGGTTGCGCCAAACGAGGCAGGGGTGTGGGGGGCTGTGTCAGGGTAAATAGAAGGGGGATGTGGGGGAAGGAAAGGGAATGGGGCAATATAAAAGGCTAAAGAGGTTTGGCCGACAAAAGGGGCTGGGATGAGAAAAGGGGCTAAAAGGGGCTAGAAAAGCAGATAAACAGTACTGGGGCGCACAATTGGCTAAAGCGGGCTAGGGGCAACAAGGGACAAGAAGAGGGGTTGAAGGGGACAAGAACAGGTGCTAGGAGTAACAAAAAAGGGATAAACGAGACTGGTGGCCAACAATTGGCTAAATGTTTGGGGGCTATAAAAGTGACATGAACAGGGGCTAAAGGGTGACGGGGCAAGAAAAGGGTCCATTGCAACAAAATGGGGCTAAAGGGGGCAAGAACAGATGAAAGGGGCAGACACAGGGGCTACGGGCAACAGAAGGGGCTAAATGGGACTTGGTCAAGAAAAGGATTGAGGGGCACCAAAGAGTCTGGGGGCAGCTAAAAGGGTTGAGGGGCAACAAAAGGGGCTACATGGGACAGGGGTGGTCAAGAACCGCTCACTTCTGGGTTTATTGCTTAAATAGTAAGTAGACTATCGGTAGCAAACTGCAATTTGAATTAGTTTTGAGGGCATCTCCCCTCCTCATCAGGCCAGACATTTGTAATCCAAAGTATTATAGCGTAGAGCAAAAGTCAGGAAGCCCGCCCTGGTCAGCCACAGGCCTGCAAGCACTACATGGATGCAGGTATTGAGGTTCCTGCTATAAAGTTTGCGTGGTGATGTATATGATTTTATCTATGGGGTTAATATTACTTGTTGGACAACGATTGATTATTCACTTAATATTTGTCCAAATGCAAGAACTCTTTTCAGAAAATCAAATCTGTTTGATCTTTGTTTGCTTTGTTACTTTGAATATGGAATTATCGTTCATTGATATCCCGGTGAATGTACATTCTGGCTACTTTTCTATTTCTAGACTTCATATCCTGTGTAGGATTGCAATTGATTTGTTCCCTTTAGCTGTGCATGCACCCATGAAAAGATGCTGTATAATTAAATATTCTCGCGAGCGATGCTTGGAAATATAACAGAATGGTATGTGTTACAATGATGCTCTTCAGTGCAATTGTATTTTTTTTTTTAACGCTATCCAACTTTGGAAGCTTGTCCTGAGCACTGTGTGGCCTCATCTTGAATATTGTGTCCAGTTTCTAAGGCTTTTTTGGTGTAAACTCCAGTTCTAGAGGCTCGAACTGGAGTCCTATGTCCAGTTCTAGAGACATCCCATGGAGTCATTACTCCACTTCTGTAGGCCTTATCTGACGTCATGTATACAGTTCTAGAGGCCTTTCCTGGTGTCAATAATTCAGTTCTACTGGCCTTGGATGAAGTCCATACTCCAATTCTGGGTGCTGTATCTGGAGTCTTGTGTCCAGTTTAAGATGCCTTATCTTGAATATTGTGCCCAGTTTTTAAGGCTTTTTTGGTGCCATCTCCTGTTCTAGCGGCTTCAACCAGAGTCATATGTCCATTCTAGAGACATCACATGGAGTCATTAATCCAGTTCTGGAGGCCTTATCTGAAGTCATGTATTCAGTTCTAGAGGACTTACCTGGTGTCAATAATTCAGTTCTATTGGCCTTGGTTGGAGTCCGTACTCCAATTCTGGATGCTGTATCTTGAGCCTTGTGTCCAGTTTTAGAGGCCTCATCTGAAGTCAACACTCCAGTTCTCGAGGGCTAGTTTGGAGTGATGTGCCAATTTCTGGATGAATCATCTTGAGTATTATGTCACGCCTGAAAGCCTCACTTGAAGGCAATACTCCATTTCTATAGGCTTCACCACCTACAGACAGTCCTTCAAGTGAAGAGGCCTAAGCTTGAGCATTGTGTCCAGTTCTGGATGCCTTACCTTGGGTCCGTATTCCAGTTTCCAAAACCACACCTGGAATCATGTTTCCTTTAGTAGAGATTTCACCTTCAGTATTGTGCTCCGTTCTGAATGCCTCATCTCAAGTCAGTACTCTAGTTTTAAAGGCCTCACCTGGAGTCGTTACTCCAGTTTGAAGTCCTCATCTGGAGTCATGCATGTTGTTCTAGAGGCCCCACCTTGAGTATTGTGTCCATTCCTGAAAGCCATGCAAGGAGTCAATACTGGAGGCCTCATCTGTTCTGTAGCCCACATCTCTGGAAAAATAAACACAAACTGCATGGTGTCTGGTTTAAAACTTCTCATGCAATACTTAGCAGAGACATTAGGGTTTTGGGATGGAGAAGGGTTACCCCTAGCTACATATATTTTAAACCACAACACCTATAAGGATAGGGTGATGAATGGAAGCATGTTTTTAGTGGATGGATGGAGGGACGGAAAGGGCAATATCTAAATAATCCTGTCCATGGAAAACACATTTGGGACTCATTACAAATATGGCAGTGCAAAAGAAATTATTGGTAACAGAATTACCACCAGTTTTCCAGCACTGCCATACTACGAGTATGGCCGTGGAGTGGGGGATTCACCTCCAGCATCATGCTGGATGTAAACCCTCCCAATGACCGCCAGAACAAATTGGCAAAATTGTCGGAATTACCACTGCAGTAATTATGCTGAAAAAGCCCCATAGAGTCCAAAAGACTCTGAAAAAATGAGGATTTGCTCTGCCCCCTGTAATCCAGTGGTAATTCGGCCAGACCAAGTGGTGGTATCAGTAATTCCATTGGGTGGTATTCTGGTGGATTTACACTGTAATTCCACCCAACTCGTAATGAGGTCAAGTTGTATACGAAGCTGGCTATCAAACAGGAAGAATTGCTACACGCAGGGGCCACACGTTTTACATGGAAGGAGGGAGCCTGAGGGTTAACGTTAGAAAGTGATGCTTTCAGAAAATGGGCACGGAGTCAGGACACCCTCGAAGCAGGAATATCAAGTACACAAAAGGTGGTAAAGCTGGAGACTGCGTTAGTGCGTTTGTGTGTGTGGAGGGCAGCATTCGAGCTGACAGCAGAGTTCTGTCTATCCTTCAGCTACTGTTGAAATGTTTATTTTTTTAAATTTCACTTTGACTCTTGTTATTTCGTGTCCTTTAAAAATGCACAATGCAATTGACTAGAGCTCTCCCACAGGTCATTGCGTTTCCCGTGGCAGGCGACATCTACTTTAGAGCGGGACAGCAGGCAACGAAGCCAGCTTGCACCCCTTCTCGGAGCGTGGTGCCCCCAGGCAGCATTTCCGAAGAGCTCCACCCACACCCCCGCCTCCTCGGCTTTTTTTTTGCCATTCACATTTCCCCATCCTTAGTCTATTCAATTTCTCCGCATAATGGGATCTGGCCGTAACCTGAGAGCTGGGTAATTGCAGCTTCTGTGCCACGGTCCCTTCTAAATAAGATAATGCACGTGAATTACGCTGCAAAGTGCTGCAGACAAATTGGGACTGTGTGCCACTGCCGGATTGATCGCTTTCTTGCAGGACTTTTGGTGACTTCCTTATGGTGCTTGCACATCAGAATCGCCGCCCCCAAACAGTGTCTGTCTCTCTATCCAACCAGTTATCTTTCACTATCATTTTGACCCTCATCTTTCTGTCTGTCTCTGTGTTTGTCTCTTTCTGTCTCTCTTTCTCGCTCTATATATTTGAATTATTATTTATTTAATCAGTGAAATTGAGTTAAGAGAGAGTCAAAATAGACCAATTTATTGCAACAAAACCTATGACATGCTGTGGGTGTGGGAAGTGATGACACTCTTTCTTCAGAGTGCCCCCCCACCCACTGTAGATGTCCCCCAGGATGTCATTTTTAACCTCATTGTTGATCCCTTCTGTGATCGCATGTGCTCATGGGTAGGCCAACTGGGGGTGGGAGGGGTCTGCAAGTTTATACTGTCATCACTTCCCACACATTCCGAATTTCATGGGCTTCATTGTGATGAATTGATGTACCTTAGCTGTATCTCAAAAGTCTTTTCACAGAATTTTAAGGGTTTTGTCATGCCATGTCTCATTCAGGGACCACTGAGCCTGGCCTTTGCTGTGACCACTGTACACTCTGCACCAATTAGGATCAATGGCATAGGCCCACTGGCATGACTAGTGGCCATGGCCCATCTCCCCATCTCTAGTAAATAACCAGGTCCCATCGGCCATGGCCTTTGGATTTTCCCCCTTCTTACATTCCTGTGAAATTTTCCCCCCAAAACGTCCTGCAGAATTACAACCCCGATCACCGTGGCACCACCTTGCATTGCCCTAAGAACGGTCCCCAGGGAAACACTGAGTTTTCCTGAGAACCATGGTAATGCTGAAACGCTCAAAATGGAAAAGGTCTTCTCCATTCCCACTGCCACTATACATGTGCACTCCCTCCTCCTTTTAGGGTCCCAACTTTCCCCACATTGTGAAAATCCCTCCTGACCCTTAACTATTATCCTCTTTTCTCCACTCTGTCCCATGGTTCATTTTTTTCCAATCTCGTCTAAATGATCTGACTCAAAACACGTTCTCAGCCCTCCCCAGAGAGTCCAACTAACTAACTGGTCCTCTTTCACGCTCCCCACACCTACCCTGAGCTGAAACCACCCCTTTCCATTTTCCTCTCCTCCAAATATTATTTTGAGCACTTTTATTTTTTATTTTCTTGTGGGATTACCAGGAACAGGCTCGTTTCAAGCAAAAGAAACAATGACAGATTTTTCATATTTGAAAAGCATGAGGGCCACAATGCACCATGGCACATATATAAACGTGTTTAGGACACGGCAACCCCCTTTTCTGTCAATTTTTTTTAACACTACTCAACAAATTTACATCAAACCAAAATAAACAGATACCTGCACTGCTTTGTGCTGAATTGCTTTATTTGGCAGAAACCCATGCATCCGTTTTCTCTGTGCACGTGTTCAAAAGAATTACCTTTTTTTCTATGGAAACTGAACCAGTTAGGCTTGAACCAGTTTGTTTCTATGCTAGTCATTTTTTAATTGTTTGACGATTTTGCTGTGTAATTTCCAGTTTGGAGGGGGAGGAGTTTCAGACAGTGCCTTTTGAAAGTTTCAGCCACATCCATTAAGCGAGTAAAAAGTTATGCACAATATCATTTTCAGAAAAGTCAATGCTCATAGGTGTTTTCTGAAGTATAACTATAGTTAAGGTGAGTATCAAGTTCCATCGGAAACTTGAAAATTGAATTGATAATAACGTTTCACTTGCAGGACAGATTTGGCTGATATTTTGCAAACAAACAGTTTGTCAAGGACACCCCCAGATTGGAAATTATGGGAAGGATGTGTTAAACAATTAAAACGTTCTCAAGAAAGTAGAAAAACGCTCTTTTCAGCCACCTCCCATTCATTTTGCCGTAGACAAAAAGTCCACATTTCTGCGCAGGGCAAGAACCGCTGGACAGAATAAGACAAAGAAACAACTTGGGCACAAAGTGTTGATTCAATTTCTGGGAGGGATCTGGGGTTATTCTGTGCAGTCGTTTTTGAAATATTTGACAGGGAAAGGGGTGACCCTTCTCCCAAAGTTATAGCTATGTATCCCCCATGGTGATTTGCAGCAGAGAGGCTGAGAGGCTTTTCAGAAATGACAAAGCAGCCATTTTCCCCCAAAATTCTATTGCTAATACCTTTTGACTTGCTGGATGGATTTGGATGCCATTTTCAAACTGAAAGTCATGCTTTGGAATGTAATCCCCCAGGACTTTACAGAGTCTAATAACATTCTCGACATGAGAAAGAGACTCAAAACACTTTTGTTTATATAGTCACTCCTAGGGTAACTGTTACGCTCACCTGGCTCCCACAGGGGCGTCGATCTGAACTGGACAGCTGCGGTCTCCACCAATGTGATGCATAGTGCCGAGATGACGGACTGGACTGGCCCACCTAGCTTCTTTTGCTTGGCCCGTAGAAATATTCTTCTGCAAATGGAGAAAGGGAATTAACCACCTGTGGAGTTGAGCGTTAACCCTCCCCCTCACTCCTGCTGAACTCCCCACTGATCACCTTTGATGTCCCCTCTTATAGTCTCACCTGATGGTTTGAAAAGATGAGCTCTCCATCCTGCATTGAGCGCAGGGGCGCGTAGATAACCAGTTGCTTCACTGGCTCGAAGGAATTGGTGAGTTCCAGATCAATACTGACTCTGAGATTCCTGGCAAGACGCCGTAAGTATGTAGTTCGTAAGAGTTCAAATGTCTGACTTTCACTCTATCCGATTCCTTGCAGGTTGCAGCTTGACCCTAGCAAAGAGTTCCTCGTGGCAACCGTAATATGCAGGTAAGGATTTGTATTATTCAACACAGTTCGATAAAATAATGTCACTATGTAACCTGTTGCTTTCCCCCTTATTCAGGCGCTGAGAGAAAGTATGAAGTCTCGGGGAATAATGCCTCCGGCGGTAAAATCAGGTAAGTCTACTGTGGTGATGAGTTTTCCCCTTGTTTGTCCCTTTGTTTCACCTTGCTGTTCTTTTGTTTCCCCTTAGGGGCCGGGGTTCGGCGAGAATGCAGTGGAAGCTGCGCCGACCCGTGAAGAGGAATAGTACCCCCGTTGGTAAAATCAGGTAAGTCTATGGGGGGTAACTAATATTGCCTCTGTGTATTCCCTTGGCTCACCTTGCTGTTGTTGTCTTCCCCTTAGGTGCCGGAGTGCGGCGGGAACATGCCGAAGGATGTGGTGGAATGTGAAGATGCTGCGAAGGCCGGTGAGTTCGGCGCGGTGCTGCAGCAGGCGAGACGACGCGCATAAATTAACTTCTTTCTTCCAGCTCGAAGGCGCGATGGATCGGGAATTCAGGTAAGGATCAAAGGGATTGCTCTTGTTCTAACCTTTTCTCCTTCTTTCTCCCTTTTTCTAGGAGCTCTGGACTCGAGGCGGGCGTGGCAGAAGACTGGATGCAGAATTGCAGGCACGGTGAGCGTTACGCTGCTGGATGCAGAATAACGCGAAACGTGTGCTGCTCTTTGGGATTGGTTTAAATAGCCCCCAAAGTAGTCCTAGGTAAGTATTCCTCCCCAGCCCCACCCGAGTAAAAAAATAGTCCTTAAGTAAAGTAGTCCCTTCCAAGCCTCTATTGGCTTGGAGCTCTTGCAGCATGGTCTGCATCAGCTAAGTTTGCAGCATGGTCTGCAACAGGTAAGTTTTAATCTATGAGCGCCAGGACTGACTCTCCATATGAGCCTGGCGCCATAGACGCCAGAACTGCACCCAAATAGCCCCTAGCAGGGGTTGTTGGGCTTGCCTGGAATGACTTGATGCCTGCTTCCGGGGTTGCTGGACTTGGTCTAGGTCCCCGGGGGTAGGCATCATGACAGTAACGAGGATTATTTTAAATAACAGCGCTTAGATGGCCTGGCCATAGGCACTATATCAATACCAATAGCAATAGCAATAGCAATCACATCAGGCTAGAGCTCGGGAGTGGGAAAGAAGACACCATGTGATGTTGGACATTTGGGGATTGGGTTGGGGAGCCAGTTACAGGTAGAACATTTTCATTTTATCAGGGGAAGACTGCTGGAATCGCACAAAATTACTGCGGCAACACCACAAGATGCGCTCAGAAAGAATGTGCATCACATGAAGTGATGAGTGATAAGGGGTAATGAGAGAGGGTTAAGGGGGAAAAAGCAATTGAGTGGAGGGAGGGGACCTGGAAAAAGGAAGGGGGACACATGTTGAGTGCCTGTGAGGACGTGGAAGACTTTTTAATTCTGAGCAATGTTTCCCATTATCGCGGGAATCGGAAAACCGCCACTGTATCTCAGCAATTTCTATGATTGGAAATTATTACTGTGAAATTATTGCGGGAATAAGGAGTTATAAAAAACGGTTTCACATCTGCAGCACGTACATCTACTGGGCTGGGGGAAATGGGTTCGGCACTCGCATTTCAATCAAGTCCACTTCAACTATGCACCCCATGTTGCTCAGTGTATGACCACAATGTTGAAACCACAAATGACAACACGGGTGATATCACTAATTACATCATACATGACATCACTGATGGCATCACTAATGACATCATACATGACATCTCTGACGAGATCAATAATTGCATCATATATGTCATTATTGATTCTATAAGTTAGAATATCTTTGTTCACATCTTTTGATACATATTTTATTTCATTACACTTAACAATAATAGCAACATGACATGGAACAATATGCTGATATATGATTATGTGTAGAACATTAATTTTAGTACTTATCAGCTAATACAATTTAAAATATAAATATGTAAAATTATATAAATGGTTTGAATTTCATGTATTTTGTATGAAATTGTTCAGTGAAAAAACTTTAGTGGACTTGACATTAAGGTGCTGCTTTAATGCCTCAAAACCCCTGAAATTCAACAGGTGCTGGAAGCTACGCCACCTTAACTATGAGGCCCCCATTGGGCAGCCCCTAAGCACACTGATGACATCACAAATGGAATCACTGATGATTTCACATATGACATCACATATGGCATAATGAGTAACATCCATGGTACAGCAGATGGCGCTACAAGAAAGAGAGATGCAAGATTTAAAAAGTGTGTTTCTGCATATAAAGCTGGATTCGGGTGCACGCTTGGTTGGAGTTTGCATTTAAAATTATAGGCTGTTTACAGCCATGGTATAATTACACATGAGAGTTACTCTGTATTGATTAACAGCCCTTATGCAAAGAAGACATTTTAGTACTCCAATTATGACTTTACACCTGTCAACCAAAGAACAGAACATACATAATAAGGGGCAGTCTCAGGCCCCAAAGCTATAACACTATATTTTGTACCTACATTTTGGCACTTTTGAAAAATAAAACACTGGACGGATTAACACCAAGTGACCAAAAGAACGCTTTCAGGACCTGACCAAAGATCCTCATGCAGGTTTCATGCAAATCCATCCTGCAGTTCGGGCTGTAGCCGCAAGAAAAATGTTGCCCTCATTCAAGCCTATCGAGACTTTGAAAATGTTTGGACCCCCTCCCAACATTTTCCACAATTGACGTCACTGCACTAAACTTTGCAAGAACATTCCAAGTCAAGTCTATACTCTTTTTGCAAAGATTTGTGCGGATTCGTCGAACAGTGCCAAAATTATAAGCTGCACAAAAACTGTTTTACACCAACACTGAGCATCAAGTCGAGCATCGAGTATTCAAGGTCAGGTCTATATGGTTGTCATAATGTTTTGTGTGTATATATTTGACAAACGTCACCAAAGTAATACACTCTTTGCCATCTCTGTAATGTATGCTTGCATTATGTTTGCTAAACATTTTCTAGTTTGAGACCAGTTAAAATGAGCAATACATTGCAACAAAACCTTTCAATCAAATTTGCTGAAAAAACCTTAGTTAATGAAACGTTAAGGTGAAAATATAACACAGCAAATCCCTTGTGATGTGATCATCATTGTGGTCATGCACTGCCCAACAGGGGGTGAGTTGTTAAGGTGGCTTTTCCTGAATTGTCTGCAGAATTTCAAGGGTTTTGATATGTTAAATTTTCACTTTAACGTCTCTTCAACCAAGGTTTTTTCAGTAAAAAGATATATATATATTTTTTCTAAAAAAAAAACCTTTGTTAAGGTGAAGTTAAGTTGCACAGATTTGATGCAACAAAACCCTTGAAATTCAGCGGATGTGGCAAGTCATGATCAGCTGAACTCGGGGCGCTCCCGTTGATGTCCTCCAGAATGCTATGTCCCCCATAATGCCATTTTGTATGTCATTGTGAATCCTTTCTCTTCTAATATGTATGTGCTCATGGGCTTTGCAATGGGAATGCGCCCCGTTAAACTTGTCACGACTTCCCACATCCTCTGAATTTCAAGGGTTTTGTTGCATTAAATCTGCACAACTCAACTACACCTTAACTAAAGTTTTTTTCAGGTTATATATATATATTCACTAAATAAACTTGAGGTAAGGGACAGTTAAGGTGATCAGAATTAACACAACAAAATGCTTGAAATTCTGCAGATATGGGAAGTGATGTTCATCTTAACTCGGCATCTCCACATTGATGATCATCTTAACTCGGCGTCCCCCCATTGATGACTGCCAGGATCTAATGATGTGTTATTTATGTTGCTTACGCCTAAGTGCTTTACATAGAACACATATACATACAATATCACCCAACCAAAGTTAGTAGTCATTTATCGACCTCGGAAGGATGAAAGGCTGAGATGATCTTGCCGGGATTCAAACCTGCGGTCTGCAGGTCACACACAGATCACATCAGTGAGCACTCAACCCACTGAATTATCTTGCCGGCCTCTAATTTTGTATGTCATTGTGAATTCCATCTGTTATGGATGTGCTTATGGCTTTGCAACAGGGGGGATAATGAGTTAAGATGATCATCACTTCCCACATCTGCTGAATTTCAAGGGTTCAGTTGCATTAAATCTGATCACCTTAACTGTCCATTACCTAAAGTATTTTCAGTGCATTCCAAGGGTTTTGTTATACCATAGATTATTCAGGGGCCACTAGCCATGGCCTGAGGCTGTGGCCACTGTACATTTTGCACCAATAGATTTCTTTAGGAGTCATAAGCCATGGTCTTCGGCTGTGGCCACTGTACATGTTCAACATATAGGTTTCATTGGGGCCCACTAGCCATGGCCTTCAACCCAGGCCAGTGAGCACAGACTTTGTCTGTGCCCAGTGTATATTTTAAAATACTAGGTTTCTTTCAAGTCCACTAGTCATAGCCTTCGGCTGTGGCCGCTGCACATGTTGCAGCAATAGGTTTCTTTTGGGGCCCACTAGCCATGGCCTCTGACTGTGGTGACTGCACGTGTTCCACCGATAGGTTTCTTTGGGACCCGCTAGCCATGGCCAGTTGCCACTGCCTACGGCTGTGTCCACTGTAAATATTGCACCAATAGATTTCTTTGGGGCCCACTAGCCATTCCCTTTGGCCATGGCCAGTGGCCCCGGCCTTCAGCTGGAATGCGTGAGTTGGCTCAAATTCACTATTCTACTTTCTCATTTCAGGTGAAAGTTTTTTTTCAAGTCTTTTCAAACCCACTATAACTTCCAGTGATGGCTATTAGGTGACGTTGTCGAATGTGTGACTTGGCGCAAATAGACTATTTTACCATATATAATTTCCCTCCCCCATCTTCGATCTTATGGTGGGACTTTTTCCCATTGTACATGCTGCTTTGCACTATACACACTTTGTTTAGTTTGGACACCTTAAGAGAGATATATGTGGGTAATTTTAACACCTTGCGAAATGCTGACAGGCAGTGTTGCTTGGTAGAAACTAGATTGCACATAACACTTTAGTATTAAGCGCTAGACTGATACAACCAATACTCTACAAGCAAGCCGGATAAGAAATGTAAATCAGAATTTGTATTTCATAAGGAAAATGTATAAACTTTTTGTAAGAACACATAGACTTGTGCCTAAATAACACCAGCACAAGATGGCGCGAGCAGAACCCACTTATATGCTCATCTGGGTAATATCTTGATATTCAAAAACAGACTAACAGCAGATGAGTGACTCTATATTTATGGTGAATGCGATGCAATAATACACTTTCAACTCTGACAAAGCCCTTGTGATGAAACTCATTGGTTGGCTTACAACAGTCACTTATGGTGATACCGGAATATTAAGACAGCACTGGTGGGAAACAGAAATTATTGCTGTGTCCTTACTTCGCATGTCGACAGAGCAATGGAAGCGTTCTGTGAGTGTGGGGCCACTCTGAGAGGTTTTCGTCTCCTTTCAAAATATATATATATACATATATATATAGACTGCCACCCTATAGTTAAGGTGAGTCAGACTCCTATAAGGACCTCAAAAAATTCTATTACATATAACTTTTGATTCATGTGAGGGATCTTGCCGTAATTGTGAAGTCAATTAGACTGCAACGATTGGTAAAGCTTTGTTAAAGAATAAAAAAGCTATTCAGAAAACAGAAAAATCTAAAAAAAACAATGTTGCAGCCTACTTCGAATTCATTTTTCCGTAGACAAAAAAGGTCCATTTTCGCCTGACCGCACAGCCCAAACTACTGGATGGATATCGACAATGTCCAAAACAACATGGCACAACGCGTTTACTGGAGGCCTTTCTGTGATTTGGCGTTATTTCATGCAGTAGTTTTTTTAAATATTTGATGGGGAAGAGGGTGACCCTTTCTCCAAAATAGATAGCTATATCTCGGGTAATTTGTCAAAACCACGTGGTTTTAGAAACGAAACACCCGCCATCTTTTGTTTTCTCAAAGCGAGAGATAGACGTGACTATAGCTGAGGATATCAGAAAATGAAACGTCGAAAAAAAGCAATTTTAAGGTAAAAAACATGGACATGTTATTAGGCTAGAGGTGGGATAGAGGTGAGGGGCTGGCTAGAACACACCAAGTGAAATCCGGGAGTTGAAGGGGGTCTAGGGACTGAGTTTGCTACACAAAGCTTTCTGTAGCCTCACTATAGCTGCAAATAGCTGACATTTCATAAGAAACTGTGTCATAGAAACATTGTGGGTTGTGGGGAGAATGGGAGAGGGCAGGGGAGGTGAGGAGGACATCCTGGGTGTGTGGGATGCACACAGACTAGGTGGACAGTTGGTTAGTGCCTGGCGTTATAGAGGACTATGGGTAGCCGAGGGTATCTGTAGTGCCATGCCCGCGGGTACAGGTTTTTTCTTTAAAAAAAAAGATATTTAAGACATATGGAATGGTAAGGCCCTCACCCAGCTTAAATATCTTAAGCAGAGATTCTTTGAAAAAGGTGACAAAGCTCACACAATGCTGGCGAATAGACTTCGCAGACAGAGGGCGGACAGGGCAGTTTACAAAGTTAAGGTCGCCCGGGGTGTCCTGATCACGAACCCTCAAGACATAGTTAACCGCTTCTCTGAGTTCTACTCGGGGTTGTACGCCACGGAGAATAATGACACCTGTTCTGATATAGAGGAATACTTAGCCCCCCCTGCCACACCCGCCTATAATAGAAGAACACCTAGAAATGCTGAACGCCCCCTTCACTGCAATAGAGGTGCAGGGTGCAATCTCAGCACTCAAAGCAGGCACAGCCCCGGGACAGGATGGATTTACACCTACCTTTTATAAAAGAAACTCCAGTACACTTGCCCCTTTCCTCGCCAAATTGTTCACTTCCATTCTAGAAACCGCACTAGCTCCTAAATCCTTCACTGAGTCCATCATTATTGTAATCCCCAAAGAAGGGAAGGACCCTGTAGAGACTGTGCTTCATATCGGCCAATTTCCCTAATAAATGTAGATGCCAAAATTTACTCCAGCATACTAGCTTCCCGCCCCGCTCAGGTTCTCCCCCCAACAAGTCCACTCCGACCAGGTAGGGTATGCCGGCAAGGTGCGGACAACGTTAGAAAAACCCTTGACTTAATGGCAACCCTCCGAGAAGCTGGGGAAGATCCCTTTTTATTATCAGTTGACGCTGAGAAGGCGTTTGACCGGGTGGAGTGGCCATTTTTAAGAGCCGTTCTGAAGTCGGGCTGGGAGCTGCTTGGATACAGTGAGCAGAGGCTCTATACCGGTATGCCTGTGCCAAGGTTTCGATCAATGGAGTTTCACCCCCCCCTTCTCCCTTACTACGGGTACAAGGCAGGGTTGCCCACTATCCCCTCTCATTTTCGCCCTTCTAATGGAGCCTTTTGCTCAGGTTATTCGGTCCAACCCCATGATTAAAGGAATCCCACGGGGAGGTAAGGAATATAAGCTAGCAATGTTTGCTGACGACATTCTTTTATACCTCACCGATCCATCTACTTCCATTCCCGCTCTCTTGCAAGAACTGTCACGGTATGGTGCCCTTACTGGGTTTTCGGGTCAACCTACAAAAAACCGTAGTTGTCCCCCTTCGAAATAGCACCGATCAGGCACAACGGCTGAAGGAAAATTGGAACTTTCAGGTTCATGCTGACTCTGTTCGATACTTAGGAGTGAACATAACAGTCTCACTGCCTGACCTTTTTGAGGCCAACTACACTCCACTATGGATTGCCATTCAAAGTGCCATTTCTAGGTGGCGCAAACTTCCCATGTCCTGGCCAGCGCGCTTCACAGCCATCAAATTGAATATTCTCCCACGATTCTTATTTTTGTTCCAATCTCTCCCTGTCCTGGTCCCAGAATCCTTTTTGGCAGAGGTTAAGCGCATATTGTTAAGATACCTATGGGCTGACAAGAGGGCGAGGGTCCCGTACTCGACATTAATCAAACCTAAGGAAGGGGGAGGTATGAGTTTCGTGGACCTAGGGGAATGCTACAGGGCAACTCAACTTCGGGTTCTCCCGGATCACCTGTGGGAAAATCCCGAAAAACAGTGGGTGGCCATAGAAAATGACATTTTCGCTCCAGTCACGCTAGGAAAGTGGTTGTGGGTCCCATTGTCAGCCATGACACAAAGGATCAGGGAACACCCTATACTCAAGGTGCTGTGGTCTCTGTGGCGCCCCTCTCGAACCATGCAGGGGGTAACCACCTGGCCCTAACCCCTTAGTTGTATCTGGGCTCCACCAATCAAAATGTATTGTGTTCCGTCCAGCGATTTCAGCCATGGTACGAGGCGGGTCTCAGCCGGGTTGGACAGTTATGGAAAGATGAAGTGTTTACCACCAGGGATGAACTGAAGACAGATCTGCAGGGCGTAGATGTCCCCCCCATGCTCTACCTCCAGCTAAGAAGCGTCCTGAGCGACACTAGATGGGGTGACTCCCTAAAGCGCTCCCTGACACCGTTTGAACACATTTTGAGTACTCCCCAGGCATCAAGATGCCTCATATCAAAAATGTATAAAACGCTTATTTCGAGGGGTCTTAGTCGGCGCCCACAGTCAGAAGTAAAGTGGGAGGCTGATTTAGCCATAGAAACTAGACCAGAGTTGTGGGAGAGCATATATAGAGCGGTCTGGGCATCGTCTGTATCCAGGAAATACAAGAGGCACAATGTTCGACTACTTATGAGGTGGCACTACACTCCCCTTAGGCTGTCTAAAATGTTCCCCGGGACATCTCCCTACTGCTGGAGGGGATGCCAAGAACTGTGCGACTACTGGCACCAATGGTGGAAATGCAACAAGGTTCAGGTGTATTGGCGGGAGGTGCTGGGTTGGATCCGAGCAGTGGATGGTGTTCACAGGGACATGTCGCCCATTCTGGTGTTGTTTGGGGTGGATTCAGAGGACGAGGAAACATTCAAATCATTGACGTATTTGCCATGCAATCTCTTACTAGCAGCAAGAGTGTGCCTAACTGTTAAATGGAAATCAGCAGTTCTCCCCTCAAAGAGGGAATGGTTGCTGAAGGCACACGCCATATATGAAATGGAAAGCCTTACGGCTGCTGTCGACGAACTGCAGAGAAATGTTGATGCAATATGGTTGCCCTTTCTAGATTACTACACCGCATATTCGGAGTCCATGGACTAATTGGTACTAATTGAAATAACAGCCAACGAATAGAGCTAGGGGCAGTGCCCCTCACTGCCGTTCGCTCGTCTACCCTCAAGGCTTTGAATTGCGTTTTGGTGTTGTTACCTGGGTGAGGACAATGAGACACTATCAATAATGCGCAACGCGATGACAATGTGTAGGAGTTCATTGCTAATTCAAGCATTAAGCCTGTCTTTTCTTTTTCAGCCTAATGGTCTGTCATGAGTGGTTAGGGGGGTGGGGGGAGGTTTGGAGGGGGAAACGGGAGGCCGAATTGCAAGACTCCAGTTGGACAATGTTCCGCATTTCTTCTTCCTTTTATTAGATGAATGTTTCATGATAACACTGTTAGAGAATACTGTGAAGGTAACATGTATTGAAAATGTCTTGTTTCAGTTATAAAATAAGAAACGGCCAATAAAAACATATTTAATTTTTTTTTAAAAAAAGATATTTACAGCTATAGTGATTTTGAAGGTGAAAAATCACTGTGTTCCAGTCACACAGTAGGCATTTGGGACTCTTATCCATGCACTAAGTGGGACTGACTGTGAATGTTGCGAGAAAGCTGCTTGCTCCCTCAGGGTATGTTGCCTAATAAATTAGAACAAGTTACTTTAGAGCTAGGCTTCACATAACAGCATTTATATTTTACAATTTCTCTCTTTGTACACAGGCCATTGAGGTTAAAGGTTTATTTGCTTGTACTTGTCCCAAAGTTTCGGTGCACATTTTCCATGAAATATGTCCACTTATGAGTGCCCAAAAAATTAAATGTATGTATAGAACTGTAACTAATTGTGTTTCAGAAATGATTGCAGAGCGCCTCATCTACGATGCTCTGGCTGTTTGTAACTTCTCTATGGATCCCCAAGGCTATTGGCCGCTACTGCCAGCATTTAAACCAGTGCTGGAGGAAAGCCAACAGGTGAAGACGGCTCACCTCCAAGGATCACCGGCAATGAAGGTCCCTGTCTGTGCCTGTACTTCGTGCAACAATAGGAGAGGCCCAGACCCTGTACACACTGCATGCTCGGCCGAGGAGCCTGCAGTAACTATTTTGGTAAACAAAGCAGGTTCGGATCTGGAGCTCCCTGCTAAAATGGCCGCTGATGTCCAAGACAGAAATCCGAAATGCCCCCTGCATGCAGAGTGCCTCATCTACGATGCTCTGCTTGTTTGTAACATCTCTTTGGCTCCCAAAGGCTATTGGCCACTGCCACCAGCCTTTAAAACAGTGCTGGAGGCAAACCGACAGGCAAAGCCGGCTCACCTCCAAGGATCATCGGCAAGGATGGTCCCTGTCTGGGCCTGTCGGGGCCCGCAGAGTGGGCCCCCCACGCCGTCAATATGATCTACTCCTCTCAACTACACAGCCGCTACACTGTCTGGACCTGTACAAAGAAACCCCTTGAGTTCCTATCAGGTAAGCAAAGATCCCAAAGCTTTGCCGTACCTAATGTCACCCCTGCAGTTCTCAGCCTAACATGCACCATCTATATCCCCTTGCCGCCTCCAACCCTATTCCTAACTACAGAATGGCAAACACTGCCTCTCAGCTCAACTGCACATACCATTTGCGCTGTGCGCTGTACTCCACTTAACCTGATGGAGGTAGTAGTGCGCAACGGAGACCATCTATCAAGGCCATCCACTTGTGCACACCCACTGGCCGCACTCCCTTTAAGTGTAGCTCCAACCTGCTATTACCCACAAGGCACAAAAGTAGACCGCCCTCAGCACTGCTGGGCCCTCACAAGCACTTCACCCCCTCGACATCGAGGAACCACCTCCTGACCACACAAGTGTCTTCAGTCCTCATCACTCGAACCGGTCACCTCTCCTCTCCCGTGTCAGTGGCGTAACACTAATCAGTATCTTCAAAAAATGCCCTTCTAAGGTCATGCATGCACCTCAATGACACCAGACCTACCGTAGCTCAGCCAGTTTCCCCTCAGTGCTGGAGTTCCACCGGATTGATGAATCCACCACCAAACATCAATGTTGATGATCCAACTGCCCACGAAGAATCAGTGCTGCATCAAATCACCCCATAGGCACGCAAAATACACAGGGTGATTCCCCGGATGCCTCCTTCCCTGCATCATTAGCAGACTGCCTCACACCTAAGAGAAATAACTACATATGTGTGCCACTCTCACCGGCCTCAGTGACAATCTGTGCTGGCTCAGCACCAGCCTTCCTGCCTCCCTGAAACTTGAGGAGAAACATCTCCGGTTCCGGAAGCACCTCAAAACCTTCCTCTTTGCCTCCGCTTTCTCTCCCCCTCTCCCCTGTTAATATTACTGAAACTGCACTGAATATGCAACGGGGCCACTTACCTATCCGGGTCCGCGGCCCTGCCACTCTCCCCTGCACTGCCCCCCTGGCAACCGCTGCACTGTGGGTCTGTCTCTGTATCCCTACAGCCCCTCCTCCCAGCACTTGTCTGTGCTTATCCTGCACTTGCCACCAGATGGCCCTTATTATTTATCTTGTTCTACTAAACCTGTACTGCACTTCTCCTCTCCCTTTCCCCCTTGCACTTTTCCCTTCCCCTCCACCCTGCACTTGCACGATCTGAATGACACCTAGCCTAGTAGGATCGTTGTCTGTCTCCCCTTGTCCCCCCCCGCCTCGTCGCGCCTTGAAACACTTATGTATAGGCGCGTTATAAATGTCATATCATATCATATCATGTTTTTTGCTCCTCGGCTTCTGCACTTTCCACTCTCCCCCTTACATGCACTTTTTCCCTTTTCCCTTTCCCATGCACTTGCGCGTTCTCAATGTCACTTGGCCTAGTAAGATAGTTTTTATGTTGTGCTGTGTTCTCCCTTGTTCCCCTCCCTTGCCTAGCCGTGCTCTGAAACACTTGTGTACGAGCGCGATACAAATAAAACATCATATCATATCACCACCAATTGCCTTGGTCAGTGCACTATCGCCAGCTGGCTTTGCTCTATTGTGCAACAACCATACACCTTCTCCACTCCACTTGATACCAGTAGCATTATGTCCGCTGGTTGTAGCTGCCATGGTACTGAGTTGGTTGGATTATTGCAACTCTTTTTACCTGGTGCAGCCCATGGGCTTGATCCATCCGACTCCAACATTTTCAAAACCTGGCAGCACGGGTTGCGACGGGGTCACTGTATGGGGCCCATATTTCCCCAGTTCTGCACTCCCTCCACTGGCTCCCAGTGGCTCAGCGTATTCGCTTTAAAGCGTTATGTATTGTCCATCGGGCTTTGCACAATCAGGGAGCGGAGTCCATTCGAACTAAGTTTGTGCGCTATCTTCCTAAGCACTCCCAGTGCTTAGCAACAGCTGGCTTGCTATGTGTGCCCTCCTTTCGTCGCGCCTGTGTTGGGGGTTGGGTGTTTTCCATTAGTGCGGCTCAGCTGTTGAATGATCTTCTTATTGCCATGAAACAAATGCCAAACCGCTGGATTTTTAGGAAAACCTTAAAAACTCATCTGTTTTAATTTCTGCGGTTGATCGGCTGATTTTGTTTTTAGATGTTAGTTACTTGCCTCTCCAGCGCCATGATGCGCCCGGGCGACCGTGCGCTATACAAGTGACCATAACATAACATGACCTTCGACACCGGTCCACTTTTAAACAACAAACATTTCACCACCGCCACACTGCCCTGCTCCAACATGTAAGCTTATTCCAATTGGACCTGCCCCATCTCTTGATGCCAAGATAGTTGTATTACCGTCAAAATGCTCTGCACCAACATTTAACTAGTGCCAAATATGCAAATTGTACCCAGCACCCTGCCTGATGCCAAGAAAGTTGCATACAACTATCTGCCTATTGCCCCGGCTCTCCGTCCCGAAGCCAAGAGCGCACTACCGGAAGAATATCCTGCTGTAATACTTGACTGTATGCCAATTGTATCTTCCCCCTCTCCTGATGCCAAGATTGTTGTAATGCCAACAGTTTGCTATGCTCTAACACTTAACCATATGCCAGAAATGCAAATTGTACCTTCTTCCTTGCCTGATGCCAAGATTGTTGCATGTAACTCTCTGCATGATGTACTAGCTCCACGCCCTGAAGCCAAGAATGATGCATTACCACAAGACCACATTGTGCCAACCCATAACTATGTGCCAACTTTGCCTTTTCCCACATTTGAGGCCACTCCTGCCACCCTACTGCCTAACAACCCAGCGGCATCACACAACCACAGATCAACAATTGTACCCGGCCTTATCTCACCTAGTGCCACCAAGCCTGCCAAACTCCCTACCAACCCTAGGACAAAAGACACCCAGCTGATCTTTGTATTAATTAACGCTCGCTCAGTGCCAGCTCATGTGATTGACATCAATGACCTTATCACCTACAGAAACCTTGATGCCCCAGCCATCTCTGAAACATGGCTACATGATGCCTCTGGTCCAGCCCTCTCGCTAGCTGTCCCCCCAGGTTATACCATCTTCTGTAAAGATCACACTAATGTCAGAGGAGGTGGGGTTGCCATTGTGGCTAAAGACTCATTCCGATCAGGCCGCTTCATTCCTTTATTGAAGGAAATGGTGACATCCTCTCCATTAAGTTTTCCATTTCACCCTCGAGTACCATCGCTATTCACCTCGTCTACTGCTCCCCAGTCCCAATCTTGAAGTTCGAAGAGACCCTGCTCTATGTCCTAGGAGACAACATTAAGGCCTCCTCAAAAATCATCCTCCTAGGTGACTTCAACCTAGTCCTTAATGACCCAGTGGATCTTCAGGCCTGTTTGGTCACCAACTCCCTCAAAGCGCTAGGCTTTCTTCACTGTTCCAACTCCCCCACTCATGCTAAGGGCCGCACGCTAGACTGGATAGTAGACCTCAGCTCTCCATTTCCATTGGTTCAAACTCCCCCTGTCCATGGTCTGACCACAACACCATTGACTTAATTATTCCCCATCCCAAGAAACTGAATCTTTCCCCCACACACCTACTGTCAGCATTGGCTTGTAGCTCTTGCAAGCTCACTACAGAAGGCATACCTCTCTTCCTAGACTCTAGGCACCTAAAGTCCCCATTCTCTAAGGATCCTAATACACTAGCAGATCTCAATGCCACCACCTTGACCACGGCTGTCAACTCCATCGCCCTGCTAGCCCCACGCAAAGCCAAACTCATTAAGCACTCAAATTATTGGTTCTCCCTTGACCTCCTAGAGCTTAGGAATAGAAAACGCTTGTTCGAGTCGGCATGGATAAAAAAGAACATCTGACTACCTGCGACTTGAATACTCCAAGAGAGCGAAGTTATACAAGCAAGCCATTATTTCATCTAAATCTTCTGCATTCAATGGTAAAATGACCAATGCCAAGTCTGACTCCAGAGAGATCGACACTTTGAAGGGAAGTATGTCTTTTGTAGTGAGCCTGCGAGAGCTACAAGCCAATGGTGGCGTTAGGGGTGTGTGGGTAGGTTTCAGTTTCTTTGGAGAGGGAATGATGAAGTCAATGATGTTGTGGTCAGCCAATGGACAGGGGGAGTTTGAACCGATGGATATGGGGAAGGTGAGGTCTGTTATCCAGTTTAGCGTGCAACCCTTGGCATGAGTGGGGGAGTTGGAACGGTGAAGAAAGCCTACCGCTTTGAGGGAGTTGACGACGAAGAGGCCTGAAAATCCACTCGGTTGTTAAGGCCTAGGTTGAAGTCACCTAGGAGGATGATTTTTGAGGAGGTCTTAATGTTGTCTCCTAGGACATGGAGCAGGGTCTCTTCGAAATTCAAGATTGGGCCTCGGGGGCGGTAGACGAGGTGAATAGCGATGATACTGGAGTGTGAAATGGAAAACTTAATGGAGAGGAAGTCACCATTTCCTTTGATAGAGGAATTAAGCAGCCTGATGGGAATGGATTCTTTAGCCACAATGGCAACCCCTCCTCTGGCATTTGTGCAGTTGTAGAGGAGGTCCCAGACATGGCCTGCACCCCAGCTCTCCATTTCGAGGTACCTGGGACATACTCGCCGAGATATGTGACGTATAAGGAACAAATTAACCAACAGAGAGCAATTCTAGGCCTCTGCCCAGTGCCCATCAGAAATGCAATACCTGTCGAAGTGCCTAAAGCCAGACAACCATGGGCAGCTCGGTACCCACTGAGACAACCATACCAGCAGCTGACATGAAATAAAGACTACTTACAAACTGTCCCCGAAGAGACCCAAAGAGTCTTAATGGAGGGCAAATGGTGACGACATAAGAGCCCAGACAGACGTATAGATGAACATAAACGACGAACGAAAGATGACACATAAGGGCAAAATACAAAGAATAATGATGTAATGGACATGTAAGAAGAAACAATGTTGATACATAAAGAGACAAAAGGAAATGTAGCGGTGAAGCAAGATGAAAGTCTTCAACCAGCTAACACTTGTAAATAGGCTTGGAACGCACAAAGCTAAGAAAATGGAACTGATTGCAATGCTTAGTAGAAGAATAGAGCGGCATGCGCCAATTATATATCTACCTCAATGAAGCACAGTATACAAGTGCGACTCCATTTTGTAAAAGCAGAATTAAGCCCAGGCAGCAAAGGGCTAACAAGGCCAAGATTCATATTCCATCCAAAGCCAAAGGAAGGAGCAGAATCGAAACTCACTAAGAAGCAGCTCAATGCCTGGGAATTCAAGGTCAACCTAAGGAAGGGAGGAGAGCGGCAAACTCGGAGAATTGAAACTTCAGAGCATAGCAGCCAGCCAGTGAAGGTCAAGATAAGGAGGCCCCAGGCAGGTGGCGAGGCTACGGAAGAAACAAATACACGAAAAGAAGGAGAATGAAGCAGATTCACGGTGGACAGACACGTGACCAGCCAAGGGCGAAGAGGTACCAACGTCTGATGTCACCCAGAACCTGAGGATGCCATAACTTTTCCTGATAAGAAGCTACAGTTTCGAGGCCATCCTCAGCCAACTAATTGACACATAGCCCTAAAGTCCTGATTGATGGAAGGGAGGAAGGGTGAATCTTGGGGCACAAGGCACCTGGGTGTCTATTCTGCATGCTGCTAATTAAAGTGGAGATTTATGTCGAGGGGTGTAACCCACCCAATCACAATGGACCAAATAATCTTGGGTCCTATAGCTAGTATAACCAATTAGACGTTGTAATTGTAGTGACGTCTATCACAAGTGATGTTGAGGGATGGGCGTAGATGCCCACCCGATAAGAATTATCCAATCCTTACACTCTGTTACCATATACAGATATAGCACCTATACTTAAGTTACCTTTTCCAACCAATAGAATTCAATGACCAACTTATGAGTGTTACACGTCAATGATGACAAATTTTGAGTATAACTATTGCTGTCTGAATGAAGAATTTGGAGGTTGAAGCGAGACAGGCGATCGCAACACTGCCGATTTCCATTTGTTTCCCCGTTTTTTGTACTTGTCATTAAACGGACTTCCCTTTGCCAAACCATTGAGTTGTCCTTATTGAATTGTGTCGGAGTAAGAGAGTCCTGCACCCCATCCTCCTCAAGGTGCAGCAATCTTATTTTAAGGTGCCGGAGGGTGAGCTCTGAATCTCAATGGGCCCGTTCAGAGGTCGCTCCGCCCTCCAGCACACAGTCTTTATGGAAGATGGTTTAGCCTGGGGGACAGCTAGCGAGAGGACTGGACCGGAGGCCTTATGTAGCCATGTTTCAGAGATGGCTAAGGCATCAAGGTTTCTGGAGGTGATAAGGTCATTGATGTCAATCGCATGAGCTGATACTGAGTGAGCATTAATTAATACAAACATCAGCTGGGTGTCTTTTGCCCTAGGGTTGGTGGGGAGTTTGGCAGACTTGGTGGCACTAGGTAATATAAGGCTGGGTACAATTGTTGATCTGTGGTTGTGTGATGCCGCTGGGTCGTTAGGCAGTAGGGTGGCGTTAGTGGCCTCAAGTGTGGGGGCAGGCAAAGCTGGCACATAGTTATGGGTTGGGGCAAGGTAGTCTCGTGGTAATGCATCATTCTTGGCTTCCGGGCGGGGAGCTAGTACATCATGCAGATAGTTACATGGAACAATCTTGGCATCAGGCCGGGAAGAAGGAACAATTTGCATCTCTGGCATATAGTTTAGTGTTAGAGCATGGCAAACTGATGGCATTACAACAATCTTCGCATCAGGAGAGGGGGAAGATACAATTGGCATACAGTCAAGTATTACAGCAGGATATTCTTCCGGTAGTGCGCTCTTGGCTTTGGGACGGGGAGTCGGGGCAATAGGCAGATAGTTGTATGCAACATTCTTGGCACCAGGCAGGGGCCTGGGGACAATTTGCATATTTGGCACATAGTTAAATGTTGGTGAAGAGCATTTTGACGGTAATACAGAAATCTTGGCATCAAGAGATGGGCAGGTTAAATTAGAATTAGCTTCCATTTGGAGCAGGGCAGTGTGGTGGTGGTGCAATGTTCAATGCGTAAAAGTGGACTGGTGTCGAAGGCGCAAGGTTGTTGCACAATAGATCAGGTCATCTGGCGATAGTGCCCTGACCAAGGCACTTGGTGGTGCTGGGCCAGCACAAATTGTCAGAGGCAGGTGAGAGTGGCACACATATGTAGTTATTTCTTTATTTCTCTTAGGTGTGGGGTAGTCTGCTAATGATGCAGGGGAGCAGGCATCCTTGGAATCGCCCGGTGCATTTGGCGTATCTCGGATGTGATTAGATATGGCACTGATTCTTGGTGAGGCAGTTGGATCATCAACATTGATGTTTGGCGGTGAGTTCATCAATCCGCTGGAACTCCAGCGCTGAGGGTGTATGGACCAGCTACGGTAGGTCTGGTGTCATTGAGATGCATGCCTGACCTTAAAAGGGAATTTCTTGAAGATACTAAACATGGGCAGGACGGCCTCCTGCTCTGCCGGTTCTGCGCCGGTGAGTAGTGTTAGGCAGCCGACACTGGAGATGAGCGGTGACCGGTCTGAGTGACGAGGGCTGGTGACACTTGGGCTGCAGCAGCAGAATCGTGTGTGGTAGGGAGGTGGATCTTCAACGACGAGGGGGTTAAGTACTTGTGAGGGCCCAGCAGTGCTCAGGGTGGTCTACCTTTGTGGCTCGTGGGTAACTGCAGATTGGAGCTCCACTTAGAAGGAGTGCGGCCAGTGGGTGCGCACGAGTGAATGGCCTTGATGGTCACCGTTGCGCACTACCACCCGATCGAGTTGGGTGGAGTGCAGCACAGAGCGCACATGTTATGTGCAGTTGAGCTGAGAGGCAGCGTTTGCCATTCTGGAGTTAGGAATAGGGTCGGAGGCCAAAAGGGGATATAGTAGGTGCATGTTAGGGTGAGAACTGCAGGAGTGACGTTAGGTACGTCAAAGCTTTGGGAACTTTGTTTACCTAATAGGAACTCAAGGGGTTTCTTTATACATGTCCAGACAGTGCAGCTGCTGTGTAGTTGAGAGGAGTAGATCATATTGATGAAGTGGGGGGCCCTCTCTGCACGGCCCGACAGGCCCAGACAGGAACCATCCTTGCCTGTGATCCTTGGAGGTGAGCCGTTTTGCCTGTCGGCTTGCCTCCAGCGCTGGTTTAAAGGCTGGCAGCAGCAGCCAAAAGCCTTGGGGAGCCATAGAAAATGTTACAAACAGGCAGAGCATCGTAGATGAGGTGCTCTGCACATAGGGGGTATTTTGGATTCCCGTCTTGGAAATCAGCAGCCATTTTAGCAGAGAGCTCCAGCTCCGAACCTGCTTTGCTTTCCAGCATAGTTACTTCAGGCTCCTCAGCAGAGCAGTGTGTGCATGTTCTGGGCCTCTATTATTGTTTCATAAAGTACAGGCACAGACAGGGACCATCCTGGCCGGTGATCCTTGGAGGTGAGCCGGCTTTGCCTGTTAGCTTGCCTCCCGCACTGGTTTAAAGGCTGGTGGCAGCAGCCAATAGCCGTGGGGAGCCATAGAAATGTTACAAACAGGCAGAGCGTCGTAGATGAGGCGCTCTGCAATCATTTCTGAAAGACAATTAGTTACAGTTCTACACATATGTTTAATTCTTTTGGCCCGCATAAGTGGACATAATCCATGGAAAAGGTGCACTGAAAGTTTAAGATAAGCACAAGCAAATAAACCTTTAACCTCAGTGACCTGTGTACAAAAAGAGAAATTCTGTTAAATATAAATGATGTTACCCTAGCTCTAAAGTAACTTGTGCTAATTTATTAGGCAACATACCGTAAGGGAGCCGGCAGCTTCCTCACAACTGTGCAGAGTCAGACAACTGTGCAGAGTCAGTCCCACTTACTGCATGAATAAGAGTCCCAAATGCCTACTGTGTCACTGGCCTCAGTGATGTTTCACACCCAACGTCACTAAAGCTGTAAATATCTTTAAAAAAAAAGAAATAACCGGTCACGGACATGGCACTGCAGATACCCACAGCTACCCATAGTCCTCTATAACTGTGGTTATCAGGAAAAACAATTGTACAAAAAAAAGGCTCCCTGCCTCCCCAGGCACTCACCAACTGTCCCCCTGCTCTGTGCCTGCATCCCACACACCCATGATGGCCTCTGCTCCTCCCCTGCCCTCTCCCATTCTCTCCACAACCACAATGTTTTCTGTGACGCAGTTTCCTATGACATGTCAGCTACAGTGCGGCTAAAGAAAGCTTTGAGTTGCAAACTCAGTCCCTAGACCTCCTCCAACTCCCAGATTTCACTTGGTAACACCCTTACCGCCGCCTGATATCTTGGAGCACCGGGATATAACAAGCAGCGGTGGTAAGGGTTATGGGGACATGGAAGCACCAGCACCGTTGCTAATGGTTCTGTTGCTTCCGTGAGAACCATGCCGGTAGGGGACTGAAAACCCAGCAGGTCAGGCCTGCCAGGGGATCCATGGCCCCTACCCGCATTGTTGTAGTATGGCGGTCTGGAAAGAGTGCCGTTACGTTGCTACTGGCACCCTTATTTCCCGACCACCATACTCGGTATGAGGCCCAAGGGGTACTAAATACTCACATATATACATTTGAAAATATTTTTTTATTTAAAAAAATGATAGCCGCTGCTATGTAACAAGCAATATGATTGGGCGAATCACAGATGCTCATAATAGCGGGAAACACTGGAGTGCATATCCGTGGCTATGGGAGCACATATCCCTGCATGGCAGACGTAATGGCGGCTATCCTGGACCCCTATGTTGCTGCTGCTGCTGCTACATATAGTCAAATGGTACATCGTATATTTTCCCTGGTTGCATAGCTGTGGCTACCCGACATTTTGATCAAAACTGCATACCGGAAACAACAAGTTTTATAGGGGAGCTGGAGGAGGGCAGGGGAGGTGAGGAGGACATCAGGGGAGTGGGGGTAGGTGGCATACATGTTGGGGTCACTTGTTGAAGGCTTTGGAGTGCAGGCAAACATTCCTGTTCTGTTGTTTTTCCGAGTAGCCATGGCTAAAAATAAAACAACATTGTAGGGTGTTTCTATACCTGCAGGTAATACAGCATGCGGGCAGTCGCAAGTAGCCACGTTAAAGTATCAAATCAGTTGATTGGTTGCTGTTCTACACACCCCTATATGAATAACTGCAGGTATTAAGCTATACATTTTCTGTGCAATTATCATATTATTTTGTGGATGTTATATTGCCACTATTTCTTTCACCTCCTCACATTAAGTAGCAGTTAATTGTACCATGAAAGTGTTTAGAAAGTGCACTCTTCTTAACTTTATAGCATTACAAAAATGTTAGTGCTGCTCGTACATCTATGCATTGTCAGTGTTTTACTGAGATGCTATTAAATATAACCCTCTCTGTTGAAACACCTATGCATTAGTTGTGTTAGATTCTAATACCCTTATAAATAGGTATCCCTAAAATGTAGCATTGTTTTTCTATATATAAAGCTACACTATTCTATAAGCACTGCTATCAGATTACATGTAGTGCTAACATGGTACATCTGCTGTCCCCAAGTTGTACTTACCAGTATTGTAGAAATGTTTTCCTATTGCTTCATACTTACTTGCAAATAAGGTACAAATCGTGAGGGTCCCAATTCTCCGTGCATATTCGAAACTTTCCCGAACATGCTGCTTAAAAAAATACATGTTTAAATCAACATCATTTATATGCAATGATTTCACTTTTAGTATGCAGGTTACAGAGGGTAAAGGTTTATTTGCTTGTACTTGTTCTAAACCTTCACCATGAAGTTCTTCTAGTTGTCTGCAGTTTTCTCTTTGGAGGAAACTGTAAACACATTGAAAAAGACATGATAAATATTACTACGCCAAATAAAAAAATGTAAAAAAAAATATCAGAGCCAGAAAATGGAATCTCCCACCCTGAAACAATTGTAACATTTGTAGCACATATATTTTCACTTTTCCGATGGAGGTCGTGGAAGGTATAGTGCTGGAGGTGGATGGTGCAGAGATTGCTGTGGTGGTTGCTGGTGTAGAGGTTGCTGTCACAGCAGCTGTTGGTAGCAGAAGAAAAAGCATTGAGGAAAAGTAAAGGAGTTGTCTGACAAACTGAGATTTATTTTCAATCCAACTTGGTTTTTTTCCCCAACGACCGAATGGTTCTTATAAGTGTAGACAAGAACAGTTCGGCACAGGTGCTTGTATTTTGTGTTTGTCATGGGCCTTACTTTAGACCTCGTCTACATCATTCTAGTGTACTCTCAGTATATGTTTAATCAGGACAGATGTTCCCAAACTCTGAGACAGGACATTTGATGGCCCCCCGGTGTCGTTTTTTCTTACAGATTCTGCACTGCACGTTTTCAATATCTTTAAGAGAGTGTTGCTCGCCCACCATGAAATATCCGCAGATATCTGCTGTTCTCTTCATTCCGCATAACCTTTTGCAGGGGGGGTGCATGCTTTGTTTATCCACCCCCAGTAACCTTGCCCATGCATTGTACCTTTACACTCTGTACCACTGTGCACCATACCCTCAGTCTTTATATTTAACCCATCCTACCCCCTCTTTTCTAACCTATCCACCCTACACTAGTTATAGTTCCCCCACCCACCGTATTTCCAGCCTCTATACTCTCACCCACCTTTCTGCACTCTGTGTACCAGTACCCACTCAGTGTATCCCCACCAACTATACTCCCACCCATTCACCTTATTGATGTGTTCCTGTATGTGTTTTTTTAATCCACCTTGGATTTTTTTTCCCAATGATTATTATATGTGAAGACAACGACAGTGTAGTTCACACAAATGTAGCATTGAACCTAGTGCATATGATGCACTACATATGAGGGTCAGACAAATTAAACATATGTGTGCAACTGTAACTAATTGTATTTCATAAAGTATGTTCTCTAATTATGTTTTCTTTGTTTTACAGACAGAAAAGTGTAAATTGCAACTTTCTCATCATATCTATTAAGTGTCCATACCTAATATGAAATCCATACATTTTACATAACTCTGACTAGCCCCACCCACTCATTCTGTTGACAGTCTACCCACATTCCATACACTCTACCCATATCCTATCTACCACTATCTAGCCTACCCACACTCCTCCTATCACCACAGAAGCTATTCATGCTACTGCACCCTACTCCCATCATCTTTTACTCTCTATGGGCCTCATCACAAGATGGGTGGTAGGCCTTAAACGGTAATACCACTGCATTTAAGGGCTGGCCCTATTATATGTTTGGTAGAAAGCTTTGAGTTTTACCTCCAGCTTTTTGCTTGAGGTAAAAATCTGTTTTCCGGCTGTTTTTCAGATGTTTTCAGTGCTATTACCGCCAGCAGAATGACTGCTGGTGGTAATAACGGCCCCAACCCCATTGGGTCCAATGACCCCAATGGGGAATGGGAAATTACTGATGTACCGCTACTCGGGATCCAGCGCTAATAGTACCAGACCGAGTAGCGGTAGCTCTAATAGCATTGGACAGTATCCAAGCACAATCAGCGAACTCAGAACCTGTTCAAAGAAGAAGAAAAATCTCATAGCCTTTGTGTTGGAACTTTCTGTTGACAAGTTGAAGTTGCATCGAACTGCATTGGAACTGTGTTACAAATCAGGATTTCCTTGTTTTCCTTTCTTGAACTGTGAAGCAGAATCACGTTTAAACCTGGGGAAGGGGAATCCTCCCAGGTTATGAAGAGAGACTGTGGTTACATTGTGAATTCAATCATTATTGTTTGTACGGCCATGCATTTCCTTATTTTTTCTGTTATATATAAATGTGTGAGGGTCAGATATCCTATATTAGAGTGTGACCTTTAGTTTGTTTTAGGCAGGGAAATCCTCATCAGGGTAGGGTTAGTGAGGCGTTCATCCAACCTTATAATATAATAAAATGGCATTTGTTCAGAAAACTTCACAGCATGGTCCGCCTCACATTTCTGACCCCTCACAGGGTACAAGACACATGTAGGCGTGTACGCGCAGCGTGCAATGTGATTGGTCACTGGTTTAGGTGCAAATATGTCATTGCACCTGGGCATATCCGCATGTATAGTAGCTGCCATATGATTGGCTCTTTCATGTAGCCTCAGCTATTCCCCACAACCAAACACACCTTTTTTCTAATTGCTTTTTGTCTCTTGGTGAACTTTCTTGTGAGCTTCGAGGAACTTTTAAATAGCAGTTTTCTAATTTTTCCATTCCTTTTATACCTTTCTTGTTCCTATACCTTTGTCCTTTGTACAGTCATTTGTAGTTTGTGATTTTATTTTTATTTTAGCTTCTTACATTTTTTTGTTTTCTTTTTTCTATTTTAAATGTCAGAGTCCTTTTTTGTGTTTTTACGGCTTTGTTTTTTCCTCCCTGATCCCACATTTAAGTATGTCTGGGACCAGCAGTGATGAAGAGGGTGTGTTCTGCTTCACTACACGGAAGAAGCAGTGTGCCCAGAAGACTGTTGCTGACATCTAGCAGTATGTTCATGTCAAGGAACAACGGAGTAAGAAGGAGATTAAGAAAGTGCAGTGTATTTTTGTGGGAAGGTTTTGAAGAGGAGACCTTCCAATATGCCATTTCAAAGTTTGAAAACCTCAACTTTGATCCAGCACCTTGTCCGGGTCCATTGGGATGATGTGGAGGAATCCTATAGGAAGGCTTTCATCAAAAGGTGAGAGGACACTCGTACATACGGAGGACTTCTTTGTATCAGGTGGGATTCATCCCTGTGAACTTCAGCACCTTTATGCATTATGCAGTGACTTATGAGCTATCTATATAGCCTGGATTCGATAAAGGCAGCTCTGCCGAAACACGTGTCATCCACAAAGGCTCTAACATCACAAAAATAAACAGGAATTGATTAATCATCACTACTTGCCATTCCATTATTTTTCGGCGCACTATCAAGGGATAGCTCAACACAACCATTATACATGGTCCACAATATACACGCCTGTATCTGCCGGCCAAAAACACCTCTGTGCCACTGCCTTTCACTTCTATTGCTTCTCTTTTTTCATCTACCACCACCGAACCCCATCCAATCCTGCCCGATCTACAGTCCTGGTAATGTGTAAATGAAGTCACAACAGGATCGTTGTGGGAGATGCCACCCTAGATGGTTGGTGAAGGGGTATTTTAGAACATCAGGCAAATTGCTGCAGCTAGGAATACATATTTTTGTGTCCATTTTACCCCCTTTTAAAAAAAACATAAAACATTTACAAAACATGAAATGCAAAGAAACAATTAATGTTCCTTTTTTACCCTTTGCTATATGTGTGAATCCTAATGTTTTTCTCTTCCCAGTTCATGCCTCTTTATTTCCACTCCTCAAAACGGTTCTTTTCAGGGCAAGCTTTTCAGTTATAAAAGCAGACAATAAAAACACAAACTGTATAAATGGAACAGTAATCCTTAATTGGTACTTTTAATAAAGTGTGTGTTAAAAAAAAGCACATTCGGCTATCTATTTTATCAAAGCTGTGGCTATCCTTCATGGCAGCCATGGGTACAACCTCCAGTCGTTGCTGCGATTAGCTGCGCCTGCATTTGAACCAATCGCATCCTTCATGGTAGCCGCGGGTACGACAGTAATGACAGTAGTCATTGCTACAGTGAAAGTCAATGGGGCCTGAAAGCCTATTCCATAACTTTTCTCATAGCTGCATCTATGAAAAAAATGATTTACAAAAATTACATATGTAGATATATGTGTGTGAGCTAGTCCTGTAAAGTCCTGTTTTAAGATATATTGAGTGTGGGCTTTGTGCAAAGTTACTGTAACACTTTAATGATTTTCTATTCATGAACCATAAATATAACTATAAACATTTGTAAAAGTTAAATAAGTATGCATACAATGTTTTTGTAAAAAAATATTTATTTGGGGTAATGTGGTTGTGGGATTTCTTTTTCTTTTAGTATTTACGCATGGTACATCTTCATCAGCCCAATTGTGTGCATTTTTACTATCTATTATTCATTCTTTTTCTCTCCAATGAGAAGGTTTTTTCCTCTACACAATGATTAATTTGAACCACTTTAATTGGTTGGTTACTTGGAACACATTCAGCATTCATACAGTACTATTGTGGAAAACAAACACTTCACCACTCTTCTTTATATTTCTATTATGAAATATATTGCATTGTCTTTCACAGATGAAAAACTGATTGAACAGAGAAGATGAGACTTCCACGAAAGAAATATGGTAAGCCATTGTAGTAAACCTAGGTTTGTTTGTATAAAATTAACAATTATTAATGCAAGTAATCTGGTAGTGTTCTAAAATATATAGTGAGCATGGCCAAAGGCCGTGGCTACTGGCCATGCCTAAGAGCCACCAGTCATTAATCATGGCCTTTAGCCATGCCCATTGAATATTTGAACATATTAATGGACACTAGCCATGTCCTTTAGGTATGACCAGTGGCTATGGCCTTTGACCCTGCTCACTGTATATATATATATATATATATATATATATATATATATATATATATATATATATATATATATATATATATATATATATATATAGTAAAACAGTAATGGAACACTATGTAAGGCTTTTCACCATGCCCATTTTATATTTTACAACACTAACCGATCACTAGCTATGGCCTTTGTTCATGGCCAGTGACCGCAACCTTCGTCTTGGCCAGGTCCTGGGCCAAAATTGTTATTAGGATAATCAATGTTTTTATGAGATAACTTTTAAATGATGTAATGTGTAAAACTATTATTGATGTAATCTGTTACATACAATGTAATTAGTGTTGTCACGAGTGATGGCATTACTGATGCGATCTGTGATGTCATCAGTGTTCTCATAGAACATGTAATTAATGATGTAATCGGTGATGTAAATTGTGATGTCATCATTGTGGTCGTATGCTGCGCAACAGGGGGCATGAAGTTAAGGTGGTATTCATGGAATTTCAGGGGTTTTGTTGCGTTAAGTTCTCACCTTAACAACCTTGGAACTAAGTTTTTTTCAATGAAAAACTTAGTTAAGGGGACGTTATGGTTAAGTTGCACTAATAAAAACCTACGAAATGGAATGAAAAAACATTGTTACAGGGACGTTATGGTTATAGGTAAAACCGAAAAACCTCTGAAATTCGCCAGTCATGGTAAGATAAGCAACCATAACTCGCACCACCACCGTCCACTGCTAAGAATAACACCCAGGACATCAAAGATGACATCACAAATGTCATTGATGTCATTGGGAAAAAAAGAAATGTTGGGACCCCCCTATAACTTTGCCCCCCCTTGACCAAACCACACCAAACATTTCGAAAAAATTCAGAGTGGGCCATATACTTTGGTGAGGTTTCGTCCAGGGGGAGCAAAGTTATAAGCCACCCAAAAAGTGCTCTTCCTATGGGTTTAGCTACCGCAGGCCATGTAATATATATATATATATACATATATATTTCTTTTTTTATTTAGAGAGAGAGTTCTATAAGTAATAACTTACAACTGAAAATGAAAAAAACGTTTTTCAGCAGTAACGTTTGTTCTCATGAAAGTCCAGCAAATTTAGCATGCAGCTGTTCAAGCCAGCTCCCAACACTCGTGCCAAAAATTGTAAAATTGCATGAACTTTTTCATGGTCAAAATGATTGCAACAGTCATACTTTTGCCTTCCATATCTCAAAAATGTCTACTTCGATTGATGCGATGTTTGGCGCAAACTCAGCTAGGCCTTATACTGATGTTGTACATGCTAACAAAATGCAGAAAATCAGATCAGCCACACTCGGGATACACACGTTCTGAGCCCAAATACATTATCAATGTATCTATACTTGCACATAGGTGCGGAGGATCAAAAGAATGTATGAATATTCTGCAAAATGCACCAAATGCATTGCAAACCCCAACCCCTAAAAACCTCCCCCTATCCAGCAATGTGCAATCAGGTCAGAGAGACCAAACAAAAAGAGAAATAAACTGCACACAAAACAAAAAAAGTGCATGGCAAAATATTCACACTCACACAAGAGCATACCAGCACAACATGAAAACATTGAAACAAACAACATGCACAATTGTTTTTTAAAAGCTATCCCAATAAAATGTGTAGATCACTACTACACAATGTATCCTTATGCCAATCCAGCAACAGTCATAGATGCATCCATACAAGCGGCACACCCTGCACCACCACATCTGATGAACAGAAATACTTTCCAATATCATACACCATTATAGAATCGCACATGTGAAAATCAGACATGCAATAAAAAACGGACACATTTTTACTTTTCACTGTCACACACTTCTTGAATAATCCAACTACACCAAACGCATGAGCACACCACTCATGGGATCCTTCACTGCCACGGTCTTCCAATTTCTGTGTCACACACATGCAAAACCATTCTAACAGCCATTTAAATGACTTCGAACCACACATGCAACACATCACTGCATCACACTTTCACTTTCACACACTTCAAGGACAATTACAGGAGGGAAAAGTAAACTTATATGGTCCCCTAGCATTATTTGTGAGTATAGCACACCTATCAATATCCTAATAGATCCACTGTGTGATCAGGCCATTTTTGGAACTTTTCCAACTTTTATTTAAAAAAAAACTCCTTAAAATATAAATAAGCAGTAACAACAAATAGGTCTTTGCGGCCTTGGCACTTTACTAAAGAGGTTCAGGAGTCCAAAAAGTCCCTGAGACAGACTTTGAGGTGCATAACTAATAGCTCCTTAGATGGAAACACTAAATCAGAACTTAAAAAGAAAAGCAAAAGAGAAATATAAAAATAAGGTGAAGTTCCTACCGTATAAATTTCATCAGATTGAGGGGGAAATTATGCTTGCATGGGTCACCATTAAATCCAATGTAAACTACTGGAAAGTTGTTAATAGAATGGATAATTTCCAACCTCTGTCTCAGACCAATCCAATTTCTGAAAGCAGCTGGGTGGATCATTTTGAGAATTTGTATGCGGCCCAGAAAGCAAGGAAGCTAAAATCCCAGAATGTATCGCTACGAGGTAGATTCTTCAGTTTATTATGGAGGATATTGATTAAAAGATGAGTAGATCTAGGGCACCGCACCCACATGAGTCTTGCAATTTGGTCTTTAAGGACTATCCTGAGTTGTGGTCAAAGCTATTAAGTTACTTATTTAGAGCAATCCTGAATTTGAAACAGACACCAGCGACTTGGAAATGTTCTCACATTGTTCTAATTTATAAGAAGGGTAATCAAGGGGACCCCCTGAATTACAGACCAATCACCTCCTCGATGCAGACACAAAGATTTTCGCCTCCTTGATTTTGAAAGAGCTGCAGTCTAGGGAGATCCAAAATAACATTTTGAAATGTAATCAGGTGGGCTTTAGAGCGGGTCTTAGCATTTCTTTGGCAGGATGTGTCATTCACTCTGTTCAGAATTTGGCCTGGAGGAAATCGGTGTCCACTATTTTTGTTGCTACCATTGGTTTGTTCCTGGTCTTTGACAGGGTGAATCAGGACATCCTTTGGTCGAAGCTGAATCAATGCAGGCTTCCAAATAATTTATTAAATATCTTAATACATTTACATTTGGATTCTGTTTTAAAAGTCCATCTTAATATTGATGAAGAGGATATTTGTGAAATTCCCACCTATCAGGGTCTCCATCAGGGGTTTATTTTAGCCCTGTTTTTATTCAATATTTATTTGGCATATTTGGGTCAAGGCCTGGAAGTTGCATCAATCATTTTGCCTAATATACTTGGTTTTAAGCTCTCTTTGGTGTCGTATGTCGTATGCAGACGACATTGCATTGATTGACTGCACACGTGTTGGGCTGCAATGCCTCTTGAAGGCTTTCCAGGACTGTGCGACCAAGAATGAATTACTTATTAATTCTAATAAGACCAATATACTATTGTTTTTGGAGGGCGTGAAAATAATCAGCAGAATTGGTGGCTTAGCAGCAGCTAGATCGACTATTGATGATTTTAAATATTTCGGTATTAACATTTTTGCACTCAATGGCAAAACTGTTTCAATAAATCATTTAAAGGAAAAAGCTAAACAATTGTCTTCTTAAATGAAACATTTGAACTGTTGATTCGGCACGTTTTCTTTGTTGCCTGTCATACAGTTTTATGAAGCAAAAGTAGTACTTGAGCTTATTTATGGACTTGAGTTTCATACCCTGTTTGCCTATGATTTCACTCTCTTGTAAAGTATATTGTGGAAGTCAACCCTATCCTTGCCGATGTCGACTATGGATGGGATTCAGCTTAAACTAGGGTTGGCCTCCTTGAATGTGAGGATAATTTGTAAGTGAGTTCTCTTATTTAAAATGTAGAAGACCCTCCACTCAGTTCACTATTTGAACAATTTAAACAAAGAGAGGGGAATATAGTCGACTGGTTTATTGTGAATTGCAATTCGCAGTTGGAGGCCTGTGGCTTTAACTATAAGTTGGTGATGCTGAATCTTGATGCTTTCAAAATGATGTTATGGCGGAACAACTGGTGCCTGATGGTTTCGAACATTACAAATGATTACCTGATTTATTAAGAGTGTATAAGAGGCTAGGGGTTTGCGCCCCTTATTTGTTGCGATTCCCACTGAGGAAATGTGTCCTCATCATGATTAGGTTTAGGCTACATCTACTACCTACCAAAGATAATTCCTTCATTTGGTTAAATGCTGTTATTGTGGGATGGAAGTAGAAACCCTCAAACATATTATCCTTACCTGTGATTTTTTAGTAGGGCAATGCATGATTTGTTTTGGCAACTGTGTTAGAGATGTACCTCTCGTCCCTTGGGACATTTTATGGACTCAACTGCTTCAATATACCTCTTGGGCACTACAGGAAGCTCTGTAACAATTTCTGCTTAGGACAGAATTGATTGATTCTAATTGATGCTTTTAATTGAATGGACGCTATGACAATTTTAGGAATTTTGTATTAAGGAATATTGAAAGTGTTTTTGATGAATTGTCAAGTGTGGAATGAATTAATGTATACAATGCTTTTTGATGATTATTGATGCATTGTTGAATGTTGAACATATTGGGCCTCATTACAGGTCGGGCGGTCTGGAAATAACAGTGGCGGTAAACCCGCCGCCACTGTTAATTCCGGACCGCCCGATCCCGACTCATGCAGGCGGGAGGTGATGTTCCCGCCAGGTCTGACCTGGCGGGTTTAACACCGCCCGCCTGCATGCGGACGTGGAAACACCGGCACCATCATAGGATGGTGCCGGTGTTTCCACTTCCCCATTCCCATTGAGTGAGTCCTATGGGACTCAATGGGAATGGGGATTTACTGAATTCCGCCTCCGGAATTCCCGGGACACCAGGGTCGTAATGCCCTGGTATTTCCGGGAGTCATGGAGGCGGAATGGTAACACAAGTCCGGCGGTAACCGAGGCAGTAAAACCACCTGGTTACCGCCAGACTCGTAATGAGGCCCATTATCTTTTTTTCTCTTTCTTTTGGTAATGTGTGTGCAAGGTTTCTTTTTTTAAACTGATAGCACAATAAAGAAAAAATGCATTATAATATCTAACAAAACCATACATAGACTTTTAGAAAATGTACTTAACATTTTACAAGTAACACAGTGCTGGTAACAAACATTTACATGCACTAACCTGTCTCAATGGATCTGCAAAAATAAAGGACTCTAATATAATTCAAACTTTACATACATTTTAACATTTATAAGTGCAACTATCAAACGCTGAAAGTATTCCTGTCACCCAAGATGGCATGCAACACAAAGTGTGATACAATCTCTACATCCTCAATGCAGGAACCTAATACTGGAGCTGAATGAAATGTAATCTGCCATAATATGGTATGAAAATCATTTAGCGTGCAAACATGCATTCACAGAAAAGGCATAACCAGCATTCCACATGGAGAGATTGTAAACATGGAAGCAGCATAGGCAATATATTGCCCTCACCTATTTATAAAGTACACAACATTTGCATGAAGCAAATGTCAACCATGACACCTTCCACAGTAAAAGAAAAAGCCAAACAATGCAGCAGTACTAACAGCGTTCTGCTTTCAAATACTTGGAAAGGCAAGACCTTAGCCAAGTAACAAGTGTTAGGCATGCACCTTCCACTTTAAATG
This sequence comes from Ambystoma mexicanum, assembly GCF_040938575.1. Lineage (NCBI taxonomy): Eukaryota > Metazoa > Chordata > Amphibia > Caudata > Ambystomatidae > Ambystoma > Ambystoma mexicanum. The sequence goes on from NC_090940.1 coordinate 200,763,080, forward strand.
CAATGCAGAATACATGTGTGAAATATACTTGTGAAGTAAGAACATGTCTAACAAACAACAAATAATGAAATACAGATAAAATGTATTTCTTACCATAGCCCCCATGTACATATTTTGCAATGAGAAAGCTATCACTAAAGATTTGGAAGCAGCAAAGAGAAAAATACACTGCATCCAACAACGACAAAAGGCAAGTTTAGCAGAAACATACAAATAACACTTCTGGCCATTCGTACACTCACCCATCCCTTCCACAGACACTCACAACTGTTACGCTCACCTGATATCCACAGGGACGCCACTCAGCCCTGGCTGAAAGATTAGCACTCTCGAACCCTCCCCCTTGATAATGTGTTGAACGTGGACAGCGCCTGCAATACAGGAGAACTGGAAATAAGGCTTAACATCTCTCTTGGATTGATTCCCACCTCCCTCTGCCTCAAATTCCTCCCTTAAGTCTAGTCTCTCTCCTCACCTTAATATTAGGCATGGTGTGCTCTCCGTCCTGCGTCTCTGTGCAGGGGCGCGTTGGAAGTGTGGGCATTATGCGACCTAGTTGCTTCACTGGTGCGTTGCCCTGTGTTTGGGTCCAGGCCTGCTGTGATTCCGCTTTGCTTGATGAGGTAGGTACTACTGTTGTACAGTCTTTTTGGTGTTATTAATGTCTCTAGTTTCTTTCCCTCAGATGAGTTGGAGAGTTTTGGCATTGCCGTGCTGTATAGGAGGAGAATCCCAGCAAGGTAAGTGAATGCGCGGTGCACGGTGACTTCTTGCCTTTTTGTTTTGCTAAGCTGTGCCAGCACCCCTTCCTTTGCAGGTCGTTATGATGTTCCGGACCGCTGTGATGTTCCGAGATCAAGGAGAGACTGCACCTGGTAAGTGGTTTTCATTGTCCTTGCGTGGCCTTGAGCGAACACTCACTAATAATGTCTCTCTTGCCTCTTTCAGGTTGCTGCAGAGTTCTGAAGATGGATGCAGCGTTGTGATGAAGAATCCCCAGATCGCGTGTACTCGGGTGAGCAGCTGGTGATAGTTTGAAGATGGAAGATTCAAGACCAAAGCCAGGCTGCTACTTATAGGTAAGCGCTGAAAAATCGTGTTCTTCTTCTTCCAGTTACAGGATTCAGCAAGTGACAGGATGCAAGAAACACTAGAGATCAGAACTGGACATGGTGAGCGTTACGCTGTTAACTGCAGAATAATGCGAAGCATGTGCGCTGTTTGGGTGTGGCTTATATAGCCCAAATAAAGTAGTTACAGTTAAAGTAGTCCCAGGCCCGGCCACAACCGAAACACTAGACCGCATAGCTCAGTTCTGTGGAACTGAGCTATGTGAGTGCCTCCATGTTAACTGAAGTCCCAATCCAAATGTTGTCCTTCACATAACAGAATGAGCCTGCCGCCAAAGGCGCCAGGACTGGCTCGAAGAGAGTCCCTGATGGTGTTTTGTGGCCCTTGAGGCCACTAAGGAGGCCTGTAACCTGGCCCCAGCTGGAAGGCTGGTTTGGCCATGATGACCAGGGGCTTGAATCATGACAGAACTCCCCCCCCCCCCAAGCCCAAGGCCCCTCTCACAGTAGTTCTTCTGCCTGGCCCTGGTTTAGTTGGATGATTTTGATGGAAACGTTTTACCAAGTGTGGTGCGTGGATGTTCTCACTTGGTTCCCATGTTCTGTCCTGAGGACCATATCCTTTCCAATCTACTAAATAATATAGTTTAGATCTATTTTTTTTAAATCCAGGATATGTTTAACTTCAAACTCTGGTTCTCCATCTATCATTACTGGTTTTGGTGGTGTTGTAACTCGAGTTCCAGGTTGCACAGGTTTTAGGAGTGATACATGGAATACAGGATGGATCTTCATGTTTGGTGGCAGGGTTAGTTTAACAGCTACTGGGTTTATTATAGAGTCAATGGTGAAAGGTCCTAGATATCATGGACGAAAGGTCCGGGTTCCTTTTATTGGCACATGTTTTGACACTAACCAGACTTTGGGCCTCATCACGAGTCTGGTGGTAACCCTTAAATGTGGCGGTAACGCTATTTACTGCTGCATTTAAGGGTTGGCCAGATCATGGCTTTGGTGGATTTCCCCCCAGCTCTGAGCTGAGGGGAAATCTGCAGCAAAATTGCCGATTTTCGGTGCTATTACCACCGGCGGAAACTCTGCCGGCGGTAGTAGCGCGAATTTTCCCCATTGGGCCCAATGGGGAATGAGGAATTCCCAAATGGGCCCAAAGGGGAATGGGAAATAACCAAACCCATGATCCGGCGCTAATAGCGCGCCCAACTCGTGATGGGGCCCTTTGTCTCCAACTCAGTAATCAGGAGCCTTTCTGCGATGTTGATCAGAGAATTTGTTTGTCTTTCTTTAGCTTGAAGTAAATGTCCATTTGCCTCTTTGGGGGCTTGAGTAATGGTTGTATGTAAGGTTTTCACCGCTGGCATCTCCAGAGCCCTGGGAGCATCTAATTCAGAGGTGCGTGGATGCCTACCATATAGGGTATAGAAAGGAGTTTGTCCCGTGCTGGTATGCAGGGAATTACTATAGGCATATTCTGCTATCCATAGTAAATCCTTCCAACCTTCTTCAACTTGGTGTAACATACAACGTAGGTATTGTTCAAGTGTCTGGTATGTCATTTCCGTTTGGCCATCCGTTTGGGGATGATGGCTGGCGGATAATCAAATATCGATTTGGGCATCGAACAGCTCTTCTTCCAGAAGCTAGATACAAATTGACTACCTCTATCTGAAATAAGGACAGAAGGAAAACCGTGTATTCGTACTATATGTTCCAGAAACACCTTCGCCAGGCTGGATGCGTTTGGAAGACCTTTAAATGGAATGAAGTGTGCCATCTCAGAAAATAATCTACAACCACTAGGATGGTGTTGAATCCTTGACTGGGAGGTAAATCTGTGATGAAATCGAGAGAAAGTGTATGCCAAGGTGCGGATGGAATTTCCAAGGGTTGTAAGAGACCAGCTGGTTTTTGCTTTTGAGATTTATTTTGTGCTCACACACCACAGGAAAGGATAAAGTGTATAATGTGTTTGCACCATGTTGGCCACCAATAGTTTCTTTTTACTTTGGCTAAGGTTTTGGCAATTCCTGGATGACCTTCCATCAAAGAGTCATGATAACCGGAGATGACTTGCTCTTGTAATTTTTTGTTTGGCAGATATAGCCGATATTTGAAATATGGTAGTTGATCCGGTTCCATGTAATAATGTTGGCACAAAAATCTCTCCATGCAAAAATATAGCCAAAAAATTGCCGTTTTTTGTGACGACATTATTGCATGGAACATGCGGGGGACACCCCCGCAACCCCCAAACTTTTTTTTTCCTTTTTTTTTCCTTTTTTTTTTTACATTTTTTTTGCCCCTGTCCCTCTATATATGGTCACCCATATAATATTGCTGCAACCTTTTCCCGTCAATATTATTTACGGCGACCACATGTTTTGTGTACTCCATTTTTGTAAGGTCTCGGGATTCATTAAGAGTTGGATCTTGTTATGGAGTTCACTTTGGGTTAATGTTGTTGTCAGGCCTAATAATTTGTCATTTGGAATGATAGCTACTGAATCTGGGGTTGTGTATACTTACTCATCAATACCCATGCGGGATAAAGCATCAGCTTTTCCGTTTCGGACTCCCGGTCGATATGTGATCACGTAGTCATATTCTGCAAAGAAAAGTGCCCATCGCAGCTGACGTGAAGATTGAGCTTTTGCAGGTTTTAAGTATTGAAGATTTCGATGATCAGTAATCACAGTGATGGTATGTGTGGCACCTAGGAGATAATGTCCCCAAGCCTTGAAAGCTGATTTGATAACTAGAAGTTCTTTGTCCGTGATAGCATAATTGAGTTCTGGAGGTGTGAATTTGCGTGACCAGAAGGCCACAGGATGCAGCTGGTCAGTATTGGGATCCCTTTGTGAAAGAACTGCTCCCATTGCCATGCTAGAGGCATCCGTTTCCACCACATAAGGGAGATGTGGGCGAGGGTGTCGAAGAATTGGGGCGGAGGTAAATATTTTCTTGAGTTCTAGAAAGCCCTTTCTGCTTCTTCTGTCCATTGGAATTTCTTATTGTTTTTTCGTAACAATGACGTGATCGGGTGCACTATCTGAGAAAAGCCTGGGAGGAATCGGCGATAAAAGTTTGCAAAGCCCAGCATGCTCTGGATTCCCTTGAACGAAGTTGGGGACGGCCTATTAAGAATGGCATCTACTTTGTGCATATCCAATCTGATCCCTTTTGGAGTGAGGAAAAAACCGAGGAATTCAACTTCAGTAACATGAAATGAGCATTTTTCAAGTTTAGCATACAGCTGATGTTGACAGAGTTTTGCCAGAACTGAACGAACATGTTTGACATGATCTTGTTTTGAAGAGGAGTATACTAAGATGTCATCAATATAAACCAAAGCGCACGCGTCGATTAGCTCCCGTAAGACATAATTCATAAAATACTGGAATGCAGCGGGAGCATTGCAAAGTCCAAAGGGCATTACCTGATATTCATACAGGCCATACTTACGAAAGGCAGTTTTCCATTTGTCTCCTTCCTTAACACGAACGAGAATGAGCCTGGCTCCAAGAGAGTCCCTGATGGTGTTTTGTGGCCCTTGAGGCCACCATGGAAGCCTGTAACCTGGCCCCAGCCGAAAAGCTGGTTTGGCCAGGATGACCAGGGGCATGAATCATGACACAACAACCTCTTGGGCAAAAACAAATAAATTAGGAAAATACCCCAGCAAAATAAATCAAAAACAGCAAAAGGAAAACATTAGCCACGTTAGCAACTCATTTTAATAGTACAATCCAAACAATCACAACAGAAAATATTAGATTACACATCTAACACAACCCCTGCACAAACATGAAATTACACTAACACCTATTAATTAAGTGAAGGACTCCAACAAACTAAAAATAAAACTGCTAAAGAAATAGAATAGGGACAGCACCAAAAAATGTACATAGCACGAGCCAACCAAATACACCCCTAATATAAATATTAGAATACCACACCTGCTGCAACATATCCTCTACAGGCAAATACCCTGCAATCTTTGGACCAAAATCTTCAAAACCAAGCAAGCATCCAAACAAAATAAAATAATAACTGAAAAAGGAATGATATGATATGATATGGCATTTGTAACACGCCTATACACAAGTGTTTCAAGGCGCGACAAGGCAGGGAGGGGGGAACAAGGGGAAGACAGACAACGATCCTACTAGGCCAGGTGTCATTCAGATCACGCATGTGCAGGGGTAGGGGGAAGGGAGAAAGTGCAAGGGGAAGGGGAGCGGGGAAGTGCAGTACAAGGTAAGTAGAATAAAATAAAATAAATAAGTAAGAGGGCCAGCTGGTGGCAAGTGCAAGGTAAGTGCAGGCAAGTGCTGGGAAGGGGGGGCTGTAGGGATACAGAGACAGTCCCGCAGTGCAGGGGTTGCCAGGGAGGCAGTGCAAGTGGAGAGTGGCTGGGCCCAGGACCGGGGTCGGTGAGAGTGGCCCAGTTGCAGATTCAGTGCAGTCTCAGCGAAGAATTAGCAGGGGAGAGGGAGAGAGAAAGCAGAAGCAAAGAGGAAGGTTTTGAGGTGCTTCCGGAACCGGAGATGGTTCTCCTCAAGTTTCAGGGAGGCAGGAAGGCTGTTCCAGAGGGAGGCCCCTGCCGCGGAGAGAGATCTACCCCCAGCTCGTTGCTTCGAGAAGCGGCTGACCCTGAGGGAGTTGGAGACGGATGAGCGAAGGGCTCGGGAAGGAAGATATTTAGGAAGAGAGAGTTGAAGGTAGTTAGGCCCCAGGCCCCAGAAGGCCTTGTGGACAATGCAGAGGGTTTTGAACTTTATGCTCGCAGCCACTGGGAGCCAGTGTAGAGATTTCAGTCCTGGAGAGATACGGTCCCTGGGCTTGAGACCAGGGCTCGGGAGACAGTGAGCTTCTGGGGGAAGGAGAGGAACGGAAGAATACCTCTGAGGGGGTGCAGCTGGTAGTGTGACTTCGAAGAGACGTCAGATATATGAGGAGAGAAGGAGAGTGTGGAGTCGAAGATAACCCCGAGGTTTTTTGCATTGCAGGTAGGAGCGGGAAGAGGGCCAAGAGAGGCCGGCCAGAGAGCTGCAGGGAAGGAGGGGGTGGGTGTGCCGATGAGTAGAATCTCAGTCTTACTGGCATTAAGGCAGAGGTCATTGGCGGCACACCATTCCTGGATAGCAGACAGACAGTCAGAGATGAGGGAAGGAGAGGAGGAGGCCAAGGGGAGCCTGAAAATGAGCTGGGTATCGTCGGCATAGCACTGAAAGTTGGGTCAGAGAGCGGCAATGCGGTGGGCAAGGAGTGCCAGATACTGGTTGAACAGCCAGGGGGAGAGATTTGATCCCTGGGGGACACCACAGGTGGAGAAAAAGATGTCAGAGAGGAAGGACCCCAGTTGGACCTGGGAGGGTCGATTGGAGAGGAAAGAGGTCAGCCACGCCAGAGCCTGACCAGTGATACCCAGGTTATCACGGAGATGGTTGAGCAGGATGGCATGGTTGACAGTGTCAAAGGCAGAAGAGAGATCGAGCAGGATGAGAACACACGGAGTGTTGGAGTCGAGATTCAAGAGCAGGTCCTCACGGATGTTCAGGAGAGCAGTTTCCGTGCTTCTGGCAGCTCTGAAGCCAGATTGATGGTCATGAAGACTTCCAACAGATTCAGCATGGAGGTTAAGCTGGGAGATGGCCAGTTTCTCCAGGAGCTTGCCCAGGAAGGGAGTGATGGAAATTGGGCGATAGTTAGCCGGGCAGGAGGGGTCAGAAGAGGGTTTCTTAAGAAGAGGGTGCACAAGGGAGTGCTTAAGGGGGGAAGGGAAGACTCCAGAGGCGAAGGAGTGGTTGCAAAAATCAGCCAGGGCCGGAGCCAGGGAATCGATGTGGTCCTTGATAGTTTTGGAGGAACAGGGGTGAACCTGTTTAGACGAGACTTTCATAGATCGGACTTGTCTGGAAACCTCATCAGCAGAAAAAAGGGGAAAGGCAGAGAAGGAGGGAGGAGGGGTGGCTGCAGAAGGGCCAGAGGAAGAGCCGGGAAGAGAGGGAGGGAGGTGAAAGGAGGAGAGTGAGGACAGCATGTCCTGAGTTTTAGAGATGAAGTGAGAGGCCAGTGCCGTGCAGAGGGCCTGGGAGGGGACAGGAGAGATAGAGACAGCAGCAGGGTTGGCAAGCTCCTTGCAGATTTTAAAGAGTTCGGCCGAGTTGTTAGATGCCGCAGAGATGCAGGCTTGGATAAGGGCTCTCTTCTTGATGAGAACGGAGAGACGGTATTGCCTTTGGAGCAAGCGGCAGGCCAGTTTGTCAGAGGATGAACATGAGGCACACCATTTCCTCTCTGCCACCCTGCACTTGCGTTTAAGGGTGACGAGATCCGAGTCATACCAGGAGTTACATTTGGCTTTGGGCTTCAGGCGGATTCTCATGACAGGGGCAAGGATATCAAGAGTATCAGATATAGCAGAGTGGAGCAAGGAGAGGGCTGTGTCAGGGTGGGAGTCAGCCGAAAGGGGAGGTGGGGGCGAGAAGGTGGCAGCGAAAGCCTCAACTAACACGCGCTTCATGGGTCGGATGACCGAGAGGGTGGGTGGCAGTGATGAGGGTGGCTTTGCCTGTGGGGTAGGGAGGGTGAGGTGGGAGGATAGGAGAAAGTGATCACTCCAGGAGAGAGGAGTGGAGAGAGGGACGGAGAGGGGAAGGTCGGAAGAGATCAGAGCATCAAGAGTGTGCCCTGCAGAATGAGTAGGTCCAGAAGGGAGAATAGAGAGTGAGAGAGAGTCACAGAGATCACGAAAGAGTCCCGTGGGGGGCCAGGAGGCATCCAAGTGGATGTTGAAGTCACCAAGAAAGAGGAGTTGAGTGGTTGAGGACAGGAGTGAGGAGGAGTGGTCAGCCCACTCAGAGAGGAAGGAGGAGATTTGACCAGGTGGCCGATAGATAGTAGCCACGGTAAGGGAATGGCTAGGAGAGAGAGAGATGGCAGACAAGGCATTCAAAAGAGGAGTAGGTCTGCGTAGGAGTGACAGTGGCAGGAATCCACTCAGGGAAGATAAGGGCTACACCCCCCCCCTGCACGGTTGGGTCTGGGCACGGAGAGGATCTTGTAACCGTCAGGTAGGAGTGAGTCAAAGCTGGTGACAGAGCTAGCCGTGAACCATGTCTCAGTGAGACCGAGGATGTCAAGGTCCAGTTCCTCAAGCAGGTAACAGATATCAGAAGAATGCTTGAAGGCGTGAGCGAGAGTTAAGAGTGGCAATGTGGAGAAGGTTGCCATCCTTGAAGGACTTCCGGGGAGGGGTACAGATCAGAGGTATGCCCTGCGGAGGTGTAGAAGAGGGAGGTGAAGAAGGAGCACGAGAGGGGGCAGGGAGGGAGGTTAGAGGCAAGGTAGCCGAGGACAGAGGAGGGGGGACAGCAGGAGAGGAAAGGAAGTTGATGAGGCGTGGGAAGGAAAGGAGTAATATACAGTTGACCCACAGTACCCACAATCCCAACCAATGAAACTACAAACAGACAACAATCAAATATGCACATGTGAGCACAACAAAAACATAGCACACAGATACATATTTATGCTTGAAAATATGATGCCAAAAAAGAAAACAAACCTAAGGAACACCTGCAGTATTCATGTCTATGAAAAAGAGAAATAATGTTCAAGTCACAGTCAACAAAGAATTTCGGGCCCAGTAAAAGTTGTTCAAGTGGTTCAATCAATAAAAGATGCCACAGCCCTTTTGAGAAAAGACAACAGATTCCCCTTTCTTAGAAAAAGTTTATTTACTTTATTTGTCAAGATGAAGTAAGGCCTAACTTGCCATATGCTAAGGTGGGATTACCCTACCTAATGAAAACTAAGGGTAGTCAGTGTCAGTAAGTTCAAATGAAAAGTCTGTCTGTGTCCAAAACCTGTACTTGCCTTCACAACTGAATCTATTCAATTTGGAGGGGTGTCAGCAGCAAAATAGTCTTCAAAAGTAAAGTTCCGAGCTTCTTCCAGCTCTTTGGCTTTCTCTCAGCTTCCCCTTCCCCAAGTTCAAAACAGTTCCACAAAGACCTCAGGGTTCCCTCACCCAAGAGTTCAGCACAGTTCAACAGTTGCAGAAATGCCCTGGGGTTTCCCTTCCCCAACGGTTCAACACAATTCATAAAGTATTGGGGCTCCCTTCCCCAAGATGCCGACTCTTTCAGCTTGCAAAAACCCAAAAGTCAGTTCAAATCTTCTGGCTTTCAAAATAGTTCCAGTTCAACTCCTTGTTCATTCAGGCTTTTCAATAGTTCAAATAAATGTATATGTCTCTGCATTTACCATTTACTTTAGTAGCTGTTATAGTATACACACTTCTTTGCAATTGCTTTCCTTGGTTCTTTCCCAGTGGGGTTCACACAGTCTAGTTGCAGTTGTTGGACCACAAGGTCCACCCATCACAGGTCACGCAATTGATAACCCTGCTTTACTGGGCTCGTTTCAAGTACGGGGTCACTCAGTCTAGGCACAGTTGTTGGACCACATGGTCCACCCATCACAGGTCACGCAACGATAACCCTGTGCATCTTGCTGAACTTCTGTATTCTTCTGGTTCTGGCCAAGACAGTTTTTTCTCTCTCAACCTGTAGTCCTATGGACTCCTCTCTCAACCTGTAGTTTGGTGGATGCTTGTATCTTGGATAAATACTTATTTCACATTCTTCTACCCAGTCTTTTTGGCTTTGCCACAACTTGTATCTCATACAATATACTCCGTGGGATGTACTCTTTCTCCCCCTCTTGCTTTCGCTTAATTCATAAATGCTCATAATGGTTCCATCACTTACTTTGCTTTGTCACCGTATTCAAAACATACTCATCATATACTTTAGGTAGTTTGGGATGCACTTTTCAAAAGTACTTCGCTTGCTTTGTAAACATGTTCATCATATCTTTCAGTTAGTTTGATATTCAATAAGGCTCGTTGCACCTTTCATTATGCTTGGTAACTTGTCATTCACACTCATCTCGTTTGATCTTCCGTAGCATGTGCAATACGATTCAGTTTGTTCAGCATTCAGATGTGCCGGTTTCCACCCCCGGGAGCACCCCGGTATGAGTGTTCCCTTCTCTGCACTCACCAGTAGGCAGTAGCTCCTGAGGGCTTCTTGGTTCACTCCTCTTTACTCGACCTTCCAGTGGGATCCCCAGAGAGGTCACCATCCTCAACAGTTTGCAGTCCTGCTCTTCCACGGCAGGAGCAGTTGAGAGCCCCTCTCACTTTCTCAGCTGCCAGCAGCACTCAGGAGGATTCAGTGCCCCACAGCTCCTGCTGTGAGAACTGGGGAAGAGGCTCTGAAGGAGTCTCGACCATCTCACAGCCAGCCTTGGCCCGAACGTCTCTCTCACACTCCTGCTTAGCTTTCCTCCAGCCGATTCCTCTCCAGCCTGCTCCGCCCTGATACGCTGCCTCCTTCTCCTTCTTATAAACCTGGAGTCTGTTAAAAGGCTGCAGCTGTAAATCCTCCACCCTAATTGCCTTGACCTTGGTAAAACCTATTAGTGGGACATGCTTTTCCATTGTAGCTGAACTCTTCAAAAGCCCTCTTCCTCGTCTCAGTACCAAAGTGAGGTGAATCCAGGGAAGTGTGCATAACTCCTAGTTGTTTCCTCCTCATCCCAGCCTTAAGGTGAAAGGACTGTGGGACATGTTGGTCGGGATAAAGAGTTAAGGACTGGCAGTAGACTACAAAGGCAGGTGGAATATTGGATTCACTTGGACAAGGGAAAGGGGCATACCATATCTCACACAAAGATGTCCTCTTCCAACTCCCTGAAGTTCCTCACATGTCCAGCCCCAGGGTCGGGATCCAAAAGCAATGGCTTTTCCTTGCCAACTGAGCAGAGGATGCTTGGGGAAAAGAAGTGAGGACGCAATAACCATAAGAGAAGTTAAAACACAATCTAGGAGGTGAATGGATACACACCTCATTTACTGAGCACTGACTTAACAGAAGAAACTTAAAACATGCATACTAATAACAACCTTCACTCTGTAAGGCAATGTCATTCTAGGGAAAGATGAAGAAATGAACCAAATCTTTGCAAAGCCCACAAAGTCCATACTGTCAGAAAAAACAACTGAAGAAGTCAGACAGGAACCTCATGAGCCCTCACTTGACCCACAAGTCAATACCACAAATGTCAAACAGTGGGCTTGGATAGACAAATATAAGGTGATTGAACAAACATTCAACACTTTCAAATCATTTGTCTACGTATAGCATAGCACTAAACACAACAGTAAAATCAACATCTTTCAAAATATTGATCATTGTCCCATGCAGCAATATACTCAAGTATGTGGACACCACATTTCTTGCAGTTTAATGAACAATGCAATAGTACAATTCAAAAATCTAGAATGCTATCTCATCGTAATACATGAATACATGATTTAATAAGGGAAATAAACACTACTAAACTAAATGACACAAATGTTACAGGATGTATTTATAATATGGAACAAGGCATGGTTTGTGTATTTGCTTCTACAGTGCTTCACACCGAAACACTTTACAAAAATAATGAGATGGTACACAGGTTGAAATGCTGACCTAATTTAACAGACAGAGAAAGAAAGCCAAAATAGAAAGTAGAGCAGAAAAAAACCATGTACAGAGAAATGTAATGATAATCCAGAAAACAGAGCAAAAGGAAGGCCCATCAAAAGTTAAAATTGCAGGGAAAAATCCAAAAACAACCCAGCCCCCTAAACAACAACAATGCAGTTAGGGAGGAAGGTATGGCCTAAAAATAATGAAACATCAATATCCTCTTCATACTACCACACAAATGAACTGCTGCTGTCCCTGTGATATAGATCTTTAGATGGCAAAACGATCCTGGGCCACAAAGGGGATTACCTTCACACCCATAGGTCATTCACGTCGACAGCAAAGCCCTCTGGACCAAACAGAGGGACAATTGGCGCAACAAATGGAAGGCATCCTTTCAGTCAATGGAATAGGCCGACCAGCTCCACCCCACTCGCGCAGACACAGCACTTCACAGCCACAGCCAATGCCAAAACCAGGCAGTCCAGTGCCTTACAACGTACTGAATGAAACTACATCCTCAGACATTGAGTTAAAAGAAGCAAAATTCAATCTAAAATGTGGTCTCCTTTAGTGGCCAACAACTCCAAAGTGACAATATTTACAGCTTGGCAGAGTATGACGAGGGGAAATAAGTGTGTGTTCTTTCCTGCCAGACTGTGGCTACTGAACACAACTAAATACATTCTGAATTTTCAAAAAGATTTCATTAAAACTGTGAAGTTTGAGGAAGCAGACCAGCTGCACCCGATAATGCCTTGAAACTGAGGGATGAAGGAGTTTTTATTGTAAGAACGTCAGGTTAGTTTGTCTTCAAGGCACTAGATCTTGACCTTTTTTTATTCATTGGACACTTCATCCCAGTTGCTGTGCAGAAAAAAAGGCCCTTCTAATTTGATTTTATGAGGAGTTAGAATCTCTTATATTTGCCAACCATTGCAGCCAGAGAAAAGACAAAGATATAACTGTATGATGGGGGACTTTCACAATATTTCAGTCGTATGTAAATTTGTCCATATTGTGAGATACAAAAAGCCTTTTGATAACTTCATGTCTGTGTATATTAGCTGAACCCACATTGCAAGATAGAAAATGCTTCACTTTTGAAAATCCAATGCTGTTATTTTTCAAAAGGGGAAGTTAAGTTTTAGTTACTTGATACTTACTTTGAAAAATTCTCCTCTTGGTGGTGTTAATTTATAAAGAGAAAAGATTCAATGGAAAGATGGATTAGAACGGAGCTGTCTCGGAAAGCCTTCTGCCATGACAGGGAAATGGATAGGGTAAAGGTGGGTACTCTACCCTCACTTAAATCCTATAAAGCCATCTGGTTGTCTCTTGATGTAGGGGGAGAAATATGTAAGATTAATTCACATGACTGTGGGAGAAGCATGTTGATGGTTAGGCTCCACATGCTTCCACGAAATGCACATGGCCTTTGGAAAAGGGGGCTTCATCTCCAGAATGTAATTGTGGAATGGGAGCCGATGAAGAGCTGTGACATTTTCTGCTAATATGCAAGAAATATAGTGATTTATGAAATAAGTGGCCAAAATTAGAATTTACAAATAAACACTTATTCTAATAATGAATTATAGTGATGAGAGTTTTGTTTTTAACTTTTTTTAGTATGTGAGTGAAGCCTCAGGATTTTTTAGCTAGAAGTTGGCCCCTGTAATTTTCTCTGCTTGTTATCTCTATTTTATAAATTGTATGTGTATTTGAATCTCATGGTGTTTTTGTGTTTTGTATCTTTCTCTGTACGAGGACTGATTGTTTGGTATATTGTTTTATTAGTGGTATGCTGCTAAAAGAGCAATGTTCTATCATGGGATTGATTAAATTGGTATATTGTATACATTATTGTATGTGGTTTAATGGAGAGATCTGAATTTGGAAAGATTACTACTATATTCTGTCAGTTTTTCAGGGGCATTTCTCTTTGCTATGATTGGGGAACCAATTGTCAACTATCTTCTGATCTATTCAAATAATAGGAATTATTGTTACAACACAGATTGTGGATTGTCTCAAAGGGTGTTGTACGACAATTTCAATTTCAAAGGACTTTCTTCGAAAAACTTTAAGAACCTACCTCCAAACATGACTCACGCAATTTATTATTTCAGATCCTTTTCACGGGCACATGTAACCTCGGTTTAATGGTCAGGTACACCACAATCTCACATCCAGGTTCTGGGATAAAAAGCAAGGTGTGTTGTTACAGTATATATATTTTTTTAATTATACAACAAAATATATTAATGGTGACTTTCTCCTTTTAAAACAAGGGACATCCACATGAAACACTGTTTCCCTAGCCAGCAGAAAAATCACACTCGCAACATGAATATATTCAGCCTAGTACTTTAAAAAAACTAAATTAGAATGGTTGGTCTCAACAAGAGAACATCATATGTACAGAGAGCATCCATCTTACAACAATACAATAAAAGAGCAGAGAAAGAAAAGAAAAAGAAAAAACTCACGTCCCAACAGCAATGTAGAAGATACACCAAGCATGGGTTACTCCAGATCCATCTCTAGAAATCTGCCCCAAATTTCTTCAAACACTTTCCTCTTCTTCAGATACCCAAAAGTAACTCTCTCAATATCAGAGAGGGGGTGCAATTCTTAAAGCCATGCAGATTTGGTGGGAAAAGTGACAGACTTCCAGGTCCTCAAGATAATACTCTTCCCCACCATAGACACCCTAAATAGCCAGGTTGTTTGAGAGTAAGGTAAATCATCCATGATGGTATCTTCCCCCCAAAATTGAAGTCTCAAAGTCATACTCCAGATTCACCCCAAGAACCATGTCCAGTACGTGAGGGATCTTACTCCAGAAAGTCTTTACCTTAATAGTCCCATAACATATACTCCAGAGAGTCCTCCTTATGTTTACAGCCCAAGCGAGCATTAGAAGTAGTGAGGCCTTGTTTCCACATCCGTACTGGTATCCAGTATACTCTGTTCAAAAGTTTACTTGCCTTGCTCTCTCCCCCATATTTATAGACATACTAGACATACATTTAGCCTAATTCTATATTTCTATGAACAATTACAATATAGTTTCATTTGCAATATTTATTGTGACAAGGTTCTAAATATGTTATGTCTGAGAAACCTGAAGGTATTCTCCTACCTACTTTCCCAGAATCTTCCATTCAGGTGACCAGGGAAGGGCCATCGTTTTTGGATCCCGACCCTGGGGGGAGGACAAGCGAGGGAGGATCACCTGAGTGGGGGATTGCAGGGGATTGGGAAGAGAATGCCTAAAGGCGAGACATGGTATTCCCCCTTTCCCAATGGTACATCAGCACATTCTCCCTCAGCCTCTATTGGGTATTTTCAGTCTCACCCCATTTCCCACCCCATTTCCAACATGTACTGGGATGAGGAAGAGGCAACCGAGAGCTATGAAGATTACTCATAGGAACAACACTGTGAAGGGAGAGCCCTTCTACATTCCACCACAAGGCTGTCCCGTTAATAGAGCCAGGCAAGGTCAGGCACCTGACAATAACCATGTACACCTGACTGAACCTGACACCCAGTTAGGGTTTAAAAGGTGTGGTTCTGCCAAGAAAAATTAACGAGTTGGGGTTGCTGGATGAACCTGAAGTGGGAGAATGGAAGAACAGGCTCCCGCCCTTCCCCTCTCGTGCTTGGCCTAGAGGATCACGGCCCAGACACCCGCCACAAGAGGAGTTTGCCTATCTACCGGACGACCAAATACCCTGGTACAGGAACATACGGATGTGCCCATCTACCTGCCCAACAGCCCGCCCTGTCCATGCCGACACCTGCGGCACGGACCAACTCGACTAAACCTACACGTCGTTAGAGATGCCATGACGACTTAGCCAACGGTCAGCACACCTGTGCAAATATACACACCGGACACTCCCGCACCAATCTACACGAAGAATATACTCAGTGCTACGACGTAGGCGACAGACATACTCACGGACGTACATCTTTATTATTTTCCACATAGGCTTTCAAAATGCAGAAACGCAAGACGCATCATGAACTTATATAAAAAAGGCTTGCTCACGCTTCTTCTAAAGAGCCATGTACCATAATGAAGAATATAACGGGGACACGATACTGAGGACAAAGCAATATGATACCGTAACCTAAAGCGCTCTGCACCAAACAGTCCCACCTATGCACCAGGCCCAAGTAGGCCGCAGGCAAAAGCTTCCATGAACATTGAGTGAGCAAGAACTGGGTTGCTGAACTTGCAAAATGAGCCCGGCGAAAGCACAACGCCAAGGGCACGATGTTGCAAACTCGCACGCTGCAAGCCAACGCCAAGGTCGCACCTGCAAGATAAACCAGGCACACAGTAGGAAAAACAATATTAATTGTGTTGAATTTTGCCTCAAACACGGTCCCACCTCACGTGACAAAGTCAAACCTGACAAGATGCCAAGCCCAGGAGGAAGGAGACGCCTGAATCCCACGTTTCGAGACACAGGCAGATACAATTAAAAGACTAATTTGGACATCTGCAGCAGTGGGAGTAGTCGACCTCCCAACATATGAATAAATCCTCACATTGTTTACACCTACCCATATTAAAACATTGTTGCAAATGACAGTTGCACCGCGAGCTGGGAACAGCGATAGTCCCAGACTGGGAGGCTCGCGAGCGGACCAATTAGAACTTGGGGTTCTTATCACTGACGCCATTCACATTGACCAATCCTCAGAGGTCTTCATGTAACAATTTTCATGTATCAAATTGAAGGGACAGCCCAGGTATACCACCTGACTAACTCTCAGCCAATAACACCGTTCTCTATATGTGCGCTATACTAACCCTACCACTCGAGTAACCAATCCAGAGTGGAGATAGGTTTTTGCTAAAACTTTCCAAGTGACACAAGTAGCGCATCATACTAAGGTAAAAAGGGCCTGCGAGCCCCACGATTGTGTGTGTGTCAGGACGGACGCGTACGCTCCTTGACCCATCCCTGCCGTTTTGTCTAATAAACAGCAGAGTCACCTTGCTTCTTGCGTGTGTCTCATACTCTGTCTCTTTTGGGATATACGGGAGGAGTTGGGGCCTCCCTGCCCGGAGGTCTGCGGACGGCCCGGCCGACCCCGGCAGAATTTCCCCCCCGACAAGTTGGAGGCACTGCTGAGATCTGTTTAAGATCTGCTTTTTTATTTTTACTTTTTTCCAGGTAATCGCGTTGCGAGGAGGCCCGGCGGCGCGGCCCCCTCTGCCGTTGCCCCCTTCTGAGGACTACAGGACCATCGCGGAGCTGCGAGAAGACCGGACAGCGCAATCCGGATATTGGCCCTCAGGAGCCGGTTGAGAAGTATCCCGCCCGCGGTTGGCAAGTGTCCAGACGTGGTCCAGACGAGGGGAGGTGGCGAGCCGCTTGGAGGGGTGCACGCAGTCGAGCGGCCCCGCATCAAGAGAACTTGGTGAGCATGCCACGCACAACAAGCAATGTGAAATTGTGAGGGAGGGGGGAGGAATTAAATACGGGAGGTGGGAGGTGTTGCACAGGTGCGCGGCGAAGGTTTGACAATTTAGTGTTGGCAATGGAATGAATGGTAGCCGAACGAGTGTGAGAGCAGTCGGCTACGTTACGCGAAGGGGGGAGGGCGGAGCACGAAAACATCACGTGCGGCCGCTCGTAGACACTGATTGGCCTAGGTCGCGACTACGTGTAAGGGCGTGTGTGTGTGTGTGGTTTCCTACGATTTGGCATTTATTGATCAATGAGTAGATGAGGATCCCTATTGTTCGAGCAAGAAACTCGATAGGTAGATGACGTTTCCCTGTAGGCGGTAGCTAGTTAGTTGCCTAATACGGAAGATAATTGGCTGGTTAAGCCCTCCTGTCGAGGGGCGTATCACACGCGAGGCGACGCAGCGTGCGCAGTCCGATTATATTATTGATTACCTTGTTCCAGGAGTGACAGGAAGACAGCTGTGAGGTTAACGGGGGTAGATTGCAAGTGTATTTTGAACTTAAAGAATATATGAAGAACTTACCAGTAGCTCGAAGAGATCGGTGACGTCACCAGTAGGGCTTCCATAGGATATCCCGAGCACAAGACATCTTTCTTTCTGAGAGTGGTGGGGAAGAGAACCGTGGTAAGGGAGTGGAAACGGAGATAAACGGTAATGAGTTGATCGGGGAAAGGTGAAACGGGGGACGTGGCTGCGCACGGAGAACGCCGGCCACGGCAAGTGTAAAAGAAGGAGGAGGAGCAAGTGAAAATAGGACGACTGTATAAGAACGTCATAAGGGGTACGCAGCCGCAGGGGGCCGTAAGGGTATCGTGTAAAGGAAGAAAGACAGAAGAAAATATACAAATGTAAATACTATATTTTTATAATTTCCCTTAGCGGACTATCGCAAGTCCCCAAACTTACGGGGCCAGGTAACGATATAAGGCTGCATATTGTAAACTGCTAGTGAGATAACCGCTACCAAATAGGGGAAGGGTAACAAGTGGAGCGCTACTATGTCATACGGGACAGGATCGGGAGGGTGGGGGAACACCCTCACTACCCCACTACACCACATATGTACAACACTGTCACCCCATAGGGAGAAACTGATTAAGTATAGCATAGAATGGACCCAGGGGACGGACAACAAAATGATAACACCGGGGCCGCCTAATGGTAGCTTCGATCCATATGCCCAACATTCACTACTAAACCATCTGCATAATACATACAAAGGGAAGAAGTTGGCAAACCACGTGGAGGTGTTTAACTTATGGAGGATGTTCCAAGGGTCCCGACCAGGACCAAATGGAATGTTCACTGTGGGGGAAATACTGGAAGACAAAGAGATTAAGGAGGAAGGAGAGGATGGGAAAAAGGGGAGTGAAGACCCAAAGAACACGGGGAACGGACAAGAGGGAGGAGAAAAGAATAATACATCAAATGAAATAAAAAAGGAACCGAGCAACGATATACCCCTAGCCAAGGGAGTGAAAACAGAGGGAGGGGGGTTGTACCCTTTAAGGGAGTTGGGAGAAATAGAAAGAGGTCAGTTAAGGGCGGCTGAGGGGTAATCGAACCCGGCATACAGCCCTCCACCATATGTGGCTCATAGGAAGATGCCAGTAGGGGAGGGGAGGACTGGAGAAGAACAAACTGTGGAAATAGGAAATGATGAGTGGGTAGCTGCACAGATACTATTAAAATTACGAGGTTCATTAACAGGGGAAGAGAAGGAGGTAGTAAGGAAAACAGACGAGGATAATACCAGGGAGAGTGGAATGAGAGGGGAAGAGCTGTTACGGCAAAAGGAAGAGATTTTGGAGGAACGACTAGCAGAATTAAGGGATGAGCAGAATGAATTGATCAAACAGCTCGAGAGGGAGGAAAGAGAGAGAGCTAGGAAAAGGAAAGAAGGTAAGAACGAATTGGAAAAAATAAGGGAACGAACTGAGGAGCAAAGGAGAGAAGCTGAAAGGGTAAAAACAGCAGCAGAAAGGGTATCAAGAGCAGTGCTGCAAGAAAAGAAAAGGGAAGAAGAAGAGAAAGAAAAAGAAATGGCAATGTGGAAGAGGAGATTACTATCAGAAACGACTAAGAAATACAAAGAAGGGAGGGTGATAAAGAGCATATTGGAAAGGGAAAGGGTGAAATGGGAAAGGAAGAAAGAGGATGAAAGAATATTGGAACAGATGAATAGTGAAGTAATGGAGGAATTAAAAAGGAAAAGGGAGGAAAATGGTAGGGAGATGGAGGAGAGAAATGAAGGAGAAAGAGAAGATAGGAGAAGAGAGAGTGAAGTAATGGGGAATGTATATAAAGACACAGAAGTAGCAACAACATCAGCGCAAAGGGGAGCGGTTGATAAAGGAGAAAAAGGAGAACTGGACCTAATAGACTTACAAACAGTAACAATAAACGGGAAAAAGACCGAGTGGGGGGTGCCGTTTATGACTGACTTTTGTAGTGAGGAAGAAGAAGGAGTGGAGAAGGAAGGAAGAAACAGTGAAAGGGAAAGCCTAGATAAACTATACATCACCCGGACCAACACAGACTCACCATGGATCCGTAGGAGAAAGGATGAGCTGGAGAGAAGTGAGGAGGATGAGCAAGGAATAGCGGAAAGACAGACACATGAGGCCGCACCGTCCCCATCACGCCCTTTCCCATCGCACCCTACATGCTCAACCACCTCACGCTCGTTACGCACAATAAAACTTGCACCCTTCACAGACGAACTAACACCCTATGCATGTCGGCTTAGGGACCTCCCTAGACGCAGGCAGGAAAGGCGAATACACATGCCCACATTAAATACAGGAAATGATGGAAGAAGGGGAAAAGATGGAGAAGAAAGAGTTACGAGCAGGGGAAATACGGATGAAATTGATGATGTAGAAGAAAGGGAGGAAGAAGAAGGGTGTGAGGACTCGATTTTATGGAACACAAAGGGTAAAACGAGACATAACTTAATGCCACTTCTGGAGAGGGGAGGGGTTAGGCCACAGTATGTCCCTTGGAAACATACAGACAAAGAAAATATAAAATGCAGGCTCCCATCTTTAAGTGGAGGTGCGGGTAAGTGGATATATGAAATGGAAAAACACACCGCAGGACAGAAACTGGCAGTAGGAGATGTGAAGGGCCTTCTAATATCGATATTAGGGGATGCAGCGGATGACATTTGGAAGAGAGTGGGATTCCCTGGGGTAACAATAACAAACACATTGCATGATGGGGCACCATTCGCAAACTGCAGACATGCACTATGGCAGGCACTGAGGGTACAGTACCCAGACACATCAGACATAGGAGCAATTACCTCCCGCAAGATGCGTGAGAACGAAGATCCTGTTGATTATATCCAGGAAATCCAAGAGAAGTGGCGCATGGAAACTAGAGAACAATGGGACAAAACACCCGCAATATTTTATCATATACTAGTAGAAGGGCTCCCGGAAGGAGTTCAGAAACAACTGAAGAAAGTAGTGGGAATGGAAGCAAAAGCATGGCCAGAAATACAACTGACTATAGTGCATCATTGCAGGACATGGCAAGGAAAAATGAAACAAAAGGAAGAGGACAGGAAAACGGAAGAGGCTAAACTAGTACAGAAAAAGCTTACTAAATACACAATGGAAGGGGCACTAATAACTACGCCTGCAACAATGACCCAAAGCCCCACACAAGTAGTGGCTGCACAAGATCTCTCCCAAATACCACCTTCACAGACTATAACACAACAGGTGCCGCCACTACAACCATACACGACCAACATGGGAGGAGGATACCCAATGCCAGGAGCTGGGTATTATAATTACAACAGGGGGAGAGGAGGAATTATGAGAGGGAGAGGTTACGGATATAATACCCAACAGCAGGTAGGAGGACTTAGAAGTTCCTATCCCACAGGGCAACCAGTATACCAGGACAACACAGGGAGCTTTCCATGGCAGAGTAGGGAACCACCGGTGTGTTGGAGTTGTGGATTATTAGGGCACATGTCACGCACGTGTAGAGTAAGACCAGGAACACCATCATGGAGTGAACAGGGACAACCAAGGCCCACACAGGAACAACAGGGCATACAGCAACAGCAGACGTTGCAACAGGGAAATGAACAGCAACAACTAATAACACAACAACAGCCACAGACACATTCACTGCCACAACAACAGGTAGCGATAACACAACAACCCCAAGTACAACAAACACAACTGGGTAGGGTGACGGTCCTGGGACACAACCCTTACACAGGAAATGGTCAATCGTTGTACCCTCAATAGGACAGCCCACAGACGGCCTTGGTGTGTCCCATCCTGTCAGTAACACCTAATAGTGCGGAGGAACCACGCATAGAGGTAACGATAGGTGACAAAAGGTTATCATTCCTTGTTGACACCGGGGTGACCCGGTCTTGCATAAGGGAAGGTAATTTTAAGATGTCAGGCGAAGCCATGAACACCCAAGGATTCTCTGGGGCTAAAGGGTTGGTTCCTTTTACTGATAACATTCCCTTATCTATAGGAGATTATGACCTGTCAGTCCCACTTCTATATTATAGTGCCTCACCAGTAAATATACTGGGGAGAGACATAATGAACAGGTTGAATATGACGATCTCATTTACTGAGGACGGCATAATTTGCTCCACTCCAGGGATTAACATGCTCACGGCACGACAGATTATGCAAGCATACTGCGGACAAACAGCGATTAGGGCGGAGCCAGTAGATGGCGAGCTCTTCCAGTACGGGACAGACATGGCATTTGCATGGATGCCAGGGATAGAGGGAAAAATGTGGAGGAGGCCAGCAGCCTATCTGTTCAGACCAGAAACACCAGTCAATGAGCCAGAAGGAAAGGTGGTTCCAGTGGACATTGAGAGCAGTATAGCAACAGCTGATTACATTGCTGTACATGCCCAAGACAGAGAAGGAAGGGCATGGAGGGCAGTGATAGCACTAGCGGAAGGATGTAGACTCACCCAGGTGTCAGATGAGGAGCTGTTCTCAGATGAAAAGGAGGAAGGTGAAATGGTGTTTATGATGAGTGTGGAAATATGGCTAAGAGTGGCGTACAAACAAGTAGCACAGAAAATTGCAATGGCACTTGAGGCACCCGCATGCACCCCAGTCCCCTTCTTTAAGGAGGATATGACAAAGGTACCCACATCACTGTGGACTACTAGCCCCTATGACGTGGGGTGCATAAAAGGTATAGGGGGAGTAAGGATAAAATTGAAAAAAGGTGCAATACTCCCCAGAGTGAAACAGTACCCACTATCAAAAGAGGCAGATGAGGGCATATATGAAACCATAACGGCCCTTATAAATAATGGCATATTGGTCCCCTCAGAATCACCATGTAACACGGCTGTATACCCAGTGCGCAAGGCAAAAGGGGGTTCTTGGCGCTTCATACAGGATCTCAGGCCCTTGAACAACATAGTAGAAGCAGAGTATCCCATAGCAGCAAACCCGGCCACAATATTGTGTGGCATTCCAGCAGAAGCATCACGATTTACAGTGATCGACCTTAAAAATGCATTCTTCTCAATACCATTGCACCCAGACTCACAAGATCTGACAAGCTTCACTTACAGAAATACTAAGTGGAAACACACCAGATTGCCACAAGGATATTGCGAATCACCCTCAATTTTCAACAGAGTAATACAGATGGATTTGGGTAACATTGAAGTGGAAAGCACAGTGTTGCAGTATGTCGATGATATAATAATTTGCAGTACAAACGAAAGAACATGCAGAGAGGACTCGCTAAAGATGTTGACAATATTGGCTGAGAAAGGTTACAAGGTAGACATGGAAAAGTTACAGTACTGTCAAGAACAGGTACTTTACATTGGTCAGCTCATATCCCAACATGGAAGAAAGATTGCACCACAAAGAGCACAGGCCATTTCAAACACACCAGTGCCACAAACAGTGAGGGAACTGCAGCAGTTCCTGGGTCTATGCAACTACTGTAGAGCATGGGTATTTGATTATAGTTCAAACATAGGGCCCCTGCTTGAGGCGTTAAAGGAAGCTAATAAAGGGGAGAAAAAGCTGAGGTGGACAATGGAAATGAAAGAGGCTTTTGATGAGTTGAAAGATGCGATATCAACTGCTCCGGTACTGGCATCCCCAGACTATGAGCGACAATTTTTTATATTTTCACATTGCGACTCAGCAGTAATGAAAGCAGTGTTGGCCCAAAAAACAAGCATGGGCTACAAGCCAGTAGCATTCTACAGCGGCCACTTAGATCCTGTGATGCTAGGTCATTTCCCTTGCGAACAAGGTCTCGCCGCAGCTGCTTTTGCGGTAGAGAAAGCATCAGCAATAACCATGGGGTGCCCAACTACACTGTTTGTGGAACATGCACTATTTGCCATATTGAATAAACCTAAGTCCACCCTAACCACGCAAAGGGCATCAGGTTATGAGATCATCTTATCCAGAGCTGAACTATCAATTGTTAGATGTAGCACGGTCAACCCTGCAAGGTTCCTAGCAGAAGTAATTGAGGAGGGAGATTATGCCCACGACTGTACGCAAATAACTGACATGTACTCATGTACTAGAAAGGTTGACGAAAACGCGCTAGAGGGAGGTGAGCTCTTGTTCATTGATGGGTCATCAACTATCGACCAAAGGGATGGTGTAAGGAGGACTGGGGCAGCAGTGGTAAAAATGATGGAAGTACCGGTGTGTGTGGCCATGAAATGTGTACAATTACCACAGCATTACTCCGCTCAAGCAGCGGAATTAGTTGCACTGATCTTGGCGTTGAAGGAAAGCTTTGACAAACGAGTGACCATATACTCCGACAGCGCGTATGTTACATCCACTGTCCACTCAGGGCTGTCGAAATGGAGAAGAAGAGGGTTTAGGAGAGCTGATGGCACTCCAGTGCAACATGCCCTCCTATTGGCTGAACTAATTGAAGTAATAAATGACCCCCAACAATTAGCTTTAGTAAAATGCACCGCACACACCAATGGTGAAGACCACATCTCAAAAGGGAATGCAGCAGCAGACGCACATGCGAAGTATGCTGCATACTTTGGTGAGATATGGAACCCCCCAGAGTCTCAGAGAGGGAGAGGGAGGGGAATGGCTAAGGGGATGTTGATAAGAGAAGGGTACACCCATCTCCCAGCCACACAGATTATGGAGCTACAAGCGGCTGCACCAATGGCCGAAAAAGAAATATGGGTAAAAAGAGGATGCACAATGTCACCAACCGACACACTATGGCGCCAGGGTGACACTGGAAAGGTTGTAATACCATTGGCACTTTTAAACACCACCCTGAGCCAACTACATTACCCAGCCCACACAGGTAAGGAAGTAATTGCAGCACGAATTAGGGAAGACTGGTTCTGCCCCGAGTTAAATTCTCATGTGTCAAATTTTATCAGCAACTGTCTCACATGCCAACAGTTTACGGCCGGCCACACTCTGAATGTGATAAGAGGTACTATACCCCGGCCAGAGGGACCGTTCCGACATCTCCATATTGACTATGTTGATATGATCAACGTATATCAAGGAAATAGGTATATGATTGTAGTAGTATGCCCATTCTCGAGGTGGATTGAAGCAGGGCCCTGTTCACACCCAGATGCATTTAGAGCAGCTAAATTCCTAGTGAGGGAGGTCTACCCTAGGTGGGGAGTGTGTGAGGTATTAAGGTCAGACAATGGCCCACATTTCGCAAACAAAATGTTCCAGCACATTACATCCTTGCTGAACATTAAGCATAAATTTGCATGTGCATACCACCCACAGGCCAACGGTATATGTGAACGCCTGAACGGCCTATTAAAGGAGGCAATTGCAAAGATACAGCAAACAACAAAGAAGAGTTGGTTATATTGCCTTCCATTAGCCCTATTTGAGCTAAGGAATAGACCAGGGTCCGACCACCACCTCACCCCTCACGAGGTGGTTACCGGACGTCAAATGCGCCTTCCCCTAACGCCAACATCAAGAGCATTTACTGACCACGAGAGCACTGCGAGTGTTCTTGGTGATGAAATGTACCAATATGTGTCTTCTTTGATTACTAGTGTAGTGTTTGTGTCTCAACAGCTCGAGCGCACGCGGGGCGGGTCTAACAGCAACCAACAAGAAGACGTGGATAAAGAATTGGAAAAGGAAAGACTGTGCAAAGTTGCTAAAGGTGACCACGTACTACTTCGCAATTTCAACAGAAAGTGGAACAGTCCACGATTCACTGGCCCCCATCTGGTAGAAGAGGTATCAACGAGAGCAGTAAAGTTACAGGACAAACGTGCTTGGAACCACCTACACGACGTAAAGATCTACAAACTCCAGACCCGCCCCAGCGCCACCGACAGGGCCACAGGAAAAACAACAACAGCGTCACCAGCGGAGGAAGAGACTTCTCCCACAATTAACAGCCTAAGTGTCCCCATACCCTGCCACCCCCCAGATTCCCCAGAGACAACCACTAGAAAAGAAAGGGGTGATCCCCATACCGCCCACCCCATGGTTACACGATCAAAGGGTAAAGAGACTCCCACCAGCCTGAGCCCCAAACCCTCTGCCCATTGACCCCTACCACTGTAGTAATAACTGAACTGAAGGACATTGTTTTTGCACATATACACATGTAAACACCTGAATGTTCTCTTTCTTTTCTCTCGCACATGCAGGTAAAGCGTATTATTGTACTGTTAAGAAAGTAGATAACTAACTAATTCACTGCCCAGGAGTAGATGGTACCCTCAGACGATAATTACCTGGAAGAATTGTCACACCAATTTGTATATGAAATAAAACGGCCAACGTACCTGAAAGGAAGGAGGGTACGTGTCTACTACACAGCATTCCTCTTGGCCATAGAACATTCACTGCCCCACCTCCAACCATACTTGCCTGCCCTAAGAGATAGATCGCTTAGATTGGCGTGGGAACAGCTCTTCGCCTGGGCACTGAATGACTACTTGATAGGGAGAGCTTAATAACAATAACTAACCTTAATAACTAGCATATTAAGAGTTTTCAGGCGGTCAACTGTAACGTCGCAAAAATAAGCTGCCGGACTGCAGCAAGGTAAGAGCAAAATGCCGGTGAAATTAGCATTTGTAATAAAATTGATAGGGATTTTAATGATCACCGGGTTCTTGGCTGCCTCTGTATGGCAGTACAGCTATGCTATTGATATTATTGCTGTACCCAAACCTAACATACCCCCACCCCCAGCTGCAACAGGTGTTACGTCAGGTGGTACTAGTAAAACCCAACACCAGGAAAATAGAGTTAAACGCAGCACATACGCAGATAATAAAGGCATTGACAACTATGTACAAGATTCAGCACACGTCTCTAACAACATGTGGTACCAACACATGACCAAAATCGGTAAGCAGACAACAGAAGACAGCTGCTACGTTTGCTCATTAATACCATACGCCATGAGCGCTTCTCGAACATTCGTTGCCACAGAAATAGATGAAAAGACAGCACGATGCATAATATACTTGGCACTGTTCCAAACGAAAGGAAGATTTCAAGGGACAGTGGTGCAACTGGTGTGGAAAACATGAGACACATATCCATATGAAAACAACTTCCTCAAGACTTATTTGAGTTACCACAAGAGCAGTCTACATGCTGAAGCATTCAGATACATAACAAGTGGTCCTGAAAAAGGAGA
Organism: Ambystoma mexicanum; assembly: GCF_040938575.1. Lineage (NCBI taxonomy): Eukaryota > Metazoa > Chordata > Amphibia > Caudata > Ambystomatidae > Ambystoma > Ambystoma mexicanum. The sequence goes on from NC_090940.1 coordinate 200,789,892, forward strand.
AACAAAGAAGGTAACACTGCAGTACCTACCATGTGATTGGTACGCCGCTGAAGTCCCTGGTAAAAACGGATGTTGGGAAAGACCACTGATGATAATAACAGGGAAGGTGTACATGGACAACAAATGGGACATAGGAGTGGTTGGCAGCAATATGATAACACGAGAAAATATTTCAACTATTGATGGACATAACCACAGATGTTGGATGACTTGGGTCAAGTACGTACCCATGCTTACGTGGATGGAGAAGGATGAAGACCCAATAACAATATTGCCGTTAACTGCGCCTAAGGTATGCTACCAACATAAAGGAGAGGTGGATGTAGGATACAACACCAACTGTGAAAGCGTGATGGAGTTACCTGAGGGGGGAGCATTACTGGGCCTGTGGAGAAAAGGCGTATCACACACTGCCCCCTTCGTGGAATGGTGTATGCACTATAGTACACGTTAATGTACCATCACTAGTGGTACCCCAGAAGCATGTGAACATGGCGAATTTCCCCAAGATGGATGAAGGAAACAAAAGGAAGAAGAGATCTGCACAGCCTCGAAATGGATCAGAGAACAGACGCAACGGCAACGACACTGTCCTCAACAGAAGGAAAAGACAAGGAGAACCTCTGACAGGAAATTACCTGTGGGGAAGGTCGGAAACAGCACTGACCTCAATACCGCCGGAACACAGACTATTCAGCAGAGCAGCTATGTTCTTCTCCTCAATAATACATCCTAGACTGCAGGCTTATGCAAACGCAAAATGGCTCCAGATAACTAGGTGGGAACTAATGATGACAATCAACTCTACAGTAAATGGATTCAATGCAATAAAAGAGGAATTGCGAGCAGTAAGAATGGTTGCACTACAGAACAGATATGTACTGGACCTCCTCACAGCAATGGAAGGAGGAGTTTGCGCAAAGATAGGACAATCATGCTGCACATTCATTCCTGCTAACGATGCTGACAATGGTACCCTCACGGAAGCTGTGTCACAATTGGCCCAGATGCACTCAAAAATGATGGATGAAAGTAAAGGTGTGAAAAAGGATGAGAGCTGGTTTTCAATATTATGGTCATGGATGCCGTCCTGGCTGTCAGATGGACTGAAGATTATAGTTGGATGCACTATTTTGGCTGGAGCTGCACTGATCATAATAAGATTTTGGAAGGCCCGGAAGGCACGCACCACAGACGAGATGATCGAAATGGTTGGTATACACCTCTTGATGCCAACAGATGACGGCCAACACACAGGTACAATAATAAAAGAGAGGGAGAAGTTGCGCAACCAGATCATCACCAACCACCTGGACCCACCATCTGTAAAACTCGAAAACCCAAGAAACCCAAGGAGCTACATAGGGAAATGGGTATACTGCACTCCTGGAGGAACATGTGAATATATGTATTGGTCATTCGAAGACCATGTTAACCACTATGGACATTTGGGAGGAATAACTAAAATATGGAGAGTAAGAGGAGATAAAGAAAAGGATATGTTTGTGGTCGACAAGTCGACCAGAGGGGGGGCTGAAGTGGGAGAATGGAAGAACAGGCTCCCGCCCTTCCACTCTCGCGCTTGGCCTAGAGGATCACGGCCCAGACACCCGCCATGAGAGGAGTTTGCCTATATACCGGACGACCAAATACCCTGGTACAGGAACATACGGATGTGCCCATCTACCTGCCCAACAGCCCGCCCTGTCCATGCCGACACCTGCGGCACAGACCAACTCGACTAAACCTACACGTCGTTAGAGATGCCATGACGACTTAGCCAACGGTCAGCAATCCTGTGCAAATATACACACCGGACACTCCCGCACCAATCTACACGAAGAATATACTCAGTGCTATGACGTAGGCGACAGACATACTTACGGATGTACATCTTTATTATTTTCCACATAGGCTTTCAAAATGCAGAAACGCAAGACGCATCATGAACTTATATAAAAAAGGCTTGCTCACGCTTCTTCTAAAGAGCCATGTACCATAATGAAGAATATAACGGGGACACGATACTGAGGACAAAGCAATATGATACCGTAACCTAAAGCGCTCTGCACCAAACAGTCCCACCTATGAACCAGGCCCAAGTAGGCCGCAGGCAAAAGCTTCCATGAACATTGAGTGAGCAAGAACTGGGTTGCTGAACCTGCAAAATGAGCCCGGCGAAAGCACAACGCCAAGGGCACGATGTTGCAATCTCGCACGCTGCAAGCCAACGCCAAGGTCGCACCTGCAAGATAAACCAGGCAGACAGTAGGAAAAACAATATTAATTGTGTTGAATTTTGCCTCAAACACGGTCCCGCCTCACGTGACAAAGTCAAACCTGACAAGATGCCAAGCCCAGGAGGAAGGAGACGCCTGAATCCCACGTTTCGAGACACAGGCAGATACAATTAAAAGACTTATTTGGACATCTGCAGCAGTGGGAGTAGTCGACCTCCCAACATATGAATAAATCCTCACATTGTTTACACCTACCCATATTAAAACATTGTTGCAAATGACAGGTGCACCGCGAGCTGGGAACAGCGATAGTCCCAGACTGGGAGGCTCGCGAGCGGACCAATTAGAACTTGGGGTTCTTATCACTGACGCCATTCACATTGACCAATCCTCAGAGGTCTTCATGTAACAATTTTCATGTATCAAATTGAAGGGACAGCCCAGGTATACCACCTGACTAACTCTCAGCCAATAACACCGTTCTCTATATGTGCGCTATACTAACCCTACCACTCGAGTAACCAATCCAGAGTGGAGATAGGTTTTTGCTAAAACTTTCCAAGTGACGCAAGTAGCGCGTCATACTAAGGTAAAAAGGGCCTGCGAGCCCCACGATTGTGTGTGTGTCAGGACGGACGCGTACGCTCCTTGACCCATCCCTGCCGTTTTGTCTAATAAACAGCAGAGTCACCTTGCTTCTTGCGTGTGTCTCATACTCTGTCTCTTTTGGGATATACGGGAGGAGTTGGGGCCGCCCTGCCCGGAGGTCTGCGGACGGCCCGGCCGACCCCGGCAGAATTTCCCCCCCGACAAACCGTGGAAGCCAGGAGATAGGAGGCTGCAGGTGTGGAAGCCTGGACGATCCGGAGGAGAACGTAGTGCCAGGACGCTGACCCGGTGTGTAGAAGGGGCTGCAGCGAGGTGTGGGAGTCATGTCTGCAAGGAGCCAGATTGGGGAGGAGTGCAACCTGCTGGCTGTGTCCAGGCCAGTGCTCGTTCCCCTGGGACAGAGGCCGGTCGCAGGGGTATCCAAGAGGCAGGTGGTGAGACCCTGTCATCAATCCCCACATCCCAAGGAAACCGCAGCCAGCACTTCGCTACTTAGTTTGACGAGAGAGAGAGAAAAACTTAGTAGCGTGCAGGGTGGCTAGAGTGGGCGCAGTAGCAGCGGAAGGTGCAAGCCGCAAAATAATTGAAAAGCGAGAGAAAGTAAGAGAAAGAAAATGCGGTAGTGGTGCTAAAGCAGAAAAAGCAGAAACAGTGAACTGTGGAACGGAAAGAAAATAAAGGGCGCAAGCAACCCGAAAGAGAGAAGGACAAGTGAGAGAGATGCAAGCAGCAGGGGTGCCAAGTACGCAGGTGCTCGGGGCCCGGGCACCCGCCGTCAGAATGAAATCGGGGCTGAGAACCCCCCCCCGGGCCAGAGAGAAGAGACGCACTATAGATAGCCCTTTGTTCCATCCATACTGTGTCTCTCTCTGGTGGCCCGGGTAAAAGCCGGGTAAAAAATGATGCTTAAAGATTGAGGGACGGATGCAAAGCAAGAGGCTCCTGTTTTGCATCTGTCCCTCCATTTCTAAAAATCGTTTTGGTTTGGGTGTACCTCTACATCTGTGCACCCCTCTTTCAAAGCCCACACACACGCATGGGATTCCCATGCACCCACTTGAGAGATTTGCACCAAATTAGTGAGATTGTGCTCCAAGGTAGGAGGCACATGCACAGTCTTTGCTCTGAGGTTTGACACACTCACAGGATGGGATGGGATTTTGTTCTCCCATCCTAGTTGTGTTGCTCTGCCTTTTGAGGGCTACAACAACCTGGATGATTATAGAGGGGTGAAGTAGGGGCAGTGTTGGCCTACTGGAATGCAACTGGAAGGCTTAAACCTCCTTCTTACTTGACTTTAGTATGTGCAATACATGCTAGCCAATGTTTCCACTGTTCTGCGCCTCCCCCACCACCCTCGCACCAAGTTGGCGACTACGTGCAAATGCGGTCATATAACTTCTGGTGATGTCACTTCCTATATTTGGGCACCCCACAGGAAATTTATAAGTCGACTCCCCTGGAGAGCAGTACGAAACAGAGAGGAAGTGTGCACAGCAAAGTAAAAGAAGCGTCCAAGAGACACAACAAAGTAACAGACGTGTGCAAGAAGCACGGCAAAGTGGAAAGTGTGCAAGAGGCACGGACAGAAAAAAAGTGAGTGAAAAACAAAGACAGAGTGAAAGAGGCACAGGAAGGAAAAATGTGCCAGAAGAAAAGTACAAAGTATAAGGAGAGGGGCCAGAAATCAGAGTGGTCACGCATGGGTGGAGCCAAAAGCCCTGTGTTCTCAATACTACCCTGATACTGCCCTGTGAAAGAACTATGCTGTGAGAGGTACATCCTGGCAAAGTGAACTTTTGTGTGAACCTTTATTTGAGACAAAAGGGACCTAGGCTTGGTGAAGGGAGCCCTGAGATGCCTAAAGGAAACTGTGAACCAAACTGTTCATCTTCATTTTAGACAAGAGAGGCCTAGACTTGGGGAAAGGAACCCTGAGAGGCCTAAAAGGAACTGTGTCTTTTCTGTTGGAACTAGAAGGGTCAGAGTCTGGGGAAGGGAACCACAAGAGACCCAAAGTCATTGTGAAGTATATTGACCTGCTGCAAGAGCCCTACCTGGAAACATCCCAAGGTCACAACATGGCAGTAAGGCTGCCTGAAACCAGCCTTGGTTTGCATTTCTTTTTGACTCACCATTGTTCTTTAAGAAGACCCAACACATTTGTTTTAAGAGTGAGGGCAAGCATAGGTTTTGACACAGACAGACTTTGGTTTTGGACTTTCGGACATCAGTGGCCATCAGAGGTATCAGTTGAGGGAACAAACCCATTACAATTAGGGCCAGTTATAGCATTACAGCCACCTTACAAAGTTTTATAATAACAGTTTTCAAACTGTTACATTTGAGTCTGTGTCTCTCTTGATACGATGCCTGCCTCAGACAAGTTACAACTAAAATAAGTTTTCAATTTTTATTATAAAATACCATACAAGAAAAGCCAATTGGGGCTCTCAGACTAGGGGTGGTGCCCAATTGGGACTCTTAGTCTAGGGGCAGTGCTAGTGCGCTTTCCCTCAACCTCAAAATGGGATCGCACCATCCTAGCTTAGGCTTCCTGAAGTGGGCTCCCACCTTCCTAGCCTATAAGCTCTACTCTCCAAGGTGTTGACAGAATATGTATTCACTACAACCAGTGTACTCCTGCTGCCTAGGCTGGCATGAACCTGGGTTGGGGGGAGTATAAAGGTTGTTTTATCTCACAAACTCCCTCATAGGCTTCTAGGCTTCCTAGGTAGCCAACGCCAGGGTAGTCTGATTGGAATGTCATGCCTTTCCTCTAATTATATTTTTTCAATTCTTATCCTTACTCTCCTTGCACCCTCTTGTCTCTGCTCTTCTCCACACCCTGAGTGTACTTCTCTCTATCATTCTGTCTCTCACTCAACTTCTCTACCCTCCTTATACTTGTCTTATCACTTCTATACTTGTCTTATCACTTCTATCACTTATCCTCTCCCTACCCTTCCCCTCCCTACTGATTTGATTCCAACTTTCACTCTTCCTATCACTCTTCCTCTCTACTCTCTTTCCCCCTGTGGCCTTATGTCTTCTCTCATTTATCCCATCTCCTAACTCCACCTCTCAACCATCATGTCTCTACTCCCACTAACTTCGCCTGATTATTCTCCTTTCTCTTGTGCTTTCTCTCTCTCTCTCTCTCTCTCTCTCTCTCTCTCTCTCTCTCTCACACTCACATCCAAACAGACAACAAAATTGGTACCAGTGTCTTGGTCCCAACCCCTTACTTTCACTCCCTCCAAATACACCAAATGCTCCTCCACTCATCACCTGAATGGTGGAGGATTGTTAATTTGTACCAGTTCTCACCACATGTTCCCGGCCAGGTTTTGCCTGTCTGGTGCATTGTGGTACTTGTAGTTTTTCTATGGAATGAGCTTTTTCCAGAGGTCCAATATCCATTCAAGTAATGGATAATGGATTCAATCCATTCAGATTATCACTTATATCCTTTTTTTGGTCCCCTCTCCAGACTCCTCATTTTATCTCTACTTTCTCTCCTCTCACATCTTCACCCATTAATGGTGGTACTAGATGGGAAGTACTCTTGGCAGGCTTCTCATCATCCACGTGTATCATTAATGTCAATCGCAATGACACTATCGTGGCTCAGGGTCCTCATCCCAACTTCCTACTCTTGCCATCCCTCATCAGCTTTCCTCCCAGACCTGCTACTACTTCTACCTCTCTCTCTGTCCCCCCTCCTCCGACTGGTGTACCATGCCTCTGTGCCCCTCCTCGGAAAATCTTGAAAGGCTCTGCTATCAAACTTTCTGCCGACATCTGCCTCCTCCTTGAAGACCTTGACCTTGATATCCTCATTCTTACCGAGACGTGGTTCAATGCCAGCTCAGTCGTTGCATTTGTCTTTCTGATGGCTACAAGATCATCTCCAAGCCTCGCCCTAACCGTGCTGGCAGTGGGGTTGCCCTGATCTTCCCTGAGTGGGACCCTCATTCCCACCCAGCCATACTCCTCCTTCAAGAGCCTGGCGTGCAAGCTTGTCATTTCTCCCACATCCTCCCTAACCATTGCCACTATCTACAGGCCGCTTGGCTCTATCATCCTGTTCCTCTCAGAATGGACTGATTTCTCCTCCTCTCTCCTAGCATCTACCTCTAAACTCCTTCTCCTGGGTGTCTTCAGCATCCACCTTGACTCCTCAATCATGGTGTCTACTCTCTTCAATGAGACCTCTGCACCTCCTCTCCCACTCCATTCTCTCCTCTGGTCCTACCCACTCGGCTTACCACACTCTCAATGTCTTGATCTACATTGATGCTTTGCTCTCCGCCCCACACACACCCCACTTTCCTGGTCTGACCACTCACTCCTCTCCTCTCACCTGGGTCCTCTCTGCCGTCTGACCGTACCTCCCTCAGCTCTGCAAACCTCATTCACTCACATCTGTCCGATGAAACGAGTGTCAGCTGCTGCCTTCGCATCCACCTTCACCACCCACCCACTGCAGACTCTACCTCTGACTCCACTCTCAGCAACCTCCATCTTGCCATCACTAACACTCTGGACATTCTTACCCCAGTCATGAGGATCCGCCTGAAACATGCCACCAAGCATAACACTTGATACGATTCTGACCTTGTAACCCTGAAACGCAAGTGCAGTGATGTGGAACTGAAGTGGCAGACCTCGGGCACACCCTCCGACAAAATGGCCTGTCGCCTCTACAAAGGCAATACCGACTCTCCATTCATTCCAAGAAAAGGTTCCACATCCAGGCTTGCATCTCTGGTGCATCCAACAACATGGCTGAACTCTAAAATCTGCAAGGATCTAGCCAACCCTTCTGCAGTCTCAACCTCACCCCTTCCCTCTGCAATGCATTGGCCACACACTTCACTGCAAAATCTCAGGACATACTGAGCACTCTCTCTTCCTTTTCCCACTCCCTCTCCCATCCCCCTGCCAAATAGGGCTTGCCATCCTCCTTCTCTCCTATCACATCCGATGAGGTCACTAGAGTTGAAAAAACCTTGCGCCGCCCCCCTCTGTCCGGCTAACTACCGCCCCATCTCAATCACCCCCTTCCTTGGGAAACTCTTGGAGAAGCTGGTCATCCCCCAACTGACCCAGCATACTGAGCTTGTCGGTTCCCTAGACAACCATCAATCTGGATCCTGAGCATCTAGAGGCATGGAAGCTGCTCTCCTGAGCACCCGTGAAGAACTGCTCACATCTCTTGACTCTAACTCTTCAGCTGTTCTCGTTCTACTTGATCTCACCTCTGCATTTGATATAGTCAAATACTCCATTCTCATAAAACGGCTCCATAATACCCTTGGTATCTTGGAGCAGGCACGGGACTGGCTAACCCCCAACCTCACTGACCGACGCTACCAGGTTATCCTGGGCTCTTTCTCCTCTCCCACCGCTATCTCCAGCTGTGGCATTCTCCAGGTGGAAATATCTTGCTCCGCTTGCACACCTAATTTCCACTTTCTCCCCTTACTTCCAGTGTTATGCAGATGAAACACAACTCTTCTTCAAACTACCATCTGATGCTCTCCTTACTTCCTCCATCATTTACAACTGCCTATCTACCATCCAGTCCTGGTGTGCCTCCAATGATCTCTGCCTCAACAAGAGCAAGGCTGAGATCATTCCCATTGGAACTCCTATTGCCTCTTTCTTCCCTTCGCTCTGGCCACCCTCTATCGGCTCTCCCGCTTCTCCTTCTTTTGAAGCCAGAAACCTTGGAGTCCTCTTCAACTCCTCTCTTTAATTCCTCCCTCACATCCAGGACCTTGCCAAGAAAGCCCACTTTCAACTCCACCTCCTCAAACAAATCCTCCCTTTCCTCATTTTACCCCATAAGCTCAATGTCTCTAGACCTCTGATGCTCTCTAGGCTGCACAACTGAAACAGCCTCTTCCTTAATCTGCCATCTTCTTCTCTACGTCCCCTCCACCTTATCCAGAATACGGCTGCAAGACTTATCCTTGGCCCCAAGCATAGGGACTGCATTGCCCAGTCCTAAACTCTCTCCACTGGTTCCCGGTTGCTGCAAGGATCAAATTAAAATCTCTCTGCATCATCCATAAGGCTTTCTGGGGCCTGGGACTATGCTATCTACAAATGGCTCTCACCAAATGCTCTCCCTCCAGACTTTTACGCTCCTCTGATGCCAACTTTCTACGTGTCAAGCGCTTCTCTAAATAGCGAACTGTTGGCTGTTCTCTTTCCTCGGCTGGCTTTCTCCTCTGGAACAGCCTCCCACTTCCTCTCTGCCTTGAGCCGGATCTCCTCAAATTCCGGAAGCTCCTCAAGACTTTCCTTTCCACCTCCTCCTTTCTCCTCTCCCTCCCTTGCTAAACCTCACAGTCGATGAGATTGGTGACCAGGGTCCTTATGTGCCCTTCTGGTTCCTGCCCTCTCATCCCCAATCGCCTTTAGCCTCCGCCCACTCCAAGCACTTGCCTTTGGGGGCCAACTGGACTGTGATGTCTCACAGGCCTGCACTTATTGTATTGGCAGTTGACCACTCTTTCCAAGTGATCTCTGTCAGGAACTAAACAGCTGCTTGCAACTTACACCCAAGCACTTGGACTTGCCCCCCTCCCTCGTCCCTCCTCTCTCTCTCTCTCTCTCTCTGCACTTGCACTTTCTGAATACTCACAGGGCCTAGTAGGACTGCCTCTTTCTTTCTCTTCATTGTTATTATATTTGCCTCTCATTCCCATGCTCCCTCCCTGTTGCCCTGTTGGCGCTTTGAAAGACAGTTTACTTGATGTATAAGCTCCTTACAAATGCACAATAAATAAATAAATATGGTGCATGCTGTTAGATGTAGTCTCTTGTGTCAAGATATCAGTTCATTCTGTTTGTCATGCCTCCGGGGAGTTACCTGAAAAATTGGAAAGTGAGCCCTGGACAGGGCAGAAGCTGATGGGCACCCAGTCAAGGAACGAGGCATCAATATCCATGCATGACTCCATACATACCTGAGAGCCAGGTACAGTATGCCCTCTGAGCTCCAACATGCCATTTGTAGTGTAATTTTATCTGGGACACCACCTGGAAGGCCACCTGCCCATGTCAGAGACCAGTCTTTGGGGCTGCCTGACAGGTCATATCCCTGACCCTGTCACATCATTCAAAACAAACACCATTCTATCAATGGGTGGACATGTATTCAGAATTGTCTACCCATTACAGTTAAAGGGAAATCACAGAATTATTTTTCTATTTAGATTTGGAGTTTTTTGTATAACAAAAGGCAATTATATTTTTGAAATGTCACATAACAATAATATTATGAAATGAAAATAGTGAAGGAATCAACAAGTTATGATTCTTAGGTGTCACTTTTGGCAAAGCCCATTGTCTGAAGTGATGTTTCAAATTGAAATATAGGCACAACTGGTTGTTTTGAAATGACAATTATTTCCTAGGGAAAATGAAGGAGCGAAACTAGGTCACCTGTATATTTCTATTGTGATTTTGTTCCTCCTTTCACCATCCTCTTTTCTACTCCCTTTGAGGATTAGCAAATACGTTCACTCAACACTTTCATTTAAACTTTGGCCATGACAAGGCCGTATTTAATCACTGGTAATCAGACTCAGGTGTATTTTGCCTCTTTGAAAACCAAGAGCATTGATTCAAGTGTGCCCTGCACTACATTACATCAGCATGTCGATGTACTTTCCAGATTTCTTTCAGGGTATCAGTGTAATTGTTTGTAAGGTTTCTTTAGTGGACATAAGGCAGCAATACACTGTACATGCTGGTCACTCCTACTGGCTCTACTGTTTCCTGCTGGGACATCTGTCCTCATTGCCTAGTCATGGCAGAACTCCTAGTTGCAAACTCCAGCCATATGAAATCTGGTTCTGCCCCTAAGCACTGAACATCATTCTGCTTCAGTCCAAATATGGAATGGGACCACAACATAGCTTTGAAGCCTCCCTTCCAGAATGGATTTCCTTCTTCCTTCTGTTAAATGTCTGCTTGCATATCTGATCCCTGTATTCTCCCTGGGCCCTCTGTCTTTCTGCTCTTGATATTCCCAAAGTGTTTCCTTTCTCTGCATAGAGTTTGGCCTTTCAAATGGGCTAACCCCTCCACGTATTAGTTATTTGTGATGACATTTTTGTCTATTTGGTCCTGTATTTTGATTGGATGCTTGGGTTGTATGACAGTACAATACATTTACCCCAATATGCTTGATTGGCAAAGAGCATGGGAATCATTTGGGGATGGTAGAATTGCTCAAATATCTCCCTCCCCTTTTCTGGAGAAGAGATCACCTCTTTCCTTTTGCCCTTTTCTTTGCAAACTGATATCACCAAGTGAACGGACGATAGCAGCTGCTCTTGAAAGCAAGACGACACAGAGCAATCGAGGTTTGAATCCCGGATCCGCCCTTAGAACCCAAACTCAGGTATGGTATAAAGCGCATTATAAAAAAACAATAAAATAAATAAACAATTGGACCAAATAAGTACTATGCTATTAAAATTATATTTGGAATATCCCCCTCCATCCAAATATCAATATCATACTTTTCAAAGCAAGCTGTTTCCTGTGATGTAAATTAGATTCAGCTAGGTTAAACAGAAGCAAAGTCATCTAAAATGGTTTAACATACTAAATAAAATATGGAGTTGTAGCTATCCTATATAACATATTATGACAGCCCCTTTCCTGCAGGATTTCCTCTTGCTCAAATAGTTGATGTGTTATACAGGGGATTCTTACTCTTGAAAACATCCCTCTTTGAATGTGCCTGTTTCAAAACATGTCAAAGTCGTTGCGTTTCTGCCTTGCACGTGTTCCAATATTAATTCATTATCAAAACACAAGTACCAGACATGTTACTTAGATGATAAGAGTCATACATTCTTTAAATTCAATTTGACGCCTTCCTGATATTTACACTGTGAGTTTAGAGGCTGGGAAGGAAGTGTATATGAATAGGATCTGGTTTGTGTGTCTTCACACACAAAATTGTGCACTTTATATTCTTTGGACGTCTGTCAGGTTGTAAAAGTGTTACCTTGGAATACAAATAATGAAACATTAAATAATTAATAAATATGTTTTGAAAAAAAATCCAATCTTTTGGAAATTGTTCCTTTCAGAATGTATTGTATCCAATTTATCTACAAATAACACAAACACGAAGAGAGTCAGTACATGTCCAGTGACAATTGTACTTTTTGTATTGTCTTTGATAGCCGAACACTCAATGCTTAGTGAAATTATTACATAGGCTTGACCACCCTTTCTTGTTGGTCATATAATACTTAGCACAGCCCTTGGCTGCTGTGGTCCTTTTTGAAAATTAGTGTGTCCTTTCAAATATAAATGTTTGCTTGCCATTCCCAGGCATCCTGGGTAGCCCCACACACTCACACAGTCATGGCAGAATCAGATACGTTGAGTTACAAAGAAGGGCAGATATTAGAGGCAATCAGTGGTCCAACCATCTTTGGCAACATCCCAGAGGTGGAAACAAGTGGCCCTGTGATAACACCAGAGGCATTATTATGTGCTAAAAAGAAAGGGTTCAGGACGAACTCCACGGCCACTTATTGAAAGTATATCTTTAATCCAATACGATTCCCCTGGGTTTACAGGTTCACATTCTCCCTGCAGTATTTTTAGAGGATGAGGAACATAAAATTAGCTTTAGCCAGATTTCAACTAAATGTATCCGCAATCTGATGTTATTGACCATCAATACATCAGAAAGACTGGCCACAAAACAGAAACAAGAATTGGAAGTCCAGGAAACTGCTTTTCTTGCAAGTGAGGTGGTTGCAGAGGCAAAAAATAAACTGAATGTGGTAAACCAAGAATGGGAGACGTTCAAGAAGCTTAATTTACTCCAAAAATCTCAGAAATTGAAAAACGATATTTCGGCCTTCTCAAATGAAAAGATATACCAATATTTGACTAGCGACTACAAAGCCCCAAATTGCAATAATAGATTTCAAAACAGGCCATTCAACAACAAACGGTGGGTAACCTTCTTGGACACTAGCTTGTCAAGAAGCGACCCAACAACTCAAAGTTTGGCACAAGGTGCCAATAATAGAGAGCAGCATTTTTTAGGACGGGGAGGACGAAGAGGCAGACGTCCACCGAACAAATTAAATGGGCCCCTGATGGGACGATTACAAACCTTTCACACCAGATAACGGGGGTACCCCAGGTAACAGCTAGTGAGAAGGTGGTATTTAATCCATCCAAACATTTATTTACCACAGCTGAAGCTTGGTGCCCATGAAAGACAACTCAAACGATAATCTTAAAATTGAATTACAGAGATTCTTTAGAACAATTAGACTGAGGGTGTTCTTTATGAACAAACAAGACCAAACTACCCACTCTCTAATAAGTTTTAGACCTAAATCCTCATTTACACCAGGTAATAGTGACAATCCACCAGAGATAATCACATTTGAAAGGATGGTCTTAAAAGTCCTACCCCAGATTATGAATCAAAGTTATTCACAGCGGCACAGACAACATCTAACTTGGAAGGAAAACTCTGCTATGAAAACCTTGGCTTGTAATCAAACCATAGTCATCAAGCCGGCCGAAAAGGGCAGAGGAATAGTAGTGATGGACAGACATCATTATGAGAACATGGTATATGCCATTATTAACAACGAGAATCATTATCTTAAAATCAGAACGGACCCCACAGATGAATTTATGAAAGTCTTACAAGAATTGTGCACACAAGGAATAGAGGCAGGTTTGTTTTCTGCACACAGAGGAAGCCTGTTTCTTGACTCCGAGAGAATGTCGGATCCCAACAATATATGCACTACCGAAGATACACAAAAATTGTTTATACCCACCCGGGAGACCTATTGTTTCGCTGTGTGGATCCATTCTTGAACCTTATGGGCAATACATAGAGAAGGCCATACACGCACTGGCAGAAGATTCATTTTGAAAGACACCATGGCCACTATAAATTATTATTTAAAAATTATTATGAGGGCCTGTCAATGGGGGGTGAGTGTAATCTGTTGGTCACCTTAGATATCACCGCCCTGTATACGAATATTCCGCAGGAGGAGGCCTTAGTATGCATTGAGCGGAAATTGAACAGCTGCTCATTGCCACATGAGATACCCACTTCTTCATTTTGAACCTCCTCAGAATTGCCTTATGCAATAACTTTTTCCAATTTTTGGATAATATCTATATGCAGAAACAAGGGACCACCATGGGGGCAGCTTTCGCCCCCAGTCTAGCTAACATCTATATGGCAGACTTTGGAGATCGTTTCATCTATAACTACAATCGCTAAGAATGTCACGTTTCCCATTGGAAATGTTATATTGATGACATTTTTTAAATTTGGAAAGGCTCGAAGGAATATCTTGAGTTGTTTATCATCTGGCTCAATTAATGTAATAGTAATCTCACCTTCACTGGGAATTCAAACAATCTCCAACTACCCTTCCTAGATTTGATGATCTCTCACCGGGAAGGACACATACATACCTCACTTTACAGAAAGGGCAGACCGTAATACCTTATTAGAATATTGAAGCCAACATCCCCATTCACAGAAAGATACCTTGCCCTACGGGCAATTCCTTCGTTTACAAAGAAATTGTACCAACATCAGCGATTTTGAAGAACATTCCAATATACTGGGTAATAGAATGTTGGAACAAGGTTACCCTCGGAAATTGGTGAAGAGATCAGCCAAAAGAGCCGTTGGACACCCAGAGAACATCTGCTCTGCCCCAGACAGAAAAATACTGACACAGATAGGCTTGTATGAGTCACAACCTTTTCCCAACAAACAGTACAGATCAAGAAATTGATTTTAAAAAAAAACATTGGAACCTAGTAGCAAGCACTGGATGTACAAATGGCTTGCCTCTATTTGCATTAAAATGGTCCAAAAATGTGCATGATTGTTTGGTGCATTCAAGACTACAACCCATCAGTACCAACATTGCTCAGAATAGCTTGCGAGCAGCATGGAACCAAGAAAAGGAACAAACATTAGGGCACTACCCCTGTCGTAAATCCAGTGTCTGTCACTTAACCACCAGAACTTTTAATTTCAAGCAGGGCACATTCAATTGGCAACTTCGACAGTTCATCAACTGCCAATCTAGTAACGTTATCTACGTGAGCAGATGCCCGTGTGATCTGTTATACGTGGGTATGACAACAAGAAAAATAACCGCGTGATTCAGTGAACACAGGTCACGGATTAGGATGAAGAGCATGACAGCACCTTTGGTTTTGCATTTTGTGGCGGAAAACCGTACAGAGGAAGAGTTACTTTGGACACTAGTTGACCAACCGAGGCAGTATAACAGCCAATATTCCATGCAATAAAGCTTGCCTAAACTCGAACAACGCTGGATCCATCGTTTAAAAACGCATGAAATTGGCCACAATGAGGATATACAATGGCCCATGCTGTTAACACACTAAGAGTGGTAAATTGGTTGTTCCGTATCTAGCTATCTGTTTCTTCTCCACTTGCCCTTCTTTTTCTTGTTCTTACCTTTAAGGGACTGTAGACCTTTTTGCATGCACCAATGTTGATTCATAGGAAATCTTTTAGACATTATACATCCATGCTTTTTAATAGACTATGGATAGAAGGGCAGAACTACGAGATGTCAACCGTCATTCCATTAGCATTGGAGGTGTTGTTTAAAATGCTTGCCTGTAAACCTTAGCTCTAGTTTTTTGGGTTAAATCCAAATTTACATCAGTAAAGCTAAGATTTTAGCTTTGTGCGGACACGTGGCAGATGAAAAATTAGCTCACTTGTTGTGCCAATTGAGATAACATGGGCGCACACAATATGGGGGTAACCTTTCCTCCCTGGATCTACAAGCAAAGCAAATAACATCATGAATCGTAACATAAATCACTCCAATATGGCTGCACCATGTTTCCTCTGGAATTGAAAGAGGCAGTCAAACAGACTGCGTTGTGTATCATGTACTCTGTCATAACTTACCTGAATGAACGGTGTCAGCAGAGATATAAATGGACGAAAAAGAACGTCGTCAGATTTGTAAGGCTTTGAACATTTGGCTACCGTACGTGGCAGTGTCCATGGGGAGCAGCGATCCGAGGAACTGAGGAAGCACCGATACCCGGCACAAACAGGTTAGCACAAAGACTGCATGCAAAGGGGTCGGCAGAGCAGCTATGTTGTCCAATTTAAGGAATTCAAATACAGGGTAAAGCCAGTCATGGTTGTTAAGTGTAGAGGTGAGCTGCAGGGAATCGATTTGTGAGGAGACAAAGAGGTAATTTAAAAAAAACCTGCACTCTTTCCTTGGCGGCTCTCGACTTCCGGGGTCAGCAACCGGCTTTGCTGCACTCGGAAGCTTACGCAGTATTACACTACTGTAAGGACTTTGCCTACTGAGACAATGGGTCCGATGCTCCATAGGACCCTCACACAGCAGTGGAGAACATCGTCTCTCCTGGCCTCAATGGGTTGCTTGCCACCAGAGAACAGTTTGGGGGACAGCAACCGGCTTTTCTGTCTCCGTTAACTGTAATTGGGCACCAATGACGACTGTGGTGTTCAGAAATAGATTGAATCCCGAGTCCGGATGCCATCATTATATGGCTGTTATTCACCTTTGTGGGCTAATTTTACTACTTCGTTGGGATTAGGGGGTTTTAAACCCTGTACAGATCTTCCCACAAAAGCAGAGAACGCAACTCCCCTCTTTTCTAAAATATTATTGCAGGTAGTGAACCGTTCGGGAGGCAGCAATCGGCCTTGCTACTTCCCCTAACGGTCACTCGGGACAAACATTCATGGGGGTGTCTGTACATATATTGAGCTTTGTTGTTTGGATGTCAGTGTAACATTTTTTTTAGGCATCCATTTAGTTAATTTTTTCTCTTCGTCTTTTGTGCAGCTCCCTCAGGGCTCACGCAGCGTGCGATTCACCGCCCAGGTAACAATGGCGGATCAGGGGGTGGGTTACTGTTTTAGACACCCGACAAGAGATCACGCGATAACAACAATAATATTTTTTTTTCACACATGATAGAAAGCCCAATGTGAAGTTACCAAAACAAGATACCACAGGGCCTCTTGTAAACAACAAGAGGCCTTGTAAACAACAAGGACGCTCCCGTGGGGTATTGAGATATAGACAAGCGACAGCACCCACTGAAGATAGAGCTTCAATACAGAGTACTGCCTTTTCACAGATTCTAGGTAGGCATAGTTGGTATGAACTGATGCCAGAGACAAAGGGGCGACACCTATTGATTGCTTTCAGTTGTACCAGTTGCTTGATGACAGGCGCTGGGTTTATCTTGGGTCCATGGGCTGTGTGGCTGTGTGTGGTAACTCATCCCTTCCCATGATGGGTTGGGGTCAATGGTCAGCTTACAACCCTTCTAAATTTGACAGGAGGAATGGCTCTTTCGTTCCCTGTTTTTTTTAAAAAAATGTTTTTAAATTTTAATACGAAATGGCAATGGCATACAGACTCCCTTAACATTACACTTTTGCTTTTACATTAAAAAGGGTGGGGTGTTGTTTAAATGTTGTACCATTCATAAAGCAAGTTATTGGTTTAGGATTGATGTTTAGGATCAGCAATGTATCATGGGTTCTCTTCTCTTTTTTTCCTATGGTATGTATTTATCCTTGCATTGATTGGAACAAGGAATACACAGAGAAAAAAACAACACAGAACTTAATGGAAATAATCATGTCTACCAACACCGATGCGATCTAAAATTAGAAATGTGTTTTTCTGTCCTGATGAGGGACTTGGTAGGAGAGCTTTCTTAAGCCTAGCCCGAAACTCGAGTCGACACAACAACAGTTTAAAATCCTTTCAGGAAAAATAATGTGTTTTTTCCTTGCAATATACAAATATGTGGCAATTGAATATATTTGAATGATTACAATATATGCCAACAGTACATTAGTTAATTGATGTAGCGTAGAGGACGACGAATAACGTCTAACATCGAAGGTCCAAAAGTTGGGCCCAATGGTTGTTTTTCACCAAATTGTTATTATTAATTTTTTTGCACATGTATGAATGTGTCTTTTTGAATAAGTTTGGAAGTGTTTGTGATGAATGGTTTTACATGAGATCACAGTATGGTGTGGTGTTTTTTAGACAATGAAAATACAGTGAATTCAATTTTTAGGTCTACCTAATTTGTACTTAGGCTTTGTATGTAATGTTAGCCAGTGACTGCCATTTTTGCAATTTTGTATTTCTGTATTTTTGTATTCGTGTGTGAACGATGTTTACAAAAGAAAAAAGAAAAAATAAACATTAAATATTAAATAAATATGTTTTGAAAAAATCAAATTTGATCCTTTCAGAAGGTAGTGTATCCAATTTATCTACAAATAACACAAACACGAAAAGAGTCAGTACATGTCCAGTGACAATTGTACTTTTTGTATTGACCTTGGAATAATGGCTTTCTGAAGAAAAACAGAAAAACAGACTCAGGCCCTTGTCACTGGAGAGAGCACACATTTGAGAACAGCTCTTCATGAATACAGCAACAAGACAAGTGGTCGTGTGTCTCATGCAAGGTTCATGTAGCGGTCGCTGTAGAGCAATGTGGTATTTGAAAGCCTATGCCCATGGCTCCAGAATCCACTATTCCTAATCGATCATCACCTCAGCTTTGAGTTTTACTATTGTAACCCATTTTTCTTTTATTAGCTCTTTGTAATGGGGGTCCACCACACCCAGCAGTTCCAATCCACGCTGTTCCATCAGTGTTGCACCTTTTTTCTTTGCCTCCCACTAGAAATCATTCCAGTGCTTGCAGATGTTCCCTCTTGAGTCCAAATGCCCATTCTAGCCTCATTCACCTTTGTGGTAATGTCTGGGGGTATTCCGTCCTTGTCCCTTTGGGACACCTAGATAGCATTAGGTCCTTACAAGGTGTCCAAATGGGATTCATCTTCAGCAGCCAGGACCGCCAGTTCATCAATAAGGAACTTTTGTTTCCTTGGTTTCTCCCTGTGTGCTGCTGAAAAGGTGCTTTCATCTTCTCCTTCCTCATACACCATGGGATTGTGGGCTGTGTTTCATTGGTACGAATGTGGGCAGATCTTTTTTACAGCTTTCCATCAATTCAGCAGCAATGTAGGTGGGTGTGTATTTTGCAAGGTACCTATAGCAGTGGCAGCAGAGCAAGTCCTGTAGCTGCAACGATGGCCCGTGTCTGCTCCTGTACATACTGCAGGGTATGGTCCTTGCTGGGCAAAGTGTTGTCGGACACACACATTTACTGCTTGTAGGCCACATCACCTATAGACCAACATACAGAAGGAAACATACAGAAGGCTGTGTCCCATACGTAGGCCTTTAGGGGGCATGTCATACAGACAAGCCAGAAGACTGTAGGCTTCATACCAGGTAAATAGGGAGGAGTGGGGGTAGTGTGGCAGCAGGAGGAAGGTGCACCCGCACCCTTGAAAATGACAGGGAGATTTGGGGCGGCAAAGAAAAACCTCGCGAGGGGCGGCCTTCTCAGTGCCTTTGTACATGAAATAGTAAAGAAAACCACAATAATGTGAGACAGAGGCCCGTGCTTCAAAGGAAGTTCCCTTTAATTGAATTTTGGCCATGAGGATTTGCTTAACCATGTGGTTAACACAAATGACTCAATGTAGTCAAAGGCAGCAGTGCTTATATGCAGAAAAAAGAGGGCTGGTTAGTAATTCATTACATAGGAGTGCACATAAACAGAACCTGGTTCTGGTGCTATGGTTTATGATCAATAAAAACTAACAGAACAATTGTAGGCACACTTTTCCATTTACATGGCCTTGTCAGGAAGGACTTCCCTTGAATTAGTAACCAAACTAAACACAGGTGAGCACACAAAACCAAGATCTTATAACACCCTTACCCAACCCACAAACAGTAACCTGGTCCTCTACACAAAATGGATGTCAACATTAGAACAGACACTAGACAAAAATCAAAATGCATCCATTTAACCAAGATGGCCAAAAGAGACAAGATGGCCACCAAGATACATTGTCACCAATAGAAACATAGTCACATTATTTCGGATTTCTCCTTTCATTCCCCCCTTTTGGTGATACCCATCACCACACCCTTAATTGACATGCACCATATCAGCACAAGGACACAAAGGTAAATGCGGAAGTGGAGCATTTCCTCATAAAACTAATTAAAACCTGTAAAAAAATATAAAAGCAAAAAACCAGCAATCACTGGCAAAAGTATCTTCAGTATTAAGAAACCCCATTCAGGCAAGTTCAGAGACGCTCCAGCAAACCAGTCTACAGTGATACCTTGTTCTGCAGGTGGACATTTCTGTAGATTGTGAAGGACTGTAATAACACAAGCCTGACCGGGAGGGCGGCAGCTTGTCAGATGCCAATCCCCCCCCACAGGCAGAAAACGTCCGTGATGACTGCGGTGCCTAGCTGCAAGTCTGAAATGCTCAAGCTAGTTGCACATCCCAAGGTTGTACCTATTGCCAATATTCCTTTACGCCTGTATCACAGCTGGGGTGTATGAAGCTTCAAAGAAAGTATAGGAGGTGTAGTGGAAACCTTCCAAGTAAGTGAAGAAGCGTGTTTAGTCCAAACAGTAGCACATGTTTCAAAGACAGTAATAGAAATGTTGACATCATTTACCCGCATACTCATTCCTCTGCAAAAAACTGGGAATGTTACCCTTTCCCAAACTCCTGGACCCAAGCATAAACTAGCA
This sequence comes from Ambystoma mexicanum, assembly GCF_040938575.1. NCBI lineage: Eukaryota > Metazoa > Chordata > Amphibia > Caudata > Ambystomatidae > Ambystoma > Ambystoma mexicanum. Next base: position 200,810,491 of record NC_090940.1, read on the forward strand.
TCAGCGACTAAGAAAGGCTGAAATGGATAGTCAGGAAGTGGAACATTATACTATCTCAAATTTTGACCCCTCGTCCCATGAAAAAGCACAGTAGATTTTACTCCACCCAAATTCCATTGAGTAACATTGACTAAGAAACTGAACACTTGTAAATCTGAAAGCTACACATGTCCATCTAAATGACATGGTGCTAAGTGTAAAAAACATCTACATTCATTGAGGGACAATTCATTAGGAATCAGCAAGGGATTGTGACCTGTTACATGGGGTATTGCTGCACAAATAAAACATGACTCATTTGTATTTTTCCCAACTATGGACTTCATGTGTCGATACCACATGTTGTCCTTGTAAAGATACTGGTGGGGGTGCCTGTACTTCCGCTCTCTATATGGTGGAGGAGAGGCACAGAGGACCCCAGCCAAGATTCTCTATTCGGTAGCAATAGACGAGCAATCAATGCCTAGCTTCTCGGGAGGTGATGCAGGCTGGTTCTTATGTACAGTGTAGTCCCCGAACCCCCACAAAGGAATGTCCACACACTGTATTACTGAAAACACAGTCTTTATATAATTAATATTCACAGGTATGTACACGATCACAATAACGCACTTTGTACTCGGGAATCAACAATGATAAATATATACAATTCTAAAGTGATACCACCAATATTATCAGATCTCATTAAAGTGCATCAACTATACTGTTAGAATGTCACACAGATAAATAACAAGGACACCAGCAATAGAGATAGGAAAGAACGCAAGATGGTTGAAACAATAGGCAGATTTCTGGCCCCTACCACTAGACACAGTTCTGTGTGGAGATCCCCCCACCTGGGCAACCTGTAAAATAAAGATATATAGCACAAGCCCAGTCCATATATTGTTCACTAGTCTTATTTCCTCCTATAAGGTTTTACCCCCCAATGTACCTGGTGGAGTAGAGTTCTTCGAAGACGCATCGAAGGATCCTTCTTGAGTGACTCCCTTTAAAGCAGGAGCCACGGATCGTCAAGAGGCGTCGAAGATGGTGAACTTGTCGTCGACGGCGGCATGAGAAGTTCGAGGGTGCCGAGACCACGGCGTCGATCCAGGCGGTGCTCGTCAGCGACGTCCTGCGAGGATGATGTGTGCGGGGCACCTCGGCGATGGATTGTTCAGGACCGCAAAGAGTTTCAGAAGAACTGTGGCCCAGCAAGGGCATCGAGTCGTCGAAGTCTTTGTGGCCTTCAGGTGGCGGGGAACCCACCGGCGGATTCTACTCGGCGCGTTGATCGTCCTCGACTTTCTCCGGCGGGACAAAGCGGTCGACGTTGTGAACAAGGGAGTCCTTCGATTCAAATGTTCTTAGGAAAAGGAGCGGGCGGCTCCGGTCGTCAGTGGCACAGCGTCAAGTGGTCCCCACGGCTGGACAACACAACTTCGACGGGCCTCCAGCGGTTACACAAACCTGCAAACCCTGGTCGACGGCAATAGACTTCGACAGCGGCAAAGTCCGGGTGCTTTGCTTCGTTCTCCTCGGCAGTCCCGTCTCAGGTCGGCAGCCTTTCGATGGTCTGACTTCCAGGGAGCTTCGCCGAAGGTTAGCGGTGCTCGAAGGTCCCTCGGAGCACGGGAAGAGGGCGCCTTACCAGGTCCTCTCTCGGATCAGTCTTCGCCGAATTCGGCAGCTTTCAGATCAGGTCGAAGCAAATGCAACGGCAAGTCTTCTTCTTCCAGCTGGGCGTCGAGGATCAGCAGTTCCAGTTACTCTTCAAGTGTAGACACAGCTTCTGAACAATTTCCAGTGGTGAGAGGTCCCAAGATATACTATACTGTCTCTCATCCACATTGCTGGGTCACACGCAGCAGCCAATCATACAGAAGGGCATTCATGCAGTCAGTCTGCCAATCAGGCACACAGTGCATTCAGGCCATCAACCTCCCTCTCAGACACTCACAACAAGGAATGTGGATTGGGACAAGTATCCAGCCATTCAACACTACACACTGCATTCAGACCAGTTTCGGGCAGGGCTGTCTCAGTCTTTGTCTCTCATACCAGAAACCAGACAGCCAAGAAGTGCATATTGGTCACACACTCCATTCACCCAGGTCCCATCCACAGGGCTTACCCACAACATACAGTCACTGGGAAGGCTCCAGCCAGTCTGGACTGGACTTCACAACAACACCATATATGGAACTTCCACCCAACAGCCAGTCACGGGGAAGGGACAGAGTCAGGGCTTCCCAGGACTTTGGGAAAACAAGATAACAGGCAATAGAAAGCAAGAGGCCACAGGGGCCATCTTGTTTTCCATCAGGAATCAACTGATTCCAATGGCAGTGCCCGGGTATCCCAAAATGGAGGATACTCAGAGCACCTGTCAAATTCAGCATGGAGCTGCCACCAGCCCACACCCTGCTCTGTGGGCCACCCACAGGTGCCCAAAAACAAACACTAGGGGCACAGGGTTGTACCCCCCCACCCATGGGTGCTGTAAGGGTATCCCATGGGTCTGTTCACCAAATCAAAAGAGAGAGAGCTGTACCGCCAGGAGTCCCACATGAACTCCTGAGCAGAAAACATGACAGAACACACAATTAAAAGGCAATAAAGGACAAGGATACGGAGGCCCTGTCCCTCCGATACATTTCCAGATCACAGTCCTCCCCATGATCATGAACATTACTCTAATTTTGAATTAAGTGCAGGAATACTGCTGATATTACACATAGAATACTGTGACTTGCAGCCAAATGCACTTCCTTGTAAGAACACAACATCAAAAACAGAATCAAAGACATAAGATAAAACATAACAAACACATCGAGAAACAAAGTCTCTTTCTTTGGAGACTAAAGTACCACAGCTTTATTTCTTTGATTTATATTGCCATGGGGTGCTGTAGAGGTCCTCAAAAAGGTCCCTCACAGCAAGGCTCTCTCCATTTCCTCACGTAATTCTTGATGTAGATTAAATCTCTAGGGATCACTTGCAGAATCTTTTTTTGGTTGTGACTTTCCTGGGGCACATAGGGAAGTACCTGTTTGGAGACAAACTGAACTGCATTTGTTAATGCCCTCAAATAACCACTTGTCTCCTCTCCCAAGACTTTGGCTCTTGGTTCAGCATCATAACTACGACAACTTGTGACCAAAGAAGTGACCAAAGGTCTACCAGTCACTAGTTTGTGGGGGGAGGGATGGTGGTCAGATCCTTTTTCAGTTCTCAGTGAAAATACAGTTTGGGCAAACAGAAAAGTCAGTCTTTCTTTAGATTGGCAAACAACTTACTCAATTTCCTCTTTAATAGCCCATTTAGTCTTTCCACCAATTCCATTTGCTTGCGATGATAAACAGAAAATAATCGCTGCTTGATCGCTAGAATTTCAGACATTTTTTTAATAACTTCTTTACAAAATGCGACCCATTATCTGACTTAATTTGCAGACAGATACCAAACTTTCAAAATACTGCTCTCACCAGGAATATGGCATGCTTTTAGCATCTGGATAAATGCAAGAACAGGATTCTAGAGTGGTGGCTGGTGAATATGTTAACTGGAGGGGCGTAGATATTTGTCCCAGAGATGCCAGAGCAACCAAGCTTAGCAAGGGAGCACGCACCACTCAAGGGGCGTTCAGGGGGTTTCTTCCCCAGAGAAGGTTTTTACATAACGGGTGAAAATGGTGCATTTTAGAGAACACTTTTTAAAAAATTGGGTAACAAGCCAAACAGTTTGCAATTGGGTTTTGTAGGGTAAATCTTGAAAAAAAACAATAGATGCAAGTCACCAACAGTCCACACGAACATTTCTCCAACACATTTTCATGATGCCTTTTCCCACAATATGTCCCAATATAAAACAGTTTCACAATGGTGGTGCCCATACATTTCCATGCTGACTGCACCATTATAACCTAGTATTCTCATGTAAGAACATACTCATGTTTGCTTTGTGCATAATGCATGTAGTGATACTATACGAAAACATGTCCATGTTTGTTCTGCCAATATATGGCAGTATCCCTACTTAAGAACATACTCCAGTTGGTTTTATCATTAAAAATGCATGCCAAAGTATACAAACATGTCCAAACTGGCTGTACTTAAATGCCAATCGAGCTACATAATAACACTTATCATGCTTGCTTTATCAGAGATGCCCAATACAAAATGTCATACCACAATAAGAAATGACTAGACTGGCTGCATTGAAATGCCAGTCTGGCTACATAACACTTATGTGTGTTCTACCAAAGATGCCTATTACAAAATGCCATACCACAGTAAGAATAATACCACTGATCCTGCTTACTTTATCAAATATGCCCAATACAAAATGTCGTGTAAGAAATGGCTATTCTAGTTGCATAAAAAATGCCAGTCTTGCTTCATAATAACACTTATCATGCTTGCTTTACTAAAGATGCCCACTGCAAAATGTCATACCACAATAAGAAATGGCTTGACTGGCTGCACAGAAATGCCAGTCTAGATACATATTAACACTTACCACGCTCACTTTATCAACGATGCCAATACAAAATGCGATGCCACAGTAAGAATAATACCACTGAGCATGCTTGCATTATTACAGCTGCCCAATATAAAATGCCATACCACAATAAGAAATGGCTAGACTGGCTGCATTAAAATGCAAGTATAGCTACATAATAACACTTGTCATTCTTGCTTTATCAACCATGCGCAAAAATAGAAAATGCCATGCCTGCTCCATTGTGTGCCAGCACCTTGCAGTCAGAAATAATCACATTAAAGATGAATGTGACTATGTATTGTTGCATAGCCAGTAAAAAATGACATGCCTGCCCCCTGAGCCCCAGTGTCTCACACACACGATGAATTTGATTGTGTTTATGCGAGGCACTGGTGGGCACTGACACGCCTTTCCCTGGTCTCGAGTTCCTCACCCACACACTCAATCAATATTGTTATGTGTGTATGCCAGGCACTGGGGATCCAAGGGGCGGGGATGGTATTTTTTACTGGACATCTATCATAGATATCCAGTAAAAAAAATACCATACCTGTCCCCTGGGCCGCACAGCACCAAACACACACACAATCACAGTGATTGTGTGTGTATGCAAGGCGCTGGGAGGCCAGGGGGCATATATGGTATTTTTTACTAGACTTCTATCATAGATGTCCAGTAAAAAAATACCATCCCAGTCCCCTGGGTCCCACAGCACCTCAGATGGAGAGATGATTTTGGCTGGTGGGGAGGGGCTGTGCAAGAAAGGCATTTTTAAAATGCCTTTGTTGTACAAACCTCCTACCCCCACTCGCCAAAATAATTTCGGACCAGCACAAACACACACACATACACAACATACACATAGCAAGCACTCGCTGTCTCATTCTCACGAGCATCCATTATGCACTCACTCATAACACATGCATCCATGCATCCATACACATATTTAAATAATAAATGAACATACAAACACACACATTTGCACAACATACACACAGCAAACACTCGCTGTCTCATTCTCACGAGCACCCATTATGCACTCACTCATAACACAAGCATACATGCATCCATACACATATTTAAATAATAAATAAACATTCAAACACACACATTTACACAACATACACACAGCAAACACTCTCTGTTTCATTCACACAAACATCCATCATGCACTCACTCATAACACAATAATACACGCATACATGCACATATTTAAATAATAAATAAACACATATACACACATGCACATTTACACAACATGCACACAGCAATCACGCTCTCATGCACACCAGCATCCATCATCATACATTAATTCACCAAACAACACAAGCATGCACACATCCATACACATAATAAAAATAAAAAAACAGAACATAAACAAACATACCTTCTGTCACTGGTCTTCTTCACCGGCACTCAGGCCCCTGCTAGCATGAACAGGAATCAGGAAGCTTCCTGGTTTCTGCTCATGCATAGAGGGGTCTGAGCGTGGGTGACGAGACGCCCCACTCCAGCCTGCTCTGTCTCAATGTGCGAGGAGGTGCAGGAGCGCCACCTTGCATATACAGACATGCAGTTCCCCAGCCAGCATTTCCAATGAGCTATGCAACGCTAGGGAAACAAATGCCCCCAGCCTTGCATGGCTCATTGAGCTTGCATGGCTAGGGAACTTAAACTGTTAAAAGGAAACAGTGTTTCCCATTGACAGTTAAGAGCGCTGCCTCAATTGAATTTAATAGTTGAGGGAGTGCTCGTATTTCTCTGGGCTGGCTCCTCCATAATTGGTGAGATGGGGCCAAGACCCAGTGGGTCGACGCCCCTCGCCCATTATGGAGGAGCCGTCCCTGGGCTTCTACCCACCTGGAAAGGGGACACACTACCACAAAGAGATAACTGCACTTTTGACATCACTACACCATATCAACAAAATCAACAGATGTTGGAAGGGACCAATTGGCTTTGGGATGGTTAAGATGATTTCCAGATAGTTCAATTATGACCTAGTTGTCATCAGCATAGTTAGTAAACTGGACACCCAGGTCTCCAAGAAGCGTAAGAAGGGGCATAGTATACACATTAAATAATGTGGGTGAAATACAGGAACCCTGTTTCAAGTGCAGGGGCGTAGCTAACATTGTCATGACAGAATGACAGTGACACACTAAGGATGCTTCAAACTTGCCGCACATGTCGCCGCCATGCCACTTCAGCTTACCTGGCCCTCAGAACTGATGACATATTCAGCCATGGTGAGTAGGTAAGCGAACCAGCACCAATGGCTTAAGTTCCCCGTGGTCATCGGTATAACAAAGCAGCATTCTCCATGTGAATCTCGCTTTCTCTCATGAGTCTTTTGGAACTGCGGGTCTGAAGCCTGCTTCAACTCTGCTGTTCAGGAGCTTCTGTATTTAAGCAGTGCTGGTCATTGGGTTGGATTTTCCCAGATCCGACAAAATATGTCTCCTTGGATCTCGGATCCGCCCCTTCAAGTTTTTTAATGTTTTTAATTCGCTTTTGTTGGAGGAGCCAGGATTCGATCACACATTCTCAGAATGAAAAGAATGACACCCACTAGACCACTTGAACGTCTGGTCAGGCGACATGTGAAAATGCCTGTTAGGATTGCATTCTGCAGAAAATATTTACGCAAGCTTTCTAAATGTGTGCACCTTTTATACTTTGCTTGCAACATCACATGAATCACTCCACTCCTCCTTTCCTCTGGAATGCACTGGAGACATAAACAGCAGGATTGACTGCACGATAGTCCTGCTATCCCAGGACACACCTCCTTCACAGGTTTCTTCACCAACTCTAATCACATTGCCATGGCTTTCTTTTCATGGTTTATCTCTCTGACTTTCATTCACTCTGCTCCTTTTCACAGGGGGTCGAGGGGGCTTCCCCATCATGAGTGAGAGTCCACAATATGGTAACACACTAAAGGAATGCTGCAGTAAGGTGACCTGCGACCTTTTCTGAAGTTACATTTCATATGGAAAAATCCCTGTTGTGTAGTTGCCTTTTGGAGGTATTTTAGGAACCATAATACGGAGGCTTGTGCCTCCCGAGGCTTGACCAATGAGACCACTAAACTTTTGAAATGTTTTTTTGTTTTTATTTGAAGAACAGAGGTGTCAATGTTGATCTGAAATGACTTACAATAACACATTTACAGGTGGCAGAAGCATTCCCACAAAGGGTGCCCATACCATGGCATGAAGATGAGAACAAGTAGTGACCCAGTTTATGATGGTGTAAAAAATGAGGACATATACGAGGCACAAAACGAAAACAGGTGACTTACAAAGGCAACATTAATCTAAGGAGGCAAGTGCTTCAAACTAAAGAGGAGTACCACCTAAATATACAAAATTACATAATTGATCGTTACTGGAGTCAGTGGTCTGGTTAAGTTGGGAGGATGTGGAGCAGGTAGTGGGAGCTCCACCTTTACTAAGTAACTAAAGACTAAGCAAAGCTTTGAAGGGATTCACAGTTGGCTGGCTTTGATTGGGCTGGTAATATACCTTCCCCTTTTACTACTTTTGGTAGCTAGATTTGTATTACAACAAGAAGGCTGTCAAGCAGAGATGAGTTTAATCTCACCTCTTTCGTCAAAATGGATACAAAATGTGCTCTTCGCAGATGTTGCTACGGCCAGTATTGAACCATGTGTGTGCCAGATCGCTTCCCCCATCTTCTTGTTTCTTTTATCACAATCAGTCATAATCAAGCATGGCAGCCAAGTTTCCTCAGTTCCATGCAGAATCTTTGTGCCAGTCCTGTGGGTTTTCGCACTGCTTGCTAGGACTTGTAGGCCCACCCTTGCAATGGGAAAAACAAAACTGCAAGTTCCAGCATGCAATTGGAAGTAACAACCAGGACTAGCGTGTGATGTCATGCATGGAACTGGGAAGCTTTGCAAGGAGGGTCAAGTCCTAACAGCCTCACCACTGACAGAGCAAATAGTGGGTATTCAATGGGTAGGTCCCAGTGGTGGCACTTGAAGTGCTGTGTGGTACACACGCTTGTCCATGAAAACGCTGGAAAGTGTGCTTTTTTCAAGTGTACAAAATGGAAATCTGCCTCTGTGAAACACTAGACGGTCTTTTTTTTATGCTGCAGGTTTGCACCTATCATGGGCTTTGACGTAGGCTTTGATGTAATGTGATGGTGGAGTCATAGCCGGGCTTCACAGGCCCCAGGTGATTCCCCAGGGCTATTTCTTTCAGGTATTTTCTTTTGTTACTGGGCTGGTGCTGATGGCCCCTTCTCTGTAAAGCCACAGCTCAATGGGAAGGGGCCATTAGCATTTCAAAGCCCCTCCTCCTTTGTATACCTCACTGTGAATATCTCCACCATATAAACCTGTTTTTTTAACTCATCAATGCTAACTAGTTTGTGATATGTCTAATTTGTTGACACGTAAACTGTGTGTTAACAATGCATTGCTTGCTTGCACATTTTATTCACAAGATGCTTCTGTGAAAGAGTGACTTCTGCGTTGTGAATACAATAAGGCGGCATTCCTACAAAATATCCCCACAAAAAATATATGGCAGTTTGTCTCGCCATAGGCGATATTTTGGGGGGGGATATTTTGTGGGAGCGGGGGTTGCGGGGGAGTCCCCCGCACATTTTAAAATAATGCAGGGGTTGTGGGGGTGTCCCCCGCAGGGTCCATGGGTCAATATCGCCGAACAAATATGGCGATATTTTTGTATCGCAATATTTTTGCGGGGATATTAACACATGGAACCCAATAAGGCAGCATAAAGAAATGCCTGTCTCTTGGAAGATAAGACATTATCAAGCATAAGTAAGGGTGTTCTCATTGTTTTACTCACTCTTTGATTTCGGGAATAAGGGGTGTTTAAAATTAATGTTGAAAACAAGGAAAGGGGGTGTTTTAAGAAAATGGAGATGAGCATGGGTACAACTTTAGACTAAAAGAGCACCACCAACGGGAGCTAGGGAAGGGCAAGGAAAGCTTGGCGTCACTGGGAAATGATCTTTCTACTATTTCCATGCATTGTCTGCCTCCAGGTATGCGTGCAGTCCCTTTACTTAAAATATGTACCAATGAATGATGTTGTCTCACTTGCGGAATGACATGGTGCGAACGTTACGCTTACATGCAAAGGTAGGGACGGTTGCTGTTCCCTAACACGTAGGGGCCCGATTTTGAAGTTGGTGCAGTGAGCGTGCTAAAGAGCAGGAATCACTGCGCCAAATCTGGATGCCCATGTGCCACCACTATTCTCAAGTGGGCCTGGGCATCCTCATAGTGCACGACAGTGCACCGCCTTCATTGCGCCTGTTTTAGGGTACAACGGGCGCAATGGAAAAATCTCGGCAGCACTTTCCTTAAATAATGACATGATCATTACTTTACGAAAGTGCTGCCGAGAACCCTTCATATTCAACATGCAAAGTAGCAGTTAATGTTTGCAAATGTGTATGCCTCCATAAGGATATTGGTTACGTTTACAAGCACACTGTACCCTGTCTCTCGCCTGCATACTAGCACTACCTCACACACTGCACTTGTCATGCTAAAATACAGCACAACGTTAGTGCTAGTATGCAGGTGAGAGACAGGCTTCAATGCAACCAGTGTCCCACCCATCCCACCCCCCCCCAACACTAATGTTTGCCCACCCACCTGGACTGCGACCAGCTTCCTGCGGCACTCCTCCACAATACCAGCACCAAAATGGTGCTGTATATGTGCGCCACTTTAACGCACATTTAAAATTGGAGGAGTGCCAGAAAAATACCTGTGTTAAATGGCAGGAAACGAATGTGGCGGTTACTAGGTTGGTTTCCTACCCATCCTAGCAACCGCCACATATATTCAGAAGTGGCGCAGTCATACCGACTTCGGAAGAATGCGCCACCTTCAGAATAGGTCTTAAGTACCAAAAAGGTCGTTAACGCTTTTTACAACCTTTTCGGTACACTTAACACCTCCATGAGCATCGGGCCCTGGGTTTCCATTTTGTGTTTTCTCACAGCAGTGCTGACAACATATTTTCCCTGCATGCAAACTACAGCTGCAGGATCGAATTTCCGGCTTCCTGGATGCGCCAGTCATGGGTGGTTTGGGGCCCAAATCAAAGGGTGTTTTCCAATGGGGTTTTGCCATTATAAAATAGTACTGTGATTAGGCCCTTTGTTTCTGGCCAACATTGCTGCTGTTCCAATAATAAGGGCTTGGCTCAGATACTTAGAGCAATGCAGAGAAAGAGAGGGCGTTTAAGCGCAACACATAGAAAGAGAGGGCATTTAGGGTTTTGTCTGTATCTGTTAGGTAACACCTTTGCTTTTTATGGCAGGACCAGTGAGCATGAACGCTTCTCATTTTACTTTATCACAATTTAAAGGACTAGCCTTTGCTGGGGAAAGCAGCGCCCTCTTCCCCACCCGCAGGGCCCAAAATGTCTCCTTCAGGACCCTTCGTAACGGTGGGATTCTGTGGTCCTGCACCCCTGTGCCTGTTGCAGTCGGTGGGCCACGGCTGCAGTGCTGAGGTCACTGGCCCAATCACTTGGCTTGCAGGGTGATAGGTTTTTTTTGTCGCCGTGCTTGATTAATGCGCGCGTTCATTTTTTCCCGTAGGATGATGGATGGTGCCTTGTTGTCTGAACCCTTGAGCTGTCTGACACACGCTGCACTTTAATGAGAACCTGCTGTGCGGATTAAGTGCTGGTTTGCGGGTTCTGTATGTAGTCTGATGGTCGGTAGCCAGCAATTGCTCTAATTTCACAGCCTAATGAGCGCACTTTCGTCTAGTGTGATGAATGACGAGGGTAATGCCGGCCTTAAAAAAAAAACTGAAAGTCTTGGCTTTTATGTCCCTATACAACGCACTTAAATGCATGACTTAACGTGACACTCTAGAATAGCAATGCTTAAACATAACTGGGCTCGTTTCACTTGCGCATCTATTACTTGAGGTTCCATGTAATAATGTCCCTACAAAAATGTCCCCTGATAAAAATGTTGCCATTTTTTGTGGAGACATTATTATATCGAACATGCAGGGCGACACCCCTGCAAAACCCGATTTTTAATTTTCTTTAACAAGGGGAGCAGGGGATATCCCTGCAACCAGCCCCCATACATAATGTCACCATATATAATGTCGCCAATGGCTTTTCCCAGCGACATTATGAATGGGGACATTATGTATGGGGAAATTATTACCTGATACCTTATTTGGAATATTTAGTTTGATTGTGTACTTATTTTAGGCATTTGTAAAGAGCAAACCACCCAAGGGCCAGCTAAGTGCTAGCTTTCAAAGCGGGATGGAATTTTTTGTGTATTGATGTACAAGGCTTGTTGTTTGCGCCGCTCCCATTTTTCGCGTTTATTTAACCATTAAAATATATGTAAAACGCGTCAGACCCCCAGGTAGTGTAAAACATTTGAGCATGTTGTGCCAGTAATCTATCACGTACATTTCGTACAGTAGCAAAAAAAGAACATAACTGCAAGTCTTGAGAAAAGAAAAGCAGTACTCTTAATGTCCATGACTTCACCATGGTCATTGGAAAGCGTTTCATAACCAATGTGTTTCCAGTATTTTTTGGACATTTTAATGCTTACCAGGACCTTGTTCTGCTGAATCAGGGTGTTCCGCAGCGGTCAAGAAGAAGGGAGAAAAACAGTCGTCCAGAGCAGATGACTTTATGTTTAGGGGTGGGACATGCACATCTGGGTTTTTGCCCTCCAATGACAAGGGTTCACTGCCATACCTCGGAAGTGGCAGCCTTGGTTCCATCAAACGGAGTATCCCCAATAAAGTGGGGCTATGACATTGCCCACCCGCTCAAAGAAGGCAGTGCATTGGACAACCGTACTCCTCCTGGCTGTATGACAGCTTCCCGTAACGTTGGCAAGAGAGGGTGGGAAAGATTGTTCTAACAATACCAATGACTCTAAAGCTTCAGGAATGGATCCGGCGAGAATAGCTCATTGGGATTGGCTTTTGTCCTTTTTACACACATGACGAGGAAAATATCCTAACGATCTTTCCTATTTAAATCTTGGAATATGCGGGGTCACAGTCACATGTTTGCATCAAATGGTCCGGTGGAGCTGCTTAGCTCGGCCCGTATAATAATGAGGCAAGAAACGTGTCTGTTGGAGGAAGCCGTTTTTGAGGGATTTACTTGTCATAAAAAAAGCACGGAAGGGGAAATGTGGGCGTCCTTACAATGGACTTCTTGTTTTATGTATAAATCGCTATAGGTCATACGAAGTAGTGGGGGCACAAGATAACGCGAATGTAGAAATTGTTATGGTGGGACGGAGCAATATCCTGGTTATTAATATCTATGACCCCCGAGTGGGGAGTGTACTGATTCCTCCCAGTTGTACATTAACTTCTATGCGTAACAATATTATTGAATCGATTTTGATCGGTGGCGATTTTATTGCTACGTGTATTAATTATGAAGCTGTTAACGATGACGCAATTCTTGTGTCCCCAAGTAGCGTTCAGGTGAGAAATCTGCCAAGTCTGCACGATGTTGGGTTGACTTTTTTAATGACCTTGAATTATACAGATTGAATGGACAAGTGAAAGGTGATTTGCCTGCTCTATGACTTGGAGATAAAATGCGCTGTCATCTATCATTGATTATATATATGTCAGTAACAAATTATTTTGAGCCCCTATAAACATGAATGTGTTTTTTATGGATTATAGTGATCACACTATATTATCCATTACAGTTGAAACAGATCTTGTACATGTCTGGATCTTGGATAATGTGGGGAAAGAGAAGAAAAACAACAGAAAACACACACTTCTGTCTCCTCCTGTTCTTGCTATAATTTAAAAAATAGTGAACTTGTGAACCTTACAGCTTGTGTTCCTATTGCTGCATATTGAAAACCCCAAGCAATGTTTATAGAAAAATATATGCACATTTAATATTTGTGGTTTTTCCAACACATATACATTTCTTCTGATTCACTTATTATACAAAATCACCATACAATCATACATACAAAGTATGTGCAAAAAATGGGGTTAGTAAAATTGCTATTAATACAGTACAAAAGATGTTGGTGCTTGTCTCAACAGGGAGTATGATATTTCAAAACTTGACTTTGAGTGATTTTGTTGACATGAGGTAGGATTATTTATATAAATATCATAGATTTTTGCTAATCGTTCCCATTTTGTAGTCATCATATCTTTCAACTTCCCTCGAGATCACTTATTCCATCATATCTCTATGTTCTTAATAGAATTTCAAAACATTTATTGGATAAAAAACAATGTTGGTATGCATGCGTTTCAGACATTCATGATCAAATCTGTTCATTCACCACGGTTTTGTAGATAGATAAATAGGCCTTAGTCAGGACAACAGTTGATTCTATAAACATCATGAACAAATCATTCGCCCCCTTGCCTACTTATTTGGCATTCTAAAAAAAGAATTGAAAAGTAAAAATCAGTAGGAGATTCACTTTGGTGATATTACACTGTACCAAAATGGCATCCACGAGCTTCACACTAACCTTATTCTCTCATAAGGGGAGTACAGCTTACTTTCAGTTGCTGCAAATTATTCCTTAGTGTCATTGCAGTCTCTGTAGGAAAGAGACATGAATGTTGCCTTTTACTTCTGACAAGTTGCTTATTTCACCTCAACTTTAATATTTAAGGAAACTTTCCCAATGCCCTAACAAATTGCAGAGCAATTTTAATTAGGTGTAGTATTAGCTTTCTGATATTTATTTCTTCTAATGCTTTTTCGGCAGCATCTGATTTTCACAATGCTTCAGGTATTCAAAGAAAACCTCCATGTACCTCACCACCAGATATGTTTGATGTGTCAGAAAAGGTCACATATGGAGGTAAACAATTTTCCTTTTCATTAGGTAATTCTTCTCATAATCACAATATATTCCAGACCTCAACTATCAAGATTTGGTTCCTAAATGGATTCCAATAGCTATAACCGAAAATATGTTCTCACATTTAAACATATGCATAATCATATAACACCAGCAGGCACTTAGGTCAGTAGGCCAACATAGTTTGTGACTTATTACCTAGCATTACTGGTCATGTTTGATCCATTAATGACTTAATTCGAGCTAAAAATGTGATTTATGAAAACATATACCTATTTTGTTGGTATTCCCTCCCTTCTGGAACCCCTCAGCATTCTGAAAATGGAGCCTTAATGCCATCTGAGCTCTCCCTTGTTCTCTTTTGAAAGCTTTATTTTCTTTAATTTTCAGTAATACCCAAGCCAACAGCAGAGACATCAAAATCCATCAATTTCGAATTGAATGTGGCATGCAGTGGGTGTTTGCAGAAAGATACTGAGACCAATCTATTGAACAGCCATAAATACAAATTATCTAAAGCACGAGTGCCAGATGGACTTTAATATGCAACCCTAAAATCCAATCCAACTCTGTGGACTAAAGGTTTTCTTGGCCTATTCCTAAGCGTCACATCATTACATCTAATACCTACGTCTTGGTAAGGTGCATCAATAGTTGTGTTTTAAAAACGCACTGACAGGATGGACCCCACCAACTATCAGCCAATATCCTTATTGAATTCCACCAGTAAAATCTTTGCAAGTCTGATTTTAAAAGAGCTTCAGGGTTGGGTGACTACTGCTTGAAGGTTAGATCCCTGTTAAGCAGGGTTTAAAATGGGAGTAGGGACCTGCCTGAATTACTTTTTATTACAACTGCTATTAGACCAAGTCATCTTAGAAAAAAGACCAATATACATGGCATTTCTAAATTTATTACAAGCCTTTTAACCGTGTTAACAGGTCAAGGCTATGGTACAAAATGCAAATGTTAGGTTGTCCTCCTGCCTTATTAAGTATTTTGATAGTGCTACATGCCAAAACAAAAAGCAAAGTTAGGATGGACCAGCATGATTTTTACACAAAATGGATCAGAATGCACTGGGGCTTACGTCAGGAGTGCGTTTCTGGCTCCCTTCTTATTTAATATGTTTATTTCGGATTTAGGGAATGAAATAAATCAGTGCCTGTCTATTCCCCCAATACTGGGTGGCTTGTGCCTGCATTCAACATCTTGCATACACAGATGACATTGTGCTATACAATTTGACACTGATTGGGCTACTGTTATGCACGATAGGTCAGTCACACACCCACACAACACCCTGCATGACACTCCGATACAAAATACTGTCAGGCTCCCCGGTTCACCGCCCAACCCTCCTCATGTCCCATCACCTAGGGTGCAGGGGAGTCGCCATCACCGATGGTTGCGGATCACACGAAGAGGACGGTGTGGTCTGTTTCCTCGTCTCCAATGGCAACTGCCATGGAGATTGCGATCGGGCTGGAACAGCCGATCGCGATCGCTTCCTGGTTGCACATCAACTTCCCGATCACGTGCACGGAGCTCCACTCACGTGATCGGGAGGCGGCTCGCATAAAAGCCGGGAGCTTTGAAACACTCGCCGCTTCACAGCTGTTCTCCAACACTGTTCGGCGTTCTTGACTCTCGTTTTTGACCTCATCGGATTTCGACCTCAGGCTTACTCTCACGGATTTGATTAACTCTTGCTCCTTGGATACGGTTGCCGATACTCTGCACGGATACTGGTACTTTGGACCCTTTTACGCTTAACGGACTGCTTTGGATTTTCCCTGTCTGTTCACTTGCTACAACCTGGATTTCGACCCTTTGAAGGTTCAAGACCTTCCTTCTGTGCAGTCTTGGAAACCATTACGGATTACTGGTGGTCAGCTCGTACCCACCTCCAGGTACTTGCCGGATTGAATCATCGGCGCTCCCTTGCACCAATTCCTCAGGCTCCCTTCCATTGAACATAGGTAAGAAAGTATCCTTTCTTTCCTCTTTACTAAAGCACTGTTTTTGCCTGTATTAACCCCGACTTCCTTCCAACAGCCTCTGGAGTCCTCGGCGCCACCTGATTCTACAACCAACAAACCACCTGTGGCCTCAAAGCTCGCACAGGGAGTGTTTATCTCTCTCTCCCTGTGGGTGATTTGTGGACAGAGGCTCAATACACTTCACTACGCGGCAAGTCTCGACAGACTGTGAAGCCACGCGTTGTGTTGAGTATGGAGCCTGTAGCCGAGGACCCCGTGGCTGCATTGATACAGGCACTCACAGTTTTGAGGGCAGACATGACAGCCGCCAACGCGGCTATACATCAGAGGTTAGATTTAATCCACAGTGTACAACACCCATTACCCGCTGATGTAGAGTTTGGGGAAGCCGCTGCCCAACCCCCGGTTGTCCAACCTATTACTCCCCCTGTAGCGCCACAAATTCCTGTACTCATGCCTACGCCTTTTCCCTTGGCAGCTCCAGAAAGATTCCACGGAGACCCCAGAAAGTTCTGCACTTTTGTGAATCAATGCAAGCTACATTTTCTTTGTAGACCTCAGGCCTTTCCCAACTCCACCACAAAGGCAGCCTTCACCTTGTCCCATCTGGCCGGCACTGCGGCAGCATGGGCCAATCCCCTACTGGAAAACAATAGCCCTGTCCTATATGATTTCGAGTTATTGGTCACAGAAATGTCTCATGTATTCGACACCCGTCACAAAGCCCAATCCCGGGATCTTGAATTGTTGGATCTAACTCAAGGAAAGGGGTCACTCATAGAGTACATTGCCCGATTTAACCAATTGGCTGCTGAAACATCTTGGCCTGAACCCAAAAGGGCAGTTGTGTTTTACCGGGGGCTTAATAGTACCATGAAGGATGCTATGTCCGTTGTTCCTTCTTTGCCCACATCTCATACTGACTTAGTGGATCTCGCCCTACAGATCGATGCGAGGCGTTCCGAACGCAGGTTCGAAACAGGGTTCCCTACTCCTAGTTTATCCTCCCCCTCCTCTGATACCGGTGGTGAACCTATGCAAATAGGCGGTATTCGTAGCCCGATCACACAACTAGAAAGGCACCGCAGAAGAACCGACCATGCCTGCTTCTATTGTGGCCTGAGTGGGCATTTCATAAAGTCCTGTCCCAGACGCCCCAAGTTAAAAAATCCGGTTTTTCGGAATGCTCGACCCTAGATCCGGGGGCCGGATCGAGCAATCCTTCAACTCCCTCGGACAGGTTCCCCACATTTGGCAGGATCAGGCCGGTGATGGTAAAGGCTACGTTAAAACCCACACCCGACATCGTTCATGTTGTTTCGATCTATATCGATTCTGGTGCCACTGGCAATTATGTCGATATAAACCTGGCCGGATCATTGAATCTGCCCCTGATTACCAAACAACGTCCGGAACCAGTACAGGCGGTGGATGGCACAGCACTGATTTCTGGCCCAATTCGACAACAAACTGCCCCGATCTCCCTGACTATACAGAAAATACATCAGGAAGTCATATCCTTTGATTTGATTACGATGCCCCAATTCGGGATTATACTAGGGCTCCCATGGTTACATCAACACAACCCTTTAATCGACTGGAAGTCTGGGCAGGTTCACTTTGAATCGGAAATCTGCCAGAATTTTTGCCTCACCGCACCTGACGACACCGAATCTCCTTCACGTGCCTTGGGGGCCGTCGCACAACTTACCCTACACGAGGAAGTGTCCACGTCCTTGGAGTCTCACGTAGTGGGGGTGGTGGCGACAAATATCCCTATGGAATATAAGGACTTTCATGAGGTCTTTGACAAGGGTTCTTCGGAGGTACTACCACCACACCGTTCTTACGATTGCCCTATTGATTTCATCCCTGATTCCAGCATTCCCTCAGGACGTATTTACTCCCTGTCCCCCTCAGAGGAACAGGCATTGAAAGAATACATTCAAGTGGCTCTAAAGGTTGGCCATATACGTCCTTCCACCTCTCCGGCAGCTAGCCCTATTTTTTTTGTCCCCAAGAAGGAGGGCGACTTACGTCCTTGTGTGGACTACCGACGCTTGAATGCTATCACCATAAAGAACCGGTATCCTGTTCCCCTGATTACACCATTGTTGGACAGATTGAGTCACGCCAACATCTTCACGAAACTCGATCTCCGCGGAGCCTATAATTTAATCAGAATTCGCCCCGGAGACGAGTGGAAAACGGCTTTTTGCACTCGTTACGGACTGTTTGAGTACGTAGTCATGCCCTTCGGGCTTTGTAACGCCCCTGCCACGTTTCAGCGTTTCATGAATGAGATTTTTCATGATTTGTTGGACATCTGTGTAGCAGTATATCTCAACGACATCCTAATATTTTCACAGGACCTGAAAGAACATGTACTACATGTCCGCGAGGTATTATCTTGGCTTCGCCGTTTTTCACTCTATGCAAAACCAGAAAAATGTCAGTTCCATACTGGAAGTGTGGAGTTCTTGGGATTCCACATTACCCCTGGGGGTTTAGCAATGAATCAATCCAAGGTTCGTGCAGTTTTGGACTGGCCAAAACCCTGTAACGTTAAGGCATTACAATCATTCCTTGGGTTTTCGAATTTTTACAGGCGCTTTATCCAGGATTTCTCGTCTCTTGTATCGCCTCTTACTGCCTTGACCAGCCCCAAGTTGCCTTTTATCTGGTTGGAACAACACCAAAAGGCTTTTGATGCGCTAAAAGCTGCATTTACTACCGCTCCTGTACTGAAGCATCCCGACCCGGAACTCCCCTTCATTGTAGAGGCGGATGCATCCTCCTTTGCTCTTGGAGCGGTATTATCCCAACATTGTCCTTGTTCCGGTCGGCTACACCCGGTGGCGTTTCACTCTCGAAAGTTTACCCCTACAGAAACGCACTATACGGTCACGGAGAAGGAATTGTTGGCCATCGAGGATGCCTTTCAGGTCTGGCGGCATCACCTGTTGGGAGCAAGACATGCGGTCACGGTATACACGGACCATCGTAACCTTCAAGATTTAGCCTCACTCAAGTGTGTCAATAGTCGGCAGGTGCGGTGGCATTTATTCTTTGCAGCCTTTGACTTCCAGATTAAACACCGGTCGGGTCTGTCCCACGGGAAGGCGGACGCTCTATCACGTTCTCCTGGTGGGGTATCCTTGCCTGTTTTTCCTGAAAAACTATTAGATCAGCATGTCATTTGCCTCTGTACTCCTCCTTTACCGCTTCTAGAGTCCATTCGCGCATGGGTTTCGTTACATCCCGAACAGACCTCTGAGTGGGATCCGGTGTTACATGATGGGCTGCCGTTCATACAAAACAAATTATGGTTACCGACATCCGACACTCGTAATCTTGCACTAGAATGGTCCCACGACAGTGCCATTAATGGTCATCCTGGACAGAAGCGCACGCTGGACCTCCTCAGGCGATGGTGTTGGTGGCCCTCCATGAAGCGCGATGTTGAAGGGTATGTCAAAACGTGCGCCGTGTGTGCCCAATGTAAACATCGCCGGGGACGTCCGGTGGGGCTCTTACTTCCCTTGCCTATACCTCCTAGGCCCTGGCACACAGTGTCGATGGATTTTGTGACAGACCTACCTCGAACCAAGGGCTTCGACACCATTTGGGTAGTGGTCGATTCTTTCTCTAAAATGGCCCGTTTTGTTCCCTGTTCTGGCATCCCATCAGCACCGGCTCTGGCCGACCTTTTCTTTAGAACAATCTTCTGTCTTTTCGGGTTACCCACTATCATAATCTCGGACAGGGGACCCCAGTTCACTTCTCGGTTCTGGCGGGCGCTCACAGGCCTCTTGGGCATTGATTCCCGTTTTTCCTCCGCATATCACCCAGAGACAGACGGCCAGACGGAGAGGGTGAACCAGGCCATGGAGCAATATTTACGTTGCCTCATTCTACAGCACCAACAGTCCTGGCTGAGTGTACTTCATCTCGCTGAATTCTCGTATAATAATGCTTTGCATTCTTCTACTGGCTTTTCTCCCTTTTTTGTCTTATATGGCCAACACCCCCGCACCTTACCTGTTCCAGACCTTACACATTCCATTAACCCTGCTGCTGTTTCCTGTGCACGTGACCTATCGGCCGTTCATGCCCGGACTCTCGCTCACCTTCGTGAGTCCCAAGCCTCTGCTAAATCTGCGGCTGATCGGCGGAGGGCCGTTGCACCTTCCTATGTTGTGGGGGACAGGGTGTGGCTTTCCTCTCGTCACCTCCGGCTGCCCGGTTGTCGCAAATTGCTACCCCGTTTTGTGGGTCCGTACAGGATATCTGCTGTGATCAACCCGGTGGCTTATCGCCTTTCAGTTCCCGCCTCCTGGCGCCTTCACCCTGTATTCCACACATCTCTGCTAAAGCCTTGTCCTGCTCCTACTCGCCTTAGGTCTACACCTGGCCCTGTGTCTGTGGGTGACTCTGTGGAATATGAGGTGTCGGGTATACTGGGTTCTCGTATGGTTCGTGGTTGTCTCCAGTATCTGGTGGACTGGGCGGGTTATGGTCCGGAGGAGCGGTGTTGGGTCCCCGCGAGTGACGTCCATGCTCCGAGGCTTGTCTCCCGTTTTCATTTGGACCATCCCACCTGCCCACGCGGTCGTGGGCCATTGAGGGGGGGCTCTGTTATGCACGATAGGTCAGTCACACACCCACACAACACCCTGCATGACACTCCGATACAAAATACTGTCAGGCTCCCCGGTTCACCGCCCAACCCTCCTCATGTCCCATCACCTAGGGTGCAGGGGAGTCGCCATCACCGATGGTTGCGGATCACACGAAGAGGACGGTGTGGTCTGTTTCCTCGTCTCCAATGGCAACTGCCATGGAGATTGCGATCGGGCTGGAACAGCCGATCGCGATCGCTTCCTGGTTGCACATCAACTTCCCGATCACGTGCACGGAGCTCCACTCACGTGATCGGGAGGCGGCTCGCATAAAAGCCGGGAGCTTTGAAACACTCGCCGCTTCACAGCTGTTCTCCAACACTGTTCGGCGTTCTTGACTCTCGTTTTTGACCTCATCGGATTTCGACCTCAGGCTTACTCTCACGGATTTGATTAACTCTTGCTCCTTGGATACGGTTGCCGATACTCTGCACGGATACTGGTACTTTGGACCCTTTTACGCTTAACGGACTGCTTTGGATTTTCCCTGTCTGTTCACTTGCTACAACCTGGATTTCGACCCTTTGAAGGTTCAAGACCTTCCTTCTGTGCAGTCTTGGAAACCATTACGGATTACTGGTGGTCAGCTCGTACCCACCTCCAGGTACTTGCCGGATTGAATCATCGGCGCTCCCTTGCACCAATTCCTCAGGCTCCCTTCCATTGAACATAGGTAAGAAAGTATCCTTTCTTTCCTCTTTACTAAAGCACTGTTTTTGCCTGTATTAACCCCGACTTCCTTCCAACAGCCTCTGGAGTCCTCGGCGCCACCTGATTCTACAACCAACAAACCACCTGTGGCCTCAAAGCTCGCACAGGGAGTGTTTATCTCTCTCTCCCTGTGGGTGATTTGTGGACAGAGGCTCAATACACTTCACTACGCGGCAAGTCTCGACAGCTACAAAGAGCCTTGAATGTGATAAACGAGTACCTGATAGATCTTGACCTAACGATACACGTAGAAAAACTAAGATATTAGTGATGAAACAGATAGGGTATTCTTGTAAAAAGACGAACTTGAATTGGTTTTTAAATGGTAATAAGCTAGAGGTGGTGAAACATTTTAAATATTTGGGTGTAACATTTTATATCAATAAAATATAGCAATCACAACATGCTTCTCTGAAGCAAACCACTATTGCTTCAGCAACCCAATTACATTTCCTTGATAAGAAGTATGGACGCTTCTCCATCTGGCCTATCTTACATTATTATCATCAGAAAATGTTTCCTAAATTCACGTATGGAGCAGAGACAATGGAGTCTACTTTAGATTGTGTGCGCCAAATTTCAAGGGATAATTTGGTGTATAACATTATCCCTCCACCAGGGGGCATGTGGCGTTGATCCGCCACAACCCTGGCCTTTTATCCGTATAGTCTCAGATCGATTGGAAGCTGCTGCAACTTTACGGCAAAATATGCTCTCCTCCTCCTAATAATCTATTCATATCACTTGTGAATGCATCATGAAGCAAGACACCAGCAACAGATTCCTTGTTCAAACAGAATACTTTTATTAACTTAAATGTCAGGATGGTGTAAGGCCTAACTTGCCCTATGCTAAGGTGGGATTTCCCTACCTAAAGAAACTCAAGATAGTCTGAGTCAGTAAGTTCAACTTAAATGTCTGTCTGTGTCCAAAACCTATCCTTGCCCTCACAAATAAAGCTAAATAATGTGTAGGGATGTCTGCAACAAATGAAGCAGTGCTCCCAGTGCTTTGCAGATGGAGAGCAGGTGCAAGTGGATCTAGGTCACCTGGACTAAGCCCCACCCACCTCACAATCACCAGGCTGGACCTTCCTCAGCAACCTCCTTCTTAGCAGGATGTCTCCCTTCTCAGGCCTGTACCACCCAGCCTGGCTTCTCTCCTGCTGGTCTCCTCCCTCTCTCTGTTAACAGGTTGCAGGACGTGTGAGCCCTTCAGTTCAATTGCCTAACTCCAATTACTTAAGTTCTTGGAGCATGCCTGACCCTTGCAATATTTTCCAGACCTCTCCTCATCTGAGTACCACAGTGGTGTAACTGAATGTTGGTGTGCACAACTCCTAGTCGCCTCTTCCTCGTCCCATTACTAGAGTGGTGCGACTGAGGGGAAATAAAAGGAAGAGATTGGCAACAACCTATGAAGGTAGGGGGAGGGTAGGGTTTGTTATCACAATAGAAAGGGGGATACATTGCCTCGCCCAAAGACATCCTCTGCCCACTCTGCAAAGACCCTCCACCCAGGTGATCTGCGCTCGCATCTCCAACACCAGGGCCAGGATCCAAAAGCGATGACCTTTCCCTGGCCACCTGAGAAGAGAATGTGAAGATGCCTTCAGGTTTTTCACACACTACAGAAAGAAATGTGTCTTAATTTTTGAAAGGTGTTGCAAACGTGGAGCTCTAAATGTGAAGCCTTTGTTAATTTGACAAGAGAGAAATTGAATATTTTACCAATAAGAGTAAAAAATAGGATATTAGAAACTGATTGGGTAATGAATAGAGCTACCTTGATGAACTATCACTGGTTTTATCATTTTAGTTCTGATATCAAATATTTTAATACAACTTCTTTATATTTGTTAAAACAACCATCTACATTTTTTAGAAATGAAGTTTTACGTATGAAAATATTGTTGATATTTGTATGAATGGGATTGCGTCATATTGCTATTTGTGTGAAAGGTTTGCTTTAAACTGTTACACACAATAAAAAAATCATTTGGTTTATGACAGATTGGAACAAAACCAACTCACCGTTGAGGCGGCACCAAGGCTAATTGTACCAACGTTTTGCCCTACAATGACGGCCCTTTCAGCATTCAGGTGTATCTCAGTATTCCATACAAGTGGATTTCTATCCATGAGATTAGATCATGGAAAAACTCTTTGACATCATTGGTCTAGGGTATGTGTGTTCTCTATCCTTTAAAAAAAATCCAATATGGGAGACCAGGTGTTCGTATACTTCTGGAAGGAGTTTGTAATCAATGGAGAGATTTTCTCCATAAAGAGGGCCCACAGATTCTCACCCTTCATTGTGCAAGCATGCAGCTGGGAGGAGCATTCTTAAATACTGCTAATGTAATAAGGGCTGCTGTCATTAGATCAGATATAGGGAAGCTGTGTGACCTGTGTTTGGGTACATGGGTCCATCCCTTCCTCATATCCAGCCCCAAGAATAACCATAGGGATCTGTAGTTCCATAATGTCCTTGATTTTGTGGCAGGATTTCCTTCTGATCCTCCGGTTAGATTGGACATGGCCACCACTATGGCCCATAGTTCCATCTCCTCTGCAGTTCTTCCAGTAGGTGGGTTGGAAATGTCCATGAATTCTATTTAACCTCTGATGAGTC
Organism: Ambystoma mexicanum; assembly: GCF_040938575.1. NCBI lineage: Eukaryota > Metazoa > Chordata > Amphibia > Caudata > Ambystomatidae > Ambystoma > Ambystoma mexicanum. The sequence continues at coordinate 200,834,894 of NC_090940.1, forward strand.
ATATACCAGCAGAAGCAGCATTTCTAGGAAGATTCTCTGATGATTGTGCAACGAAATACCTTAGGTGCCCTAGTCTAAATATGTGCCTGGTCCTCTTGTGATATTGCCAGCGCCCCAATTTGGCCTCCCTTTCCAGTCACATGAGGTAATTTGCCTGGCTTGGACGAACCATTGTGCAATTTGTAGCAGCATGCATTCCACCCTTCCGAAGGACTCTCTACCAGAGGTAACAGTATCCCACCTGCCGAGCTGTCCTGTGATCAATTCAGTGTCTTATTTGAATATAATGTTAGCATTCCACTTCATGAATCAATCATTTCATTTTATATCCTACAAAGATAGGTGGAGCACGTTTGTCTTAAAGTTACAACAAAGGAGAATGGTCCTGTGCTTCCCATGTTTTGAAATTCAGTGTAATAGATTTCAGGTGTGAAACCTGTGTTATTTTCAATATGTGTAAGTGAACCCATTCACAAAGTAACCCCAACAGACAGCAACCCCAGTCCTGCTAAGACAGAGTCTCCTTTGTAGAAGGCCATCAAGAGCCATCTGCGTATCTTGCTTCAGTTGAGGGAAATGGTAGGTTGGCTAGGGTTAGTTTTGCAGGAACCTGTTCTGCATCACACCATCTCTTCTGGCCCCTGGGAAGTGACCAATCCATTATATGACTAGCATGTCTGTGTACACAGTGTCCCAAAACCAGTAACATTTTTCATGGAATGCTAGAAATCGTCTTCCATCATATAAACAAGAACACACTCCCTTGTAAATGCTTAATTGCTTGGACAGGTTTATGGATATGAAGTCATTGGAATATATACAGGTATCTGGAAATCAAGGACATTTTGATTGCTTTCACTTGGCCCAGCTGCGAAATCCCCTGTGAATCCAATCTCTCCAATTCCATTTCACATTCGTTCAATCATTTTGAGATATTGATTATAAATTGTGTATTGTAGGACATAGTAGTATATATTCTCTGATGTTAAATTGTTTCTGATACTCAACAACACCCAATTATCATTATGACATTTATTGAGCACTGACCTAGCTTCAGGAAGCATCAATTATGTGTCAGATTCAGTTACATTCAGTCCAAAGCATTTGGTGTAGTTATAAGTGAATCCCAAAATCCCACCCAAATGTTCCCGAATGAATGTTACTTCCAGGATGGATGAGCCAGGATCCATCTGGAAAAGAATCCCACCACTACCAAGTAGTGCCAATTAACGCAATGCACACAAGCAATCAACACGCCAGATTCTGGGATTATTGCCTATAATTTGCATAAGCGGTTTCAGAATGAGTTCAACAGGGACAAGGGGAAGAGGTGTTCTGTCCCCATAGTGATCCATATTGGTTTAGTTCTTAAACTATTCACCCCAATTATCGTGGATGGTATTTAGAAAGTTGCTAAAATTAGTTTAATACGTTTGAGTCCTATGCAGATTGTGCATAGTAATTCTTTAATAAATGCCCAATTGATGCTATTGAAAGCTTTTTTGGTATTCAGCGACAATATGGCAACCGTTTGATCTGTGTGGTTTACCCCAGAGCAATAGTTGTATTACTTGGCTGATGTCATGTGCACTACGAGATGCTATGAACCTAGCTTGTTCGGGAGCAATGAGAAATGGGATAAATCTCATTGGTCTCATTGGTAGAACGTTGGTGAGCATTTTGGCATCTGTATTAAGTAGGGTAAGCAGGTGGTAGGAAGCCCAATCCGTGGCATACTCAGCTGCCTTTATTAGGAGTATGGTTGCGGCCTCGGCTATGGATTTCAAGACTTCACCTGACGTTAACGGAATAAATAGTTTTGCTAATAGCAGTGCCAGAATAGATTTATTTGTTTTGAAGAAGGTCACAAAACTATCTGGACAGGGTTTTTTATTGTCTGTCAATTAATTGATTGCTGACCCTATTTCTTCAGAGATGATCGGTGATTAAAGGGCTTCCCTACCCAAAGGTACTACGGAGGGCAAATTACATGAACTGAGAAAGTGTCTCTGTTCATTAACATCGGTAGAGAGCTTGCTCATCAACACTTTAAAGTAATTTGTCCCCCATTTCTACTAATGCTTCTTCCCCTTGAGTGAGCCATTCTGTTGAGTTCCGTAGGTCTGGGATACGATTCCTCAATTTAATGTTCTTCAGTTTTGCTTCTGTGGATACGTTGCTTTATTACCTTCAGCGTAAGGGAGTTGTTTGGTGTCCGGTAATGATTGTGCACCATGATCTGCTATGTGCGTCTCCATTTGATTGCACTCCATGCATTGTGGGATCCAGTGCACTTATGAGACTGCTCTTTTTCCTGAACCTTAGCCTCCAAGGACAAGCACACTGTGTACGAGGCCCTCACAAACACAGCTGCCTTGCTAATTATTTTGGCACACGGCAACTAACTGCCTTTCCCACACCCCATATTATTCTCATGTCCAAATCTCCCAAATTATTTTCCTTGAAATATCTATTAAAGGTGTCCGAAATATGTGTTCTGAGAAGTTTGTTCCTGAAAATCATATAATTCAGCTTCCACTCCTTATGGATATTCAGGGGGTTCATCTATGAATAAGTGGAAGATGATCAGAGAGGGAACTGTGTCCTATTTCATTTGACAAAACATCTGGAATCAGTGATGGCAAAATGGGTGTAATATCTATTCATGAGAACCCCATATGAACATGAGAATCCTTTCGTGTAAGGACATTGAAACTGCACTAACGCAACAGAAATGTGGTAAAGCTCCTGGTCCTGATTTTGTTCCCGTGAACGTTTTAAAAGATCTGTGGGTTATTTGGGTTCCGTTTTTAACAATGAAATTTTGCAATTTGGCATGATTCCGTGTAGCTGGCAGGGTGCTATCCTGGTACCAGTTTTTAAAAAGTAGGATCAGAACCTCCTGATTAATTGCCGGACGATTTCTTTGTTGGAGTCACTGGGTAAGGTTTTTGGTAAGGTGCTTCAGCTTAGACTAGAGGACTTGTGTGAGGTTCACTGGTTATTGTGCCATTTCCGGGCAGGTTTTAGGAGAGGGATCAGTACAATGGATTAAGAAGTTGTCAGTCTTTGGTTAATAATCTATAAATGTGTAAAGCTCAACAGGCAAAATATCTATTTAGCCTTCATCGATTTACAAACCGCATTGGACACTGTACCTCGTGCAAAAATGTGATGCTGACTTGAGCAACTAAACATTCCTTCTGCACTTGTTACAGGTGTAAAGGGTACCCAGTCATTTTACTGAAGACAAAACAGAGTGGTACCGTTCACCGAATTACATAACACCTAAAAACACCGAAAATAAATGGGGAACTAAACGATCAGCTAAATGTTGTTATTGTTACCCGCAAAATAAAACAGTAACAAACCTTCTTTTTATTTGTCCATTGTATAACTCCTCTAGACTTCTCTGGCTGAAACCTACTTTGCAGGCCAGAGGTATCCATAATGTACAGGAGGCATTCGTTTTATTTAGATCTCTAATGTAGCCGCTTGCTCTATGGATTGCTTATGTTGTTAGGGGAATCATTACGAATGTTGGCACCCAGCCTGCTCTGCTTCGATATCCCCTATCGCCGCTCATTGTACAGCTCTGCTACAGCGCTCGCTTAGGCAGCGGCAACTTTGAGGTGTTAATCGCTGTAAAACTTCAGGCACTCATAATTCCAAAATTGGCAGATCAAGTCAGCCCTCCCTATGTCTAGGGTGTGCCCCGTGGGGTGAGTTTCTTTTTACATCAAATGGGGGTCCCTGCAATTTTGCGTGGCAGGGGAAAAATGGCCCCAAAGCCATTGTATTCTCTTAGCTCATGGGAGCTGCCTCAACACAGCTTGCTGCTTGGAAGCACCATCTTCCCATTTTCTCAAGTGGAGGTGTAGAAGGGGAGTGAGTCAAATTAAATTCCATCTAAGGTCACCCATATCGCATGCAGGCAAGCAGAGCACCAACCCTGCTCTAAAATGGCAATTCCCAGTTTCAGGATATCTTTTCTTTCATTTGTGTATTACATCACGGAACAATCTCATATTGATCGATGGATCAATTAGTCGGAGCGTCTTATATTTTACTTACACGCATGCCATTCATTCTCTCTGCTCCACCTGAAGCCAACCTTGTTTGGCTCGGGGTGAGTGAGATTCTGCTCTACTTCCCTTATTAACTATCCAACATTCACTCTGCACACAGCCAATTCTTGGCACTGATACCTGTCAATAGGCTCAGCATTACCATATTTCCTTTAGGCTTTCATCAGCAGAGGGTCTCCTTGTGATCATCCAGTGATAAGCCCCCACAATGCACCAGTACTCTTGAGCACATCTGAAGGCCACCATGCATCCATAACTTGCCTTAATCAGCTGCTGTTCCCACATTGCACTAGTGGAAATGTGGTTGCAATATGAGCAGCTTGCATTCGTGTTTCGATCAAATGTTCTCCTGGTCAAGACACCTTTAATTATATATGTATCCCAGGGACTATGATGACTCACCCATGATATCTTTCCCAGCATGTTATGACTTATAGCCATCTCCTTTGATCACTGACCTCCCCCTTTTGCTCTTCTTGCTCACCTTGTGCCCTGTTTTACTTTTCACCCCACAGACTACTGTCTGATTGGTACTCGAAGGCTGGGTCACAATACACCTCTAGGCGGACAAGGCTCGACACAGCAATACCACTATGGTGGTGATGTGTGCAGTACACGCTTAACATAACATGAATGATGATAAATAGTGATGGTGGCAACACTTGTGATACTATTGGAACTCAAGGTGTACATTGTCTATCACCTCTATCGCCCTCATAATGAGGTGACTTGAAAAGTGAAAACAGGCGGTTTTTGCACATATCAGCTGGTTTGACAACCAACCTGATTTCACCTTGTACTTGTAGAAAAGAACAGTGTGAGTCCAGTGATGCACACCCCCTTCCAATGTGCCTCAATGGGCACCAACACCCAATGTGTGATCGGAAAATGGCACGGCCTATTGTTTCAAGGGGCACTGTTAATATAAACCGCAGCAAAGCATTAACACCCACAGCATCATAGACAGAGAGAAGGGACAAAGAGCTGGCCTAGTCAGATGCTTGTTGTCAAGTAAACATTTCTAAAAATGAGTTCCAGGTTCTATTTCGTCCACGTTATAACCCTGTTTTGGAACGGTGGTGTCGGAGGCTTGCATTAATGAGGTGACTGCTCTTTCAAAGGTGAGTGACAGATTGACAACAGGGGAGACGTAGGGCCTGAGAACACAGCTGCAGGCTTTTACCATGGACGCGAGGCACGGATCAAGTTTAAAGGAGGTGCTTTCCATGGCCCGGGGACATGCTGTAACCGGATCAGTGATGTCGTACAAATGCTGTCAGTGCTGAGTAGCCCTTCAAATAGGCAGCAATGGGAGCTCACGAGGAAATGGGAAATTCACACCTTAAAAAAAGCTGTTCGCTTTTATGGAACAAGCACGAAAAAGGTGTAGGCCTTTGAAACCATTCTTTTTGTATTTTTGTATTACTCTGGACACTGTAACGTTCACAAAACTGCTGAATTGCATGCAGGACAACTGGACATAATCCATAACCATGTGCAGTGGGTGATGCCCCGGGCTTTTCACTTTTATGGGTCTGAGCTTTAAAAGGCATAGCCTGTGCTCCTCGCATTCTGCTCCAACAGGTCCCAAGCACAAGTCCCTAGAGAAGGAGAAAGGATGGGATGTTAGGGTCAAGCAATTGCAGCACCATTCTCCTGTAAGTGCGGCATTGGCCCCTACCACTCATATAGGTAGAGGGAAAGGGTGGGCCCTGCACCCACTTTGGTGGCGGGTGAGAATTTCCAGTCAAGGGGCTTTGCAGGGCAGTGTAAGTGGAACTGCCTTGGAGGCTAGTGCTTGGTTTCAAGAATCAGGGGCGCGCTCCGCGGTTGCGTCTGCCGCCCCCTTAAACTTTCTGTCATGCGCCCCTTCTATGTGCGCCTATGGGATCGATGGAGACGTGGCCGCCATGGCAATGTTCCATCACGTTAGCCTCAACGTACTCTGCAGTCTAGTGTTTCTTTCCAACATGGCAGCCGCCGGCTTTTCTGGTGTTTGCAACCGACGGCGCTCGCGTTGCAACTGTGCTTTCTCCTCCGCTTTGTTGCCAGCGCTCCCAGTGAATTCCCTTGGCTCCGCTGAGCCCATCTTTCCTTCGCCGCCTTCTGGCACCCTTTCCAGGTACTGTTTTCTGTTTCCCCTCTCTTAGCTCCGGTTCGCTATTCTGGGTATCCCCTCTTGGATTTTTCTCTGCTTACTCCCTTCCTCGCTTCCTCTGGGCCGTTTCCCCGTTTCTCCTTTCCTTACCTGCTACGGATTCACTCTCAGGACTCCTGCAGTTACTTCTCCGTGTCTTGCTCAGAGAAATTATCCTCAGTTCACATACCTTCACATCGGAAAGAACAGAGCACCCTTCCGGCAAAACTGTTCAGGGTTTTTTTGCCTTGAAGGCTTATTCCCCTTAGGCGGCTGTGGACCGGTGTCCCTGGTGACCGGGATTTTATCCGGAAACCAAGGTGGTGTCGTTCCGCGGTCGGCCGTATTTACATAAAAAGAAATCTACCTTCCGGAAAAGAAAGAAGACGGGAACACACCAGCCTGATTCTTCAGGTGAGGAGTTTGGATTGGGGTCTGATACAGAGGTTGATATAGAAGGCCCTCACAACCTTGACACTTTCCCTAAACTGCACGTTGCACAGATGGCAGAAGCTCCATGCACAAAGGCCTTTGCATGAACGTTTTCATTTTTGTTAATACATCAATACAATACACCAGCTCTGCGAACTGCGGTCGAAGTGTGAAAAATAAAGTAGTGGAACTATGGCATTTGAAGGGAAAAAAAGAGTTTGGAGGGGCGTGGTCAAAGGCGGGCCTATTGAAAGTGCAAAAGTGAACAGGGCTAGAAAAAGCAGAAATGTTCTTATTGACTATTTTAAATTGGAGAGCATATCTATTAAAGGTCGCTACTCACAGGATTGCTTTTTTTAGGCAGTTATTTTACCACTTTGTGGTTGTTCACGCCTGCTCCTGGATAAGAGGTGATTAAGAGAATATAGTGGAGTGTAAATGATGTGGAGAAAGAGAGATGGATGTGTGTGTGGGTGTTTATAGCTGGGAAGATAGCTCAGGGGCACCATGCTCATCTTGGAAACAGGACTACAGAGCAGTAGGGGTTCGATACACATTCCCGGTCCCGTGAACAGACTGGGGAATTGCGGTGGGTAATCCACGAGGTCTCTAAAATACCCCCACCTGAAGCCTTCATCTCATGTGTGTTTTGGATTTCTGTGCGGTGTTATATCCATGAAGGTACAGCTGAAGAAGAGGGTTTGCCAATATAGGACAGGTAGACTGGATGCTGCAGTCATGATCTAGAGTGCCCCTGTTGTATGGCCTATCATTATGTGCATAATAAAAAATAGTGCACGTGTTGATGTTACTGTGACCTGGATATTCCATACCAGCTAGAATAGGTGCCATTATATACATGTGTAGCACTTCAGGCCAGATTTCCCCGGCTTCTAAGCACTGTAACAATAGGTGTTATTACTACCAAATATATATAATATAAACACACACAATCTTGCACAACACATGACGGCCAGCCTCTGAATATCGCACCCACGCTCAGCGAACGATCTCTCCGAACTGAAGCTGCCAACAGCACATCACAGCTCTCTTGCTCTTTTCCCGCTCTACCCTACTAAACTCCCTACCCTCCCTCCTTGCTTTACAGAAATGCCTGAGCGCCAAGAGACCACACAGGTGGCAACAGTATGCAGTATAAAAACCTTTAACATTAACATAATGATAAAAAGCTGATTCGACACCAGGCCATCCAAACACTATTTGTATTAATGTTTGCTGGTTAGATGCAGCAGACTATTTCTTTAGTTTTACTAATATTTACAAATGCAGCTTGCTTTCTTTTATTCTGTGATGAATGCTTTGTGGGTAGAGGTCGTCAGAAGTCTTGTTTCATTTACGAGTGGTTTCTGCAGTGTTTAGGGAGTAGAGGGCTGACTTGCTTGTGTTTTGCAAACAAAAACCTTTACCTAGGAAGCACTATGTTAGTGATCACTGTAGAGAGCAGCGGTTCCCCTGTGCACCCAGTATTTATTTATTTGTTGCATTTATTATACGCCCAAACCCAGGGGTGTCACGGCATTGAATTGGCATGTATTGGCATCAAAGCCAGTAATCTCAGAGGCATCTTCAACTCATCCCTCTCCTTCATCCCTCATGTTCAGGACATTGTCAAGAAGTACACTTTCGGCTCTTCCTTCTCAAAGGTACTCTGCACTTCCTCACCGTCCCCCAGAGACTCAATGTTACCCGTGCTCTGGTTCTTTCCAGGCTAGACTATTGCAACAGCCTCCTCCTTAATCTTCCTTCGTCCACCCTGCAACCCCTCGAGCTAACCCGGAATAGGGCAGCGAGACCTATCCTTGGCCTCAAGCCCAGGGACTGTATCTCTCCAGCCCTACAAAGCCTTCACTGGCTCCCGGTCTCAGCACGGATTAAATTCAAATTCCTTTGTATTATCCACAAGGCTATCTGGGGCCGTGAACCACTCTGTCTTCAACACTTCCTGACCAAATACTCTCCTTCTAGACTCCTGCGCTCCTCTGGCACCAACTCCCTGCGTGTGAAGCGGTTTGCTAAACAGAGAGCTGGTGGTCGATCTCCCTCCTCGGCAGGCTCCCTCCTGTGGAATAACCTCCCTCGGTTAACCCCATTGAAAAGTGCTTTGTAAATGTGGGACAGAGGCTAGATCATGCGAAAAGACCTGCTTGTCAGCGAAGGTCGCGTTTGGTCCTTATGCTTTTAAATTGACAGACACCTCCATGCAAGCCGGTGAGGTGATGCACTTTTTTTGAGTAGAGGAACGCCGTACCCTATAGTTCCCACCCACTTTCACCTCTATCTGTGAATTGGGCAATCGTTTTTTGGGTTGAGTTTGTATTCAAGACCAAAGCATTGGGCATCATTACAAGTTTGGCAGTAATTCTGTTGGATTACTGCCAAACACATTTACCATTACCACCACTTTGTCCCACAGATTTGCTGTGAGATTACAAGTGCTAAAGTGGTGTTCTTCCCCATTTGTGGACACCATAGGACTCTACGGGAATTTCATCAGGATTTACCTTCAGCTGTAATTCTGATTTGGTAAATCCAAGGACTTTTGGAGGAAAATCCTCAACTTCATCTCCAATCTTGAAATTCACTCGTGCAGTAAAATTGGCCGTAATTCCATTACCACCTAAAAAAGCTTGGGGCAACGGAATGGCGGCCAAACATTTACTGACGCACTGAACACATGATGAGGCTCTTTGTTTTTGTAAAGTAGAGGTAGTGCTAGAATCCCTTACTTTTGTTCACAGGTGGCTGTGACTCTCCTTTACAGATAATTGCATTAGAAATCTCCTGCATGCTGGTTAATAGATGGATTTGGTGAGAGCTGCAGTTTTGACACCATTTTGGTGGGGACGAGACAGATGTGCTCAAAAACTAATAGAAAATGGCATATCATGCCTTTTTAAACATCTGCCCCATCATTAAAAGATTTCCTGCTTGGTGCTGAGAGGAAACTTCAAACCAAAGGATCACCACAGAGTATTCCGCTGTTAGTTGAGGACTCTCACAAGAGCCAGGTTTTCAATTGCTTCTGTTATAAGATCTTTGAGTTCTCAAACATGTTGCAGGAAGGTGCACCAGAGGGACACCTTTCCCAGTGCAGATCTTCTGCCACTGATGAGAGTGGATTGGTGGGGTCGGGGGGTCATCACATTCATGCTACAGAAGAGGCACAATCCTGTGAGTTGAGATGGGAGATGAGGCCTAAGAGGCACTTGTTGGCATAATTCTGAAGGGCTCTGTTGACCAACACCGGGAGCTTGAGTTGGTTCTATGACAAATTGGCACTTTGTCAAAATGATGACTGTGCTTTGAAGCATGAGGATTTCTCCCCAACTTTGGTGGCATGCTAAATGGCTCTACCTCCCCACCCTCTTCCAGACTATCCTAGGGGATAATATTTTACAACATCTCAGTGCCCTAACCTTTCCTTGAGACCTGGTGGTGGCTGAATGTTGCTCCATCCCCCAGCCTCTTTAGGAATTCACAGAGAGCCCCAGCACTCAGTCTTACAGCCAGTGGTAGGCATAGCTGGGCAGCGCATGCCACATCATTGCAGCCCAAGCGCCCCCAGTATGCCAGCAGGTTTCCACAACAGCCAAAGTCACATGGGCACCAAGCGGCCGGGATGCTGGGTATAACTGCTTTCACCACTGCACTACAGCAAACTGCAGCACCCGAAGTGATGGCTGCGGCAGCCGCCCCAGCCCCTTCTGTCCTCCATTACATCATGGTGACATGGAGACACCTAGAGAGGACCGGTGGCTGGGTTGTCCTGCTGAGACCCAACACTCAGGCGTGACAGGGTCAGAAAACCTGATGTTATTGCAACTCTGCTCTGCTTCAAGGGAGGACACCTACATTTGGTCTGGGCACCTGTGGGTCTGTCTGGGTGAGGCTGCAGAGGAGCTGATGTCTCTCTGTCATGCAGATAAGCCTCCTTGTGTAAGGGGAGACCCTTAAACTTGCCAGATGTCAAGCAGGGGAAACCCACCACGGATTAGGCTCTCAGAGATAATGGAACAATATGTTTAGCTTTGAATAATAACACTAGATAGTTGTATACCTAAACGGTTAACATCCAATGGTTGGTCATTCGGGGCAATGTTTAGTGAATACTTATCACAGTCGAGGGATTCCACCTGTCAGGTATCGAAGCAGAGATTGTTTGTAATGTAACCAGAACCAAGAGTCCCATTATTTTCTTTATACATCATGCATATCCATAAATCATGGAAAAGATGGAAAGGCTGTGAATTATGGGAAATAATTCATAACAAGCACAGCCTGAGAATGAGACATAGGGCCTCATTACAAGTCTGGCGGTTCGGAAAAAAGGGTGCCTGTAGCAACGTACGGGCACCCTTTCTGGACCACCAGACCACGAGAATTCCTGCAGGGGCCGGTGCTCCTAGCAGGTCTGACCTGCCGGCAGCATTGGTCCCTGCAGGCATGGTTTTCACGGACTTACAGTTCCCGCCACCTGGCATCCCGAGCTGCAGGGACTTGTAATGTCCCGGTGGCACCAGGATATCAGGTGGCAGTACGGCTGTAACGGTGTTGCCAGAAACCTGCCACCTTCCGGCGGGTTTTCCAGAAACCCTGTAATAAAGCCCATTGTCGTTTTCTCCTGCGATGAGTCACACTGGTCCCTCGGCTGTGATTTCGCTCCTCTTTATTCTCTTTCTGTGCCTGTCCCCATTTTCTGTTTAGCGTGTTCATTCTGGGACATCCCAGCAGATTGTCCCAAACTCAACTACAGTGGTTATGGTCAAGCTGGAAAAGAGGGCATAGCAGAACACATATGCATTCCAAGATTGGGGGACGAAGGGGTTCCTCCCGGCCAAGAGAAGGTGATAACATGTTCATATTCGTGTGAGCTTGTGGCAAAGCATGCAGCAGTGTTAGTATATTTGTGGATTGTCATGTTTATGTATGTCCGAGGCCCTGGAGCCAAGCTATGTCCCTTGCAGGTTTGCCTCAGCTAATAATAAGGAGAAGCTACACTCCCTGTAGTACATCATCACCAGAAGAAAAGCGATTAAGGCCCACATTCCACAGGGAATTTGCTGGAAATTGCTTAGTGATGTGCAAGAATGCATGCAGTGTGTTTGTATGATGCAGGCCTGCACACAAAATAAGTGTTGCACTGTGCAGTCTAGGGGACTGGGACAATAAATAAGCCTGGGCACACCCAAATGAAGTGGCCTGGATACTCCCTGATAGTACACAATCGATCTAGCAGAGCAGGAGGGATAGTCATTCTCCACAAACTACATCTCACAGTCCTAGACACTGAGAATCAACCCTGCAATGCGGATTGGGAATCTCTGCAAGTTAAATTCCAACCTGCGCCCCCCCCGACCCAAAGCTTCCTACTCCTTTATAGACACTCTGTCTATAATAGAAACTTTGCAGACTCCCTTAGTGACTCCCTAGCGGCCATCCTGATCTCACATCCTTTGCTCACCCTGCTAAGAGGTCTAAACATCTGGTTTGAAATCCTTTCAAACTTAATGGCCCGCCCGCTCATCGACAACTCAGAAGCTCTTGACATGTACCAACTTGTATTAGGTCCCACCTGCATAGCATGGCACTCCCTTGATGCTGTATGTATCTCCACCGATTCAATCTCCCCACCCTCCATCTGCCCCCTAGTGTGGACGGTTCACTCCGCTGTCTTCTTCTCTCTAACACTATACAAAAATGAGACATCAAACTACCCCACTCATTGTCAGAACAGGTTGGGCTGGTGATATATAATGTCATGGTAGTTAATATCTTCCCATTCGGTAAAACAGTCACACATATATCAAACACATTATTGTTTTGGAACTGCCAAATGCAGTGGACTACCACATGCTATTCGCACAAGAAGAACCACATTGCTTATACATACTCGAACATACACTGAAAATCATCATTCATAAATTAGTCCATTATAAATTTATTGTTTGAGACAAATTTAGAAAAAATTAAAACAAGGAGAAAAACAGAGCATACAAGTGTAAATTACAATTCATCACTGCATGATCAGCTTAGTACATTTCTAAAAACAGGATCATCTGTACAGGGTTAGTTTGATGAATGAACTGACTTAATTAACGTAAGCAGTATAACGACACTCGACTTCACTATTTAGTGAGTCGGTTGTCAAATGTCGACATGTTTCGACCCTTTTGGAGATTAAGGCACTATCTCTAGTGTCTCTACACCCAATGATTTTTCGGCTTTCTTCAGGACAGACAATTTCTTTTAGAGCAGATGGAAAAACTCCTTTCATATACCCCAACAGGTTAGCACAATCTAAAAACAAACATACACAGTTGTGAGCGACAATGGTTCTCTAGTTTCAAAAATACATAATTCTATCACATAAATTATACTTTTCCTAGTAATCACCAATTCATTCCAAAACATTTTTATCAACGATGCGATTTACTGTTTTACATCAGTCTAAACAGCATATAATATTTTTACCCTAAAAATAGGGCACACCAGACAATATATACCACCAAGTCTTAACTTACATCCTGGATGGACATGAGCTCCAAAACCGGCTCAATCATAGCCATGACAGGTCATATTTTCTCATATTTTTGTTTCTTATGCGCCAGGTATTCGCAGGTCAACCCTTGTTCTTTCACAGTACCCAACCTATATTAGGAACCTGTATACAATAAGGAAAGCAATTTCCTTATTACATGTTTTAACTCAATTGGCGACATGTCATTGAATTGTTTTTTTGTGGAATTCATAGTTGTTTTTTATTATTCAAAATTGGTTGCTTAATCTCAGTTCTTTACAGATTGAAAATTGCCACAAGCAAAAATACTGACATCAGTATTTAGTGCATCTTTCCCAACTAGCAAACCTATGCCGTCTGTCATAGTTATCACTAAAACAGCTTTTTACAAGCGTCTTTAATTAAAAATATTCAGCCCTCCATAATCACTCACTTGTATCTGTGTTTCGGGACATGTGCTCCAGCACTTGTTAATTAGGCGCTCAATGGTGCATTCGTTTGCCCTTCGAAACGCCACACTTTTCACGTCTCAAGGTGACCTCTTAAGTGGTTGCCTGCAAAATTGTAAAAACCAGGGCTATTTAATTCTGCTGAAACAGAGAAAAGACCTTGTTGCACAATGATAGCTCACTTGCAGCATAGTGAGTAACGGAGCTATAAAATACCCCGCTTCAGAAAAACATTGGCTGGATAGCAGTTGCGCTCATCACAAGAGCGCTGTGGCAATCTCACGGTCTCCCACCCCACCGTAAGTGAAACTAGGGGGTAAAGAAGTGTCTCAACGCTAGCCAAAGCTTAGCGGAGCACGTCTAACTCATAACAGGGACCCTCAGCCTCATTTAAATTTGGAGCGGCTTAGCTCATATGTGCACAATCCTCAGCGCCAACACGGAAGACGACATCCGAAAGGTCGCATTTCTCGCGTTCGAGTGTCTATTTACATACGTCGTACCGCCATGTCAACAGATACTCTCTGTAACGGTGTTCTATGGCGATTACACCTATTGGTGTTCTATTTACCGGAGGTAGACTGGTTCACACTATATTGATTTTATAGAACCCAAGGAAAGTTTTTATTTTTTATTTTGTATTTTCATTTAAGAAAACATCCAAAGAATGCACCGTAGACACGATCCATTATCTTAATGTGTGGGAGGTACACCAGATCTATACACTACCTCATACCAGTGTGATAAGGGAGTCCCGTGGTGGCTGCATTAAGGGAATAATTCCACCGCTGTTCACTTTGGCTCAGAAGCATTTCTCTATTACCCCCTCTTTCAGTTGCAGGGATGGTTTGTAAAACAAACCAAAAAATATCGGTATACCTATGTTTTTTAAATTCATAATGTGCAACAAGGGGTTTATTGGCTACCTTATTCTTCAAACATGATTTGTGTTCGCAAATGCATTGTTTAATGCATCTTTTGGTCTTACCTATGTAGATCAAATTACATGGGCATTTGATACCATAAATAACCCATGATGATCCACAATTCGAGAAAGTGCGAAAAACCCAGTCTTTTCCGTTAAGGTCAATTGATTTTAAATTGCTTGTTAATGGACAGGCTACACATCTGCCACATTTAAAATGGCCAATGACCGGCGGGAGATGCCATAGACTAGTTTAATCGGGTATCACCTCTTTCTTTGGATAAGTGTGGACTACCAAATCTCTAACATTCTTTTGTCTCTTAAAAGCGAAACGTGGTGTAATAGGTTCGAAGTCAGGGGTTTGTAAGATATGCCAGTTCTTTGCCATGTCATTTTTTCTTGTTGTACCTTAGGTTCCGGATGTAAACATCTATCTCTATTCGAAATGTCTCGCTCGCTTAAAAGCAGCATGCATTATTTTTTTGGGATAACCTCTTATTTTGAGCCTCTCTTTCAGATCCTTTCCTTCTTTTACATAATCTGAAATATCCGAACAATTTCTCCGAATACGCAGGAATTGTCCTATTGGGAGATTTTCCCGCAAAGCCAGCTGGTGAAAACTGTTAAATTGAAGGAGAGTATTTTTATCGGTTGGCTTCCGAAACAAGCTTGTGGACAAGAGGCCACTCTCAGATTTCTGAATTAGTAAGTCGAGAAATGGAATTGAAGAGAGGTCCCAAAACATGGTACATTCTATGTACGCATTCTGGTTATTGATCCACGTTAAAAAATCTTGCAAAAAGACGACATCACCTTTCCACACCATGAAAACATCGTCTATATACCGATACCACTGTCCTATATGTTCTTTAAATGGATTGTTGGTATGGTATATAGACATGTTTTCAAAAAACTCCATGTACAGATTTGCTAGATCGGGGGCAAAAGTTGCCCCCATACTCGTTCCATGGATTTGACGGAGGAAAACTCTGTCACACAAAAATAAATTTTCTGTGAGTGCTAAACGAATGCACTCGAGAATAAAGGCTGTGGGAACTAGGTCAAGGGTGGTTGTTCGTTTGTTTAGAACTTCTTCCATAAACTCAAGCTCTCTCCTTGAGGTATACTCGTGTAGAGAGTTGTTACATCTAATGTAACAATAAACAAATTATTTTGACAAGGAAGATCGTTGATGATATTTACCATGCTCGTTGTGTCTTTAACGAAAGACTTCATGGTTCTAACAAATGGTCTCAAGAACCAATTTGAGTAGAACGATAGGGGCTCTAAAACCAAATTTATTGCGGACACAATGGTCTGCCAGGAGGGGTGACTGCATTTTTATGGACTTTAGGTAACAGGTAAAAAGCAGAGATAGTAGCATTATTTTTTACCAAAAATCTATGCTCATCTGCTTCAATCCAGCCTTCAGATAAAGCATGGTCCATCAAGCTCTTAATCTCTTCTTTGAGATGTGGTGTGGGGTCTCTATCCAGCTTTCGGTAGAAATTAGGGTTCTGAAGGTGTATACCAATTTCTGATTTTGCTGTAATGATGTCAAGGCCTTCCTTTCCTCTTGGTTCATGTTATCTTTATGATGATTGTTAGATAATACCAATTTTTTACTCTCATTGATGATTTTATTTTCAAAAGCTATTATAGCCGGAGATACCATAATGTTCAAGGGAGTGAAAGGGAGTGAAAGTGGAGGGAGATTTTAACCCTGTCACACTTTGTTTCTTATTTGATACTGGTGAGTCTCTAAAAAAATATTGGAGACGAATAACTCGGAAAACATTTTGTAACTGAATTTGTGTCTCAAAATCTTTTGCTTTTGTAGAGGGCACAAAACTTAAACCCTTTTTAAGAACGTGTGTTTCAGAGTCCGTTATGTGATAGAATTATGTATTTTTTTGAACTAGGGAACCATTGTCGCTCACAACTGTGTATGTTTGTTTTCAGATTGTGCTAACCTGTTGGGGTATATGAAAGGAGTTTTTCCATCTGCTCTAAAAGAAATGGTCTGTCCTGAAGAAGGCCGAAAAATCATTGGGTGTAGAGACACGAGAGATAGTGCCTTAATCTCCAGAAGGGCCGAAACATGTCGACATTTGACAACCGACTCACTAAATATTGAAGTTGAGTATCGTTATACTGCTTAAGTTAATTAAGTCAGTTCATTCATCAAACTAACCCCGTACAGATGATACTGTTTTTAGAAATGGACTAAGCTGATCATGCAGTGATTCATTGTAATTTACACTTGTATGCTCTGTTTTTCTCCTTGTTTTAATTTTTTATAAATTTGTTTTAAACAATACATTTATAATGAACTCATTTATGAAAGATGATTTTCAGTGTGTGTTCGAGTATGTATAAGCAATGTGGTTCTTCTTGTGCGAATAGCATGTGGTAGTCCACTGCATTTGGCAGTTCCAAAACAATAATGTGTTTGATATATGTGTGACTGTTTTACCGAATGGGAAGATATTAACTAACATGACATTATATATCACCAGCCCAACCTGTTCTGACAATGAGTGGGGTAGTTTGGAGTCTCATTTTTGTATAGTGTATTGAACTGTGTTCTCCCGTTCCGAAACTATGACCCCTCTTTAACAAAAATTGAGGGAGATTACCTTTTTCGAGGTAACTTCTTCTCTCTAACTACACCCTCTTCCCCCTTCCCCACTTCCTCCAACCCTTCCCCCCTAACCCTCTCTGGAGCAAGGCAATTGTTTCCTCAAACCTAGCTAACTCCTTGCTCTCCTCCCTTCCTACTCTCCCTCCTCTAGGAGGAATGCCATCCATCGGCCTCTTCAACCGATGGCTCTCTGAGGCCCTCTCTCCCCTTGCCCCTTTCAGACCCCCTCCCACAGAGCAGGCCCTTCTACAAAGTGCTTCACAACTTCCCTCAAATCCCTTAAAACCCTCATCTACCACCTGAAATGTGAATGGCGGGCGGATCCACCCCCCTTACAAAGCCACCCTATCCAGGCAGATTAGGGCCTACAAGGCCGAAGTAAGGAAAGCCAAAAGATCCTTTTATGGTTCCCAAATCTTCAATGCCCTCAATCCCAGCAGGGAACTCCACAAGATCATCGCGGAATTCAAGGCCCCTCTCTACTCTTCCCCATCCACCCCTCACTCCCAATCACTCTACAATGCCCTGTCAGACCACCTTTATAACATTGACATCATAAGAAACCTCACCATCAGCACTAGATTAGCAACATTCCCCCGCTCACCCTCTCCCATTCCCACCCCTCCAGCCCCACCACAACCCCTCTTCCACTCCTTCTCCTCCATCTCCCATCCAGAATTCCTGAAGCTGCTCTCAAGTAGCAACCCATCAGGATCCCCTGGAGAACACTGCCCCCTCCCCCTTCACTCCTAAAAAACATCCTCTCCACCACTTGTGCAGACAGCATTGCTAGATCAATAATTAACTTTTCTCTAACATCTGGGATTTTCCCAGCAGCTTTCAAAACCTCTCATGTAAATCTTTACACCAAAAGACCAACTTTGACACCCTCCTCCCATCTAAATACCCCTCAATCTTAAACAACTGCTTCATTGCCAAACTCTTAGATCGCACAGCATACTCCCAACTTTCCCTTTACGCAGAATCCCACAGCCCCCTCAACCCTTCCCAATCTGGCTTCTGACGACTCCATGGAACAGAATTCTCCCTTGTCTCTATTTGGGATGACATGAAAAGAACATCAGACTCAGAAGGATGTGCTGCCCTCATCCTTCTTGACCTCTCGGCAGCATTCTTCACAATCGACTACACCACCCTCATAGACAGACTCCACTCGCTAGGCATCATGGACTAGATCGATCTCCTCTTTCCTCACTAACTGCTCGCAAATCACCATTCTCCCTCCTTTCTCCTCCCTCTACTGCCCTGCCTCTCAGGGGATCCCTCAGGGAACACGCCTTTCTGCCCCCTCTTCAACCTCTACCTAAGCCCCCTCCCTGCGCTCATCTGCTCCCACACCCTTACCTGCTACAACTATGCCAATGACACCCAGATCATTGTCAAGATTCCCAACCATCTGCACTCCCTGCACCCAGACCTTGCCTCCTGCCTCACAGATATCAACCAATGGATGATGGCCAACTATCTCCTCCTCAATCCGGTCAAAAACAAAATCCTGATTTGCAGCAAGCCAGCATTCCTCCTCAACCCAACCCCGGATACCTTCACTAGGCTCCTTACCCGTAGCATCCACCTCAGTAAAGAACATGGGATTCTCCCTCAGCTTGGACCTTACTCTCTCTTGCCACATCAATGCCATCTCCAGATCTTTCCACTATCACCTCTGCATTCTCAAGCAAATCTTCCCCTATCTCTCCTAGCCTCACAGAATCTCTGCAATCCTGGCCATCATCCTCTCTCAGCTAGATTACGCTAACTCCCTCTACCTAGGTGCCCCTGCCTCCAACCTCAGAAAGCTCCAACGGATCCCAAACTCGGCATCAAGGACCCTCCTAGCTATTTGCCCTGCACTCAGGGGGCTCCACTGCCTACCAATCAGCCTAAGGGCCACTTTCAGAGACATGTGCATCATCCACCGTGCCCTCCAGATGAAAGGCCCTGAATTCCTCCAAAACAATCTCTCTCGCTACCAACCCAACATAATCCTCAGATCTGGCTCTGCACACCTCCTGGTGGTTCTCCTTCAATTTGACCAGACTAGGAGGATCATCTTTCTCTGTGCAAGCACCCACAATCTCGAAATCCCTCCAATCCAACTTCCCCCTCAAAGAGGACCACCTCACCTTCAGGAGGGCCCTAAAAACATGGCTTTCCCCCCCCTGCAACCTGACTTTCCCCCGTCGTTCTTTCCCTGAGCAGAGGCGACCAGCAGGGGCATGGGGGAGTCTATCAGGGACAACTCCCATCCACAGCTTGCCCCTTCTCCCATGGGAGGCCCCATCCAAGCATTGAAACCAATCAACAAAAATGGCCAGGTCAGACACAACGCCCTGACTCTTGTTGTCAGTGGTGGCATGCGGCAAGGTGACCGTTAAGATTTATACACTGCGTTCTTTAAAGGTGACTGCCATAGTGAAACCAGTGTACCAACACTATATGATTGCAAAATGCAGGCGGGTACGAACCTAGATGGATGAAGAATACATCAATTGCTTCTAGGTATCTGTACAAAGTAGTCATCACTTTTTCCCAGGTCGTTGCAGATTGCAGAATGCAGCCAGGCTCGAATCTAGGTGAATGAAGAATACAGCCAATTTATTGATTCTAGACACCCATGTAAAGTAGCCATCACTTCATTCCAGATCCTTGCGGAATACAGCCCCTATAGTATTTCCTGTTGAACTCAGAATGTAGCTATTGCACTGAATTAGGTGAATGCAGAATAGACCTTCATGGAATCTAAGCTAATTGTAGCACAGATTCTGAGCATAGGCGAAATGAAGAATGCTAGCTAAGCTTGGAATATTGAAGAATGTTGAATATAGTCAGATAAAGAATCTAGAAGAATGTTTATGGTAACCGTTACACTAATCCTAGGATCATGTTGAGTTTAGACCTACTTTACATCAAGTTGTTTTAGAGCTTAGCCATCATACTAATTCTGGACCACTGCTTAGAATGTAGACTATGCATTTAACCTCTTACTCTCCATAAACTAGCCGAAGACACAGCCGCAGACGTGCACACAACTGCCATCATACACCATTCGAAGACACTTTGAATAACAAATCTGCCATAAGAATGCAGCTACTGTTCACAACAAAAATGTGATAGGTAGATGCACTCATAACTTCTGTCCCACTCTCACTTTCCGCACTAGACCACTTATCAACACCCATCCACATGCCATATCGGCATGGGTGGCTAGCAGGGACTTGGCCACCTCTCATATCTTAAGTACTGGGCAATATGCACACACGCATACTAGCACCTCCTCAAATTTCTTCCCATACCCACACTACGGTCCCCTGAGAGTGTTCAACCAACAGCGCGTTTTGACCATACTAACGGTGAAAGGCGCAATACAAATTGGTGCACACTACTACAACTACTACTACTATACATGAGCGCACCCCCAGACCGGAAAAGACAAAGGTGGAAATCATTATGATCTGTGAATGCGTTTCCTCTAACAGCGGCATCTCGATAGATAGTCTGTTCATGCATGTCTCATGTGTCGTTGCACAACACTATTTCACATTCCAGTCTTTGCATGTGGAGTCAGCTACTCGGGGGGGGTTGTTAATTCTGTCATGGTACATCTTGCATACAGATCACAGCTAACACTCGTTCCTTTCTTGGTCGATGATTGACAAGGCAGCATGGCTTGGTGGATGGTTTGGGCCTGTGCATTGCTCCCATGCATGGAACCTGATGGGAGTCTGGATTACATGTGCAGGTCATCTGCGAAGGATTCATATACATGGTTACCTGAGTACATGCCATGACAAATGCCAGTGTCATGTCCCTCAGTTGCAGTTTACAAGAATGTCATTCCATGTATGGCAGTGTTCTTCAGGCCTTTACATAACACACACTGCAGGAGCTCCATTGGTGTTTGTGGAGCATACACCTAGTCATTTCCCAGCCCCCACAGCTCACACCAAGGGTGTTTGGTGGTGGGAAGGCTATTCAGAATTTCAGAGTGTCATTGGAACAAGTAACCTTCTTGTGTATTGTTGTACTGTGTGGTTTTACTTTGAAGGGACAGTAACTTTGGGCATTGGTTTGTGTTCCCAACTGTCATTTTAGCTTTTATTCCATGGATCAAAAAAGATGGCAGAATAGAATCCCTCCTTGTAACAATTATCAAGGAGGAGAGGGATTTAATCTGCATTTTCTCAGGCAAAAGGAATCAGAGTGAGAGACATTGTGAAGGTGTTATTTAGTGATGAAGCAGTTGTTGATTTAACTTTTCCTCATTGAAGATTGACATGCTGAAAGTTTGAAGCAGCCTCACCACAGAGTACTTGTAGCAGTTGTAGGAGTTTTATCCTTGCAGGCGAGTATACCAGGAAAAGGACTGTTAGTGGTAAATCCTGACAGGTTAGTGGACCAGGAAGAAGATAATTGAAGTACTGCAATGTAGTAGAATGTTGTGGAGGCAGGAAAGTGGCAAGTCCATTAATGTGTTGTGATGAACTGTGAAAATAAATCCTGAAAAAACCTTTATTGTTTATGAAGAATAAATGTGAAAGTGGTTGCTCTTTAAAAAAGAGAAATTATATTGAATACTGACTGGAAGTGTGAAGACAACATCTTTTGATTTATTTAGCAAGAAATGTGCAACTTTAACAATCATTTGGAAGTGGGATACATCTTATTTAACAATAAGACAAGCCAAGTGAAAGACTTGTGTAGTGAAAAGAACTTTATGTTACATTTCTAGCAGAAATTGGCTATTGAAAAGAACTGTCTTGAATTAAACCTTGGTTTAGAAAATCCTGAATTAAACCTGGGGAAGGGGATCCAGCCCTGGTTACAAGGATACATGTTTACAAAGTCTATGTTTGAATGTAACTGTTATTTTAGTGAGTTTCAACAGCCATATGATACCTCTATGGTTGTGTTGTATGTATAAGTGTGAGGGACAAATACATTTTGATAGTAGAGTGTTTTTTCTTAAGTCATAACAGGCAGGCAAATCCTCGTTAGCTTAGGGAAAGCAAGAAGTATTTCTCACTCTTTTTATTTAATAAAATGGCTACTAGTGAGAAAACTCTACTGGTCCATCTTGCATTTCTGACTCCGCACACTGGCTTGGTGGGCCTCACACTGGCCTGTTGGGAAAGCATGGCTTGGCCATCTAATGCTGCATCACAAGTCATGTCCTACTCCTGTGGGCTGCAACCTGTCATGTATGGTGTGTGCGGGTGGGTCCTGCATGTACAGGGCCTTGTCAGGGCATGCAATCTCTATGTGTGTGGACCCCCTTCCCCACATGGCACAGGAGTATGTCCAGCACCTGAAACATCACTTTAGTGCAAGCAGGCTGCGAGATGCACGCAGTTGGCTCACAGTGTGCTGGAACATGCCAGTGGCAAGGAAGTGCAGGACCGACAGCAGCTTTACCAGCGGTTGTATGGCTGTCCTGCTCCCTATGTCATCCTGGATCTGGTTCAGCAGATCTGCAATAGTCTCCCTGTTGAGGTGGTACAGGCTGAAGATTTGGCTGTTAGTGAGGGTCCATGTTGAGGCCCTTACCCGGGGTATGGGCGTATGCCTTGAGTGGCATCTCCTCCTCGCCATCATCCTCTTCCTCTCCTCTACCTCATGTTCCCTGTGGTAGTCCTCAGCCTCTGCAGCTCTATGTTGACCTGGAGCAGCTGCGTGTCAATGCTGACAGAGACCAGTGGCAGCATGGTTGTGTAGGGAAGTGTGTTTGCGGAAGGTGTGGCCCTTTTGTTGTCTTCCTGTGTGCATTGAGTGCACTTGTGGCCTCATTCCCATCACCTGTATGCAATCACCAGCAGCTTTATGGTGTAGGTATTTCTGCATTGCTTTTTCCACTATTAATGGCGGTGTTACCGCCATTTTCCAACTCGTAATTGCCCGATAATACCATTGTGCCGGTAATACCAGCACTGGTTGTTCTGCCACTGGACAGATATTCCATTGCCGGTATTACCAGCATGGTACTTCCAGAGCTGTAGATGCCGGTGCCGGAAATATCGGCAAAGGTATTGCCACCAACTTGTAATTTGCCAGAATGGTAAAAGTGCCAGTAACCGGATTTACCGCCACTTTTACTGAATACCGGCAAACTCGTAATGGGCACCTTTGAACAATGACATTTCAAATGGGTGAGAAACAAAATGAAAAAATCTGTCAAAGATACCACAGACATGCAGATAGTAACTCAGATAGATTGCGATAAAAGTCTTGATCAGAGAGAGAGAGACTTTGAGAGGCAGGAAACCCTACATCTATCATTATAGGCTAAAGTAAAATCTATAAAAACGATGAGCCTACCAAAATGTATTTATGTGCTGTTGGACCTTCCAATACATTGTAAGACTAACAGATACGTAGATTTGAACGAGCTGCTGAACAGCTTCCTTTAGAGAATTCATAAGAAGCTAATACGTTCTATCAAAGACTTCAGACAAAAAGTGAAAAGAAGAGGCTTTGGTTTCCCTCTCCTTAGAATGTACCATGCCACAGTCCTACCTCAACAACTGCATGTCCGGTTTGAGAAGCCTAGAAAAGACCTACAAAACTGAGTTGTAACTATAAAAGAAATTGTGAGAAGAAATAATCTGGAGGGATGCCGGATTCAGAAGTATTCAACCTTGCAGCTGCAATGTGTCGCAAGCACACATTACCAACTGAGGTCGTGGGCTAAATCGACGAATGATTGATTTGCACAAGCTTCCTTAGGCATCACTGTGGAAAAACCACTGTGGAAAAACCAAAGTATTTTTGATCAATGGCAAACAAATTGAATGGGAATCTTGGCGGTAAAAAGCGATACACTCAAGATGAAGCTCTCTTCAAACCAAAATCGCCATCAAAAAAGCTGCATTGCTATCGCCAGTGGAGTCTATCCCTAAGGCACAGCCCTCCCTAAACCAGCCCAATAACACCCCTCACCCCTTTAGTTTCAAACAGATAACCATACTATAAACAGAAAAAATTATACTCTCCCTAAAGCCTTCTAATTGTAAAGGAGATAATTGTCCCGCCCAAATTATAAAAGATGCTGCGAGAGACCTATCTCCCTTCATTTCCAAACTGATTAACGCCTCCTTCAAGACCAACCTAGTGCCCAATAACCTTAAACAGTCTTGGGTCCTACCTTTGCTAAAAAAACAAACCCTCGACCCTTCCATCCCGACAAATTACAGACCCATCACCACTGTCCCATTCCTACTCAAAATCATCGACAGGGTAGCTTACCTGCAAATTCAGGACTATCTTGAAACTAATAACCTTCTGGGCTCACGACAATCCGGCTTCCGCCCCCTTCACGGCACCGAAACAGCCTTGATTGACCTTAAGACTCAAATTGACGAGTTTAAGGACAATGGAAAATCAGCTATGCTACTCCTCCTTGACCTCTCGGCAGCCTTTGACTTGGTAGATCATGCAGTTTTATGCAATCACCTTGGCTCCGCTGCCCATTTCTCAAGCAATGCCATAAGCTGGGTACAATCCTTCCTTGCTAACCGGACAATGAGAGTCTTGTCCCCCCTAGCAGCTGCCAATCCCATACAAGTCTCCTGCGGTGTCCCCCAGGGATCATGTGTATCTCCCACTATGTATAACATCTTTACCAAACCTTTGTTTGACAAGTTGGATAGACTGGGTGTCATCTACACTAATTACGCAGATGACACTCAGATCCTTATCCCCCTTTCGGGTAACTTCTTGGAAGACTCAGCTCTGGTAAACAAGATATATCTCCTCATTCAGGCATGGATGGCATCCCATGGCCTCTGCCTGAATGACGACAAAACGGAGATCCTGATCCTCGGCACAGAGACAGCGATTAAAAAACTTGACCCGAACTATGCCTCATTTAACATCAATAACAATGTCATCAAAGTGATGCCTGCAGTTAAAACCCTGGGAGTTTATCTGGACTCAGCACTCACCTTCAAGAAACAAATTAACGCCCTAGCTTCCTCCACCGCCTATACTTGCAAACTGATCCGAGCTTGCAGACCATTCCTAACAGAGGCTAGCTGTATTACCTTAGCTAATGCACTTATCATATCCAGACTGGACTATTGCAATGCTCTATATGCGGGATCCAACAAGTATATCCTCAACAAACTCCAAACACTCCAAAACAATGCTCTTAGAGTAGCCTTAAACATTCCTAACAGAGCCCATGTCTCTACCTCCAGAAGGAATATCCACTGGCTAAAAATTAAAGACAGAATCACCCTCAAAACTCTCTCGCTCACGTCGAAAGGGCTTAACAATATAGCTCCCCCCTACCTAGCAAACAGACTTAACAAGAGAATTTCAAACCGCCCCACAAGAATGACCAACGCATATACCCTGATGGTGCCTAGATACAAAAAGAGTACAGCTGGCGGCGCCAGCTTCCCAGTCATAGCTGCCCAAACCTGGAACAAACTTCCCTTAGAACTTAGAAAGGACCAACCTTATCCAAGTTTCAGGCGTAAGGTTCTCTCATGGATACGATCTAATGACATCTAACGGGATCACCCTCTTCTACTAGAACCACTCGTCCTGAGTGTCACCCCCCGACCATGCCCTTTGTTAACTTGACCTCCTTTAGGGACCCGTCCACCACTGCCAGCATCTAGGAATTTCACTGGATCCGTCCGAGACCACAAAACTGTGGCTGATTGCTACCTAGCACTGTATGCCTCCGACACATGGCATCATCTGTACAAGTAAATTCAGACTGTAACACTGCTGAACTGCCTATTTTTGTGTGTCACTGTATATTTTTGATTGTCATTGCAACTAAGTTCTCAAGTCTTCCTGTAAATGTTTGCGCCCGGCTACCTACGGGTTTGGATTTGCGCTATATCAAATAAACAAACAAACAAAACAAACAAACAAACAAGCAAATATGGCAGAGGGACGTAAACTGCCGGTCAAGGACCTGAGGAGAAATATATGACTATTCCAAAAGCAAAACCTGGAACTATTTAAGACTGCAAGACCTGCACATCTCGTTTATGAACAGTCCTGAGATGTTGACAGACTCAGCCATATATCTCCAGATGAAATTATTGAGGGATGACTGGGAAGAGGTTAGTACATCGACAATATTTCTAAGAGCAGATTATAAACCAATTAAAGAAACAAAATGATGTGCCGGGCAGGAAGATCTGACCTCAACGATTTAATCTGAGGCTTGGTTCCAAATGTTCTCAACAGTGCAGAAAATATATCCTGACCACCAAAGGCTCTCAATTCAACTGAACATTTTAAGGAGACAGCAATGGAAATAGCCACAATGGGTTTGGATGAAAATTACTATTGCTAGAGATGTTAGCAAAGTGATGCAGTCTGCTATAACTGGATTTGACCAAAGAAGAAAGGCTTGAGAGACCATGGGGGCTGGAGAAGACCACATGCCCAATGACGTCAATCCAGAGGTGTTATATGAAAGATTTCCTACGGCTGCTAACCTCT
Source organism: Ambystoma mexicanum (assembly GCF_040938575.1). Taxonomy (NCBI): domain Eukaryota; kingdom Metazoa; phylum Chordata; class Amphibia; order Caudata; family Ambystomatidae; genus Ambystoma; species Ambystoma mexicanum. Next base: position 200,861,590 of record NC_090940.1, read on the forward strand.
TCCTAAAACCAAAGAATGTTATATATAGTGAAGCGCAAAGAGATGCAGACATGCCGCTGTTAGCGAGAGCTGCACATATACCCCAGTCAATGCAATCCTACAATCCGTAGATTGCCTCAGAGAGAGATATAGTACAGGGGGTTAACAGCAGCATAGAAAATGCAGTTTGTGGAATGCAAGATGCATCAGCATTGACAGATGGAGCCTCTCAGTCAAGACATTAAGTCTGGGAAACAAAAAAGGAAGCCAAATGCAACTCTGTCAGACATCGGAGGTACCATGCTGGAGTCAGGCAGCCACAATGGCATGGCCACCTGACTCTAAAATGAAAGATCACCACTTTATGCCCTCAGTTTAGAGAGCCACAGCCTGTACAAGCACGGAAACACTCACATATGTGGGAATGGAAGTTCAATCATGCCCTTGTCAATTGTAAGGCCTGGCCAACTTCTCTGCACAGGTGCACGCGCTTCTCCAAGAAAGGCCCACTTACAATCCAAGGAGGTGTATAAGAAGGGAATAGAACCAGGTGAGTGTGGGAAGTTGGAGACAGATGGCAAGTATGAGAGGGAAATAGAGAGAGAGGCCCAGGGAGAAGAATGGGCAGGGCAAAAGCAGAGAGAACAGAGGTTAAAGGAGGAAGAGGCAAGATACTGCAGATGGCGTTACTGAGGGAGCAGACCCATATCAGAAGAGATATCAAAAATAACACTTGGAGAGGTATGGGAAGAGGAAACCAAATCAAGAAACATCTACAGGAGGAAGGAAGGTATACATCAAAGAAGGGGGATAGGAGGTGGCAGGTAGAGTCAATTGGGTTCTCAGTAGAGAAAAGCCATAGTAACAGGGCAGACACTTGGAAAGACATGGTTGACCTGGGGCTGAGAGCTGTGGAGCCCAAACTCATCCACCCATGAAAAACGACCAGAAATGTAATCTAGCCAGTAGCATCTAAACCAGACTCGGTGAGATTGGCAAATTCCACAATGAAACTGGTAATATCCGATTAAAAATAGATTATACCACCTGCTCTCCTGAAGCCGTGAATAATACAACCAAACAGATATAAAACAAGGGTTTGTTGCCCTTAAGAAATTCCCATGGAATATGATTATTATTATTAGTAGTAGTAGTATCAGGATATTTATTGTGCACATACCTAGCTCCAGGAAGCAGAGCAGTGCTTTACAAATCATAGGGGAAGTACATGGCAAGGAAACCAGATTGCCAGGGAGCCAATGCAAGGGAGTTACGCGCTAACAACTGGGGAGATGGGGGGGCGGAATTTGGCAGCAAGAGATCTACAAGCAAGCAAGGGAGGAAACAGTGGGTAGCAGATCACCCAGCGTTGGGTTAGGTGGAGAGTGAAGGGCATGTGGACCTAGGTGTTATGGAGGAGCCGGTCCTTGAAGAGGAGGGTCCTGCGTGCCTTGCTGAAATGTAGTAGTGATCGGTGGTAAGTCTGCTGTTAATGGGGAAGAGTTTCCAGAGTTTAGGGGCATAAACAGAGAAGACCTGTCTTCTGAATCGTTCCTACCGGCATGAGCAGAGTTTTAGTGTGTACATGTGCTGATTTATGGTGGATCGTAGGCCTCTGGAGATACTCAGTGCGGTAGCTTGGGGCCTTTAGGGTGATGGCCTGGGTGATACAGCAGGAATGTAAGGTGATACATGCTTGCAGTGGGACCCAGTGCAATTCGATGAGGGGCTGGGTGATGTGGTTACATTTGTGGAGTCCTTTGAGTCATGCATGAGCATATAGGATACAATTCAGAAATGACAGGGTGGTAGCCAGAAGGCATTTCATGAGGGCATTGCCACCATCCAAGTGGGAGAGGACCATGGCTTGGACAGTGGATCTGAAGTTGTTTGCTGGGATGAAGGACTTGACTTTCCAAATGTGCTCTCTGATGGAGAGGTGTCTGTCAATGTCAAACCCAAGCGACTTGGTGCAGGTGGTCAGCAAGGGGTATGAATCCCTAGAGGTTCATAGCAGAGAGCTAGGTCTGGATATCAGGGTGTTGGTGTTACTGGTCAGTAGCAGGTATTCAGTCTTGGAAAGGTTGAGCTTCGGGGAAGCACTGAACATCCATGAATGGATCAATGTGAGGATGTCTTTGATGGAGGAGATCTTGATGATGACCTGTGTGTCATCTGTGTATTGGTAGATATGGACGTTCTGAAGGGCCAAGAAGCGTCGGAGCGGTTCTATGAAAACATTGAAGATGAAAGGGGAGAGGATGGATCCTTCTGCGACTCAACTGGTGATGGGTAGATTTTGGGATCTTTAGGAATTTATTTGGACAAATTGATGGCTGCAAGTGAGGTAAGATTGGAACCAGCTGAAGATAGTCTCCCTGATCCCCATGCGGTGACATGGGTGCAGTGACATAGAATGTCAGTGAGCACCTGTTGGTCTACTAAGAGGTTGAGAAGATCTAGTATGCAAGAATGGCCATTGTCAAGGACGTTAAGGGCATCATCGATCACCTTGATGGTAGCCATTTCCATGCTGCATCTGGATCTGAAGCCAGATTGGTAGGATTGAAGGTGATTTTTGTCATCAATGTGTTGGAGGAGTTGTGTGGCTACTGCTTTCGCAAGGACCATACCTAGGAAGGGAAAATGGGTGGTAACTGCTGAGATCATCGAGGTTCAGTGCTGATTTTTTGAGAAGTGGTAGGATTTGACTGGTCTTGATTTCTAGGTAAGGGAGAAGTGCTTCAGTCAGAAGGGTCTTGAGTACGAAGGCAGGAAGGATGTTGTCCACATGTCATGTGGCCTTGAGGGATGCCCGGGTAGCAGTCTGATCTTCCATAGTGAGTGACTTGAAAGATGTCATCGAGGTAGTGGTGGTTTGGGATCCACCTTCATGTCTAAACTCACAGAAGAAGTAAACCCACTGTTGAAAATAAAATTGCTACACTTCTGTTTGGAAAGCCCAGTAGAAATATTTGACCAAATCTTGAACAATATCTTATGGATGCTAGTGCCAGAAAACAGAAGAAAGTGTTGACTTTCTAACCTGGGCCCTTTTACAGCTTCAAAACCCCTCAAGCCACTACTGTATTATCCCCCTTTGAATTAGTCTATTGCCAAGGATTTTGGGATGTGTTGTACATGCTAAAAGAAGGATGGAAATCCAAATAAAATCAAGCTGTAAAAATCTATGCAACAAACAAAAGAAAGAATGACAGTGGTCTGAGAACAGGTTCACCGTAACCTGAGAAATGGCCTGGGAAAACAAAAGAAGATACATGATTGTAAGAACTCCCTATGGCGTTTCTGTCCTTATTCATACCTTGGAAGGTGGAAACTACCAGCTCAATGGTACAAACCCTACCTGATTGCCAAAATAATGACTGACCTGAATTTCAGGGTGCAGCAACTAGACCAGTAGAAGCCCTCACAGGGTGGCAAGTAGGTCAAAGACTGGAACAAAGACGAAGAGCCCTCCATGGTAGCCATCGATTCTTTTCTTCACATTAAATCTATCCCCAGGAAGTCACTTCACCAAAGACCCTACTGGATACCAGAAGCCAGATGTCAAGTAATCCATGGAGAAATACATAAGATGTGAGACCTGTGGGTCATTGAATGCTTCAGAAGTCAATGGTCTTCCATAATCCTATTGGTGGGCAAACCAGCTAGGGGATGGCCCTTCTGCATTGACTTTAGGAAAGTCAATGAGACCTCCAAATTTCAAGCATACCCGGACACACTCCTATTAGTCATATATTTTGAAGGGGGATAACTGGGGTGGTTTGTGCATGTAAGTTGTCTCACACAGCTACTTGCTATACCCTGCAGTAATCAGGGTTTTGAAAAAGACAATCGGTGCAAATGCAAAGTAAGGAGCAAATGCACATTTTATTGATTGTGCACAAATTCCTTGAGAATCTAGCCCCAAATATTTCTATGGCTGGTTCATCCAGAGCCCATTGAGAGGAAAGTGATTGACTGTGGAAGGTGGAGCATTTGGATAGCATGAAGTCTTATGATCTTAAACAAGTCATATGCTCTGAGATCAAGGGCCTGATTCACAGACGCATCTTATAAAATATGCAATCCCATTGGAAAATGCTTGGTGAATCAGGCCCCAGGTCTTTTAGATGAATGGATAACTTGGCATATTAAAACATGTTGGTACTACCTATTTAGCAGTATAGTAAACTGCACAAAATGTTCCTAAATATTTACCAAAATACAAATAATTGTCATCTCGGATCTCTTCTTACTTTTAGTGCTATTTTCAAAATGGATCTTTTGATCAGGGACCCGCAGATAGTTTTGCGTACCCGGCCCACATGTACAGTCATGATGCATTCTTTTAAAACGGTAACCTTACTATAATGAGCTTAGATTGATCAGGAGCTGCTTTTTTTGTACATTTTCTGATATTCCCATACTATTTAAATAAATATGTTACACTCTAAACCCCATCTATGCGCCTTCTTTCGGAACGAAGATAAAGTTTCTGGAATTTATTTTGAATTCAAGAGTATTGTACCGCTGTTTTCTCAAATGTGATGTCAGGTAAGCCTAAAACACAGTCATTTTGAAACGTGTTTGCTGTTACTAATGGAGAAACGCAGAACATACATGCTGACATGAATGTAGTACTGTAACCTGTGCTCATTTGGAATGTCAAAAGAGGCCCAAGCACATGCCTTGAAATCAACATGGGCTAAAGTGATATGGCCCCCTGCGAGACTCTTCTTTGGGGAAGAAATAGCATACATTCTTTAAGTGTGATATTAGATATCAGAGACTCGCCCAACCCAACAGATAACTGGTGTGCTACCCACTTTTCTGCCTTAAAAATCGACAGACACTCTGAATAAAAAATTATTGGGAGTAAACATACTCCCAACAAAAAGTATACAGCAATGGGAGCCTGCCTGAGCCCTGCCTCCTCGCTTGCAGCATCATGGATATAGCCTGTCCCCTGCCTCCTCGCTTGCAGCATCATGGATATAGCCTGTCCCCTGCCTCCTCCCTTGCAGGATCATGGTATAGCCTGTCCCCTGCCTCCGCGCTTGCAGCATCATGGATATAGCCTAACCCCTGCCTCCTCCCTTGCAGCATCATGAATATAGCCTGTCTGTCCACTGCCTGCTCGCTTGCAGCAACATCATGGATATACCCTTTCCCCTGCCTCCTCCCTCGCAGCGTCATGGATATAGCCTGTCCCCTGCCTCCTCGCTTGCAGCGTCATGGATATAGCCTGACCCCTGCCTCCTCCCTTGCAGCGTCATGGATATAGCCTGTCCCCTGCCGCCTCCCTTGCAGCGTCATGGATATAGCCTGTCCCCTGCCTCCTCGCTTGCAGCGTCATGGATATAGCCTGTCCCCTGCCTCCTCCCTTGCAGCGTCATGGATATAGCCTGTCCGCTGCCTCCTCGCTTGCAGCGTCATGGATATAGCCTGTCCCCTGCCTCCTCCCTTGCAGCGTCATGGATATAGCCTGTCCCCTGCCTCCTCGCTTGCAGCGTCATGGATATAGCCTGTCCCCTGCCTCCTCCCTTGCAGCGTCATGGATATAGCCTGTCTGTCCCCTGCCTGCTCGCTTGCAGCAACATCATGGATATACCCTGTCCCCTGCCTCCTCCCTTGCAGCGTCATAGATATAGCCTGTCCACTGCCTCCTCGCTTGCAGCGTCATGGATATAGCCTGTCCCCTGCCTCCTCCCTTGCAGCGTCATGGATATAGCCTGTCCCCTGCCGCCTCCCTTGCAGCGTCATGGATATAGCCAGTCCCCTGCCTCCTCGCTTGCAGCGTCATGGATATAGCCTGTCCCCTGCCTCCTCCCTTGCAGCGTCATGGATATAGCCTGTCCCCTGCCTCCTCGCTTGCAGCGTCATGGATATAGCCTGTCCCCTGCCTCCTCCCTTGCAGCGTCATGGATATAGCCTGTCCCCTGCCTCCTCCCTTGCAGCATCATGAATATAGCCTGTCTGTCCCCTGCCTGCTCGCTTGTAGCATCATGGATATACCATGTCCCCTGCCTCCTCCCTTGCAGCGTCATGGATATAGCCTGTCCCCTGCCTCCTTGCTTGCAGCATCATGGATATAGCCTGTCCGCTGCCTCCTCGCTTGCAGCGTCATGGATATAGCCTGTCCGCTGCATGCTCGCTTGTAGCGTCATGGATATAGCCTGTTCCCTGCCTCCTCCCTTGCAGCGTCATGGATGTAGCCTGTCCCCTGCCTCCTCCCTTGCAGCATCATGGATATAGCCTGTCCCCTGCCTCCCCCCTTGCAGCATCATGGATATAGCCTGTCCCCTGCCTCCTCCCTTGCAGCATCATAGATATAGCCTGTCCCCTGCCTCCTCGCTTGCAGCATCATGGATATAGCCTGTCCCCTGCCTCCTCCCTTGCAGCATCATGGATATAGCCTGTCACCTGCCTCCTCCCTTGCAGCATCATGGATATAGCCTGTCTGTCCCCTACCTCCTCGCTTGCAGCATCATGGATATACCCTGTCCCCTGCCTCCTCCCTTGCAGCATCATGGATATAGCCTGTCCCCTGCCTCCTTACTTGCAGCATCATGGATATAGCCTGTCCCCTGCCTCCTCCCTTGCAGAATCATGGATATAGCCTGTCCCCTGCCTCCTCCCTTGCAGCATCATGGATATAGCCTGTCCCCTGCCTCCTCACTTGCAGCATCATGGATATAGCCTGTCCCCTGCCTCCTCCCTTGCAGCATCATGGATATAGCCTGTCCCCTGCCTCCTCCCGGATATACCCTGTCCCCTGCCTCCTCCCTTGCAGCATCATGGATATAGCCTGTCCCCTGCCTCCTCGCTTGCAGCATTATGGACATAGCCTGGCTCCTGCCTCCTCGCTTGCAGCATCATGGATATAGCCTGTCCTCTGCCTCCTCACTTGCAGCATCATGGATATAGCCTGTCCCCTGCCTCCTTGCTTGCAGCATCATGGATATAGCCTGTCCCCTGCCTCCTCGCTTGCAGCATCATGGATATAGCCTGGCCCCTGCCTCCTCGCTTGCAGCATCATGGATATAGCCTGGCCCCTGCCTCCTCGCTTGCAGCATCATGGATATAGCCTGTCCCCTGCCTCCTTACTTGCAGCATCATGGATATAGCCTGTCCCCTGCCTCCTCCCTTGCAGCATCATGGATATAGCCTGTCCCCTGCCTCCTCCCGGATTGTAACGCTCACCTGATTCTCGCAGAGGCGCCGGTCTTGACTGGGCGACTACTGTATCTTCAAAGGTGATGTGTAGCACCCGGTTGGCTCTTTGGGCTGGACCTCTGTGCACTGTATGCCTGACGTGTAGAGTAAGATGTCTTAGGTAAGTGAATGCCGAGCTCTCCATCTGCCTCGGGGCAGGGTGCTGTAACCAGTTTCTTCACTGGATAGGTAGCGCAGGCCTCTTGACTTCAGAGGACTGCTGTCCGTCGTTTACTGCACAAACGGTAAGTTTCGAGTCATTCAAATGTCTTTAAAGTCTTTAGTAATGATGTCTCTTGTTTTGCAGGGTTCCGGCGATGGCGGATGACGGGCTGAAGTGAGTTGAAGATGGAGCCCGTGTGATGAATAGAAGCGCCTGGAAGCACGTAAGTAAGCGCTTGTTGCCTGCTTCACTATGCGCTCTAACTGTCTTTTTATTTTGCAGGTACGAGTTCGGAGCGGCTGCAGGGTGCCGGAATACCCACTGGATTAGATGTGGAAAGGAGTAATGGCACGTGAGTATTAAAGTTCCCCAATGTCTTTAAACGCACCTTGTTTTGTCTTTCAGATGCGGGATGCAGCGCCGAAGGCCTCCGGAGCGTGCGAAGAGTTGGTAAACTTTTGTCTTTCAGATGCCGGAATGCAGTGTGAAGACCTCCGGAGCGCACGAAGAGTAGGTAAGCCTTTGCCTTTCAGATGCCGGAATGCTAACCTGTTCTTTCTTGTCTTTATAGGTGTTGCTGAAGACTGGATTCAGGATGGTAAGCCTTTTTCCTTAGGCCCAGGACCGGATGCAGAAGACACGATGAGCGTTCTGCTGCAGAGGTTGCAGAATAACGCAAAGCAAGATTCATCTACCGGGTGTGGTTTAAATAGCCTCCTGTAGTGCTTAGGTGTCTCCTTCCACAGCCACGCCTAAGTAAGAAAAGAGTTCCTGGTAAGAAAAGAGTTCCTGCCTTCCAGAAGAGTTCCAGTGTTCTGAATCTAGGGAGTGGCTCCAGCCCCACCCAACAGGAAAAGTAGTTCCAAACAGAAGAGGATCAGAGGCTCAACTGGCAGGCAAGTAAGCAGCATGGTCTGCTGAAGGTAAGTCCACCCAAGCATTATGAGCCCGGCGCTTCCAGCGCTGGGACTGGGCATATTTATGAGCCTGGTGCCACTGGCGCCAGGACTGGGTCCAAAAGGTCCCAATTGGGACTGGTTGGCACTCGGAACCTGGGTTATGGATCTGCTTCCAAGGGAGTTGGGAAAACCCTGACCTTTTGGAAGCAGAGATCATGACAGTACCCCCCTTCAAGGCCCCTCCCAAACCGGGCTTCTCCGGGGGTTTTGGCTTGTCAGGAAATGTTCGGTGAAATCTTTTGATTAGGCGAGGAGCGTGGACATATTCAGCAGGTTCCCAGGATCTCTCTTGGGGGCCGTAGCCTTTCCAGTCAATTAGGTAGAATAGTTTAGATTTGGAGATCTTGGAGTCCAGAATGCTTTTGACTTCAAACTCGAGTTCTCCATCCACTAGGATAGGTTTTGGAGATTTGGTTAGTCGGGTTTGAGGTTGCACGGGTTTTAATAGAGAGACGTGGAAGACCGGATGTATCTTCATGTGCGGGGGCAAGTCCAACTTGACCGCTACTGGGTTTACTATGGTAGTGATGGAATAGGGACCAAGGTATCTTGGGTTGAATGTGCGTGGCCCTTTTAGAGATAGATATTTGGTGGATAACCAGACTTGATCCCCTACTTGATAGTGAGGGGCTTCCTTCCGATGTTGATCTGCTCCTTTCTTGTATTGTTCTTTAGCCCTTTGAAGGTGAGAAACAGCTTCCTTAAAGGCTTGGGTGATTGTAGAATGCAGGTAGTCTACTGCTGGTGTTTCAAGATCTTGGAGGGGATCCAACTCCGAGGTTCGAGGGTGACTGCCGTACAAAAGAAAAAACGGGGTTTTCCCAGTTCCCGAATGGACAGAGTTATTGTAGGCATACTCGGCTATCCAAAGGATATCTTTCCAAGTTTTTTCAGTTTGTTGCAGCATGCAGCGTAAATACTGTTCCAGAGTTTGATTGGTCCTCTCGGTTTGTCCGTCGGTCTGAGGGTGGTGACTGGTCGATAGTCTCACATCAATTTGAGCCGACCGACAGCAACTTCGCCAAAAATGAGAAATAAATTGACTACCTCGATCCGAAATTAGAACCGAAGGAAAACCGTGCAGTCGGACGATGTTTTCGAGAAATTCTCGGGCCAGAGTTGCTGCTGTTGGCAAGCCTTTGAGCGGAATGAAATGCGCCATCTTGGAGAATAAGTCCACGATTACTAGAATCGTATTGTATCCGGAGCATGGAGGTAGATCGGTGATGAAGTCCATAGAAAGCGTATGCCAAGGGCGAGGTGGGATGTCAATAGGGCGTAAGAGGCCTGCTGGTCTTTCCTTTTGACTCTTGTTTTGGGCGCATACTCCACAGGACATTATAAAGTCTCTGATATCTTTTTTCCAAGACGGCCACCAGAAGTAGCGCTTGATCTTTTCTGAGGTCTTGGCTATACCGGGATGACCTTCCATTAAAGAGTCGTGATAACAAGAGATTACTTTTTTCTGTAAATCTGTGCTGGGTAGGTATAATCGTTCTTGGAAATACAATAAGTTGTCCTTTACTGCAAAGTCCTTTCCCTGCAGATGCCAATTCTGTATGTCTGCTGGAGTTACAAGTTGCCTGGCTTTATCCTTAACTTCCTCTATGGATTCTGTGGCGATTACACCCAGAATTCTTTGTTCAGGAATGATTGGTACAGGTTTAGGGTTGACCAAGTGTTCTTCCACTCCCATCCGAGAAAGGGCATCGGCTTTACCGTTCTTTGTACCAGGTCGATAGGTAATTATGAAGTCAAACTCGGCAAAGAATAATGCCCAACGGAGTTGTCTAGAGGATTGGGCTTTTGCGGTCTTCAAATATTGCAGGTTTCGGTGATCCGTAATCACAGTAACGGTGTGTCGGGCCCCCAGCAGATAATGCCGCCAAGCCTTAAAGGCAGACTTGATAGCCAGAAGTTCCTTGTCAATAATCGTGTAATTGATTTCAGGAGGCGAGAATTTGCGGGACCAAAATGCCACGGGATGCAACTGATTGGTTACCGGGTCCTTTTGTGATAGAACTGCCCCCATGGCAAGGCTTGAAGCATCAGTTTCCACGATGTAGGGGAGTTCGGGGCGAGGGTGTTTTAAGATTGGTGCAGAGATAAATTTAGTCTTCAAATCCTGGAAAGCTTGTTCCGCCTCGGTAGACCATTCAAAACGTTTGTTTTTCTTTAACAAGGCAGTGATGGGCTGGACTATTCGAGAGAATTCGGGGATAAACCTGCGGTAAAAGTTAGCGAAGCCTAACATGCTTTGCACACCTTTTACGGAGGATGGTGATGGCCATTTGAGAACTGCATCGACCTTCTTTGAATCCATACGCACTCCGCCAGGTGATAATATGAATCCCAAGAATTCAACTTCAGTCACGTTGAAAACACATTTTTCCAACTTAGCGAAAAGTTTGTGTTGACGCAATCTTTCGAGGACCATTTTCACGTGTTTCCGATGTTCAGATTCCGATGAAGAATAAACGAGGATGTCGTCAATGTAAACAACAACACATACATCTATGAGCTCTCTGAGGACATCGTTCATAAAATATTGAAAGGCGGCCGGGGCATTGCAAAGTCCGAAGGGCATGACCTGATATTCAAATAGCCCATACTTGGTGCGGAAGGCCGTCTTCCATTCATCGCCCTCTTTTACTCGTACCAAGTGGTAAGCTCCTCTAAGATCCAGCTTTGTATATATGCATGCTTTTCTGACTTGGTCCAGGAGTTCAGGGATCAAAGGTAACGGATATCTATTCTTAACGGTGATCTGGTTCAGGGAGCGATAATCGATACAAGTTCTAAGGTCTCCTTCCTTTTTTGGAACGAAGAACAAAGCTGAAGAAGCAGGGGACTTGGAAGGACGAATAAACCCATTTGCCAGGTATTGATCCAGGTATTGTCGAAGGTGAAGGTTCTCAGGCTCGGTGAGGGCATAAATTCTACTACAAGGAGGAGTAGATCCTGGTATCAGGTCTATCTGGCAGTCATAAGACCTATGAGGAGGTAGAGAGTTAGCCTGATCCTTCCGGAAAACATCTTGGTATTCTAGGTATTCGAGAGGTAACTGGGGAGTCTCTGAAGAAATTGCGGCCAGTGCAACACCAGGTGGAGGGTGACAAGTAGAGACACATTCTGGAAACTGGACGGTTCTTGCTCGCCAATCGATCAGAGGATTGTGTTTCTCTAACCAAGGTATTCCTAGAATAATCTGAAACTGAGGGGCCTTGATCACATCGAACACGATCTTCTCATGGTGTCCATCTTGACTTACTAGCGTCACCTCTTGAGTGGTATGCGTTACTGGCCCGGAGGCTATCTCCGTACCATCCACCGTAGTAATGACGTCCTTTACAGCCTTGGGACAAAGAGTTAGATTCATCCTCAAAACCATTTCATGATCGACATAATTGCCGATGGGACCGCTGTCGACGTAAGCTTCAATTGCATGTAATCGATCCGGATTATCAGGGCTAATGAGGACCATAGGTATCACGAAATGCGAGGTCACGGAACTGGTTTTCACGCTCGGCAAGAGGACCTCTATTCTTGTCGGGCGAGGTCGTTTCCCTGCTCAGAGTTTGTAACTTTGGTAACTGCAGCTCCTACTGCCTTCTTGGCAGGTTTCACCGGACAGTCTCGAAGAAAGTGCCCTGAGTTTCCGCAATATAGGCATAATTGCAACTGTTTCCTCCTTTCCCGCTCCCTTTGTGTTAGAGGACCTTTCAGACCCCCTATTTGCATGGGTTCCCCGGAGTCTACTCCTTTGGAAGGAGTTGGCGGTTTGGAAAATACTCGAGCATCAAACTTGGAACGATCGGCCTTCCTGTTCTGCAGCCTGTGATCTATTTGAACGACCAAGTCTATATAATCCGAACAGTCTTGTGGGGGATTCACTACTTGGGCTAAAACGTCTTTGAGCTCTCCACGTAGACCTCTATAAAACAGCGTAATCCTTTTGTCCTCAGGCCATTGAGTTTCCACTATTAGTCTATTGAAAGATGCAATATAAGCCAAAAGGTCTTGATTACCCTGTCGCAACGAAAGAAGCTCATTGTCCAAGGCCTGCCCCTGTGAATGTCTTGCGAACAGTTTTTCCATACTAAGCTGAAAGGCTTGAAAATCATGGAGAACCGGATCATCTTGATTAACTAGAGGGATCGACCAGTCTGCCGCATTGCCACTAAGGTACGAAAGTACAAAAGCTACTTTTGCTTGATCAGTTGGAAAGGCTGCTGGCCGGCATAAGAAGTGCAACCGGCACTGATTAATAAATACTGCAAACCTCTTTGGGTCACCAGAAAATCGTTCGGGCGGAGCCAGAGGTACATTCCCAGGTAGGTTGATCTGCACTGGATTCATAGAGGATGTTGAAGGAAGATTTGCCCCTGATGCGGGTAACGGGGTCTGTCCGGCTTGTGACTGTAGCACTTGTCTAGCAAGATTGTCTGTTCTCTCCTTGGAAATAATTAGTTCCCTTCTTAGAGCATTCGTTTCCTGACGAGCTGCATGCACTTCTGCCCTTAGTTCCCCAAGTAACCGGGCTAGGGGGTCAGTATCCGAGGTTTCCATAGCGCCTGGGCAAGAGTTTTGCGGTAGGCTTTGCGTTCTGTAACGCTCACCTGATTCTCACAGAGGCGCCGGTCTTGACTGGGCGACTACTGTATCTTCAAAGGTGATGTGTAGCACCCGGTTGGCTCTTTGGGCTGGACCTCTGTGCACTGTATGCCTGACGTGTAGAGTAAGATGTCTTAGGTAAGTGAATGCCGAGCTCTCCATCTGCCTCGGGGCAGGGTGCTGTAACCAGTTTCTTCACTGGATAGGTAGCGCAGGCCTCTTGACTTCAGAGGACTGCTGTCCGTCGTTTACTGCACGAACGGTAAGTTTCGAGTCATTCAAATGTCTTTAAAGTCTTTAGTAATGATGTCTCTTGTTTTGCAGGGTTCCGGCGATGGCGGATGACGGGCTGAAGTGAGTTGAAGATGGAGCCCGTGTGATGAATAGAAGCGCCTGGAAGCAGGTAAGTAAGCGCTTGTTGCCTGCTTCACTATGCGCTCTAACTGTCTTTTTATTTTGCAGGTACGAGTTCGGAGCGGCTGCAGGGTGCCGGAATACCCACTGGATTAGATGTGGAAAGGAGTAATGGCACGTGAGTATTAAAGTTCCCCAATGTCTTTAAACGCACCTTGTTTTGTCTTTCAGATGCGGGATGCAGCGCCGAAGGCCTCCGGAGCGTGCGAAGAGTTGGTAAACTTTTGTCTTTCAGATGCCGGAATGCAGTGTGAAGACCTCCGGAGCGCACGAAGAGTAGGTAAGCCTTTGCCTTTCAGATGCCGGAATGCTAACCTGTTCTTTCTTGTCTTTATAGGTGTTGCTGAAGACTGGATTCAGGATGGTAAGCCTTTTTCCTTAGGCCCAGGACCGGATGCAGAAGACACGATGAGCGTTCTGCTGCAGAGGTTACAGAATAACGCAAAGCAAGATTCATCCACCGGGTGTGGTTTAAATAGCCTCCTGTAGTGCTTAGGTGCCTCCTTCCACAGCCACGCCTAAGTAAGAAAAGAGTTCCTGGTAAGAAAAGAGTTCCTGCCTTCCAGAAGAGTTCCAGTGTTCTGAATCTAGGGAGTGGCTCCAGCCCCACCCAACAGGAAAAGTAGTTCCAAACAGAAGAGGATCAGAGGCTCAACTGGCAGGCAAGTAAGCAGCATGGTCTGCTGAAGGTAAGTCCACCCAAGCATTATGAGCCCGGCGCTTCCAGCGCTGGGACTGGGCATATTTATGAGCCTGGTGCCACTGGCGCCAGGACTGGGTCCAAAAGGTCCCAATTGGGACTGGTTGGCACTCGGAACCTGGGTTATGGATCTGCTTCCAAGGGAGTAGGGAAAACCCTGACCTTTTGGAAGCAGAGATCATGACACGGATATACCCTGTCCCCTCCCTCCTCCCTTGCAGCATCATGGATATAGCCTGTCCCTTCCTCCTCGCTTGCAGCATCATGGATATAGCCTGGCCCCTGCCTCCTCGCTTGCAGTATCATGGATATAGCCTGTCCTCTGCCTCCTCACTTGCAGCATCCTGGATATAGCCTGTCCCCTGCCTCTTCCCTTGCAGCATCATGGATATAGCCTGTCCCCTGCCACCTCCGTTGCAGCATCATGGATATAGCTTGTCCCCTGCCTCCTCACTTGCAGCATCATGGATATAGCCTGTCCCCTGCCTCCTCCCGGATATACCCTGTCCTCTGCCTCCTCCCTTGCAGCATCATGGATATAGCCTGTCCCCTGCCTCCTCGCTTGCAGCATCATGGATATAGCCTGGCCCCTGCCTCCTCGCTTGCAGCATCATGGATATAGCCTGTCCTCTGCCTCCTCACTTGCAGCGTCATGGATATAGCCTGTCCCCTGCCTCCTTGCTTGCAGCATCATGGATATAGCCTGTCCGCTGCCTCCTCGCTTGCAGCGTCATGGATATAGCCTGTCCCCTGCCTGCTCGCTTGCAGCATCATGGATATAGCCTGTTCCCTGCCTCCTCCCTTGCAGCGTCATGGATATAGCCTGTCCCCTGCCTCCTCCCTTGCAGCATCATGAATATAGCCTGTCTGTCCCCTGCCTGCTCGCTTGTAGCATCATGGATATACCCTGTCCCCTGCCTCCTCCCTTGCAGCGTCATGGATATAGCCTGTCCCCTGCCTCCTTGCTTGCAGCATCATGGATATAGCCTGTCCGCTGCCTCCTCGCTTGCAGCGTCATGGATATAGCCTGTCCCCTGCCTGCTCGCTTGCAGCGTCATGGATATAGCCTGTTCCCTGCCTCCTCCCTTGCAGCGTCATGGATATAGCCTGTCCCCTGCCTCCTCCCTTGCAGCATCATGGATATAGCCTGTCCCCTGCCTCCTCCCTTGCAGCATCATAGATATAGCCTGTCCCCTGCCTCCTCGCTTGCAGCATCATGGATGTAGCCTGTCCCCTGCCTCCTCCCTTGCAGCATCATGGATATAGCCTGTCCCCTGCCTCCTCCCTTGCAGCATCATGGATATAGCCTGTCTGTCCCCTGCCTGCTCGCTTGTAGCATCATGGATATACCCTGTCCCCTGCCTCCTCCCTTGCAGCGTCATGGATGTAGCCTGTCCTCTGCCTCCTTGCTTGCAGCATCATGGATATAGCCTGTCCGCTGCCTCCTCGCTTGCAGCGTCATGGATATAGCCTGTCCCCTGCCTGCTCGCTTGCAGCGTCATGGATATAGCCTGTTCCCTGCCTCCTCCCTTGCAGCGTCAAGGATATAGCCTGTCCCCTGCCTCCTCCCTTGCAGCATCATGGATATAGCCTGTCCCCTGCCTCCTCCCTTGCAGCATCATAGATATAGCCTGTCCCCTGCCTCCTCGCTTGCAGCATCATGGATATAGCCTGTCCCCTGCCTCCTCCCTTGCAGCATCATGGATATAGCCTGTCCCCTGCCTCCTCCCTTGCAGCATCATGGATATAGCCTGTCTGTCCCCTACCTCCTTGCTTGCAGCATCATGGATATACCCTGTCCCCTGCCTCCTCCCTTGCAGCATCATGGATATAGCCTGTCCCCTGCCTCCTTGCTTGCAGGATCATGGATATAGCCTGTCCCCTGCCTCCTCCCTTGCAGAATCATGGATATAGCCTGTCCCCTGCCTCCTCGCTTGCAGCATCATGGATATAGCCTGTCCCCTGCCTCCTCACTTGCAGCATCATGGATATAGCCTGTCCCCTGCCACCTCCCTTGCAGCATCATGGATATAGCCTGTCCCCTGCCTCCTCACGGATATACCCTGTCCCCTGCCTCCTCCCTTGCAGCATCATGGATATAGCCTGTCCCCTGCCTCGTCGCTTGCAGCATCATGGATATAGCCTGGCCCCTGCCTCCTCGCTTGCAGCATCATGGATATAGCCTGTCCTCTGCCTCCTCACTTGCAGCATCATGGATATAGCCTGTCCCCTGCCTCCTCGCTTGCAGCATCATGGATATAGCCTGGCCCCTGCCTCCTCGCTTGCAGCATCATGGATATAGCCTGTCCCCTGCCTCCTCGCTTGCAGCATCATGGATATAGCCTGTCCCCTGCCTCCTCACTTGCAGCATCATGGATATAGCCTGTCTCCTGCCTCCTCCCTTGCAGCATCATGGATATAGCCTGTCCCCTGCCTCCTCCCGGATATACCCTGTCCCATGCCTCCTCCCTTGCAGCATCATGGATATAGCCTGTCCCTTCCTCCTCGCTTGCCGCATCATGGATATAGCCTGGCCCCTGCCTCCTCGCATGCAGTATCATGGGTATAGCCTGTCCTCTGCCTCCTCACTTGCAGCATCATGGATATAGCCTGTCCCCTGCCTCCTCCCTTGCAGCATCATGGATATAGCCTGTCCCCTGCCACCTCCGTTGCAGCATCATGGATATAGCCTGTCCCCTGCCTCCTCCCTTGCAGCATCATGGATATAGCCTGTCCCCTGCCTCCTCCCGGATATACCCTGTCCCCTGCCTCCTCTCTTGCAGCATCATGGATATAGCCTGGCCCCTGCCTCCTCGCTTGCAGCATCATGGATATAGCCTGTCCCCTGCCTCCTCGCTTGCAGCATCATGGATATAGCCTGTCCCCTGCCTCCTCACTTGCAGCATCATGGATATAGCCTGTCTCCTGCCTCCTCCCTTGCAGCATCATGGATATAGCCTGTCCCCTGCCTCCTCCCGGATATACCCTGTCCCATGCCTCCTCCCTTGCAGCATCATGGATATAGCCTGTCTCTTCCTCCTCGCTTGCAGCATCATGGATATAGCCTGGCCCCTGCCTCCTCGCATGCAGTATCATGGGTATAGCCTGTCCTCTGCCTCCTCGCTTGCAGCATCATGGATATAGCCTGTCCCCTGCCTCCTCCCTTGCAGCATCATGGATATACCCTGTCCCCTGCCTCCTCGCTTGCAGCATCATGGATATAGCCTGGCCCTTGCCTCCTCGCTTGCAGCATCATGGATATAGCCTGTCCTCTGCCTCCTCACTTGCAGCATCATGGATATAGCCTGTCCCCTGCCTCCTCCCTTGCAGCATCATGGATATAGCCTGTCCCCTGCCTCCTCGCTTGCAGCATCATGGATATAGCCTGTCCCCTGCCTCCTCGCTTGCAGCATCATGGATATAGCCTGTCCCCTGCCTCCTCGCTTGCAGCATCATGGATATAGCCTGTCCTCTGCCTCCTCACTTGCAGCATTATGGATATAGCCTGTCCCCTGCCACCTCCCTTGCAGCATCATGGATATAGCCTGTCCCCTGCCACCTCCCTTGCAGCATCATGGATATGTTCGGATCAGTGGTACCAGCAGAGCGGGGTCACAGGAAAAAGCTCTGTTATTATTACCGCCTTGTCTGCAGGCGAACTTTAAGGTAAAAATGCATCCTTTAGTCTGCATGAATACAAGGTGCAAAGCAGCACGTGCTACAAAAAGATATCCACTTCAGAGGTCAAATTTATTTTTATTCACCTCAAAAGTGCCTCCATTTGGAATGGGAAATACTTTTTCACTGCGTAAATAAATATTTTTTTTGTTTGAAATTGAATCAAAAATGTGATCTCATACACAAAAACAAGACTAATTTTACAAAATAACATTGTATAAAAAGAAATAAAAAGAAACAAGTAAAATAAGTACATTGCAAATCAACACATTATCAAAATAAATCATTTTAAATCTCAACATAAAAACTGTAAAGTACTCCCTCTACTAAATCTTATCTGGAGACCAGAGTCTGCTTGACAGAGTGGTCATTTCTATCCAGACATGTGAACTACTGAACAAATAGACTTCTGTAGCACATCAGGGATGTCCTTTGGGGGTCGCAGTTGCGACCCCGGAGGTCTCCCTTGCTACCCCTGAGGTCTGCCTTGCTAGCCCTAAAAATATTTGGCCAGTGCCATGTCGCTCTTTATTTTTGGATTGGCTGGCTTTCTTGTTCAGGCCTCTTAAAAAACAGGGGGTTCCCCAAGTGTAACACTTTGAGCAGTAATCCTAAATAAGAAAGAATCGGAATAACAAATAATTTGTCTTTCTGAAATTCTATACAATAATTGCTAGACTCCTTAAAGGTTTATTTCAGGCCCACTACAGGGGGCGAGTCACTGATTTAGTATGTTCTTAAACACCTTAAATCAGCCTTTCATCCTTATGTGGTTGATAAATGAGTACCAACACAGGCTGAGTGATATTGTATGTAGATTTGTTCTATACAAAACACGTATCAGAGGTCAACGGTCGTGTGCTGTCACTTCCGCTACCCCTGGCATTTTGGTGAAATGACGTCCCTGTAGCGCATTCCTTAAAGCGAGTCGCCTCAAGGAGCTTCCAAGCTTGAAGGGGTGGGTGTAATGAAATTCTGAAAAAGAAAACTGAGATCTGTGTTCCCCTTCCCAAAACAACTATGCCTTTAGTCCAATAAGTGAGTTTGACAGCTGCATGGCCTTCACTTTCACAGTGGTGTTACGCCATCAGAGTAATTAAACGTTGCTCAGAAGTGATGGATACAAATCTATGAAAGGGCCGATCGACAACAAATTACCAGGAGTTACTATGAGCTGATCCTAGAGAGGTATTCGACTCACAAATATCTTACCAGTAGTGCCTTGGAAGTACTCCTCACCTACTCTTCTCTTTAAATTCGAGTTAACCCGGCTAACTTATTTGTGGGATAAATAGTTTGTCTTTGGGAGTGAGCCAAGACAGTGGTGGACTGGCCTATAGGGAACTCTGGAGATTTCCCGGTGGGGGTCTAGAACCGGGGGCCTCTTTTTTGTGGTAATTCCCTGTGTTTCGTCCTCACTTATCCGCTTTCAGTCACCACACCCGCATCTCTCCTCATCTCCCCCAAATAATTCATTAAAAAGCTTCCAGAATGTTAATAATGACTCGTAAGCAATGTTTTCTGTCCCGTTTTTTATGTTTAACCACATTTTCATCTCTATGTAGATACAAATGTGCTTTGCAATTTACTATTTGGACCCATTGTTCCAGGTTTTCTTGGGCTCAGAGCTCCCAAAATGTGCTTAGAAGAGTTGAGCTATACAGGCCCAATGATGAACTCCCATATGGGAGTGCATCATTGTTCCACTTGTTAGCATATGACAGGTTTTGTTTGTGTTCTTTCTCTGCACTCTCTAGTGGCCTTGAGACTACGTTTCCGCCCATTAGCACCTGAAATACACACACATCCCTCTACTAATATATGCATCAATAGAAACTACCTTAAACAATGCCGCCTCTGGAACTCTATATCTGAATATGCTGTGCCCCTCAAACCCCACCTTTTGTCACAGTGTAATACGGGGCCACCTTGAAAATCATTTCCAGGGCCACCTGAAGTTCCCAGTCCAGCCCTGTGTAAAACAAAATAGCTTCTTTGCCAAGCAATCCCCATGTGTCCATCACACAAAGAGGTCATTTATTAAAAAAAAAATGTAAAAAAGGGTTTGGAGCACATGCGCTGCAGACAGGCAGAGGGCGCTCATTCACAACTTGAAGTCTCCTCTTCCTCAATTGCAAGAAAGCATTGATCATAATTAGGTTAAACTGACGCTTACCTGCTGAGCTGCTATTCGAATGCAACAAAAAAAACGCACACACAAGGGAAGCTCGGGCTAAACCGTGACCTCTTCGTGCTGGAAAGAATCCCTCCAGGCGTGCTTCCCTGAAACTCTGGGTGCACGAAAAGCTCAGAATAGGATCTATGTGTAATACTCAGGCATAAAATGTAGCAATAACGATGTAATGCACCATTACTACCAATACTAGTAATAAGAGCAACGTGTTTTCATGCAGAGCATAAGAGCACAGTGTGGGCCATATCCCAGGACTGCGAATACAAGCTTTCAGGCGACGGATCTGTCCAACTAAACTAATGAATTCATTAATTCATTATCCAAGTCACAGAGACTCTGAAGTAACCGAAATGCGTCCTTCCTCCAAGTACTAAGCTGGAGACCACAGCTAAGTGATATGTGTGTGTATTCAGTCCTGTTGTGCACTTGTAGCTCAAGTGTAAGGCATGTAGATACAGCACAGGCACTGCCCACCCACACACCAGGCCAGATTCCGCACAGAACACTCACTCACTGAACAGCACACCGCATTCCATAGCACATGCACATTCCACACACCAGCCACACATGAGATAATCTGCAGTAAGCACATGACTACACCCCTCCCCCCGTTAATCAACATGCCTCCACCAGCACATTACAAGAAAGTACTTGAAAACAGCAAAATAAAGCACGATGTGATCCACATGTTATCTTTTTTTTAAAAAATTATTTATTTTATTTGTATTTGGTTTACAAAACCTTTTACAAAAGACTTAAAAGAAAATACAAAAGGAAAATTCCACACTAAATATAATCCACATTTTTCCAATAATTCCAAGAAAGTTGAAGAAAAGACAAAAAACAAAGAAGAGCAAAATATATACAACTAGCATTCGAATGAGAATAACAGAGCTAAAAATACATACAATTCTACAATTCACATTTTTCCATCTTCCTCAAAGGAACTTAAAGGGAGTATAGAAAAGGGCAAACTAACAAATTAAAATATTCCCATTCAGTTTATAACAGCTCTTACTGTTCATCCTTCCTTTCCATATCTATCTTCAGTATTTATTAAATCAGGATGAGTGAGCAAA
This sequence comes from Ambystoma mexicanum, assembly GCF_040938575.1. Taxonomy (NCBI): domain Eukaryota; kingdom Metazoa; phylum Chordata; class Amphibia; order Caudata; family Ambystomatidae; genus Ambystoma; species Ambystoma mexicanum. The sequence continues at coordinate 200,882,588 of NC_090940.1, forward strand.
AACGCTGATTTCCCCTATTTACAGACCAATTAAACTCTTAAGATCTTAAAAAATAATATTGCAGCTTTCCAACATCCTAATCACTGCTATTGTCAGACCCGGTGAATATACGGAGATCATCCTATCCCAAAACATTTCTGATATGTAGTGGGGGCTTCAATCCCGAATTTCCCAAACCAGATAGGCCTTGCAGGCCACGTTCCTTCACGATCCAGTAATAAATGTTTAATAGTTTGTTCCTCTGGGGTTTTACACATTGTACATAGTTGGATTGCCAAGTCACCCTGCCCTCTTTTTGCGAGGACCTCCCCAGTATGTACTACATTCAACCGCAGTCTCAAGAATTTTTTTCTAATCCTCCAGTCCGGGAACTTTATCAGATATTTATTGAGGTGCCCTAATTTTGTGTGCTCTTTTTGCAATTGGTTTGGATTTTTCAAAGATCTTATTTCATCAACAGTATTTATCCAGTCCATCTTGTCCCATTGTTTTTTTGCTTTTACCGGATTCTCAATTAGTGTTTTGATATCAATGTCCACTTTATCAATCCATTCTTTTACTTGACAATCGAGGTCCATTAACATTTTTCGATTTGTTTTTCCCAAGATGGGCTCTAATATCTGGATATAATGATCCTTCTTGTGCCAATGATATCAGCCGGAAAAGGGAGACCAATTTCCATACAGCCTGAGCTTTCAAGGATTTTAGGCCCAATTCAAACCTGATGTTTGCAAAGGGAAGAAACATTGGCAGCCCAAGGACATCCTTCCACAGCAGACCCTCCCATCTTTGCCAATTACCTGCCCAAAAAAGCGGTTTTGCTTCTAAACCATAGAGCAGAATTGGGATGACGTTGGCCTGATAGAATTTTATAAGTGGGCACAAAGAGAACCTACAATATCTCACCAAGATTTTTTTATTCGAGCCACATGTTGTTTCATTTTCGTGATAATATCTTGTTCGACCTTACAGGCAGCCGGGGATGCATATATTTTATAGCCAAGGTAAAATAGATCTTCAACCCTTGCTGACCTCCCATCCTCCACTGTGGGAATATAACCTTTTTATTTCTGTGTCGGAATACCATTATCTTTGATTTTACAGGGTGTATGGCCAAACCATTGTCTTCCGTGTAACAGTGTAGTTTACTCAAAAGGCTCTGGAGCCCAATTGCTGTCTTATCGAGTAAAACTACATCATCCGCAAGCCAGTGGATTTTTACACCATTTTACACTGGACTTGCCATTGCAGATGGCGCAAGGTATTCTCCCATCTCGGATAGGTAAAAATTAAAGAAGAAAGGTGCTCCCAAGCAGCCCTGCTTGACTCCCCATTCCACCCCCACTGAGTCTGACAGGTGACCCTCCTCGTCCATCCGGATTCTAACTGTTGTATTCCTGTGGAGTTCAATGAGCATATCCAAGATTCCTTCTGGTATGCCCTTATCTCTGAGTTTTAGCCACAGTCTGCCTCTATCCACCAAATCGAAGGCTTTGGAAAAGTCCACCCATGCCCCATAAAGTTCTTGTTCCCCTTTCTTTCCTGTATTCTCTGTCATAAGATTTATCACCACTCCATTTAGCATTGTGGATAAGCCCCTCCTGAAGCCCGTCTGACATTTTGAAAGGACTCTCGCCCTCCTTTCCCAGGTTCCAAGCTCACCCATCAACATCCTCATAAATAATTTACTTTCTATATCCATGAGGGCGATCGGGCAGTAGTTGGTCGCTGCAGTCCGATCGCCCCCCTTGAACAATGGGACAACAATAGCAGATTTCCAAGACACTGGAAATTCCTGCTTTACCATGATCTCCTTAAACAGCCAATTCAAAAGCCTGGCCCATAAAGGTGGATCATTTTTTAACACCTGATAAGTCAAACCATTTGGGCCTGCTGCCCTGGAGGATGAACTGCTCCCAATTAGATTGATGATATATGGCTCATCAAAGGTGAGACTCCAAACCACATCCCTTTTCTTCTGAATGATGTTTTTTTGCGGTTTCCCGAATACCTCCTTTAAGTGCAGAATCCAGTCTGCTTCGGATACTAGATTGCACTGTCTAGATTCCATTTTCCCTTCCAATTGGTGAATCACAGCCCAAAAGTCTCCCGAATCTCTCTTCTCCAGTTGCTTCAACATATGTTCACTATCTTGTTGGACTCTCCAGAATTTCCTAGACACTGACCAGGATTTATAATTCTGCAAGAGGGATTTGGCTTCTTTTCTCTTCCATTCATAAGTCATGGAAGATTTTTTTATACCTCTAAGTGTTTTATTAATGATTTTTTTCTTTGACATAGTTTCTTCATCAAATGAGCGGCGTTGTACCTGTTTTCTCCCACCGCCTTTTGCCGATGAGGGGCAGGTAGACCACACAAACTTGATGAAGCTCACCGGCTTACAACTCTCATATTGTTTATCTTGTGGGACCCCCATCAGACGGTCATTGAGCTCCCTCCCCTCATTCCTATATTTTTTGGGGCGCACTCTTCCTTTCCGTGCTATCATTGATTCATTATACTTCTCCTGGGGGTCCAATTGGAATCCTGCAAACAGTCATTCGAGACGGTGATGATCACTACAGCCTCCTTGTACAATGTTTAGGGATGCCTTTTGTTCAAATAATGACAATGACATAAAGAGATAATCTAGTGTGGAGTTTACTGTACCCTGGCATCTGGTAGAATTTGCCGGAATGTCCCCTGGCAGTTTCCCATTTGCCATTACCAATCCCCATTCTCTGAGGAACTCCACCCAGATTCTACCCTTTTCAGAAATCCTACGTGTAGTGAATTGTGATTTCCCTTTTATAAGTGGGATACATTGAGAATTCAGATCACCGCCCAGAATTATTGCCGCCCCCCCAAACTTCAATTTAATAGTTTCCAGCATCAATGCTAAATCATCCAGGAAGGGTTGTAATAGTGAACACGTGGGGTTCCAATATATATTGACAAATGTCACCTCCAAGGATCTTCCCTGGAGACAGAGATGTGCTTTACTGGCTTGAATACCTGTATTGGTACTGACAATTGCGATGATGTCCTTAAATATGGAGTTTTTGATTGCCAGGAGCATTCCCTCAGTTGGTCTCCCCTTAGCTTTTTGTAAGGCTGGCTGGACAGAGATTGTATAGCCTTCTACCATCATTTGGTTGACTAGCCAGGTTTCTTGAAGCATAAGGACGTCCCCTTTTCCAAACAAATGTTCTTTCATATTCTTGGAGGTGAATGTATTTGGACCCCGCGTGTTCCAACAGATCACATTTAAACCCAGACAGTTAAAGGGGCTCCTGGCCTACATCCAGTCTCTGAAAGACCTATGTCAGAATTTCTGGAAGTAATGCCAGTGGGTTTCCCCGACAATCATTATCCGATACTTCTAAACCTCCTAAGTTTGTCTTAACTGGTGTTTTTCTGAGCTCTTCAAAGCTTACTTTGGAGGTCCATTTTGATGTTGGTGCTACAGACTTCCCATTCCCAATCGGTTGAGAGTTAGAGACCAAAAGGTCTTGTTTCTTTAAGTCTGATGCTGCTCCGATTATTTCCTCATAGCCTTCTCCTGATGATATTCCATCCTCCACTATCAAAGGCTGGGCATGGCCTGGGAAGCGGACATATTTGATGTCATGTGTATTCAGGAGATATAGACTGGGTACTTTCTTTAGCATGGATAAGATCAACCTTCTGCACAATGATTTTATATTATTTTTATTCGGGCTCAAGGAGAGCCAAATATTGGCATTGCAAAAGTCGAACTTTTCATATTCTCTCTTGATTCAATTTGAATTACATTGTGCTGTTGGTTCAATCTTGTGTCCGATTGCTCTGGTGGTGCTTCTATTCTTCTAGTTTTCCCATCTCCATTATAGTCTGTTACGATCATGCTACATTTCCCTACTCCCAGTCTAATTTCTTCCAGCTTGTCAATTGGATCTACCTTTCTCTGCCCAACTTTCAAAAATATTGGAGCAATTTTCTTATTGACATTTGATGCTCCCTCCATAGCAGATTCTGCAGTTTGATTCCCCGCTTCCGCCTTTTGTTTGGCCTCAAGAAGATTGGGACTATTGGCAGTCCTCCTCTAGTCATTAGTTTTATTTATGCTGTCCTTACTTTGAGGGTTTATTCCAACTTCTCCTTGAGTTTCTTTGGATATCCTGTTTGTTTTCGCTATTCCTGGACAGATTCCATTTTCCAGGCCTTGATTGTGTTGCCAATACTCACTTTTTTAATCCCTGTCTTCTCTCTGATATCACTCTGAGTTTAGTTCATTCGCTTGTTGACTGGCCTTACCACATTTGCTCTTTGAAGTCTTTATTCCACTCCCCTTGGTCTCTTTCAGAGATGTGGTTGTGGAGTTTAGTACTTCATCTTCCTCCGTCATTGTCACCATTGGAGCCCTAATGAGTGCTCTCGCAAACGCTGTTGATTCTGATTTTTTATGTTTTGGTGTTTTCTGTTTTTTAGTTTTTTTCTGATTTCTCTTGGGGTATGCTCCCTCTTTGCATCTTCGCTTCCTCCGTGCCTCTCTCTTCCTTTCCCCTCTTCTACCTATAGATTGACGGCGGTTAGATTCTTCAACCTCAATAATGGAAGATTCTTTTTCTTTGTCCTGATGGATCTCCAGAGAGGCTGACTTTGACGAATCTTCCTCTTGTTCATCTCCCTCCATATTTGGCAGTCTCCGGAATTCTTCTAGGGCTGATTCAGACAATGGTGTGTCGTCCATTTGTGAGTTTTGAACCTCCAAATTCGTTCCAATACTCCCGCCCCCTGTTCCTTGTTTCAGGTCACTTATTTGCGACAGAATATTCTGCATCAGTTGATGGTTTGTATCATCATCTTTCTTTTTTCCAGCTAGTGCTAAGTGGATTGCTGATAGATCTAGACCGTGTTTGGTCACTTCAGTTTTTAGATCTATTAATTTCAGGGTTATAGTGGAATTTATTGCATTACTGCATCCCACCACGGCGCAATCCAAATTAGATATTTCCTTTGTTAGTTCTATCAGCGTCCCCGCTTGTGAATGCTCCTCTCCTCTTAGTAATTCAAAGACCGATTGGAAGGAGTTTAGCACATAGTTATGTTAAATTTTTCCATTTCGACTGAGGTTTCCCCTTGACAGAGTACTGACAGCGGTCCAGTACTAGCCCCTCTGTCTTTCCTCCCTGATTGTATTTCAATCTGGTTATTTAATGAAACCTCTTCATCATTTACACTTTAGCTTCTTTTCTTCCCGAAGTGATCTTCAATTCTCCTTTGGATTTTTTTTGTAGTGACTGTATATTGCAATTGTGAGGGATGAGGATAGGTTCTGATTCCACCTCTCCCCCTATCCCCGATGAAAAAGGGACAGCCTCTGCATGAACAATGGCATGAATACTTTGTCTTGTTCCAGAAGCAGTAGCTATAGTCGCACCTGCAGGAGTGAAATCACCTTGGTCATTTTGACCCCCTACAGGTCTTGCTACCGGCTCTTCCCATTCAGGCGCTCTTCTAGCTTCATGTATGGGATTGCTGTGCAGTTTCATGATTTCCACCTTATCTTCTTTACTATTAGATGTCGGTTATGGTGTGCTTTGATCGGCTAAAAAAGTCTTCTGGCTCTTTACGTTTTAAGAAATTTTAAAGAAATTTTAAGAAATTGTAAATCGCTGTGCCTTTAAAAAGTCTTACTCGTTTTTATCTTATTGTTTCCTCGATACTAGTGAAGATTAGAGGGGGCAGGCAAAGTTCTTATCAATGCTGCTTTTCTAAATAAATAGCTTCCCTAACCGCCCCTCTGGGTTAGTGTCAAAGATATATCAGTTTAAAGGGCCAGACACAGGTTATTTTCTTGGGATCAAAGGGGATTATCCCCGACAGTCTCCCGTTTTTTACTATGTCAGTCTGCCCCCCGTGTCAACCAGAACCAACGAGTTTGAATTTGAGGTGCTTACCGCTTGTTGTTTACAGCTGAAACTCAATGGATGACTTTTGTTTTCTTAGAACACTCGTTTGCCCACGTTGCAGCAACAGACCACTTAGCCCCCACTTGACTCTGCGCTGCAACTGAGTCTTTATGGGCACTGTCTCCACACTGCTGCTGCTGGCTCCTCCTCCCAATGGACAGCAAAAAATACTCTGTGCCTAATAGCAAATAGGTAGTGACCACAACAGACCATTTAGCCCCGACTTGACTCGCTGCGCGCTCCGCGCTGCAACTGAGTCTTTATGAGCACTGTCTCCACACTGCTGCTGCTGGCTCCTCCTCCCAATGGACAGCAAAAAATACTCTGTGCCTAATAGCAAGTAGGTAGTGACCCCAACAGACCATTTAGCCCCCACTTGATCCACATGTTATCACACCAGACTCCAACCAGACAAGCAGTGAAGGAACCTGCAAGAGAGGGTCACAACCAGCAATGAGAGAACAGATGAATCACTCTCTAGCAATACAACATTGGTTCTCTGGCAACAAAAACAGATAATAACTAAAACCCACCCTAAGAAGCACCAATCACCTACAATATGTAAGTAATACAACTTGTTGCAACAGACATAAAAAATGGCATGCACCTCCCAAAGAACACAACAGCTAAAGCAAACCAGTGCAGCTCATGACACCCTGACATGGCAGATAGCAAATGACCAAACAGTGTAACCGTGCCGCAATACACCTAACCTGACTGCAACCAACAGTCAAACCTAAATACCAAACCTGAAATTGACTGGACAACGCCAACCAGTTCCAAACAGTTGAACCATGCTATACTGTCTTCACGGTTGAGCTATACCATACTGCAACCATTATTGGACAAACCACAACTCGACTGTAACAACAGTCAATTCTAAATACCAAGCCTTACTCGCTGGTTTACGGGTGGTGTGACCTTGGGGGCAGTGACTGTGCCCATCCACTGCTCCCGTGCCTCAGCACCTGTTCCCCACTCCAGCAGACACCCGACCAACTTGTCGCCAATTAAATAAACAAAATGCGTTGTTCCTCAAAGTACTAAGCTGGAGACCAAAGGTAAGCTATATGCATGTTTATTCAGTCCTGTTGTGCACTTGTAGCTCAAGTGTAAAATATGTAGATTGTGACAAATCAACTTCCGGGGCACCAGTGGTCCTGGAATGAATATCGGTTTCTAAACTATCAATCAGCCCCACACCTCTAGTACACAGAAGGGATCCGAACAGATTGGAAACACAAGTCAATTATAAACCTCCTTGTCCAATTCTGGTATCATGGACAGAATGGCAGTCTTATCTCTGCAAGGTCGTGGATCGTTGGTTCGTTTCTACTCAGGAAAAATAGAATTAGTGCCCAATTAAAAAGGGACTGTCCAGTCAAGGTTGTATGAAAATATCGACTTTTTTACTATCACAACATGCTAGCACACTACAAAATGCAGCCCACCCTCTAAAGGAATGCACAGGACAGTTTCAAAGAAGGAAAAGGGATGCACTGATGATACTGACAGGAGGGTAGTCGGTATAGTAATTAATTGCAATAGCTCAAGGATACTTGCTTTCAACACAAAGGGAGCAATGGGTCGAAAGATATCACTAGGGGCCTTTGGGGAAGGACCAGGGGGACAGAACTACAATGTACCTTGTGCTTGTAGAGGTACTTGGTGCTCAGCAGTATAGAGAAGACTTTGGGGTGCTTTGCAATTCTGCGACTGAGTTCAAGACGGGAGACAGCTGCGGATATCAGGTAGCAGGCAGTTCGGCAAGCAAGGCTGGACAGATGGCTGCAGGCTGGCCTACACAGTGGCTCAGGGTCAGTAATCGTTGTCTCAGTGCTGGTTGGCGGGTCTGAACCCCTGGTCGAGGCATCTCGGATGGTGTTAGTGACTGCAGTGTAAGAACAGTCAGCTGTGCAGTCAGTGAAAGCTTGAGGGGCTCGACTGGCTAAAAAATGTCCTTCAAGGCAGACTTTGTGGATGCTTGTTGATGCACTACTCCTAGCTTCTTCACTGGGCTTGTGTCGTCGTTTAAGGCGGTTGGCCCCAAGCTGAGAAGGGTGTTGCAGGCAACTGCTTGTCCTTGGTTTGTTTCAGAGACTCTCTGGCGCTTCCCACAGAGTCTAGCAGGTCACGCTGTGTGCTGGCTGGGTACCAGTTCTGGAACTGCTGGAGCGTCTATATCTATACATTTATTGTCGGCCGGACCAAATAGACATAAGTACTTTAGCAAGAAGAAAACAATGATCACACAATTCCATAAGCTATACAGTATATATACAATACATTTTCTAATGCAATTCAGTTACAAGATATAACCACAACCTGTGAAGAGAGGATTAAGTTAACACATAAATGGCATTAGGTTATCCTTCAGAGTTTGTTCCCTAACTTTTGAGTCCAACCCTAAGAAGAGGGGAGTCTTGTACTCAACAGTACAGTTGTGCGTAAAAACGCACGATTGCGTAGATGAACAAAAGAGTGGGTCTTCTTTTCAGGGTTGTAGCAAGTCAGGAAGGGGCTTGAGGCAATGAAGAATACGTTCCCACTATTCAAGTAGCCCCTGCCCCTGGTGCAAAGCAGTATTCAAGTGGCGAGAATAGCTAGGGAGCGCAGGCTAACCCAGCCAAGTTCGAATACCTTTAAGGGATACTCATGCGTAAAAACAATCGGCTGTGCCAGGGGGCCACTGGTAAGTTATGCAAGTACTCACCGACCCATGGCACAATCCAGACCAAACTTCGCCAGTTTAGTTGAGGTTGCTAGTAGATTCGAGTCCTGCAGTCTTGCTGCGTTCTGGCTCTCAGTGGCTGCAATGAAGAACAAGCATCTGTGACGGGACAGTTGCCTTTTCTCAGCTTCTGAAGGAGGTATGAAGAAAATTCTGGTGCAGTTGGTTTCAGGGTACAGGAGAGCAGAACAGCAGAGGAGCTATAGCGACCGTCATGTCCAGGTAGTGATACGGGAATCGTGGATGCGGGCTGCATTATGCACTCTCCTAATTCGGGTCCCAGAGGAGCTTGGACTGCGAGATTTGGCGGGAGAATACACAGGACCATAGGCAAGAAAAGTCCCAGGTCTTGGGTTTGCACTCAAGACGGCGGAGGTTCTGCAGGGTACCCTGAGGAAGAGCTGGACAGTTCACTGGATGGTCCAGGAACACTTCTGAAGGGGCTCGTTCAGTGGGTAAACAGAGTGCAGGAGAGTAGTTGTCAGTGCCTTAAGTGGCACTACAAATCGAGCCGGGGCTCATCGAGGGGGTGTGGCCTAACAACGGGGGTCTTGATGGCCCGTAGGCCACGCCCCCTTGACGAGCCCTGACTTAATGGGCTACTGGCACCCCTGCCAGGCAGCCTTTTGTAGAGATTAGCACCCTCTCCCCTATGCCGGGGAGGGTGCTGATCTCGGCATTTATTTTGTATAGGCTTGCCTGGCAGGGGACAGCGCCTCGCCTATTCAGCCTTAATGGTGGCGCTGCCCCCTCGCCAGCTGGGGAGGGGCAGCGTCACCATGAAGGCTGAAAGAGTGAGGCCACTGGAAGCAGAGGCCTTTTTCCTAAAGACTGAAACTCCCGCAAATCTGCGGGAGCTTCAGTATTTAGAAAGCGAGGCCTGTTTCCAGCAGCCTCACGTTTTCTCCATAATGGTGGCGCCGGCCCACGTGCATCACTTGATTAAAGGGATGCCTCGTAGGTGCGGCGCCACCATTATGGCTGAAAGGCATTTTTTTCTGAAGCCTGAAGCTCTCGCACACTAGCGAGAGCTTCAGGCTGTAGAAAAAAATGCCTTTTCGTGTAGTGGCTGTGGCTGCCAGGGAGATTAGTGGATCCCAGCAGGGCCCCGCCTCAAAACGAAATTTCGGAGCCTGCCAGGGCCCAGCCCCGGCAGGCCCCGGCCCACTTAAAGCCCGGGTAGTTGTTCCCACTACTCCAAAGAGGTGAAGGCCTTCTGGTTCGATGAAGAGAGCGGGGATCTGACGGCACAGCAGAGGGCGAAGGGTGCCAAAACCTTCCAAAGCATATTTTGTGGTTTCACAAGTCTGTTTCTTCATGCAGGAGACTTGGCTCCTTCTGTAGTTCAGTGAGAACACAGGTGATCGACCTGGAATGGCTGCGGAGCCCCTTCTCTTATCCAAGATTAGCTTTGTGCCAAAATTAAGGACTTTCAATAGAAGATCTGCTCTCTTGCAAGCATCCCAGACATGAACCAATCACGCTCCACAGTGGTCTCAGTCATCCAGGCACTCCAGACATTCTCGCCCCGGCAGTGTGGATTGGGACTAGACAGTCCCAGCCCTCTTCCTGGGCACACATAGATGACAGGCAGAAGCCCACAGAAGAGATTGGTTTTCGCTGTATGCTGCATGCCCAAATAAGGAAAACCCGGTTACTCGACCTGGGTGAAGGCATGGGACAAAATGGTCATGGGACAGAACAAAACTTTGCAGCTCAGCCATATTCGGGCCTGACCACAGTCTTGAGCCAAACGAAGTAAACACGGTCTAAAGTGATAAAAAGAAGTAAAGCATTCTAAAATGTAACTGCTGAATCCTCCCTCCACCTACTTCATGTCCAAGGTAGACAAGAGATCCTTGTCAAATCTTGCACTTACTGGCCTTTATGATCAAGTGGGCCTTCTGAAGAGCCTGTAGTACTATTTCCAGGTGTTTTACATGTTCTTCCCAGGTGGCACTGAAAACTACTATATCATCCAGATATACTAAGCAGAATTCATTCATTCAACCCATTTAGGACATGATTCGCAAGCCTTTGAAAAGTAGTAGGTGCATTCTCTAATCCAAAGGGCATTACCCTGAACTAATAAAGACCCTCTGGGGTTGAGAATGCTGTCTTTTCCTTGGCATGTGCTGTTAGGGCTATTTGCCAATACCCTGCAGTGAGGTCAAATGTGCTGCTGTACTTGGAGGCACCCAAGGTATCCACCAGCTCATCGGTTCTAGGCAAGGGGTGAGCATCTATCCTGGTGGCAGCATTCAGAGCCCTGTAGTCCACACAGAGCTTCATTTCAGAGGTACCTGCCGTTGGCCCCCGAACCACATGACTGGACCATGGACTACTAGAGGGTTCCATCACCTCAAGATCTAACATCTTGTTGACCCCTGTCTTGATGTAGGATCTCATCTTATCTGACATCCTGTTCCCTCTACTTTTGGTGGGTACACTGTCCCCTATGTCAATTTGGTGTTTGCACCAAGGTGTCAACCCAGGAGTCAGTGAGAACAAGGGGGAGAACTGCCTAAGCAAAGTTCTTACTTCCTCATGCAGGGTAGGAGTCAGGTGAGGGGCCACTTTGACAACCTCAATGGAGCCATCTGAAGGGTTACCCTGGAACAAGTCAGGCAGAGGTTCAGATTCCCTTTCTTCTCTGTCTTATGCCAAACAAAAGTAGTGATGCTATTTCAACCGTAGGGATGAAAGCCTTCAGCCTATCTATTTATGTGGAATACTTTGGGAGCCTGACCAGGTCTCCTAAGGTCCACTAAATAGTTTACCTCACCCAGCTGCTCCACAACCGTGTACGGGCCTAACCACTTGTCCTGTAGGGTTTTGGGCTTTATAGGGTTCATAATCAGGAATTTCTGTCCTGGGGTGAAGTGAATAAGTGAAGCTTTCTAGTCATATCAATGTTTCACCAGAGGCTGACCTGCCTTCAACTTATCACTGGCCTGATCCATCAGAAGGACTATTCTCTTCCTTAACCCTAGCACATAGTCTACTACATTGGCAGTGATGGAAGGAGTAGGGATTTTCCACCCTTCCTTGACTATGGCCAGTGGTCCCCTGACAGGGTGACCAAAAAGAAGCTCAAAGGGTCTGAAACCAACACCCTCCTGAGGTACCTCTCTGTGGGCAAATAGTAAGCATGGCAACAGGAGATCCCATGTTCTCCTTTGAGGTTTTTCCAGAGCCCCAGTCATGCTTTTGAGAGTGCTACTAAACCTCCCAACTAAGCCATTCATTTTTGGATGAGAAATCGATGAAAACATCTAAGTGACCGCAAACTCGTTCTACATGGTGTGCATGTACTTAGACATACAGTTGCTGCATCTGTCTGACACATCTTTAGGGAAGCCAACCCTAGTAAAAAGGCTTGGTAATGCTTTTGCAACTGACTTGGCAGTCACAGTCTTCAATGGGATGGCTTCAGGATATCTGGTGTCATGGTCAACCAGCACCAAGATAAACCTATTGCCAGAGGATATCTGAGGGTCAAGGGGACCAACAATATCAATCCCTACCTTCTCAAATGGCACCCACACCACAGTAGGTGGCGCCAATGTAGCCTGGATTATTGAACAACTCTTACCAGAAATCTGGCAAGTGGCACAACTCCTACAATGGCCTTCTACCTGGACCCCCATCTTGGATCAGTAGAACTGCATGGCTAGCCTCTACTTGGTTTTCTTTATCCCAAGGTGACCAGCTAGAGGAACTTCATGCACCAGTTGTAGGAGGAATCATCTTACTTGAAGGGGGACCACCAACCTCCTGTGGTCAACCTTCAGTAGACTCTGTGGGCTGACTGTACAGGAGCCCACCTTCCCAATACATCCTATGTTTCCCAGGAAGTTCGCCCTCAAGCTGGGAACATGCCTGTCTCCTTAGGCCTTATAGAGATGGCACTCACGTTGGCCCCGACTAAACTCTTCCCTATCAGGACCACCTTCAACCAATAAACTTTGGAATTCAGGATGGTCATGTGGGTTGAGAATTTCGGGCAGCACCTCTTCCTCATCAGGTTCAGGTGCTTGGCCAGCTATCTCCACCTCAGTGGTAGGTGAGTTAGGGAGAATGTTTTCTTTCCCTCTTCTGAGTGTCTTGACTCCCTTAGCCTTGGGTTTCCCCTTTGGCTTTGACTCCGCCTTGGACATGACAAGGACAGCCTTTGTTTGTGACCTTGTGCATGGTCTTTCTGCTGTGTCCCCCACAAGACCTAAGTCTCTGAGGTCATTTCCCAGCAGAAAATGTCCAGGGACTTGCCTCTGTACACTCGCATGTATCCTTACTACTGTATCATTATTGGTTAGATTTACAGGCATCACTGGGACCTTGAGAGAGGGGCCATTGGCTAGATTGGTGGGCATCAGGGGAGCTCTGGAAAGCTCGTCTCAGTTTACCAATGTGGAATCCACCACAGTTCTGCTGGCCCCACTATCCCTAAGGGCAGGAGTGTCAACTCCATTGATTATCACACTGTCTTTAAAGTAGTGCTTGGTATTATCAGGAATACTAGCATAAGCCTCTAGGATACTAATATTACTTCAGACTCTATCCCACCGGGGAAGGAGTTTGAAGAAGGATGAACCTGTGATAAGGTCTTCCTCCTCATAAGAGGGGAAGGCCAGACTCACAGAGGGGACCCCCAAGGTTTTGACCTTACATCTGGGGTCCCCCTTCACATGGTCACCTGCTCCACAAGCCACACAAGATCCACTGGGTCTTGGGACATAGGGAGGCTTACTGTAACCAGAGCTATGCTTGGGGGGATGATTCCAACTATTCTGAACATTCTCATGTGACTTACCATTGTTATGCTTTTTGTGGCCCTTATGGGAGGAGGTTTTATCAGATCCCTGCCCTCCTTATCTTTGTGCTTTTCCCTCTTCCTCCTGCTTACCGGGAGCGGGCTTGTCCTTATGGGAAACTCTGTGCCACACCCATAAATCTGCTGCACTGGCTAACTTCTTTGGATCTATGGGCCTCATTACGACTCAGGCGGTAAGGGTTTTACGGCGGCGTAAACAGCGCCAACCCTTACCGCCTGATTCCGAGGTCCCTTAGCGCCATGCTTTTAGCAGGTGTTAAAATCCATGGCGCTAAGGGACCTTGATGTTAATTACGCCACCGTAATTTACGGTGGCGTAATTAACACCTTCCCCACTCCCATTATGCCCTATGGGGCAAAATGGGAATGGGGAAGGGAAAATGGGGATTTACCGCCCCGCCAAGGTTGGAATGGGGCTGTAAATCCGCCAACCACCATGGCGTAAACGTAGTTTACGCCATGGTGGTAAAGTCACGGCCCAGGCGGTAACTTACCGCCTGGGTCGTAATGAGGCCCTATGTCCTTATAATCAGCCAAGTGCTGCTTAAGCTCCGGGGAACAAAAAGCAAATAAATGTTCAAGCATGACCACACAAATCATACCCTCAAAGGTGTTGACCTTGTAACCTTCCACCGAGACAGTCAGATTTTTCAAGGAATCAGTTACATATGAGACACAAGTATTACCTTCTTTCTTTTTGTAATCTCTGAATCATTTCAAGTATTGGGCAGAAGTCTTCCCAAACTTTAAGACCAGAGTTTGCTTTGATTTTGCAAAGTCTTTTCTGTCAGCCTTTGACATTTCCATAATGGCACTGCAGCCAGAATGGGTTAGTCGGCTAAGCAACCATGCAATCTTATCAGCATCTACAACTTCCTGCACTTCACATGCATACTCAAATGCAGTCAACCAATCCATGATGGCATTCTTGTCATCATACAAACTAAGCAGATCTTTTGGGAACCTTGGATGAAAGGCTAGACCCATTACCAGATCCTCTAGATGAGCCATTGGCAGCTTGTAACTTGGCAAGTTCCAACTGGTGATCCCTGTCCTTCTGTTTCTCTGCTTTCTCCAGTTCTAGCTTAGCCATGCAGAATGCAAGCTCCAGTTTAAACAGCCGCTCTTGTCTTTTGAATTCCAGCAGGGCCTTGGCCTCAGAGCCAGCAAAAGAAGCATGTACTCTACATCATCCTGAGCATCACCTGTCTCTTCAATGACGGCAGCAACAGTCCTGTCAGCACTGTTACTGGGAGTAGCCCCAGCACCTTCTGCACTGTCATCAGAGGGACAAGCTGAGATCTGGTTTTCCTGCCATTCTAAGATCTTTTGGATCATTTCAGCGTTTGTGCCAGACACTGACACACCTCTTTCTGTGCAGCTCTTCCTTAGAATTTCCGATTTGGAAGCACTCAAAGTTATGTTCGCAATTGCTTCCATGTTATAAGTGAGGCAGGTGGCTTTCAGTTAAATTTGAACTAAGGTCACTGGGCCTCATTACGACTCAGGCGGTAAGGGTTTTACGGCGGCGTAAACAGCGCCGACCCTTACCGCCTGATTCCGAGGTCCCTTAGCGCCATGGAGGTTTTAACACCTGCTTTTAGCAGGTGTTAAAATCCATGGCGCTAAGGGACCTTGATGTTAATTACGCCACCGTAATTTACGGTGGCGTAATTAACGCCTTCCCCACTCCCATTATGCCCTATGGGGCAAAATGGGAATGGGGAAGGGAAAATGGGAAAATGGGGATTTACCGCCCAGCCAAGGTTGGAATGGGGCGGTAAATCCGCCAACCACCATGGCGTAAACGTAGTTTACGCCATGGTGGTAAAGTCACGGCCCAGGCGGTAACTTACCGCCTGGGTCGTAATGAGGCCCACTGTGTTTTCTGGGTAAGTACAACCTGTGTATTTTACCAATGCGCAACACTGGGTACCCCCGATCTTATCCCACTGATGTACACCAATTTGTTAAGATGAATTTCTAAACTGACCTGGTGGGCAGAGGTTTAGGAAGAACAGGGGAACCTTCTGGACAAACCAGACCAATCTACGGTAGCTTGGCAGGCGGTCAAGACTTGATCACGACTTTGGCGGTAACCCTTAAATCCGGCGACAGCACTATTACCGCCGGATTTAAGGGTCTGCCAAATCAGGACTTCGGCGGATTTCGCCCCAGCTCTGAGCTCAGAGTCTCAGGAGGGGTGAGAGTGATCAGAAGCCCACAATGAGCCCACAAAGCAAAACACCACAGATTACCCTTAGAGAGATGTTTATCAAAAATACATTTATTATAGGCATTTATAACAAAACACGATTAAATCACAGTATAAAGAAAACAGTTACCACAAACACTTAGTCACTATATAACATATATACAAAAATGCGTTTAGCCTAATGCTGATGAACGGGGAGAAAATAACCACAACCTGCAACAGAAAGGGGTAAATTGAACACAGATATCACATTGGGCGATTCTTCATAGTCAATCCCTAGCTTATGTAGTCCAGCCTTAAGAAGTGAGGAGCCTTGTGCTCAAAGTACATCAGTGCGTTAACCAAGCACGGTCGTGCATAAACTGAAAAGTGGGTTCTATTCACGGGGCTGTAGCTGCTCAGGATGGGACTTAAGGCGATGAAGACTAAAGTCCTTTTCCTAGAGGAGGGTCTACCCTTGAGATACAGCAACCTTCAGAGTTCGGGAATAGCTGGGGAGTGCACGCTAGCCCAGCCAAGGTGAGAATCTTTTAAGTGGTTCTCGAGCGTAAAAACAGATGGATGTGTTACGGGGCCACTGGTAAGTCACCGACCCTCGACACATTCTAAACCAAACTTTGCCAGTCTAGTCCCTTCCGCTAGTAGGTTTCAACCCTGCAGTTACAGGACGCTCCGGCTCTCAGCGGCTGTCTGACGGGACGATCATCTGTGGCAGGACAGTAGCCTTTGCTCAGCTCTCAAAGAAAGGAGAAGGATCATTCTGGTGCAGCACGTCTCAGGACATGGCGAGGGGCAGGTCTGCAGGCACTTAGCGACAGTCACCACAGTGGGATGACACAGGGACTGCAAATGCATGTGGCATGACGCACCCTAATAAATCACAACTCGAGGAACTAGGACAACGTGTTTTGGCGTGAGAGGGTCCAGGACCACAAGGAGCCGATTCCCAAAGTCTTGAGTCTCAACTCGGGATGGGGTGTTCCTGTGCGGCACTCTGGGTTCGAGATGGACAGTTCACTGAATGGCCCAGGAACCCTTCAAAAGGGGCTCTTTGCAAGCGTAAGCAGGAGGTGCTGAGAGTAGCTGTTCCTACTACTCCAAAGGGTTGTAGCGCCCTTGAAGGCTTCTTGGTACGAAACAAAAGCAGGGCTTTGATGGGACAACAGCGAGGTCACGGTGCCAATCCTTCCTAGCACATCACTGGCGGTTCCTCAAGTCTGCTCTTTCATTAAGGATACTTGGAAGGATACTTGGCTCCTTATGAAGTTCGATGTGAACTTCAGTTGATTGACCTGGAATGGATGCAGAGCCCCTTCTCTTATCCAAGATTCGTTTTGCGCTCAAATCTCAGAGAGCCAATGGAAGATCTGCTCTCTTGCATGCACGCCAGGCCTGGGCCAATCATGGCCCACAGTGGTTTCAGTCATTCAGGCATACCAGACATACTGGCACCAGTAGTGTGGATTGGGACCAGACAGTCCCAACCCTCTTCCTGAGCACTAGCACATGTGACATGCAGGAGCCCGCAAAAGATGTGGTTTGTGCGGGAGGCTGCATGCCCAAATAAGGAATACCTGGGTCTCTCAACCTGGGTGAAGGCAAAGAGACAAAATGGCCAAAGGAGAGAACAAAAAACTTTGTGGCACAACCATTTTCGGCTCTGACCACAGTCTTTGGCCAAACGCGGTAGGGCATATAAAAACTAAATTAAAATACTTTAGAAGTAAACTGCTGCCACCAGTTCATCCTAGGCACACTTCTACATACACCAAAAAATCCTTAGAGGGTGGCTAGGGCCATACAACAAAAGGGCCCCTATGCTCGGTACTAGAAGGTACTTGGCACATAGATAAAAAGTTACCAAGAAATGGCAACATAGTCGAAGACTAAGGGTAACATAGTTTCCCAGTACTGACAGCGTGACGGGCGTGTCAGTTTCCCCATAACAAATGAGCGAAAGCCCAGAAGAGTGCAGCTGAAGGTTGTGCTCCACTGGAAAAAGTCTGGTTAGGTAAGCCAAAAAAAGCAAACGGTTTGGGGGGTTCACAAATGGAGGGAAAATTGCACCTAAGGGAAATCTTTTCTAACAGGCAGGAGGAAGGCTTTGCCCTCCCCCTTCTGAGATGCCTTGATGTACTCTTGGCCGTCATATCCCAGCTAAATATGACAGGGGGGACTGCGCACGTAGGCTCTGTCCACCCAGAGTATATGGGTCTATGTGTATGTCGTGCAGTGAACATAAGAAAATGTGTGCGGATTCGCCCCACACATTTTCCGGAGGTTCATCTACCATCATTCAATTTATTTATTTTTAAATTAAAAAACAGGTGAGCGCACACCCACCATGCAGATTGTTGAATTCCTCACATAGATACAGCACAGACACTGGTCCATCCACACACCAAGCCAGCTTCCACCGACTGCCCCTCACAGAAAACTCACTCACTCCACCAGCACGCAGCATTGCATAGCACATCCACATTCCACACACCAGCAACACATGACGTAATGTGAAGTAAGTACATTAATACACAATATTTTTATCGCGCACAGGACAATGAAAGCTGGAGTAAAATTGTGCAGGCACTCGAATCTGTGACCTGATGTCTTTGTATATTTCCCGGCAGGGAAGTGCTTCAATAGCTGTGCTAAAGTGCTGAAAAAAGACACCAGGAAAGTTGAGTGCATGAATAAAGACAGTCACGTGTGACTAAGAGGGCAAGATTTTCAGCCCCTTTGACCTTCTAAGGCTTCATGTTGGCGTGCGACAAACAAAAACAAAAAGGGACTGACACAGATAGGGGTCATTACAAGTTTGATGGTATCCCACCAGTAAATACAGCGGGATACTACCAAATGGAATTAGTCACCGGCACTTGGTATGCCGGAATTACCAGCATATTTCAAGTACCAGCAACAGCCGTAAATCCCTCTTGTAGATTGCCATTATTACCAGCACCAGTAATACTGGTGCCAGGAATATCGGTTGTTTTTTATCAGTGGGGCACCTGACTTACCTCCGGCTCTTGACTGGAGGTAAATCAGGCAACCCACTGGCAAACTTGTAATGACCTTCCAAAGAATACACGTTTTACGCCATAAATTGCACCTTGACTAAGTTAATAGAAGCCTGGTCTTAACTCTTGCTTCAAAGTGGATTCGCGAAGTTTGCAAGTGAAATAAGATTTAATCGGCTAGTTGGGAAAAAGTTCACCTTGCAGCTGACTCACAAAGGAGAGCAGGCTATGGGGTCTAGATGGTGCAAATTGCACCTGTGCATTCTCAGCAGAAACCATACATTTGGGCCTGATTTACAAAAGTGTTTTACAATGGCGCAAACCCATTGCAAAAAGGTTTGTAAATCAGGCCCAATTTGTATTCACCAATTAAGAAACTGGAACTGGGCTTTTGCAGATAATACTTTTTTGTGAGACTGCTTTCTAAGTTATGCCATGTCGGTGTGTGCTTCTTTTTAAGGGACATACACACTCTTCATTTTGAGATACCCACACATTCACTGATTGCTGATTCCTGGATAAGGTTTTGTGAATCTGGCTTATCACAACTTCTCTTTCTGCAAATAGATTATCAAAGATTTGCACTTGTGCAAAAAAAGTGGAGCAAATACATTTAGCACCTATGTTTCTGCTTTGTTAATAGAAAATGGTGCACAAAGGTTTAGCCCCAATCGGTATGATCTAAAATATGTTCACCTGGGGAACATTGGAGCAGTGTTTTTTTAATGATGTGTGCTGCATAACATACAAAGAAATGTAGTAGGCACCTTTTTGTTGTATGCTATATAGCAAACAATTTTTTAAAAAAGCCTGATTCATTTTTGCCTGTGCGCATTCGTTTTTAGTTAATCTGGATTGGGACCAAATCTCTTTCCTCCGTTTTGTATTGTCAAAGCATTTACTCACTTTTTTTAGCACCAGTGCAAATCTTTGATAATCTGTCCCCTGAAGTCACGTAATTCGCCATCGACGATCAAGCCACGAAAGCGACAGAAATTCGAGTATACAGGAAAGCTGTAATGGATTGTACTGGCATTTAATGCAGCCCACCGTAAAAAGGTAATGCAGTAACTCAAAATACGCCTATATATGTTGTAAACAAAGAGCGATGCGGGTAAGGAGCATCCGAGAAAAATGCCAACATAGAGGGCGCACAGCTTTGATGGCGCGCTGCGGAATGGCAGCTCCTAATGACCAAGAGGGCATCTGTTTTGTCTAACGGCGCTGACGTACTTTCCAGTCAGGGATATTAAAACGGCCGCGCTTTATTCGGAGACAGGCGGACAGGCATGCGTTAATGAACCGATCCATGCGTGAGCGCAGAGCCCACTCTGCCTGTACCTGCATGGGCAGCTTGTTCCCGCTCCGCCCACCCCACACTCTTCCCACCCCACACTCTTCCCACCGTTCGCGAGCCATTTGCGCGGGAGGGGCAGGCCGCAGAATCCTCCTCCAGCTGTCACAGCTAACCCTGCACTGGAAATGCTGCGGGGAACGGGGTTGCGCCCCTCTCCCACTCCCCCCGCCCCCCCTGAGACAAAGAGCACCTCTGAACTCTGGGCGCACAGCCTCGGGCCCGCCTTAGTTTGTGGAACTGCAGCACCCAGAACGCTGAGGCACTTCCTCCATCACGGATAAGACTGAAGTGTCTGCGTTTCCTATTGGATGAAATGTCAACATTTGGAGAAAAAAATGCCCGAATGAGATTTAAATTCTAATATTTGCTATTCTCGGCTGATTTCAAACCCCATTTTTTTAGAAGTTCATCTCAGTCCTTGGCAAAAGTGGCAGTTTACTCGTGAGTAAATAACTAAGAATTTACAACGGACTAACTTCAGGAGCGGAATTTTCACATTCTGTTTGCATATGTTTGGGGGTACCTTTCGCAACCCTAACTAACCCAACACCAGCAAAAATGGAAATTCCTGGAGGCATGTTGTTGAAATCGTTTAGAAATTTGTGAACACGTTGGCGCTCATGTTGTATAAATACAGAACATTGCATGTAGGGGACACATTAAGTTTACACTAACGTGCAAATAGGTACACTCTATGCAGTTTTAACAAAGGTGTAAATGCAGGTGTAACCACCGGTATGCCTGTGTTTTTGCGCTTCGTTGTGAAAATTGAGTAAACAGCGCCTTCTGTATAGGCACAGTATCTGCATGCTTTTTGGCGTTAAAACCAGTTGGATGTAGCATTGCCTGTGGTCACCTGACTACGGACACAGCAATGCACGTGTTATGGTCAGCTGACCACAGTTAATGTGAGTGCACGAATAAAGCAGATTCTGTTTAACCTCCAAGGTGCGTGGTTGTGCCTTTGTACTGCCGACAGTGCGAACGGTGTCCAGTCAACTGGTCGACGACAAACTGGTCGACTGCAATTTGGTCGACACCATTTGGTCGAATGCCAAATGGTCGAATTTTTTTTTTTTTTTATATATATATATGTGTTTTGTGGGTTTTCGTGTGGGGAAAAAAAAGAAAAAAGAAAAAAAGGTGGTTGGGGGGGGACCCCCCCAGAAAAAACCAAAAAATGGGTAAAAAAAAAAAAAAAATTCGACCATTTGGCATTCGACCAAATGGTGTCGACCAAACTGTCTGTCGACCAAATGTTTTCGACCATTTGACTGGTAACCAGTGCGAACTGCACGAGCACACCACAAAGGCACACTGGCGACGACGAAGCGAGCCCACAGCACCAGCTCATTGCAGTGTACCACTGCTCCTCTAACCAGCCTCACTTCCCGCTGGCTCAGGAGAGCAGCGGAGCGGGGAGGGACTCATCTCCAGCTGGCCCAGCAGCCCTCTACAGAAAGAGGGAAGCGTGACCAGGGCCCTGCAGCACCCTCTAAAAGTAAATATCACGTGGTGAGTTCAGATCTGGAAGGACAAGACAGCACCAGTAAAACAGGCTTATAGCACGAGGGACGCGTGTGGATAACAAGGCCCCAAGGATACAAGGGAGAGGCTGAGAAGTCACAGGGTTTCGTGTTAGCCCACACCAGTCCATCACGGCACCCGACCACCACATCCCTGAGAGGAACCACAATAAAGAGTCTCACGTTGAGTCAATCAACAAGGGTCGAGTGCCACAACATGCCACAGCATCATGTCTGACCCGGTGCAAGGCTAGGACCAGGCTGTGCCAGCTCCCGGCCCGGCATAAAAGGTCAGAGATGTGTTCCCGGTACCGTTGATAAGGCTGGTTGACACCATAGACACCAGCCAGTCCAGGTCCGAGGGGGACCAGGTGGATGAAAGAATTTGATGCCTACTTAGACGCAGTGGGCCTGCAAGAAGATAAACGCATCATTGGGTTGCTCACTGTCACGGCTGTCCCAGAGGTACAGGACATCTTTTTCGAATTGCCATAGATGTGGAATATAAATATGAAGACGTCAAGAAAATATTGAAGGAACATTTCACAACCCACAGAAATGTTGATTATGAAAGACACGTATTGCACACCAGAACACAACTCCTGGGCGAAAGCATGGACAAGTTCATGTCACGCCTCAGATCCAGAGTCAAACATTGTGAATTCCACTTGTACAGCAATCAGGAGGCCATCAAGTCCCAGGTAATTGCCGGGTGTGAGTCCCTAATACTAAAAGAAAAACTGCTACAGGCATCACACACGCTAGCTGCAATCCTTGTCCTGGCAAGAACGTCTTCAGCCCTGGATCTTCAAATACCCACGCTGAGCAAGACACACATTTTGACAATACCAACCATTAAAGAAGAAGGAATAAACAAGCTCATGTCTCAACAACATGCTTCACAAGATGCCCGACAAGAAAAATGACAGTGTTTTCGATGTGGGTATGATCTCCCTGACGATGAGTCATGCCCGGCCATCGGCCAAATATGTTCTGCATGTAGGGGTGAAGAACATTTTCACGCCAGGTGCCGGAACCCAAAGGCCGGCGAGAGCTAGCTCTTCAGAACGGAAACCACACCGGCACAAGTCCCCACCCCGGCACCACCGGGAATACATAACGAGGATCCCTGAAAGACGAGACCATAAGGAGAAACGCCACACGAGAGGAAAGAATTCTCAGTCACAAAACAACCGCTGCAAAGGTAGGAGACAGATCCACATCTCCACACGAACACGCCATCCACAAACAAGTCTGAATCACAATCTAGCATGGACAGGAAGAGAACAGGATACTTATATGCCCCAGGCATTATATGGTTATATGGTGCTGAGATCTGGGGAGGTAAATTTACCAATGAAATGTGTCAATTAGAAGGACATTTCTTTAAATCATTGTTTAGGTTACCTAGTACAACATCATGTGAATACATTTTATTAGAAAGCGATTTCAGATTTGCGAAAGACATTTTGGAATATAAATCAGCAATGTTATATGCAAAATTAAGTATGCTAACTACTAGTACTTTTGTGGTTGAACTGATGACTACATTTATCATGGAGGGGCGTAGAAAACTGTTTTCATCTTTAAGTAGACTACACACTGTTTATGTGAAATGGGCGACAGTTAATGCAAAGATTCGGCTACTCCTAAAGCAAGTTAAGATTAAATAACTTTTACAAGGAGTGATATATAGCTATGCAAAGGAGCACAACATGATTACCCTGTCCACCAAATCCACAAGTGGTTTATTTTTAGAGCATTGGACATTAACATCTGTGAAACCCAAATATCAATATGCCTTTCCCACTGCAGCAATTGTGAGACAGTATCTTATGTTCAAATTTAACCATTGCGACACAATGGTAATCCTAGGAGCTAAACTGGGACTTGTGAGAAATGTAAGGTTTTGTAGATTATGTGGTATGTTAGAAATTGAAACTGCCAAACACCTGTTATGTAACTGTGAGAGTCTTGTACCCATTCGCGAAAAGTACCTTTTACGCTATAAGAATTCTAGTCCATCTGAGGATGTTGAAATCATTTGGAAAAGATTGATGGAAGGTAACGATATTAACTTGGTATATCACATGATGAAATTTTATGCATTAGTTTTAACAATTTTAAAGGACCTATCGGGACATTTTTGTATGAATAATTTTAAATAATCATGGATTGTGTGATTTTGTGTTTTAATCTGTTTGTAGATGTAAAGCCATTTTTTGGCTATGAACATATTATAAATAAATAAATAAAAATATATGCCCCAGGCAATCCCACCGCATCAGAACAAAGTCCCACTCTTCCGATATCCATTCAAGGACAAGACTTTGAGTTCCTCGTTGACTCAGGGGCAACCATCAATGCTATGCCGGAATCAGAATATCTGAAACTCGCAAATAAACCCAAACTGAAAAGAGCACGAGTGGCCATTCATGCATACGGGGCCAAGGAACCTCTCCCGTGCCTGGGCGCTTTTAAAACCCTCTGCCGACACAAAGACAAGCAAGATCGCATACTAGTCCACATGCTGGCAACAGAAGCTGCAAGTGGATGTGTACTAAGATTCAAGTCGGCTGTTCAAATGGGAATGATACACATACTATATCAGATTATGGCAAATAAATATATCTCGCCTGCTGTCAAGATAGCAGCAAGTTTTCCACAACTATTCAAAGGAATAGGGAAGCTAAAAGGGCGAAAGACCCAGTTGCACATTGACCCAACAGTGAAACCCATAGCCCAATACTTCAGGGGTATCCCTTTCAATATTCAACACCAGGCAGAGAAAAAACTGTCCGCTGTAGTAAACGCAGACATAATTGAACCTGCACCAGGACTAACGCCATGGGTCTCTCCAGTGGTGCCAGTACCAAAAAGGGGCCAGATATGCCAAATAAGGCTGTGTGTGGACATGCAGGCACCCAATCAAGCCACCCTCAGGGAGCATCACCAGTCACTGACATGATGCATCTACTCAACAGGGCCACGGTTTTCTCCTGCCTAGACCTAAACAAAGGATACCATCAGATTGAACTCTGTGAAGAGTCGAGGTACATCACGACCTTCACAACCCACTTAGGACTATTATGCTATAAACGCCTTAGCTTTGGGATTTCCTCAGCAGCGAAAATATTCCAGGAAGAAATATGCAGGATCATATGTCACATACCGCACTGCATAAATTACAGTAATGATATATCTTGATATTCGGTCACTCCCAGGAAGCCCACAACGTCACTCTGATCAAATTCTGCACAGCACTCAACAACACCAACCTGACACCTAACAAAGACAAATGTGACTTCAAAAAGGGTACACTAACATTTTTCAGCCACATTCTTTCCGAAAAAGGAATTTTGCCTGACCCGGACAAGATCTGTGCATTGACAGAAGCACCTCGTCCAGCGAACGTTGCACAAGTAAGATCATTTCTGGGCTTGGCAAGTTGCTGTACTAGGTACCTGCCAGATTTTGCCACCACTAGCGCCCCTCTTCGCTTGCTCATGATGCAGGACAGAGCTTTTGAACGGAGTCCTTCACAGCAGGAGGCCTTAGACACAATCCGGAAAGACATTGCCTTTCATCAACCCCAACACACATACCGAATTGACGGTGAACACAAGCCCGGTGGGTATCAGGGCAGTCCTGGCTCAGCACTCAGGAAGTAAACACGCGCAAAGGAAAATAGTATCCTATGTCAGCAAGAGCCTCACAGAAGCTGAACAGAGGTACTTGCAGGCAGAAAAAGAAGCCCTAGCTGTTGTGTGGGCGTGCAAACATTTCCACCTGTTCCTCTATGGAAAACTATTCACGATAATTACAGACTATCAGGCTCTCGTCACCATTCATGGGACACCGACTGCTCAGATGCTGCCCAGGATAGCAAGATGGGGCCTGTGCCTACATGAGTACAAATACATGATCATACACAAGCCTTGGAAAAATGACAATCCAGTGGCATTTCTTTCTCCTGACCCGCTTGCTGGCCCCCAGACATTGAGCAACTGGGTAGATGATTACATAAGCTACATCATCCACCACCCGGTGCCACCAGCCATCTCGATAGCGTAGCTAACAAAGTGCACGGCGGAACACACAACGCTCCTGCTAGTCACATTGTGCATCAGAAACAGATGGTGGACCGCAGCTCGAAATAACCTGGCTTTTGATGTGCAGTTAGTCAAAATGCTCACCAAAGACGAGCTGTCCATATCTCCCTCATCTCTGATACTAGAGGGGGACCGGATTGTACTGCCAGCAGCCCTCCACCGACGCACAGTTGACATTGCGCATGAAAGATACAGGGGCATTGTGTTACCAAATGCATGCTCCAGAGGAGAGTATAGTTCCCAGGCATGGACAAAATGATAGAAACAATGCTGAAATCCTGCCATACATGTCTGAGTTTGCAACCTCCAGCATTGCCTGAACCTCTGTACATGACCTCACTCCTGGAAGGGGTGTGGGAGAAAGAGCAATCGAATTTTCTGGCCCACTGAGATCGGGAGAATATGGACTAGTAGTACTAGATGAACACTCAAGATATCCGAAAGCAGAAATAGTGTCCTCCACAGCGGCTACAGCCATTATAACCGTGCTAGATCAGATTTTCTTGGCATTCAGAGCCCCCAAGGTGGTCAAGTCAGGCAATAGCCATCCGTTCACAAGCAGATACTTTTGTGATTTTGCCACTTACATGCGCTTCCAACACTGCAAGGTCACGCCACTTTGGCCCCAGGCAAATGGGGCTGTGGAGCGATTTATGGCAAATGTTAAGAGGGTCATACGCATAGCAAACAGTGCCCACATGCCCGTGGAACAGTCACTGTACCAGCTCCTGCAGGATTACCGGAACACGCTGCATAGCTCAACCGGAACGTGCCTGGCTGAACTAATGTTTGGTCGCCGCATACATTCAATACTCTGCATTTATTTTACTCTCTAGCTAGTCCTGGTACATGCCTAGCACATGATACCTCTACCTATTGGTTAGCTGCAACCTCATCTTACCTATAGCCATGCTGCCCTACTTGTGTAGTGAGCCCCTATCCTGGGTACATGCCTCCCTGTCACCTAGTTGATTCTATAAAACAAAACACTAATTGTGCAAGCTAATACCTTATCTGTCCCCTACCTGTTTAACTAAACAAACTAATCTTTGTGCCAGCTGCATTTCGAGGAGGATTTAAAGTGCAGTTTCAAATATGACCTTTCTGATTTTATAATTCATTTTCTTCTGTGGAAGGCAGGGGGCACATGCTCTCTAGTCAATAATTGCCCCACTACATTCCCCCCTCTGGTTGAGTCATCGACCATGCCTTAATTTTGTCTCATCATATTATAGCCATCCTTTGTCAGCCTCACTCTGGTGACCCCCTAAAGTCACCTCCTTGTGCTACGTATTCTGCTGGACTGCACGTCATAAGCCAGCACTCACCATTGTTGTCACATTTCATCCAGTGCTCATTGTAGTTATGGGTATCTTTTGGACATGTAAACAATGCTCCAGGTTGTCTAGCTGGCTGTCCCAATGGGTACATGGAACAGTAAACTTCATCATCAGTTTGAGTGTACTGATGTACGGTGCCAGCCACATTAACCAATACTGTCATTTGAAGTGCCTTCTTGCCAGTCTTTTTATATTGACTTATTGCTATTCTCAAGATGCAAAAAGCCATTAGGACCAGTACCAAAATTGCCAACAGAAATTTCAATGCAACTGTCAGTGAGGTAGGCATCCAGGAGAATAGATAACTGAACCAGCTATCGTCTTCAATGTCATCCACTTCTTCCTCCATTTTATCATGCAGCTCTTTCAGGGAGTATATGGCCTCTGTCAAGATCCCATTCTCCTCATCATGTGCGGGTACATTTGTACAGAAACTTGGCCCTATTTTGTGCACACTCCTCCCTCTATGGCTGTGAGGAGTTCCAGAACATACCTTTTCTGTATTGTCATCAATCTTACCGCTCATAATTCCTCCTTGATGGCATTAAAGTCTTTTATTGTGACATTAATAGTTTGTAACAGTTCCCAAGTAGTTATCTGGATCCAATGTGCATTTGCTGCTGCTTGCAGGCCAGGCACTAGAAAGGATGTGAAGAACATTGTTGTTTTACCAAACAACGTATGACTCTCTGGGATTTCATTGAATGCAAACAATGTATGACTCTCTGGGATTTCATTGAATGCAGCATTGGCTTCTTTGGAAAAATAGTTATTTCTTTTTGTGTGTTTTAGACCTATGGGTCTTTTCTTCCTGTTGTGTACCAATGTCAACCTCACTTTGTGGTATTACTAATGCTCGTGCATTTAGTAGCACTATTGTACATATGCCACCGAAGTTGGGTGGAAGCTGCATATAAGCTCTTGTATCGCAGGCCCAGTAATGGTCCATTAGTACAGCTGTGCCACCTTTCATACCTGGTAAATCCATAATGTGTTTGCACCCTTCATTGTCGCCAAGATTTACCGAACCATTATTTCTAAAGCATAATGTTGGTGCTTGTAGTTTGGTTAATGGTAGTGATCCTGCTTCATCTTCCACCCATGTTAACATTTTTGCAGTTTCTTTCCATTCCTCACTGCATACTCTGTCTGCATGTTTTATCACTTCTATTGGTGCAGTCCATATTGCCTCTGCTTTGCATCCCATTATTCCATCAACCCATACTCCTGAGGAATATACTTTCCCTTTTATTGTGGTCTGTCGGCACAATAAGGTATCAAATTAAACTGGGCATCTGTACACCTTAATATTTGGTGATCCACTACTTCAACATCTCCTCTTTGTGGACCTGATAGTATGTACTTGAGCACCTTACTTTTCATTCTTATACTCACCATCATGTGTGCCTCTTTTACATAGTTGTCTACGTATGGAAATTCTGGTCCTGTGAGATACTTCATCATGGCCGATTGTCCCCGAAATTGACCTCTGGTCTGGCATACTGCTAGATGTACCAAGCAGTGTGCTCTGTACTCAGGTGCTTCTTGAGGTATAAATACTCGAGAGGCTGTCATGGCATGGGGGATATGTGAGCAAACAAAGCAGCTTTCCCTTGATCTCTCTCTTCCCACCTTCTCCATTGACCTATACCATGATTATCATTCAATATTTATGGAATTATCAAAATATATTCTAATGTAATATTCATCATCTGCAATACTTCTCCTGGCCCTTACTTTCTCCACAACTGGGCGGAATACCATTTCCTGGTCTAACTGGAAATCTACTTTTTTCTTTTATTCAATTTTTATTGTTTTTTTCGAGGCAACAAAGAGCTTATTCAAAACATAAACATTGGGCACATACCCGTAACAATTCCAGCAAAAAGCCATAGATCTCTGATGTATTCACCCACGCTGCCCCCTTATGACTGTCGGTGTTTAATCGACTCCCCTTAGCCAGGTGCAATGTGTTCTATACTGAGGCCGATTTCAGGCCGGGTCGAGGGCCCATGTTGCCCTCCAGGTGAGTCTTCCGTGTTGACAAACACCTCCATGAATTGCAGCCAGTCGATCTCTATCTGCGCACTTGAACCCTTTATCATGGCCATTAGTCTATCCATAAAGTAGATGTCCTTGGCCACTGCCACCCATTCTTTCCTTATAGGAAGGGCTGCTCTCTTCCATGTCCTAGCCCGCGCGGCTCTGGCTGCCAACAGTAGTGAGTGTGACATATCAGGGAGTTTCTCCCAGTGTTCATCCTTTTGCTGTAATCCAAATATTAGTAGAATTGGGTCTTGTGGGTAAACCCCCTCCCCCGCCTCCTTGAGCCAACTAAGCACTTCCGACCAGTAAGCTTGGACTTTTTTACATGACCACCACATGTGCCAATAGTTGGCTTGTTCCCCACATCTGTGCCAACAGACAGGGACAACATCCGGGAACATCCTAGAGAGGGTGATCGGGTCATACTGCCACCTATGGAGAAGTTTGATGGCATGGGTCTTGTATTGGCATGAGATCGATGTCTTGAATGCCCTGCTACAGAGTCGCCCCCAGAGACCATCCCCGATAGCACAGCCCAGGTCCCTCCTGGGGGATCAAGAGTGCTCCATAAAGGAGGGAGATGAACCCTTTCGTTTCTGTGTGGGGAATCTAGGATTTTTTCGATCGGGGTAAGCTTTCTTTGTATGCATGGCTTTAGTCTCGGCTTCATTAGGATTCCCTTGAGTCGAAGGTATAGGAGCGGGGAGAGTCTGCCGATTCCCAGTGCCTCCTCAAGCTCCTGGATAGTTATGAAAGTGTCCTCTCTCACCAACTGGCCAACCCTACAAAGTCCCGCGTCGAATCAGGACTGGTAATGTTCATGGCCTGGGATTTCCTCTAGCACTGGCGTGGACCAGATGTGGCTCAGTGGCGAAGGCCATGTGGTCACTTTCTCACTATTTCCCTTCCCTGCTAGTGCTTTCCACATGGTTCCTAGTATTGGGTGGTCCCTAATTCTTTTTGGGAGCTTCTGCAATTGGACTCATAACCATTCGCCTACTGTGACTGGGCGTAGGTAAAAGTTTTCGAGCTAGACCCATTGTTTGTTGGGGTCCTCTCTGAGGTGAGGGGCCAACGCCCTGAGTTGTGTCACTCTGTGGTAGGCAACCCCCCTCTTTCTTTGTGGAGGGTGATGGTCTTGTATCCTATTCTGGGTCTCGGGCCTGCCATATGAATTTAGTTATGCGCTTTTTGGCTTCTCTGAGGTACGTTTCTGGAGCCTTCCAAAGGGAGCATCTGGACGACATACAACACCCTGGGGAGCAGATTCATTTTTATGGCATTTATTCTTCCAATCCACAAGATTTGCCTCTTCCCCCAGCCCTCCATGTCCCTGAATAACTTATCGAGCAGTGGGGGGTAATTTGCCTTGCTCAAATCCTCATTGAGTCTAACAATATTGATCCCCAGGTATTTTATTCCATCCGTGCAGATTTGGAGGCCCAGGGGGATCAGTTCTGCCACATTTCTATCCGTGTCTGACGCAAAGGGAAAAATCATTGATTTGCCTATGTTTACCTTGAAGCCCGAGAAACGACCAAACACTTCAATAACCTGCAAGGCAGCTGGGACTGACCTAGTGGGTTCCCTCAGATGCAGCAAAATATCATCTTCATAAAGGCAGAGCTTGAAGGTACGGTCTCCTACGTCAATACCCCTTACCATCAGAGAACCTCCGAGGTATTCTGTGAGTATCTCTGTGGTCATGACAAAGACGAGCGGGGAGAGGGGACAGCCCTGCCTCGTCCCTCGTTGGAGGCTAAAGATACGTGACAGGTGCCCATTGACTGTGACTCTAGCTGATGGGGATACGTATAAAGCCTCGATGGCTTGCCTGATATTCGTTCCGAAGCCCAGCTTCTCGTGTACCCCATGGAAGAACCCCCAGTCCACCCGGTCGAATGCCTTTCCGGCATTGATGGACACTAGGACCGGGTTCTGCCCCCTCGGTGCAGCCTCCCTCATGACATGCAGAGTTTTACATAGGGTGTCCGCCCCCTGCCTCCCCTGTATAAAGCCCAACTGGTCAGAGTGGATCAACCCCGGCATATGGCCCTCCAGCCTCGTAGCGATGATCCTGGTGAATAGTTTCACATCCACGTTCAGGAGCGAGATTGGTCTGTAAGACCAGCAGTCTGCTGGATCCTTCCCTTCCTTTGGAATAACAGTGATTAGTGCTTTGCCAAAGGACGGGGGTGCCCTCCCTGTCATCATTATGTTAGAGAATAGACCTGCTAGGAACCCCACCAGTTGACCCGAGAAGGCCTTGTAGAAGCCTGCAGTAAACCCATCCTCCCCTGGGGCCCTGCCTAGCTTCAGTCCTGATATTGCTTTGAGCACCTCCTCCTATGTTATCAGAGCGTCTAGGGCTGAAGCTTCTGGGGTTCCAAGGACTGGCAGGGTGAGCCCACTAAGATATGCCTCGAGTGCTTCCTTCTCTACCTCCCCTTCCCGCCCGTACAGGGTCTCATAGATGCCGGCGAATTCCTCTGCTATGCCTTCTGGGTCTGATCTTTCCCCCTCTTCACCACTCGCGATTCTTGCCACCCATCTGTCCGCCCTCTGGCCACGAAGTTTAGCCGCCAGCATGGCGTCGGCCTTGTCTCCTTTTTCATAATATCTCTGATGCAGGTGTTGAAGTCCCGCTACAATTTTACCAATCTCCAGCTCCTTCAGTTCTTGTCTCTTCCCTCTTGCTATGCCCAGATCCCTCTCCTTCTCTTTCTCCTCTTTCCCTTCCGACCTTTCCAGAGTAAGTATCTCTGACCTCAACCTGTGAGCCAGGAGGGTCCTCAAACTCTTTTTGGAGGCCCCCTCACTAATTAGCCTACCCCTCCAGGTTGCCTTCGCTGCCTGCCAAACCGTTTCCCGGTTCACTTCTCCGGTATCGTTTAGCTTGAAATATTCTCTGATCGCCGTCGTCATCTCCTCCTTAAAAACTGCATCCCTTATTAGGAAATCGTTACATCTCCATAAGGATTCCCTGGATTTCAGGCCTGATATGCTGATGTCTGACCAGACCAGGTCGTGGTCCAATAAGCTGACCGGGCGGATCTCGCAGGCGTCTATTCTGCTCATGTAATGGTGCTCTGTGAATACATAATCTATTCTCGTCCTGGTGCCATGGACTGCGGAATAGAAGGTATATCCCTTTCCGATTGGGTGTAGCTCCCTCCATATGTCCACCAACCCCTGCTCCCACATTAGGTCCCGGAACCCCTGATGCGGTCGTCCCCCTCTGCTGCCTATAGGGATGGTCTTCCCACTATGGTCTAACTCCCGGTCCACTCACATATTGAAATCCCTACCCAGGAGAAGGAGCCCTTCTGCTTTGGCCATCACCTCTTCCAAGGCCTCTTGAATGAATTCCATCTGACCCACGTTGGGGCAACATATGGCTGCTAATGTGATT
This sequence comes from Ambystoma mexicanum, assembly GCF_040938575.1. Classification (NCBI taxonomy): domain Eukaryota; kingdom Metazoa; phylum Chordata; class Amphibia; order Caudata; family Ambystomatidae; genus Ambystoma; species Ambystoma mexicanum. Next base: position 200,915,132 of record NC_090940.1, read on the forward strand.
CTGGAGTTATGCAACTTGCCCGACACCACCATCACTCTCCCATCCTCCCTTCCCCACCGGGTTACCTCTGTTAATTTTTGGTTCCTGTGAAGTAAGATACCAACTCCACCTCTCTTTGTATGGCCGGACGCCCAGAAGGTCTGGCCCACATGCGATCCTGGGATGGCCCTCTCCTCCCCCCTCACTGTTCTGGTCTCTTGCACAAAAAGAACATCTTCTCCTGCATTTTTCTTTTCCCTCCCCAGAAGAGAGCGCTTTGTTGGGGAGTTAAGCCCCTTAACATTGAGGGAGCCTATCCCGAGTGTCCCGACCCGGCCTTTTCTCTCATTGTCTGCCATTGATTCTTTGCCTTGTGTTCATTATGTTCCCGGTCCTGTAGGGGCTGCCCTGTTCCCTCTTGAAGCTGGATAGCCCGAGAACCCCTAACCCCAACTCCCTCTCCTCCCCCTTCTCTTCTCCCTCCCCTGTTCATGATGCCTGCCAACGGGCAAGCCACCAGGGTGAAAGCATGACCGTACACCGCAGATCTCTTGTTGGAACCTGTGTCCCCGGCCGGGCTTGCTTAACTACTGTCCTTGCAATCCCTGATAATTTGTCTGTATTCTCCTAGTCCTCTCCAGCCTCCGATGTCGAGGTGTTTGGTTTCTTGAATTTTCTTCTGCCCTTTGTCTTCTTAGTGGACCAGGGACCCTCTGCTTCTCTCCTGATTTCTGACAATGCCAGGGTGCCCCCCATTTCCCTCCTCCGGGGCATCTCCCTTAAGCACTTGCAACACTTGCAAGGCTTCTTTGCCGCTAGTCACTCTGTAGTCTACCCCCGCTCGTTCGAAGGATAGGGCGAATGGGAAGGACCACCTATATCTTATGTCTTGGCTGGTGAGCCGCTGGGTGAGCGGACGGCACTTTCTTCTACTGGTAAGAGTGCGGGTTGATAGATCTTGGTAGATCCTGATTGTATCCCCTTCAAAGATTAAGCTCCCCAGACTTTTTGCCCTCTCCAAAACCTCAATTGTCTCTCTATAGCGGAGGAAGCGCACTACGATGGTCCTTGGGCCTCCCCCAGCACCACCTCCATCTCGATGCGCTCTTTCAAGCTGGACTTCCTTGCCCCCCTCCAACGTGAAGAGTTGGTTTATTAAACCTTGTACTTTTCTCCCCACGTCGGCTGCTGTCTCCCCTCTCTCCTCATTCACGCCCATAATGCGCAAATTATTTCAGCGTTCTCTGTTTTCTAAGTCGTCCATCTTCAAAATGATGTCCTCCTCTCTTATTTCTAGGTCTGTTAGCCTCGCCTCGTATTTCATATCCAACAGGTCTGTCTGGAGGTGGTTATTTTCCATCCCTTCCATTTTTTCCTCCAAGGTATCCACTCTCCCCCTGAGATCTACTATTGAGGCCTCTGTATCCGTGCAAATTGCTTTGATCTCCTGGAGAATGTCCTTGAGATCATCCTTGGTAAGTGCTGCGGATGGGAGGTCGCTGCCTGCGGGCATGGTTGCTCTGGGGGCGTCACTCGAGGCTGTTGGTAGCCGGCGAAAGCGCTGAAGAGAGGAGATTGCCCTGGAGGCTGGGGTCTGCTCCAGGATCTTGCTCTTTTGGTCCCCCTGGGGGTGGTGCCGTTATCAGGATTCCCCTGTGCGAGCCCCAATGTTCAACTCAGCCGTCCCGGTCCTACTTCGTTTCCGGGATATCGTGTTCCTGGTGGCTGGGCTTGGTGTTAGCCCGAGGCCCTGTGGGGGTTACAATGCTTGGGGCTGGGGCCTACTTTTCAAGTTAGGCCTCTGTTACAAGGTCCGGGGGAGGCGCAGCATTTATCACAAGGCCGAGGCCTCCCTGATCCTCTTTCTGGCTGAACAGATTGCCAGGATACAGTCCTGGAGCGATGGAAGGGGAAGGGGGGTGGACCCTCACCACTGTGTCCTCACCATTCAGCTTCCCCCCCACAGCCTCCTAACCTCCTCTTGGTCGCTGTCTCCGGGTTAGGCCCTGCTGGGTGACCACCCCGGCCTGGTGTGCATCAATAGTGCCCAGAGGGCTGGTGCTCAGGGCTCGGGCTTATCCTCTCTGGGTGCTGCAAAGTGCAGATCTCTGTTGGGGCTTCCACGCTCCGGGGATGGGTCGGGGGCCCCTGTCACCATTCGAGGCAGCAGCTCCTGAAATCCCGGGGGGTGCTCCCCTCCGCCCCCCGCTCCGGTGTGCTGGTAAACGGTGGGGGTCCAGGAGATGCTCCTCTCGGCCCACGGGCCCGTGCAGCACCTCGTCTTGGCAGGGACCACGTAAGAAGATTCTTTGCCTGAGGCTGTTTGCTCTGGGACAGCGCCTCCTGCGCCCGCCCTTCGGACGTGCTCTGTAGATGCGGGGGGAAGGGCGATCCCAGACACTTCGGACCTCTCTGGGGTCCTCTGGGGGGCCGACGGCGCTGTTGGGCTAACTGCCTCTGGGGTCCCAGGCACGCACTGGGCTCCGCCGCAGGCGTCCTCCCGACAGCCCTCACCCGGGGCCGTGGTCTGGGTCTGCGCTGCGGTGGGTCCCTGGGCACACTCTCTCGTTGGGGCCAACTGCGCGGGGTGCAGGTCCTCTTCGGCAGCACTCAGTGCTCCCGGCTGGGGACTGAAGAATCGCACTAGGCCTTGCGGTGCCGGCAGAGCACGGGCCTTACACGTCCGACATGCTCCACGCCCCCTGGTGGTCTCCTTGTTTTTTAACTTCTTCACTAACATTATGCCATAGGGACACATTTATCTTATCATAATCAGTTAAATGCAATGTGAGATAAAATAAGAAATGAAAACAACCAAAGAGAAAGGAAAACAGAACACCGCAATAGCCAGAATGTCTGTCGTGTGTAGATGTGTCCTGCAGCATATTGTTCGGGGTATTATTTGATATCAGGAACATAAGGATATGAAAACATTTGTACAGTTTACTTAGTAACAGCCAATAGTAGGTTATTATTTTTCAATGGTGAGTAAGGCGAGCTGTATTTACCATTTTCAAAACATTTTACAACTACATATAATGACAATAATAATAGATTTGATTGATGATTTTCAAACCACTTCCACTATTATGTGGTTCATTAAAAAATATAAAACTATAAAAAATAGTGCTGGAAAAAACATAAAAATATAAAAAATGTGGAAAATAGAAATAGTCCCAATAAAAATGTAAAGATAGAAAAGTAGAAAAAAATAGTCTGTTGTAGATCTATGCTCTTGTAAAAAAAATAGTATGAAAAATAGTCCCAGTACAATGTAAAGATAGAAAAGTAGAAAAAATATTCTGTTATAGATGTATGTTCTTGGGAAAAATAGTCCTCAGCATCAACAGAAATACTTTGCGGGTGATGTATTCCAAAAGTCGTCAGCATCAATTCCTTTCTTATTGTTCCAGGGATAGTTCAGCCTCAGAGTTCAGCATCAGTGTTCCTCAAGTGGTGCAATGTGATTTATATCTTCTTTATTCTCAAGTTCCTTATTCCTTTTATATTCTTTCTCAGCATGCACGTGAGCTATTGTCATCGGTCTGGTTTTGTTCTCTTCTCCCTCGGGATCCTGGTAGCTGGGCGGCACTCTTAAATCGTCTTATGTTGGCTATGTTGACCCACAGGAAAAAGTTGACAACTGAAGTGGTATTCAATTATATTTCGTGTTTTTCTGGGCCTTTAGCGACACCTCCCCTTCCTGTCAAGAAATGAAAGAGAGAGGTATTTAGTCATGGACATCAAATAGTCATGTAACTCATTTACAAACACAGTCGCAGTGCTTTGGGCATCTGTTTGCACGTGCATGAGCAAGGTAATGGGCATCTGCATCCTGCGACCTGTCACCAACTCATAAGGAGTCAGGTGATGGTCTGAGCCTTGCTTATTGCGCAGGGCAAAAGGAGCCAGTGCAAGGCTATGCAGTGTGTCACGCAATCTTGCTAATCCTGCTAACCTGTGATGCCCAAGAGTTTTGTGCGCTTTATAAATGTTAAAAAAATAATAATAATAATCTCCATGACCCTCTCTGAGATTCTTTCGCCATGTATACAGCAGTGCAGTGTTGCAAGGAGATTCTGATGGCACTATCACTCCCTGCTTAATGAGCAAATATATTGTTTCATAAATGCCCTCATCTGTTTCTTTTGACATTGGATGGTGTTTTACTCGAGGTAAAATTGCCCCTTTCTTTAATTTTATTTTTACTGCTCCGATTCCTTCTAACAACCCTACATTATATGGACTGGTCTTCCATAGTGTGCCGGGAACCTTGCCAAATCTTCTTTCATAAATGATGGTACTTTTTTAGCTACCATTATTTGTTGTGGCACCTCTGCATATTCTATTCTCAATTGACAAGGTATATTGATCTCAAACAATACCTCATCAGAAGAGTCTCTGTAGTCGAACAACTCATCATCTGTCAACTGGGTCAGTCTGTGTGATGCGTCAAGTGCTACTAGTGTGTGCCAACTCACCCTTTCCTCATCAGTGCTGTGAGAAATCACTCTATCCTCCCTCACTACAGCCATCTCTAGTTCACTTTTAACCAGTTCTCCTTCAGTTACAACTGTAGGTATCTGTGTTCTGAATACAAAGTCTGCGGGTAGTCTCAATAACTGTCCCTCAATGTGGGGAAGCCATGCTAACATCACTTGTACTCCATAGAAAAATACTTCAGGATCCACTGGTACTCCCCTCTGTACTTTCTGCCCATGAAAGGCTTGTATGTATTATTTTGCTGTCTGGTAATATATGCCTGGTCTAGAGCATATTATGCCGTCCTCTGTGAATGATATTGACATATTGAGTTTGGCCATAAGATCTCTTTCCAATATGTTAACAGGTGTCTTCCTGGAATACAGGAATGGGATAGCTGCCCTCTGATCTCCTACTGTCGCAGTATTTTGTTGTCCCAGTGTCAACTAAGAAGGAAAGTTTCCGGTCGCCCATAGATATCTTCACCCTCTGTTCCTGCTCAGTGTCTGGTTACTGATAGGATAGGGCACATCAAGCTATTTTGTAGGTTGTCCTATTGGGGATACATGTTCAGTCCTGTCCCTGTAAAAGCGTTCCCCCAAACCGCTGTCACTCCTTCTATCCGTGGTGTATGTGTCTGTGGCAGAACATCGGTATCCCACTGTGTTACTGCTTGCTGCAATTACACTGCACTCTGTGGTTGCTGTGTCAATGTCTGCTGTGGTTGTTGTGGCACTATCGGTGTCTGTATCTGTGGCCCTTGGGATTGAGGCAACTGCTGTGCTTGTGTCTGGTCTTGTGAATATTGTGTGCAGTCATAGTACTCATAGTTTTGCTGTGGGGCACCATATGGTGCTAGATATGCCATCCCTCCTCTTGGGCCATAGTGCATTGCACCTTACTGCATTGCTCCTCTACTTTTACACACTCGTAAATTGTGTCCTACTTTCTCACATGTCCAACATACTGCTCCAGTTCCCCCCGGCCCCCGAAGCAAGGCTGTCCCCCAGCAAACCCAAATCCTCTCCCTGTGTGAACAAATACTCTTCCCCCTCTGGGGTAAAAACTGGTGTCCCATCTTCCTGAAATATAACCACCCATGTCCTGCTGTGGCATGACAGCTCCCTGTCCATTATTCCTTTCTCCTGTATTTTGCAATACCGCTCCTTCTACCACCATGTTGGATAATGTCTTCTATATCAATTTTGCCTCTTCCTTTTGCATTTCCTCTATTATCTTTTGATCCTTCTCCTGTTTAACCCACAGTGATGTACGAAAGTTAATTGTATCTCTGTCCATGGTCTCATTTCATTCCTCACAATCTTTTTAAACTGTTTCTGTACTTCTTTAAGTAGGCCCTGACTTAGAATATGATAAAACAATTGTATATTTTTTATCCCAATGGTCTTTAGTTTCTAAACGCCAACATTCTTCAAAGTCTTGAATATAGGCAGTGTGGGCCCCAGTAGACCCATCTTCCGAGTCATTATGACACTCATGTCAGATTGATCTGGAAATAGCACCCTCAGTGCCTTCCATACATTAGCTCTACAATTATTAAATGGCAACCCGTCATATTTAGTGGTGTTATGTTCTGTCACTGCAAAATAGCCTGCTCGCTTCTACACGTCCTCTGCCTGGTCACCCAATATGGATGCAAATAGGTCTTTCATGTCACCTATAGCTAATGCTATCCCAGCTATGTTTTCTGTCTGAATCCATGGAGTATAGTGGGGTTGCCCTAATCCCTGTGGAGCAGTGGGAATTGTGTTGCCCCTTTCTTGCGCAAAGGTGATGGTGCATGAGTTCTCCTTTTCAATGTCTTAGCTACACAGTGTTGCTGCCGTTCTGGCAGGCTTCTTAAGAAATATGGTGATTTATGGTCTTCATTTATGGGCAGTACTGATGTGAGGGGTGGATACAGGCTTAAGTTTGGCCCCAGTAAATCTGCTATCTCTCCTATGCCTGGTCCTGTGGTATCCATTTGTGGGGCTTGCGCAGCCTCTTGTCCCCCCTCTTCACCATCAATGTCCACCCAATCTGTCTCCTTGTCACTTTCTCCACTCTCGTCATCCTCAAGCATGAGATCAAAACTCACTCCCTTAGCAGACTCCCTTAAATGTGTTCCACTCATTATCTCTGGCAACACATCTCTGCCCATGGTCTCTCCCCACATCTCTGGCATCATATTTCTGCTCATCTTTTTGCTCATCTACTTCCTTATTTTTACAATTTCTTCCCTTTTCTTGCCACTCTCCTGTTCTTCTCATTTAGCCTCTTTACATACTCATCCCTTTCTCCCACCCCCCTCTTCCTTCTTTATCTTTCCTGATTTTCTCTCTGCATCTTCTCTGCTGCTGCTCTATCTCTCCCTGTGTCTCCCTCCTTACTTCCTCCCTGGCTGCTTCCTTCATTTCTTCATACTCCACTACCTTCACAAATTATTTTCTGTGCCTTCCTCATCGAGTTTCAACAATATTCTTCCTCCTACCCATTTCTCTGATTCCATCATAGTCTCTCAAATCTCTCTGTTACCTATGGATACACTTCTTGCCCTTTGCCCATCTATCTGCATGCCTCTCACTTTCCGGGGCTCTTCCGGAGCTGCTCTTAGCTGCTTTTATAAACTATGTAGCCCTCTATATTCTTCCTCATCAGGGACGTCATTTCACCAAAATGCCAGGGGAAGTGGAAGTGATATCACATGACCCTGATGACATCATAGGAAGTGATGTCATATGACCCCGCCCCCAAGTGACATCACAGGAAGTGATTGCACACAACTTTTCACATTGACAAAACAGTAAGTGGCATCACATAGCACTTTTCCTCAGTACACTAAGAAACATATGGTTGTATCACTGTAATATGATATACATTTCATACAATAATGGATCACCATATGTAGCATTAATATCAGTGTGTATAGGCCCATATTACCAAATTACTGTGAATGTAAGCATTTACACTTACCTTGTATGTCTGCAGTTACGGTCATCTCGAGGTTCCGGACAAGGCAATAGAAGCTGCTCCTGCTTGGTGTTGGTGTGCTCCGGCCATCCTGCTCCCAGTGCTGTGCCACAGGATGCAGAAACCTGGCATAGAAGAAAATGGCAATGCATGGTCACGGTGCACAATTACACTTAAACTAATGCAACATGCACCGAACGAAAAGAAAAGAGGCAAAGCAGCATGCAGCAAAGTACCCCAGCAGTGATCACTTAACCCATCTAAGCTGTCTTACCAGCTCTCTATCCTTAAATGTGCTAGACGTTTTAGACGCTGCACTCTGGGATTTGTAGTCCTCTAAGGAGTGAAAGCTCTACTAGAAGCAACATAATGGAGGGAGCAAACACAGGATTGATTGAGCATCTGTCAGGTAACACTGGGCATGAACCTCTCCAAGTACGGAAGATAGAAAATGGGTACACAGGCAACCCCTCAGTTACTGCAGTTGGGAAGCGGCCGTTTGCTGCAGCAGACAATAGCCCAGTGCCACACATCTCGGGGACCGTGGGCACAGGAGGGAGCTGGAGGGAGGGCCGGCCGCACGCACGTGATCCAAACGGCCACACATGAACACGTGAGTTCCCTAAAGCATTTCGCAATCGCACTCGAGACAAGGCTCACCGACCGTTTCCCACTACCCTCTTCCCCCCTGTGGTAACCCGCACAAAGAAGGGCAAGCAGTAATGCATTTCCCATGCAGCAGTTTTTTGCTTATTACCCCCTTGAATGGGTGCGTGGACACTTCATTGCACTTGCTGTCCATGGCAGGCAATCCAATATCGGACACACCACAAACCTGATGCCGGAAGCTCTGCAGTGAGCCCTGCGCACGTGCCTTCAACACACCAGCACCTCAACCCCCCACACCACGGGCCCCCACAACAGAAAACAAGACAACAGACCCGTGCAGCCCAACCAGTGCCTGCAGCTCTGTGTTTGCCCTCCTGCTCAATAGTGGGTGGCAAGCTGTGAGGAAAAGGCGGTAGTGTGACCCCGTAAGAGAGTACTGCTTGCGGGACAGGTAAGTCATGGATGTTATGCACGACACCTGATACCCTGCTCCTTTGTACTCGCATCAGGACGTGGCCGTATGATAAAATGTGTGTCATCCTTAATTAAAAAGGCACTGCGAGCGGGCGTGTTGCCTTCTGAGCTACCAGACTCGCCCTTTCATTGCTGAACTAAGCGTGCGCATCGCATTGAGATACTGCCCCTCAAGGCCCCGGCAGCACTAAAATGTACGCTCCACCCCGATCCTACGCATACCATCCTGAATGCAATCTTGCCGCATGCGAGTCACCGCAGCTATACCCAAAATGCAGCATAATAACTACACCCCTCCAACACAACACTGCCAGCGCCCCCATACTATCCCACGGGGGGCGTGTAGACATCAATAAGCGCCCTTGCCACCACATACTGTGTCTGCCCACCCCCGCTAACACCTCATGGCCTGAGACACTCAACCACCACGCGCCCACAGATTAAAGGCCCTCCTTACCCATAAAGGACTGAAAGCCCTTCCATACCTAATCACCTTCTATTCCGACACAACGCTGCACAACGCGCTACGTGATGCAGCTTAGCAGAAGAGGCAAGGTCGGACAAAGTTCATGGTTGCCAGACAACCATGAACTCAAGTCTTGAACGCTCCATCCTGTTCCAGGCCTAGTGTAGCTGTGCCTGCCCCCCAGGCAGGTATCATGGAGCTTGCAGTGCTGTGCGAACCAGCCTGCCTTACCGCATGCTTTTTTAAAACATTGTTTCAACACAGAGGTCGGCAAGTTATTACAGAGGTCGCAAGGGACCACAGCGACCTCTGGCAACCCCCCAAAGGACCTGCCTGTTCCTCATCCCTTCACTGTGTCTCTGAGCTTACGCCATGCTTCATCCTCTATTTGCACTGATGGCACCTTTCCTTTTACCAATTTCACCCTTCTACTACTATCATCACTCTCCTCATCAGGGGATTCATACCTGGGGTTACTATACCCTACAACTGCTGCTTGTACCAGGTCTATTCCTGGGAAGGTCGAGGCTGTTGTGTTCTCCTCATACAGAGGCAGTACTGTGGATTGTGTGTGGATGCCTGCCTCAGCTGGTGATGGCGGAGCTGTTGGCTGTGTGTAAGTGCTTTTCTCAGAGGGAGGAGGCGGCAGTGCTGTGGCCTGCTTGTGATAGATATCAAGCATCCATTCCTTCTTAGGCCCCTCTGTTTTTTTCTCAAAGGCCTTCCAGAGTTCAAATACACCTAGCCTATTCTTGATCATCCTGCCCTTCTGTGTGGTGTGTAAATATGTGCACATGGGTTGGAGTACATTTTTACAGTGCCTTCTTGTGGCCAGGACAGGTATATCTTCCCAGCAGTCCCTTTCACCCACTCAGCATGATACTTAATGATGTTGGCACTATATCTAGGGAATGATTTGCATAGGTGAATTATTGGGGTATCTGACATGGTGACGACTTTTAAGCAGCTTGGCACTTATACAGAATAAACAATGCAAAATAGTGGTCAGCTTACCAATAATTAGAACAGAAATAGTTTTTGCAATTCTCTCACACTATTACCTTACTCACACCTCCTCCCCACTTCAAATGTACACCATCTATTAAATCAGTTTTCATTGTCTAAGGCCACGCCCCAAAATCCAAATCCTACCTCTGGGTCACAACAAAATCTGCTCACAATCTAAATGCTCATACTTACACCATCAACCTCTATCAAACAATACCATCTGCTACTCTTGCAACAGACAAAGAAAAACCACCTCTACAGGACCTGTCTCCCAACACACACAATGCCATCAATCAACAATTTAATCAATAAAAACACAATACAACACAATAAAATGCAGCTGTCTTCTGGTTTCTTCTTTTTGCCACGGTGTATCCTTATCTCTCAGTCTCTTTAACTCTACCCTCAAAAGAAGGTTGGGCCCTTAGGGGCCCTACTGTGCAGTCTTCCAAGACCTTGTCTAGAGCTATCCTTTATCACTTTTCACTGTTTCTTAAATACATACCATACATTTCCCAACCCCCAATTGTTACCATGCCCCTAGCACACTCACGTTTCCCGTGGACCTTTGAGGGTTGTGGGACCTGGGGTACCCTCAATTTACCAGCTCCTCCTGTTGCTTCCAGCGGGCGTTGGGGGACTAGGCAGGGTTCCACTCCAAAGCCGGCCCCTGCTGTCCTTCCTGTTAAGTTGTGCACAACCAAAAAAGAAAACCTGCTCTACAGACCGATCCACTGTCCAACACGGAGGGTGGCAGGGCACCCCAACATCCACAACCCAACCATCCTCTGCTACTAGATGAAAAGCAGAGGTCAAAAGCCAAATAGCCCTCTAACTGGTATTTGTCAAAATAGAGACAAAACAGAGTGATTGTGCTATGCCAAATGCAAGGCAACAGAGTTGTATTGCAATATAGACTGGGGGAAAAAGCAAGATTAAAAGCCAAGCTCTCACTCAAGAGCAACATGTCGAACGACATAAAAAAAACATTTTGAAAAAGTGGAGAGTCCTGGATAAAAGCGAGATACCGGTACCCAGGCCCATGGTGGCTTTCAAACGGAGCAAGAACATTAAACATCACTTAACAAGAAATGATATCTCTTTGAAAACCCGAAAACAGAGAACCTTGACATAAACATGGAAAATGCCACCCGTAACAGGCCATTTTCCTTGTGGACAATGCACGTATTATCGTTTTAGCAGCGGAGGTCAATTTGGGCTTACACTCCCCTTGGAAACAGAAGACGCATACCAATTGTAACTCTGCTATGGTGATCTATGCCATCTGGTGTCCCTGCACTAAACTCAACATAGGAAAAACGACAGAAAAGTCAAATTAAGAATTGGCGAATATAAAAGCTGCCTAAAAACCGCACAAATAATGCCCCTTTGGTAGACCACTGGATCGAACATATGCATGTACCCGATGATTTCAAATGGACAGTACTGTATAAACTCATGCCAAGCATGGACCCTAATAGAGATAAAAACACACTGATCCGGAAAGAACAACAACTTCTTTTTTTGACTAAAAGTGGCGTGACTGGACTCAACGAAAAAATCGATTGGCTTCATGCCTAATGCACTGGCATAAACTGTCCCTCCTATCCGAATAATATTAGGTACCTGGTACATTCGAGTTTCTAAACAGAAAACACATAAGTCATCCCACACCGGGGACCTTACGACTACCTTTGCTTATACTTATAGCTGGTACACCAGTCAACCAGCCATTAATTAGTCTCTATTTTATGTAACAGGGTTGAGTTACATCCTGCACGTACTAACCCTCCGGCATTCTCCATCTAGGGTAGGCACGACTATTATCACCGTACAGAGTCCCGCGGTAACCTCCCCATATTTGGATTCACCCACCGCTGCACGCAGCAAGCGTTCTCCATATTGAGATCCCTTCCCTTTAAACTGACACTGTAACCAACACAGCCTCTTGCTAGATGGCTGCTTTAATGCACCCCGCCACAGGTGTTACGCTCACCTGGTTCCCACGGGGGCGTCGACTGGAACTGGGCCGCTGTTATTTCCACCAGCGTAACGTGTAGCGCCAAGATGACTGACTGGACTGGCCCACTTAGCCTAGTTTGTCTGGCTCGCAAGAATATTCGTCTGCAAAGGAGAAGAGGAATTAACCACCCGTGGAATTGAGTGTCAACCCACCTTCCCCACTCCCGTTGTCTTCCCACTGATCACTCTTGATGTCCCCTCCTTAGTCTCACCTGATGGTTTGGAAGGATGAGCTCTCCATCCTGCGTCGATAGCAGGGGCGCGTTGATGACCAGTTACTTCACTGGCGTAGAGGAATTGGTGAGTTCCAGTATTGACTCTAAAGTCCAATTGTTCATAAGAGTTCAAATGTCTGCTCTTCACTCTGTCCGATTCCTTGCAGGTTGGCGATTAATCCACTCGAAGATTTCCAAATGGCACTCGGTAAGATTCAGGTAAGTCTATTGTGTTTTTCCCCTTAGGGGCCGGGGTACGGCGATGAAGCAGAGTTGACTGCGCCGACCCGAAATGAGGTGAGTACCTCCCGTGGTAAATCAGGTAAGTCCTTGGGGGTAGCTTGTATGGCCTTAGAGAGTCGCCTTGCTCACCTTGCTGTCTTTGTCTCCTTAGGTGTCGGAGGGCGGCCGCGAGATGGAGAGAGCGTGATGGAATGCTGAAGTACCACCAAGCAGGTGAGTTCAGCGCAGCGCCGTAGGAATGCGAAGCGATGCTTCAAAGACTTCTGTCTTTCAGTTCCGTGGCGAAATGGATCAGGATTCAGGTAAGGATTAAAGTTAAAACTCCTGTTCTAACCTTTATCCTTTTTGTCTTCTTGTTTCAGGAGTCCCAGGACTGAAGCGGGCGTGGCTGAAGACTGGAGCTGCTGAAAACACGGTGAGCGTTACGCTGCAGCAATCAGAATAACGCAAAGCACGTGTGGCTGTCCGGGCGTGGTTTAAATAGCCTTGGAAGAGGATCCAAGTAAGTATTCTTCCACAGCCCCACCCAAGTAACAAAATAGTCCCTTCAGTAAAATAGTCCCTCCTAAGCCTCATTTGGCTTGAGTCTTCATGCAGCATGGTCTGCCTCAGGTGAGTATGCAGCATGGTCTGCTTCAGGTAAGTTATCAATAATGAGCCTGGCGCCCATGGCGCCAGGACTGATTTTATCTTTATGAGCCTGGCGCCATAGGCGCCAGGACTGTACCCAAACAGCCCCTAACTGGGGCTTTTGGACATGCTCCAAGTGGCATGATGCCTGCTTCCGGGGCTGCTGGGCCTGGTCTGATCTTCCGGGGGCAGGCATCATGACAACAGGCTACCTTGCTCAAATTCTTCGCTATGAGCCTATTATGGCAACTTCACTCTAATTCGATTTAGCTCTCTTGGGCTGCAGCGTTCTCTGTGTAATTGGTACTAAAAGCATCTCAGCTCTTTCCAAATACGGCCACTCGATTTACCTTGCTTCGGGTGGAGCGTTCTCGGTTCAATTGTTAATAAAAGCACTACAGCCAGTTTTCAATTCAACCGTTTGAGTTTACATCGTCTCAGGCCATGACCATTCCCATGAAGCTAACACTTGGATCACCCAACCAATAGGAAGAGACGCCATCTGTCTGGTGTCATGGTATTTCTGCGGGTATGATCATCACATGATCATACACTTCCGGACCCAGACGCTTCGGAAGCCGGACTACATGCAGTGCCAATCAACTAACGGGTAAGCCTCGGCCCTTCCCCTTGCGGTCTTCTTCTCCGTGGGATACACAGATTCAGGGCAGGCGGGAGAACAACCTAGGTATGTGAGATAATCCGGTCGGCTAACAGCTTTCATCTATTCCTTCCCCCCAGCATTGCCGGCAACACGCCGACCCGCCTGCTCCACCCCACCGATGGTGACTCCACAGTGATTTTGAACGCAGACAGCTTACAGCGACGCCGGCTGACAAGAGTGTACTTTCCAGCCGCTCTCCGAAGCCGCGATTAGACAACTACGCATAAATATCCATCTCCATCAAGGTACACCCAACCTCTTTGCCTTTCTACATGTTTTTATACACAAACACGCACCGTGATTGTTGGCACACGGCACGCGACTGTGGTCAATATTAAAACTATACATAGACCAGTAATGATGAGTGTCCCCCATGGCCATGGAATCTGACGCTACTCCGTGATTTTCCACAGACAGTCTATCAAGCTGGGAACACCACTTTAATCAAGAGCCTCAATGACTGCAGGACAATAATGTTCGATCTTCCCAAACTAATCCACTGTACCCATCTGGATTTTTTTTCCACCATAATTGTATGGTAAGCCTGATTTTGACTAATTGCACTTAACACTGACAAAATATGAATAGTTTATTCTAAGTCCAAAATCGGAACCCTCTATCAGGTGTGTCAACTACACCTTTCCCTTCAGCAAATGACAGAAATACTGTTGAGATTTTCCCTTTTTCCTCATTGTTTCTACTCTTGTACACCCCATAGGTAATTAATCTGTCTATACTGTGACGTCTCGTCTGACTAACCAGACGACTGGGAGCACATATTGTTTATTTGAACATATGTATATTAGACTAATGGATATTGATCCCATTGTCTATTTATTGCAGGTGATGCCTTGTGTTATCAGTGTTGAATTACGGACGCCCACTTAACTTCCAATTCATTTCTTAGTTGTATGAAGTGTCTCCAAAGCACAATTGCAGTGCTGTTGTTTTGTTAGATTGTTTTGCTAATAGGTGTCACACATGTGAGGTACCATTTTTGTCAGGACACCTATGGGAATTTGGGAAGGTAGGACATGTGTTATTGCCGGCGTGTTTTGGTGGTTGCCTGGTGGCAAATATGTCAAAAGTGAGTTTTTCCCTATATTTTGGAATGTGCCGGCCTTGTGGGCAATACATTCTGGCGCGATTCGCACAAGTGAGACATTGTTAGATTCCCACGTGTGCCTTCTTTTCAAAAATGTATGGGGTTCCCTATTTTCCTTGGTGGCTCCGATAACCCAGGCCCAATTCTGTGGATTGTCCACAAAGCGAAATGTAGTCTTCCACATGGTGTTTGATGTACCAGTGGTTTAGCCTTTTCTCTTCCTGCCCAGGTCAGTGCACCCACACATGTGAGGTACCGTTTCTGTCGGGACACCTGTGGGAACATTGGAATGTAGGACTTGTGGTGTTGCTGGTGTATTTCGGTGGTTTCCTGATGGCAAATATGTCAAAATTGTGTTTCTCTACATTTTGGACTTTGCCGGGCCTTGTGGGTAATACATTGTCTCGTGATTCACGCAAGTCAGACCTTTTTGGATTCCCACTGCTGTCTTCTTTTAAGAAATGCATGGGGCTCCTTCTTTTCCTTGGCGGCTGCGACACCCCATGCCCAAATCTGTCGGTTGTCCACAAAGCCAAATCCAGTCTTCCCCAGGGTGTTTGATGTAACAGTGGTTTAGCCTTTTCCCTTTACGCCCAGGTCAGTTCATCCACCCATATGAGGTAACATTTGTATTGGGACACCTGTGGAAATGTGGGAAGGTAGGACATTTGTTTTTTTTTCTTGGTTTTCATAACGTTTTCATACATTTCCTACTGCACTTTGTTACACAACCTTTTCATTTCCCAAATGCGACCTACATTTAGTCGCAGCTTTAGGCACTGTACGCTTTTGTAACCTGTGCATGTCACCTATCTTTCAAAAGGTCTGCCTGTGCTCTTTCAAAAAATGTATGCTTGCCATACTTCACCACATTTGTTTTCCTTATTTTCAAATGCTAATCACGCCTGTTTAGGCCATCAGCATAGAAATCCTGTGTACCATGGCTCAGTTTCTTGCTTGTGGTATTGTTTGTTTTGTGAAACATTATGAAAAATGTCTGATTTCCTAACTAGAAGAGTCAGGGGAATGTAGCGGTGCATTGCTTTTCTCAATATTCACAGAAGCCATTACCTTACAAGTGCAAACATGTCCAGCACATACTTATTTTCTGTTACTTTTTACTTTTCCAGTTTTTCCCAAACAATGGGAATTTTATGTACATTGTTGCTGCCTGACTGGCGCAAATGACCCCTTCCTGAACTTGGAAGTGTGTCTAATTTTTAGAAATGTATGCCTTCTGTGTTCCCATTGAGCTTTCCTAACCTCCTCTTCCATTCCGACATAGCATGTCCCATAAAAAAGGGAAAATCACCTACCTTTCACAAAACTGATGGTAACCTTATGAAAAATATGTTTTTATGTTTCCAATCAACCTGTTCTTGAAAGCTTGCAAAATAGCTAATTCGGAACTGCAAACCATTTGTTCCTAGCTCTCACAAAAAAAACACAGGCTTCTTTGTACATCATTTTATTGGCATTTTCTGAAAACACACATTTGGGTACATTTTTGTTATTTTCTCACACACCGCTACAGCAAACTAGGAATCCTTGGTGTCGTTATGACCACCTACATGTGGGAAGAAAAGGGTTCAAATTTGACTGGCATATCACTAGTAACAAAAATGTTACAGGGGATTGAATGCAACATACCGAAGTGTCTAATAAAGGGCTGAGCACTGGGAGCAAAAATCCTCAGCAGTTAAGAGGTTAAAGTCTCTTTATGCCACATGCCTTGTTTTATATCAGCTTGGTATGTGTCATAATCAGTAATTTGTTTTACATCAATTCAGTATTCAAAAGGGAGTCTGGATTCAAGCAACTGGAAAACACACGATCACACGATAATAACAAACTCTCCCGGTTTAGTGTGTGCATCCCTGTACCTCGCTGCTCCCAGCTCGTCTACTTCAGTTCTCATGTGCGGCCCGGCATCCTCTCCTGCACGGCTTCCCGCATCTCGCGTCTGCTACTTCCTGAGCCCTTGCAGCTCCCCCAGCGATCCGGTGCTCGCTTGCCATTGCTGAACGCTTTACCATGGGGAAAGTCACAGAAAGGTGCACTTTCCGTGCATGACCTCTGCATTTGTAATCACTGCCAGCAATCTGGTGCCCGCCTGCCACTGTGGAAGGCTTCACAATGTGGAAAGTCAAAAAAAGAAGCGCTTTCCGCTGCATGACCTCTGCAGCTGAAATCTCAAGCCCATACAACCCTCTCAGAACTGGCATCAATTTCTCTCTGGTCCCAGCGTCCTCGCTCTTCCACAATTTCTTCCTCTGTTGCTTCATGGGGATTCCAAAACTTCACACTATTACTGTTTTCCTGCTGCTGCTTCTGCTGTGTTGCCTTCTTCCACCTTGGTCTTATGGCCTGCACCCGAGGGAGCTCTTTATGCCTCACAGCCATCCTCAGGTGTGGGTCATTAAACTTAATGGGCTTCACTCTGCAACCTTGTGCCTCTGCAGCCCTCTTCTTTGTCCCAGTACTTTGGGAATTCTGGGACTTGATGTTCCTAACACAAAAGTCATTTTTCTCAATAATAATTTCCCCACCAAGTTCCCTTTTCTCTTTAAGAATATTCCTCAAATGAGTATCACAAGGAAAAAGAGATATATTTGGTTTTCCACAGGATTGAGGTTTTTCCATTTTCAAATTGGTTGTTTTTAAAGACTTCTCTGCACCGTTTCTGTCGGGACACCTGTGGGAACATTGGAATGTAGGACTTGTGGTGTTGCTGGTGTATTTCGGTGGTTTCCTGATGGCAAATATGTCAAAATTGTGTTTCTCTACATTTTGGACTTTACCGGGCCTTGTGGGTAATTCATTGTCTCGTGATTCACGCAAGTCAGACCTTTTTGGATTCCCACTGCTGTCTTCTTTTAAGAAATGCATGGGGCTCCTTCTTTTCCTTGGCGGCTGCGACACCCCATGCCCATTATTTCTGGGAGTGTTATACATTTTGCAAGAGCTTTTCTCACCCTTGATACATGGCCTATTATAATTGTCTCCACTCGCTCTGTTAAAATTAACTAGGGAGTACCCGTTCTCCTTGACAACATGCCATTATCTGTACTGGCATTAATGATATTCCCTTCCTTGAAGTAGACAAGTACCAGAACTCATCCCATGCAGTAATGTTTCCCTGGGACCATTCTCCTCCCAGGTGATCCTCCCGGCTAACACCAACCATAGCGTCAGGATCAGGAAGCTTCTGCCTTTCCCTGTTTCCCTGGCCACCTGAGAGGAGACTTTAGGTAGGGTTTTCGTTGGACTCCATAGCATTCATCACATATGGCAATTTGTCAATCAAGTTATTTTTTATCTTTCTGTGGCAATGGTATATATTGTGCTAGTTCTCCCCCTTTCTCTAATAAAGGGAATTGTTTTATCCCTGTGCCCCATACGACTACGGCAGCACCCTTTGTCTTTGTCACTGTGTCCGTCATGCTAACTCTCTTTCATCCTGGTAGATTTCTCAGCCTATTAACATATGGCGATTCTCTTCTAAACTGTTTGAGCACCTTCAGGTGTCTCGGATGTTGAACAGGTTCTGCCCTTATCGCTGGTTCGTCTATCTCTGCCCATGCTGCGCCTCTCCCTATCTGGGTACACCTGGATGGGGCTTGTGCCACCTCCTCCTTGCTCTCCCTATTTTCTTCATCTTCAAATATGGTATTTTTGCTGTCTTCGCTCTCTTCGTGCTCTCTATTCTCAAAATCTAGTCGTCCCATGGGATGGCTCCTATATGTTCCTTAAAGTGTTAAAAAAAGGGCACCTGGTTAATGCCTTGCTCTGCCCAGGCGGGTAATAGCATATATGAAAGAAAATGAGCAAGGTCATGGGGTACCTGACTGATAAACGAGAAAAGAACCCACTCCTATCGGGGTATCACTCACTCTTGACACAGAAGAATCTGGAAAGAATAAATAAAGTACTGCAGTTGGATTTTAATGAAACTGCAGTATAGGTTGATAGATACCCTTGACTGGGTTTTACACAAGATACAAAGGTATTTCCACAAATATGGTATAATAACCACTATGATATAAAGCAAATGCTGATTAGTTGCCGCGTATTAACAATGCATACACATCCACTGAAAGATCCTTGGGAAGGATGCCAGTGGATTTAGTGAAGTGATAAAATTTGGCAATCAACGAGAGCACATCTGAACAAAGTAGATTTGAACAAGAACAACAAAGAACAATATAACGGTCTACACGACTGTGTTTCGGCCAGAAGGTGAGCAAGATTAAGCTCTGATGGTATGGCCTTCATCAGGACAGGATATTCCAAACACGTGAAGTATCTTGTGGGGTCGGGACTTCGGTGCGCTGAAAGTCAGCTAGAAGAAGTGTCTTTAGTACACTGTAGGATTTGTAAGATCCTTTAGATGGCCATTCCTTACTCACGCCTGCAAATTCCCGAAAAACTGGGTAAAGGCGGGCTGGCGTGTTGATTACACGGTGAAAACCGCAGGCTCAGGGGCGGCGGTGTCTGACAGGAAGGCTGCTACACGAAGCGTTGGCGTCCGCGGTCACTGGCTGTGTGCCTAATACCTTTGTATCTTGTGTAAAACCCAGTCAAGTGTATCTATGAACCTATACTGCAGTTTCATTAAAATCCAACTGCAGTACTTTATTTATTCTTTCCAGATTCATCTGTGTCAAGAGTGAGTGATACCCCGATAGGAGTGGGTTCTTTTCTCGTTTATCAGTCAGGTACCCCATGACCGTGCTCATTTTCTTTCATATATCCTATATGTTCCTGCCATCACCTCTTCATTATATCCCTGCCATCCTCTGGCTTGTCTGTTCTCCAACTTCCTATTGCATCAATGTCATCTTTTATGTTACTATCTAGACTGTAACTTCTCCTTTTCATAAAGCCTTCTTCCTCTTGCTCGGATACCGCATATCTGTTCATGATGTCATCAATTTACTTGCAGCGTCTCTCTAAGCTCCTCTCTCTTTCTCTTCCTTCAGCTTGCTGCTTCTCTCTTTCTTTCTTTTCCCATTCCCTTGCACTTTCTCTGTCTGGGAGTGTATGCCCCTAAATAATGGCATCAATTTCTTTTCATCGTCTCTTCCTACTTCTTTCCACATCTTTATGTTCCTCCCTCTCTTCCTCCTTTGTCCTTTCTTCTAAGCTCCTCTCTCTCTCAGCTCCTCGCGTCTTTAACGTCTCCCTTTCTTCTTCATTCTTTTTTCCTTCTCTCCCTCTACCCTTCCTTGATCTCTTTCTCTCTCCTCCTCCATTCTTTATTCTTCTTTCCCTTGCCTTTCTCTAACTTCCTTTGCCCATTCTTTAGAATCATTGATGCTTTTTCCATCTAATTTAAGCGTTATTTGTCCTCCCACCCATTCATTGGGTACCATTGCTGTCTCACTTCTGTTGTCTTGTCGGCCCCTCTCTCTCTCAACCTCTTCCTCCGCTTCCGTTAACCTGGCTTGCAAGTCCTGATGCTTGCCGTATTCTACATGTCTGGAGACTGGTCTTTGTCTATTCGCTCTTTCTCCACCTATAGGACCTGATTCACAGAATGTTTTGCTATGGGATTGCACCATTATAAAACGTTTCTGTGAATCAGGCCCATAATGTTTTTACTACTATATGCGGGAGGTGCATATGTGGGATTAGTATATCCTCAGCTGCTTTTAATACATTTAATGGGTATACTACTGGTGCAGTTGAGGACTGTTCCTCGCTCTGGGAAAGAGGAGGAGGTGCCGTGGGTGTCGTACACCCCTCGTCATGCTGATTAGGCATCCCTTCTTTCGTGTTTGGCTCTACTATGTCTTTTCCAAACATTTTCCATGGTTCCAGAATACCTAGTCTATTTTGTAACTGTTTTCCTTTATATGCGGCATGTGTTGCAGTACTGTCTTCGAATGAGCGCCTTCTTGTGGCCAGGTGATAAACATTTTTCCTGCCGTCTCCCTAACCCATTGTGTCTGGTACTTAATAATTTTGTCCTTACATCAAGGCAATGACTTACATAAGTGAATGATGTGGGTGTCCCCGATGGTAATAGTTTCAGAATTCAATTAATCAATTATCGGAAACTGTACTTCAATTTTCACTCACCTTTACACACCCTTCCCCAACAATATTTCCCATCAAAGTAACACCTCTGCGTCTCTCTCTGAGATCACGCCTCTTGTGTCACTGAACCCTTCTGAGCGGCACCATAAAGCGCCACTCACGCTCCGAGCAGCCCCTCCTCACTTCTCCCACACTGTACCACACAATCACTTTACATCTTCAACAAGACCTAAACTATCTTACAACATAAGGCTGGTGCCAGCAATAATTACACCAAATAAAATACTGCCATCTTCGCATTCTCTGTGAGGGCCCTGTCTCTTTTTATTACTACCCGTAACAAGGCTTTCCACGTGATCTTTCTCAAAACTTGTCATAAGATATCTTTTTCTTTCCTTAATCACTTATTTCTTCACAATCCCACTATAATCAAAGATCCCCTCCCCCTGTTTTGCCACCCTATGTCATACTTACATCCACGGATTTGCTGAAGTTCTTTGGCGTCGAGTCTCCCCTATCAGCCTACGACCCTCCACTACCTTGGGGGTGGCCTGCATGGACCGGACAGTACTTTTCTTCAAAGGGGGCTCCCGTCGACCCTTCTCTGTTACACGTGATCCTGCTCTCCACAGATCCTTCCTCAGTCCTCAGGGCCACGGCAGGGACCCCTTGACAATCTGTCGACACTTAGCCAACCATCCTCTGCTACCATCTGTAAACAAGGCCCAAAATATCACAAACAGACCAAGAGGAAATGGAACCAATCCAAACAAGACTCAAATGAGGAAGTAGACAAAGTGCGCTGCAAAATCCAGCTTCATTATCATCCAAATAAAGCAGGGACAGCCTACAAGAATTCTTGTGTCTCTCGACATATCAATTAAATCTAAAAGATTAAATACTACAGGTGTGTCATCAGTGAAATCATAAAATAATCTCAAATTACACAAACCTACAGGGTCTGGGGATAGGTTAGTGTACTTGGCTACATATGACTTCTGCAAGGGTTAAACATTTGATTGGGTTAGCCATATCTGATGACTCCACCTGGAACCACCCCTACATTGATAATCGTTAAACTCCATCATCTTCACCACAAGGGATTGGTTGGCATATTACTTGATGGGTGGCATGACATTAAGGATTCTGATAGGTTGGCACACTGCTTACCAACCTTGGACACTTGGCAGGTACTTAGGATATGAGCCAGACATAGAGTAGCGGTAGAGAGGCTGATGGACTGTTATTTGTTCAATTAAAAGTTACCATCCCTTATTCTTAAGCCATGCAACCGGACAATCTCTTTGTATTTGACCTTGTGTGGTACCTCATTTCTATGTGTGTGAGTATGGAGTAATGCAGGTGTATTATCTGTGTTGGCTTATAATGAATAGTCAGTGTTCTCCAATTATGGGTCACATGCTACAAGACCGTTTATGAAGTGGAATGATCTCCTATTTATTGAGATTTTAACTCTTATTAACGTGTGTGTCATGTTCTCTATTACCGCTAGGGGACCCTCTTGAGTGATTCATCATGGAGCCTTTTGGCTTACTGTTGTGTTGCACCTGGCATACAGAGGTTAGTTGTGCCCTTATAAAATTTTAATTAATCTGAGAGCTTGTGTCTTGGGAATTACTATCTCGTGCCTTTGCTCCGTGGTTCCGATCCTCCCAAATATCACTGTAACCTTGGCACTAGTTGCCAGCTACTGTCTGAGCTCTGCACAGATTTGTATTTCTGTGGATTCAGCATTTTGGGTTTTCCCTAGGCTTAGAGGCCTGTGCTCACTCAGAGATGTGCTGTGGCTTCCATTTTTAAGAAGATGGCTGCTTTACTACACTCTTGTTTCTATATTAGCAAGCATGTCATTCATGTTGTGTTCACCTTATACACTGACCATGTTCGTGTTCTTCATGTCTGTAGATGCTATGTTAATTTGATTCATGTCTAAATGCATACATTACCTATTGTTCGTGCTCTTCATATGGAGTGCATATGTGCTTTGTGTCCAATGCATGCGCTTGTTACAGCTACAGCATAAAAATGACTGCTTTTGACATCTTCAGCCTAAATTGTCTCTATGTCCTGTTGTACCTGCCTGGGATAAGGGTGGTACTGTTGCCTCAGTGAGTAACGTTTCTCACCTGTGCAGTATTGGACCAAGGAAGGGGTAGAAGCCATAAATGACGTATTCATCTTCCTCCCTAAAACATCCTCAAGACTTTTCCGGAAAGGATTACAAAACTCATTTAGTTTTGATGTAGTTATAATCTCACATTAAGAATACAAGAAAGTCTGGCTCTTAGGCGTGGGCAGAGGCAAAAGACCTGCTTAGGGTTTTGTAAAATATCATAAGGTAGCCGGTGTTATCCTCTTAATTTTTCTTGCAGCTTCCAAAGGATTGCGACTCAGAAGCCATGTTAATTGTTTGTACTAATCCTCTTTTCCTCTAAGTGCGTGGAGCTGTTGTGAGTGCAGGGAGTGCAGAGGCTTGAAGCGCATCTGTGGGGCAAAGCAAGTCCTGCGAATCATCTGTCTGCTAACCTAACACTCTCTGACCGTACTGCACCTGGATGTTTTAGGTGGGTGGTGGTGGTGTGTGTGTGCAGATGTTTTGTTCCTCCAACCATACACTGCACATACAGCACCCTACAGCATCTTTGGTGGGGATTTTTTTAGAATATTTTCCATTTCATTTTGTCCCTCCTAGCATACTGCGTATTACTGAATGGGATGTGTGTGGGTTGGTGGCTGTGGATGTCTTTGCACATTTT
This sequence comes from Ambystoma mexicanum, assembly GCF_040938575.1. Lineage (NCBI taxonomy): Eukaryota > Metazoa > Chordata > Amphibia > Caudata > Ambystomatidae > Ambystoma > Ambystoma mexicanum. The sequence goes on from NC_090940.1 coordinate 200,938,818, forward strand.
GCAAATATTTTTTTTATTCCATTTGTCCCTCTTTGCCTACTGCATATGGTTTAAAATATCCTTACTTTTCTGGGTCTTAAAAAGTGAATATCTCAGGTTTGGCTGATGTTACTTTCAAAATGTTTGCAGAATGTACTACTTTGATCCAATGCTTGTCTGCACAACCTTTTGCAAATCTAAGTGGACAATTTCCAAACATTGTGGGCTAAATAGTGAATGTTTCAGGCTCTATGGAAAGCCTCATGCCAAGAAAGTTTTTTCAGCAATAATTTTGGCATGAAAACGTTGATTAAGATGCAAACGCTTTTGCATGAATGTTTGGATTTTGCCAGATCTGTTGCATGCCAAATTCCAACTTTTATTGAATTTGCATAAACGTTTTCATGTAGAAAAAGAACTTGGAGAAAAGATGTTTTTGCAAAACGTGCTGCCTGGATTCATATCTCTAAAGGTAATGTTCCCATTTTCGAGGACTTTGGCATCCACCAAGTCCTTACCATAAACTGGTACATGCTGCAAGTCCTTCCAAAAAATCAGATCAGCCCAACCCAAAATATTCACTGGTTAAGAAAAAAATGCATCAATATATCTGCACATGCACAAAAGATCCAGAGTGACACCAATAAGCGACAACTGAACTAAACACCAACATGCAGAATGTGAAATCCCCACAGGACATGAGTGAAGGCAATATTCTACAATGGAACTAAATACCAAAGTGCGGAAACACCAAAAAACACATCGAGAGATGTATAAGTTGAAACAGAACTAAACACCAACGTGCGAATGAAGAGATCAAACACCAAAAACACATGAAGAAATGTTGAGGTTGAAACAGAACAAAACACCCAACTGGGGAATGAACAGATGAAAAGCACTACGGGCTCTATCACGAGTTGGGTGGTATCCTGGCGGTAAATGCACCAGGATACTGCGCAAAGCTATTAGCGTCACCGCAACTCGGTCCAGCACAATTTGCACCGGATCCCGAGTTGGTGGTGGCGTTGTTAATCCCCATTTATTTTGAGTCCATATGAACTCTATGGGGCTTTTTGGCACTATTACCGCCGGCGGTAATAGGGCCGGCTGTAATAGTGCTGAAAATGGCCAGAAAGGGGAGGTTTTTACCTCCCACTTTCCACCCAAACTCGGGACTGGGCGGAGCCGTAATGCAGCGGTAATAGCATTAACAACACATTTTTACCACTCCACCAAACTCCTCATTACCCATGTTTTGAGTGACACACTACTCACCAAAAGGTCAGCACACCAAAGTGCAGAATTAAAGTATGGAACACCATAAACCCTTGAAGTCAGTAGGCAGATCACACAGAACAAAACACAACAGCTAAATGACCAAATAAAAAGACCACACACACACAGACTCCTAAAGCTTGTATGTACATATACAGGTAAGATAGGCCCACACATACAGGCATCATCTAGAACAAATGCATGCACTAGCGATACGTGCTGAATACTATGGACAACAATGCACAGTAATACAATCACGGGATGAGTGAACAAGTGGAATGAACCTATGGACATACACTCCACGCAGAATGGCAGGGCGCGCAACAACCACAGACAACACTTCCAAACAACAAACACTCTATGTGCGCAGAAAGTTTATGTCCAGACATGTGGCCTCATAATAAGTGAGCCGATACAGAAATAAAGGTGCTGGTAATAAGTTACTGGCGCCTTTTCCGGACTGGCTCACTCCGAGTCTGCCGGTAGAGGCACTGAAGAACTGGCAGGCCAGACCTGCCCGTCGTCCCGGCCCCTACTGGCCGGTTTTTCACAGAGCCACCGGCTCTGTTCCTTACGCTGCTGGTGCTTCTGGGTTCCCATCCCCATGGAGTCCTCTCGGACTCCATGGGGATGGGAATTTACCGTACCGCAGCCTGTGACATCCCGGTAGCACGGGATGTCAGGCGGTGGTAATACGAGGTTGGCAGCAACCTCGTAATGAGGCCCATGATGTTTGTAATGAACGTGGAAAACAAACATTTAAACAATCATTAGCAAAGTCAACAGTTTGGACTTATGGTATAAGCATTTGCTAGGCACTGAAATAGTGGTACTGCCTGGCTATTAGATCGCAACCACTGAACAATTGAGTGATTACCCGGGCAGATTATGTCAGTACCTGGCAAAGGCCTATCTAACAACTGAATCCAAAACTGTTGGCTTTGTTGTTACCTTTTTTAAAAGGACTTCAATGCATTCAAGAGATATCAATCAAGTGGTTAATGGAAAACTTGGTTAAGGCATTTATATACCTGTAGCCCTTTACAGCTGCAATTAAGCCATTAACTCTCAAAGGAATGCTTAGAAAGAACACTGGCAGACTAAAGTTTGATGTTAGTGCTTCATAGAACAAGCTCAAAGAGAACCCAGGAGGATGTGTTTTTGGAGCGGGGGCAGGTGGATATGGTCATACGGAGTAGCAAAGTCATGAGCAGTCAATGAGTGGGTTAATAACCAATCTGCACCAACAAGCTGTGTGTCCCTCTTCACATGCCATCTCCCTCCTACCTATAGAGCAATGCATTAGTTACAGCTCACAGGGGGCAGTTAACCACCTAATATCTGCATTGCCCCTTTGGTTGCACCTGCAAAAAAAAAAACGTAACACTTGCAATATCACTCCTGATAACATGCTACTGTTACTCTTACCACTCACCACATATACAGCCAACACTGCCGACCCATCCTCTCTGGTTACTACTTACAACCAGACCATGGAGGTAGCCATCAACAAAGTGGCACCCTTGGCCACCCGTAAAGCTAAACTCAAACCTCATATCAACCAGTGGTACACCCCAGAATTGAAAGACTTACGCAACAAAAATGAAATGCAAAAAGCAATTGGAAAAAAACTCCCCCTGACAATAATAAACCACACTTTGCAACCCTTGCCTCTGAATACAGAGAAACCACCTTTCTAGCAAAAACTAATGCCTATGACTCATGTATTGAAAATGCCAACTCTGGCTCCAAAGAGCTCTTTTCAATCCTAAGGAACTAGAATCTCCCTCACAGACCCCAGTCCACTGTATCAAAGACCAAGCCTGGTGCAAAAACATACAAAAGGCACTCGTGGATAAAATATCCTCTCTCCAACTTAAGATCAACCAAAAAAAAACAGAAACTAAACACCTCATCTCAACCTAGTCTTGAACAAAAACCTTCAAAACCTTTCCCCAAATTTGAATTCTCACCCATTACTATTGAGGAGACGGTCAAAATAATTAAAGGCCTCAAACCCTAAACATGTCAAGGAGACATCTGTCCAGCAAAATTAATAAAGGACTGTGCAGACAATCTGGCACCATTTATCACTGCTTTGATAAATAACTCTTTTACAACCAATCGAGTACCGGATAACCTAAAGGAAGCCTGTATGCTCCCCTTATTAAAAAAACCCTCACTAGACCCAAAAGTGCCTACCAATTATAGGCTGATTACAACAGTGCCATTCCTTCTAAAAAATTCTAGATAGATTGGCCTATGTACAATTCCAAAACTATCTTGAATTACACAACCTTCTTGGCCTTCGCAAATCAGGATTCCACCCAGGCCATGGCACGGAAACAGCACTAGTCGATCTTAAAACCCAAATGGACCTAATAAGAGACAGAGATGACCTAACCATCTTACTCTTACTGGACCTCTTTGTGGCATTTGATCTAGTAAATCACAAGATCCTTTGCCGCCACCTGGCCAGCGATGCCCATTTCTCCAACAATGCCATCAGCTGGATTGAATGGTTTCTGTCGAATCGATCAATGCAAGTCTTCTCAGCCTCGGTAGCTGCACTCCCTACTCCAGTCTCATGTGGAGTACCACAGGGATCTTGCGTTTCCCCTACCATGTACAACGCATTCACCAAATGACTCTTTGATGAACTAGATAATTTGGGTGTCACATACACAAACTATGCCGACGACATCCAAATACTCCTAGCAATCACGGGAGACTATGACATAGACTCCAAAGCTCTCAATGCGATCTACCTTACAATTCAAGACTGGATGGCTGAAAATGAACTATGTCTTAACGATGATAAAACGGAGATCTTGATCATTGGTAGCCCAGCAAATCTTAAGAACCTTCCACCATACTACCAAACATTTGACAAAGACAGACATAACATCGCGCTATATAAATGTAATAAATAAATCATTAATAAATAATAGCCCAAATTAAACTAAAAAGAGGAAATCATTGGAAAACCAACAGATTGTTAAAAAGGGTTAACGTTACAGCCCAGGAATGGGTGAGGTTTGCAGCAGACGATGATAATGTCAACATTAAGGTGCAAACACCCAGTCCAATGATAACAAAATGTGATGTTCACAAAGGTGGAGTAGGCCCTCCTTAAGGTATCAAAAGTAGCTCATTCTCTTATACAAAATCCATCACTCTAAAAATGTAACCTTAACTCGCACCACACCACCAATTCCGAACACTGGATTTAAATGCTATGTGGCTCAGATCAATGCTGCAATGAAAACGAGAGTTGTGACGTCGGTGTAAAGTACTGAGATGGCATGCAGAAAAAACTGCATGGAAGCACGGGCCTTCCCGAACCGCCATTAATCGGAGTGTTTACATTCTCAAGTTCTTATAATTATAACCCAGAAACCACAATACTCCAGTTGGGAGAAGGCTATTAGCAGTGGAAAAATGTCACAAAAAACCTGCAGGCGCACATCTGGGGCCCACTTATGCAGTGATCGAAGTGAGCCCCCCATAAACCTCATCGCTGCACCCTCTTCCACGTGCAATCCAAGCCCCCAAACAAACACAACTGCTATTCCAGGGAACGTGCACGTTTCAGCTTCTTGCAACACTTTTATTTTAAATCGAAACCACCCCGGAACGCTTTCTTTGTAAAATAAAAGTATAGGCACGATAAAAGGGAATTTAAAAAAGTAGAGAGCACCGTTCCTGCCCACTTCGACCACTGCACTTATGTTGGCTTCCCATAACGAGATACAATAGCAGCCCATTTCTACAATTCTTTTTTGTACACCACACACAGTGTGCTTCGTTCAAATCAATGTCCCATTGGTGTATTGGTTGCACATCTGTGCATATTGTTTCTTTGGCTGTAAGAGGGCATTAAAACTGAAAAATCTACATGGTCAGAAAAAATTATTACACTTTTCGCAAAACAAAAATCCCTCTTATTTGCAGATCTCGGCACGTGCCAATTATTTAAAATAGTTTTTGTTTACTGATTTGTGAGTTTTATAAAGCACCACACGTCATCTTTCAGTCGCCTCAGATAGCTGAGGCCAGGAATGAGAGGAAAAGCGTTCATATAGTTAGTGTCCAACAGGATGCGGGCTTTGACTTCTCAGTCAATAGTCTGACCAAATTCATTAATCTTTAATAACACGCTTAATATGGAGGCCAGTCTCCAAGCACATGACCAGGATTCCGACCTGTGTTGCCCCTGAGATATCCACCCTAGGATTTAGTCATCTGCGACCAATCAATCTAGCCAATTGAGAAATGCCTCTTTTACTTAGGGTAAACACCATTACTTGTAGTTTTACTCTTCCTCGTCACAGTCCTTACAAAGTTACTATGAAAGGACTGTGAGGAAGAAGAGCGACGTGGAGATACTTGGATAATCAGAATGATTTATTGCCCAGCTCTTCAGTTCTTACGTAGTCCTTTTTATAGTCCCTTTGTAAGGATTGTGACGAGAAAAGAGCACATGTTATGTTATGTGATCTTGTGCCGAGCACGGGTGCCACTTGCGTGTTCTCTGGACGCTCATGTGGGACACGAGGCAACAGGCGTGCGCCTGTGTAGTCCTGGGTGCTGGGGGAAAAGTCACTCGTTTCATTCAGAGACTTGCTGACCCTGTCCCGGCCCTGCAGTCCTTTCAGAAGCACAAGCCTGCTGTGCGGCCAGAGTTTGTCTCTAGACTTGTCCACCGTCACAACATAATCCATAGAGAGGCCCAGACGCTGGGCGCAAGGAAAATGACGTCTCTCAAATACATTCCAAACCTCATCTTAAAAGAAAAAACCCAAGCTTGAAAAATATTCCACACAAGCATAGCAGTGGCTGAAAAAAGTCTGAACTGGAAGGGGCCTTTCACCTCCCATTAGGGAGCCCGTCAGGGCTGCTGTGCAGAAGAGCCGGGGTCATGTTACATATGGCGCGCAGTCTGTTCAGCACTTTAAACATCAAGCTTTGAAATTTTCGAGAGGTCAGAGGCCATCTTTAATAAGATCAAGCCTGGTGGGTTTCCACCTTTTTTTTCTACAAACCCAGCTCCACAGTTCGATGTGTGTGGGAGCCCAGAGTGCTTGCCCGCGCCTCCCGGTGGTGTTGCCCTCGCCTCGTGTGCAGACGTGTCGCAGGCCTTTTCCCGTGGTCCTTCGTTTCAACGTGTTATATTTTTTTTTTATTATTTATTGAGTATTGTCTGCTGGAAACCAGAAGAGGTTTGCTATCGCTTTTTTTGCAAGACGATGGTAATTCACGGCGTTGTGGAAATGAGTTTCCCGGGGGCATGTCAGCTTTGGACTGGGGGGCCTGTAAGGTAAGGTGCCACCCAGTGAGGCAGTATTTAAATCCGCGCTGGAGTGTACCTCAACGCCTTTACGTTATAAAGCCTGTTTATTGTGAATATTTTCGGAAATAACCAACTAGTGCACAAGGCAATGCGCAGGGTGTGCCTTTGGTGCAGTAAATGGTGCCGACAATGTAATGGTGTGTTACAAAAATAAATAAAATTAAACACATCAGGTAAATGCTGAGGCGCATAATGTATGAGATTGACAACGTACCGTATCATTCTTTAACGCAAAGAACACCCCTGCCGATGCAATAACAGCCGAGAACAGGGGCTTGCTGCCTAGTTTCCCCTCAAATGCACACGTGAAGCCTGGTCTCGGGGTTTGGCGCAAAAGGTAATACTTCAAATTGTTGATGTTCATGTTCCTTATTACATGCCCAAAACCATTGCTAGAGAGAAGAGGACGAAGAAAGGGTTTTTAGGAGGGTTGAGTCTATTTGACCTAAAACATTTGACCTAATCACTTCTGATCGAATTTATTTGAACTTTTTTTCTATCTAAAATGCAAGGGGAGACCCCCCACCCCACTTCCCCACAACCTACAGGCCGATTCATGGAATTAATGTGCGCTGAAAATATCGGCACAAGCGTGCGAAAATGTGCGATTCGCAGTGAAAGAGCGAAAATCGCAGTGCAAGTGCGAATATCGCAGGGAAACCAGCGCACATCTATTCATGGAAGTCCGTGCGCGAGTAAAATCTGGGATGTGCGCTGAGAAAGTGCGCGGCGCACAGGTCATCCAACGGCGCGCGTTAAGGCCACAGCGAAGGCGCACATAACAAAAGTAGGTGACAACACGTATTCATGGAATCGAATAGGGCGAAACAGCGCACGGGCAAAGACGCGCACAGGCCTAAACACGTCCGCCACACGAAGGCAGGCCGTCGCGTCCCTGCGCATGAAAAAAATGTGTGCCAAAATGTGCGCCCACAAAAAGCAGGTATATACAGCTATGTAGAATGTCCCATACTGTGGGCTTCTAGGACAAATGACGTGCAAAGGGGTACGCGACAAACACGGCCACCCGCTGTGTGAAAAATAGCGTGTGCATGTATTTGGGGGGTGCGCGGGAAGTTCTACACACTATTTGCCCTGGGGGAGCGGGGTACGTGTATTACAGGGGTTCGCGTGAAGTTTCACACGCGATAGGCCTGGGTACGTGTATTTCAGGCCTGGGTACGTCTATTTCAGGGGTGCGTGTGAAGTTTCACACGTGATTGGCCTGGGTATGTGTATTGCAGGGGTGCGCGGGAAGTTTCACACGCGATTGGCCTGGGTACGTGTATTTCAGGGGTGCGCGTGAAGTTTCACACGCGATTGGCCTGGGTACGGGTATCTCAGGGGTGCACGTGAAGTTTCACACGCGATTGGCCTGGGTACGTGTATCTCAGGGGTGCGCGTAAAGTTTCACACGCGATTGGCCTGGGTACGTGTATCTCAGGGGTGCGCGTGAAGTTTCACACGCGATTGGGCTGGGTACGTGTATCTCAGGGGTGCGCGTGAAATTTCACACACGATTGGGCTGGGTACGTGTATTTCAGGGGTGCAGGTGAAGTTTCTCAGGGGTGCGCGTGAAGTTTCACACGCGATTGGGCCTGGGCGAGCGGGGTACCACTCACCGTCTGCCTTGCATGTAGAAGAACGCGTAACCAACACCCACCCGCTGTGAAGTAATAGCGTGTGAACCCCAACGCCTGGAAAACACACGCACCGAACACCACGAAAAGCACGTACAGGCCAGTGCGCAATACGTCACAGACGCGCTTACGCGCTGAGGGCCTTTGGTCCAATGAAATCGCGTATGCGTGCTGATGCGCTTACGCGCTAAGGGCCTTTCCTCGAATTACACGCTGACGTGCAAGATTTTCACGTGCCAAATCACTCCGTATCAAGCTGGCCACGCATTCACACACGGAAGACCACGCTCCTGCCCAGAAGGCCGAATTACTGCCCCCCAGAGCCCCAAGCACGCTCCCACCTGCCATCTGCTGCTGCCTGATTGCCTGCTGCCCACCTGCCCTGCCATTTGCTGCCTGCACGTCAGCCTGGGGTGCTGTTGCTGTGACCACCCCTGTTGGAACCGAAGACTCCCGATTGCTATTCCATCGCTCCACAGCCCAGCCCCAGGACCCAGTTGCCCACCCACACCTGCCTCTGGGGTTCCCATGGTGGGCACTACACCATCTGGCACCACTGGCAACCCCCAGCCAGAGAGGCAGAGGGCCACCAGCTTCACTGCCACCGAAGTTGGTGTCCTGGTGGAGCAAGTCCTGGGGCAGTATGATGCCCTCTTCGGAAGGTCGGCCGCCGACAAGGAAGGACGGACTCGGATCTGGACGGACATCGTGACTGCCATCAACGCGGAGGGGGTGGCAGTCCGCGACTTCCAACATGTCAAGAAGCGCTGGGAGGACTTCAGGTCCAGGACCCTCAACAAGGCCCGGCGCCTCTTGAAGACAGCGGATGCTAAGGGGCGCCGGGGCCACCTGTCGGAACATCAGATGAGGGTCCTGGAACGCATGTGCCCAGCACTCCACGTCCAGGTCCTTGAGAGGCAGACCCGTCTAGAGTCGAGCGGTAAGTGCACATGCATACTGATTGGAAGCTGTGCGGGTGGTGGTGTGCCAGTAGTGTGCAGGTTGTACATGTGGTTTTGTAGGGCCATGCATGGATGTGTATGTACAGGGCTGTGAGGCTGACACATGCAAGTCCTTTCATGTGTGAGACACAGGGATGGTGTATGTGTGGGTAAGCATGCAGGCCAAATGCAGATGTGTGAGCACACATGTTTGGATTACTGTGTATGTAAGTTGGCATGGTTGTGGTGTCACACATGGATGTTGGTTCCAGCTGCATGTATCTGCACCGTGTACGTGTGCATGTGTGTGTATTTGACATCGGTGCAACAGTGATGCAACATGGATGCATGTGAGACTGATATTTAGAAGACTGATTGCCAGATGTGACATGGATGCCAATCTCATCACTGCAACAGTTGGTGGAGGTATACACATGCATGTAATTGTGGTGGCGTGTGTGCATGTCTAGTGCACTCCCTGTGTTTCATGTTATGTCTGGGTCACCTTTGGCTGCTCATGCTGTTGTATGTGTATGGATGGTGCTGGCTGTTGCAATATGGCTGTGGAATAGCTCATGTGTGTGAGTTGCAATGACATGTGTGTTGGGGATTGTGATGCCATGTCTGAAGTTTGACAATGACACTCATGTACAACTGTCATGTGTGTATGAGTCCATTGTACAGTGCCCTGATGCCTGTCTCCTATCTCTCCCTGTCTGCAGCGTCCTGTCCCCGATCCTGTGACTGCATCATCTTGCACCAGCAGGGATACCTACGTCCAGACCCGTTCTCAGGGAGGGGATTGGTTTACACCAACTGCCTTCCTCTCCCTGCGGATGTGGCTATCCGGCACCGGGTTGAGCCAGTCCTGGGTGGGGTGGCGTTGCGTCAAAGTGCCTTGCGAGCTGACCTGCAGTCTTTTCATGAGGAGACTGCACGTCTTCTCGCATGGCTCGTTGACCGCGTTGACCCACTGGGACAGCTCACCAGGGCCGGATTCCTCTGTTTTCTGGACCTTGTTCTGACCCCCTCCTCAACTGAACCCCCTATGCGCCAGTCGTCCTCCGTGCCATCTTCCCACCGATGTGTCACCTGGGTGCCCTGTGGAGCTGCCTCTGACCCTGCGGCCAGGCTGGTGGAGGACACATCCCTGCCACAGTCGGGAGTCGGAAGTCCAGCAGGGGTGGCCACCTCAACAACTGCACCCCAGCTGGAGGAGGATGTGCAGGCAGCATGAGCCAGGGCACAGGCAGCGGCACAGCAGCAGCAGCAACAAGGTGGGAGCCATGATGGCTCGGGGCCTTCATCATCGGAGGGGCAGGCATCGGCCGGAGGGCAGGAGGACCCTGGACGGGAAGTGTCTTCCGTGTGGCAGCGGTTGGGCCATGCGATAGATGCGGAGCGGCAGCGGGCGGAAGAGGCACGGCTCACGATGGTCAGGGCGGAGAACTCCATGCGTAGGGCCCTGAGGCGGGCCGAGTGCCTCGAGGCCATTCGCAGGGACCTGGAGTTCCAGATGTCATCGTCCCTGCGAACCCTCGGGGCCATGGAAGAGGACCGCCTCCGGGACATCGAGCAGGAGTTCGATGATGCCCTGGCCCGGGACATCAACATGTGAGCCGTTGGACTTGCCCGCTGCTCTTGTAAATAGTTAGATAGTGTTAGGTTTCCTTTGGTTTTCTTTATTTTGGTTGCGCTTGGACAATGCACCACGTTTCTGTATATAGTTTTTTATTAGGTAGTATTTTTGATAGGTTTCATTTCTTCAGTTGGGATCATGGATCCTGGATTGTTCATCTGTATATAGTTCACTATTGGATTCATCTTTTTTTTTTGGATTTCCCCATGGAGCAATGGTTTTCACTTTTGTTTTTCCCTTGGATTTGCTTTGTTGGACTGTGACTTTGGACACCTTTCCTTTGGATTATGATTTCTTGTTTTTCATTATTTTGCGGACATGCAGCTTTTCTTTTTTTATTCCCATTGTTGTTTGTTTGATTTTAATTCCATTCATGTTACTTTTAATACATTTTTTTCTTCATACTTCGATGTGTGGTATTATCTCATTGGTTTCATGCATGTCATGATATGGGTTTTCACATTCACTTGCAACCATTGTGTGTGTGTGACGGACATGTGTTCATTTACATACTTGCCATTGGGGTTGTATCATGTAATTGCCTTTTCTATGTGGGTGGATGCAATACTTGGTTGGGTCTTTGGTCTGGGGAGGCTGGCCATAAGGGCCATGATTGAGGATCGTCATGACCTGGGGGCAGGGGGACAAGAGTGGGGGCCTGCTGGCAGGTGCCCCGCACTGCTGGGGGGTGGGGGTGCAAGGGGACATGAGTGGGACATGACTGGGGGTCTGCTGGCAGGTGCCACGCACTGCTGGGGGGTGGGGGTGGGGGTGCAAGGGGACATGAGTGGGACATGAGTGGGGGCCTGCTGGCAGGTGCCCTGCAGTGCTTGGGGGTGGGGGTGCAGGGGGACATGAGTTGGTGATCAGTGGTGCAAGCGGACAGGTGGCTTGGCTGGGGTGCATGGCCATGGTGGATGGGCTGCCCGCGGGACATGACCAGGGGTGCGGGGTAGTCCCCTGTGGTGTGGTCTGCCTGCAGGGGCCGTGGAGGGTGTAGAGGGAACACCTGGGAGGACCCACACTGCCAATTCACTTGTAGGACTCCCCGCGTACCCCCGAAATTCACGTACCCCGCTCTGACATCTAAATCGCGTGTGGAACTTCCTGCGCACCCCTGAAATACACGTACCCAGCCCAATCGCGTGTGAAACTTGCTGCGCACCCCTGAAATACACATACCCAGGCCAATCGCGCGTGAAACCTCCCGCGCACCCCTGAAATACACGTACCCAAACCACACGCGAAACTACACGCGAGCCCCTGAAATACACGTACCCTGCTCCCCCAGGCCCTATCGCGTGTGAAACTTCCCACGCACCCCTGAAATACACGTACCCAGCCCAATCGCGTGTGAAATTTGCTGCGCACCCCTGAAATACACGTACCCAGGCCAATTGCATGTGAAACTTCCCGCGCACCCCTGAAATACACGTACCCAGGCCAATTGCGTGTGAAACTACATGCAAGCCCCTGAAATACATGTACCCCGCTCCCCCAGGCCCGATCGCGTGTGAAACTTCCCGCGCACCCCTGAAATACACATAGCCAGGCCAATCGTGTGTGAAACTACCCGCGCACCCCTGAAATACACGTACCAAGGCCAATCGCGTGTGAAACTACCCGCGAGCCCCTGAAATACACGTACCCTGCTCCCCCAGGCCCGATCGCGTGTGAAACTTCCCGCGCACCCCTGGAATACACATACCCAGGCCAATCGCATGTAAAAATTCACGCGAACAACCGTTATACACGTACCCCACTCGCACAGGCCCTTTCGCGTGTGGAAGTTACCGCAAAACCCTTAATACACGTTCCCCGCTTGGCGTTTGCTGTTTGGCAGTCCGGTAAACTGGTCCAGGGTTGGCACAGCCCTTTGCGCTGGATTGGGGATTTTGATGGCTTTTCCTTGCGCAAGGGCGTTCTTGGGGGCATAACTGGCGCTGCTGCAGGGTCGCTGCGCCACTCTGCGCCACGGCTGCTTTTGGAGGCTAAAATCCATGATTACGCTGTGCGCGGAAATCGATTTTAGCGCACGTGGCTGGCGCAGACATTCGCACGGGAACACTGTGCGCCAGCCACGTGCGCCATTTTTGTGCGAATTTCTATGAATTACCCTGCTAATCTATACTCTTACCCACCCCATATATAAATATTTTATTAAATGTGACTGAAAAAAAGGTCAAACAATTAGATCAAATGTTTTAGGTCAAATTTTTTTAGGTCAATTATGCTAATACCTTTTAGGAAGCTGCATATCTGCTTGTCACACAACTGGAAAAGCTGTGGTATTAATTGCCTGATTCACAAAATCTTATTTCTCATTACATTCCACCATATATGCAGCTGTGGGCTTTTAAAACTGTATTTCTCCTAACAAGGAGCTCAGACACGTGAAGCTGCATGCCAAATAGTGATCTTACTTACTTACCCTGTCTGGCTTGCAGCAATGGACTGTGGCCCCGTTACAGGCATGGTAGGCTCCACTCTTTCCCTCTCCTCCCCAAGCCCAATGACATCATTATATTATCATGGCAGCTCTTTCAAAGGGCCCCTAACTCCCTCCCAAGCAGCATAGTTGTAACCCTCACAAAAACATTTTTTTTAAAGATCACAATGCACCACACTGCAGTAGCACAGGGTCCAGTGCCTTACGGCAGCCGCAACAAAGCAGGGCCCCCTCCATTTCTTTTTAATGCTTTCTCCCGCAAAATACTTCAAGCCCACAGCCCTCACCCCTCGTTCCGGGCATGCTGAAGCGCGGTCCGGTGCGAACAGAGGCACATGGCCTGCTCTGCTTCTTTTTTAAATTATGTTTCACCATCTTCTATCCCCTATGACTCCTCCACCCAATAACCCAACCCACAAAACTTCACCGCACCATACCCACACCCACTGCATATTTTATTTATTTATTTTTATTTTTGTATTTATAAAGCGCCTAGCAGCCCGGAGGCATCGAGGCACTGTTCCAAGAAAGTGTCTTAGTTACAAGGTACGAGGCAATGCATGGGTTACAAGTGGCATGTGCCTAACAAGGTGGACGTGAAATAATGGGTAGCAAGCAGGAGTTACATGAGATATTGTCCAGTACAATGGTAGTTTAGACATGAGATGCAGAAGAAGTGCTAATAACCTGATTTAGGTGTTATACAAACAGTATTGTTTTGATTGCTTTTCTGAAGGCCGCATGGGACTCAATGCTTCCGATTGTGGGAGGGAGCAGGTTCCAGTTGGTAGATGCCATCACTGGGAAGCTTGAGCCGCCAGCCCAGGCTTTGAGGCTTTTAGGGATGGCTAGACGGTTGGTGTAGCTGGATCTCATGAGTCTGTTTGAGGGGGGCGCCGAGAATCTTTGAGAGAGGTAATGAGGTGCGGTGTCATGGATACATTTGTGGGTAAGTACCAAGGACTTAAAGAGGATACGCTCCTTAACAGGTAGCCAATGGACAGATTTCCTCGTGGCCGAGATGTGATCTCTCTTGGAGATGCCAGTGACTGCTCTGAGTGCATTGCTTTGCACTGTTTGGAGTTTCCTGATGTTCTTTACTGAGGTGCCTAGTAGGAGCGCGTTGCAGTAGTCTAGGTGCGATCCAATTATTGCTCTGGCGATGGTGAGGAGTTTTGTTGCGTTAAGAATGGCCTGACAGCTGTGATAAGTTTCAAGTGGTAGACTGCTGCTGAGGAAATTGCATTCACCCGTCTGGACATGGTGAGATTCGAATCTAGACATATTCCCAAAGTTTTGATTGACTGAGATATAGGGATGCGAGTGTTGTCGATGAGAAAGGAGTGATATTGTGATCCCATTTTTCTGATTGTGTCCGGAGATCCGATGATTAGGAGTTCTGTCTTTTCACTGTTGAGACAAAGCCAATTTTCAGCCATCCAGGACTGGATGGTGACGTAGATGGAGTTGAGGGTTTTCTGGTCAGCTTCGTAGTCTCCTGTGAGAGGGATGAGGACCTGCGTATCATCAGCATAGTTGGTGTATGTAATGCCCATGGAATCTAGGTAGTTGAATAGTGACCTCGTGAAAAGGTTGTACAAGGTGGGTGAAATGCAGGATCCTTGTGAAACTCCACATTTAATTAGGTGGGGTTGGGCGCAGGCTTGGTCTGAGAAGACCTTCATTGCTCTACCACTGAGGAAGGAGGAGATCCATCCCATGGCATTGGGTGAGAAGTTGCCAGCCGCTGAGAGGTGGTGGCATAGGGTGTCATGGTCGACCAGGTCGAAGGCCGTGGATAGGTTAAGAAGTAGTAGGAGGGCAGGTTTGCCTGCGTCCCTGAGGTCATATATTTGGTTCTTGAGGTCCAGTAGGGCAGTCTCTGTTCCGTGGTCAGGGCGAAAGCCTGACTGTCAGAGACCTAGTAGGTGATGTGTTTGGTACCTCCACCCATTCTACCCCGACCTCAATCTACCTACTCTACTCCACCCTACACACCCCTCCCCCTATGCCTAAACCCCCACTCTATCCCTAGCCCCAACACATTCTCTGCCATTCACTCTACCACCACCCAATGATATCCCTCTTCACTACTCTACCCCACCCACACCTCTAACCCACCCAGCTACTCTACCCCAACCCATTACACTACCCACACCTCACCCACTTTACCCAACCCACTCAACCCCCACCTGACTACTCTACCCCATCACTATACCCCAGCCACTCTACCCCACCACTCATACTACTCTACCGGCCCCAATGCTCCACCTACTCTGCCCCACCATATTATTCTACACATTGAATCTACCCTGCCTCACTCCACTCTACCCCTTTCTCCCACGCTTCCCCACCACTCTACCCTACCTGACCCCAATCTAACACCACCAAATCTACCCTCAATACTCTACCCCACTGCACTACTCCTCACTACCACTCTACCCCAGCCCACAACTCTACCCACTTCTCTACCACACCCCACTACTCTACACAAGTATTAGACTTCATACTATCACTCTACCCACCTTACTATTCTACCACAGCCACACTAGACATACCTATGCTATCCCACCTTCACTATACCCCAGCCCCACACTACCCCCAACGGAGCCAACTGTACAACTACCTATAACCAACTGCACCCTACATTACCCACTGCCCACCATACTTCACCTCACTCAACCCTCACCCACAGTAAATCCCACTGTACCCCAATTCACTTAACTGCCTCTACCCGCTATTCTACCCCAAGATACTATTCTATCTTACATTTTCCACTCTACCCCACTCCATCCACTCTACTACACCCGCTCTAGTTCCACCCCACAACTCTAGCATCTCTACCTCAATCCACTTGCCTTCCACCCACTCAACTACACCCCCACTCCGCTACTTCACCTTACTCTACTAATTTACTGTACATCACTACTCTTCCCCACCCACTGTACACCATCCTACTCTCCCCCCACATCACCTCATGCTATCCCACCCATTCCACCCTACCAAACATTACCCCCACTCAGTTTACACCCCTCCTTTACCCCACCCTACTCTTCCCCAATACCACACCATTTGCACACCACCTTACTGTACACTAACCAACCTCACCCCACGCTACCCCATCATCTTGAGATGCCCTCAAATCGCCCTACCCTCCCCCACTCTACCCCAGCCCTACACTTCACCCCACTTCTTTACCACACCTCACTACTCCAACCTCACCTCATGTTACTCTACCCCTCTTTAACTCATTATACCCTGCCCACTCTAATCCACCCACCACTCTATCCCACCCCACAAGTCTACTCCACCCCACTGCTCAAACTCTTCTACCTCAATCCACTCTAACACCATTCTAGCCCAATTCTCCACTAGCCCTATCTACCACTCTTCTCTCCACTCTCCCACCTTAGCCTATCCACTCAAACCCCTTTGCTACATCCCACCTACTCTAGCCCCATTATTTCACCCCACCTCATCTCTTTTTTATCATATGATTTTAATCACCAGTCATCACACTTAAAGCTTTTAGAATTTGAGATGTGGTTAGGAGATGAATCACATTAATGTTTACTTTTTAACTAGTTGTTTTCTTTCCCATTGGTTTTAAAATGGCACGATGTGTTGTATATGGAAGAAGTGTGACACTTTATGTGTTGCTCAATACTTTATTATCTACAGAGCTAGCGAAAGATTTAGGCAGGCTCATGCTTCCCCTTTTCTCCTTTTCTAAGGGTGATATTTCTGGCCATCATTGTCTTAATGTCTTCTGGTGGGCCTTTATTCAGTATACTCATGTGTGGTTTCCTGGCTCCTCCACAGTAGTGTTCTGTGGTGGTAAGAAGAAAGAACAACACTGAAAGCTGATTCCCTCCTGTTTATGTGCTCCTTATTGGTATTCCACCCTAGTACGTTGTTCCAGGTCCGGGCAACAACCTTTGGCCTTTCCTTGGGTTTCCCTGTGAAGACCTGCTTCCTTCCGGGAAGGTGCACTGTTCTGCTCCCTTCCACCAATGTGTCCCGAATTGGATTGCTGCTAATTATCTTGGAAAGTGTGGGTACAGAACTTACGCTGTAGCTTGAGTTCCCAAGATGAAAGGTATTCTTTGATTTCCCCTCAGCCTTGGCACCTCTCAGTGCCAATGATACTGATGCCTTGATTCTGAGGGATTCTGTGATTTCTTCCACTTGCATCTTGGCTCAAACCATGTTACGCCAACTTCCCGCAGACTCTGTGCCCTCTTTCTGTGGAGCAAGGTTCCTCATGAGCCTTTTTTGTTGGTTAATTATTCAGCATCCTGGTCAAAGCCGTGGGATTCATGGCTTGGCAAGCTGCATCTGGCCCTGCTTTCTAGGGTTCTCATCTCATTACATGTTCCCTCCAAGGCTATCTCCTTGTCTGCAAGTATTATATATGGTCCTCTGGGTAACTATTGACACTTTGACATTTCGACTGTGTGAAACACTTACCTGTGTCATTCTGACAGAATACTACTATATTAAGTGTCCTTTGGGATTGGACACTCCCGCCCCCTACACCCCTTCCTAGCTGAACTAGTCAGTCAAGACTTGGTTTTGTAGATACATTATTCTTACTGGTATATATCTGATAATGCATCAATTCTGTGCAATCTAATACTTTGTCAACATTAAATTTACAGAAACACATGTGTTACAATATGCATACATTTTGAATCAAAACAAGTTAAAATAACGAGCTCTATGCGTTTCAGGCTGTGCCCTACCCAAGGAGCAAATATCTTTGGCAAATGTCTACTTCTTCACATGTGTGCTATATCTGGAGATAAGTACATAATAATCATGTTGTAAAATCCTGTTGTATATTTCAGATATCTACATTCTATTCAATAGCACACACTCATCATTGAGGACAAGTTTTGTGTGGATTGTAATTAAAAAATATGAATTACAAACCTTTTTGTATGTTTAAGTTGTAGCAATAACTGGAACACTTGTAGTAAAATTGCACTTCCAAGTTCTCAAACTAAGCACACTTTGTGTAATGCAATTTTAAATGTAGTGTACAAACTTAATTATGTATATAGACATACAAACATGTTGAAAAGTAGCCTCCATATTATTTATATTACAGACACATTATACTACACCTTTTTGAATTTGTACAATGCAATACACAGTTCCATTTATTTTACTTGCCAAATTAAAGACAAAATACAAGACTACAGCTGTTTGCAAAACAGGATATAAAATATGTAAACTTAAAGTCTGAGATGGTAATAATTGAATTCTAATATGTGAACATTTATTAGTGTCTTTGTTTGTACTTAACTTTTATAAGTAAAACAAACCTGAAATATTTAAATAAAATAAATCTTACCAATAATACAAAATGTGTATATAATAAACTGCAAATGAATATCCAAAATGCCTACTTGGAAGTGGTTTGCCTTCAGTAAAAGTTCTTTACAGCACTACAAGTGTTACAGAAAGTCAAAGTCATCTTAAGGTTACTTACTTTTAATTTCTCTTTATATGTTTCACTTCATAACTTTCATCATTGTTGAATATCCGTAATTAACAGTATAGTTTCACCTTATGGTACAGTATCTAACAAAAAATATCGCCCTCTATACTTTTTACAAAAACGATATTTTTAAAAAATGTTTTATTGGCTTACAGAATATATGTTACTTTTTTATTGTAAATTAAATAAATTATTTTGGTTAAAATGTTATTAAAATATTATGGACTGTTCCAATTTAAAGTGAAACCATTTTACCTCAACCAATTACTTTTTGTTGAAGGTGGGTCTTTTGAAACTGGGCAATTTGATAAATTAACATTGGTCATTTTGTGCACCTTATTGCAAGGTAGATAAGGTATTATTTACTTTATGTACATTTTTACAGTCTAATTTTAAAGACTTAGGGGCCCATTTGTCAAACAGGGATTTGCGGGCAGAATGGCGCACAAATCCCCGTTTTCGGTGCAAATAATTCCATGAATTAGCCCCTAAAAGTTATGTTGAACTATTGTGTTCTATTTAATCCTTATTTTTTTTTAAGTAATATGCTTTTAAACTGTTGTGGCCTTGTATGTATATTTTGTGTAAGCACATTTTTACTTACTATTTATGTGCAATGTATAGTTCACACTTATTGTATTATAATTTAAAAGCCTTTTAAGGTTTAAAATGTACTTGTTGATGCATGAATTTTTTATAAAGGATAAAACTACAATGTGTAAGTTAGTTTCATATTCCTCTGTACTATTTCTAGTAACCTGTACAAATCTATGCATTTTTAATGTACATTTATATATAACAATTGCATATACATGTTAATGCTTTTATAATGTGCATGCTACTACCTTAATATAATATCTATTGTAAACATTTTTACTAACCTATATGCAATATCTTTTTCCAAGCATGGAATTGAGAGCTTACTGTGAAATGATATGCTTTAATTAGAAATTATGGATGGATTGTGGAGTACATTTTACAGCAAGTATTTATTTGAAAAATATTTTTTCATTTTGTTTAACTAAAATTGAATTTGAATGTATTTTATAAACTTTTTTGTTGGTTTAATGTATGCATTTTACATTGAGCATGTTCATTTTATACAGTACATTTTTAAAAGGTCTTATAATTTAAATGTTGTGTGGTACACATTTATACATGTGTGCGTAATACTTCACTTCAACATAAAATATGTAACAAAATGTGTACCTATTACTTGTGTAATTATTTATGTGAAAACGTGCGCGCTGGTAGCATTTTTGTACTTTAAATACAATAAACCGTTAAATCGGTAAATACTTCTTTTGAAATTTAAGTTTAAACTTTTTGTTAAATCACATGCCAAACAAAAGCAAATTTTGCCAGAATTATATAAAGGCAGTACTGTTAAAAATGTATGTGCTACATGAATGAGTGTGTAATAAGAATTAACCACATTCAATATGTACCAACCTTAGTACATATAAACCAACTGAAAGGTGCGGATTTATGGTTTAGTTTTTCCATAAAACAAATGCAATACAAATACATTGGGCACCATTAATATACATATGAAAGGTTTAGCAGAATGTTAGTACATTTATTTTGAATAACTATATGTATATTGTTACAGTCAAATATTTAATTAGGTGCTGTAGCAGAATTTCGGAAAAGTATAATGGAACTGAAGACTTGGAAACAGATATATATTAGTAATATGTACATATAACACATGCATTTTGTTTTTAGAAAAAAATATGTGTACATGGAAAACATGTTCACAACTGGGAATTCATTACAAATTGGGGTTGCAGATTGTTGACAGTACTAAAAAATACTTTCATGTAATAAATATGTAAAGCAAATATTTATAAGCCATACATATAAGGGGCAATTTTCAGTAGTATGTGAATGTGTGCATACATGCACAATAGAAGGTTCAATAATAATATGTACACTATATGCATATAAAAAGCCTTTTATTTGTAAAAGCGTATTTTGGAACTGTAATATAAGCTTAATCTATGCAATTCCAACATTTTGTTTTTAATGCACGTGTTGTACATGCTTTTTTACTGCTTGAAATCACAGGTTTTGTATGTTTATTGAGTTGCTATATGTATTTGCACATAAAATGTTTCCCGCTATTTCTCTTCTCAGTCTTGGAGACGAGCCATGATGTTATCTCCCAAAGCCTTGTACCAGTTCTCCAGGCATCAATGCAGCCTCCTCGGTCGCCCAGTTCTCCCTCTGGTCGTATCACAGCATCGAGCTTGCCAGAAATGCACAGGCCATTGCCGGACAAGTCAGACGATGACGAAGAACACAGTCCGTCTTTGCTGTTCAGTATAAACGACCACAGCGTAACATCCTTCCAACTGACAGCAGCTGCTCTAGCTTTCATCCTGCTAAATAAATGTAGCATTTTTGAGCACTTCTTCAGCCTCAGTACTCTTCTCATCAGATGGATTAGATATTTCACAATTACCACATTGTTTCAGAGGTGGTCTTATGTTGATAAGATTTGGCTGTTACAGTCAGCCTACATGGTGGTATTTCACAGGGGTTGTGCCTCTCAATTGCTTCCTTATCCCCAAAAGAGGAGTCTCTCCCCATGAAATCCTCCCACATGTTACCACCCATAAGGAGACTATTGGTTAGCGGCCTCACCTCCTTAGCCTCATGGGAAGAGATTCTCACCTGGGGAGAAGTGACGCCATCTAAAGAAATGTCACAGTACCAACAACAGATTTGTAGCAGAGAGTAATAGAGGTTGTGTTGGGAGATAGGGGCTGATTTGGAAACATAATAGGTTGAGGCCAGGCCATGAAGTCATGTAAAGACGAGACAGAGGATCTTAAAAAGGATCCTCTGTTGTACTGATAACCTGGGATGTGATCTTCGATAAAGGGACACAGAGGCAGACCTAGAGAGATTAAAAAGAAGTCTGACGGCTGCATTTTGTGCCACTTGAAGACTATGGAGTTGACGTGATGGGATGCTGGCAAGGATGGCATTGCAATAATGAAGTTTGGAATTTGTGAGTGCACCGATGACCATTGGGCAATCTTCCTCAGCAATTAGAGGAAGAATGGGTAGCAAGAGTCTACGTTGACAGTATATTGACTTTAGAATCTTGGTAACCTGCAGATTACAATTCATATTAGACTGCCAAATGCAGCTGAGTTTTTTGCAATCAGCAGATCAAATACAGCAAGCATGAAGGAGCTAGTGTGATTCTGCCAAAAGGTGCTTGGGGCCAAGTAAAATGATTTCTGTTTTAGAAGGATTGAGCTGCAATTTTCTTGCCAACATCCAGCTTTTAATAGCTTTGTCACAGTCTACAATCTGATTGATTGAATCTGAAGAATTATTGATTCTGATATGTGTATTATCAGTGTATGAATGATAAAAGGTCAAATTTGGAGAGGATACTCATTAGTGGTCAGATATAAATGTTAAAAAACAGAGGTGACAAAGAACACCAAATGGGACAGTGAGAGAGCTGGGGTAATATGCTCCCAATTCCACCTGTTGGGTCCATTCAGCTAAGAAGGATTGAAATCATTTTAGAGCATCTTCCAACACTAACGCAACCTCGGTCAGTCTGGATTATGAATGTTTCAAAATCGACTGTCTTGAAAGCCGCTGATAGGTCGAGCATGACCAGCAGACTGAATAATGTTATGTACACTATATGCATATAAAAACCTTTGTATCTGTAAAAGCACATCATTTTGGAGTTGTAACGTACACATTTGAATAGATTGTGTTTTAATTCATGTGTTGCACATGCGTTTGTTACTGCTTAAAAACACATGATTGTGGATGCATATCATTTTGTAGCAATTTTTTAATTATGTTTATAACTTAAAGCGTCAGATTGGGTAATTGTGCTGTTTATTTTATACACCTTCCAAAATTTCAAACAGTGTGCATAAGGGATTTGTACACATGTAACGGTATGTGACATTAAACCTAGAAGGCAAAGGTTATTCTTGTTGAGGAAAAATGATCACTCATGACTCCGGTGGATTGGTGAAGACTTTATTAGTAGAAAGCAGTGACTGCATGAGCCAAACAGCAACACGCGACACCCCAAATCCACCTCCCTTCCCCACCGGCCCCCGTGCCTTTATAACCAAAAAGGCACATGCTTTACAATGGCAGCGGTGTTCCGAACAGGTCATTGTTGAATACTAAATTCATCCTGCTAGCAAAGAACAGAGCCTCATTATATCAGCCTTTCACACCAGCTGCGCTCTTTCATGTAAGCCAGTGTTATCACTGAGGTCAACCTGTCGTAACTCAGTCAAGGTGACCATACTCTTTAAAGATTCCCAAGTGCTTTGAACCAAGCGAGAACATTAGCAATACAACTTACGCCCCTCACTGCCGCTTTTCTTAAGAAAGTGAGAGCCTAAACCCAGATTGCATATGTCAAAAGGGAAACACGTCCGAAGTGAGAGATGAGTAATCAAGCATTCCAATAAGCCAAGACAATAGCAGTACATCCTACAGTCTTCGCCTTGCATAAGCAGAAAGCAATGTTTAAACGTGGCAGCTTACAGGGCCTTTTTACCATAACACTGCAGTGACAGGCAAGAAGAGTACCTAACATTTTCATTTCTCAATTTTCCCCCACAGTGTTTAGTTTGTATAATATTGAAAGAGTGCCATACACCCATTAAGAAATATAACTTTTAGGGTGAAAGTGTTTCATGGAATGTGTAAACTACATCTAAATACGTAGTACGTAAACTTGAAAACGTAAACAGAGAAAACATATAATTGTACCAATCTGTATCCTGTTCAGTGGATGCTAGTTATTCCATTTTCATTAATATGCTCGGATTCAAATTGAAGTTGTTATTTTTAAAAATATCTTCATTTTTAGTTTATATTTTAATATGTTCTTATGTTTTTACACTCATTACATGATGTACTTAATTTTTGTGTGCAGTCCGCAATGGTGTCGATATAAGTGTGAAATGTTTGTGTGGGTGTAGTTGCACGCAGTACTGGCACATGTGATGTCTGAAAAAGTGTGGTGGAGTATTGCTCTATGTGGGTTGGTTGACTTTTTCAACATGGGTGTGCTTTTTTTCTCACCGTTCAACAGCATACTCGCAACAGCCAAGTATATGGGCATGAATGCCACATCATGGGTGTGGTTTTAAAAAACATAGGCGTAGTGGTCCTTTGTTTGCAGCAAAGTCATTTTGTGCATTGCTATGCTTTAAGCGCAGTACATAGGTATAGTTTTGCTATCGTTCCTCGTGTGCATGTAGGACTGGACAGCAGAGCATTTATGTAATTTACTTTTGTAGTTTTATAATTCAAGCATTTTACTTGTATAGGTGCTTTTATTATGCTGTAAATGTGTAGCATATTTTTAAATGTTAAAGCGTAGCAGGAGTAAACCGCATGGGCATGTTGCTTACTAGTGAAATAGGTTGGTGTAAGAAAGTAGTGGGTGTTGTGATGATTCACCAGGTATCGTCACTTCGCCCTAAGGGGCAGCCCTTTCCCATGAGGACAGGGAGGTGTAGCCACTATGCAATAGTCCCCCCCCTAGGGGTGGTTTGATGTGGGAGGACCTCATGGGGAGAGTACTCTCCCCTCTGGGACAAGAACCAGCACCTTTGGTACAACCCATTGTACAACATAACCCCCACATGCCTTAGTCCCACCCTCCATTTCAAACCACTATATTGAAAGTAAACCAATGTATTTCTGTAGTGCCAAGGGTACAGCCAAGATTGAAAATACTAGGCTATAGGGCACTAAAACATGGAAACACGCAGAGGATGCCGGCAAGTGGCTGAGGGAGTCTGTGACTGAAGCACCAAGCCCAGTGGAAAGTAGGTGAGGCAGTGGCACGACCTCCAGGAGGAGGTGGAGCGCCTGGTCCTCGAACAGTGCCGAGACTGCAAGAAGCCACAACCCACGGAGCCACTGGAGAATCAGTGACAAAGCAGATAGCTGCGGGAAGGAGGTCGACCCCAGTCCCTGGATAGACTGGTGCCACGCAAGCAAGTCCCAGAAGGTAACGGGAAGCAGGTGGGGGGAGTGGAGAGGTCTCTGCTTCATGCTGGGGCAAGTGTACGGCCAATCAGAAGGCCTTCATGGGTCGGGGACCCAAAACAAGGCAAAGAGTGCAACGGAGGAAATCTTCCTCATACCAGTGGCAGAGTTAAGCCCACAGACCATAAGAGAAAGGTATGTGACTCCAACAGAAGAGCGTCAAGCATCTGAGGAAATCTTCCATGTACCAGTGGCAGAGAGAAGTCCACTGATCACCAGAGAAAGGTCTGGGACCCCAACACAGGAGAACAAGCATCTGATGAAATCTTCCTTGTACCAGTGATCGAGATTAGCCCACCGACCACCAGAGAAGGGTCTGGGAACCCAATATTGTGAAAGAGCGCAAGATAAAGTCAAGTTGAAAAAGAACTCTCAAACACCAAGAGAAAGAACTTTCTGTTGGATTATATTACTCTTTAGTTGTAGTGTAAGGGATGAAAGTAAGTTGTGACACAGTGGAATTTTTATTTTGACAGACATTCCAACAAATCCTTTAGTAATAGTTTGAGACAGAGACACCCCACTTAGGCATAGGGAGGGTTTCTTCACTACAATAAAAGTCTATAGCAACCAATATGCCACCTTTGTGTCAGCTTCTTTTTTCGACACCCTTACAGTGTGTTGTAAAAGTAAGTGGACGTATTTGTGGTTAATTAGCATGCATTTTTTGTTACACTTGTACTGTTTGTGCTATTCGTAATAGTCTAACAATGTAAATATAACAGGAAATAGTCTTAAAGTTTTGAAATGTATATCCTTTGTGGTCGAAAGGGAATTTGTGAATGTTACAATTGCAACGCATTAAAAATGGAACAAGAGGTACGGTATGTTTACTAAATGTTGTGTACATGAAAGTATGTACTCTGTTTGCATTTTACCATTTACCAGTGGGTATGTATGTTATATGTTAAAATGTCTTTTCTTTTGTAAAACGTTTGTGGCATAGAATTTAAGAGTGCGAACATATATTGTGTAGTACAGAGTTGTCCAACTCCAAGCCTCGAGCCAGACATTTTGGAATTTCAGGACACTCCTCATTAATATTCATGGGATACATTTGTATACACTGATTCTAAATGTATGCAAATGTATGTCATGAATATTAATGAGGGTCATCCTGAAAACCTATCAGGATTGTGGCCCTTGAGACCGGAGTTGGACACCTCTGGTTTAATTAGTAATGTTCATTTATATTTTTATTTCTTACATGCAGCCAGTGTTTATTATTGTAGATTCATGGATATTTTGACTCCAAACCTCTGTGACATGAGTGTATACAAGTGTACCATTTGAAAATGTAGCTGTACATTGGAATGGACATCGTGGTGCAAAATGTGATGACATTATAGAACAATTACTTAACAATCACAGAAGCGGCAAAATGCAAGATGTCATTTTGTTACGTGCTGGAGGGAACAAGCTTGGCTGAAGGAAATTTAGTGATTGGTGTTGAAAATAAAAAGTGACTGATTAACTTTGGTAGGTTTGTTTCCAAGAAGCAAAATTGAGTTTTTGAGCTAAGCAGCACATACAACTTGGATGCAAGGAAGTGCAAGTCTCCATAAAACTAGGTCTGCGCTTAGTAACCTCTGGGTATTAAGCACCTTATAAATAACCAAATACAATCATGCTAGAATTACTGTAAATTGATTTATTTCAATTTTTTTGTTACAAAATGGCCTGTATTGCATATTTCACTACAACCTCAAAAATAACATTTTTCAACGTGATAGAGTACATTTAAATAATGCAGGCAATGGTGTATTTCTGTCTAATGTAATTTTAGTTTCATGTTTTATTTCTATTATAGAACTTAGAAGATATATAGTAAGACTATAAGGGTAGCCTGTCCACTGCGTTTAGAGAATCCTATGATCCCAAGATCTTATGGTAGCCTGTCTGTCACGCCTAGATGATGTACTATTATAGCTAGTGTAGTGCGCTTAGATGACTGAGGGTAGCCTGTCCATAGTGCCTAGAAGAGCCTATGCTGGTACCACATCTTTTCACACAGATGATCTGATGAGACAGCAAGACCAACCATAAGCTCCATCTGAGCTTAAGGTACCTATAACGCACCACTTCGGTGGACCTCTGCTATCCATCCAAACACTTTACAATGCAGCTACAACTACGACAAATTTGGTCTAGCTCGACATTTACGTCTTCGCCTCCATACACCAGACTTGCCTCAACACCTCTGCCATTAGAATACAGCGACAACCTACAACAAATCTCTGTCTACCTGGACACAAATCGAGGCTCTTCCATTAGCGCACTCTTGTGACCTCCCTCAGCACCCATGAACATGCCTGACCTCTTGGGTTGCTTACTGGAGTCTAGCCAGCTCACCCAATTCCTAATCTTGGCCAAATGCACACATGCATTCTAAGCCTTTTCTGAGAATGTTACCATACCTAACACCACAAGCGTGTTAAAACCATATCAATGGGAAAAGGCGCTATATAAATGACTACCACTTTATATTTTCTTAATATAAGTGTTTTGTTTTTAAGGTAACGTACAAAGTTTCATTTATTCAATCATAAGTGTGTGTGTGTCTATGTCTAAGTGCATGTGTGTGTGTTTCCTGGTTCAATCAGTGTGCGTACCATGTGTTTGCGGGTGTGTGTGTGTGTGTTTTTTCCTGGTTTAAACTGTGAGAGTAATGCATGTTTTTCAAGAAACGCATTCCTTTCATGCAACTGCTTACATGTAGCATGGATCTCTTCTGCGGTACATGTAAGTACATGGTTCGTATGGTGGTGTATGCACCCGTCAAATAAATAAACTTACTGTGTTCATTTGATTTGGCATTTCAAAATTAGCATGCAGGTATTCTATTAACACGTGCACCAGTTTAATACATTGGGGTTGTGTGCTTGTATGGGTCACGTGTTCCACACACTATGCAGTAGGTCTGAAAGCATATGAACCAGTTAAATGAGTCAACTTGCTGTGCTAATTTCATTTTCAATTTAAAAATCAGTACACGGTGGGCATATGAGCATCATTTCATGCATTGACTGCAACCATAGTTAGTCGATTACGCATTTCAATGTGTATCTTATATTTATTTATTTTTTCATTTATAAAGCACACAGCAGCCCGAAAGCATCGCAGCGCTGTTACAGAGAATAGCTGTGAACATCTATGCGTGGTTACAGTATGCGTCAAGCTAGGTACATTTATGAAAGTTTAGAGCGTTGAACACCGCTTAGAAATGCACTTTATTCAGATTAGTTCAAGGGTTTTTAGGGCTTTGCGGAATGCCCCGTAGGAGGGTTCTGCTCTGAGGCTGGGATGGAAGGATTTCCACTGTTTGGCGGCAATGAATGGGAAGCTCAACCCTCCGGCTTTGGCACGCTTGACTTTGGGTTGTCTGAGGCAGTGTTCATAGTGGGTTCTTATGGGCCTGGAGGAGCATACTCTTGTGAACTCTTGTGAGAGGGGCGCCGAGTTGGTGAGGCATTTATGGGTAATGGCGAGAGTTTTAAATAGGACACGCTCTTTGATGGGTAACCAGTGGGCTGCTCTCCTGGCTCCCAAGGTGGGTTTTCTTTTGGGTATGTAGAGAACACCTTGCAGTGCATTATTTTGTATGGCTTGCAGTTTCTATATGTTTTTTGCTGAGGTGCCAGCAAAGAGGGCGTTGCAGTAGTCAAGTTTAGATCCTATGATTGCTCTGGTGATGGTAAGGCAGCTCTCGGTGGAGAGGGGGGGGAGGACGACTTTGGTGTCATCGGTGTAGTTTGTGTAGGCTATGCCGATGGAGTCCAGGATGTCAAAGAGCGGTCTTGTGAAAATGTTGTACAGAGTGGGCGAGACGCAGGAGACTTGTGGTGCACTGCAGGTGATGAGAGTAGGGGCTGCACTGGCCTGCTCCGAGAACACTCATGACTCTCTCTTCTAGGAAGGAGACGATCCAACTGGACGCTTCCGGTGAGTAGTGGGCTACAGTGGTGAGGTGGTGGCAAAGGATTTTGTGATCCACTAAATCAAAAGCTGCCGACAGGTCCAGAAGGGATAGTAGGGCTGAGTTGCCATTGTCCCTGATCTAGTCCATCTGTTTTTTTTTTAACTTTGTTTTCATTAAATAGGTTTAAACAACACAACAAAACCAGGAAACCCTGGCCATTGCTTGCCAATACCATTACAAAAAGACATGTCAGAATTAACCCCACCTCTCCTCCCCCTCCCACCCGCACATAAGCTTATCCGGCCCCCTCAGGCGGCGGACATACGGAGCGATGGGAAAAAGATCAACATCAAAATACTAAGCAAAACTTTACTCAACGGCTGACATTGTGGGGTCCAAGTTCCATATTCGTAGAAAGGGGAAACAGGCCTAAAACTGGTAGGGAGACCAACTGGAAAAAGCACAGGACCTCCTTCCTCTTCTCCAGGCTACAGTCTCATAGCTTCACATTGTTCATTTAAAAGAACTCCCATCCAGTCCTGAACAAAGTATGACATAGCATTGTTGGTAATTGCAGACAGTTTTTCATACGTAAAGATGGCCCACAACTTGTTGAGCCACTCCGCTTTTTGAGGGAGCCGATGCGCTCTTCCACTTTTGAGCAAGGGCAAGCCTCCCCGCCCTCAACATTGCCACCACTACCTTGGGAAAGGCTGACTGGTCAGAATCGGGCATAGGCGTATCCAGTAGGACCTCCAGGGAGTTAATGGACAGACCCAAACCCACGAAGTCCTTGATCCAACTCAGCAACTCTGACCAATACACACTGATGACTGGACATTCCCACCACATGTGATACCAAGTTCCACACTGCAAACACAGTCTGGGGCATGTCGGGGGAACACCTTGAAACATTCTAGACAGAACAGCAGGTTGGCGATGCCAGGAATTAAGTATTTCAAAACTGTGTTCCATAGCGCAGGTTTACAAAGACCCTGAAAAAATGGATTTAAAGACCACCTTCCATGTTGGCTCCTCAAAAGGCATTCCCAACCTTTCTTCCCATGTTCATTTAAGTACCTGTCAGCCCTCTAGGTTAGCTGTATTGAGAACGCTATATATTTTGGAGAGGGAGCCCTTCCTGGAACTGGATTCCACCAGAACTTTCTCGAAAGGGGAAACGGGGCGAATCAGGTCAGCCAGCCACTTGGGATTGGTAAGTATCCCTTTCAGGCGAAGATATTCAAAAACTGTGGGGGGGCCTATCACCCAATGCCTCAGTGAGTTGTTCGTATTCAATAAAGGCACCCTCGCGGAAGAGTTGCGCTGCCCTCTCCAACCCTCCGTCTGACCACACTTGAGTCATGAAAACCTCTAGAGCCGAGGTCAAAAGGAGGACCCCATAAAGACGATAGGGGGGATGGCCAGGAGGAGAGTCGGTTGTTTTCCTTATTAGGCTTCCAGGACTCCCACAGAGCCGCCAGGGTTGGATGAGACTTAAGGCCCCCCAGGAGGAGTTTTGGAGGGGCCCAGAGGAGATCTCAAATTTTTTTTGGATAGGAATGGCTGTCTTCCAGGAAAGTCCAATAGGTGCCTAATTGGTCCCTCATGTGTTCCAACATCACTCGCACTTGTGCAGCCTTATAGTATAACCTGAAGTCGGGAAGCCAAAAACCTCCCTGGGTCCTGAGCAGGGTCAAGGTGGAGAATTTAATTCTCACCCTTTTGCCATTCCAGATAAAGCTCAGAAGCCGGGATTGTAGCACCTCAAAGAAGGACTCCGGGACGAGGGTGAGAAAGGTCGTAAAAAGATAAAGAAGCCGAGGAAGGACATTCATTTTGACTGTGGTCATGCGCCCGAACCATGAGAGGGTGAGTGGGGCCCAGTGTACCAAGTTGCTGCTAATTTTTGCCAAAAGCGGAGTGAAGTTAAGTTCAAATACACGGCCCAGGTCCCTGGGGATGGAGATACCTAAGTAGGGAATCGCTTCCCGTTTGACTCGAATTCCCTGCACCTCGGTTATGCCCCTGGTTTCGCGATCACCAACCTCCATCGGCATAATACAGGACTTGGCCACATTAAGTTTGAGCCCCGAAAATGAGCCAAAGAAGCCAATGAGGTCTAGTAACCCGGGGGAGCGATTCCGGGAGGTCAGCCAGGTAAGCTATTATGACGTACGCGAACAAAGACAGTTTGAATTCACATTCACCACACTGCACTCCCGCAATCCTACTGTCCACCCTAATCGCGATAGCGAGAGGCTCTATCGCCCGCGCATACAGAAAGGGGGATAGGGGACACCCCTGGCGAGTGCCTCTGGAAAGGAGAGAAGGTGGTGACATGCAACCATTAACCAAGACCCTAGCCGTGGGACCATTATATAAAGCCGAGACCCACCCACAGAACCTCTCACCCAAACCCATTTTTTGGAGAACCTTTCCCATGTAAGGCCATTCAACACGGTCAAAGGCCTTTTCTGAGTCCAGCGAAAGGAGATAGCTCTCTAGGTTTTGCCTCCTAGCCTCATGCATTAAACCCAGTGTCTTCTTTACATTGTCTGAGCCCTGCCGGCCGGGAATGAAGTTGACTTGGTCACCTTGGACCAGGGACGGGAGATGCTTTGCCAGTCTATTGGCTAGGATTTTAACATGGGTATTGAGGGGGGCAATGGGGTGGTATAACTGACATTAGGATGGGTCTTTCCCCTCCTTAGGGAGAACCACGATGAGGGCAGACATCATGGACTGCGGGAGGATCCCCATGTCCTGGGCAGCGTTGTACATTTTGGCCATGAACGGGGCCAGAGTGGAGCAGAACGTTTTATAGAACCGCACCGTGAAACCATCGTCTCCCAGGGCTGTACCACTCTTTAGAGGGAACATTGTTTCCACTACTTCCTGCTGGGTAATGGGGAGCTCCAGGGGGGGACTGCCTTGTCAGGGGGAAGACGGGGAACCGGCAGAGAATCTAAGAACCGATCTACTATGGAGTAATCCCCCGAGTATTCTGAAAAGTATAAGCATTCATAGAATTGCCTGAATTGGTCTGCTATGGAGTCGTCCCTGAAAATAATTCCGCCCCCGCCCCAGACAACGAAGGGACTTCACTCTCCTGCTAATTCGTTCTTCCCTCAGCTTCCAGGCAAGTATCCTGTCCACTTTTTCTCCTTTCTCCAGATATTTCTGCTTCAGGAAGGCCAATTTCCTTTCCGTTTGGCCCACAAGGAGGGCCGCTAGCTTCGATTTAAGCTGTTGTAATTCTTCCCACTGACCCGGAAACATTTGCGACCTCAATTTCCCCCTAGGTTGAATAGCAGCAATTTTCTCCTGCAATTTCTTTTCCTCGCGGCCCCGTTCCCTTTTCCTCCTCGAGCCCATCTCTATGACAGTGCGTCTAATGGTAGCTTTGAAGGCCTCCCAGACCCCCATGACACCCACTTCCCCATTATCCTTAATGGCAAAATATTCCTTAATGGCGACCAGGAGCACTTGCCTCAGTTTGCGGTCCTGCAACAAAAGGTTGTTACACTGCCAACAGGACCCTGTGGGGGAAAGGAGGGATGCCCAACCTGACCTTAACCATATCGTGGTCTGACCACAGAACCACCTCCACCCCAGAGACGAGTACCTGTTCCCGTAATAAAAAGTCTAGCAGGATTTAGTCAATTCTGGAAAGCGTCATGTGCGCCTTCGAGAAACAGGTGAAGCATGGATCACAGCCCTGTTCCGGAATGTGCAAGTCTAATAAACCTAGTTCCCCATTAACTCTGTGGAATGTCGTGGCCAGCCTTCTCTGGAGGGGAGAGTCTGAAGAAGGGTTGAGTGATTTCCTATCCTTCTCGGGACAAAGAACCATGTTAAAATCTCCTCCCACCAATAGGTTCCCTTCAGCAAAAGCGATAACCTTCTCCTTCCTCTCCTCACGGAAAAGGTCTTGTGCCTCGTTTGGGGCATAGACCCACACTAGGGTGAATAGTTTTCCTCTCACATCCACCTTGACCATGACATAGCGGCCTTCTGGATCAGTTTTATGCGTGTGGGGCGTGAAGTGGGCATGGGGCGAAACCAGAAGGGAAACTCCTCTCTTCTTCGATCTATATGGGGAGGTGAGCACGTACTGAATGGCCCTAGCTTTAAGCTTGCGAAGTTTCTCTTTAACCCAATGCGTTTCTTGCACAAATAAAAAATGAAGACAGAGCCGGAGAATTCTCTTACTACCAATGACCTTTTAGTTGGGGTGTTGAGGCCCTGCACATTCAGTGACCCCACTGTCAGCGAGAAAAGGATATCAGCCATAGAGAAAAAACAAGCAGCTCATAGCTCCGCCTAAGGAGCTCATCATAACCTTTCTCCCACATAGCATCCACGCACAATACTCGTACAAACCAAAATCCGTAAGGCCCATGCCTCCCACGAGGCCTGATAAGCAGAGAAAAACACTCCCCTAACTAAACTCAAGTGGACTTAGCTGCCCCCTCCTCCCACTCCCCGAACGTCTGGAAACTATGCGACTCGAACTCACCGCAAAGTCAGGCCACCAGTGTTCTCCTCCTCTGGGCCCACTATAACAACTGAAATAACAACCAAAGCCCACCCCTCCCACCAGTGACATTGAGCAACCCCACCACAGTGCATCGGAAACCTATGAAAACAGAGCCTATCGCACTGGGCCCTCTAGTCTACAACAGGTAAAGAAAAAAACAGGTAGATTATGCCACCTTCTGGCTCACAGGTGCCAGCCGAAAACCCCCGTGAGAGCCTCAGGAGTTGGGCGAGTTCGGTGACGCTGGGGCGATCCTCCTTAATTTCCTGTGCCCTCGGACTTTGCCTCTTTCACCGGCAGCCTTGGAGCTTTGGGGGCTAGACGGGCCCCGTTCTCACCCCACTTCAGCAGGATCCTTGCTTGACTCACCCAGGAGCTCCTGGGAAACCCTACTGAGATCCTCCTCCGTGACCAAAGCACATTTGAAGCCCTCAAGTTCAAAATACAAGGAAAAGGGGTAACCCCACCTGTAGCAAACTCCTTTAGCTTGTAGCATTTTTGTCGGTGGGAGCAAAGCCGTCGTCTTGCCAGTGTAAACACCGAAAGATTCTGGTAGATCGAGATTTGCGCACCTTCCCATTCAACCAGGCCCCTCTTTCGCACCAGCTCCAGGATTTTATTCTTCTCCGAGAAGTAGTGAAAGCGAACCAAGACTGACCTGGGACCTCTGTTGGCAGCGCCTGCTCTATGCGCCCTGTCAATGCTGGGGCTCATTGGGGTTGGCCTCCTCAAAGAGAGCTGACCACAGCGTTGACAGCCTTCACGATGTCCATTTGCGTTTCACCTTCTCGCTCCGGAAAGCCTAGGAAGCGTAGGTTGCACCGACGCACCCTATTTTACAATTCATCTATTTTCAAGGAGCATTTTTCTTCCCTCCTTTCCAATTCCGCTAGGCGCATGTCAAACTGAGATTCAAGTACATCCACAGAGGCGGAATTGGCTTCCAGGGCCTGAACCCGGTCATCTATGGTATCAACCTTTTTGTCTAGCTAGTCCAATATCTGCCCTGAAGCCTCTGATTTCCTCTAATAGGGCAGCCATACCCTTGGTGACAGAGTTAGCCTCCATGGAGTCCAGGTGCGAGGGCGCTGTCATGGCGAGACGAGGGGGTGAACAGGGAGATGCCCAGTGATATTTCTGGAGGGACTCCGTCCAACTCATGGAAGCTCCTGGCACCCCGCTGCCCAGCCCAGGCCCCTTTCATGGAGGTCAGAGGAGCCAAAGGGCAGACGAAACGAGTGGCCCTCTGGTGGACTGACCCGCCGCCCTGAATCTCAGGAGGTTGGCACGTGGTAAAACACTATGAAGAGGAAGGTCCCAAGCGACCGCCCGTGTGGGGAACAAGGTGGGGGGAGGCAGGCCAACAAACACAACCGGGATACTGGGGGCGCTGCTCAGGAGCCCTTAATGCGCAGCCCCACCTGTACGCTCTGCTGGAGTACTGCTTTGCTGGGTGCTGATCTGGCAGCCACTGCGCATGGGCCAAGTGGCCTCAATCCTCCCCCAGCCTCCACCTCAGGAGCGAATTGGGTGGGGAAGCCCAGTAGACCCTCAATAACACCTTGAAAGGGAAGGCATCCAACCACCTCCTTTATAGTCCAGCCAGGCCCACCGACACCAGACACTTCACTGCCAGGTGGCACCGCAGCAGCTCCTCCAGCCCTCTGCATTTCTTGTACTTATTATTGTTTTTTTCCTGGTTGGTATTTTTTATTATTATTACATATGTGCGGGTCTAATGTGGGAACCCCGGGACGTGTAGCTGCAACCCACGCTGGGGGCCCCCACACTGAGAGGATAGCACTGTCCACGATGTTGCATCGGGGAAGGTGAATCACTGGCCCGGTTCCACCAGTCAGGGCAGGGGCCAGCTCCCACCCACATGGAGGTCACCGCAGAGCAATCTCCCCGCTCCAGCGGGAGGGCCCAGGTGGCGCAAACCACTGGAGCAGGCCTCTCCCACCCCCGACCTCGGCTCACACTTGACAGATTAGGAGTAGGAGGGGGCACTCCCATGCCGGTTGCACCGCCCCTCCACACGGCCGCTCTCCTGTCAACTAGAGCGCCGCGACACTGACCTGCATGGCGGGCTGCCCCTCTCGATCCCTTCTCTGCCCGCTCCAACCTCTCTGCAGACGGAACCCCGCCGGCCTGGGCGCAGGGAGGGGGAAGCCCCTCACCCGGCACCACACGCAGCTAACATGCCCCACCTGGCCTGCATTGACCGGCTGCTTCGGCCGGGTCCAACACCCGTCCCGCCACTCAGGAGCTCCGTAGGGAATGGAGAAGTGGATTATGTGGTGGTCTGACCAGGAACAGTGTATTAGAGTTGATCGTCATAGGGCAGTGTAGTTCGGCGGCCCAGTATAGCAGGCATCCTTTACGGTGTGTGGGGTTTCTAGAGTGGATATTTAATCCTAATGTCTCCATGGCTTTGGAAAGTGCTGTGGCATGGGTATCAAGAGGGTCGTTGAGGCCCAGATTGAGGTCACCCAATAGTATAATTTTAGATGAGGTTTTGATGTTGTCACTCAGGATGTGGAGGAGAATTTCTTGGAAGCTGGCCAAGGGGCGGGGCAGGCGATAGATAATATGGACTGTGATGATGCAGGTGGGCACTATGGAATATTTGAGTGATAGAATGTCACCGTTTCTGTAACGCTCACCTGATTCCCACGGAGGCGCAGGTCTGGCTTCGAGTGCTGGTGCTTCTTCAATGGTGAAGCGCAGGACCCTGAAGATGGACAGGAAGGGCCCCTCTACTCTGGCTTCTCTGGCTTGCAGGAACATTCCCCTGTGCGTGAAAAGGGAGTATTACCTACTGAATGAGTTATGGTCAAGAAGGATGAGCTCTCCATCCTGCTTCTGATGCAGGGGCGCGTTGAAACCCAGTTACTTCACTGGATTGAGGATTGATGGGAGTTCAGGTAAGCTTGACTTTTCAGGTAAGGCGCTGTAAAAGTTCTGCTGCAAGTTCTAAAGTCCAAGCTTAAAAATAATGTTCATTGTCTTGTTGCAGAATGCCGGAGATATGCCGCCGACCCGAAGTGAAACGTGCAGTTCCAGTAAATGACAGGTAAGTTCCGGATGAGCGCTCGGGTAATGTCTTTGCATTCGCTCATTCAATGTCTTTGTCTTTTTTCACCATAGGGGCCGGGGTCCGGAAAATGCCTGGAAGCGCCAAGACCCGAAATGAAATGGGAATGACCCAACAGGTAAGTCTTAGAAGGAAACTGAGCTTTTCCTATTCCTTTCCTTCTCTCACCTTGTTCTTGTCTTTTTCTCTCTAGGCTCTGGGAAGTGGCTGTGGATCCGGATGATCGCTGCTGAAGATGGAGGAGTCCAGGATAGGTGAGTGAAATGCAGCGCTGCAGCGATCGTAGCGAAATGCTTTTAAAATGATGTCTTCCTTTTCAGGATCGTTGGTGTGATGTCTCCGTGGTGCTGATTTAGCAGGTAAGGTCTTTTGTCTCCCTTTGCAGGTGACCCAGGATACTGACAGGCGTGGCTGAGGTCCAGATGCAGGAGCTGACACGGTGAGCGTCCAGCTACGAGGAGCAGAACAACGCGAAGCGTGAGTTGCTGATCGGGTGTGGTTTAAATAGCTTTGGAAGAAGTTCCCGGTGTGTATCCTTCCACCGATCAGGTATGTATCCTTCCCCGACCACACCCGGGTGGAAAGTAGTCCCACAGGTAAAGTAGTTCCATTCAGGCCTCAAGAGGGCCTGGATGTAGCAGCATGGTCTGCATCAGGTAAGTGCACATTAAAACACTTGAACACATGTCTAGCTTTATGAGCCTGGCGCCTAAGGTGCCAGGACAGGGGTCCAACATGAGCCTGGCACCTAAGGCGCCAGGACTGCGTCCAAAGGGCCCCAGCTTGGGCCCGCTGGCACTCCCCTGGGGGAAAGGATGCCTTCCTCTGGGGTTGCTGGGTCGGACCTGACTCCTTGGAGGTAGGCATCATGACAGTTTCCTTCGAGGGAAGAGTTGACCTGTCTGAGTGTAGAGTATCCTTCATCACAAGTGGAACACCCCCCCAGGGGTGGTCTTTCCGAAAGATGGTGTAGCCGGTTGAGAGGAAGAGGGCTGGGCCCGGAAGCATCCTGCAACCAGGTTTCAGAGATGGCTAGGGCATCAATGTTGTGTGAGGTGAGGTCATTGATGTCGAGTGTGTGGGCTGGGAGAGAGTGGGTGTTGATGAGTGTGCATTTTAGCAAGGGATTGTTGCTGCAGGTGCTGCTTTTGGTTGTAGGAATTGGGCAGGTGTAGTTGCTTCCATCCGAGCAGGGGTGAGGCTGCGTGGCAGTTGAGGGTGAGTTAGCAGAGGAAGAGGTGGTGTCTGAAAAAGTAGTTCTAGGCTGGAGGTAGGCAACTGTGTACAGCAGGATTTACATTTGCGATAGCTGTGTGGTCTAGGATTTGGCAGGGCATGCAGATGGCTGGGCGTAAATAATTTCCGGGCATTTTAGCAATGCATACATTCTTTTTCTCTGAATAGACAGCAGCAGATATTGGATTCGACCAATTTGGCAGTACATGCATTAATTTTAGCAGTTTGTGAAGTGCATACATTAATTTTGACAGTTTGTGCAGTGCATACATTATTTTCCCCATACTTATCAATGTGTACATGAATTGTTGCCGTTTGAGCAGGGCATCCTCCGTTTGTGACGTTCATAGCAGTATGTCCATTTATTTCAACAATGTTTCCAGGTGCGTGGACCATGAGAGTGTTCGTAGTGTTCTTTGTCAGTTTTCTAGGTGTTGCGTACTACTGGATGGTGCTGAAGGTGCCAGTGTGATCAGACTTGTGGGGCATGGTGGGGTAGTGGAGTTCTTTCTTGTGGTTCGCAGTCTGCGTTTGCATGAGGCGGCGACCATGCATGAAAGCTGGTTTAGGGCACAGAGTGTGTGCTCCAAGCCGTATCTTTCGGTCCTCCCTTTTTTTTGGTGCATATGGAATAAATGTCTAGCGTGTGCAGTGCTTCAGGGTATTGTTGCGACCAGGTCGGGACTTGAAGGTACAGGGAAAGGGGGATATGTACGTGTTGTTGGGCAGCACCTGTTACGAAATCCCCTCGCCGCCTCTGCCGTATGGCAACGCTGGAGGTTACCATGGAGACGGGGACTCCCGTTCTCACAGTCCCGATTCCGTGGAAGTCATGTGACTTCACTGTCACGTTTACGGCGGGATAGGCTCCGCCCCCCTACACCTAAGAGGTGTTCAAAAGAAGCCCGCGGAGACCAGAACGCTACTTCTAATTAGCGTTACTTTACCGGACTTACTTACCTTGTGCTGATCAATTGACCTCGGATTTCCTACATCGACCCTTCTTTGCCCGTTTCTTGGATTTGTCGACTCGGCTTCTTCGACAGTGGTCTCATCCGTCTGCCGAACCCCTTGCCTCCGGGCCTCATCCTACACTTCCCTTCCGCTGGCTCCGCAGAATATTTCCTTATCTCTGCAATCCCTTCCAGCCTTGCGCAAGCGGCACTGTGAACTCCCAGCCGCCCAGACCTTCCAGCCTTGTGCAAGCGGCGCTGTGAACTCCCAGCCGCCCAGAGATCTCTATCCATCACGTTTCATAGCTGCCTACAAAGAACTGCTGCCTTTCATCCCTAAAGTAAGACTGTTCTTTCTTTTTCTATCTCCTTTGTCAGTACTGTTGTATATTCGTGGTTTGGACATTGTTCTCAGGATTGAGATTCGAGCTACTGTGCCTGCCCTGCTTTCCTTTGGATCAACTTAACTGGAATACTTCAACGTCATAGTGATTACTGTGCACCTGAACGCTATCCTGAACCAGTGCACCATCCCGGACGTAGTTGCGTCCCTCGTGCCGTTTGGGGTAGTATCCCATACTAATTACCTATTTTTTATTTTATCCTGACGTTGATTTTCCTATCTCTAACTCTCTCCTGTTAGGGTAAGCTGTCCAACTATATTCTGTATATTCTGGGATTCTGTACGGGCATAATTAAGGTTAACCCAACATTTTTTTCTTTTTCTCTTTTCTTAGTAGTTGCCTCTCGACTACTCTTCTTGATAGCTCTTACCAAGCCTTATCAAGCCTCCTTTTCAGGTATTGTTCTCTCCTGCAAACACCGTACCTGTGTTGTGTTACCAATCATTGCCTTATAACAGTGTTTCCTTTTTTCCACAGCTTGGTATAGCGGTGTGGGTATCTCCGCTCTTTTGGGTAACCAATTCCTTTGCTTGTGTTGACTCAAACAACAAAGGGGTGTGTTGCATTAAAGAGCTCCTCAGGTTGAGGAGGTCTGGTTCTGGAGAGTTCAATATCTTGAACATACCGGCTTAGACAGAAGGCATACCGGAGCTGCTCCCTCTACCCTAGTGTCCAAAGGTCGAGCAACGCCCGACCTGTTCAACTAGCGGTGAGTAGCAGAATTAGAAGCCACAATGATGGAACCCTCCGAATCCATGGCGGAGATCCTCCGTCATCTGGCGGAATTAAGGATGGAAATGTCTTCCATGAAAAGCGAGTTTCAACAGCGGATTAATGAAATACAGTCCGTGATCGCTGCTCCACCCATACAGGGGGGAAACTGCAGCTGCATCTGCCTCTGGTGCGGCTTTTCCTACAGCAGCGCAGGAAAACCCATCTATCGTGCTCTCTGCTCAGTTCCCTTTGGCTCTGCCGGAACGGTTCTTGGGGGATCCTAAACACTACAGAACCTTTGTCAATCAATGCAAATTGCATTTTCTGTGTCGCCCTACTTCCTTTCCAACATCTACCACTAAGGCAGCATTTATCTTGTCTCATTTAGGGGGCACAGCCGCAGCCTGGGCAAATCCCCTCCTGGAATCAAACAGCCATGTGCTGTACCACTGTGATGCACTCTTGGCCACCATGAGCCGGGTATTTGATACCAGGTATACCTCACAGGCTTCTGACCTAGAGCTGCTCAAGTTGCGGCAGGGATCTACTCCCTTGCTCTCTTATTTGGCACGGTTCAATCAGTTAGCGGCAGAAACCGATTGGCCAGAAGAGAAGAAATTGGCTGTCTTTTATCAAGGCCTTTCTGAGAAACTAAAAGACACTCTTTCAACGGTTCCTGTAGTTCCCACAGTTTTCAGCGAGCTTTTGGATATGGTTCTCCAAATCGACGCTCGACGAGCAGAACGTAAAGGAGAGAAGCGACCCAATGTACCGCTGTCTGTTCCTGACCTTCCAACGGCTGGTGTCCCCACGCCAGAACCTATGCAGATAGGGGCGGTCCGGGGGCCGTTAACCCCTGCACAAGGTGAATATCGTTGTAGCCACAATTTGTGCATGTATTGTGGTTCCTCAGAGCATTTATTACCCGAATGCCCAAAAAAGCCAAAGAAGAAGGCGGGAAACGCCAAATCCCAACAGTAAATAGAGTCCTTACGTCGGGAAATACAGCTTTGGACTCCTCATGTCAAAAACAAACCACATTATTCCAGTTACCAGTTACCTTTTCTGGGAGTTTGAGGACTTCATTTCCAGTCTCTGTGGTAATTGATTCCGGGGCCACCGGGAATTACATAGACCACCATTTCGACCACTATAAATGGTATTGTGTTGGTGGAAAAACTGCACCCCGAGAATGTAAGCGCTGTTGATGGGTCAGCCCTAGTTTCTGGACTTGTGACTCAACAAACTACCTCCATCACCATGACCACAACCGAGGGACATACTGAGGACATCGTTTTCGATGTAATTCAAGCCCCCGCCTATAAAGTGATCTTGGGCATTCCTTGGCTCAGATTGCACAATTCTTTGATCGACTGGGCTACGGGTCTGGTTCAATTCCCTTATACATTTTGTAACAGTACCT
The DNA here is from genome assembly GCF_040938575.1 of Ambystoma mexicanum. Lineage (NCBI taxonomy): Eukaryota > Metazoa > Chordata > Amphibia > Caudata > Ambystomatidae > Ambystoma > Ambystoma mexicanum. The sequence goes on from NC_090940.1 coordinate 200,979,955, forward strand.
GCTTGTCTTCCTTGGGAGTCGTGGACGAAAAACCTACTCGAGTTCTGTCAGGACTGTCTTCCTGTATTGGGGCAATTACTGGGACATCGACTAACTCGGTACCTCTTGAATATACACGATTTCACAATGTATTCGATAAGGGTATGGCTGAAACCCTGCCACCACATCGTATATATGATTGATAGACTTGATACCTGGAGCAAAGATTCCGTCGGGTTGTGTTTATTCACTGTCCCTTTAGGAGGATCAGGTTCTAAAGGAATATTTGGATAAAGCTCTTTCTACCGGGTTCATTCGGCCTTCCAAATCCCCGGCCGCATCACCATTGTTTTTCGTCCCTAAAAAAGAAGGGGATTTGCGCCCCTGCATTGATTACAGAGCACTCAACGAAGTGACGGTCAAGAACCAATACCCCTTGACCCTGATATCAACTATTATGGACCAATTGGGCAAATCTAGTATATTCACCAAACTAGATCTTAAAGGGGCTTACAATCTCGTTCGCATTAAAGCCGGAGACGAGTGGAAAACTGCCTTCAAGACTCGTTTCGGCCTTTTTGAGTACTTAGTGATGCCCTTCGGACTCTGCAATGCGCCTGCCACCTTTCAGGCTTTCATGAATGATGTCTTTCATGACATACAAGACCAATTCGTAGTGGTATACCTCGATGATATTCTTATTTACTCGACTTCAATGACCGAACACGTCAATCATGTCTCTATTGTTCTCCAGCGGCGTCGCGACAACCATCTCTATGCAAAAGCTGAAAAATGCGTGTTTCATTCCAACGAAGTAGAGTTCTTAGGATACAATATTACGAACCAGGGCATACAAATGAGCAGATCCAAGGTCAGGGCCATCCTAGAATGGCCTATCCCTTCTACAGTCAAAGCCCTGCAATCATTTTTGGGGTTTGCTAACTTTTATCGCCGCTTTATTCATTCCTTCTCAGCTATTGCGGCTCTCCTTACAGCTCTGACTAGCTCAAAAGTCCGATTTTCTTGGAATGATACTGCTCAATCAGCTTTTGATTCATTGAAGGAGGCTTTTACTTCAGCTCCACTATTACAGCATCCCAACCCAGATGATCCTTTCTTCGTGGAAGCTGACGCCTCGGGGTACGCTGTGGGTGCTATCCTTTCGCAAACATGCGCTCAAATAGGAGAGATACACCCGGTTGCCTTTTTGTCCAGAAAACTTAAAACCTATGAATGTAATTATCCCATTACTGAACGGGAACTGCTTGCCATTAAAGAGGCCTTTATGGAATGGCGACACCAATTCCTGGGCGCCAGGCATGTAGTGACTGTATATTCGGATCACAGAAGTTTACTGGCATTCAAGACAATGAAATGTCTTACTGCCCGACAGGCTCGGTGGCATCTTTTCTTTTCCCAATTCCAGTTCGTCATAACCTATCGCCCTGCAAGATTGCATGTTACTGCAGATGCATTATCCAGACAATCATCAGGGGATCAACGGACTTCGAGGGTTTCTGTTCCCTTGCTTGCTGATAATGTGGTCTGTGGTTGTACTGTCCAGCCTACTTTACGCTCCATCATCGAGGACTGGGTTATTGCTAATCCGTCTGACGTCTCTTCTCTCAACCTGGACATTCAGGGAGGTCTTCCTTTCATTCAGGGACGCATCTATGTGCCCCCTGGTCCTGCACGGCTTCATACGTTGCAATGGGCCTATGATTCAGTTGTCGCGGTGCATCCGGGTCATCAGAAGACCTTGGAATCTCTTTGCCGTTGGTCCTGGTGGCCTTCGATGTCCAGAGACGTCATGGATTATTTGTCAACTTGTGCGGTCTGTGCTCAATGTAAGACATCTAGGACTAAACCCATGGGACTATTACAGCCGCTACCAGTGCCATACAAACCATGGCAAATGGTGTCCATGGACTTTGTGGTTGAACTTCCTTCCATTAAGGGTAAAAACACTGTCTTGGTCATTATTGACTATTTCAAGAAGTATGCCGTTTTTGTTCCGGTCTGCCTACGGCCCCCGTATTAGCTGACCTGGTATGCATACACATTTTTCAACATTTCAGTTTGCCTTCGATCATGGTGTCGGACAGAGGTTCCCAATTTACTTCGCGCTTTTGGAGAGCGCTTACAACTTCTTTACTGATTGACGATCGGTTTTCCTCTGCCTTCCACCCTCAAACCTACGGAACGACTCAATGCCACTATGGAGCAGTATTTGAGATACCTGTGCCTCCAGTTCCAGTTCTCTTGGTTATCTGCTTCACTATTGGCTCAATTCGCTTATAACAATTCTCTTCATTCCGCCACAGGTGTTTCTCCATTCTTCGCCCTTTTGGTTTTCACCCTCGGTCTCTGCCATTGGATCCATCTTTACCTATGGATAACCCAGCAACAATGGCTACTGTCAGGGATATGGACCAGTTGCATCAGGATGTTCGATTGCATCTCCTACGTTCACAAGTTTCAGCCAAGAAATCAGCCGATGCCCATCGTAAACGTGCTCCTGTCTATTACCAGGGCATGAAGGTCTGGCTTTCTACCCGTAATTTGAAACTGCCTGGTAAGAGGTCTCTTCTACCCAAATATGTGGGACCCTATGTCATCACGAAAGTGATTAATCCAGTCGCTGTGCACTTGTCATTACCGGCAGCTTGGAAAATCCATCCTGTTTTCCATGTGGCTTTGGTTAAGCCTTGCCTCAAGGGTACGCGTCTGCCTGATCGTCCTGCCCCTGTGCTGATTGATGGGGAGGAAGAGTTTGAGGTCTCCGCCATCCTGGACGTGAAAGTTTCTAAGGGTTCCGCTTTCTATCTAGTAGACTGGAAAGGCTATGGTCCGGAGCATCGCACTTGGGAACCCCTGTCAAACCTGCACTCACCTGCCCTGCTGCGAACTTTCCATGCTGCCAGGGGGTTGCCGTGGCCTTTGCGGGTGGATACTGTTACGAAATCCCCTCGGTGCCTCCGCCGTATGGCAACGCTGGAGGTTAGCATGGAGACGGGGACTCCCGTTCTCACAGTCCCGATTCCGTGGAAGTCATATGACTTCACTGTGACGTTTACGGCGGGATAGGCTCCGCCCCCCTACACCTAAGAGGTGTTCAAAACAAGCCCGCGGAGACCAGAACGCTGCTTCTAATTAGCGTTACTTTACCGGACTTACTTACCTTGTGCTGATCAATTGACCTCGGATTTCCTACATCGACCCTTCTTTGCCTGTTCCTTGGATTTGTCGACTCGGCTTCTTCGATAGTGGTCTCGTCCGTCTGCCGAACCCCTTGCCTCCGGGCCTCATCCTACACTTCCCTTCCGCTGGCTCCGCTGAGTATTTCTTTATCTCTGCAATCCCTTCCAGCCTTGCGCAAGCGGCGCTGTGAACTCCCAGCCACCCAGACCATCCAGCCTTGTGCAAGCGGCGCTGTGAACTCCCAGCCGCCCAGAGATCTCTATCCATCACGTTTCATAGCTGCCTATGAAGAACTGCTGCCTTTCATCCCTTTAGTAAGACTGTTCTTTCTTTTTATATCTCCTTTGTCAGTACTGTTGTATATTCGTGGTTTGGACATGGTTCTCAGGATTGAGATTCGAGCTACTGTGCCTGCCCTGCTTTCCTTTGGATCAAATTAACTGGAATACTTCAACATCATAGTGATTACTGTGCAGCTGAACGCTATCCTGAACCAGTGCACCATCCCGGACCTTGTTGCGTCCCTCGTGCCGTTCGGGGTAGTATCCCATACTAATTACCTATTTTTTATTTTATCCTGACGTTGATTTTCCTATCTCTCTCTCCTATTAGGGTAAGCTGTCCAACTATATTCTGTACATTCTGGGATTCTGTACGGGCATAATTAAGGTTAACCCAACATTTTTTTCTTTTTCTCTTTTCTTAGTAGTTGCCTCTCGACTACTCTTCTTGATACCTCTTACTAAGCCTCCTTTTCAGGTATTGTTCTCTCCTGCAAACACAGTACTTGTGTTGTGTTACCCAATCATTGCCTTATAACAGTGTTTCCTTTTTTCCACAGCTTGGTATAGCGGTGTGGGTATCTCCGCTCTTTTGGGTAACCAATTCCTTTGCTTGTGTTGACTCAAACAACAAAGGGGTGTGTTGCGTTAAAGAGCTCCTCAGGTTGAGGAGGTCTGGTTCTGGAGAGTTCAATATCTTGAACATACCAGCTTCGACTGAAGGCTTACCGGAGCTGCTCCCTCTACCCTAGTGTCCAAAGGTCGAGCAACGCCCTGACCTGTTCAACTAGCGGTGAGTAACAGCACCTTGGGATTGGGTGTGCGTTGTCAGAGGATTGGGCTTCCGGATTTCGGTTGCAGCTTCGTAGGGGCAAGTGGTCTAGCTCTGGGGTGCAGGTGCTGGTTGCGTATTAACCATGGGGTTCTGTACCAGACCATAGAGGTAGTGAGACAGAGAATCGGGAGGGTGGCTTGCCCGTGACTCTGGATCAATTTCAGGGCTTTCTTGGCTGGTAATGCGGGCTGGGGCGGAGGCGAGGTTGGTGGGTCACGTAAGGGAGTATTTAGTATTTTAGCAAGTAATGCACTTTTTTCTTTTGACAGAATAAAGTGGCTTGCTTTGTTGTGGAACCCAAGTCGTCAGATCAAATAAAAAAAGAATGCTAATGCCTATGCCCAACAACAACCCCACACGACCTACACTAGCACACATCTGCTGTGCATCCACAATCTTGAAGTTATATGGGAAAGATATTTTTACATTTAAATTATAGGTTCTTATTAGGGTGACATGACTAATCATGTCCCTCGATATACAGTGACACCCCACAATTCTGGGCAAGAAAACAGATAGTGAGTTCTAAAAAATCTCTATTTAAATTTAAATAATTAAATTAAGCTATTTAAAGATGGTCTGCAGTTTTATACCAATTCAATCACTACAATGTTATATACTCAAACAATTAGTCAGCAAAACAAACTTTTACCAACCTACTTGAATCTTACTAATAATATCAATTCACACAAGCATTCATTTCCATAATCAATGATATGTAAATATCATCTATATTTATAAAAGTGAAAATGTGTGGGTTTGTGGCTTGGTGAAGCGTTGTTCCTTATACAATTCTACACTGGTTCACCAATCTGCACCAAATTATGCATAATTACCTGTTAGGTCCCTCTGGACAATACTGGCTAAATGGCAATTGGACACCCCACCCCATTCCCTGAATTTCAGCAAAAATGTGGCATGCTTGTTGGCATAAAGCAATTACAAGAGGGGTTTCCCTGCCACAACAAAGGAACTAAGGATTCTTTCAGAATGTCCAAGTAAATTAAAAGAGTCCACCGTTGTGTGTCAAAATGCCTTCTTCTGTCCCTAACGTAACTAACCGAAAGAAGTAGTGGATCTTCTTGGTCCAGAGGAATGGCTCGCTAGCAGTCTCACCTCCCTGGCCTCATGTGAAGGGGCTCTGCCTCGGGAGAAGTGACGACATCCAAGGATCCCTCGCGGCAGTTTTCAATGAACACGTGTACTTTTCATTTTATTCACCTTCAGCTCTACAAGTTTGAGCGGGAGATGTAATATTCTCCAGTAAGAGGTACCATGTTAAAGCACCCTTGCTCTTTCACATTACACACAAGTCTGCCTCTGCGTTTCAGGGTTTTAACACTTTGTAGAGTTTTCTTTGAATAGGATAAATTCTCTGTGCTTATTTTGATTGGACAAATACCAGACTCCCACTGCTGCAAACGTGCATGATGTCTCGTTACAAAATAGCATGCAATCATTCTATGTCAGCATGAGCCAAGGATTCCATTTTAAATGGTTTACAATAGCACTCTGCATTTTTGTAGCACCAAATGCATTGTGTTTCCCAATACAAAAAACAATGGGCTTTAAGCAAATAGCGTCTCTCTTGATTTTCAGTTTAAATGGGATCAATAGGGCACTATATTTACCATTGCACCTTTATTTTTGTTAGATTAACATTCCTCTTGGCTAAAGTACTCTATTCTCTAGATTTACTATTGACAGTATTATGGGCAATTTGGATTTATAGTGGGGTTTCTATACTTTCATTTTAAATGTTGCTTCTTATTTTTGGAGAATCAGCTGGGACCCAAACAGTCTGAAATTACTCCATCACAAGGTAGGTTTTCAGCTGCCAGTCTGAAAACCAATTTCCAATATTCATTTTGCATTTTTAAAGCGCACTGCAGCCCTTAGGCATTGAGGCGCTGTGAGAAGGCTTAGGAAGGCTTGATTCAGGGTTACATGAATGCGGCCCCAGAAGAAACTTGGAAACAGAAACTAGTTACGGTTAACAATGGACATTTTCATGACAGTTTCAAGACAATTAGGCAAAAAAACAGTACATTGTCAAAATCATGTTACAGTACACATAACATAAGTTGTTAGACAAAGAGTCTAGTTTTGATGGCCTTCCTGAAGGTTGCATGGGAGTCAATCCCCCTGATGGAAGGGAGTTCCAAAGCATGTCCGCCATGTTGGGGAAGCTTGAACCGCCCGCTCTCACTCTGCGGGTAGAAGGTACAATGATTCTGTTGGTATAGGCCGCTCTGGTGGGCCTAATGGAAGTGTGCAGGCTGATCCTTTGAGCTAGGTAAGGTGGAGCACGGCCGTGCAGGCACTTGTGCGCCAGGGCGAGTGTTTTGAAGGTAATTCTCTCCTTGATGGGGAGCCAGTGGACCTTCCTCCTGACCTCGGAGATGTGGTCACGTCTTGAGATGCCTGTTGCGGCCCTGAGGGCATTATTCTGTGCTAGTTGTAGTTTGGCCAGGTTTTTCTGGGAGGTGCCTACCAAGAGGGCATTGCAGTAGTTCAGCCTTGACCCAATTATTGCCGTAGCTATGGTGAGGCAGTTTGATTGGGAAAGATAAGGTCTGGCTGCATTGAGAAGTTTAGAGTGGTACGCTGCAGAAGAGGAAATTGCGTTGACCTGTGTATTCACGGATAGGTCAGGTTCAATGTATACGCCCAGCGTCTTGATGACTTTGGAAACAGCGATAGGGATGTCATCTACTGTGAAGGATTGGTATTGTTCATCTAGTTTCCCCAAGGTGGAGGGGGGCCCCAATAAGCAGGAGTTCTGTTTTCTCGCTGTTGAAGCAAAGCCAGTTTTTAGCCATCCAGGATTGGATTGTGGAGTAAATGGCATTGAGGGTTTTGAGGTCAGATATATAGTCACCAGAGAGGGGGATCAGCACCTGGGTGTCATCAGCATAATTAGTCTATGAGATGCCCAGTGCGTCAAGAATTTTGAATAGTGGCCTAGTGAATAGATTATAGAGTGTGGGAGCTATGCACGATCCCTGTGGGACCCCACACTTGATGAGGCTTGTATGGGCTAATAGTCTCACCCTGAATGGCTTCTGCCTCCTGCCTGCCTGGAAATCAGTAAATCAGATGTTTCAGCTCTGCTCCAGTTGTATCCAGAAATATTAATCTCCTAAAAGTAACAACTTGTTAATGGCAGATTTGGATACAGAATTGGAGAAGGCCTCCTTTGTCACCACTAGATTAGGTGGTCAGCATATTACTTGGATGTCAAACGCTAACGAGTTAATGATGTTTGATTGCACAAGAATAGGCATCCAAGTGATGCTTGTGGCCTTTGCTAATTATGCAAATAATAATGCCTACTGATAAATCCACAAAAACAAAATGTACAGTTTACAATCTCAAAGAAATCAGTCCGCTTTGTATGGACAGTGAATAATGAGCGATTAAAGTTGACAGATTAATATATTTTGGGTTACCAATACCGAGTATGCCGTTAAAATATAATCTCTGGAAAAGCAATTATGGTAGCTGTTCAATTAAGGAAAATGTATAATAAATATGGAAAATGTTCTCCGATTCCCCAGGTTAAATACTATGAAGGGACAATAGTGCCACAACTTATATATGGGTTTGAAATGTTGATGACTTGCGGTTTGGGCTGCCTGGATAAGTTGGAAGACCTAATTCGGAGAAGGGCTCTTGATGTACCAAACTCTACCCCAACAGCGTTCATAACATTTGAGTTGGGTCTGAAATCTTTGACAGCAAGAGTGAACTGGAAATTTCTGTCTTTGCTACAAAAAATAGCAGATTCTCTAGAGAAATCACTTTATGAGGATCTAAAGGTGCTCTTGAATACCTGCTGTAATGGTTCAATTAATCAATTGAAAGAATATTGATTGAATATATTAAATGAAATGGACTGTACGGTGAAGGATCTCATAGCTATTCCTAGTAGGATTAAAGTGGCTTTGTATAGAGCAGACCGGTCTTTAACAATGGAGGTGTTACATGGCTACAGCTCCGTATCTCACTTAAAGTTTCAACATAAAATATTAGGTGAGATAGCCTCTCATTTGGCTAGCTTTCCTATCCCCTTTGCTCATAACATCCTACTTAGATTTCATACACATGTATTGCCGGAAAGGGAAATCTTGACAAAGTTCTTATTCCAAGTGAGCACATTTCTTTCTGACATTGTAGGAACAAAGATGAAAAAGAAACTTGCCAACATAACATATGTTACTCACTTGTCCTGCAACTTTTTTCTTCTGTATGCTTTAGCTTAGAAAGTTTGTGCATAATATTTATTATATGGACGAGGATAGTTTGTGGCAAAAATGTATTGGTCTCGATTCCACATTAGTGTGTTTAGCCGTTTGGAATTCTATTAATAATTTGAAAGTCTATCATATTTGATGGAACTGGATTTTGTATCCTTTTAGCCAGGACATTAATGTATCCTGTGTGGTTATAATTGATAAAAAAAAAGTGTTTATATCCATGTTCTTGGTCTTATATGGCATATGTGAACTAATTGCATGATGAATTTCTTTTTATTTGATCATATGTTGCATATAAATGTATTTCGTTTTCTAAGAGTTGAACTTTCTTACGTTAATTGTAAAGGTTGTAGTAATTTAACCACATACAACAATAAAAAGTAATACTTTAGATCTGTGTGGCAGCTATTTCATAATCATCTACCCCTCACCATTGTTTAATTGCAATACATTTGGATTAAGATGTGCTAGTTTATTAAGAACACTATTCTGTAGATCAGAATACACAATTTTACATGCGGAATGCACCATGTACATGTGTATTGGCAGAGATTATTTGTTCCATTTACGTTTGTTTCTTCTTAATCAAGCATTTTATATAAGATAATTTTTTTTATGAACTGCATTGTGTTTCAAATTGATAGGAGCTTTCACTGTAAAGATATGAATTATTTAATGAATACATTTTGGGAGTAAAATACAACATATGTAAACTTTCCTATTGAGTTTATATGTGAAGAAATGCTAACTTTGTCCAACAGCGGTCACTGTTGATACATCCCATGTACATTCTCCTTCATGAGGTTACTACATTTCTAAGCTAGTTTCTTTTTTGCTTGTTCACGGAAATCCCATGACATTAGCTAGATGGATTTTAGGAGAGACCTGAATTTGATATATGTGACGGATCTTTTTGTACTTTTTCCATTAGCCAGTATCAGGGAAAGTTTATGGGCAAAACTAGTTTGATGAATCCGTGCCTTATCAGGCTTCATGGAGTAGAGAAATTAATACCCAGCCATCCATTTTACAAAAGTGTGAACCAATGCAATACTTTTTACAGCTCTGATGTCAAGTTAAATAAAACAAATATTCTTTATTTTTCAAGGTGAAGTGAACTGCATGGCAAGATACAATGGAACTTTGAATTATGTTCGATTATGATACACAAGCACTTCTGCTATTGCACATGTGGAAATACTGGAATTGTTCATTTTAGGTTTGTGGGTGGGACAAAGACTGATATGCAAATGGATAATTCTCCTCTATGAAGGATGCAGTGAACATAAACGTGGCTGTAGACCCTCCACCAAAGTGGTCAGTAGAGGGGCTCCGCACTCCTTTTCAAATTTGTAAAACGTGGCATTTCATCCTAAGTAACCAAGGGTAATCCAGACGTGGACCCCTTGCTCACTGTGCCTTAAAGAGGCTCAGCTTCACCTCAATAAAGCCCAACAAGGCCAAAACACATGTGTGGGGTTGCTGATGGTACTCTTGTTAAGAGGAGAGTTGACTAGCATTTGAGCGCTGGACTCCTCTTGCGGGTGGGAGAAAGACTGATAGGCAAATGGATATTTATCCTCTGAAGGGTTCAGTGAGCTAAAACGTGGTTGTAGACCATCCAGAGTGGTAGAAATTCCATAGAGCAGGGTATTTGACCCATGTCCATTCTCAGTAGAGGGGCTCCCACACTCCTTTGTAGGTCTTTAAACCCAGCTGGCTACAATAGTCACTGCATCTTAATGCAGTAGTGACTCCCAGGTTACTGCTTGCCTTGCCCAGCCCATTTCCTTTACTCCCTTCCCCTACTTGATTTGCGGTCCCTTCTCAGTTTCTCTCCTTTCCCATCCCTCACCCATAGGAAGGCCTTCCTCCCTTTAGTCCTGTGTCTTGTGCTCTTCTCCCCCATCCTGTTTCATGCCTGGACTCCTGTCACATCATTAGTCTCCTGGATCATCCCTGTGTCTTGTGCTCATCTCCTCCTTCCCGTTTCCTACCAGGATTCCTATGTCATGTCATTTGTCTCCTAGATCATCTTGGGCACCTGTGAAGACATCTTAGACCTCCCAAATCAGTGCTTGCACTGTACCTACACTAAGTAATTTGTGCGAGAGTGTTCCATTTTGTAGGGAGCATGTCCCTGTCATCCCTGGGTCTCAAACTCCCACTGGCAGTCTGGTTCTGTCCTCTGCACAGCTTGTTCAACTGGAAGAGAGCAGCACTCTGGATCCCAACAGGACCGTTACCCAGCGCAGCTGAGACACGCAGCTTGACAAATGCCTGCAAGCTCAAACACAGAAAATCCTTTTCTTGACAACCCAGGCCGAGAATCCACTCATCTGGTGTGCCAAGACCAACAGAACATGGCTTTCAACATCCTGGTATCTAATCACAACAATACTACATTTTAGGGCTGCATGTCCAACTTTTTTTTAAAAGCTTTCACGTGTCACTTTTTTGGTGCTGTACTTATTTGTCATGTTCTTTGCTTATGTTAAGTGTCGTACTTAAGGATTTGGGCTCATTTTTTTTATTTATGCCACATGTCTTCTCACATACTTTTGGGATTTAGTAAGCATGGGGTGGCTTATTATTGGTGCAGTTTCGGCAACATTTTGTCTAGGATTAGTGCCCCCCATCAAATGGGCCCTAGGATTGTTGTTTTGGGGAATCACATAAAACTTTTTTGTGTGATATAATCCACCTTCTGCAGTACTAATGTTTTCCCTTGCGTACGTTCATTGTCTTGGATCTAAAATTTCAGAATAGCGTGGCACTTGCTCTCCTCATGGCCCAGTGGGAGACCTCAGTTAGCAAGCCTAAACTGACAGAAAAAGATTACATAATTACTCATTCCACCCAGCCACAGTGACCAGAAGGTACCCAAACACTGCACGGAAAGGTTAAAGAAAATCACCTGACTTTTCCCTGCTCCTCCACTCAGTGACATACAGGGTTGGCAGAAAAAATAAAAACAACCCGAGTAAGATGTTGACAAGGAGCAATCTTTGGTCCCATGTACACGTCATACCTAAATCCTGCTACTGATTCACCCAGTCAACGCTGACATTTAATTTTCGGTAAATAAAGTAGAATTGTCTAGGGCAGCCACTAGAAGATAGACTATACAATGCATCTAAATAGAAAATGAATTCACACATTTCAAAAATATCGATCAATAGTGTAAACCGGGCTGATGAATGATGAATTTCCAGGGGGCTCGGAGTTCTGGGCTGTGGTGATGGATGGACACGATGTCAGGATTCACTGGATGATTGAGGCTGGTTTTCGTTGGAAAGGAACATTGGGTTCTCTCAAAGCAGTTGAAGGGGCAGAGGAGGTTTTGATCCAATATTGTATTACCATCTCTCCAAATTGCAAACTTATATGGTGGATATTTCAGATTCTGTGGTGCAAGCCAGGAAAAGCCTCTTTTCCCCCGAGATGGGCAAATTAAATCACCTCTGGTGTGGATCACCCTGCAATTGGTGCGTTAAGCATAGAGTTGAGATTTACTCTACTTTAAGAAACTCTGTCCTGTTGCACACAAATTCATGGACAAGTCATTTCTGCTTTTATTAGTAATCATGTGTTGGTTTGAAGGGTTAATACTACTTTTAGCACATCTCAGATGTATCTCCAGTGAAGACCCTAAAGATGGGTGACATGCAGTCTGGAAGAGGATGCCTTGATCTAGTTTTTTCAGGGATCACTTTAGGGTCGGAGTAGCAGCCCTGGCTTGGTTATACAGTTTGGAGTTCACTAAAATGGGAGCACTCCATGAGACAGATGTTTGGTTTATAAATCCCAGCCCTGCTACTAGTCAAAACACTAGGTTTAAGCTGTGGGCATAACAGGTTTTTCGGCTCAATTTATTTAAACCCAGGATGTGCTGGTTGTCAAGAATTCTGGAGGGAGCCTGTGGCCAGATTTTCATGTCTCGCATGATTAAATCCACTATGAGATGGGGAACAAGTTGTGCATGTTTGAAGAGCATACGCTTGGCGATATGCATGTTCCATTCTGGTTGGCGATAGAATGTGGCAAAGACAAAAGAGGACTACTCACCCGTGTGATTTCAAAAGTGGACATTGCGTTTGAGGTCAGGGACATAACTTTTGTAATAGAAGAGCTGGCTTACAAACCCCAAGTTCCACTGGCCTGCCTGACCACCTTCCTCTCTGATCGACCCTCCCAGGTCCAACTTGGGTCCTTCCTATCATCTATCTTCCTCTCTACCTGTCGTGTTCCCCAGGCGTCTAAACCTCTCGCCCTGGCTTTTCAACCAATACTTGGCAACTCTCGCCCACTGCAGTGCCATTTTCTGCTCAAATTTCCAGTGCTACGCTGATGACAACTCATTTTCAGGCTGCCCTCGGCCACCTCCTCTCCCTCTCTCATCTCAGACTGCCTAACTGCCATTCAAGATTGGTGTGCCGCCAATGATTTTTCTCTGAATGCCAGCAAGACAGAGATCCTCTTCATCGGCACACCTTCACCATCCTTTCCCCTCACTCTCTGGCCGGCCTCCCGTGGCCCCCCTCCTACCGCCACCTGTGAGGCTAAGAACCTCAGGGTCATCTTTGACTCCACACTTTCCTTCTCCGCCCACATCTCCTCAGAGGTACTCTGCCTTTCCTCTCCTTCCCCCAGAAGCTCACAGTCTCCCAAGCACTGGTTCTCTCTCTAGGTTCGACTACTGTAACAGCCTCTTTCTAAATCTACCTGCCTCTACTCTCCGCCCTCTGCAACTAATCCAGAACATGACTGCGAGACTTGTCCTTTGTCTCACGCCCTGGGATCGTATCTCTCCAGCTCTGAAATCTCGCCATTGGCTCCCAGTGGATGCAAGGATTAAATTCAAAACCCCATGCATTGCCCACAAGGCTTTCTGGGTTTTGGGTCCAAAATACCTTCAGCTATCCCTCCGCAAATACCTCCCCTCTCGAGCTCTTCGCCTCCTCTACCTCCAACTTCCTCAGGGTCAGTCGTTTTTCAAAGAAATGAGCTTGGGGTAGATCTCGGTCTTCGGCTGGGGCCTCCCTCTGGAACAGCCTCCCTGCCACCCTAAAACTTGAGAACCATCTCCGGTACCGGAAGCACCTCAAAACCTTCCTCTTTGCTTCGGCCTTCGCTCCCCCCCTCTTCCCCTGCTGATCTGCTCTCTCTTGGCACTGTGCACCCAACCACCCTCTGTCCCCTGGGCCCAGGTACCTGCTTACCCTGCCACCCGGCACTGCCTCCTGGTCACCTCTTGCACTGGGGACTGTATCTGTACCCATACAGTCCCCCATACCCACTTTTTTCTTCTTTTCTGCACTTATCAGACTTACCCAGTCTGCTGCCTTAAACACAGCACTTGCCACTTGCTGGCTGCACTACCACTGTTTATTGCCTCTATTATTTATTTGTATTTATTATTTATTTGTTCTCTCTGCTCCGCACTTCCACTCTCCCCCTTCCATGCACTTGTTCCCCTTTCCCAGTCCCATGCACTTGCGCGGTCTCAATGTCATTGGGAATAGTAAGATTGTTGTTTTTGTCTCCCTTGTTCCCACTCCCTTGCCTTGTCGCGCTCTGAAACACTTGTGTACGAGCGCAATACAAATAAATCATCATATCACTATCACATCATTTCAGTTTTGACATAAATTGAAGCTGGTTGGTTCCATGCTTGCAATCACATGCTTTCAAGGGTGAAGGTGAGCAATCTTTTCCAGTTGTGAATGTGTACAGCGTGTTTGCTGATCTTGTATAAGGGGGGGTTCCCACTAATGGGCCTTGTGCAACTGTGGTAATGTCAATATCTTGGATGGTCCCTGGGTCTAAGGCAGGAGATTATGGAGCATCAAGATGTATGAATGGAGGGGTGGGCATAAGGGTGATGGGTTACTGAGGGCAGGGTGTGACAGTGGACGCCATTCGAAACCTTGTTGATACACCCTTGATTATAGTTTTCAGGCCTTCGTGTGCTTGATGGGCCAGTTTATGGGTAGCAATGGGTCTGGAAGCCTTGGGGGTGATGAGATGATTTGAGTGGGAAAAAGAGACCCCATGGCAGGAAAACATCACATGGGAGAAGCAGTAGTGGGTGTTCATTCCTTTTCTTTTAGGTAATCAAATCATAGTCAAAGTCTGTGCTGGTATGGGTCATGATTTTTACGTTGACGGCAAGGAAAGCTTTCAGCATCTGCTGCCATTATGGCTAGCTTCAGTCCAGCAGGAGTTATTTGTAAGATTGACAGCTTATTTCTAAAGTGCAGGAGAAGTCGGTAATGAAACAGAAGGGGTCAGTTGTCTCATTTTAGTGATTAAGTAGGTGCCAGCTATCAAGCTTTCTGGTTTAAGGGTTAGTCTGGTCTTATCTCGTTACAGCGTTTGACATCATGGATGGTAGGCATTGTGAAGGGGAGATGCAAGGCTTCAGAATGAGTCAAGCTAAAGCACAGGGGTGAAAGGGATTGGAACAGATTAATGGCCGAAATTCCTGAAGTGGCAGAATTAGTGGCCAATTCCTGATAAGGGCAAAGATGCTGCTTTTAAATGAGAAATTCTCAGGACATCGTGGCATGAGACTTTAGCTTTCGGTGAGCAATGCAGGAGCTCTCCAATAACGTCCTTCATTGTGAAGAGACCAGCATTTTGTACACCGAAGTTGGTCAGCCAAGGCCCATTATCTTCAGTGATCAACCAGAGATCCTCCAGTCCAAAGCCCACTACAGGTGCGTCAGTTCCAACATTATCATTGTGGGAACCCTCCCAATATGAGAGCTAGAGTTCCATTCCAGTATGATTTCAGTCAGAACTATGCCTCTGAAAGGAATTTAAGCTTCTTATACAAACGGGACTGAATGCTTTGGCTGTGAATATCTATCTAGTATTGATATAGTGCAGCTTTCACCAAAGGCATCATGGCGCTTAAAGAACACCAACAGGCAGGATACAAGATTACATAAGCCAGGCTTTGAATTGATTAAAAATCAGAAATACCTTGAAGGGACACAGGAAGCAAGTTCCACAGTTTGAGGCCCGCCACGGAGAAGGAAAGGCCACCACAACTTTCCTGATTAAACAGCAAGAAGAAAAGCAGAATGCAGTGCCCGCCAAGGGTGGTAGGCTGAAATTTCTTCTGCAGAGAAAGACATAATTTTCCATGATAGGCACAATGAATGATAGAGAGATTTGAATTCAATGCGAGCTATGATGGGAAGCCAACGGGGGTCATGTCTAGCAGTTGTAACCCAAGAGCCATACAGAATAGCCTTGGCATGGCAGACAGCATTCTGCAACACCAGAATGCGGTTGAGTAGATGGGAAAGCTGTACCAACAACACTACGTTGCAGTAGTCAAGGCTGCCGTTAATGGAAGCAGCTATGACACAGGCATGAAAACTATTTGGAATGTATGGCATTATTTTCTTCAACTGTTTTGAAGAATCCAGCACTACAAATAGAACTAACCTGAGCCTGCATTAATAAAGAAGCCAAGATTTTAATGCTGATTTTTTTACTGTTTGAGATGGGATTGGTAAAGGCCCCAAGGTCGATGGCTAAAAGCAAGTTATCCAAGCGCTGAGGAACCCAATGGGCCTACCCACCAGGACTTCAGTCTTGCCAATTTTGGTTCATATAATCGCCCACGGCTTCAAGACAGGATCTTAAGCATACAGCTGTTCCTTCACGTTACAAATCGAGATGGAGTAAAAGCTGGGTGCAATCCGCATAGTGAAAAAAAAGCTGTGGAAAGGAATTAGGCACGCCAAAGGCTGAATATAGATGTAAAAGGTAACCAAGACAGAGCAGAGCACTGTGGACTCCACAAGAAACTGCAACTGGAGACTAAGAAACAGATTGGAAATGCGATGCCAAAAAGGCCTGGAACCATTTGAGTACCAAACCAGTAATACCTGCCTCCAAGAGTCTGGTTAAAAGTGTACTATGTACAATGGTATCAAAGGCGGTAAGATAGGTCTAACAAAAAAAAGACCCAGCACTATTGATACCAGCAGCGATTCAGGGCCCATAATAGGGCGAAAACCTAGTTGAAAAGGATCAAGAACATGACGGTCTTCTAAAACGGACCTAAGTTGAGGTGTAACCACTGCCTTTTTCAATTTCATAAAAAAGGAAGCAGGGAAATGGGGTGATAATTAGAAAGCTGGGAAGCATCTAGAATATGTATATATTTTTTAACAATGGCATCACCAGCACATGTTTTCAAGATGATGGAATTTGGCCATATTAAGAGATGTGTTTATCAACTCTGCTAGAATCGTAACAATAGAGTAGCTTATAGCAGAATATCATCAAGCGGAGAAGCTGATTTAAGCCCCATCGTAGCTAAAGCAGTATCCGAACCATTCCTCAACTGAAAGGAGTCAAAGGATAGTGAGTCAGGGCATTTTGCAGAAGGCGGTGAATGAGCAGAAACACAATCAACATAGCATGATTTGACCCAATGGTCTCAATTTTATTAACAAAGAAATTAGACAAATTATTGCAAATGTTTTGTGAGGTTGCAACTGTAGGGGCCAGTCGCGTAGAAGGAAATCTTTGACTGTTTGAAATAACTGCTTAGGAGTATTGGCTGCAGATTGAATGACTTCAGCGTGATAACACCGTTCCGCCTCTTTCAGCACATTATGATAAATGGCTAGCTATTGCTTGAACAATGCCAAAAGCGAGTGATCATTACGTTCCAAATTTACTATAGAACGTATGGCACGAAGTTCGGCATATCAGAGGTGTGCTGCTTTGGTTAATCAAGGTTAATTGTTACAATTCTGAAAACTGTCAATGTAGCTTTGTTATTCATTCAGACCTGTAGGTGCTGCTGGCCTTTAGTGCACTAGCTAGTTTTGCGCATTCAATATATTTAAATACGAATGCAAGGTCCGGTAAATTTAAGGATAAAAAGTGCTGCCATAAGACAAGTATGCAAACCAGTTCTGTGTGCATCTGTTTTTTAATTATTGTGCCGTCTGCCCTTTTTTGTAATTCTTTCCATCAGAGATTAGCATGCTCGCTGCATCATTATCCTTCAAGCTAGCACCACCTCCCCCCATGTCCTGTGCGGTCCTGTAGGAGAATTAAGACTCCTAATGAACGATATGATCAGCCTGCTAGAGAGGATGCGAACAGTGTAGGTCTGTAAGTAGAGGGAGAGAGATCATGTTCCAGTAAGGCCTGCGGATGGCGAATTGTGGGGTTGCGTGGGGGGTAGTAAGAATGGATGTAGGGGGATGTAAAGGACAAGTTAACTCTGTCTTTGGCTTGTAAGGGGAGGTAGCTCAAGGGTCAGCTTGTGTGTGTAAGTGAGTAGCCTGGAGCATGACTGAGCATCCTGGCTTTGGCAAAGGGACCACTGGCCATGCCTAGTTGTCCTGCCGCATATGGCCATCCTTTTGGGGGAAGGTGTACCCCAAAACAGTTAGATTCATTTTAAATTTGATGGGACGGCTAACACATAAAAACCTATAACATTAAAAGATCACACACAGGGTTTTTGCTTTGCAAATATTACACACTCAAACAAGCACAACAGCAATCTCACAAATTCAACCCTTGTGGCCTCCAGTCTAGTGTTTTTTTCACAAAAAGTATGACTTTATAAAAATGTACATTTCATACAGATATTTTTATTACATAATATTCACAGAGTCTCCAGAAAACCGTTGCATATCTGTACTACACAAGCTGTGTATAAATATAGTTTTATTTGATAGAGTTTAGAAAAATAAGTTCATTAAATTTCAGAATACAATAAAAACATTTGTCCAGTCACACAAAAGTAAATCTTACAGTACAAACAGACATACATACTTTAGATCTTTGGTTTGGGTAAGTAACCACGAGCATGTTTTGCAACATCCTGTGCTCGATTGTGTAACAGTGCAGCAATGTGTTCTGGATACGCATAATGAAACCAACCAATTCAGCTCAAATTGCTTTTCTGTTCTAAGGCACAATTAAATTTACAGTAGACAGAAAAAGACAAATAGGACTAATTCTAGACAAACATGCAACAAAATACGTCACTTCCCTTTTATTGTGAATCTCAAAAGATTGACATGCTATATAGATGCTATATAATAATTCTGAGTTTGGAAGTATTTTGTTCTTTTTCAGAAATATAAGATGTAATTGATTGTTTGCGAATGTCTATTAAACACTAGGTTCTGAAAGTGAATGTATATTGAAATCATCTCTACACCATCTAACTCCAATTGGGGTAAAAACAAAAGTAAAAGATCTTTGTTCGTGATAAAGATTATGAAGATAAACACCGTCTAAATTTCAAATATGCCCGCATGGGCTCAGGCCAAAATATTCAACATGGTGTTCAACACCTATAGACAACCACTTGCATACCAAAAGCTATGTGGTTACTTCATTTAAAGGATCAGAACATCAGTAGTGCAAAAGAAGAGATTAGTGTCACTTCAGATTTCTTACAACGGTATCGAGTATCAAAAATACGAATGGCAATAAAACGGGATAAAGGGGTTAAATGGAGTATGTTTTTCAAACTATAGACACAAAATATACGCCGAGCTTCCAAAGCAGTGTAAAGCATGAATGATTTCAAACACACGTCAGATGATACAACCACATCAAATACACTGGTTTTCAGTCTTAGCATTCCAGCATGAACTTGTGCAGCAACTCCTGTATACCTGAAAAGTTTTACTTGATCTGGTATTTGATCAAAAAGGTACATTGGTTTTGATTTTGTCATGCTTTTGGATTATGTGCTTTTTTGAACCAAGGACAAAAAAAAGGCCACTGGGAGGAAAGGCACAGGGAATTCATAAAATGTTTAACAATACAACTAAACTGACCTAACCAAATATATATTTTTTTAAAAAGACATCAAAGCTTCCAATACAAGCACATAATCTGCGCTCACGTGGTTTCAGTGTCAATGGCATTTAAAACCCAACTAGAATTGACCAGGCAAAATTATTTTCTTTTAAAAACAAGACAACACTTCCTTGTTCAAATATTGAAACAGACCTATGCATAAATAACAAATATAAATCAATGCTCACTTCAAAAAAATGCCAAATAAAATAACTGACCACGTACATTCATTTATTAATAAAAACTTCAGGGTTACTCAATAACTTTCACTGGTGGATGTTGGCAAAAGAAAATCCAAAATTTGCACAACAAAAAACTAAGTACCTACATCTTACACAAAGGAAAAAGGACTAGTACATTTGATATCTAAACAATGATTAAAAAATAAAGGGGTGCTTATGAGGTATTCTTGTACGTCATTGTAACTTTGCACTGCCTGCTGTGAGGACACATTATCAGTGTATTGCATATTAATTCTGTAGTGTTTATACCACAAGGATGCCTCTCACTGATACTTTAAGTGACTCTCGCATGGCATACTACTGGAGGTTTGCGCTGTATTCTTCATGCAACTACCTCCCATATAGTAAACAAATGGTGAATGGAGAAACTACAAATCATACGGTTTACTTTTGTAAATCACATTTTGTAATAAAGCATTAGAAAATAAAACATTTCTGATCATCCGCAAATGTTTTGCATCGAGTCATGTTCTAGAAGGACTTGGAAACGTACTCTGTTCCCAAATCCCAGAGCACTGTCACATCTCCTGCATTTCTTCGTCCATGTGAACATTATGGAGTTTGGCAAGCTTTTTTTTGTCGCTGTCCAGGTCTCCACAGACAGTGTTTACCATGCTACTGATAACATAAGAAGGCTTGGAATCGGATAGAACTAGGTTACCATTCGTAGATGTACACTGAGAAATGGTCGAGAAATCCTCCTTAAGACCGGGAGAGGACTGATGACCCAACATGTGGTGTCTGCCGACTTCCTGATGAATATGTCCAGGGGGGTGGCTGCCATCATCTCCAGAGGCAGAACCTATTTCACTAACTGTGGGTTGTCCCGTAGAAACTGACAGTGCATTCTGGCCGGTGATGAAAGAACAGTTTTGAAGAGCTGCATAGTTTGCGTTGCTGATGGATATCACAGTAGGTGCACTCGTTACAGGTACTGCAGGCATAGACTGATCAAGTGTCATGCAATGGTTTCCAGTAACAGAGTTCAGCTCCCCGATGCTGTTTAGCAAAGATGGTGGGCCTAACGAGAAGTTCTGCGACGTACCATTGACATAGGCTGCAGCCATGGATTGAAAGCTCCCGTCAGAAGATAGGTTAACATTCCCTTGTGCATGTTGGCTGACTGGCATCAACTGCGAAAAGAGGAGGCTTCTCTCCAACGCGTGTTGCTTGATTGATCCCAATGTCTGCCCTGGATTTGGAACGGTGTAAACCACTGTGTTGGATGGAAGCGTGCCGAGGAATACCTTTCCTTGCTGTGCTGTTGTCAAAGAGTCACTTGTATACGTTACCCCATCTGACGTGCCAGGATTAATTGAAATATTACCTGTGGAGGAAGGTAGATTTTGGTTAATATTGTGTTCAAGGCACAATGCAAACAGAGTCAACACAATACAGTGATTTTACTTCCAGGAACTCGCGTATGGTTGTATACATGAACAACAGACACATCAAAACACTGATAACAGCGTGTACAGATCAGGATCATCTTTATAGCTGGTTGATTAACAGAAGAAAACTTTAAAATCCTGTATCGAAAATAGAATGTCCATAGCTTCCACTTGAATCATATTTTTTGGGCATATTATTTCTGATTTCTAACCCCTAAATAGATCTAGAAATAAAGGCATGGATACCTCAACCTTTCGAGCTTAGTCCCAGTACCTAAGAGACTAGCAATGCCTGTTAATACAGCAAAAAAGCCAAATGAATCAAGAATTTAAAAAACGAAATGGTAGAAACAAATACATAGAATTTGTTTTTGACACTATGCCAGGATGAACAGCTTTAAAGTAAATTAAATGAGGTTCCTATATTGTGCTTCATGTTGGAGTCCAGTCTCTAAACACTGGTCTGCGATTCGAACCTTTGCTGCTTGCTTACTTGCTTCCTGAATGGCCAAGGGGACCCTGGTTGTTACCCAAATAAGAGCCAGAGACAGCCGCCACTCCTTGTAGATCATCCACAAGACTATAAGGCAAGGCCAGGATCCAGCACATGAAAATGGCCTGTTGCCTGACTGGGAACCAGGGGAGGACAAGGAGGGCGGGCGTGGTGTGCTCTCTGGGACCAAGGGCAGGCGGAGCCTAGCTGCTGTGTTTTGGGCCCGTCTGAGCTTTCCGAGTTGGTATGCAGGGGTGTCCAGGTCGAGTGAGTTAGCGTAGTCTAGGCGGGAGAGGACGATAGCTATTATTGCTGCGACTCTGTACGTGTAGGAGAGGTAATTTAAGATGAGTCTGAAAATACAAAAGGTGCAGATAGCAAGATTTGGATACAGAGTTGATGAGATGTTAAAGCATCAGATCAGCATCCATACTGCATACCAGGTACTTGACTAAGTTGGGTGCTGCAGGAGGAGAGCCTAGAGAGGACGACCAAGGGGTGGGTTGGGGAGGAGAGACATCCTTCAGATCATGATTTCAGTTTTTCCAGGGTTGTGTAGGGGGTGGTTAGTCGTCATCCATTGGTCAATTTCTGAGGTACAAGGCAAGGTAGGGAGGAGGGAAGGCAGAGGTCCTCAGGGTCTTGAAGTTGATCTGGATGTCATCTGCATACTTGTAGCAAGTTAGATCGTGAGCGAATAAGATAAGGGAGGGAGGCTCAGTTAGAGGTTGAAAAGTAGGTACACTGTTGGTGACTGGGTGGGTGAACAAGGTGAATCGAGGGAGAATGGTTATTTGTGACCGGTTAGCGAGGAAAGAGGAAATCCACCTTAATGCTGTCTCTCTAATGCCGAGCAAGTGCAGTTTGTCTGTGAGGATGCTGTGTTCAACGGTGTCAAGGGTGTGCAGCACAGCCTTCTGAGTCTGCGGCTCTTTTAAGGTCACCCCAGATGGAGCATAGGGACGATTCGGTTCCTCAGAGTGGAACATTAATTGCCACCAAGCTCACCACATTTAAGTCACATACTAGCCAATTTGCAGTATATGCTTCCATTTACCCCCAAAATACACAAATAGGACGTCCTATTTGCAAGATAGCTTCCAAACATGCATATCTTAACCAGCTGAAACACCCACCATGCCCTCCCCAAGACTGGCCCAGAATATCTTCAACACAAACTCACCAGTTACCAACCCAACAGAAACCTACGATCAGGCACTGAACTCTCCTCATGGTCCCACCCTTCAGGTCACTAGAGTAGGGGGATCCTCCGTCTACGGCCAAGCCCCATCAATCTGGAACTCAAATCCCCTTAGCATCTGTTTCTTAGAGGATCACCCCGCCTTCCTCAAGACCTGGCTTGCCCTCGACCCCCGCATGCTGACAAACCCATGCCACACTACGGTTTATTCAATCACTTGTCAGATAGGCAGAGGCAGCAAAAAACCCCTCATGAAATGTACTGAACGACGGAGAATAAACTCCAGCAGACCACAGGACACAGTCCGCCCCACATCTACGAAATCAAGAAACCACCCAGAACACACGGGTACGTATCGCACTCCATATTGATTGATGATAGCCGAAGGCACGGCCACCCACCCGCACACTTCTGCGATCGTACAATTTTCTAAGAGACAATGCACATCACCTCTGCAATAAGAATGCAGCTTTATCCCACGACAAACATTTGGTCTAGCTAGACACATTATGAGTCTTCTACTCTGTCGACTACCTCACAGCCTACATCCACATGCCAGCTCGACAGGAGTAGCTAACAGGGACTTGGCAACCCCTACCTACCTTAATATTGGCCAAAAAGAATACACACATTCTAAACTCCGCAGACGAATTTCCCACCCCTTGGATTTCTGTCCCCAGAGGGCATTCACCTGCATTGCTTTGAGACCATACCAATGGGGAAAGGTGCTATACAAATAACATCCATTACAAGCACTTTGCCCCTGAGCTATCTTAACGGCCGATTACCTCATTCATTGGTGAGAGCAAGGAGTATACAATATCTTTTTTAATGGTCAACAGAGCTGGTGGTCGAGACAACAATCAAAGGTCATCAAAAGACGAGGGACAAAGTCACAATAAAATGTCATTGGCTAGGAGTGCAGTAATTCAACAGGTAGCGCAGAGAATTGGTGATGTCACAGGACGGACATAATGAGTGTCTGGATGCTGTCCAATGCAGTTCACTTGGGCTAGAAGGTTTGTTTCTGCAGTTGGCCCTCCTCACCCATGTCACACAAATCCAGGTCTACCAACAAAGGACACAAACAAAAACCCATCTTTGCACTTAAGGTTTTATTGCAAGTGTAGCATATTTATTCCAAGTGTTAGCATACCAGACAATTCTCGTGCCCACATCCAGATCTTCTGAAAAAGGGAGAAATCAAGCACAATGGCCGCACTTTAAAGACACAGAAGAATTTAGTCTTGCTTAGGACCTGAAACCACACTGAATATGTACAGAGACACTTAATGTTGTCAAATTTGCAGCACATGTACCTATTTTTCAGTTTTACATCAATATGACATGACAAAAGTAGTATTTGGCATGGCAGCGGGTCTCCGTTTTATGTATCACACAAGCAGTGGCAATTCATCATGGGGTTACAATTTAGGCTGTGTTATGAAGTACTTGTTGTGTATGCTTGGAATACGGATGCGAGGCTGTGGAATGTTTGCTGTTGAAGGTAGTGTCAAGGTTCCAGCTCAGGTCAGTTGAGCCTGGGTGATGGGACCCAGTGGCTCTGCGTTATAACAGCTTGTTGTAACTTGTAATAAAGCTTATGTTAAGAAGCTACAGAAGTTACATTATTTCAGGTCCTTACTCTCCCACTTAGCCGAAGGAATGTATGAAAAGTGAATGTTTCTTACTGTTACAATAGAGTACTGGAAATCCAGACAACCAACATACAAAAATGTATTCAGGTTCAGATCACGGAAAGGTGGGTTCAAGGACATTTTTGATATCCAGGTTTTCTAGTTTTCTATATATATTTCCATAAAGGCCATAGAATGCTTCCCATCTGAACACATTAACAAATTCGCCAAAAATAGGAATGCTAAGAAAGGAGTCCAGGTCGGCTTCCCAAAAAGGTTGCAGACAGTTTTCCAAAGCAGCATGTGAGCTGCGCTGCACTTTACCCATAGGGATATCCCACTGATGAGCACTCTCCCTAGGCTGTAGCCTCCGACAGCATTCAAAATAGGTCAATGGAAGCCAACAGCAAGGAAGCTTATTATTAAGGAAAGGTCAAGAGAAATGTCTTTACGAGTAAAGAGGATGTGGGTAAAATACATACCAGGTGAAAATAGCCCGCATCAGAGTTGTGGTGGTGAGAGTGCATATAAAGAATATTTAACATTCCTTAACAGTCACCAGCACTGTTAAGCTATTAAGAACATTGCTTTTCAATGTTAGACACTCCCCTTCACTCTAGAGTTGGCATGTACTCCCAGGTGAGGACAGTCGGTCAGACCAGAGAACAATGTTATGCAGCGATGGGCTACAACCAGGTCACGAACGTTATACTCCTGGGCCCGACCAGCTCCTCTTCATCCCACTGTTACACGTATCCCATGATGCAACGTTGCCCCCGCCCTCCTTTCTTGGCAGGGTGGGAGAGAAGGGCTCTCTAAAGCTGTAGTGTTCATCTTCACCACGTAGCAGCCAATAGGTGCAAGATATGCAGGGACCATTCCTCTGCAAAGGGCCAGGGAGCGAATAAGTCAAGCCCCTCTACAGCACTTTTGGAGTCGGTGGGAGTGAAGTCTACACCGCCAAGAGCTGCATTGTAATCAGAGAAGTTCAGGATCCAAGGCTGCCAAGATTCCACCAGGTTTGGCTTTGTGCAACTGTATGTTGGCTTTACTCTGAAAAAAGTAATCTCATTAAGCACAGAAATGCGATAAAACGTTGACTTTCTCATAAAAAAACAGACCTTGTTCCTTACGAACAAAGAAATAAAATCAACAAGTACTGAAATCATAAAATGTTAAGTGCAAAGGCGATACCATCTCATTAACAAAGATTTAGTGCTGCATGCCTGGCAACCCCCGCACCTGGGGACTGTGTCTGTATCCCTACAGTCCTGTCTGCACTTACCCATGCACTTGCTGGCCGTTACTTCTTGTTATCATCTATTCCCTTGTACTGCACTGTCCCAGCCCCTTCCCATGCACTTGCACGATCTGAATGACACCTGGCCTAGTAGGGTCGTTGTCTGTCGTCCCTTTGTTCCCATCCCTTGCCTCGTCGCGCCTTGACACACTTGTGTATAGGCGTGTTATAAATGCCATATCATATCATGCATCTGCACCTGCCGGGTGTGCTTCAAAGCACCAGTGTGTGCTGGACCAGGAGTAAAAAGCCATGCTAATAGTTGGTAGCCAAATGGTTGCTGCAGAGGTCCAGCTTCCATTAAAGGGTTTCCCATTCCTGGTTTGTGTAAACTAAACAAATGAGACCTAGAACTGTCAAGGTTATTACATTTCTGCAGTTTCAACTTCTTGAGTTCCATACTGGCATTTTTCTTAGTCCAAAGGGAAGAATGGAAAACTCCCCAAAACGAAATATTTCATTTGAGGTGCCAAGTGCATTTCTGATCCATCCTCTCCTCGCAAAGACGAAACGAATGAGCCAAAAAAAGTAACCATCTCAGTCGTTTTGGGAAAGCATTTCATTTCAGGTTTTAAATCCAGTTAGAGTTTTACTGCAAAGCAGAAAGTGGCACTTGCGGCCCCAGATTTCCGTCTCATCACGAGAAGCGGGTAATCTTGTGTCACCGGAGCCCCGCAAGAGTCATTAACCCATCGGTTTTCCTGCAAAATAGTTGGTTTAAATAATATTTTGGTTTAAATAAAATACACTTGGTTAGATTGTACAATATCGGGCTTACACTTTAGTTAATCCCGTTGTTTTTAGGAAAGAATAAAAAAGGGAAATATGTATTTTCACTTTGCCAGCAATTGTGGATTTCTCCTAGACAAACATTATGCATTTAGTCTAGAAACGGGAGGAGTCGCACTAGACATCAGTGTTGATGCCAAACTTTTCACAGGGTTCGAGTACATCCTATGCAATATTTCAACCCATCCTCTACCCAATGACCATTTAAGAGGTCCTTGCTTCGTTTACATCCCGGCACAAATATCTTATGTTGGATCCTTATGTAATGCGGTGTACATTCCGTTGTCAACCACCTGCCCAATAATACAGGAAATGTTTGTATGGATTTTCATAGAGATGTAATTATAATTTGGATTTCTACTTAGACAACTCGTATCTCAAAATATGATTTTAAAATCATAGCAAATTAATGTTTTTGACAACTGGGATATATGTATTTAACTCCCAGAAATGGCAAATCCTGTATTGGGGTGAGACTAGATCATTTGCTTCCCTATAGCACGCCATGAGCGATTTTTCCCCAAGACGTGTAATAGCTGCTATGGGTACCCATTTCTGACCTTGGAAGTAGAAAAGAGTTCAATCGGCAGCCTTCATCCAGCAGCTCGTAATCAATTAAAACGTGGGTGGGCAAAATGCTGTCACAGCCATCTTGGCACCCTGAAACATGAAGTATTCTGAGAATCCATGGAGAAGACTCTTCAACCTCATCACCCAGAGGACTGGGCGATGGACCCTGTACCAGTAGCCATCATACCATTTGGCTGAATGTTTGTCCTTTCCGCACCTGAAAAACTGCTCTAAAATGTAGTATATTGACTCTAATTTAAAGAACGGCCTAATTAGACCCTTCAAGTCCCCTGCCGGTACTTCCCTTTTTTTGTCCCAAAAAAGAAAAACCAATGATCTCCGTCCTTGTCTAGATTACAGAGGCCTTAACCAGGTAACTAGAAAGGATAAATATCTGCTTCCTTTAATAGCAGACATTTAGGAGGTCTTACAAGGTGCTGTGCTGTGCTGTTCACTAAGTTGGATTTACAAGGGGTGTACCATCTCATCCAAATAAGATCCGGTCACGAGTGGATGGCGGCCTTCCGTATGCCTTTCGGACACTTCGAATACCTTGTTATGCCGTTTGGCCTAATGAACGCTCCTGCTGTATTCCCGCGGTTTAGGGACCAGGTTTCTTCTGATATGCTCTTTCATCATCTCATTGTTTATCTAGACTATATACTTATATTCTCCCGCAAAATAGAAGAACATCAAGAGCATGTCTAACATGCTCTTAACAGACCTTCGTGACAATCACCTATTGGCTAAACCCAAGAAATGTCAATTCCATTGCATCTCCATTCAGTACCTGGGTTTTGTAATTAGTCCACTTGGAATTGATATGGATCCAAGTAAGGTCTCTGCCATCACTTCCTGACAACAACCTATTTCAGTGAAACAAATAACCATTTTTGGGAATGTCAAATGTCTATGGGAAACGTATCCCCAATTTCTTCGATATAGCCCTACCCATCACCCATTTTATGAGAAAATACTTTCTGTATGTTTGGTCACTTGAGCAGGAAAAAGCCTTTCAACATCTTAAGAAACTGTTCACTGAAGCACCTATTCTATGTCAACTAGACACCTAAATACACTATAGTAGAAACAGACGCCTCAGAGGCGGCCAGTGGGGCAGTATTGAAACAGACCCAAGAAAATGATGAGGAACAAAGTTGCATATTAGTCTAGAACTCTTTCGGATAGCGAAAGACATTACTCCGTTCTAGAAAAGGAGTTGTTGGGCATTCGGCAGGCATTTCTTGATTGGCGTCACCTACTTCTTGGCTCCACTTATCCAGTTCAGATCAGGACAGACCACCGAAACCTGCAAGTAGTACATTCCATGGAGTGTTGCAATATTCAACAAGCCTGATGGGCATATTTCTTTTTGCCCAGTTTCAATTCAATCAACTGTATTCCTGGTTCATAGAACATTCTGTTGGATGCATTATCTAGACGACCCGATCATCTGGATACTCTACCTATTGCTTATCACACGATTCTGTAGAAAAAGGTTTTCATCCATCACACAGAACGATTTCTTCAACAAGTACGTGACGACTCAGTGCAGTCTTGAGAATGGCAAGATTTCCCTTTTTCGAATCGAGAAAAAAAGGTGGGGTTTTGTTCAAAGAAAGGCCACTCTACTTATCATTGACAGACACCTGGGAGGCTGCTCCTCATATGCATCATGATTCCTTGCTTACCGGTCACAAGGGCATTACAACAACCCTACAGACCCTTCATGCACAATTCTGGTGGCCTGACAGGTTACAATCTTAAAGCAATCACGTTAGTTCCTGTGCGTTATGTGCCTGGAACAAAACAACTACGGACAGACCTGTTGGCTTACTACATCAACCCCTACATCACACAAAACCCTGGGAAGCGATAGCCACAGATTCTATTGTAGATGTAACCATCCCCCCCCCCCCACCAAAGGTTGCACAACCATTATGATCACGATTGACTTTATCCAGAATGGCTCATTTCGCCGCACTAGCCTAAATACCATCCGCAGCTGAAATGGCAACAGTATTCTTCATGGAGATTTTTTGACTACATGGCCTGCCTTCTTCCATTATTTCGAACCGTGGCAATCAGTAGACCTCTAGATTGTGGTCACAAGTCTGCAGTCTGCTGGGAGTAAAAAGAGCTATGTCCTCAGTTTATCATCCTCAAAGAACAGCATCACAGAAAGAGTAAATCAGACTCTCAAGAAACGTATTCAATGTGTCACTAAAGTGCTTGATGACTGGGTGTCTGATACCCGTTGTGGAATTTGCAACAACACAATACATTCCTCTTTATAAACCAGTCCTTTCCATTGTTCCTATGGGTTCCACCTGTCTGTATTCCCTTCCGTAATACATACACAATGTGATGTTCCCACGGTGGACAAGTGAATAGATGATCGGACTTCAGTACACAAACAAGCCAAAGAAAAACTGGAACATTCCAGGGAATCAAGCAAGAGATTTGCTGATAACAAATGGAAGGACGGTCCTTCTTATGATGTCAGATTTGGTATGGCTTTCTTTTAAATATCTTGTCCGACATCTCGGTCCTAGCAAATTGCCTTCCAGTATTAAGGTCCGCTCACAATCAAGAAACAGATCAATCATGTTGCCTTTCGTCCGTTTGCCTCAGTCTTGGTAAAGGATCCATCCAGTCTTCCACATATCCCTTTTGAAACCATACCTCTCCACATCTACCTTGGCTCAAGCGCCGACTCTGGTGATTTCTAAACATCAGCAACTTGAATATGAGGGGTCTCGAATTTGTGATTTACGATACCGGAGGGGTCGTCTGAAATACCTGGTAGAGTGGAAAGGGTCCACACCCAGAGAACGATCTTGGAAGCCAGTCTCCTATATTCATGCTCCCATCCTTCAACAATTTCATATTTTACATCCTGGCAAGCCGGGTGGTTTTGCAGGGGGCATACTGTCATGTGCTACCGTCCTTGGTTGCTGTGGTCGTCCTGGAGAATAACACCACTGTTGTCAGGTGCCATTCCCTCCCTCCACCCCCCAAACATGGCACCCTCCCCTTCTATCTGGCAACGTACAGTGCGCTCTAGTCTTTGACTGCACACAAACGCTGAATTCTGCTTCCAGGTTTCGTAGGATATACTCTGCCTGCAAACACAAGACCTTGCGTCTCAAAGCATGGTAAACCTTTGCCTTGCTCAGCGCTATTGTGCCCTTTTCATGTTGGTTTCTTGTTCTAGTCCACTTTTCCCTGTCCGTGCCTTTTTCTTGCCCTGGAAACTTTCTGGATTTGAGATCGCCCTCCATCTTGCCATC
The DNA here is from genome assembly GCF_040938575.1 of Ambystoma mexicanum. Lineage (NCBI taxonomy): Eukaryota > Metazoa > Chordata > Amphibia > Caudata > Ambystomatidae > Ambystoma > Ambystoma mexicanum. The sequence goes on from NC_090940.1 coordinate 201,010,289, forward strand.
CTGGTTTTCCCCCTCCTTTTCTACTCCTTTAGGATCCAGATTTGTACTTTTGGAAATACAGTGGATATTTAGACAGTGTTTTTTGTCAACCACATCATAATGGAGGTTCGGTCTGGACAACTACTTCTGAAGAGCTGCAAACTTGCACAGAGTTTCCATCCCCCCCACCCCCCAACAGGTGTTTTTTTCCCTGTATTCTGGCTTTCTACTCTGAAAGTCACCCAGCCTGGGTGTCCGGAGAGTCTCAGCCCTACCGGCACGACCCCCGTTCCAGACAAGTCTTGCCAAGGACTGCCTGCTAGTAGGTCATCGCAGAAGAAATCTCAGGTGAGATCTACGCTTGAATCGGACATCCTCTGGCAGCATCCTTGGTGGGTCTTAGGCCTGGCCGAACCCAGCTTGGACCGGTGGACCATGTAATGTAGTTATTATGGCCTTACTAACCACAAATGAATACAAACGAGAGTGCACAACATAAGGTACAAAATTCCCCTAAATTAAGGGCATAGTATTATCAACATATGTAGAAGATGCCAAGAAGCCAATATACCCAACACAAGATCATTGGTATATACTATAAATGTAATCAAACCGTAAATCTGTTGGAGGCTTCTTGCACTCCAATTGGGAATATTTTGTGAAAAGTTGTTAGTATATACACTCAATATCACAAACACAATTTTAGAACATTTGAAAAAAATAATCCTTTTAGAAATGTAACACGCATCTAGTAATCACAATATCAGGACAGATATACAGAATATAATTCTAAAAAGTGACAAATATTTCAATAACATTCCATATACAATACATAATCCCAAAACCAAATAGATTTAAAGTCTCTCAAACTCAGATGAAACTCACATTCCCTAGACTTCCAAGGCCACTGGCCTGAACAAAGTGGTTTGGGCAACGCTGTCCAGCTCTGCAGGGCTAGTGGTACACCATGGACCCACCAAGTCTACTTGAGATGGCCAGATTACAACCAAAAAAAGAAGCTCCTGCCCCAGGCCAACTGTGGGTGGCAGGGCGGGTGGAGATCGTCACAACGGGGCCAAACACCCTGCCTTCGGCAAAGAAGAAATTGGTGCACGGCTATGCCTGGTGGGCCCATAAGCCTACTTGTGGTCACTGGGGCATGGCCAAAGGACTTAACCTGGCTAAAGTAGTCAATGGGCACACCTTGTGACTGCAGGCCCAAACCAGTGTGCATATCCAGTAGCTTGGAGTGCTCACTGGTGCATGGCAACAGGTCATGCCCTGTGGTACTCTAGATATGAGTGTATAACATTTATACTGTAATACAATACAAAGTAAAATGCTGTCAAACATATGCTATGGCTGTAGCACAAAACAACAAAACCACCAATTTACCAGCCATGGTTCCTAATGCAATCACTAGAACAACTTGGTCACCATAGAACAACTATGTCAACACAAATAACTACATTGCTAACGGACCACATGGAACAAAAACAGCTAACGAAAAACAAGTCACTCCAGACAGCATAGGGCCCCCCACCTGAACTAATTAATGATGGCCATTTTCCAGTCAGTGACCCAATGCTCGGGGAGGACCCTTTGACAGTGATCCCAATGGCCCCCACCCTCCAAATGGGGTCAAAAGGTGCATATTGCAATCCTTTGGTGAGCTCCCTTGCCTTCCCTACAGTGCAGATGACCAGAAACAGACTTCAATTCAACCAGTGTGGCCTGCAGACACTATGGCGGAAGTGGCCCTTTTGGCCAATTTCCTGGGGGAGTGGGGGGATATTGTACCCCTCGGGGACCACATTACCTTGGCAAGGATTGTGGAGGGGCTATGGACAAACATATGCCCTTTAAAAATGGTTTGTGGCATAGCTGCCCATAATTGTTGCACTTCTGGTCATGTCTGTGATCTCAAATAGTACCATCAACCCCAACTGGACAGATTTACACCCAATCACCGAAGGATGAAAAGTCACATCAGATGCAAGGTGCTCAAAGTTTTGGCACAAATCCATCCAGCAATTTTGGCCATAAGATTAGCACAAAATCTGTCCTATGAGAAATTGCAAAGAAAGCGAGGCATTTGGAACTCACTCTCGTGTGCCCGTACCGTCCACCTTATCACACCTCCAACATTTAATCTCTGAATTGTTTTGACTCAAATTTTTGGGGAACGCATTGTGAACATTTGTCAAATGGCACTAAAATGATAAGCATCTCAACAGCACTGCTCCATGGGAAATCAAATGTGGCCATAACTACAGGGTTTACCCAGCAATCTTGAAAATATAAATTAGGTGGAGAAAATGTACTAAAAAGAAAGGTTATAGTTGCAGCTTAAAACAGAACCACACAAAAGCCCCATTTATGATTTCTAAAGCCAACACAACTAATCCACAGCCATTATGAAACAACCATAACTTGTCTATCAGTAGCAGAGTTAGGGGAGTTTTATATGCCAATGGAGAGAAGTTATGATTTATTTAGAAAACCTAGCACGCACATTTTGGGGGTTGGGGCAAAGTCTATTGAAGCAGGTATTCATCATCTTAACAATCAGGTTGTTACCAACGTCAAAATACTAATCCCACAAGTAAGGTGACTGAGAATGCACATTCTTTAATACAAAAGTGGTACCACCATGGGCTGCTGGATGATGAAGAAAGACCGTTTTAAATAGACAACAAAATTCGACGATTTACTTTCTTCCGAAAGTCCACAAACCATTTAACAAGTTACCTTAGATGAGACCGATTGTATCAGGAATATGATGGACCACAGAAACAATGTCAGAGTTCATTGATAAACATCTGATTGAATGCGTCACTAAATTGGAATCCTACACCAGAGACTCAATGCATATTTTGAATATTCTCAATTATATTAACTAATTGTTTATTAGTGACTTATGAGGTCAAGGCACTGTATACATCAATTCAACACGATTTGGCACTTATCACAGTTGGCTTTTGGCTTCAGCAGAAATCCACATCACACTTCACATTTTGTGAAATGATTATTGAAATGTTGGAATTTGCTTTGACCAATTACTGTTTTCTTTTTGATGGAGAATTATCAAGTGGGCGAGCGGAGACTCCTTAACATTTTATATGGAAAGAGATGCACACTGCATTATTCGAATCCATGATTTGGTTACAATACCACTAACAAGAAAACATTAGCGGATACTAATCTCTCAGTAACAATCTCTAGACCTGCACCTACGCTAAGGGTCCACCACATGCACCACTAATAACCAGGTTAAGTATAAAACACTGGCTTTACAGTAAACAGGAGTGCTCGCTATTCACTGCCACCCCTCCCCCCCATTACTGACAATGTTATTTGTATCCACAGCACATCTAGTCTGAAAAAGTACCCTTTGATACGAGGTACCTGTATTGTTACTGCTGCCATCATTTGGCATCGCTCACAACGTGGTTAGTTTTAATAGTGATTTCCTACACCCTGAGAAATGCAGATTAGAGACATGCTCTGTGGAGTTGAGCTCTAAAGGGCCTTGTTCTTACCCTATGATTTAGACACATATTTGGGTTACTGGACTATGACAAACATTGCATTTCTTATGGTGTCCCCATTCTAGAGTGTGTTTACACTGGTATTAGCGTCTGCATGCAGTCTGGGAGCAGTTTTGGGGAAATCGCACCAAGAAGTTGCCTGTTTCACCGTAGTGACGTTTGCATTTTCAGAAGCTGGGATAGCAGCCTCAATAGATAATAGGGACACTCCAATTGTAGTTTTTTTCTGTTCCCTGTGTCCGTTTGTCCTTCTCTCATACGCCTATGAACATGCATATTAATTTTATCATTTTTATTAATGAATTGATGTTACCGTATCATGGCCATTTTTTATATGTGGTGGACTTGTAACAGACTAATGTAAGAACAACATTTCCATAAAATTGATTACAACACATCGCATCAGTTAACAGATGTTATGATTTATGTTACGATTATGTAAGATCCATTATTTTCCGATGGATGACACCAACAGCCCCGAGGAAGGGGACCAATTCTCAAAACACGCGTCGGATCATTCAGTTTACTTGGTGTTAAGGTTGATATAGTTGCCCTTGATTCATTAATACAATTGGTTTCATTCATGGTTGAATTCTGGATATTTGATTGCATGTAACACTATTTGGGCATTGGCGCATTACAGATTTTAATACAATTCATTCATTTTGGCGGTTTGTTTTGCAATGCAACCAGAATGCTTAATAAAGTTGAATTTCATTTGTTTGTCAATTATATATAAATTATACTTCTGCAGTATGTTAGGCATGACTGCGGAACTCAAGCCAATAGAGGGGCCCACTCGGCATGGCCCACAGCCATGCCAAGTGCCTACTTTGATGAGGCAGGATTGCTGGTATGCCCCAATCACTCCACTTTGACTGGGGCAGGACGAGAGTCTGAGCCACCTAATAGGTCCACAGGGAAGCCCTAAGGCACCCAATGGGGCCCCTTGGTATGGCCCACAGGCCATGCCCTAGGGCATTATTTCAGGGTGTGGCCATTAGCCCTGCGCCAGAATGATGCACACTGGCCTGCAGCCAAGTTTGTTGCTTCAATGACTTGTGGCAAACCGACTACCAAGCAGGTCCATAGCCCACAGACCATTGCAGTGGTCTTAGGACCGCCACAAAAACTGCATTACAAAATATTGGAATATATTATATTCTCCTGGGGCCACTCTAACACTCCTTTGGTTCTGGGTGACACAAAGAGAGCAGCACCACTACTCTTTCCTTTTGCAACTCAGATTCTGACCAACACACACAACGCAAGAGTGCCCAAATGGACTCTGCCTAAAAATAGTTTGCCCTTGTACACAAACTAGATTGGCTATCATTCAAAGAACAAACCTGGTTGCTATTTACTGGTTCTGCTGACCAGGGTACTCCAACGAGGAAGACCATGGTCCCAGACCTAAAGTAGCCAAACTATGCGAGTCCAATGAATGCACCATTCGCCCTTTAAAATATTTGTGTTTTCTTAACAGTCTTATAACTCAGCCCCCACCCCCAAAAGCTACACAAAATGCTTTCCAAAAAAGCAAAATGTTCAGACTGGTCTACATTTTTTGGACCGTTTTTTGAAGTTTCAGTCAGCATGAGATAGAATCGTGTAGGCCACCCAAAAAAGAAAAAAAAACAGCGCTTTTCCTATGGGGAGTCCAACCAAGTCTATCACCGACCTGCAATACATTAATGTAGCTGTCTGTGGGTGGGTGTATGTGTGCATGTACATCGATCAATCACACTCGAAGAATAATTTTGATAGCACAAACCTAGGTCACAAACCTAGGTCGGGAGCAACGGAGCACTGTACAGGTGACAGAGCAAAGCGTTGGTAGAGTGATTTCAACAAGTCGTATGTATCATAATTGGTAATTTATAACGTGCTTAATACCAAAGAGGTTTCTGAGCGTGGACCCGGGGGCACAAACCTAGGTCGGGAGCAACAGAGCACTGTACAGGTGACAGAGCAAAGCGTTGGTAGAGTGATTTCAACAAGTCGTATGTATCATAATTGGTAATTTATAACGTGCTTAATACCAAAGAGGTTTCTAAGTGTGGACCCGGGATTCAAATCTGTGTTGCTCTGCATCGTCTTGCTTCCAAGGCGAGCATGTTGCCACTGAGCTATAGTCGTCAAGAAAATAGTAGTCAGAATTATCAGAGTACAATATAGCGATAGGGGTGTGCACAAGATGGCCAGAATCTAGGTTGCACCAGGGCAATCTAGGATGGAATTAGGGACTAGAGAGTAACAGTACAGTTTCCTAGTTCTCCTTTAAAGTCAGTCTAGTTTCCGGTCTGATAAGTCTTACTGCGAGAAGATGTGCCAATTGATGTTTTTATTCTGGCCGTCAGGTAGGCTGGCACATTTGTGTTGGTTGCTTGTAGGTGAGGCATGCAGTTTTCCGATCCCAATTGAGATGGGGAACCAGTGTAATTCTTGCAAGATGGGGTTGATGTGTCAAATTTCCTAGAGCCAGTGATGAGGCAAGCAGCAGTGTGATGGGCCACTTTTAAGGAGGGGGCAGGTGAACAGCCAATTACATTTCCTTTAGCATCAAGATAAATTCGGCAGGGTTAGTCTTTTTCACCAAAGAAATAAGAGTTGCAAATGGGGCAACTTTGAATATGTGCGGCCAACAAAACTAGGTAGGACTGACAAAAAGAAAATCTCACTTGGGAGTATGGAAATTCCCCCTCAGGACCATTTCAAGAACTTTAGTGCCTTTTATGGACATTCCATCAGTAACACTGGTCTGAGAAGGTCTTAATTCCCAGCACATGAAGACGGAGACCCATGTCGATTCACATAGTGGAAGGATTGGGATCACAGAATCCACAACCAAAATGGTCAAACGTCTGGCGAAATACACTGTGAAAGATGAAACTCCGAGCCTCATTTCACACAAATGATGAAACCAGATGAAAATGAGATATTCAAGAAGGGCACCAATATTCGAAACTCCCAAGTGATGCTAAAGGCCAGAAAAGAGCAAAAATCGCAGAAGTCACATGGCAGAGAAAAATGCACAATACAACTGCCTAAGGCAATACTCCAACTTTGGATGCTGAATCGTCCAGTAGGTGCGGGAGATACCCAACCAGAGACAGGTCCCTTTAGATTTCATCAATAAAATCAGATGCCTACATCGAGCCAAAAGGCAAATTACAGGGCAGTGATGCCTATTCCAAGGATGAGGAAAAAGAGGCGTCAAGAGGAAGGGATGCAGCGAACAGAGGTAAGGGAGGGATGAAAACAAAATCAAGTACACGCAAAAGGTTTGTCTGAGGATAAGACTGGAAGAACCCGCTACCAATGCCGCAATAGTGGAAGCACTTGTCACCGCGATATTTTTCATTTTTCCTCAAGAGTCATCACTCTGGAGAAAACGTCAGTGTTTACGTTGTGACTGTCATACTGGCCAGCAAAACCAGTTGATTATGAGGACACAGATTTTTCCAGGTCGGTCGTATGCTAAAGTTGAAAAATATTTTCCTGGAAGGACATTTGTGCAGAAGACAAAAACACCTAGTCAATGGATTTTACAAAGGTAGATCGTATCACATTGAAGGATACCATGAAACGAGATGCACTGATTTCTGGAATTCGTTCTTGTGATCGGTTTTAAGAAATAGAAACTAATCTAGCAACGGCAAGTCAGTTTAATAAAAAAGAGCCAAATAAATGTATGCCGGCTAATCCTAGGAGGCTATACTGACATTCTACAAAAATGTAGAAAGTGGTCTAAACGTTTGACAAAAAATATGATCTGCATTACATCTTGTCCCGATAAATAAGTTCAGCCGTAGCATTACCCAGTGAAGTGGAGAGCATAGGCTGATGAGCAGTGTTGGTAATCCTTAACATCTAGAATTTACGAGGAGGTGGAATGACAGGTCACTAAAGTAAACTAGGTCAGAATCCCAATCCTCACATCTCGGGAGATTAATATGATACCAATGGAAGGACTAAGAATACAATTCATTATCCAAGAAGAATTATTTCTCTGACACCCTCCTTATGCCACATGGCTTTCATGCCTGCAGATTATCCTTGTACCATCCTTTTGCCTCTTATTAGCAACACATTGAATTTGTCCTAGGATTCTTCCATTATATTCTTCACAATAATGTGTTAATGTAAAAAGTATACATTTCCAACAGCTACGATGGATGGAGATAAGGGCACAGTTTGCTCCCCTGTTTGCAAACATTATGTTGGGATAAGATGAGGAGATACACAGGAGGCAGACCTATATTAGTTTCCGGATAATTAGCCGGCACATATCTATAAATGATATCTTTATGATATAGTTGGCTTATTTTAAAGTTCTCATCTAATATTTAGACATCCTAAACAATGAATAGAACAATCATACAATAATTACATGCACGTCAACTTATGCTCTGTATATCATCTTGTGTCCTTGTGGAAAACAAGAAGTAGTATTTACCATCTGGCCTTTAAAGATTCTAACAGGAGAATACATTTGAGCCATTGAGAAAAGAAACAACACAAACAGTTGCTACACACAAGATCGTCACAGTGTAGTAACTGGATTCAAGTTTTTTTATGTTAACACTGAAATGTTAAACACCAATGTAAAGGAGCTGCTTTCAAGACAGATAGAAAACTGTTGGATATTGAGATTTTCTTTTGTTTTCATTGTGGCCAACATTTTTTTGATACTAATAATACTTACAATATTTTGGTCACTCTTGGTCTTCTGTCAATAGATGCCATTATGGTTCCACTCGCCAACTTTTGGTGGGGTTTGTCTTAAATTATGATCCCATGCACATTTTTCTGCAAGTAATATTTAAATATGCCCATTCAGGAGCAAGATTATCGGTGACCCATTTTGGTGACCGAATATTTTATACAGGCTTCTCTCGTTCTGGATGCAGACTTGTAATGTTCAATTCTTGATAATAAAACACAATAAGTAACTCCTTAAACACAGTTTCCAAGTAACACGAGGTGGGGGGAGGAGTTTAAGAGGGGGGTCTCTTCCCATTGTTCTTCTCTTCAACTCAAAAGATTATAGTGTCAAGTCTGGTGCACTATCCTGCCAGATTTGACTATAGACCTTGGAATCCCAGAAATGTTTTTTGTTTGGTAGTGGGTCCTCGACTCGTCGTCTAGCCGCTCGCAACTCTCTTTTTTACATAAGTCCCACGACCCTCTGGGTTGTCTCTTGGTCACCCCAACATGTTCTGTAGATTCTCTCTTTTATGTGGGTCCCTGACCCCTTTATCTTATCTCAGGCTCTCCCCGACTTGCTCGGCGCCCCAGCCCCTTGACTATAGTCCCTTCCATCTTGTAGGGGTCCTTGACCCATGTGTTTTGATTTTGCCCAACCTCATGTGGGCCCCAGACCCTACTATGCTTTATTTGCAGGCTCTCTCCCCTTGCTTCACTCAATGTCCAACAGATCTGGTGTACTCTCCTGCCAGATACCGGTCCACATAGGATATTTTGTAAAGTTCGTTCCAGCTTCTACAGTTGGTTTGTTACCCCTTTCTGCCTCCCTGGATATTGGTATGTGTAAATGTAATTGGTTATTTATAACGCGCTTAATACCCAGAGGTTCCTAAGCATGGAGCCGGGGATCGAACCTGTGTTGCTCCACGTCGTCATGCTTCCAAGGCGAGCGTGTTGCTCCTGGGCTATCCTCCTGAGACAAATGTGTCTTTCTTATGTGGTGCCCTCAGCATCCCACCAGCTGGCCTGACCCTTTCCCTACCATGGGGAAATGACGCGGTCTCCGAACTGTCCTGGGAGTGAAGTGGGGCTTCCGCATTCAGAGTCCTGCTCTCAATGGCTCTGCAGTGGTACGTGCGTCCTCGCCTGCGCATCTTTCTCTCGCTTAGGCTTTGCCGGTTGGGTTTCCTAACTCCCTGACACATTCCTGCTCCATGCTGCTGCTGGAGACACTCGTCCCTTCTCAACATTGCGTCTTGTTCTCTTCTCCTCGGGTCTTTCACCACGTGACCAGTGTCTGGTACCTCGCTCCTCCAGGGCTGGCTTGACAAGGTGCACATTCCTTCCTTGCTTTTTAATCACCAGAGTGGTCTTTAGTAGACTGTACCACACATGTTTTTTCCACAGTGAACTTTTGCCTCCTTGTCTGAGGATCTTCATGTGAGTGATTTTATGCACTACAACTGGGATAGCCACCCTCATCCTCGTCCCAGTATGATCTGTATGAATGGAATCCTCTAGTCTACAGAGAAACAGAGGTGTGGGGAACCACAGGGAATTGAGTGGGGTGAAAGGAAAGAGGGGACAGAAATGAAGGTGGTGAATACCACATTCTCCTAAGGCTATCGTCACAGGCCCCATGGAGGGCTTCCCTCCCCATGAGATCCACCCGCTGAGTAGCGGCCTCACCTCCCTAGCCTCATGGAAAGGGGCTTCCCCCATGGAAGCAGTGACAATACCCTGAGATTCGTCATAATACACATGCTGCTCTAGAAATTCATCACTGCATTTAAATCTGCAGCTTCATACTAATGCACCAGCGCCTTGCCTTTTTCTGGCTTTAGATTTGCGCTGCACTTTAGATTTCCCCATGATGAATAGCATGTTGAGCGTATCAGCGTGTAGTCCGGACGAGTGTGTAGACCAGATGAGTATCAAATGAGCGTACCGAACAGATGTGTATAGAGAGCGGTTAAGTATACAGAACAGATGAGTGCGTAGGCAGACAGGAGTACATGCACTGGGTAGACTGAAGTGCGTGCGCAAGAAGGACAGGAGTGCACACGTATGGAACACATGAGAGCATGCGTGAGACACACCGGAGAATGAAGGACAGTCTTGAGCACGCAAGGTGAACCAGAGTACATGAATATGTCGAGCAGGCATGAATGTGTAGGACAATCTTGAACGCCTGAAATGAACAAAAATGCATAGAACGGACCCGCCCGCACGGAACTGCGTGACATACATAATATGTTTTGGAATACAGGGTACATTCGAAAGAGCATACATCATAACACACCCCACGCTTACTCTCTCCCTTACACCACCACTCAACTAGAACACAGTGATACTATGACACCATTCGGTATAACTGTTCTCATAACTACATCTCCCGCTTACTCCACAGCACTCTAAGTAAACATTGCTGGTTTCACACCCCCCAGCCAGGCGTTCTCCTCAGGCCTAACGCAGCCACACTCGTCCTGGATAAAGCCGGCCTGAGCGAACACATACTCCTGATCTCTCAACCACCACACCTACCGCTAAGAAACAGCTACCACTTGAATTCCGCCCCAGCTGCACACATACCTGGTGCGCACACACACTTTTTGACTCTCTCTTCTCTCTCTACTGACCGAACTTCGGTTCCCAAGGGCGTTCAACCTACGAGCGCCTTCAGACCATACCAATGGTATATAAGGCGCTATATAAATGCAAAATAACATAACATGTGTCCATTAGAAGAGGGATTACCAACCATTTTTGGACAATGAGCAAAATGTGCATGTAAAAATGAAACTGTGAGCAACATCCAAACCTCAAAATGAACAGATAGATAGGTGTTCGGGTGTTTGCAAAAGGAGTTCAACAAACGCTATAAACGTAATAAGTTTAATTTAAAGAAAAAAAAAGGATATGTTCAGTTCAATAACTAAAATCTAGGACAGGTTTATTTGCAATGGTTTGTAAATTCATTTGCCATTAGGTTGATTTCTGTAGGGTTAGGATTTCTTCCTAAGTAAAGAATTGAAAATTGAATTTCAAATCAGCAATTTTGAATATGTGACCAGCAAAATTAACAGCGTTGGCTGAAAAAGCAGGTTATTGGGGAGTGTTTGGGTCCTCCCGAATAACATATGCAACTTTTGCTGCAAAGCCTGCATTGCTATATACATTTGGTCAGTCATATTAGGCACAATTTAATAGAATTAAAATAAAATCACTTTACGGGTTTCGTCACGCCCAAAGGAATTTACAGGGAACTTTAATGGCAAACCATGCATTTTCAGCCCATGATATTGAATTGAACCAGAATGCCAATATAGGGCAACATATATGCCTTTCATAAAAAAAAAACAAATAGCCACTATTAGGTGCATAATTTAATTTGGCATACCAACTTATCCCTCCACTCAGTTTTTAAAAACTGGTTTGCCCCTCTATCAACCCTGAATTGAAACAGCTTCCACATGAGTTGATTTTCATCTTGGACGGTCCGGGCTGAATTGCCACCTGGAAGCTAGCTATTAATAGCCTACATTTTCATAGAATATTCCCCTCATGGCATATTTCCACTCTTACTTAGATATGCATTGATCACATTGACCGCCATAGATTGTTTTAAGCAACTAGACATTATTGAATGTCCAACTATGAGAGAGAAACATTTGCTGTTCTTGCAAGTGCATTTATTAAATCTTAATCAAGAAGTTGCAAGCCTGCAACTAAACCTTGTTGAATTGCCAAATTTTGGTAAATATCAAAACATGTCATTTCTTTCAGCTACATGGATTCAATTTTTGTAAAAAAAAAAAAAAAAAAAATTGCAAGTCCATCTACTCTTAGGGCAATGCTTTAAGAAATCATTAGCACCCTCAGCGGGAAAGTCAGCCACTCGGCAGGTACGGATCGTGCGCTGAAAATGCTAATCTAAGCAAGCGTTCCAAGCCGCCTGATGGCCGGTTCCCCTGCCCGCTATCTCCCCCTCACCCCACCGACCCAGCTGTAATGTTTCCCCACACCCCCCAATCACCAATTACCCGATGGCGGCGGGTGCTACTGCAGCAGCTTCTGCAGCTTCTGTCCCTGCTTTGTTTGTCCACCATGGAAATGGAAGAGGGGCTCCGTATGGAGCCCCACCTTCCTATTCCATGGTGGCCATGTTTGTAAAGTATTTTCTCTGTGAACAGTATGCCCAGAGGCAAAACGTTCGCAGGAATAAAAAGCTTCCAATAAAAAAAAATATATACATTTGGATCTGTGTAGGTTTGCTAATGTCGATATGCCCTTCGGTGAGGGACCCCTCTCTGCACTCGGGCCCTTGACTTGGGCGGCTGCCGTTCCCTGTAGTGTCGGTACGCAAACGAGGGGTATATCGCCTCAATATTAATCAGACTGCCACCTCTGAAGGAGCAGACTAGGATTCAGTAAGTATCTGGGAGGAGATGCTGCAATTAATGGATCCAGTACATCTGACATTTTTCATGCTTTTGACCGTAATTCCTCAACAAGGGGAATGAACACCTTTTCAAAATGACAGTTATGATGTTTCTTATTACAATTAACTTTAACTTCTGGCAGACTTCCCCATAAATAAGTAATACTAGATCATGTATCTTACGTTACATTGTTTAGTAAGCATTACCCATTCTTGGGCTGTTTTGCAGATGGTCACTCCGTTCCAGAGACCCACTTCTTTGCTAAAGGCCAAACCGCATCTTCTGTCTGAACCCACCAGTGGGGGTTAAGCCAGGACTCAATGGTCTTTTTTTCAACAATCTAAGGTCATGGCACAATTCTGAAAATGTTACTGAACACTATTTTCCAAATTCTAAATGCGGGCAATTTAGCCTTTTGCTGCCTACACAAATCTTTCCTCCAACTTGTCAACTTCCTTGGAACCCTTCGAAAAGGAAACAGAAGAAAATGAAAGTAGGGCGGTTTAAATCCTTTGTAGCAGAAAATGTCCGAAGGATCCCTCTCTTTTACTTTCCCGCAGGATTCTAAATAGCTTGCTAAAATTGTATATCAAAGAGTGTGACAATGTTGCGGTAACTTCGAATAACAAAGAAACGTCAAAAAGCTGTCCAGGTCATACAAGCAACCTTCTGCTGCAGCCACATATATAAACGTTTCAATTGAACGGAAGGGGCCCTGCCAGGGACACCATCGTGGATCAAGGAGGAGGAAAGAATATTTGGACGGAGGGTAAGAAATTGAGCTATGAGGCAGCTGTTGGTGGTGGATAAAGGGTTGGGAGTTCTCCACTCTGCACTTTCTTTCCAGGATCCAGCTAATACACAACAGGGACTAGAAAACTTAATGGAAATGTATTGAGAGCCACATGTGCTACAAATACTAGCATTTGAATTACCAGCAGACCATGTAAACACATCTGATTAATGCTACACCTAGTGAGGCATTCAAATCACATATAATTCATAGTTAAAATTTAGTGAATACAGAAACATGATTTTAGATCAGTTCTAAATTTTATTAAAATGCTAAAAGTTATAACAGATGAAAAGAAATGGAGGCTGTCAGACATGCTACTCTTCAGCTCTCTGCATGAACGCTTCCTCTTGTTGTATTTTGCTCCGTGGAGTAGATTACAGGAGCACCAGTTTGAGTGGGCGTTAACACAGAGGGTAGACTTGGGTCACCTTTGCTCTCCCTTCATATCCCTCAATTGACAAGGTTTCAGACTCAGCTTCCCTCGGCACATGAGGGGGTTGGAGGCAGCGTGCCCACAGACGTCTCAAGCACTTGCAGCACTCTCCCTAAAACGTCACTGACATTGATCATCTCTCTATGGAGGCCGCGTAGGTCAGTTGCCATATTGCTGTGGAGGTCATTTAAACTCTTTAATCTTTCATCTATACAGCTCATCTGACTCGCAAACTGTTCTTGTTGCTGCCTTTGATTTTCTATTCTCTTTTCTTCCAACTCAAGAAGATCAGCAAGACCAATGGGACGAGAAGATCGGTGAATGCGGAAAGAGCGCCTTTTGTTCCTTCTACTTCCCTTTGAATGCCGTTTTGAAGCATAAGAAACTGGAGATACCTTGTTTGGAGCAAAGGAGTCTGGAGACGAAATGGACCATACACTACTATCAGAAAGTAGAGACATATCTTGTAATGGGGCATCTTTCAATGGTACCTGATGGGTTTGTACTTGCTCTGTGTCGAGTACAGTACCGCCAGTAAAATCCAATGTGAAACAAGGACTTCTTGATGTCTTGGTGTCCTGTAATTTGGCCCGAGAATGGTGATCATCCATCTTTACCAAATGTTGAATGGCAGGATTCCTGTTTGTGGTGCACGTTCTAACACATGCAGGACTTGAAGAGGTGTGGGTGTCATTTACAATGGATGGAGAGGATGCATTAGATGTGGCATTGGCCAACTTCATTTTCTTCTTGCTAGGACTTTCCTTGAAACTTATCTTTGAAGAGCATGCAGCAAATTCATTCCGTCGACTAGATTTATCTCGACCTGGGGACACAGCAAAGGCTTTACCGGGTAGGATTTGTTGCTGCTCTATAGGGGAGTTGGTCATTGATGAGGATACTGATCTTTGCAGTCCTATGAAGGAAAAGAAAATGGTTTAGAAATGAATACCACCATATATACTTGACCATTTAAAATCACAGTTACTGTACCCCAAGCACTTACTTAGAGGAGCAGAAGGTAGATCCCCCATAATGGCTCTGGACCCTGTAGACATCTGGGCTACTGCAGAGGGCCGGGGGAAGAAAACTGGACCATCTCGCGGATAGACGAGAAAGGGCGCGGTATGGAGGCTTCACTTACTTGTCCTCACCCAAATACGCGATTTTCCAACGTGCTCTAAAGGGTGAAAATTGGAAAAAAGGGGTGGGAATTTAAACGTCAGTCAAATACCATTGGTAATCTGGATTGAAAATGTTGGTTTGTAAAGTGAAGTATTGTAATGAACATTTAGTGTTCTTTTAAAGGAGGTTAGATGGACTCCTGTTGTCTTACCTTTATTTGTGGTGCCTCTTCCTTTTGTGCACCGATGCTATGAATCATCCATTTTGCCCTCCCCCTGAGGTGAGGACATGCCTCCTGGTTCTTGTTCATACCCTAGTTTATTCTTGTATGGTCACATCATCTTAACATTGCTGGGCTTCCCGGGTAAGATGTGCGGTCAATAGCTCCTGCAGTAGCCCAGAATATTTGTACGAGGATCCAGTTCCTTACGGGAGATTTAGTTTTTCTACCAAACTGCTCCCTTTGAGGACACTAAAAAAAGTAAAAAAAATACAATAACCCCTCACAAGTACATTCATTTCTCAAATATTTGCTCATTTTCCCTCCTCTGACTTTACGTGGAATGACTGAAAAGATGAACAAATCCAATTAGAAGATTGCTTATTGTTGTCATGTTATGGGCTGGTCCCGTTTTCAGATCTTTAGGCAAAGAAACACTTAAAATCCTCTTAACTTACTCCTGGGCACCAGAACAACTTGAGGTTCGACGTCTAGTATGCTGTGAAAGCAGCAATCGTACAGAAATCTCCCCCACGCCCCAGATCAAATGAAAAGACCAAGATGAGAAGAACATCGTGGCCTGCAACACATCAGACTAGAGGCAATGCCTTAAAATGAGCTGCCTCCAACAACATACTTAGGCGCATTTTAGAAACATGATGTGCTTCCCTACCCAGGCTCCAAATTATAAAAATAAAAAGTCCTATCCAGTTTCCAGGATATTTGAGTAAGAATGCATGCATGCCTTTCACATATAAAACATTTTTTTTCATTATTCGGACACACTTAACTTGCATACAAAAAAAGGATTTCATGGGCTCTACTACGCCAGTTTAAGGTGCACTATTACCTCTAAAAGGTCCACTGCAAAAGAAGATGCCAATTACCAATTGTTAAGGGTCAAGAGAACGAACTGGCAAAGTGGCATTTTCCCCATAGTAGCTAAAAATTGAGGTCTACACCAAAATGTGACTTATTAGCTCTGAATGGTATATGACCCAAATCAAAAAGAATCAAAGTTTTTAAAAAATTCACAAAAGCTTGTGACCATTAATTCGATTCAGAACAAAAAGCAGACCACTGAAACAAAAAAACAGTAACCACTTGACTGCATGGAATTAAAGAATTTATTGTGAACTTAAGGTAGGGATTTACCTGTGGGCTGGGAATAAAGGGCGTTTAGTTGGTTCTGAGCTACCCTCAAAATCATTACAATATTGTGCTGCAACATGCCGACTCAAGCCTAGCTTCTGTCGGAGTATATGCTCATTTTGTTTGAATCTTTTAGATGGTAACCTTGAGAGAACAACTACACGCCCCCGTAAATTGCATTTGCATGCAGTCAAATGGGGATCTGCCAACAGGGCCCCTCAAAGTACCAGGACACACACTGTCCTGGTTGTGAACAGACCCCGTACAGAAAACATTTGTAAAACCCCAGAAACAGTGAAGAGTCTGAGGGATGAAGCTTGTGGGCCTGCACATTTTTTAAAATATGGGGATAGCACAAATTAAAGTGAAAGGGTCTATAGAAAAGCACGTCCTGGCCACACCACCTAGGACCATGACCAAGTACATGAGTAAAGGACCTAAAGCCCTGCATATCTTCCCTTCTGCACCAATCAATACGCTCTGTCCCCATCACAGGTAAGGATGTTTAGGGACAACAAACATGCACAGGCCTTGAGAACTCAGGGGAAGGGAGAATTAAGCAGGATAAGTTATTGGACAATAATGAAAACGATCATAGCTTTGTTCCCCTCAATGGATCACTAAGCCACTAAACTATGAAGCCAGGGATTAAAAATGTCTGGGAACTATTTGGCTGCTGCTACTAAATCTCGGGTAGTTTCACTAGCTGGAGCTAATTTGACATCAAGATAACTGCTGCCATACAAATTACATATGTGGCACTACCTGTGTTGGTCATTTGGGATTCATGTAGACATGCATCATATTTTGAATTGAGCTTCGCTTGTTTAAATAACGTGATAGTCAACTTGTCTTATTTTGTTAATATTTACAATACTTCAAAGTCATTCATTGACCAAATGGATGATACTTAACAGATATCCATTTGGCCACTATGTTTTAACTGTGCATAATTTTAAAAACTATATTAGGAAGCTTTCACTTTTTTACAGAAATACATTTGGAGTCTTAGATGGTACTCAACAACAAAGATCAAAAGCTTAGTTCTGTTTGATGGAAAATGCAACATTGCTTTAATAACGTGGTAGCTACAGCTGTTATATATACATATATATCAAAATTGGTTTGTGGCTTGGCGAAGCGTTGTTCCTTGTACAATTCCACACAGTTTTACCAATCTGCACCAAATGTTCTGTAGTTACCAGTTAGGACCCTCCGGACATTACTGGCTACATGACATTTAGACACCCCACCTCTTTCCCTGGATTTCAGCACCTTCACACATAAGACAGTTGCCTGAAATCGGCAAAACATCAATGAGGTCGTACAAGGATCGGTCTCAACATGAAGAACAAACCTCAAAAAACATGTTTAAAGGCCCTAGGATGCACGGTTTCTGAGATATTTACACCACAATACACAGCAACGAACTGCACCATGCCAGCAGGGTGGGGAGAAAGCACAGACTGTCCCAGAATGCAGCAGCACGCAAACTCTCGGCATAACCCCCCCGCCCACACCCAACCCCCCCCCTCCACCATCTCCCCATCCGCAAACGTCTGCTCTGGGGTACATCAGCCAGCCACACGTGCCCATTTCCAGTGCAGTTTACTTCAGAGTGCAAAGCACATCAAGTGGTAAGCGAATCGGAACAGCGACCTAAAGGATCATTGATTTTCAACCATTGAGAGTGTTGTCGTGTCTGTCCACAGAACCCGTTTGGAGAACGGGTACTTTTTCCTCTTATGCATACACAAAATGGGTATTCTCCACTACCAATTGGCTAGCCATAATGGTCTCTTTGCAAGTAAGAAAAGATGAGTAAGTTTAGAAATGGCTAGTAGCTTGCTACTTGAAATTGGGATTGGGACAGATCCTTGAAGTTGCGTCAACTGGAAACAAAACTGATCATTCATTGACTTTGAAACTAAAGCCAAAAGAGAGAGGCCATAATATTGACGAGGAGATCTACACTTTTATGGGACTTGGACTATGAAATCTTCAAGATGGACATTTGCCTGTGCTTATTTTTCTTGGTTTTTACCTTAGAGTTTTCCTCCATTTTATTTTTTATCAATTCTTTTTTGAGGTTGTGATTGTTTTGGGGCATAGGTTATATGGTGGGTGCATTTTGTATCCACCATGATATACTTACAACTTTATGCATTTTCGCCCCTTGAATATGAATGCTATTAATAGCTACAGAATAACGTGTTTTGCCATATTGGCTCATCGGGAGGATTCATGTAAGTTTGTAGGGTATCCATAGGATTACTTTTATTTTAATTTCTTGGGTTGTCAATATTTCTATCACTACTGTTATGTCTTCATTGATGCGATTCTGGCCAATTATCATCGGGCATGAACTTATTTTGAGATTTAAGTGTTTCTCATAATGCTCTACCGTGTGCAGGTGCACCCCTGGTGGAATGTGGATAAAAGGTACTCCATCTGTGAATATTAAAACATGTATGTTGGAATTTATTGTGCGACAAGAAGTGATCAGGACAGAATCACGAGGATAAGATGTTTTGAGAAGTCAAACAAGTTAATCTTTCAAAAAATGTGATAAAGACACAAAGATAAACGAATGCTGATGCAAAGTTGAGAAATCGGGATTCATAACGGAATCCATAATAAAAATACATGAATAACTGTGCCTATAAAAGATAATGAAATATGGTTTCCTTTATAAGATGTGTGAATACAGATCTCTTTGGCTTGAAAGCTACTTGTATCTTAAAGCGGCAGGACTCTTGCTTTTCTTCATCAGATAATGAACGGTACAGATGGATTTCTGAGGCATGAACACGCAGCCACAGATCTGAATATCTGAGTTACAGCGCCTTTCATCCATTTAATCTTTAATTGAGAAAACTGAACTGCACCTACAGTTATGGACAGAATGGGAGAAAGAAAAAAGAAAGGATAAGCAAATCTCACCCATGGAAAGTTATTTAGCCCACATATCCTTATAAGTAGACCTCACAGGGCAAGTAGCGGTGCATCGCTGGCTTTGGCCATGCAAGATTGTTCCGCCAATTATTCTGCATAGTTGCACCACAAAGGATTCAAAAAAGTTAGCTCATTTTAACGAAAACATCACGCACCCCCACAAACTGTTACAGCATTCTAAGTTGAGCTAACAGGTCATGGCATATTAATTATAAGAAGACCCAATGTATTGGAAGTGGCAAGGGGTTGCCCTTGGTGGAGGAAACATTCACCAATTGCATATTTTTAAGGGTGGCTGAAAAAATAGAGAGACACCAAAAATGATTGATGGTAAGGAGTCGATCATAACCACTGGTGTTGGATTGGCAGCTTCCATTTCATCGTTTTTCAGCCATCTGCATCAGGAGAACAGAAATAGGCAAAACGAGTTGATGATGGCATCCACTCGAAGCAGTCCATCCAGGACTACAATGCTGCATCCCCTGCACACAGGAATACAAACATCCCCAGGCACGTATTAGGTTTCCTGAAGTCATCAGTTAGGAGCTACTATATTGTCGTGCAACACTAGCAGGATCCTATGCACCGCTAGTCTTCCGAAGGGTTGGCACCTCTACCCCTCATTGGCGCCTCAAGAGACACGTCCACATATCCGGGATCGCTGTCTTCGCCTACAACCGTGGACGTGGGCCACCATCATCTCATGAGACAACAGACACACGGAGCAACGCGTCCAACTCCACGCATGCGCACTACCCTCATTTCCTGGGCAACCACTGCTGCCGGCATCCAGCCTCACTCCGGCAGTGGTCTATAAGAACTACGCACTCACAATAGTCGCATCTTAACGCAGTAGCGACTTTCGGTTTTTCGCTGCCTTGGCCCTTCATCCCCTTGCTGCTCGTTCTTCTGCCTGTTACCTCCAGAATTGTGCCCTTCCTTCCTTTGGTGGGGGTTCCTCACGATGTTGGTCCCTGTATCTTGCTCCCCCATACCCCTCCTTGATTTCCTGCTCGACTCTTGCTTCTCGATTTACCCGGACACCTGTATAACAAGCTTGGACCGCCTAGACCATCGCTTGAACTGTCCCTATCCAACGTTAATTCTGGGAGGTAGTCCCATGGTGTAGGGAGCAGGCCCCGTCACCTCCGGGTTCCAATCTCCTGTGGGTCAATTGGGTCCAGCTCTTTGCACTGCACCGCCTATTTCACTAGAAGAAAGCACACCCTGGACCCCAACAAAAGAAGTATCCAGCACAGGCATGTGGCACACCTGGACATGTAGTCCTTAAGGCACACCAAGAAAAGGGCTCATATCTGGCCATGGAGCCTCCCACTTCGGAGGTGGAGGGGGTCAGAAACAGAGTAAATTTAGAAAACTTAGCACAGGTAACTATACAATGGGGTTTTATATTTAAAGGACGTATTAGGCTACCAAATACCACTGTATCATGTTGCCTGCCACCCCCAATCCCTGCCCACCCCCCGCACTCCCCAAGAGTTATCCCTCTTGAAGGCACAAACCGCCCTTAAGGCAATCCAAAAAGAGGTTACCTAGGCAGGGACAGTACTTTTAGTGAGGCTGCGATCCTTTATGGGCAATAATACACGGGTGCAGGTATTCTGGGGCCAGCTCCAAAAATTACCTTCCACTTCAATTTGGCAACATTGGGGTTCATAAGTGGTAGGCCGTACAAGGTGGTGAAGCCGGACAGTCGAGTTAATAGATCTAAGCCCATAATTTTCCTTTTACAAGGTCAGAAAGACAGTCTCGGGAGGATAGCTCAGGGGCAACGTGCTCGCCTTGGAAGCAAGACAAGGAGCACCACAGGTTCGATCCCCGGGTCCGCGCTTCGAAACCTCTGGGTATTAAGCGCGTTATAAATAACATAAATCTGGTCATTTAAGGCATAATTGCCATTAGCACCCAGAGAGAATGTCCGGGGGACAAACAGTCTTTTTTTGGAGTGGAAAGCTTGTTTACTCAAATCTGCAAGGCTTTTTTCCACTGCAAAAATATCTATATAATAAAAACTACAGAAAGGCTGTCACAGAAATGCCAGAGGGGAGCCCTTAGAAGAGTGGCATTTCCATATCCAAGGCAGGCTAGGATTAAGGCAGAGGTACCAATGGCAGGCGATTATGGACTAGAAGCAGGAAAAGCTACCAAAATGTGTTTCAATTCATGTTTTTGTTTTAAAGCACAGACCTAGCTCGAGAGTAGCAGAGCGTTTGGGCTGCCATCTTTTAACATTAGAGCAGTACTGCGAGTTGCAGGGACCAGTATGGGCGTCCAATGGAATGAGTACTTGCTCAGGCATTGTTGAAAGCCTTTTTTTGCGAAATTGGATAATTATGGGAGCATAGCCGACACCAGGATCGCGTTACAGAAATCCAGTTCGAGGTCAGTTTGGATAACGCGTGGTGTAGAGACCGGGTGGGTTGCAGGTTAACAAGGGCTGTGAGCAACCCAATTGGCTGCGCCACTAGTGCCAACTGCTAACATATGGGAGAAAGTGCTGCCCATTGTACGAGAAAGCTATTACAAGTCGCAGCGAAGTTGCTTTATAGTCCTGGAACGAGGCGAGTTGCAATGGTCTGTGTATGGGGTTCTTTCGCTCATGGGCGTGTTGCAGAAAGTTGCCGGTTTCATGGTTTAAAATAAATATGCAGACCGAGTCTTGCTCTCCCATGTTAAACACAATGCCACATAGAGTAAAGGTCTACTCCATGCTAGTAGCTTGCTACTTGCAATTGGGATGGGCACAGATCCAGAACGGAGCAGGTTCGCTTGGAAGGCTTATGCAGCATAATTCTCTAACCCCCTCCCCCACAACCTCCACCCCCCCCCCCCAAGCCCCTTTAACAGAGCATCCTATGTATGCATTCCTGATGTAGCTCCGCGTAACATGAGGAGAGTCTTTACCAGTCTGTATTTTATGCATATTCTTTATCAGGCACTGACTGTAACTAGCACCTAGATACCGGAGGGTTTTGGGGGCGCTGTAAATAAATGCCAAATAAATAAAATGAGTAACCGTCAAAAGTCAGAAAATAGGGAGCAAACAAAGTCATGCATTGTGGGAGAGTCAACCTTAATTTAAAATGCCTTAGATGTTGTCTCAAACTGGCATAGTTGATCCACTTTGAAGAAATAGGTTTTACTAACTTTCAAAAAATCACCAAAAGGAGGCTGCTATAGCAACATGCTGCCACCACGTCAGTTGCGTTTACTGGCTACTGTTCTTGCCATCGATTCTGGCTTGCCTGGCTGGCTTACAAGTCTTCTAGTCGCGCCTACTGCCATGTGCTGGCCATTCCACCCTCCCGGCCCTACGTCCTGGCGAAGCTGTGCGGTCATGTTCTAGTTTCGGCAATTTAAACAGCTGGCAACAGGGCAAACTTTCAGCGGCCGGCCGGCCGGCTCCACGGCAGGGTCAATGCGGGCATTTCACATCTTCAGTGCAAACGGCGAGGAGCCCGAGACAAAAGCCACAGTGTGTGGTGTGGTGAGGTGGGTGGGTGGGCGGGCGGACGGACGGTTATTCTTGGATCGAACAATCAGTGTAATGGGGACCAGACGAAGCCAAGGCCTCTCTGCTCGTGCCCTCCGCTCTGTTCCTGTCCAGAGTTTTGCTTTGCTGCCTTAGGTCATTTCGCGCTGGGACTGGAGTTTGGCTTCCATCTCTGCTGCACGAGCTGGTATGTTCACTTCTTCTCGACGCTTAAACGTGTGGGGCTGCATTTAACTTTGCACTTTTATCTGGGTCGAAGAGTACAAAAAAGTCGTTCATCTGCACCCAGGGCTCAAGTTCTAAAAAAAGAAGGGGGGGGGGAAAGTGGTTTTGACACGCATTGGGGAGTGATGTCATGTCAAAGTGAGCATATCCTAAGTGAAATGTGCAAATGTCATCCCACTTGCCCTTCACAGGACAAATGAGCATTCGCCAAGAGAAGAGATGTTCCCATTACATGGCTGCCCAAGTAGAATAGTTACGCACCTTGTAAATGCTAAAATCTTTAAAACATGCCCTGTGTGAATGTCATTGGATACTTTACTGCTCCTTTTTCCTGCATCTTGTGCCTAAATGTCTCCCTTGCAACTCCAGGACCACAGTGAGAATACCAGCCGGGGGACAGCCACTTCAAGCAGGAGTAATGTTTTTTTTTTAAATGTTTTAAAACATTAAACACTGGGGGGGAGGAAGTGCCGTACACCCATGTGGTCCCTCGACTTGTGCCCTCTCTGGACCTCACTGCCCTGATCAATACGCACCCACCCCTCCTCCGTAATATCAACCCCATACATGGGACCAGCCTTTCCTCATTCCACCCATCCCTGTGTGTTACAACTGTACTACAAAAGACTGAAACAGTGAAAGAAAATGCATCTAAACGACCACTATCACCTTCAGTCATTGTCCCCCACAGCATACAGTTTTACATGCCTCTCCTTTATGATCCCCAACAATTCATACCTCTGGAGACATGAAAGACTAAGCCACCTGTGATGAGCCGGATGGTGTCATCACTTCTTTCCAAGAGGTAGCCTCTCCTCATGTGGCCGGGGGACGGCAGCCTCTACCTGATCCTGACGTGAGACAGGGAGCAAGACAAGCGTATGCCAGAGCGGGGAGAGGAGCGGCGAGAGTTGGGGACACCAACGCTTACCAAAGCATGACCGATACAGAGTGGGGCACATACAGAGGTCACCAAAGCCACCTAATAACGGTGAGCCAGAGAAAGCAAAAAGGGGATACCGGGCGCTTCACGGCATGGACCGCATAGACACCCAGAAGGGAGAGCTCTACACCAAGGCAGTGAACAAGGGAGCTGGGACATCGTGAAAACCACAAAGTGGACGAAAGTGAATTTTGGGCAACCAAGTGTTGTACGAGTCTGGGACCCACACCTATTACCACATATGGTGTAAAAAGAATTCTCAACAAAGACTCATACCATTTGAGAGATTGTCCTGGCAGGAGAATACACCACGACAACAGTGAGAGTGAACAGTGCAATTAGACCTGGCAAAATATATCAAGCGTCCTGCAAGTCTGGGACCCGCAACCATAAGTGCAATTGTTGAACCATACTATCTCAAGGAAGAATCATACCCTTAAGAGATATTGTCCTGGAATGGGGAGTATACCAGGACATATGAGAGAGTGAAATAGACATTGGAGAAACCTGGCAGGAGGGTATACCAGGTGTTTTGCGAGTCAGAGAATCCGAAGGAAGATTCATGCCCTCAGGATTTTGAACTGCAATGAATGTGGAAAAGACCTGGGGAAGGGAGTCACTTTGCATGGAGTGATTTCCAACACCAAGAAGAGGGGGTTATCCTCTTGGGCTACAAAGAACATGGCTATTCTTTTTAACTTTTGTTTAGCTGGAGAGAAAACCTGGGAAAGGAAGTCATTCCCTGGAACTGTGAACATTGTCAGTTTTAAACCTTTGAATTATACCTTCCTTTTCATTGAACTTGAATATTTGTGCACTTTTCAAGCCAAAGAAAATACACAGATTACCTTTAGATTGAGAGGGCTAGCATAGGAGTTCCGATACATGACATTTTTGCTTAGGACATCTTGACACAGGACATGCCCTTAGTTTTTGGTTGAGGGAGGGAAATAGCTCCTAGATTAGGAACAATGAAGCATTTTCCAACCCCTTTATTATTTGAATAAACTAGGGGATTCCTACATTATTTATGCTTTTCTCTAGTGAAAGAGAACGTGGCCTCCACTGTGCCAACTTAGGTTGAAAGCATATTGGAAACATTTTTCAAAAAAAGGTAGCAGGCACCCCTCTCCAGCATGATAACCTGTTCTGAGATGAGAGTTTGCAGCACACACTTTTTGCTCACTGTACCTTTCACAGAGGAGAAATATCCATTTGCATATCAGTCTTTGTCCCGCTCACATGGGCAGTCCAGCACCGAAATGCTATGGCAATTCCCTTCTGAACAATAGTACCAACAGCAACCCCAGACATGCGTTTCAGCCTTGTTGGGCCTCATCAGTGAAGTGGAGCTGTGCCTCTCTGAGCACAGTGAGCAGGGAGTCCATGTCTTGGTTGCCCCAGGTAACTCAGTGTGACCAACCCCAAGTTCCTTGCTAACATTTTTCAAAAAAGGTAGCAGGCGCCCCTCTCCTGTCAGTTTGGAACCTTTGAATTATACCCTTTTGTTGAACTTGAATATTTGTGCACTTTTCAAGTAAAAGACAATACCCATATCACCTTGAGAATGAGAGGGCTAGGCTAGGTTTTCAGATAAAGGACATTTTTGTTTAGGACATCTTGACACAGGACAGGCCCTTAGTTTTTGGTTGAGCAGGAGAATACCTCCTAGATTAGGAACAGTGAATCATTTCCAACCCCTTTATTATTTAAATAAAACATTAATAGCAATCATCATGAGTCCTCTGTGTCCTTGTCTCATTCCTGGATCCTCACACACCCTCCCAACCCCCCTATTTATCCACAAACACAGCAGTGCCTGCAGCAATTTCATGTTAAGTGGTGGTTTAAATACAATAGAGACACGAGCTTTGAGGGGGCTCAGAAAAAAGCTTTTTGTCCCAAGCAGGCTACTGGAGTCAACAACTGCAATAAAGGTCAATTCCCCGCTCCGTAAGGGGGGGCCGCAAATATCACAGGTGTCCTTCAGCATGCCGCCCAGGAACGGTTCTCAGCCGACAAAAAGTAAAGGAACGGTGCATGATATTACCAAAACGTAGAGGAACATGAAACCCTTTAGTTCCTGCCCACTTCCACCTCTGATTTTAATTAACTTAACAGAACTGCTATGGGATCCCTACATTATTTCAGTTTATAAAGTCAAATTATGCTTTTCTCTAGTGAAAGAATGTGGCCTCCACTGTGCCAATCTAGGTTGAAAGCATATGGGAAGCATGTTTTATTGAACAGGCAAGTCAAATTTGGAATTAAAGTAGGCCCGATCATAATAAAAGTGCCTACCGCTATTAGATATAGTGCATTAGAATGTTTGTGGCTAAAAAAATAAAAATCAATGTGAGTCCTTATCCGTTAATTTGAGTTACACTAGAAGGTGAAAATTGAATTTCACCTGAAAGATATTAAAATATAAACCTTTTCCCATCAAACTGGTGCAAACAATATAACATCCACCATTATTCGACCAGGTTTAGGTAACAGAAGCGTGAAAGGGATAAAGATCATGTGACGGCCACTGCATATAACTTGACTCTCATGACGGATGTCTCTGATATTTTCCAAACAAAATGTGACGATGGACATGGCTAGTGAGCGGGAAAGAAAGATACAATTTTCTCTGATACAGTGGACATGGCCAAAGTTCTGTGCTCGCTGGCCAGAGATGAAGTCCCTGGCTAGTGGGACCGAAAGACTTTGGCTGTGCCCACTTAGTGGGCCCGAAAAGAAATATTGGGGGAACCTGTACAGTGGACACAGCAGAAGGCCATGGCTAGTGGCCTGTAAAAAAAAAAACCCAAAAAAACTACGGTATAACAAAAACCTTAACATTCACTGACAAATCCTTAGTTAAGGTGCACAGATTTGATACAACAAAACCCTTGAAATTCAACAAACGTGGGACGTTATGACCAGTTTAACATGGAGCGTTCCTGTTACAAAGCCCATGAGCACATACCTATTAGAAGAGAAGAGATTACCCAATGACCTTCAGAGTGACGCTATGGCAGACATCAACGTGATTGCACTGACTTAAGCTGGTCAGCACCTCTCACAGCCACTGAATTTCAAGGGTTTTGTTGCGTCCACCAGGGGGAGCCCTTTCCTGGGAGGCTAGGGAGATGAGGCTACCCAATGGTGCCACTAGAGGCAGAGAAATGTGGGACCTCAGGGGGATAAGACTGATCGTTTCTTCTAATAATGGTCTGCTAGAAACCACTTCAACACTTCTAGACATATGTTTGCAATTGTATGTTAAGACCTTGATTCCTAGATCAGAGACACATCAGAGTTACTAGAGAAATTGGGAGTCCTCATTTTTGTATAGTCTCTTTATACCAGCATTCTTCATAAATTTGGTCTATAAACCTGTAATTTCTTTATATTCAAGATCAGTGAGTTACAAATGGCAAAATGAGATGCTGCTGGTGAAGTTGAGATCTCGTCTAGAACATATCTTTCTTTCTGAAGGTAAATATTTTAGGCAAACATGCGGTACCAGCCATGGGATCCTGTAGGACACCAGTTTCTGCAAAATGTATAAATGGGATGGTGGGAGGAAACAGTGGCTTTTTCTGAGAAATTTGATAAATATATAAATCTTGGAAGTAACAGGTGCCTGGATTAACAGCCCCAGACCCACGCGTAAGTGCTGCCTTTGTGGCACCACTTTGATTGAATCTGCCAAATACTTGCTAGTCCACTGTGCAATGTTGGACACACTCCGATTCTCTGCCTTTACTTCCCGCCCTAGCAATATGGAAGTTGTATATGGGGGGGAAATCACAAACCCTGCATTGTGTTTTTCACTATCTTTTGGAAGATGGTTGTATGGATGTTGGAGACCTTTTCTTCTGTCGCCAGTCATTAACTTGTTTATTTGTGGTTTTCTTGGTCTTCTTAGGCCACTATTTTGCAGACTGTTTTTATGAGATGACTATTTATGTGGTGTTAAAAAGCTGGTTTTCACTGCTGTACAACACTGGTAAATATTTTTTTTTTAAAAAGATACATAAGTGTTCTTTTTTAATATACATATATATGTACATGTTTTACTCACCGTAATAGCATTTCTGATGGTTGTATTTGCTTAGTTTCACATGCTGTGCATATAGTCCGACATATAGTGGGAATCACAGAGTACTGCATCTTTCTTTTGAGGATCGAAAGGGAACGTTGACATGGGCGTGACTGTAACACTATCTGTAAGGCGATGTGTAGTGTACCCAAAATCCCTCACATGCCCAAACTAATGTATGAGCAAACAATACAGAACAAATATATGTATACAAAACATATTTGATTTAACATACCACAAGGCTTTCCTTAAAAAATAGTTAATAAGCAGCTAAAAATGAAGTCTTGATTACAAGTAACCTGTTGAAATACTATGATGAAGTCCATTAGGTCAGATACGAATTAAATTGAGCATTTTTATTTGCTTGCATATTCAAAAATTGATCACTGACCGAATTACCTTAACCATTGCGCCACCATGGCTTGTCCGACACTTTGATTACCCACAAAATGAATGGGTACGTTTCTTTTGGACAATATGACTAAGGACAGTCAGTTTCAACAATTTGCAATGCACAAGGCACTCCTGTGCCTGAATGTAAACATTTTTTTTAAATATTCATTTCCATTCCTAGGGTTTTGTGGTAAAAACTCGCCCTGAGGAAGACTGATTTATAAGCCCAGAAGGTGGCTTGTTCGCTGAAACGTACTTGGGTGTCTGCATTCTAGATAAAGATACCATTCAAACTAAACAGCAATAGTAATCATGATGTCTTTGCATACGTAGGCAGACCTGCTAGGAGAAAAAGTAAAACAGTGCAATTGCCAAAATAAGCTGGATACTTATTAGCTCAACTTTTTTAAATTTGTGTGCGTTTTGTACTAATCTGCTTGTATGTATTCTATCAAAAAATTTAATTTTAATTTGGCTTTTGGAACAATTGTTCATTTGCATTCTCTAATAACTACTTTGTTCTGTTTCTTTGGAATATACGGTTTTCTATTCACTACACACTTTATGCATTGAAATTTAACTTCCAAAAATAAATTCTCATTTTTGGATAAAACTAATGTTTACATTCAGACCCTTAATGGGATAACTGTTCAGTGATCGCTGTTTTTTTGCATACAGGCACTTGAATAAGGAAAATTAGATTCAAAAACAACTAATTAGCAGCTTTGGAAGTATTTGTTATTTTATTTCTGTGACCCCCACCAGTGTGGGAGCCTTATAGTCAGCGTGAGCGAGTACAGAAGAGAGAGAAGGTGTAAGATGTCCATGTTCCTTCTACTGCATGAGGGGAGGAAGGATGAGCAGATACAATTATCAGAAATACTATTACGGTGAGTAATGCATGTTTTCTGATGCTTGTTAATCTGCTTAGAATCACATGCTGTGCATAGACTAGCGAGCAGTACCCGGAGATGGTGGTGGGATGTGAGAAGGAACAGTAGCATGTCTTAGCACCGCTTGTCCCGCCTGAGAATCAGACCTACAGTGTGTATCTAGTCAGTAGTTGTGTAAATGTGTGAACAGAATTCCAGATTTCTGCCTTACAAATGGACTCAAGAGGAATATTTGCAATGAATGCTAAGGTAGCACCTGTGCCCCAAGTAGAGAGCACTTTGCCGTGAAGGGCAGATCTCTCTTGGCAAGAGTGTAGCATAGTGTGATGCAGTTTATCCACTGAATCGAAGTTGCCACTGAAACAAAAAACGTGTTTGTATAATAGATCACTGCTCTCCTCACATCTAGTGTGTTGAGGCTTCTTTCTGCCACGTTAGTGGTGTCCCGGAAAAAGGTGGTTAGTTCTATGGACTTGTCCACATGGAACTTTGAAATAAATGCAGGTGCAAATCGTGGGTGAGTGCGCAGGACCACCTTATCCTTGTGAATCGTGACGAATGGGTCCTGAATTGAAAGCGCTTGCAGTTCACCAAATCTCCTAATTGATGTGATCGCCACCAAGAAGGTGCTCTCGTAGGGAAGTGATTTAAGGCTAGCCCTGTGCATTGGTTCAAAGGGAGGCCCTATTAGTCTGGCAAGTACAAAATTCAGGTCCCACCCGGGAGCTGGGTTGGAAATAGGAGGATGAAGTATTTTTACCCCTTCCATAAACGCTTTAATTACTGGAATTTTCCACCACCAAACCTTTTTCTGAGACGTGGTGCATGCTGAAAGCGCAGCTAAGTGTACTTTCAGGGAATTGGAAACCAGGCCTGAATCTAGCAAGCGAGCTAGATACAGGACACCATGTGTTGGTGAGCATTCAATAGGATTGGTGCTCTTGCCATTGCACCAGATGACATGGCGCTTCCATTTGCTGGAGTAGCAGGGCCTGGTATAATGTTTTTGTGCTTCCCTAAGTATGTCCATACATCTTTGAGGGAGTTCGAGGTGCCCAAACTATGACCTCAGGAGCCAGGCTGCTACGTTGAGAGTTTGAGGGCATGGATGTAGTGTGTCTCCCTTGTTTTGTGACAGCATGTTGTAAGGACATGGCAACTTCCTGGGAGGGAAGACTGACATAGCCATTAGATGGGAGAACCAAGGTTGGCAGGCCCACATCAGGGCCACCAGAATCATCCTGACTGGTTCTTGGTGCATCTTATGCACTTTCCTGTTGAGCAGGGGAGTCTGCAGAAAAGCATAGACAATTTCCCTGACCGTGTTATCCAGAGATCGTTTCCCTTGGAGCGGTTCGGAGGGTGAATGTATGAGTAATCTGGGCATTGTGTGTTCTCCAGAGTTGCGAGCAAGTCCATCTCTGGGAAGCACCAGTCTACGAAGATGTTGAGAACAATGTCTTCATCCAAACACCACTTGTACTCTACGGGTAGTGGGAAGTCTCTGCTGAGTATGTCCGCCAGAAGATTGAGTTCCCCTGGAACGTGTTGTGACATGAGGAACATCTTGCATTTTAGAGCCCATTTCCATACATTCTGTGACAGTTTGGATAGCCCTGGAGAGGGAGTATCCCCTTGTTTGTGCAGGTAATACATGGCCGTAGTACTGTCCGTGAGGACTAGGACTGTCTTCCCCTGGAGGTGTGTTTGGAATGCCTTCAGGGCCTTGAACACTGCTAGCAGTTCCAACAGGTTTATGTGGTTGGTTGCTACCGCTAGGGACCACATGCCATCTGATGAAGTAGGTGGGCCCCCCCATCCCGGTCAGAGATGCATCTGTGGTAAGTGGCTTCTACTGCTGGGGTGGTAAAGGTTTTCCCCTGCAGAAGCTTTTCCCTTGACCACCACTGCAGAGACTGAATGAGGGCTGCCGAGACAACCACTAGATCGTCCCATAGTCCTCTGGCTTGACACCATTGGCTCGAGGGCCACTCTTGCATGGGGCGCATATGCAGACGTGCGTGTGGAACTAGGTAAATGCAGGAAGCCATCAGCCTTGTGTACAGTCACCTTGTGACTGGCTAGATAGTGAGGGATCTGGAACAGGATGTTTTGAACCCTCTCAGAGGGAAACAGAAGGCAGACTTTGGTCTGCATTAGAGCCCCCAGAAACTGACTTGGCTGGGGTCTAGGCTGGACTTTTTCTCGTTGATTGAGAACCCTAGACTGAAGGTCTACCTTTTTTGGGTATTTATTAGGCATGTTCCTTAAGAAATTAGGCTGTCGTCAAGCTAAGGGTAAACTGGATAGACTACCTGTGCAGGTGAACAGCTACTTCCGCCTTTACCTTCGTGAGCACCCGTGGAGCTGAGGCAATGCTGAAGGGAAGAAACTTGAACTGATAGTGCGTGTCCTCTATCATGAACCTTAGGTACTTTCTGCGCACTGGCAACATTGAAATATGAAAGTATGCATCTTTTATATCCAATGTTGCCATGTAATCCCCCTGCACCAGCAGTGGGATTACTTCCTGCAATGTTGTCATTCTTAACTTTTTTGCGGTTTGACATATTTGTTCGCTGGGTGCAAATCTAACACAGGGCGCACAATGAGATCCTTTTTGGGTACAATGAAGTACACTGAATAAATACCCTTGTTTACCTGGTGAATGGGGACGACTTCTATGGTGCCCTTTTCCTGAAGGATCTGCACCTCTTCCAGCAGAATTTGCAGGTGCACTGGTTATAGGAGTCTGCTCTTTGGTGGATGGTATCAAGATGGCTGGTGGAACTCGATGCAATAACTGTTGTGACTGTCTTCAGCACCCACTGGTCTGATGTGATCCCCTCCCATGCATGAATGAATGAATGATGACAACCATCCCCCGACCGGTGAGGCATGGGAGGGAACCCGGACTGGCAAGGCATTTTGATACGGAGCCCGGGGAGCCTCTTGGGGTGCATTTTCTGCCTCTAACCTTGCCTCGGTGCTGTCCTCTTTGCCGATACTGGCTGTTGCCAGCTGAACCTTGTTTGGAGGGCCATGGGGTATCGCCAGTGCCATATTGCCCAAGGGGAGATTGGGAGAAGGACTGACCTCGAAAGGACCAATGAGAGTTTGAACCTCCCTGCTGTTGGAAAGGCTTGGCTGTAATCTGAGCGATTTCAGCATCTCATGTTCTTTTTTAGCCGTTTCAAAGGCGTCATCTACAGCCTTAAGTTTGATTCTTCTACAAGCTTATTTATCAGGGAGGCCCAAGTCTCCGGCTTGAAGCATGAATTTTTCAGCCAGGTGTGTCTCTTGAGAAGAATAGCCTGACTAGTGGGAAGCTTTTCTTTAAGAATGTCCTCAACGAAGTCAGAGTCCTGGACAGTCTCCTGCGTAGCAATTTGAAAGTGATCTGTGGCTCTCTTTAGGATGGCATTAAATACCATCTGGTCATCTATTGGCAATGACTGTCTCTGTTGAGGGGAAGAAGGTGGGTACAGACAAATATTGTTTGGGTCTTGGGTATTAGTTGGTGAGAGCCAGGGCCCTTTATCTGCTGGCTGGTCTTGTTCCCAGTCTGGGCACTGGTCAGTTGTGTCCTGACCAAAAGGATTGTCCTCATAGGTTTCCTCTGGTTCTGAATACTCAAAAACGTCCTCCTTGTGATTGACTAGGAAGCTTCTGCAGCTTTGGTGGAATGGGACAGGAGTCCTCCTCCTCCCATGGTCTCCCTGGGGTAATGCATTTCTCTCAGAAGTCTATTAACTGGGACACCTTATCCATATAATTCTCAAACCTCTGTCTAGTCCTCGGGGATGAAGCAGAGAGGTCTGGAGGAGGGAAAGGCTGGTCAGAAGGGTGAGATTTGCCTGATCAAGCACTAGAGAGGGGATGGGGGTGTTCAGAGTACTCCTCTTAACAAGAGGCGGTGCTTCTACGCTGTTCAGCTGCTAAATAATATCCCCAAGACTCTCGCGTAATAGCCCCAAGACTATCAGCAGCTGAATGTTTCAACGCACCAGAAGTCATCGTGGCTGTCGACTCTGCCGAAGCCTTAGGTGCGAACACGCCCTTGGACAAATCTATGGGAACGCCCTTGTGAGAGGGAAGCACAGTCGCATGCAGAGAAGACTGTTGCGGGGAGTGCCGGACCGCGAGGTTCGGCAGGCACTGTCGAAGTCTTTGGTGGGCCTGTTGGCATTTGGCGCTTCTTCGACGTGTCCATCAAGAAGGCCCTGGAGGTTGTGCGTTTTTCCTTGGGTGGTGCGTGTGTGCCCCCGTCACTGTGGTGTGAGCTCCCCATAACTGAACCGGTGGTCTGTGTCGGGAACGGGCATCTGGGAACCGGAGGGTTCCGCCGAATGGTCTATGGCCTCCAGATCAGAGTCATGGCTGCTGCTGGAGTCCTCGTCACCTGAGGCAACGGCGCCAACAACTCTCGGCCAGCATTGCGTAGGTCACCCACCGATTTGTCTGCTTATATTTGAACGTCTTGGGATGAGAGTTTGCAGGACTTACAGGAACGCTTGTCGTGGTCACGAGGTAAGCACCTATTGCATTTGCGATGGGTGTCTTTCTAGGGGTTTTTTCCATTGCACAACGGACAAAATTTAAAACAGAGTACTCTCCATACTAGAGGTTAATAGTAGCCAGACCAGAAAGGGGAAGAGAAGGGAAAAGGAAATGCATTCTCGAAAAGAATCAACCCAGAGCCCCACTCTCCCTACTTTAAGAGCCTGGGTGGAGGGTCGAGGCCACACGGTTAAGAGGCCTCGATCAATGCACCAGTCCCTGAACCACAGTAGATGCCTTCGGCGTAGGAGTACACAAAACAGTCATCAAAGAGAAGAGGTGGAAGACTAGACGACCATTGGTCGTGGGACAAAGAAGTAACAATTGAGCAATGTCAACTCTTGCGAGCTCAGCATAAGGCGAGCAACTAGTTGGATGGAAAAAAAAATCTGAGTGACCTCGACACGTGAGGAATTTTGGGTACACTACACGTCACGTTCTGTTATGTTACAGTCACGCCCATGTCAACGTCACCTTTCGATTCTCAAAATAAAGCTGCAATACTCTGCGATTACCACTAGATGTCGGACTATATGCTGTATTATCTGCAATGGATCTTAAGAGCTTCTTCACAAATATGCTGTGCAACTTAATAAGAATTAGTTGAATTTAACCCTTACTGTGAGCCCAGTAGAAATTACTTTTCTGGATGTTAAATTTTAAATAACCGGTTCTAAATTTTAAAGAAAATCCACTTTGCCCAATTCACTGCTTCATTCCAAAAGTGATCATCCTAAACCACTTAAAAGACAGTTCTCCACCGGATTCAAAATAACAAACCCATGATAATATACAATTAATCTGTCATCTACTCAAAAAAAAGTGGTTAAAAAACAAGATGCAGCAGTACTAGTCTCATTAGATGCTGAAAAGGCATTCGACCGCATCAAATGGTGTTTTTTATTTAACACTTTGCCAGCCAGGGTTTTTGGTCCCAGGCATATAGCAATGGTACAAGCTAATTTTATCAACCCATCGGCTAGATTGCTCATAAACGGTCAATTGTCATCCCAGGTCTTCCTTCAGAGAGGCACGAAGCAGGGATGTCCACTGTCTCCTCTTCTGTATGCGTTACATATACAACCGTTGTTGACTGGGCTTCGCAAAGTGGAGGAGATAGAGGGCATACCAAATTGGGGGGGGACATTCACAAAGTGATGGCATATGCAGACGATCTGCCCCTTACAATTATTAACCCACGATCCTCGATACCCTCAGCAATTGCTCAATTGGAAACATTTGGCAGAGAAGCTGGTCTTAAGATTAATATCCCAAAATCAGAAATTTTAAATTTGGGGCTCAATCAGGAAGAACTAAAGCTATGGAGACGACAGCTTTGTTGGAAGCTGAACGACATCCGGGTGTTGGGAGTAAATATTACACGTTCGTTACGCGAGCTATAGTCCACTAACTTCCTTCCATTAATAGATGAGAATTGGAAACTTGACCAATCCTAAAGCCCTTTAATGGTATTGTGGCTTGGAAGGATTTACAGGATCAAAATGGAGATTTTACCTAAGGTTTTACATTTGTTTCAGGCCCTGCAAATCCGAATCCAGACTTCCTTTTTTCGTACACTTCACAAAATAATTTCCAAGTTTACATGGAAAAATAAACCTTCCTCCACTGATTTGAAAGCATGAATGCTCCCTTCAAATAGAGAGTTCCGGAGACACACATGACACCATCACCCCTCTGCATTCCAATTGGCTTGGACTAAGACCCTCGGGTTTATGCCTAAGGAAGAAGCATGGTCACGTTTATGGTCGGATTTCCCAAAATTGACCAGGTCCTTGCAGATCAGGGAATGTTTGTTAAAATTAATTTATCAGTGGCATTACACTCCCGAAAGGTTACATAAGGTAGCTCCTTCCATTTTAGACTCTTGCTGGGTTAGGCACGGGTGGGTGGGCTTGGTGAGTGCAGTGACTGGTTACATGTTTGGTGGTCATGTGCTAAATTGTCACATTTCTGCAGGGAGGTGAGGGAGAATATGAGGGTAATGTTTGTTTTCACAACAGACCGATCTTTTGGGAAAGCCTCTTAGGTTTGGCTCAACAAGATCGTGAACTCTGGCCGAAATCTAGGAGGAAGGCATTTTGTATTCTCCGGCTGGCAGCACTACTAGTAATCGCGCAGAAATGGAAATCTGTAGACCATACGCATATTAAAGATTGGTATTATAAACTCTGGAACTTTGTATCCGTGGAGTTGATTACTAAAACGATCCATGGGGAACAAGCCATCTTCCTAACGGAATGGGCACCAATATTGAACTTCCTTCACAGGGACTTTATGGAACACCACTGTGCTCAGAACTTATGAATACTGAACATTCTTTGATTTAATATAAGTCTGTCAACCTGTATACAGGATATGGGGAGGTCAACCTGTGTATAGGGTAAGGGGACATAAGAGGATTCTGGTGGGGACGATGGGGTAGGGAAGGATGAGAGGGAAATACAGGACATACTGTAATGGGGATTATGTTTTGAATTGTGTACATTTGAAAACCCAATAAATAAAATAAAAGAATTAAAATAAAAAAGAAATATAGCATTCCATTTGGTGAATTTTCGCAGGCCAAAAAGAAATTGTTCTCAAGAAGTAGATTTTAAGATGGAGGCTAGAGGAATTGGTCATTGCTGTTTAGCTAGACGCTACCCACATAATGTGATTGAGAGTTAACCTAAAAAATTATCTAATATACTAAATATTCACAGGGCTCGAAATTAGGATTCAATGATCAGGAGCTAAAACCAGCACCTGGGTGTTAAGCATCACCTAGTAGGCAGGAGCTACTGCTGGGCAACCAGGAGCGGGAACCCAACACACTGCAGACCTAAAGATCACATGAGATGCACCCTTTAGCCTTTTGCCCATTATGTATGCTCGATTCATTATGCTTCAATGTGCACTAGATGTGCCCCAATTTGTTGCCATTATCATTCTCAAATGAAGGTCTCATATGAATATTTGTAAAGGCACCAGTTGACCTGGGCTGGTAAAACTAGCTCCTGTTAGCTGTTGGTATCAAGACATCTCGGCTCTCCTAGGCATGAAGCAGGAGCTAAATAGCTCCCAGCAATTTCGAACCCTGTATTCAGTCCAATAAAGAGAATAGTATCACTAGAAGATAAAATTGCACCGGATAGGACTTTAAAGCGAGATAGCGAGCTGTTTTAGCGCATAAAAAAATACAATGGCTTCTATAGATTTAACAAAATGTGTGCTTATGCTACAACTTGTGATCAAGTCAAGTACAATGAACAGATAGTTTGGAAGATCCAACATGGTATAAACGGTATGCAGTGATTATATCGAATAGGAAATAACTAATGCAATTGTACAAACAAAAGAAAATCAAAACAAAAAAAATGCTAAATATATAGGGGATGGGGGTAAAAGGTTAAAAGTTGTGGTGGCGCCATGGGGTTAGAAGCATGGGTAAAAAAAGGGGTGTGTGTGTGTGGGGGCCCAATAAACAACATTTTACAAAATCACCCACCACTCCTCCCCCCGGTAAAATTGCATTAGTTATTTCTCAATTGGTTAAAATCACATGTAACCGTTATAACTGGTCTACATTTTTCGTTTTCCTGATAGAAGGTCCCTGCAAACTAATGGGTCTACTACAGGGCCTTTGAAACTACTGATCTTACAAGCCTACAGAGTCATAAAGGAGATGATGTTCGTTAGCCTTTAATGGTGCACTTTAAAGAAGTTCATAATGCTGGTGCAACAATGATTTTTACAGCTATTGCACACATTCCCATACATAAACGAAAAGGTAATGGAAAACTCAAATGGAGCCAATGGGAATCAAGACTTCCAGTAGAATTTGGCACAATGAAACCTAAATGGGTATAATGGTGACAAAAATAGCGCCCTGATGCGTGAGGGTTTGGTGCACTGCTATAAATGCAAAAATACATTTTACAAAAATTGCTGGTTTTCTTGAATTCATCAATTTAGTATTTAATCATGTGTTCCCCATTTTCCATCAGGCAGATATTCATAATTAAATAAGAATTGTATCATCCGTTCTTATTGATGCAGTCTGTCAACTTGGGATGAACTGCTTTGTCCTGATAAAATTGCACTTTATTTGTGGTAATGCATTGTGCTGTGCATTGTGTTTTGCTTGTAACCTACGATTGTGTCATACATTTGTTATATGATGCATATCATTTTTTTCAAAAAATGTACAAGCACTAGCTCTATATTGTTCGACAAAAAAGTAGCTTTAGAACAATTCTACTTTTTCTAATATTACATTGGCCTTTAATTAACCTCAGCGCAACGTTTAACACAGTTGATAGGGAAAGACTGAATGAAGCTGCGCATTTGGGCCATTCCTTTGGCCCTATTAAAAATGATCATTCTCTTACATGAAGAAACTAGAAGTACAGTCCTCCTGGACCAACAAAGAGCAATGTCGAGTTGGATTACTACTCAAAAAGGGGCTTAAGCCAGCCTAAGCAATGATCCATTTTAGCACTGAGAAACCTGAAGGTGTCTAACCCATTAGTCCCAGGGATCTGTCATCTAGCTGGCCAGGACATGGCCATCGCTATTGGATCCAGTTCCTAGGGGGGGACCAGTGCAGAAGGATCCCCTGGATAGGGGTCCTCGGGGAGTGGAGGTGGGACACTGACGGGTGAGATGCGGTACCTCCTTCCGTATAACACATTTTTCCCATCCTACCCTGTAGGATACTTAGAAACTCTTACCCCCCCCCTCATTTCCGACACAAACACTTTCATACACCGTGAAAGACAACGGACTAACACCAGAGCCGTTTACCTGACATGTCCCAACAAAGGGTCAGGCAGAGTTAGGCAATGGACCATAATTACGCACACCTGACACGCCTTTTCTTTCCCCACAGGGATAAAAGACGGAGCACAAGAGCACACTTTGAGCAAGGCCGAACGAACGAGGAAACAGATATACCGGGAGTTCAAACGGAGGATAAAGGTGATGAGACCTGGAGGGATGACAGGGGGCCAGGGGCGGCTGGGGAACTGCTGTTGCCCTTTTCAACTCACCTGCGAAACCTCCGAAGTCCAGCTGGTGTGAGGTTTGACAGGTATCAACGGCACACAAGGCTCCCTGTGCTGATGGCCAAAGCGGGAGGAAGCACTTGCCACCGTGGTGCCGTCCTTGACTCACAAGGACATGAAAAGTCCAACAGTTCAGCACAGCCGGTGAGTCAAAGAAGATAGAAGGTAAAACCGAACGGTGCTGGGCCCAAGGTTGCAGGAGGCGACATTGAACAACAAAAAAAGAAAAAGAATAAAAATAAACTTTAAATGAACTTGAATGAAACCCCAGTAAAACGTCCAGAAGTAGAGTGTTCAGGCGTTGCAAGGCGCACAACATTCAAAGCCATTTTTTGGGGTTGTGTTTGTTTTGTTGAAACTACGAAAGCCAAGAGGCCTTAAGAGAGGTTGGAGAGGAGTGTCAAAGTGGCCCTACGAGGGTAGAGCAAAACCCATTGTACACTCGAACGTCTGACATATTGGAGAAAGGTGAATGAACTGTGAAACTGGCAAATGGGAATCCGACAGAGGGATGCCTGCGAATGGAGGGTACAGTGATGTACCCATGAACATTGAGACGAAAAGTTTGAACCCGGTTGAGGGATGTCCACAATGGATAGCTGTTTAAAAAGACATTGAGACTTCTGAATGATACGTTTTTGAGTGAAAGGCAGTAGTGAAAGCAACTGAGGGAGGCCAAAATTGCAAGAGTGATCAGAGCCCGGCTGAGGGGAATACAAAAGGGGCGAAGAGCAATCACCCAACGTGAAAGATTATCAAAGGATTTTTTGTTTGTTTATTGTTTTGCTGAAGCTGGCCTTCTAAGGCAAGAGTGTCCTGGCATCGTTCTGTAACCTCGTGTTGGCGAGGCCCAAGAGTGTGCTGTGCTCAAAGGTCCTGCCTTGTCCTGTGCTAAAAACGTGGGGAAGGGCGACCCCAGCCCTACCATCCGGATTGTTTAGCGAAAGCTCCTTTCTTTTCTTGTGAACATCATCCCACGGTACTTTGTAATTTAGTTGTAAGGATTGGCAATAGTTTATTTTTTTTATTTTTTTTTAACATAGGCACTTTTTATTTGACAAGAAGCCACTAGGACTACCTTACGATTATTAGATGGTCTTAGCTTGCCTCCATCTTAGATTTAGAATAGGAGTTTTTCTCACCCATTATACAGTTTATTAAACACCCTTGAACTGTGATCACCTGTGTGTCTTTACTGTTCCCATCCTGGACTTCCTTACAGCACCTAGTTTAACCTGTATTCATCCGATTTGGGAGGTGCACTTGCTGATCCCAACATCCTCCAAAACCGGATGAAAAACCCCTGCAGTGACTGGCCTATGCAGACGACCTGGCCTCGTTAGATCTCATGCCAAGGGGCCTACAGGCAGCCTGGAGTCTTTTGAATTCTTACTTTAACATCAACCCACTAAAAGTTAACATCTCAAAAACCAAACTACTGGTCTTTAGCCCTCTCCATATTAAAAGGGAAGAGATTAAAATGGATGCTGAAGGGGGAATATATTGAGGTACTCTCTGAATATAAATATTTGGGGATCACTCTTGACACAAAACCTCAGGCGACAATTCATCTGGAGCAATTCAAAATAAAGACATCACAGGTAGTGGGCATTCTCTGCTCCTTTGCTCACAAGGGAGGGGGTTATTCAGTAAGGCAAGTGATAAAAGGTGCTTCGAGTCAAAATATTACCCATCATGTTATATGAGGCAGATGTTTGGGCTCTGAGGGAGCTTGCGGAAATTTCAAAATGGGAACATGCTACATTAAAGTGCCTGCTGAGACTACCTCCATACACTACCATTGAGACACGATCTAGAATTCAAAAGTCAGCTGTTCTGGTTAAAGTGGCTATGAGCTGTTTGATCACATACTGGAAGTTGGATAAACGCTCAGGCCAACTCACTGAACCAGTTGATGTGTGATACTTGATGTACAAGACAGATTTATGTCTGGCAGTTCCCATGTGCAGATTACACCTACTGCTAATATGTGGCTTAATATGGCTCCCAGGAACATAATCATGTTGCCACTTCTTTCTTACAAGTCTAATATGAAGACGAATTTGTATTTGCAGAGTAAAGAGCAAGTGATAGTAAATTTAGCTCCTCAATCAAATGCTTCCAAGCTTTATGAATATATAAGAGAATGAGAGGGCGCCCCAAGTTATATCAGTAATTTTTTGGGCAACACATTCATTTGGGAGTACTTGAAGCTGAAAACTAATTGTGCGAAGACGCACAAAATTACTGGCGGATGGGGCAACATCCCGAGGGAATGCAGACTTTGTCGTCTGTGTCGGGAGGACTGTGTAGAGTCTCTTCAACATGGACTGCTGTCACTCACTATTACATTTACGACTCCAGGAACAAGGGATATGCTGGTACAATAATTTAGCATTTATATAGCGCTACGAACCCTCGGGTATCTGAGCGCTGCTTATTATTACCCACGTTTGTGGTGCTCATTTATCGACCTCGGAAGGATGAAAGGCCGAGTTTGGCCCTGCCTGGATTCGAACCTGCGTCAGCAGGCTCTGCACGGATGTCCAAGGAGCACTCCGACTCGCTGTGCTAGCACCCCTACTCGCTGTGCTATCGGCCCGGCATGTCAGAAGGTTATTTTTCTATTTATTCTTAGAGCCTGAAATCAAACGACCAGCCTGATGAAGTGCTGTTGAGGATGGGACATGCGACAAACTTTTAAAAACCTCTTTGTAGGAGTTATGTCCATGGTGATATTGCAAAACAAGATGCTGGACTTTTATTTATATGCCCAATAAATTGCACTTTAAAAAGAACTTGTTCCTGGGTATCTTTCTTGGAACCATTTGTGGCATTTTTATTTAGTTCTGAATTTTTCATATCTACATGGAACTACTTGCGTCCTGGCGGAGGCACCCGGTACATTTGAAATAAGGCAGAGCACTTCTAGAAAGCAAATGTTGGAACGAAAATGAAAAGATAAATATAGGTGTGATCAAGCACCAGGAGCGGGGGCGAAACGCGTTGCTTTACATCCCTGCTTTGGGATATTTTATCCGAAATAAAGGCATTTATAATGGACTTATTTTGTCTGTGTTTGGTACCAGTGCGACCTTAATTTCTTTTGGAGTACTTTGATGTGGATAGCGGTTGATGTTCCGCTGTGGGCCTGCACCACCATGAAAATATTTCTACCTTAATGTGCCAAGGACGAGACTGCTCGTCCTTTTTGCATAGACTTACATAATAGCCGGGCACTTAAGGGGTTAAGTGCACACGGACATCCAGTGCACAGTTTTGTATATATATATATATATATATATATATATATATATATATATATATATATATATATATATATATATATGAAAGCCAAAAAATTAAATAAACGCTGTTTTTGGCCTGATCCCATAGAAAAAATATTACATTTCTGTGCATGGCAAAAACCACTGGACGGAATTGGACCAAATAGGAAACAACTTGGGCACAAAGCATTAACTCGATTTTCAGGAGGGGTCTGATGTTTTACTGTCAGTAGTTTTTAAAATATTTCATGGGGAAGGGGGTGCCCCCATTCTCCCCAAAGTGTAGCTATTTTTCCCATGGTGCATTGCAGCAGAGAGGCTTTTCAGAAATGTAAAGGGTGCTTGATGCAAATGATTATCGTGATAATTACTGCAGTAATGCTAAAACGAAAAGTGAAAAGCTATTTGGAGGCGAAAAAAGGATGAAATCACATCAGGCTAGAGGTGGGGAGGGGGGGGGGGGGGAGGACATCATGTGAAGTGGTGGTAGTCAGGGGAGCCAGTCACAGCTCAAACGTGTTTGCATCCCTGCGGTAATACCAAGATAATTACTGCAGTAATAATGGGGGATGAAATGCGTCGCAGATCAAAACAGGGTTATCGCAGTAATCGTAGCACGATTACCACTGGAATTATCGGGGGAACAGACGGTTGCAGAGACATCTGTAGTGATCACATCTACTAGGCAGGGGGGGGGGTCTTTGTGCCAGTGGCCCTGGCCAGAATGCCCCAAAGAATTGGTGCAACATGTGCAGCAGCCTTAAGCCAGGACGAGAAAAGTGTATTAACATACAATGGGCACGGTCAAATGCTGTGCTACCTAGCCAAGGCCAAAGGCCATGGCTTGTGGGTACTCAAGAAACCTATTGGTGCAACATGTACAGGGGCTGACTGAAATGAGAGCACCGAGTTTCACAGGTTTTGTTGCATTAAATCTGATCACCTTAGCTCTCTTAGCAAATTTTCTTTCACTGAATTTCAACGGTTTTGCTGTACCTTAGTTTCCTCAGGGCCCGACAGCCATGGCCTTCTGCCATCTCTACTGTACATGTTGTGCCAATAGTTTTCTTTTGGGCCCAGTAGCCAAGGACACTGGCCATGTCAAGCCATTAATTTGTTATCAAACACCCATTGCTCCCGGCCCAGTAATGTAGGCACTGCAGTTAAACCTATTTTTTGTAACTCCTTAGTCACTCAATAATTTCACATTTATCATTTCTAATAACAGAATGTTCTGCGTTACAGTAACGGTTCACTGATTCTCACGATAAGAAATATTGCTCCACGCCCGCTTAGGCTCTCAACATGTGTTCCCCTTCTTTTTTCCA
This sequence comes from Ambystoma mexicanum, assembly GCF_040938575.1. NCBI lineage: Eukaryota > Metazoa > Chordata > Amphibia > Caudata > Ambystomatidae > Ambystoma > Ambystoma mexicanum. The sequence goes on from NC_090940.1 coordinate 201,053,954, forward strand.
GGTCCCCTCACTCAACTCTTCCCTTCCAAACACTGTCCCCGGGTGATGCAAATTTTTTTTTCCTGAGTGGGCGTTGCCACTGCAATCTTGTGAGGTTCACGTGGTTTTCCCCTCATAAACCAAAACATGTCTACCAGTTACTGCCTCCCCAACCAAACCCCAACTTCACATGGTGTGTTCTTTCCCACTAGCATTATGAAATTGCTATTTATGTAGCGCCTACGGCCAGGGCCTCGAAGCACGGTCGTTCAAAACAATCAGTGTTCCCCTGGGAGTGACTACATAAACAGGAGGGTTTTGAGTGTCTGATCTCTAGAAGGTTATTAGACACGAAGGTCGTGGGGAAGTTAATTCCAAAATGTAGTCAAAATCTGCCAAGCAGTTTTCATGCTACAGCTGTTCAATAAATGCATTTTTGTCTCAAGGGAAAATGAATGGAGTAGACTGAAAACTATGTTTTGATGTTTTTGTAATAACTTTTTTTTAAAATCACATTATCCCCTAAATGTTCAATTTTGGGAGTGGGGGGGGGACCTTAATCTTTGTTTACAAAATGTCATCCAAATTCCTCCAGCATGTCGAAGGCTATTAGACTCACCCTCTCAGTTGCAAAGCACCAAATGGTTTTAAGGAGCACCCCCCCCTTCTCTGTCGTATATTTTAAAAATTACTATATGGATTTACCCCAAACCAGTCAAGAAAATTAAGTCTTCTTATTTGGTCCAAATCTGCCCAATGGTTTGTGCACCAAGGCTGTTAAAAAACTGTACCTTTTCCCTCTATCGGAAAATGATACAGTAGGCTCTAAACCGTGGCGTTTTGTCTTCTTAATAACTTTTTCATTGGTTTATGTATGGTTCTCAAAATGTCCAGTTTAGGGGGCCTTTGACAAACCGTGGGCTTTGAAAATGTCATCCAGCAAGAGAAAACCTATCAGCAATAGAATTTTGGGGAAACATTACTGCTTTTTCATTTCTGAAAAGCCCCTCGGCCTCTGCTGCAAAGCACCATGGAAATAATGCACCTATAATTTTGGGAGAAGGTTCTCTTCTCTAGCAAATATTTCAAAAACTACGAGACCGTTTTTGCCCTGCACTGTGCAGGAATGTGGACTTTTTCTCTATGGGAAAACGACAACGAGCAACAGCATTTTTTTGGCTTTCTTAATAACGTACATTTTTTAACAAATGTCTCCCAACATTTCCAGTCAGCAGTGGGTGGGGGGGGCGTGACAAACGTTTCAGCCAAATCCACAATGCAAGGTTATTACCAATTAAACATTCGAGCTTCCTATGGCTCATGTTACTCACTTGACCTATAGTACATACGTACACCCCCCCCCCCACACACACACACACACACACACACTTCTGTTTGGATGTCCTCGCATTACGAACCAAGCAGGTGTACAGCCACTCTTGCACTGAGGCCCTTGCTAGAAAGTAGTCAGTAGCCCCAGGTGGCCCTGAACTGGAGTAGCTGCTGTCACAGCCACTCTCACCTCGCATCCAAATCCTTGAGCTTTCAGAATCAGCACAAAAGGCTACGCTACAAGCATTAAAAAAACTTCAGAAAACGTGCACCCGACAACGGAACAGGTAGGGAGAATGTGCAAAATACTAGCTGTATCAGGTGTATTTGTTAATCTGATAAATCTGTGACTGCAGCAAATAATTTCACAGTTAAAAACCGTGTGCCTGCCCATTTCCAATATGCTTTGTTTAGGCCTAACACGCCATACAAACTTCGTGCAGGCTTTAGGCTGAGAGGGCACTCGTCCAAACGGACTCCGCATTTCATCATACAGACACCACCCAGGAAAACATGCCACAATTCAAATAGCAAAACACGTGCCTAGAAATTGTCGTGGAATCCTTCCCTCCCCAACCACATTACACAGAATCAAGCACCGAAACTGGCAGTCCCTTAACAGAAGTAAATGCCCAGTAGAATAAGAACCAAAACACAGCAGCACAATGCTAGTTGGAGCAAAATCTGAACACATCGGCATAAGTATTGCCATAACAACCATGTAGAAGCAAACAATACAGATTCAAGGAACAAACAGAGCAATGTTGTGTATCCAGTTCAAGACAAGGAACACCAACAGAGGCAATGTGCAATGTAATCATGTAAAGGCATTCTGTGCAGAGCAACTTCTTTCATTTGGGTGGCATCTTGGCGGAGTATCCTGTAAATGGGTGAGGGGGTGGGGGGAGCTAAGGAGGAAGCGTACTCCAATGCGGGCAGAGGGAAAGCCTACATGCAAAACCTGAAATGTTTATCAGCATGACCAGAAGAACCAGTTTTTTGTTTGATGTATGTTCCTAGGCTTGTTGTGGTGGGGGCACTTGAGACATGTGTATCCAAAATGCGGCCCAAAGTGTAGGGAACCTGCCGACTTCTTCCCTTAGCCCAGGGAGGGGTCAAGTGCTGCTGCAGGATTGTGTGCTACAAGATGGGAGTGCTCTAGAGTTTGGATGGTAGTAGTGGGTGTATGTGCGCTTAGGTGTGTAGGGGTGTGTGCGTGCGCACATGCGCTTAGGGGTGTTTATGGTGTGTGCGTGCGCACATGCGCTTAGGGGTGTGCGTGTGCGTGTGTGCAGAAGCATTGAGGTTAGTGAGGGACCCTAATCAAAAACCCACATAATGCAAGTCACAACAGGACATAGCAAGGCATGACAAGACAAAACACAACACAGCCTCCTCCCAACCCCTTTGCAGACATCTACCATTTCCACTATGGCCCTATCACAGCCTCTCTTTCTCCCCCTCTATGAGAATGGGGAGAACTGAATTGTGAATGCCTCAAATTATTCTACGTGAAGCAATGGGGGGTCCAGGAAGGAAAGACTTTTGGTTCTTGGGTGAGCAGCCCAGGCTATGAAAACCACAGGCAGGGTCGGATTGGCCAGTCGGCCTTTCGGCCCGTGGTGTTACCTTTCTTTGATGTAAATGCGGCGGTCCGGTGGCAGGAGCACCGAGTACGTGGGGGCTCCTGGGCCCCCACCACTCTGAGCCCGTCAGCCTCAACAATCTCATACAATATCATTATTCATTAAACGTCTGTTACCTTGTTTGAACAGGTAGGAGCAGGTTTTTGCAAATTCCACGTGTGCAGTCATTGCAGTGCACTGACTGCAATTGCAAATGCAATGGCTTGAAGGCTGTGAGATATTGGGCTGGCGGTTTGCAGTTAGTGAGCCTGGGACTGTCGGAGGTGGAGTTTGCCCGGGCCCAGGCTGCTACTTCTAGAATATTCCAGACGCACGTGTGAAGTGAACCTCCTCCTAGCAAGGGGGCCCGAGCCCTGCGGGAGGACCTGGCAGCTGTAGGCGGCTGGCAGATCCAGTACACCCAGACCCACACGGAGTTTGGAAGTGAGATGGTAAGACGGTGGCGTCCACAAAGGCTCCCCGCAGCTGAAACTTTAGGCACGGGCTACGCGCCTCTTATTTTAAGGCTGAAAGTCATTTATTTTCCGGGGGTTTTGTGGTAACCATAGAAACAAATCAGTATCGAATCATGATGGTTAAAATGGTATTGATTTTGTTCTCCATGTTTGAGGCGACGTGAACGGCTCGTGGTACAGACACATATGTGCAATGTGAGTACATTCCCTTGCTCTGCTGAGAGTTCGTTGCTGAACCCGACTAATGTTGCGTCTCTGAAAGACTCACTGGTGGCCGGGGGAACAAGAATGCATTATTACGGGGGTCGGGAGGGGCACAGGATACAAGCATGGTTCTTTTTTACAAGGTGGGGTTGTGCAGAGACACTGTGCTGCACAGTGCACCAGACAGCCTGGTGCCCTCTTAGGCAGGTTGCATTCCAAATAGGCGAGACATATATAGCCACTATGGACAATGGTGGTGGCAATTCCAGCGAGGGCAAAGGGGAACATCTGCCTTTATATGGGGGTGGGGGTAAGTGGGGAGGGGGGGGTCGAGTTTCTATGCCCCAGTCACATAGTTAGCGCGCCCAGCAGCCTGAACCATTTCACGGCCCAGATTAGTTGGAGTCCTGCGCTGCGACACGCGGGTGTTGGTTGGTTCCATTGCCCTTCCCTTTGCCACTCTGACATATTGGTGCCAGACATTGCCACTGCCCTACCTAGACTGGATTCGAAATCTGATTGGGAGTGAGACCGAGCCTCACCTAGTCTGTGGTGTCATTGTGTTGTTACGGCTTGCGCGGCTCTGATGAGTTATGTCCTGCTCGTCGGATGTTCTCCTCCTCTGACTCTGTGGCTTATTTGAAGTTATTCTGTGGCTTGAAAGAAGCAACCTGGTTGGCTCGAGTGTTCAGTGAAAGGCAGCACCACATCCAGGTCAGACACCCAGTCTTTCACCTTAAAGGCGAGAGGCTTGGTACATAATGGTCCTGCCTAGTGCCCATATATCCTGCGTACATGTCAGACTGTAAGGGGAGGGGGATGTCAGTCATTAGGGCATTCCTTGTTGCAAGAAGAGGTGGGGTCCCGGGGGGGGGGGGGAATTGGAGGGGTTGACTCCAAGTGGGATCCCGGTTGCTGTCACCCTATGGAGGGTGTTGCGTAGAGGACCCACCTCCCCAGTCCTAAAGAGGGTGGCTTCCCCTTGGGTAGAATGGACGAACTCCCCGGATTCGTCATACATCCTATTCAGCTAGTCTTTCATGTGAAACTTAAGCTAACTCAGAAAGATATCATGACCTGTATCTTGGATATTTTTGCACCTGAAAACAAAAATCAGCAAAACAAAAACACTGCAATTTGCCATGGTTTACTGATTTACTGATGAACTCTTAAAAAAAGGCAACACTAAAACTGAAGTCCTAGAATCTCACTTGAGAAA